>NC_080193.1:88290930-89526430 GCF_030028045.1 Hippopotamus amphibius kiboko | reverse complement strand
GAAAGGAGAAAGCTTGAAAGGAAAGGTTGAGAAGAAACTTTCCAGCTGTTAGCAGCCAGGGCCAACTCAGGGAAGGAGGCATTTTGAAGCCTTGATAACCAATGCGGAAAGCTCAGCCTCTGTACACAGTTGCTGAATCAAATCTCAGATACAGACTTTTGGTGAAGTAGAAAAGAATAGCTTCGTTGCTTTGCCAAGCAAAGGGAGACACAGCAGGCTCCTGCTCTTGAAAACTATGTGTCCCCATCCAGGAGGATTCGGTGAGGAGTTTTATAGCAATGGTTCAAGGGTTGGGTTGCTGATAAGACTAGGGTGTGTGCAGGGCCTCCACTCCTCTAATATGGACTCAGATAGTCTTCTAGATGGGCTTCTCTGTTTCCTTTATTGTAGCCTCAGATGGTCTTTCTCTGGTCACAGTAAGTCCCCAACATAGGAATGAGTTCCATTCCAGAGCGTGTTCATAAGTCCAATAAAGTTAACCTAGTTACCCAACTAACACAATTGGATATAAGTGCTGTACTAAAATAGGTTTATAATACTTTTCACACAAATAATACATAAGAAACAAACACAAAAATAAAGAAAACACTTTTAATCTTACAGTACAGTACCTTTAAAAGTACAGTAGTACAGTACAACAGCTGGCATACAGGGGCTGGCATTGAGTGAACAGGCAAGAAGAGTTACTGACTAGAGGAGGGAGAGGAGGTGGGAGGTGGTAGAGCTGAAGGACCTCCAGCAATAGGAGATGGAACGCAAGCTGCTATTTCACTTATGCCTGATGTTGATGGCACAGGTTCTGGTTCTTTGCTGGATTCAATTCTATATACCCTCTTGCAAAAGTGATCCAGAGATATCTGGGTAGTAGCTCTTTTTATCTTGTCATAGATGACACAGTAGCACTGGATTGCATTCTGAATGGCTGTTGCAACCTTCATGTACCATTCTATGTTCAGGTCCTATGCCTCAAAAACTAACAGTACTCCCTCAAATAAAGAAAATCTCCTTGCCATTTCCTGAATTGTAAATCTCTTTGGTTCTTCAGTTACTTCTTCTTCCTCTTGTTTCTCTTTATCCTTTCTCTGGGCCTCCAATTCCTGGCACTTCTTAGCAGTACCAGGTATGTCACCTCTGCTTTTATGCTTGCTTCTGGACATCCTGGGCTTGAAATAAGGATACTGTACTACTCTACTCTATACAGTATTGTACTCTATACAGGTACTGTGTGGTGAAGTACACAAAAACAGAATCACTAGTAGACAATGCACGCACATGACAATGTATGCCAGACATGTGAACTAACTTACGTGACTGGATATGCGAACACACGATTGCATCTTTGAAAGTTCACAACTTGAAGTTTTGTATGTAGGGGACTTACCACATGAAGAATGCTGACTTCTTATAGAACTTACAGACATTGTTATGTGTATCCCTTGAGATGGAACAAGGACCCTGCCCCAAGGCTGCACTATTGTTTCTTGGCCCCCCTCCCTTGTCTTTGCATTCCTTCCCTTCCCTGATTAGTAACTATTTGCATGTGCCCTTTGGAACTCAGGGAAGGTCATGGAGGCTGGAGTCAAGAAATGGAGGACAGAAAGGCTTCTGTGCCCAGGAGCCCCATAGGGTCCTTCTAGGTTTCATAACCTTGCAGGGCCCATTATTATAAGGAAGGTCTGAAAACTTTCCCCATCTACTTTAAGGCCAAAAGCAGGCCCCCACACAGAAGAGACACTGGAAATGCAATTTTATGCAGATGTCCCTGACAGCATAATACTTTAGCCCTCCCCTTTAAAGATGAAAGTCATTGCTTCCTGGGGAAAGAATGAAAGAGGATAATCCTTGTCAGATGCCATCTGCCTCTCCCCTCGCAAAATAATTTGCATCATTTTCTCTTAGGAAAATGAATCACATCAACAGACTTGCTCTCCTTGGAAAGAAATTTTAGCAATCATTAGTGCTCAAGCCAACCCCTTGGGGGTCTCAAATTGTCTGTTTGCCCCTACTTCCCCTCCCCCAACCCTTCACAATTCCAAGGAGTGTTCTTCCTGGGAAATTCAACTTTATCCATTTTCCTGTATTTCCAGTGCATTTTAGCATCTTGCAAGGACTAGGACTTTAAGCAGAAGTTCCATAAGTTTGCTTCTTTATCTATCTTCACATTTATACAGACATCAAATTGTATTACAGTTATAAATGGATGAGGGTGGGAGGAGGAGGGTGGAGATAACCTGAGTAATCAATTTGGTTCTCTCCTGCCCTTAGGCCATGTTGACACAGCTTAGCTCTTGCCTGCTCCTCCCAGACAAGCTTATCTTCTGCAGGCTGAACTCCATTAATCTTCCTGAAAGGCAAATGCGGTCAGGACAAAGTTAACGCCTGACTCTCCTAAGAGAAGATGGATACTGTGAGATCCAGAGGACAGGACTCTGAGGCCTGCACTGGCAACTCAGATGGGCCTCAGCATGGAGAGAGAGTGCATGGCAGGGGATTGGGCTTTATAAACTTGGACGCCAGCATCAAACCAACTCAAACTAAACCAAACAAAACCAAGCAAAAATGAAAAATAAACAGAAAACAAAACCAGCTGATGACAAGGATAACC
Organism: Hippopotamus amphibius kiboko; assembly: GCF_030028045.1. Taxonomy (NCBI): domain Eukaryota; kingdom Metazoa; phylum Chordata; class Mammalia; order Artiodactyla; family Hippopotamidae; genus Hippopotamus; species Hippopotamus amphibius. Next base: position 89,523,825 of record NC_080193.1, on the reverse strand, counting down.
AAATAAATATCTGGGCTATTTAGAGGCAGCATTAGCCAGATTTATCTTTAGGGTTACAAGTAGACAAAACAACACTAACTGATAATTGTTCTTTTAATTTTAGTAAGTGATTGGTATTGTACAAATAGTCTACACAATAATAGTAGATAATTTAAGAGAAAGAAGTATTATGGAATTTATATTTTGGGACATTAAGATACCTAAAGCACTTCATTTTGATCTTATTGCATCCTCCACCTTGCCAAGCTCAGCACGTTCCTCACATAGCCAATGGGATGATTTACCCAGCTCTGTCCAGGCCCTGTTTCAAAGTCCTTCCTGACTCCATGTAGTCTCTGGGATGAAGATGTGCTCTGAAAAGAAGAATATGTTGATGTCTGCTCTCTGTGCCTCTCTTTGTGCTGATCCTCTCATGTCATTCCTGTCCTCTCTGCCTCATTCCTTTTCTCCAATAATAAGGAAATTTTATAGACTACTCTTGTCATTTGTAGATCTACAACCCCTGATTGTGTCCACCTGCCAGCAACCCTGAAAGACAGAGGGTAATTTGAAATGTGTTTGGGGCAGGAATTTAAATCACTGTCTAGCTAGTATCATAGTGCCAGTCTGTATGATTCAAATTGACTCTGGAGAGCACACTTCTCAGTAGGGCTTCATTTACAAGAGCTATGGGGACAGATACATGCAATTATATTGACTTAGAATAGGGGATTTTTTTAAAGGCCTCCATGTATCCCTCACAAACATCCAGTGTCTATGGTATGTATAGTTACCCCAGCCCTATACTCACTGTATTATGCCTTTGTGTCAGCACTTACAGTGTGGTCATTCCAGAAGGCTTTTCTCCATGAGCAATACCATAAGGCTTTTCTCCACCTCTATGAGATGGCTGTGTTGACAACTCACAGATTTCCCCTACAAGGACTGACTCAGAGCCTGTAATGGTTACACCTCAAGGAGGGGGAACAAGTACAAAGCTCAGGTCAAACTTTCCAACCTTGGTCACTGTGACATTCATTACAACAGACAGATCTGTGCCACCATTGCTCACAGTTAGGCCAGCCTCTGCTCTGTTAATCTTATAAATACCTTATAACTACTATCCCCATAAACACGCCTACTGACAATTTGTGTGAAAGATTTGCCTCCATCTACATATACCCCAGATGTTGCCAGGCCCTCCAGCCAACAGGCTCAATGAGATAGCATTCCTATAAGGAGGAAGTCTCCTTTTCTAACCAAATGATTGCCTTGGCACTCAGAAAAAGGAACTCATGTCACCTCTTAAAGCCTTCTTTCCACCCTTTACTAGCTCTCTTCTTAGAGTAAAGGAGTGATTTATCTAATTGATGAAGGCCTGATTGCCAGGGGACCACACAGCCTGTGCTACTAGGTAAGGTGACTTTGCTTTAAAAGCAAGAAACAGTCTCATGCTTCTTTGTTTTCCTGGTCTGTGGTGGACTTGCCTTGCATTGGCAGTATCTGCACACTAAGTTGATAAGTGATAATCTTTGCTCTTTCTTTTCTTGTTTCTCCACCAGTGCTTGGGGAGGAAAGTTGGAGAGGTATTGTCACAAGGTGAGAATAAGAATACCAATTTTGACCCCCCACTTAATCTGCAACCACAAGGTGGTTTTCCATCATCTGGATAACAAAGTTGATGTTTTAATCCCATTTGACTCGTCTTTGTGTTTACATTTGATGGGCCAGAGCCCTGAAGGGAAGGAGGACATAAGGTAACTTCACCCTAACTCCCACTAATGACATTAGTAGCATTGCATGGACTTACAACTACTGACCACAGCCTCTTCTCAAAGCCTCCCCTAATAGCTCCTATGAGGCATTGGTGTAGTCTCAGTTGCTCTGAGAAATGAGTCCTTTCCTGTTACAGCCTTCTCATGGCAAAACAATGCCTGCAGCTCTTTCAAGGAAGCCCTACAGGTGACTTGGTGAGAATGCTGCTCCTCTGGTGCCCTCTAGGCCACTGTGGTGCTCCCTTCTTCACCTTGCTGTTGGGCCTTGCACAGAAATGGAAGGTTTGTTCTCGTGTTTATTCTGCAGTGAATTTTGACATCCAGTTTCCAAGAATTACTTCTTATGGCCCAGATTTCAACATAGAAGATGCCTTAACCAAAGCAGCATCTTCAGTTTCTACTGATATAATACTTTCTTTCTATATCTGGGTCAGTCCTCATCTCACAGATCCTCAGGAGGTTAGAGTCTAATTGGTTCTAGAGTTTTATCTTTATTTTTCATTCTCCTTCTAATGTCAACTTTAAAGGCCCTCATTCAGATAAAGCTTGGGTTGCATGATTAGCCCCAAATCTCTACTTCAGTTCACCAGGTCTACTCTGGCTCCAGATTCAATAGATATGGATTTGGTGAATATATTAAATAGGGCTAGGCAAACCAGAAACTATAGCACCCATAACAACAGAATAAGAAAAATAACAGAAATAAAGAAGCATTAGGAGAACTGTAGAAAAATAAAATTTGTAGCATTCTTCTTGATCATTCAAAGGGGGAATTATCTAGACTTTCCTCCTAGAGTTAAGATTAGAGTAAACCATTCAAACATCAGTCAAAACTCACTGGAATCCCAGCGATATGGATACACCACAAACAGATCCAAGGAAATTTACATTGATGTTACTGACATATTTATATACCACCTCATGCTCAAATATATTTGAGGTAACTCACAGCACAATACTCAATGAGAGAAAGACTAAATAAGAACAAAGGAAAATGGGGAGAGAAATAGAAAATCTAGACCGTGACAAGGAAGAAAACAAATATACAGTCCATAAAAGCTAGCATAAAAATGACAAAAGAGTTCAAATTTCCTATTGAGTTTCTTGGCATCACAAAGTATAAATGACATAGCTCTTACTAACTGAACAAACAATTAAAATAAAAAGCCTCAAAATGGCCATTCTTTCAGATAAGTAAACTTGAACCAAACATAGGATTTAGAATCTCCCTTGTCAGCCAAGCTTTTGTTAGATGTTGAATAGCAGACAGTTCAAGGTTGCACTTGTTGATGAGAACTCAATAGTGGGTGTTTGCAGAAGTGTTTGAGAGCATATCCATATGTTCCAGATCCTGATGGAAAGGAGTACATCTTTTGCCTGCCTTCTTCCATTTCCTCAATAAGCACTTTGGAGCAGAGTCCAGCACACAAAGGGGCTCAATTGATTTCTTAAAGAGCTCTATTATGAAGCTGTGCCAAGATTATTTAACACTGAAAAATATGCCAGCCAGTTTTCAACCTGCCTGTTAAAAAAATAAATAATTAAGGCTTTAATAATGTTCCTATTAAGTGACTGATTTGGGGTGTCCTAACTCCCAAAGAATCTATCAGATTAAAATAACTGCAAAATTATCCCCCTCCCAATTAAATAATCCATCCTTCAATTTAAACTAAGTTGATAGAAACTAACTGAATTTTGGAAAAGTTTGACCAGTGATGATAATTTCGGTTTTGAACTTGATTTTCTATATAACTAAGGGCTAGATCCAACTGTCAAGATCATCTTTGATTTGTGATAATGTAACCATATTATCAGTGTATAGAATTATAATTTACCTTCTATTCTTTATTGTATCAGCACATGCATCTTGTTCATATAAAGATGATTTCATTTAGTACAATTATAGGCTAAAAATGAGAGGAAACAGAACACGATCTAGTTTAGCGCCCTCAAAAGTTTACTATAATCTGTCAGATAGTTTTACCCAACACTTAATTTTACAGTAGTGTTAAGATACAGAGATGTAGGTTCAATATGATAAACACCATATAAAGGTCTAAATTATGTATATAGTTTGCCCCAATAATGGTGTCTGTTATAGGTCGAATATATTAAAAAGTCCAAAAGAGTTGCAAAGTCATATTATTTTAGAGAGATTTTCCTGACAGTCATTAGAAGTAAAATAATCGGCTGTGAAGTATTAAAAATCCCAATTTATCTTGCAATTTACTTTAGCTATTGAATAGATGTTTAGATTGTTAGAAAGAAAATTGGCATTAAATATTGATTGAATGCCTACAAAAATAATGGATCTATAATTTTGAGAGAGTAGGGGATTGGTAAAAAAAAATAGGCAGATTCAGCTTTGGGTTTATTCATGTTATTGTACCCATATTTAGTTATAATAAACTAGATTGACAATGACTAGAGTCAACCAATCAGAACATTATGGCTCAGAAAATTATGGTTTTATCTTCTGGGCAGGATGTAGAGGTCACAGCAGGTCACTGTTCCCACTACCACAGACAAAGCTACACAAATTATGAAAAATAGTCATAATTCTAAAGGATCAGAGAATTGCAGAAGCAATGAGGACTGGATCAACTAAAATCCAGAGAAAGAAAACCATTTCAAGATAAGCTGATTAAAATCAGTAATTTTTTCTTTCCACTGGAGGAATTTGAAAATTTTAGTTGTGGGATGATGATTGCCTATCCAAGATAGAGGGAATCTGTGGAAAGATAGAGGAACAAGCAAACTTTTGGCAGTCATATGAACCCAAAGTTACCTGTTAGAAAACTTAGAAGGTTTCAAAGGCATGGCCTCATGGAACATTTACTGAGTTGTGAGTTTATGAGGGAGCCTAGATAACTGGGCAGAAATCTTCATAAAGAAAGAGTGAAATCTCACACGTGGTGAAGGAGACAGATCCATGGTGGAGGAGGTCTGCCTCAAGGTATTTGCCAGGAACAGACCCAGAGATAATTTAGATATTGGAGTTAGGATTTAGGGGCTTTAAAATAAATACAATTAATATTTCCAAGAAAATTGGGGAAAAGATGGATAGAAGAGAGGAAAGTATGCACAAATTCTACAGGTAACTTGAATCTGTATTTTTTTAAAAAGCAACAAACATTCTTGAAATTTGAAAGTACAAATGTTTGAAATTAAGAATTCAACAAATATGCTTAATGACAGTTAAGATGTTTTTGATCCAAGAGTTTTGCTAAGGAAAAAAAAAAAATGTAAAAACTGTAGAAGACACGTGGAACATGCCAAAAGCTTTAATATATGTGTGATTGGCATCCCAGAAGGAGTAAAGACAGAAAATGGCCAAGAACAAATATTGGAAGAAATAATGGCTTAGATTTTCAAAAACTGATAAAAGACACATGGGTGTAAAGAGCTCAGTAAAACTCAGGCAAGAAAAATACAAAGCAAAGTGTATCCAGGAACACAGTAACCAAACTGCTGAAAGCCAAAAACAGAGAGAAAATCTTAATAGCACCCAGAGAGAAAAAGACATGTACCTTCAGGAGAGCAACAATAAGAAAGATAGCTGACTTCCCAATAGAAATGATGAAAGCCAGGAGACAATGTATTGAGGAGATAGGAGACAGAGTTAAAGTACTGAAAGAATGTAAGTATCAAACACAATTTTATACCCAATGAAAATATTCATTTCTGAAACTGAAAGAAAATATTTTTCAGAAATTAAAAACAGCAGAATTTGTTATTAGCAGGTATGCACTACAGGAAATACCAAAAATAGTTATTCATGCAAAAAAAAAATCATCCCAGATGAAAACATGAAAATCCAGGAAAAAATAAAGAATACTGGAAAAGATAAATATGTGGACAAATATAAAGATTCTAGCAATGTCTAGGAAGTGGTAAAAATAATAGTGTATTTTGACCATGCTAAATCAAGATTGCATTGTAATCTCTAGGACAATCACCAAAAAATAGTAGAAGAATATATTCACAAAAGAAAAAAATGAAATAATAAAAATATCTTGTTATTCCAATATAAGGTAAGAAAGGATTTAAAAAAAAAGGAACAGGAAGCACGTAAGTCAAAGAGCAAACAAATAATTGGAAGGCAGATATACACTCAATTATATTAGTAATTACATTAAAAATAGGCTATATTCTCCAACTAAAGGAATAAGATTGTCAGGCTGGATAACATAATATGGATTCTCAAGTTATTTATTTTTGTGTTAAACTACAAGAACTACAAGCAAAGATATTGGATCCCAATCTTGGAGGGTCTAGGTTCCATCACATTTGACCTAGTTGATCTAGGATTACAAAGTTGGGAGGTGAAATATGTCTACTCAGCCCAGGAAAATGACATCAATCTGAACCAGGTTTAGTAAATGTTTAAAAGTTCTCAGAATGTCTGACTGTATCTGGCTGTTTGCATTTCTTTAAAACTCAGTCTAAGGTATTATTATGTTTTACACACAGAGGAATCAATCAAAACTTCAAAATGTTTATGTTAATCATGCTATTTTTTGTGAAATTAAATTACTATATGCATGTTCATCAACTCAAAAAAAGAAACTACTAAGAATTCCCTGTCTCCCTTTGTATCTAAGGAAGACTCAAGAGTTTCCTTGTAGGAGTTATCTATCCCTCGCAGTACTTCATCTGTCACTTTTTTGATTGTTTCCTGGTCAGATCCAGCTCTGTCAAGGGATAAGAACTGGATTGTCTTCCAAAGGGAGCCAGGAAGCAGAAAGGAAGTTGAGAAGGGGGCTTAACTAACACTTCTTGCTGACTTGGAAGGGTATTGCAGCCCCATTTTCCCAGGTATTAGCTGCCCCTACAATGACAAAGTGGCCACAAATATATTCCTCCGGCTGAGTTGGTAGCTGTCCAGGCCACAGCCCAGGCCCACATAGCAGCCATGCTGCAGGGAGAGTAAGGATGTGCCTCTTTGGCTGTCCAGTCAGAAGCCTCTGCATCCAGGACAAAACCCTCTCAAGACATTCTTTTAATTATGACTTTAAACAGAAGATGGGAGAAATAAGGCTACAAACATTGTTGAGCTTTAAATTCAAAGGAAAGCCCAATTGGTGTCTCAGAGAAAAGTGAACTTCGTTATGTTCCATTCAATAGCCTCAAGGTAGCAAAGTGAAAAATGGGTAGAGGATGAGGGGAGGAAGTCCAGCTCTTCTAAAAATGTTCAGTATCTTAATGAATATGGGTCAAAGGAACTAAAGAGACTCGAGAAGGGCATTTCTTTTCCCTGTGGCAGCTTCTCAGTGCTAGAACTCCAGGAAAAATCACAAAGGATCTGTTTTTCTGAGTCTGGCAGGTGTGGTTCCTTACATGGAAGTGACTGTGTCAATAAGACTGGATCATTCTGGTTAATTGTCTGCATGCGTTATCTGAAATCTGAGCGTTGCCTCACACAGAAATTATTTTATTGTATGCTAATTTCTTGAAAATCTGTAATCCCTCCAACATAAAAACCATATGGTTTTGTTTTGATTTGGTTATTCAGGGAACATACCAAAATCTTGCAATGCCTCACAGATGTTGTCTTGAACAATAGTTATCTACAAGACCAAGGGGGAAAACAGTTAGGCTTTCAAAATCTTCAGATTAATTAACTCTGCATGAGTGTGGTTAATCATAGTTTATTCAAACATTATTACATATTCATATGTGCCAGGTACTTTTACCTATATTGTTTATTTTAAACCTCATTTTAAACTTTTTGGGCAGGTTTTGTTATTCCAGTTTTACCAAGGAAGTAACTGAAGGTGCAAGGGGTTACACTATCTATGTAAGATCGCACAGCAAGTGATAAGAATTTGAACCAGGCCTTCTGATTCCAAGCCCAACATTCTTTCTACCATTCCTCTTGTTGGTCCACAATCCTTGTATTTTTCATTATTGATAACCCCAAATAATGCCAATAACAGTAGCAATAATCCAGAAAGTGATAATTCTACATATGTTTCCAGTCTCTGCCAGATGATTTCATTCCACGAATGGATTCCTTGGAAATTCTTGGAAAATGAAATCTGAAATGCCAAAATGGGTTCATCATCACTGTAATGAGTTTATGCTACAAAATAATAATAATGATGATGATGAAATAGAATAAGAGTGAGACTTAAATTTAGGCAAGGAGCTCTGCTTTGGAATTTTCTTAGTTCTTCTTAAATTTCAAGGACCAGTAATTTATTTGGGGAGCAAGGCCAGGAAGCATGCGAATGTGTTTTGGCCTATGGGAGAGCGTGGATGTTTATGATCATGTCATTTCATTCCCGTATGTGTGTGAGTGTGAGTCTCTGGGTATTCAACAAGATCATGAATTCAGCCCCATATGCCCAAGGGCTGATTGCAATGATGGTTAAGGCAGAAGGCCACTGGAAAAACAAACTGGCACTGCTGAAGGAAAGATGGCTCAAGGGTGAGCTTTTCCTGTAAAGTAGCAAGTGGATTTAGTATTCGTGAAAATTTCCAGTGCTGGTTGGAGTCCAGAGGGACCTAGTGTGTTCGTTCAGCTTGCTTCTGCCACTTCCTGGCTCTGGCTGGGACATGCATTGCCCTCTGACTCTGCCTGGCACAGCACTGCACCATGTCAAGGTCTGTGCCCTCTGTCCTCATCTGTTCCGCTCAAAGATTACCCTTGTGTGCTGTTCCAACAGTGCCTGCCAATCATGATGCCAGGAAACATAGGCACCAGACAGAGTATGTTCAAAGAGATTGGCAAAGCAGAGGCCAGGGAAAGAGCCCATGCCCTTGGGGGCAGAGAGAAGGGTAAGGGGATAGGGCAGGATGGAGACAACAGATGGGAGCCCCTCAAAGATGCCACTCCCTCCTTCCCACCTCCCCAAGGTTCCACACCAGCAACATGCACACAGATACTGGCCTTTTCTATGTTTTCCCAACCCTATCTAATAGTATGGCTCAAAGGGTTCTCAGGAACCACTTAACCCCAGTTTAAAACAGTTTTAAAACTGGTTTAAAGCCTAGGTTTCAATCCTGACCCTCCCACTCAATACCTGTGTGATTCTGGGAAACAATGTTAACCTCCCTGATCCTTAGCTTTATTTTCTCATATATAAAATGAGGATAATGGGTGTTCTGGATATATGTCACTTTTACTCTTTCAGTGCATCAATCAGAGTTCAGTGAGAAAGACAAGCATTGCTGTAAACATTATGGGAATAAGGGGGTTTTATTAAGAATTAGAGCCAGCATAGAGAAGGAGCCAAGGTGTGAAGGGGAGGGAGGTGTTGAATGATTAGGGATTTGGCCACTAAGTGGTCTGGCTGAGTCAGTGGTGAGGGCAGACACATCAGAGCTTGCAGTAGAATCTGAGAAATGAAGTGCACATAGTAGCAGAAGTGGGACCACTAGGGGAGGTTCGAAGAAGGGCTATGAAACCACTGTCTGGGAGGTCACAGCTAAGGGCTTGGTGGTGGCCAGGACCACTGTCATCAGTAGGACCAAGAGTAGAGAAGAGTAGAGAAGACAAGATGGACAAATCTAGAACAAGTCAGGCTCCTCTGTGTCCACCCATGACTGTGTCTGGCAAGTGACAACCTTTCAGGGGAGTGGCTTCTGCTTAATTCTGTCCTCTTGGATCTTTCTCTTTTGGCTAACTCTAAAATGGTACCATAAGAAATGGATTCATGGAAATTTGGTGTCCAGCCTTGGATGAATTGAATAATACCTCATAGTGTTTCCTCCTTCTTCTGTAACTGTAAATTTGCTTTGGGAACTAGCTCTCACTCTCAGTCCTTGAGATTTAAGGGGAGCTCACTCTATCACCATCCCTTTACCCCGTCCCAGCCCCCAGGGACTGGCATGGGACTCAAGCCTGGCCAGCTGACCCTCATACACCTATGGCCATTGATTGGCTTGGGGATGGACTCAAGACCCAAGGATAGCTAATGAGATTCCGTTCTGGAAATTTGTCAGAGCTATGGGAGGAAACGATCCCTCTCTTCCACAGGACATGTGCCTCAAGCTATTAGTGGTCAACTAGCCACCAAGAGGGAGACTGCCTGCCTGAGAACAGAGCTAACCCAGGGAAAACTGGACCTATGGAAGGAAAATGAGACTAAGTCCTATTTACATTATTTAAATCACATGTATCTGGGAATCAAGACACAGCTGGATTCAACCCCCCCAAAAAAAAACAAATGATGTGTAGCTTGATTAAGGTCTTATCACTGGCAATTGAAAGGGTCCAGATTAATACAATAGGGTTAATTGGGGATCACATAAGCAAGAGCATGTCATATAGTAGTGTTCACTAAATACCAGCTACTTTTATTGTTATAATTGTTCTATTATTATTACTTGCATAGATTTCCATTTCTAACCCTTCTATTTCTACACCCTCTCTTCTGTGTTTATGTAAAGTATGTTAAGTTCTGCTGAAGACATCACACCACATAGAACAACCTCAGAAGGTCCCTTTCTGTCTGTCAGTGTCTACAAGCTCAGCAGCCATGATCGACAGACAAAAAGACTAAGCAAGAGTTAGTGCTTTTACAAAGAAACAGGAAAAGAGCTTAAGTAGGAAACATCTCATCCTCCAGTATCCTACATCCTGTCATCCTTCCCATGACAGCTTCTTCCTGACCCTGAAGATGCCTCTTCATGGCTCTCTGCCTCTGTCCTTTTCTCTATCTCACTACTTTCTCCAACAAAGAGTACAAGAGCAGAGGATGAGCTAACTCAAAGCTCAAAAGGGTTTAGATTTCTTTGAAAGGAACCCTATTAAGGCTCTACTGCCCTTAGGGCACTCTGAGCAAGGATGGGAGAGGACTCAGGAGAAGCATTTGCAGGTTAAAAGACTGGTAAATGGGTCTTCCTTATATTTTCTATTGGAATTGGGATTAGCTACACTGGAAAGGAATGACTTAGTAGCAACTGATCCCTGGCTCTTAAAAACATGAGAAATTAAGATGCGGGGAAGAGTAGCCACCTAGTTAATCAGAGCATATTTATAAAGTCCATAGAGTACACAGAATAGAGCAGCTGTTCTCTATCTCCATAGGATTTTGACTAGGAAATGGCTCAGGATACGATGTGGGCTTCCGAGTAATCATTTGCAAGAAATTCTAGATAGTTAGCAGTTTAATAGCATTAGATAAATAATGAAATTCACTGAAATACCTTCTCTGGAAAATGTTAGAAACTCAAGTACAATGACTTAGAAGTACGGGGGTGATGACTTTCAGAATCTAGTCCAGTACAAGAATACCATTTTTTTCCAAGACAAATAATCACTTTTCATGGGTCCAGGGGTGTGAAGTAGTCATAGTTATTAGCATAAGGAAAATATAGGAGACAGAACACACACTTCTTTTGCTTTCTAGCTGAGCATCAAGATTTTCTCTCTCATGCTGTTGCTATCCTCCTCTCCTAATTCCAACTATTTTAGACCTTCACTCTAAATGGATCTCACAGGTGACATTTGTTTTATGTTTACAGTAGATGTTCAAGCTAGTACTGATGTAGGTTTAGTACCAATTTTAAACCGTGCTCACCAACGGGCTACCTGGAGACCCCACTTCCAAAAGTCTATTTCCATGAGGAACTGAGAAGTCTCCTGAAAATGAATGAATTCATCAAAACGAATGAGTTGGGAGTAAGAAGTCTGGCCAAATAACCAAGCCCTGAAATTGCAGGGGAGAAAGCACTTTAAGTGCAATGTGATTTTTAAGGGCAGAGCTTTCAATTCTTAGCAGGAACCAAAGTGGTGCCCAGCAGAGGTGGCAGCACTAAAAGAGATCAGCAGTCCCCTGGAGAAGCAGTGGGAGTACCCAGTGGATCCTCTGTGGGAGTTGACCAGACTTCTTCAAGAATACACATGAAATGATTCAGCTTGGAGCTATAGTTTTAGGGTGGTAGTGAGAAGCAGTGAACTTGGCATCACTATAGTTGTCCATCTTGAAGGATGAAATCTAGAGAAACATGGGTCACACATATATATTGGACAACTCGTGTATTACTGCAGATCCTGTCTATTTCAGCTCTTATCCCCCATGGCTATGGTGACCAGTTCTCTGAAGACTTCATCAAGCATCCGTCATGAATCACCTGATAGCACCTCACCTCCTTGCTTCGTGACCTGAAGCTTCATTGGTGTCATAGCTTGGGATGCCTGTGACAATCCCTCAGCATTTCTCATACACTGGCCCAAAGATCTGGAGAGTTAACACTTGAGGGAAACTCTTGAAAATGGGAAATGAGAACTAATTGATAGATGGCCTTTTGTCTCCCCAGGGGAACAGTTCTAAAATGCATTTTATAAGGCTTCTCAGACAGCCCCACAGGTCAAGTACCTAGTCATTTCTAGTGCTTACCAACCCAATGATGCATTTTGGATGCCCTGTCCCTCCCGCCCAGATCATTTTCCCTGTCCCTCATGCCTGTGCCTTAGGATCAGATTCCTGAATAAACCACTCACACTTCTGCCTTATCTCAGATTCTGCTTTGGGGGAACCCACAGTAACAATTTGACTTTTGAAGTTAAGCATTGCTTTCATTCTACAAAACTCTTTAAAACTGAGCCTTGAAGACATATTCCCTTAGGTAGACACTTTTGATGTTCTTCCCCCTTTCCTGTCATTTCCTCTGGGCTTTGTCTGACCTTCATCATCCAGAGTTCCATGACATCTAGAGCCAGTACCATTAGGGAAGTATTTTTATCGTGTTTTAAATGGTTCATCAGATTGTATCATCAATTAGGAACCAAGGGAATGCATTTGCAAGCCAAGAAAAAAATATTAGCTAATATGTGTCATGGAATATGATGCCTTGGATAAGGAAAAATATTTGCAAGTGACAAAACAGTATTAACAATACAGCCCGTCCCTGGTAATTTAGAGTTAGAACTAGAGCCTCTCTCTCCTTGCAGGAACTCCTTCTTGCAGATAAAGAATCTGAAGACTGGGACAGTTAAGTGAAGAGCTTGGGTATTCAGCTCCCTAACCTAGTTCTTATTTTTAATTAATTTATTTATTTAGGCTGCATTGGGTCTTAGTTGCTGCGCACGGGCTTTCTCTAGTTGTGGTGAGCGAGGGTTACTCTTCGTTGAGGTGTGCTGGCTTCTCATTGCAGTGGTTTCTCTTGTTGTGGAGCACGGGCTCTGGGCACGCAGGCTTCAGTAGTGGTGGCACACGGGCTTAGTTGCTCTGCGGCATGCAGGATCTTCCCAGACCAGGGCTTGAACCCATATCCTCTGCCTTGGCAGGCGGATTCTTAACCACTGCACCACCAGGGAAGTCCCCTTAGTGCTTATTGTTTGAGGGGATACAAGAAACCATAGGGTATGGATGAAGCTGTAGGCTTATTTGTAGTGTCTCTGTTGATGACAATGAGGTTGATAGAAATAAAAGAGTCAAATAAGAGAGGATACTGATTTATCAGCTCATAGAATATATGAGTTAGAAATCTAACCTCCTACTAAAGCAAGAATCTATTAGGTATGTATGCCTAATTTAAAAAATACCCACCTGGGTCAGTGAAATAAGTCAACTTCCATGCTAGTAGAATGTCATTGCAGATGGACTGAGTTCATGAAATCGAATTCCTCTTGTCTCCAAGCACCCCTATTTTACTTATCCAGCTTCCTGTCTGTTCTGTCCTTGCTTTTTGGTGACCCACTCAGGACATATCTTGCTCTTGGTCCTTCTACATCACTCCTGGCTTTATTGCCTTTTCTTGACACAGGACCTCTTAGGGCTGCTATCCTAGTAACAGGTGCCACTTGGGTTGGCTCAGTTCCCAGGCCTCACCCCTCTCTGGCCCCGACCCTGGAGGACCAGAGAGGATAAACTCTCCCTACAATGTCCCTAAAGGTGGCCACAGAGCCTCCATCTGAGCTTTTGGTGCTGGGGAACATGTTACATCACAAGATAGCTATGTGCTCTGTTAGAAATCTTTGTTTAGAAATTGTTTCTTTCATTGCATGGGACTCTGCATCACTGTAGGTTTTGTGCATCAATCCTAGTTTAGCCTTAGAAAGCAGCTAAGCCTGCTCCATGTGAAAGTTTCTGATAGTTGAAGGCATTTCTCAGATACATCCCCATTCTTCACCTCTCAACACTAATATCATATCCCTGAGCCTTTCAACATTCCTTATATGATAAATGTTCTAAGCCCTACATTGTCCTATTAACCTGCTCTGTGTTCCATCTCTGTCTGCCCTCCTAAGGTACTGTACCCAGAGATGAATTCTTCCCTCCACATGACATCTACCCAGTTCAGTCACCATGAGGTTATTACTTTTGGTTCACATTGAATTTGTGGGTTAAATAAACTTATAGATCTTTATTTCATGAACCAAATCCAAATCAGATCTCTTGCCCTAAATAATTTTTGGACCAAAGTGAGCAATGAGCAAATAAATACAAAATGAATACAAAAAATGTTTAAATGTGCCAGTATTTTCAGTCTCAGTTTGAACCAGACATATCCCATGCTATACACTTTACTGAGAACACTTTATATGATCTATATATTAATATTATGATGTCATATTTCACAAGTCCCCACAGTGTCACTGACTGCCTCTTCATCACAAAGAACTCTGAAAACTTTACATTTCTGAAAATCTTAATTCCAATCACAATAGGGGGCCTAGGAAATGGCAGATCAGGATCATTTCAGACTCCTGACTGTAATTAAAATCCTGATTTTTATGAAACAGAATGGGGACCATTCACTCAAAATAGTTTTTTGTAATCAAAGGGGGAAAGTTGGTAATTTATTCAGAGTTTTAGTAAAAAGAACTATGTTTTGTTTGAAAAATGATGGCTGGTTCCTTTTTGCTTTCCTTATTTTTAAATTTGAGTGTGGTAAGTTCTAACAAATGATGTGAAAGGCTTCTATAAAACTAATTTATCACACTCACTTTGAAGAATTGCCTTTTCTTACAAATTTGGGGAATGGACTGAACAGTAGCATTACAGAACATCTCCCAGGAGAAAGGCACAGAATGAGACACAATGTCAGTGGTTAAAGGAGCCTATACTTAATCTCACAAAATGTGCATCTTATTAGAGGTGACACATATGAATGGTCTAAAGCACTTCCACAGCCTGAATTTGATCATAAAGAGCTTGAGAGCATTTGGAGAAGAAATGCAAATCCATAATGTTCTGATGAGTGTTAGGAGAAGCATAAAATGTCACATAGGATAGATGACATCTAACTGGGCTCTGAAAGGGTGGATAGAATTTAAATAGGAAACATTACATACATATGGGATTACGATGTACTTTCTCATGGAGTGGGTCTTCTGAGGGCCTCGCACAGTGCTCCCTTTTCTGACCATCCCTTGTTAGGTAGCATGTCAATTTGACCTCATTCAGTTGAGGGGTAGACTAACAACAGAACCAGAACCAAGCCCAAGGAGAGAGGGTTGTGTAGACACCCACCTGCCTCAGTTTCTGTAGTGAGGTCCAAGTCACACAAGACATCCATTTAATTCTTCTTGCACTTGGGCTGTGAATTAATGCAAAAATTCTAGGAAATCCAGGTTTCAGGCCAAAAACTGATGAGCAAAAGAGTATAGCCATGGGGGAAAGAGTTCTAGACAAAGTAAATCTACCTGGACAAATGGTGACTGGCCTGATTACTTAGTTCTGTTCCATCTTCCCGTAAAGGTAAAGATATGTGTTCTTTTTCCTGGAATAGGCCAGATGGTCTTGTGCTTAAATGAAATTCAGACATGTGTGAGTGTAGTTGTAAATGAATTCCAATTGCATGGGCGCTTTGGTTTCCAGTTGAAAAGGAAAGAGCAAGGTACATGTAAGCAACACATGGTGACAGAGAAGAAGAGATGGTGTCTAGTACCCTACCTTGCCTCATGGACCATGGCTAGTCAGGTTAGAGGCAAGTCCAAGGAAGCTGCCACCAGAACAGTCTCAGTAAATGTAGTTTTATGGAAATCTGTGACAGACAACTGGGAAGTGTATCATTGTCCTATGGTGGCCAAGGCCATAGCACTACCCTTGACTGACCACTTAGGGTAATGATCCCCTTGGCATAGACATTGGTATCAACATGGAGGTCAACTTTAGTGATGGCAGCATTCAGATTCCTTTAAGTGGCTTTGGAAATTGAAGACAATGATCAGGGGAGCAGAGCAGGAGAGAGAAAGTGATAGGAGTTAAGCAGTGACTTGCAGTTGACAGGTTGGTGAACACAAGAGTGAATTCCAATGAGTACCCCAAGAAACACCCAGGGAGTTAGAAGCCATGTATGAGTATGCAGGCATAAAAGCAGATCTGTGTTATTACTGATCATGTATACATTTTACAATCCTGGAAAAAATTGGATCTTCCAATATTTTCTTTGGGCCGCAACCAATTCTCTCTTCAAAGAGACTGGATTGGAGCAACACCAAGATCCATGGGTATTAATGTAATATGATACTGAGTTGACCGTTGAAAGCCAACATGACCCATTTGCATTTATATTCCCAGCACCTTAAAAGCCATGATCTTGTGATGTACTTGATAAACTCTGTGTAGTTTGGACTTCAGGGGTGAAGCAATAAGAACTGGCTCTAAAATTTCCTGTCAAGTGAAGAGTAGTCATCCTTGTAGGTGGCCGATTGAGTCCCTATAATAAGATTTGCTCTGATGTTGAATTTCCACTCTGGTATCCAGCCATCCTGGTGTTTAGAGCCCTAGATGGATAACATTTCCTTCATGTGTAAAGCCTAGATGCTCCACTGAGCTCTCTTTTTCCACACATATTCATTTGGACCTTGACCAAAATTATGCTCCAGAATCTGAATCACCTGAGCAAACAGTGGGGCCAATGGCAATAAGCTGGAAAGCTGAAGTATATTTTTAGGGGTGAGAGCTGAAGGTGATGGAAATACCTGTAAAGTCATTGAAAAGCCCAAACTAGAGAGGAAGATTGTCTGGGATTGAA
This sequence comes from Hippopotamus amphibius kiboko, assembly GCF_030028045.1. Taxonomy (NCBI): domain Eukaryota; kingdom Metazoa; phylum Chordata; class Mammalia; order Artiodactyla; family Hippopotamidae; genus Hippopotamus; species Hippopotamus amphibius. The sequence continues at coordinate 89,507,137 of NC_080193.1, read as the reverse complement.
AAGGGAATAGTCCCTTCCTCTTTAAGCAAAGTCAGAGCTCAGCTCCAGGAGCACATATATGGAGAGTTGATTGGAATATGGGAAGGACTGAGAATCCTATGAAAACAGCCACCTGCCAACCTAAAATTAAACCTCCTTTGTTTAGCACCCAGTAGAGAGAGCCAATCAGACTGATTCAAAGACAAAGGACTTTAAATGTACCACCTAACAAAGTGAATCAGGATCCACAAGACATCATAAGATTTCCTGCGTTTATTACTTACATTATTCCTCTCTATTTACATATAATACTTAGGTTTTAAATACTCACAATAAGCAGAGTGTATATGGTTTTGGAGTTTTTTTGTTGGTTTGTTTTTTTTAAGGAGAAACAGAAAAGAGGGGAGCAGGCTGAGCTAGTTTACAGATGGTCCTGAAAAAGTAAGAATCCTAAGAAATCCAAATTAAAAGAGTAGAGCCAGTTACATCCCTGAAGCCTGCCAGCAGTTGAACTGTCTTGGCCAACAAGAGGCAAGTCTGTGTGCTTTCCAGTAGTAAGCTCTGTGATATTTCAGGCTGAAGTCAATGAACAATGGAGTAAGGCAACAGGAAGAGAACAGAGAAGACAGGGAGATAGGGAACCAGCTAGAGCCTAGGGACCAGCCTTGATCCATCTTAGAATCTATGGTGCCTAGTGTACCACCTGGCACATAGCAGAGTCTCTGTGTGAGCCTTTCCATATCAGTGGGTTCTCAAGACTTTGGGGCAATGCTAATGTTAAAAAAAAAAAAGAAAGAAAGAAAACAGAAAAACATTTTTGTACTCTTTGTAGGTGGGGGGCTCTATTTTTCTTACTTGTATCTGAAAATGAAGAACAATAGAAACTGAAATTCATTTATTGAGTTTTTCTGCATGGAGTAGGTAGTTTCCCATTAAGGTATCTGACATGTGTTTGCTAAAGGAATGAACAGATGAATGAATGAATACATCAAAGAATGAATGAATCTTGTTCATCTTCTCCTGCATAGTGTTATAGCTAATGGAGTAGAAAGAGCACTAGATTTGGAATCAGACCCAGTGTTTCTCCTTTATTTATTCCTCCCATAATTATTAATTGAGCATCTGGGTGGCTCTCTGCTTCTACTACCATGACATGGTAGGATGCTGGAGCCAGAGCTCAAACAAGAAAAATTTCCTTATTTATGAAGAAGAAGGAAGACACAGCATCATCAGCATCATCATAAATCAATAACACTAGTCTAGAGAGCACAAAGCTATGTGGCATTGGATAGGTAGGTGCTCTTTTATAAAGGAAGGTTTGGAAAGAATCCCTAAAGATATGACATTTGAGCAGAAATAAGCATAATGAGACAGAGCAAAATAAAGGTCTGGGATAAGAGCTTTTTAGGCAAAATATACAGGAAGTGCAAAGGCCCTGAGGCAGGAATGAGCCCAAGGTAGAAAAACAGAAGACTGTTCCACTGTGCCAAGGAGGTGAGCAGAGTAAGACATAACAAGGTCAAAGTGGTAGATATGGACTTCTTTCTTTTATCTGATTGTGACTTTGGGCATAAATATAATTGCTAACAATGCCACAAGTTTAGAATGTGTCCATCACTGTTTGGACCATCTTGTTTAATCCTCACAAAAACCCACTAAAGTAGGTAGATGATATTCAAAATATTTAACAACAAGTATGTCATAACCACCAACCAATCAGATATTGCCAGCCTCAGCCACCACTCTGGCCATCTAGTACATACTGGCTTGATATCAGGTACCACCATGGCTTCTTCTAATAGGTGAGGAAACTGAGCTCAGAGATGGGGTAATCACCTCAAAATTACACAACAGGCCATTTTAACCCAAAATATATATTGAAATTAGCAAGTAACCTACCTTTGATAAATGCTGCTTATAAGACTCAGGGAATTTTTTTTTTATGTGGACCATTTTTAAAGTCTTTACTGAATTTTTTACAGTATTGCTTTTGCTTTATGTTTTGGTTTTTTGGCCCCAAGACATGTAAGATCTTAGCTCCCTGACCAGGGATCAAACCCACACCCTGTGCACTGGAAGGCGAAGTCTTAACCACTGGACCACCAGGGAAGTCCCAGGGAAGCCTTATATAATGGGAAAATAGGTAATCTGGAGATTTACGATGCACACAACAGAAGAAAGAGCACTGTGCTAGGAATATAAAATCGCAGAACTACCAGCTTTGAGACTTTGAGTAAACCACTTTATGTCTCTCATTCCCAGCAAACCTCTAGAATGGATGGTAAATTCATATATCTCTAGGGCAGGAATTCTCAACTGGAGGCAATTTTGTTTCACAGGAGACAACTGGAAATTTTTGGTTGTCACAGCTAGTTGGTGCAGGGAGGTGCTACTGGCATCTAGTGGGCATTCCTAGAGGTTAGGGATGCTGCTAAACATCCTACAACGCACAGAACAGCCCCACTGCAAAGAATTGTTAGTACTGAGGTTGAGAAACCCTGCTTTAGAGGCCAGACAGGTTACAGACACTGTGAGGAGTATCAGGTGTGGCATTAGGGAGTGGTGGAGACTAGACCAAATTGCAAAATACATACACTTTTCTAACGACATTTCACATAAAAATATTTATAAACCTATCTAGACTAAAGAGAAGACATATGCAGGCCAATTTCAACCTGCTTGTGGCCTAACTGCAGTTCTGGTTACAATGTTCTTTTATAGGTAAAGATGAAAGTGACTTCTAGTCATCTAGAAGTCTGTGTGTGTGTGTGTGTGTACACGTGTTCATATATATATACATTGGCAAAAAGATTTATTTTTAAATGTTTTCCAAAGGAGACCCTTCATCCTTCTTAGGGTTAAGTCTTGGTTCTTTCCTTGGTCTATACTTTCTCCCTTTTTCAGTTATACCAGCCCCCTTCCTCTTGTTCTGGCTTGAGCAAAGGTGAAGCCAAGAAGCTCCACTTCATCCATAAGAGAAACTTCTGGTTTCAGTTTTGAGCTCTTCATGCTGCTTAAAGCCCCTGGGAAGGAGGCTCCCTAGCTTGCATTTCTCCTGTAGCCTTTAGAGACAGATGGGCTGGAAAAGACAGGTCAGCTGCACATTTACGATGTGCCCATAGAGTTATTTATGGTTTGTTTATCCATTCAATGTGCAGCAGTTGTGGCCTATGACTTTCACCTCCAGGGTGCGTTAACAGATTTAGGGGGGAATTGGCAGTGTCAAACTATACAGTTGCACTGGGTTTTTCAGCCTCCCCTGAAAAGCAAAGCCAGCATTACTCAGATACTCAGGCATAGTAAGATTTCTAGAAAGACACCAATTACCTCATTGGTCAAGACGCTGGAAGAAAGCCTGCAACAGGTGAGAAGCTGACGAAATTAGGAGAATGAAGTTCTCTGTCCGTCAGTCTCAGAGATGGGAACAAACTTGTGGCTGACATAAAGCAACAGATGTGGAATGTGAGGCATCACCACTATTTCTGAGGCAGGCAAACTAAAGGCAGATGGGGCATTCAGGTGAAGTCTCCAAGGTGCTAAGAGCATCAGCACACACTGCTGGAAGCTCAGATGTGAATGAATGGATGGATGAATGGATGGATAAATGAATGAAAAAAATCTTTCCTCTGGGAACTTGACACTTCAGTTTAAGTACTTGTTTAACACCTCTCTTTGCAAACATCTTACTTGATATTCTGCAGGTACAAAGATGAACCCATAGGCTCTCCCTGTTCTCTATAGTTTATCAGGGATAGATCCAAGCTTTGTGGAGCTTTCAGGTTTTTCAGTCTATGAAGCCCTCTTAAATAAAATGAATCCAAAATTACAAATCCGAAATTGCTAGGTGCTCTCCCAGGGCCTTGGAAGAGGTGTTAGTGAAGTGTCCTGAAAACTATGTTCATTGGTTTCTTGGTAAATTCATCCTTGCTGTTTAGAATGTTTCTCCAGGTATTAGGGGCTTGAGACAACAGTCTGGGTCCAGACCCTATCTCCTCCCCACCTATCAACTCACGGCATTGCATGAATCTGGCCTCATCCCTACCCACCTCCCAAGATGGGAGCCTTCCTCTGTTGCCAGGAGCATCTGCTCAGCATCTTGGTGGATGGGTTTGGAGAGGTGAGGGCTTGTTTACTTCTTCCATTCATCCATCTGTCAACACACAGACACAAAACATTGAACTGCACTCTATATTTAAGCACCGTGCTGTGTTGTAGGAATACAAAGAGAAGAGGATACATTGATGTATTCATTTTCTATTGCTGCATAACAAATTCCCAAGGATCTAAAAACTTAAAACACACATTTATCATCTCACAGTTTCTGTGAGTCAGGAGTTCCAGCACAGCTTATCTGGGTCCTCTGCTCAGGCCACTACTAGGCTGTAGGCCAGGTATTGGCCAGGCTGCTTTCTCATCCGACAGCTAGACTAGGGAAGAATCCACTTCAAGCTCAATCACGTTGTTGGAAGGATTCATTTCCTTTGTATGAGCGAGGGCCCCAGTTCTTTACTGGCTCTTGGTCCTCAGATCCTAGAGTTCACAGTTCCCTATCATGTGGCACTCTCCATAGGCAGTTTATAACATGGTTGTTTGTTTTGTCAAGGACAGAAGGAGAATTTCTCTGTATAGTTTTCTAAGACAGACTCATAGAATGAAACATAATCACAGGGGTGACTCCAGCACTTTACCATATAACATAAACTAATCATGGGAGTGCTATCCCATCACTTTCACTATATTCTATTGGTTGGAAGCAAGTCATGGGCCCTGCCCACACTCAAGGGGATTATGCACAGGATGTTGGGTCACCTTATGGTATGTCTTCCACCCTCCATCTTGTTTCAGATTACTGGAGCCCACTCTCATTCTAAATATTTGGAAAATGACTCTGTCTAGCTATATTATAATGAAATCTAATCTGTTAATAATTTAATAAAAGAAGAGCAATGCTCCCACTTAGTATGAGTTAGGACTCCATGCAATTCCAACTGTCAAGAACATAGTTTATAGCATGTATATGTAGATATGCAGATATATCTACATGTCTGATGCATGCTAATGCACAATAATAAAATGAATTCATGTACCTACATTCCAATTGAAGAGCTAGACCATTACAATTCCAGTCCGTCTACCTGTGTCCTATCCCATCCCACAGGTAATCACTCTCTTACATTCAGTTCTATAAATTCCTTGACTTTTTGATAATTTTATCATGGGTGTATTTAACAACAACAACAAAAAATACGCTTTTGCTAAATTCAGAACTTTATAAAAATGGCAAGATATACCACAATATTTTCTACAGCTGGCTTTTTCCACAGAACATTACTTTTTTGATCTTTGCTGCTTCATGTAGCTGTAGATCAATCCACTCAAAATGTACTGTTGTGCTGTACAAAGATGACACAAATAAATATTCATTTTTTATCAATATACAGTAAGTTCTCTCCAGTTTTTACAATCATGAATAATGCTGCTGTGAACATTCTTACATGTCTTCTAGTATACTTATGTAAGAATATTGTTGGAATATACACTTAAAATTAAAATTGCTGGCTCTTAGGGACTGTAAATATTCAACTTTATAAAGAATGACAAATTGTTTTCCAAAGTAGTTGTATTAATGTAGACTCAACTTATGAGTGCCCTTTAATCTGCTTTAACCCTACCAACACTTGGTGTTTCAAGACTTCTTGATATTGCCAATTGAAAAGCTTTAAAGGGCATTTCATTTTGACCTTAGTTTGTATTTTCTTGGGTATTAATAAGACTAAGAATTTTATATGCTTATTTGCCATTTATAATTTTCTGTGAAAGGCTGGTTCAAATAATTGGCCTGTTTTTCTATTGTTTATATTTTTCTTACTGATTTGTAGAAGTTCTTCATATATTCCAAGGCAAAATATTTGTTCATTCCTGTGTCAATAAAATACCTTCTCATAGGACTTCCTAGGTGGTGCAGTGGTTAAGAGTCCGCCTGCCAATGCAGGGGACATGGGTTCGATCCCTGCTCCTGGAAGATCCCACATGCCGTAGAGCAACTAAGCCCGTGTGCCACAACTATTGAGCCTACGCTTTAGAGCCCATGAGCCACAACTATTGAGCCTATGTGCAGCAACTACTGAAGCCCACGTGCCTAGAGCCTGTACTCCACAAGAGAAGCCACAACCATGAGGAGACCGTGCACCACAACAAAGAGTAGCCCCCACTCGCTGCAACTAGAGAAAGCCTGCGTGCAGCAGCAAAGACCCAACACATCCAATAAATAAATAAATAAAATATCTTCTCATAATATATGACTTGTTTTTCACTTTCTTTATAATATCCTTTAACAAAAAGAAATTTGTATTTTTATTATACTCAAATATGTCAGTCATTTCTTTGTGCTTAGCCTTTCTGTGTCTTATTTAAGAAATCTTTTCCTAGCTCAAAGGATAGGGAAAACAAGGATATTTTCTTTCATGTTTTCAGTTTTTTTAACTGAAAAAACATATAAATGAATGAAGAGACTAAGTTATAAGAATGTCTATTTTCATCTTTGGTGATTATGTTCAGTATAATTCCCATTTTAAAAAAGTCCTAAAAAACTCTTTAGAAACTTTGCAAGTTTATTCTAAAATTCATATGGAAGAACAAAGAGCTATGATTAACCAAGACACTCCAAAATGAAAGCATACAATAATTGAACTTTCCCTACCATAAATCTATATGCATATTTCCATACCAATATAATGATAGGTATCTGTACCCAAATACATATATATGATACATATGTATATCATATATATATTTACATTCTTATATGTAAATATATAGACTATTTATATCTAAATCTGTGCATTTATATAAGTATATATCGTATATACACAAATTACATATATCAATATTTTTAAGAATATTCTTGTACAATTATATAAGGATATTTATATAACATATAATTATATATATCCATATATACATAAGTATATATAAGACATGTACATGTGTAAACATATATTTAAATCTATGGAATATGTGATGGATTTCATCGAATGCTTTTTTGGCATCTATTGGGATAATTACATATATATATTTCCTATGCTCAGTTCATGTGGTCAGTCACATTTATAGATATCTAGTGGGGAACCACTGTTTTGTGGAACAAACTTAATTTTATTATGATGTATCATAGTTTTATATAACATTCAATTTATTTTGTTAATGTTTTGTTTAAACAATTCTACAACCATATTTGTGAGATTAACTTGTAATTTTCCTTTTTCTTTCTGTCCTCATCTGATTTTGAAATCTAGTATATTGACCACATACAGAACTGAGAATTTTCTATTTTTCTGTCTCTAAAAGAGTTTTCATATTATTGGAACAATCATTTTCTGTAATATTTTGTAAAGTTAGGACTGACATTCATTAGGTAAATACACATCAGCATGCCTGAACCGAATGGCACTGAACATGATTGTTTAGGACCACGCTGTACTTATTGTTAATGATTTTAAATTATGCCTTGCAAAACTAGCCTGTAAAATAATTTGGGTTTGTTGTTTTCTTCACATGATTATTGCTAACTACAGATTGAGTCTTATTAATTTTTATAGTGCCCCTGAGGCTTTCTATTTCTCATTGAGCCAATTTTGAGTTTTTTTAATTTATTCATTTCATCTAAATTTACAAATGTATTGCCACAAAAGGTTTCATGTTATTTTCTTATTTTATATACCTCCACTATGTCTATACTTATATTCCTTTTTTATTTCCAATATTTCTACTTGTGTCCTCTCCTTTTCTGTCAATCTTGGCACAGTTGTTTTTCTGATACCATTAATAAAAGGAATTGTGCTTTGTTAGTCTGCTTCATTTATTTATTTCATTTGTTTTCCATTTCATTAATTTCTATTCTTATCTTTATTATTTCCTTTCTTCTACTTCCTGTGATTTATTCTGTTTTCTTTTCTAATGTCTTAACTTGATTCTTAGCTCATTAATTTTCAGCTACTAAAGTTACTAAAAACTAAATTTTCATCTTCTTTCGTGATGTAATTATACTAGGCTGTAACTTTCCTTCTTAGTACTCTTTCACTAGATGTTAACGATTGTAAATGTACTTTCATTCTCATTTAGTTGCAAGGATTTTTTAAAATGTTATCATTACTTCTTTTTTGATCCATAAGATATTTAGAACTTATAAAACTAACAAATATATGGATGTATTTGAATTTATCTTTTGTTAATGACTCCTATCTTAACTTCACTCTGATAAGAGAACATGCCCTATAGATATCTATTTATTAGATATCTGTTGAGACTTCTTATATACCATAGAATACCATCAGTTTTTATAAATGTTTCAAATGTACATAAAATGAGTGTATATTGCTGCTTTTTGGAAATGTCTTCTATGTTTTTAAGTCAAGCTTGTCGATTTAATATTCTAAATTTTTAATATGATATCACCATTAATAATATTATTTTACTTCTTGACCTATTAACAACTGAGAAATGTGTATTGAAATCACTTGTGAAGACAATAGATTTGTACTTTTCTCCCTGTAGATGTATCTTATTTTATTTTATTTATTTTAAGTATAGCTAACTAGGTGTTTACAAGTTTATAATTGTTATTTAACAATTCTTATGGAATTAAACCTTTTAGTATTATGTAGTAAATCCTTTATTAAAAAAGCCTTTTTTATTTGCAGAATGATGAAGATATGATATTATTTAGATAAATTTTGAAACCATACAGATATGTTTATGACTATTATGGAAGAGCTTATTTAAATGAGATGTTTTTTCTATTGTCCCAGCTGTGACTATGTTCCTCAAGCTGAAAATATCCATCCTTTCTAAAGAGGTTATACACATAGCAAATCATCTCCTCCAAGTCTGTGGCTGGTCCTAATTTTTTTCTTTAATGGTGCCTTTTGGAGATTTGATGTACAGCATGGTGACTGTAGTTAACAGGACTGTAGTATATACTTAAATTTGTTAAGAGGATAGATATTCAATCTTCTCAACATATATATACACACACAAACACACACACACACACACACACATACAAAATGGTAACTGTGTAGAGGTAATGAATAGGCTATTTAGCTTGATTGTGCCGATCTTTATATATGCATATATATGTAATTTTAAATATACACAATTTTTATATGTTAAAGATACCTCAATAAAGTAGTTTTAAAAAAAGGCGCACACACAAAGATTAATAAACTCAGCAACATAATATTTTAGAATAACTATTTCTCAGAAGGTAACAGTACCTTTTATTTTTAAATGGTTATCAAAAAATTTTAGTATTTTTTCTGCCATGTCTTCTTCCATTTTTTCATTTTTCATTCTTTCACATTCAGGCATTTCATCTTATGTTTCAGATGAGTTTCTTTAAAGAGCGTTATTAAATATTTTTTAAACTCTAATAATTAGACTCTTTGTCTTTTAACAGTTGGGTTTAGTCCCGTCAGATTATTGAGATTATTAGTATATTTGCATTTGTTTCTACCATTTTCTTTTTACTACTTATTTGTTCACTTTTTTATACTTTTATTTCTCTCCTTCACCCTTTCACCACATCCTCATTCTGTCTTCATATCTCTTAATGCACTTTCTTACCCTCCTTTTCTCTTTGTGCTTCTTGCTGGGTAATTTGTTCCTCTATATCTTCCAGTTCCATAATAATCTCTCAGTTTGTGCCTCATATGTTGTTTTCCCATACATTGAGTGTTTTATTTGGCAATTTTATTTTTCATTTATTTTTTAATATTTTTGGAGCAATGCGGTTATTTATTGAGAATGAGAAGAAATAAAAATAAAGCACAATTCATTAAAAGCTGATTGAGGGACTTCCTAGGCGGCGCAGTGGTTAAGAATCTGCCTGTCAGTGCAGGGGACATGGGTTGGATCCCTGCACCAGGAAGATCCCACATGCCCGTGGAGCAACTAAGCCTATGCGCCACAACTGTTGAGCCCGTGCTCTAGAGCCCGTGAGCCACAGCAATTGAGCCCACGTGCCGCAACTACTGAAGCCCACTTGCCTAGAACCTGTGCTCCACAGCAAGGGAGGCCACAGCAATGAGGAGCCTAGAGAAAGCCCATATGCTGCAACAAAACCCAACATAGCCAATTAAATAAATAAATAAAGTTTAAAAGCTGATTGAGACCACAAATATCACAAAAAATGAGAAATTAAAGCAATATTTGTATTCATTAATGGACTAACACTACTTTTATAATACTTTTTCCCTACAAATTTTGGCTGAAGACTTATTGATTATATCTCCCAATGATGGCAATTTTGTAAAACATTTTCTATAGAGAGAACTAAAGAAATAAAAATGTTAGTTCTTCTACCAGCATAGATTGAATATTTTATCTATAGTTTAGACCTGATTGGTTTATCATTTTATTTTTTATTTTTATGTTCTATTTGTATCTTTTCCAAATCCGCTTGGTCACATTTATCATCTCTGTTTGTTTGTTTGTTCTGTTTGAAATATCCAATAAAGAAAACTGGATTTTTGCGTGAGGTATGGAGGATGTAATTTGGCTCTGAAATGGGACCTATACATACTATCTCCTTTTCTTTCAAGAACTTTAGATGCTTTCTGATTAATTTTCACCACCCCACAGTTTTTACATATGCCAAACACAATGCAAGACACTGCTCCCTGTAAATTATTATTAGCACTAATAATAATCCTTTAATAAAAATAAAGCGCTGGAGCTCATCCCATCCATCTTCCTCCCTGATTCAGAGTATGTCTTATCAGCCAGTAGTTACCAGGCAAGTGGAATATTCTCCTGATGTCATTTATCTACAGAATTATTTTTTAATTTGCCCATCATTGCCCTCGGGCAAGCCTAAACCCAAAGACAGATTGATGGCCTCCTGCTCTTACTCCAACCAAATAGGCACAGTTCACATTACTGCTCAATGCTGTAGTTCAGATCTTATCCAGAAGCCCAAGGGAAATGTCACTCAGCCCCACTCAGTGACAGGACGATGGCCCCAGGGATTTAACTTAGAAGTGATTATTGCCAATTGAAAAAAGTTTGTTTGTTTGTTTGTTTGTTTTTCCCAAATCACCACCACATTGACTCTAAGCTAATCTCCCAAGCTGGACTTGCAGAGAATTGCCAGAATAAGAGAATGTGAATGTGTTGCTGGTGATGGGAATGGGAGAAGGAATTCTTTTCTCCACAGCCTACATTTCTCTTCAGCCCTTTAGGAAAACATTTCCCATATGTTATCTTATTTAATGCTTACGACGTCCCTATGAAATAGGTACTGTTAGTATTTCCATCTTATAGGTGAGGCACTTCAAGCCTAAAATTGTTCAATTACTTGCCTAGGGTCACATTGCTGGAAAATTGCAGAGTTAGGGTAAAGACAGCTGCTTTCTTGTTTTACATTACTTATCTTTACAACAACTCTATGAGGCAGGTGCTGGTCTCATTGTACAGTGAGGAAACCAAAGCGCAGAGAAGTTAGGTAACTTATGCAACATCACACAGCTGAATGTGTGACCGAGCAGAGAATGACATCAGAGCAACCTGAGTGGAGAGATGATGCTTTTAACCACAGGGTATGCTGCTATGTCTTCATCTGCCAATACAACTAGAAGATGTGGTAAGAGCGTTGGTGCATTTCACTTTATTTTTATAACCATCCAGTACTAATAAGTTTCTGTTGCTGCCCAGCCCTACACCTCAGAATTGTGTTTATATTAATATATACTTTCAGAGAATAATGTTAGTGTAGAGTGAGAATAAATAAACAGTGGTGTAGTCTGGAAATGAAGTGAGATGGATAGAGAAATTTATTAACATCAAAATTCAGGAGAACCAGGACTTCCCTGGTGGCGCTGTGGTTGAGAATCCGCCTGCCAATGCAGGGAACACGGGTTTGATCCCTGATCCGGGAAGATCCCACATGCTGGGGAGCAGCTAAGCCCCACAACTACTGAGCTTGCACTGTAGAGCCCGCAAGCCACAACTACTGAGCCCATGTGCCACAACTACTGAAGCCCATGTGCCTAGAGCCCAAACTCTGCAACAAGAGAAGACACTGTACTGAAAAGTCTGTGCACCTCAAGGACAAGTAGCCCCTGCTCGCTGCAACTAGAGAAAGCCAGCGCTTAGCCATGAAGACCCAATGCAGCCAAAAATAAATTAAAAAAAAAAAATCAGGAGAACCTTCTTTGAAATACAGTTGTGACTTGTTATGAATTCCTTTATATGTTGAAGAGGGAAGTGAACATTATCTATTACTTAGAAAATAGTTTCTCAACTCTAGCGCTATGGAAATTTTGTACCAAATAATTCTGTTGTTTAGGAATATCCTCTGCATTGTAGGATATTGAGTAGGATATCTCTGGCCCCTACCAACTATATGCCAATAACATTCCAGCTACCCTAGCTGTGGTAATCAAAGCTATCTCCAGGAATTCCCTGGCGGTCCAGTGGTTAGGACTCGGTGCTTTCACTACCATGGCCCCAAGTTCAATCCTTGGTCAGGGAACTAAGATCTCATAAGCTGTGTGGCACAGCAAAGAAAAAAAAATTCCAGGCATTGTCAAATGTCCCCAGGCAGGGCTTCCTAGGTGGCGCAGTGGTTGAGAATCTGCCTGCCCATGCAGGGGACACGGGTTTGATCCCTGCTCCAGGAAGATCCCACATACCGTGGAGCAACTAAGCCCGTGTGCCACAACTATTGAGCCTGTGCTTTAGAGCCCGTGAGCCACAACTAGTGGGAGCAGCTAAGCCTGTGCACCACAACTATTGAGCCTGTGCTTTAAAGCCCGTGAGCCACAACTATTGAGCCCATGTGCTACAACTACTGAAGCCCACGCACCTAGAGCCTATGCTCCTCAACAAGAGAAGCCACGGCAATGAGCAGCCCGCACACCACAATGAAGTGTAGCCCCCACTCACCGCAACTAAAAAGAAAGCCCACGCACAGCAAAAAAGACCCAACACAGTCAATTAAAAAAAAAAAAAAGTCCCCAGGCAACAAAATCATCTCTAGTTGAGAATCACTAATTTAGAGGACCTCAGAAAGCAAACATAAAATAATTCCTCTGCCTCTAAAATTAGACATTGCCTGCACTGAGTTGGTTAGACTGAGCAAGAGACCCCACGGAGGGGTCTTAACTGGAGTGAGAGATTATCCTGAACCAGAGCTGAGTCAGGGCCTGGTGTGTCCATGCCTTCTTCTTAGCAAGGAAAAGGAGATGAGGGAACTGAGGGGACAGCCAGAGACCACAGGTGTGTTCTGAAGATTCAACTTCAGAGAAGTTAGAGTGTGTTGGAATAAACTTTTAGTAATATAGGGGGAAAAAATGACACCTCTTTTTTACTGAAATATCATACATTTATATCATTTAATCCTCATGATAATCCAATAAAGGAGGTACAGTGTATCATTTCTTTTTTACAGATTAGGAAAGAAATGTGTAAGGTGCTGAAACACTAGCCCAAGATTAGAAGGTGTGGGAACTGGAACAGAGGATAGAGCTGTCTGAAGCAAATGTCTATACTCTTTCCAATGTATCCTAAGTGTATAAAGAGAATTCTCCGGAGATGATGTGAAACTATTAACATTATGCTGTCCTTTCATTCTTTCATTCATCTAACAAAATAGATGCACATCGACTCTGTGCAGATATTATGGTATCCACCAAGGATACAAAGATAAATAAAATCTGATCCCAGCCTCACAGATCTTAGATTAGTGAGAGAAAAATACATTTAAAAAATTACAAGGCAATGTGCTAAACACAGTGAAAAAGAAATGTATGCAGGGGCTGCTGTAAGAACATAGAAGAAGGAAACCTAATGCAGCCTTGGGAGTGCGATGGGCAGGGTCTCAGGGAAGCCTTCATGAAAGATATGGCATATGAACTGGGGGTAGGGATGTCAGCAGTTGAGATTTGTCCTAGGAAATGACAGAAATCCCAGAATTTACCACTACAAATCAACTGCTACAAATTTCAGTTTGGATATAACAACAGAAAAGAGCATTAAAATTTTAAGTTAAAAGGAAAGACAGAATGTGTTGGGCTGGGTCATTTCCCTAGGGAAGTAGGAGGACTGATTACCATCTGTATTAGGGTTCTCCCAAGAAACAGAACCAATGAGAGAGAGGGGGAGAGAGAGAGAGAGAAAGAGGAGAAATTTTAAGGAATTGCTCACATAATAATAATGCTAAACGGCAAACACAAATCTGTAGGAGGCAAGGAATTGCAGCAGGCTGGAAATTCAGGTAAAAGTTGATGTTGCCATCCTGAGTCTGAGTTCCACAAGACTCAGCAGGGGGCAGAAACTCAGGCAGTTTCTTTGTTACAGTCTTGAGGCGGTTTTGCTCTTCTTTGGGAAACCACAGTCTTTGCTCTTAAGGTCTTCAACTGATTGAATGAGGCTCACCCACATTATGGAGGGTAATCTGTTTTACTCAAAACTCTATTGATATAAACGTTAATCACATCTGTCCACATTTAAACTGGTATTTGACCAAACAACTAAGTACCATAGCCTAGCCAAGTTGACAGATTAAGTTAACCAGCCTACCACTAACTTTAGTTGTATATTTTAATACTGTCCTAGAGTCATAAGTCCTGATGAGCCCTAGCCCTAAAGCAAGTCCCTGAAAGAGACAGGAATTCTTAAAGTTTTGGTGATTCAACACCCATTTTAAATATACAAAAGAGCTTGCTTTCTGATGAACCTTAAGGTGAATATTTTCATAAAATGATAAATTAAGTAGTTATAAGTTAGAGGAAACAGCCGTGTGTTTCTAATGTCATACGCTAAAAAGTCTTGACTTGAGCTGTGTGTGTACACGGACTTGTGTTTATTCATTCTTGTTTCTTAACTGACCAAAGGATGAAATGATTTCATTCAGATCTAAGACACCAGTAGATAGTATGCATGTGTATATACAGGCAATAATGTCCATGAACAGAATTTGTAGAGTACATCAGGACTATCATTTCCACTTTTGGACAGTAAAATTATCCAAGAAAGAAGACCCCATGCAGAAGTATATAATATTATCTCCCTGGAGTTCACTGTCACTTTTTTTTTTTTTTTTAAAGTATTCTTTGTTCATATCTTTTTATTGTTGAATAACATTTTGTTGTATGGATATACCACGTTTTATTTATTTGTTCAACAACTGATAGCCCTTCTGGTTGTATCCATTTTTTGGCTATTATGAATGATGCTGTTATGAATATTCATGTACGGGTTTTTGTGTGGCAAATGTTTTTATTTCCCTTGGATTTATACCTAGGAGTAAAATTGCTGGGTCATATGGGAAGTATGTTTAGCCTTTTGAGGAGCTGCCAAACTCTTTTCCAAGCAGCTGCACCATTTTACACTCTCATCAGCAGTGTACAAGGGTTCCAATTTCTCCATACTCAACAGCACTTGTAATTTTCTGTGTTTTTGATTATAGCCATTCTACTGAGTGTGAATTTGAATCTCCTTGTGATTTTAATTTGCCTTTCCCTGATAGCTAATGATGTTGAACATCTTTTCATGTGTTTATTGGTCATCTGTGTATCTACTTTGGAGAAGTATCTATTCAGATCATTTGCCCATTTTTAAGTGGGCTATTTGTCTTTTAACTATTGAGTTGTAATAATTCTTTATATATTCAAGATACAAGTCCCATGTCAGATACATGCTTTGCAAATATATTCTCCCATTCTGTGGGTTATCTTCACTTTCTTGATGGTGTCCTTTGAAGCACAAATTTTTTAATTTTGATGGTGTCCAAATTTATCTATTTTTTTCTTTTTCTTTTTTTTCTTTTTTCTTTATTTCTTTGGCCACACCACACAACTTTCAGAATCTTGGTTCCCCAGATCAGGGATTGAACCTGGGCCCTGGCAGTGAAAGCGCCGAGCCCTAACCACTGGGCCCCCAGAGAATTCCTCCCATTTTTTTCTTTTGTTGCTTGAGCTTTAGTGTCATATCTAAGAAATCATTGCCTAATCCAAGGTCACAAAGATTTATGCATGTATTTTCTTCTAAGAGTTTAATAGTTTTAGCTTATGCATTTAGGTATTCGATCCATTAATTTTTGTGTGTGTATATGCATAAATTTTGAGCTTCTGCAGCTTCAGTCTTTTGCATGTGGATATCCAGTTGTTCTAACATCACTTGCTGACAAGACTTCCTTTCCTCATTAAATTGTCATCCATCTTTGTCAAAAATCAATTCGTTATAAACGTGAAGGTTTATTTTTAGACTCTCAGTTCTATTCTACTGATCTGTATGTCTACTCTTGTGCCAGTTGATCTTATGTCTCGATTACTATACCTTTGTAGTAAGTTTTGAAGTTGGGAAGTATGGGTTCTTCAACTTTGTTCTTCTTTTTCAGGATTGTTTCAGCTAATCTGGGTCCCTTGAATTTTCTTATGAATTTTAAGATCACTGTCACTTTTTGATCTCTTCATTTTTAAAAAATGCATTTTTAAGGAACATACAAGATTCTTAGCCAGAAATCTTCAACTTAGTAGCCAGTTAATTTGTTGCAGAATCTACAGGCTTTGAAAGGCAATGCATACAAAGAAATCTTTGACAAATCTAACTAAAATGAATCAGTCAGTAGGAAAAAAAAAAAAAAAAGCTTTCCCCCTAAACTTCACCCTGACAGAAAAGAAGGTGTCAGAAGTCCATAAAAAATGGCAGGCATATTCAAACTAAGTTTGATGACAAAAGCAAGCACTTTGGTCTGGTTCTGTAAGACAATGGGGGTGAGGCACTGGAGAGAACATGATAAATTATTCAGGTTTAAGAGACAGTTATAAAAATGTAAATGTAACCTTGCCACTGAATCTTTGCACCAGCTGAATAAATTCAGACTAGAAGCTGAATCAGCATCTTGCTTCTGATTAAAACCAATTGAAAGCACAAAGACAGTAAGAAGAAAACCTCAGAAACTCTTTGGGAATGACAGATAAATTGACCAAGCATAACTGCAACCCTAAGATGAAACCATTTTACTGATATTTCTAACAGGCCAGAGTCCTTCCGGTTCACTTCAAATGAAAACACTTGTAATCAAAGAATCAGGTCTTGCTTAAGCCCAAAAGTGATTATTACTTCATTAATTATGGTCATGTCTGCTGTTTCATTGTGAGCACATTTAATCTTTTCCCAAGAGAAGTACATTGGCCTCATTTCATCTTTAATCAGTATATCCCTTTCCAAGGATGTTCTCTGTGGCATGGATCTAATAACTCTATATGCCAAGCTGACTGCCAACATCAGCCTTGTGCTTGGCCTAACTTTATAGTTTAGAGTGCAAAATATAAGAAAACCTCCCCACTTGGCAATGAAATAAAAACAATTTTTTTGGTATCTATTTTAAAACAGATCAAGAGATAGGATATAAATGTGAGTGAATGTATTTTTCTTGTACAGCTCAGTGATTAAAAGCATGGGTTTGGAATCCAGGCTGCCTGGGTTCAAAGACAGGCCCGCCGCTCAAAACAGCCAGCTGCTCAACTTCCCCCAGCCTTTCTTATCTCTAACACAGGGATAATGACAGGGTTTGTTGTGAGGATTAAATGAGTTAAAACTTGTAAAAGGGCTTAAGACTATGTCTGGCACATAGTAAGTGCTCAATAAATGTTAGTTCTTATTAATATTGTGCTTACATGAAACATATGCCACCCACTTAGGGGTTAGGCAAATGGTTTGAGTGCTTAATAGAAAAAGCACCAGCTTGTCCACCGAGCCACTCACATGCATCTGTTTAACAGGACAACCCTGTCTGTCCATTTATATGCACAGATGGGATTAAATGGATAATGGCTGACATCCATATTCTCTCCTAATTTGGCTATAAACCCTTAGGAGATATTTTAATGCCATGGGGTCATGAAAATTATAAAATTCTATTGACATCAGATAATAAAGCTTATTCATGAGCCCCTTCACAAATATCTGCCGGGAAGTACCCATGTGCCAGAACTAGGCCAACCATGATAAGGCACAAAAAGAACCAGAAAACACTCTAAAGCCTTCTAGACGTTGATGACTGTTTAGCGAGAAAAAGTCTCATCCTGAACTACTAAAAGATTAAGCTATTATATGAATTATGTAATTACAGACAGTTATACAATAAGGTAACATATCATAATGTGCTATTTGTGGGTTGAGAACTTTCTGCAAAGGAAAATGAGAGGTGATGAAGCTGGACTTGGGGCCCATGTGTTGGGAGTGGTGGATGTGCAGGCACATACCCACTCCATCCTCCCACCATCAGGTAAAATTTCCTGGGCTCTATCCCCTGCTCATCTTTTTCATCTTTTTAAATAGTTCTTTTTCAAGGAACTATTTAACTAGACAATTTTGGGGGGGAAAAGAAAAGCAAAACTCATTCCAGGGCAAAATGGCCTTCTGCAGGGATGTTGACAGTTTCTTATCCATGTCATCGTTGCATGTGGCTCGGGGGAGTTTCCTCTGGGATTAGCAGGGATCTGGCCAGGGCACAGTAGGGCTGGAGCAGCCTGCATCATCCAGGCAATGGCGCCAAGCCCACACCCTCCCTGACAGCATCCTGTGGCCCAGCCATGTGCTAACTCCCATTCCTCTCCTTCGTGTCCTGTGTTTCTCCCTGGCTGTCTCCACGTCCAGCAGAGGAAGGTGAATGTCATCCTGAAACTATGTCACACCAGAGCGCACAGTATGGGCCTGGCTTGCAGCCTGGTGGACCTGTTTGTCTGGGGGAAGGATCACATTTAGGCCCAGAGGTGTTAGCTTTTCTTTTCAAACCAATTTATTGCCAAGTCAGTGACCTAGGTGACTCAGGAAAGTTCATACAATTGCTTCCTCCTCGCCACTGCTCAGTAGCTCTCTCTACTCCTCCTCCATCAAACAGTTCATCCTCTTTGCCTAAGCATTTCTGCTCTGGAAGAACAACCTGCCCGGGCTGATGTGTCAGCTGCAGTTTTCAGTCACAGGGAGTGATAAGCTGAGCTTACTTGCCTTGTGTGAAATTCCTGGCTGAGTGACCGCACCTTTGAATGAACTAGGTCATAAAGTGCACGGACTCTTTTTTCTGGTAGTGCAGACCCATTCTAAACCCAAGGCACTGTGCTAGGTGCTGGGTTAGTACTTAAAAAAAATGTCGTGTATAATTCTTGCCCTTTGTTGCTAAGAATTTAGTATCACTGTGGGATTGGTAGGAAGTGGGGGCAAGAATACCAGTTGTTTTAATATAAGGCAGAAGCCCAGGTAGATAATTCAAGAGACGCTTTGAAAGTTGTAGGCAAAGGGAAGAGCATAAGCAAAAGCACAGATGCAGGAGAGGCCAGGGGTGTTTGCAGGCCAGTGAGCAGAAGTGCATGGAGGTCAGAGGTCACTGAAAAGCTAGTCACTTAGGTCTGCTGGTCTGCTTAGGTGAAGCAGAGAATTTCAGAGAACAGCTGCCAGCTGTCCCTCTCTTAGGGCTTTGAATCCTGCCTTCTCGAATACCACACTCAATTTGGGGCCCACTTCACATTAGTTTCTTGAAACTCAAAATGCATAATAAACTCCTGAAGAGTTGTCCAGACTCTAAGCCCTTGTGGTTTCTAAAAATCAGAGAACCATTACTTGGAAAGGAGAGATGCATGAGCTCTTCACCCTGCCCATCAGCTCCTGGAAAGTAACATAATAAAGCTACTGGCCAATGAGAGTCTTACACAGAATAGCCACTATACGTTTTCCTATCTCACTAATGTTAGAAACTGGAAAACTATATCATTACTAAAACTATCAGTCGTTAGAATGGGCTTCTTTGGGAACCAAGGAGCACTGAACCGTATAAAAAGAGGCCAAATAATTTTGTCAAGAATTCTTTGAAAGGGACCCTCTGCTAAGTGGGAGATTGGGCTCCACTTGTGTTTCTAAATCCAAATCATGCTGTGGTCCAGAAAACTATTTATAGTCTATAACATGGATGACAGGAATGAAGAGGAAGAGAGAGGCAGAGAAAGAAAGGGATGAGCAGTCACTGGGGAACAGAGTGAGGAAGCCAGAAAAGATGAAAAAAGGAAGAAGAGATTGCTCTTGCAACACGCGAGCCAGAATTTAGAAAATATTGAATGAGAATAACTCTGCCTTCTAGTACTATGTCTATTTTAAGTGAGCTCTTCAGTTTTGTGACAAAAGTACGGGTATTGCCATTTTGATCATTCATTGGATGAGAGAGCAGATTGTACTACCCTGGTCAGAAGGAGTGGGTTAAGGGTTAGCTTTAGGATGAGTGTGCATCACCAGGGACCTCCAAATGCTGAGAGGAGGTGGTCCTCACTGAGGCCCTGGGTTGTGATAGCTGGCGTCTCTGCCCAGCACCCTGCATTATGGCATGGGTTTGGAACCATGCTGAGTGCAAAAAGATCTGGAAGGATTCTAGCTCTTCGCCACCACCAATGAGCTGTGTGACATTTCGTTTTATAACAAAAGCCGAACCAGTCAGATTAAAACTACCAGCCTGTTGAATGAGATAATTTATGTGACAGTGCCTTGAAGTAAATAAAAATCACTGTGCCTTAGTAAGGTATCATTATGCAAATCGAGGTATAATGTGAGGCTCCTGATACCAGAGGTCTGGATTCACTGCAGGGTCTCTGTCATCTTTAAACACATGCTCTCTCACATGTGGGTACATTAGGGTAGAAGTACACTGAAAATAAAAGATCTTCCAGACCCTCTAATATCTAGGCAACTACTATGTGGTCAACGGAAACTATAAGTAGATGGGAGGGTAAAAATAAAAGATTTTGAATTATACTTTAGAGAACTCGGAGATGTTCTGGGGCTTTCACTGGAATGGAAGAGGCAGCTAGGTTGTAAATTCTATGATTGATAATTTCGTGTCTTTCTCTGCAAGCTTAACATAGTACATAGCACGTAGAAGGTGCTCAGGCAATATTAGACCTACATCTGCATGGTATGCATCACTCAATATCAGTGAGCTTGTGCTGTGATGACAGTGCTGCCCCTCACACACAAACAACAGTTGTCCAAAACAACAAAGATTATTTCTCACTGATGCTACACATTCCTTGGGGTTTGGCTATAGGTTCTGTCCCATCTAATCCTCACTACAGGATTCAGCCCAATGAAGCAACCACCATCTGGAGCATTTCTGGTCACTGTGGCAGAGGGAAGAGAGCTCTGAATGGTTTCATACCAGCAATCAAATGCTTTAGCATGGAAGTGACACATCACTTATATTCACAATTCACTGGCCAACACTGGTTATATGGTACGATGAGTAGGATGGAGGGTTAGAGAAGTGATTCTCAACTAAGTGTGATTTTGCACCTCTAGGGGACATTTGGCAATGTCTGGAGACATTTTCAGTTGTCATAACTTGGAAGAGGTAGGGGAGAAGAGTAATACTGGCATTTAGTGGGTAAAGGACAGGAATGCTACTGACATCTTATGATGAACAGGACAGTTACAACAAAAGTGAACCTGGTCCAAATATCTACAGTGATGAGTTTGAGAAACCCTAGATTAGAGGAAAACACATCATATCAAATTTTTAGGGAGAGATAAGCAGGGGGATGTTGGAAAGGACATACTGAAAAACACATTTGCGATTAGGGGATGCAGTGGGATTTTGGTATCAGAGGTGGAAGGCAGAATATAGTAGAGACAGCAACATAAACATAGCAGGGGAAGGAGTATAGCAGATATTTGCAGAAAAGTAAAAGCCCGTGCACAGGGAAGAGGTATCAACAGAAATTGGAAAGGTAAGTTAGAGCTTAATTTTGGGAGATTTGGTATGCTAAGAATTTAAGTGCAAAGGGCCTGGGATAAAGCAAAACAGTAAATTATCCCAGAGTATTTGCCTTGGAGCTGCCAACCTAGCTCACCAAGAATCATGTGTTCGTACATAAATTAATTCCCTTTTATTCAAGCATTCAGCATCAATGTGATCTGCATATTGCCTTAGTCCTACCCCATCATTTGAAGAAGGGAAAACGAGGGCTCATGGGATGAAGTCACTTGCCCATGGTCACTAGCAAGTAAGTGACTGGGCTGGAACCAGAATCTAATCTTAGCATGAGATCCAGTCTTTATCCCCATTAAAATCACAGTCTAACTTTGTGTATGTACTTGGGTCCCTGGGTTCCCAAAAACACAGCCTTTCTTTTCTCCCATCAGTTATCCTTTACTATCTTTCTTATACTTATATAAAGAAGTTTGTTGACAAGTTTTCTTTATTACCTCCCTCAATCTTACTTAGCACCTAAAACGTGCAAGGCCAAATGTTCATGTACAAACCAAATACCATTTTCCTACCTAAAAATTGTTGTTGAGAAAAGAAGTTAGGAATAAATGGAAGGGTGTTGTGTGGCCTTGGGTTGCATTTTCAGAGGATCATGATTGGTCCAGACAGGTATTTCCCATTTCCAGCATGGCACGTGGGCTCAACTTTAATGAAGATTTGAGATTTGGCTAAAAAGGCAAGTAACATGATCTTAAAAAGAATCCCAGGGACGGATTCAGTTGAAGCAGCTTGTGCACAGAACCAACCTTCTTTGACCCACAGAACATTTCACAACCTGAGAGCTCAGTTCTGGAATTTTTGTATTTCTTCCTCTCAGCTGGGCAAAGAAATTGCATTCCCAAGACCATGCTCCTGCAACATAAAGGTTATTTATTTTCAAACAAGAGAATTAGGAAATGTGAACTTTAAGGCTTTAAGACTAGCATTAACTCATCTGGTGGAGACAGATGGTATTTAGTATTTTCAATGAAGAGGCTGTTAAATGTGAAAACTTAATACATCTGGAATGACTCATCGGGGTGAGTTAATATGCTAAAATCTTAGCTTTCGCATTTCCTGGTTAGATTTTTTTTCTCTTTCTGGTCTTTCAACCTAGCATCCTTGACCCTAACAATTTTCCATTTAACACAATGGAAATACTTTGTATTTTCCTTTATTTGCAGTCTCACCTAGGGTTATTCTAGGGTATTGTCCCCAGGCTTAGTTTAAAATGATGATGAAACAATTTACAACAAAGACTTTAATGTGAAAGTATCATTTAAGATGAAAGTGTCAGGTCAGCTTGATAGCATAATATGTCTACTTAATAGCATATTTCTCTTCACCTCTTTCTACCCCTGCTTATTCCTGCTGGGTGTTTATGTGAGTCCCACCTAGAAGCTTTAGACTGGGGAGATAGGATTTTGGTTTTGGTTTTCTTTTTTTCTTAATGTATCCCTTCAGTGTGCTGGATATCTTATTAACTCTATCAAATAGAAATCCTCACCTTCATTTAATGTATTCAATAGATATTTCCTAAATGTCTCATATACATGCATCCCTTTTGTAATTTCCATGACATTTGGCAGACTGTGAAGTTTCAGGATATTATCAGGAAAAAAAAATGTTATTATGAGACATCCACAGATAACAGTTAGCTCCAGACTGTGGTACAAAACATTTCTCTTCTTTTCTCATTGAGTTACCTATCAGTCCATAGAGTTTTTCCCTAGGGAACATCCTGAAATTCCATCTCTTTTAGGCATCCTGCCTTCTTCCGTTTCCCAAAGACCCCTCAGTATTTTCAGTGACCTGGCTTCACTCTGGAAGTGTGGCTGGTCAGATTCTTTCTGGGGAATCATCTGCTGAACCAACAAACATTACTCTTATTCATATTTGTTGGAATGTAGAGGTGGTCATGAATCTCACCTCTTCCCACTTCACTTTGGAACCAACTGAAACTCAGATGCAGGAGTCAGGTGATGGGGAGAGAAAAATTTCAGCTTGATGGCTAGTAAAACTACCTTGGAAAATATAGCCTGGATCCATGGTCACAAATGAGCTACTCAATCCTTCTTAATTCCAAGATCTAGACCTTAGGACCTATCCTCAGTGGAGTGTGAGGGTCTGCAGAGAAAAGTCCTTTACCCAGACTCACTCTCTCATACCCATTAGGTCTCAAATGTCAGGAAAGAAAGCCTGTCCTCTGGACAGCCTCTAGCAGTTAGTCACACCCGGCCTCTGACCCTCATGAGCTCAATAGGAAAGAGAGGGCAAAGGCAGAGCCATGAAAAAGGAAACTCAGAGGGACTGAACCACATGTTTCTAAGCCCTAAAATCCAGTTATACAATCACTTAAGACAAGGGTGGAGAAGGGGAGGAGAGTTCTTCCGTACTTTTCTTTTCTGAGTAGTGTAGTGGAAATGTTCTTCCCATTTTGAAAACATGAGTGGAGAATGTCTCCTCTAACTCTGTCAAGATTTTGTTATCTTAAACCATTAGGCTGTAATTAAACTCATGGTCCCCCAGGGGTTAGACTGTTACCTCAGGTTCTCTCATTGTGATCCTGTTTCTACCTTGGTGAGGTCTGTCTCCTCATGTCATGTCAATGCCCCCTCCTTTGTGTAGACTCCCTGGATCACAACAGAGAACTTAACCTTTGCTCTGGCGGGCTTTGAAATGAGTTAAACACCCTAGGCTGGAAATCCATTGCCTATTTTTTCCCCATCTTAAGTTGTCACTGGCCAAGATATGCCCAATATACTTCATCAGAAGTTATACAGCAAGTGCAAGTAACAACAATACAATCCAAAATACGATGTCAGCAAAATAGCAATGATTCAAACTTGAATTTGAAATGCCTCCCAATATTAAACTCCTGGAGAGCAATTAAAGTCCAAAATTCAAATCCTCCTTTACATTAAAATCCGAAGAAATTGAAGGCCAACATTCTTAAATTAAAGACTACAGAAATTAAAGTCTAAATAATATCTTTTCCATTTGTGAAAAAAAAAATGTGGCTTAGTCTCATGTGAAAGGATTCTCAGATTCCTTAATAGAGTGTTTCTTCAACATCTACAGCTTCTCACTGGAATGGGAATGGTTTCCTTAAGGTCTTGGATTAATTAGCCAATTCTTAAGTATCCCACTTTTAAACACGTTAAGAAGAATTAATAGATATGGAATTATCATAGCATATACTAATGAACTTACAAGCAAAACTAGTTCTAGAGCAGGTATGCAAATACACACACACATACATACATACATACACAGTTCTAACTGCAATTGAGAAGCATATTACTGCTTCCAAAGACCATAATAGCAGTAGAGGAGGGTCAGAGGGTATAGTAGTCACAACAGTTTGGCTCACTTAAAAATAATTTCTAATGTCTCACTTCCTTTCCTTTGTAAAAGAGCCTGGATAGCTAACTACTTGATTTTCTTAGTCATCCTTTAGCCTGGTTTATCTATGTGACACAAATCTGGCTAACGGTACAAATGAACATCTGAATAAATAAAGCCTCAGGTAAAACTTTTGGCCTTCAGCCTTTTTCAAGCCTAAAACCAAGTGTGGAGTTGGGAGATGCAACAGCCACCCTCTGATCAGGAAGGCAAAAGCCATGCCCTAAAAATGGAGCAGCCAAAGCAAAGAAAGAGCCTGGGTCTCTGATGGATCTCAGATCCATGGTATGCCTACTTCTAGATTTCTTGCTATGCCTACTTCTGGATTTCCTGATATGCAAGAAAAGTAAATATTTATACCTTTGAACGACGTAGGATTTCTGTGACTTTGTAAGTAAACACACTACTGAATGATTCAAAGAAAAAAAGTCCCTGTTCCAGCTTTAGCAGCAGGCATGTCAGTCTGCAATGGTTGCCCAAAGTCTACAACTCATAAGAGTTGGGAGAAATATTCATCCCATCAATAGGTGATTTCTGCCATCCTTGGGGGAAACATCCACCAGTGCATGCTGTTAGAAATTACACTGACCACTGTCACCAGATCCCACTTGTAGTGTCTTTATTTCCCAAAGAACCTCTTAATTTCCATTTTTTGGGGACCCATGTTTCAGTGTGCACCCTCATCCTCCCCCAGTGATGAACTATTAAAATTATTCCTTAGGTTGATCAACCCTGCTTCTAATAAGATAATTTTGATAACTACTACATTAACATCTACTAAATCTTGCCAAAGACCACCTTCAGGAAAGAGGAAAGTGGGAAAAAAATGAGAAGATGGGGTAAAAACTGATATTCTGTCTCAAGTGTAAGGTGTTATGTCTGGCCTTGGGTTCCTCCATAACACTTACCAGATATAGATCTTAAAGGACTCATGGCTAGTAGGCTAGACACAATATATTCACTTATAAGGGTTATATATCTTTGGATGTAGCAAGAAACATGTGAAAATACAGAATTTTATGGGGCTCAGAGGACAGAAAGTAACTCTTGCTCTGGGTATTTAGGTAGGCATCATGGAGGCAGTGTTTGCATATTGTACCCACCTTCTCTATTCCAGCTCAGAAATTGAAGGAAGAAGAGCAAAAAAGGAAACATCCTGTCAAAGGCAACATTGTGAACAAAACACAGAGTCAAAGAGGAACTGGGCATGTCTTGAAAACTTTGATGTGTTCAGAAATGCTTGTACCAGAGTATGAAGGCAGGTTGGATGAAATTAACAAAAAGTTGGTTTAGGTCAAATAAGGAGTCTTGAATGCCAGGCTTAGGTGCTCCAACTATTTTTCAGGTGATGTGAAACCATGGACAGTGGAAGAGGTGGGTCAAGTTGAGGTTCAAGATGGTTGGTCTATAACAGTGTTTAAAATAGAGGTGACTGCACTACTCTCAGAGAGGGCGAGAGAAGGACAGAAATCAGGAGGTATAATTCCCAGGATCTTGTGACTAATTGGATATGCTGAGCCAAGGAGAAAGATAGTCACTAATGACAGAGGTTTTTGGATGGGTTGCTTGGGAAGATAGGGAGGTCTTTAATTGAAATAGTCATGCCAGGTAAAGAGAAGATAATTTTTTTCATTTCTGATCAGCACAAAATACATCAAGGCAAAAATGTCAAGGACATTGTCGAAAATAATGAACCAGAGCTTAGGAGAAAGGGTGGGACTAAAATTGGAGCCTTAAGTGTTCTCCTCACATAGGATATAATGGAAATCATGACAATGAATGAAGCTGCCAAGGGAAAGAATACAGACAGAAATGACTGTGGACCAGAAATTTGGGGATAATTTTCAGGATCATGTGAATGCTGATATCACAGAAATCCAAAGAAGGAGAGACTTTCTATATTGAAAAGATGAATAAACTATTATCTCTGAGATATGGAGTGAGTGGAATTTTTCTTAAACCTTTGGCTTTTACCAATTTTTATTACTTCTATAAATAGTAAAAGCAATAAATGCTACTTATAAAGAGTGGGTGACTAGTGCAACATACTAATGGAGGCAAACTGGTAATGTCAATGACTTTAATGAGTTTTAAAACAAAAAAACAACATTTCATTTGGCTTATTACTATGTTTAATACTCATTTGCTTATTCACTTAGTACTTTTCAATAAATATTTATGGACCACCTATTAAGTACTCGGCATTGATCTAGACTTTTGGGATATATCAGTGGACAGACCATCAAAGATCCCTGCCCTCTTGTTGTTTTCATCCTCTCTTCCCTTGTTAGGATGCAAGGTTACTTGAACTTTTTAAGGCATCTTATATACCCAATGTCTTCAACTGGTAGAAGAATCACAGCACCATTATCTTCAAATCAATTCAGTTTATTTACCAAAGCTTCCAGTTCCTCTGTTGCAGAATGTAAATAATTATGCCCACTTTTCAAAGTAAGGAGTGCAAAGGGCATGTAGAAAGCCCTTCTTATGTGATTCAAAAGTTCACTGTGAACTATATCAGCATAAACATTAATAAGTAAGAAATTAGAAATTCTGCATCCTAGGTTTTAATTCTGGTTTCAAAATTCACAGTATTTTTTTAGACTTCAGTTTTATTAGCTAGAAATAGATATAAATAGATTGATATAAGATAGATGATAGGTAGATAGATAGATAGATA
This sequence comes from Hippopotamus amphibius kiboko, assembly GCF_030028045.1. Taxonomy (NCBI): domain Eukaryota; kingdom Metazoa; phylum Chordata; class Mammalia; order Artiodactyla; family Hippopotamidae; genus Hippopotamus; species Hippopotamus amphibius. Next base: position 89,479,280 of record NC_080193.1, on the reverse strand, counting down.
GATAGATGATAGATAGATAGATAGATAGATAGATAGATAGATAGATAGATAGATAGATAGATAATAGGAAGAATGGGGAGGGGATTTGACTCAAGCCTTCATAAAATTTCCAACTTAGCCCCCAAACAGCATATATAAATGAACTGCATGTCCAGAAACCATGGGTATTCTTATATAATCAGGATATTTCCTTGAAGTCACATTTTCTTTTAATATTTATGTAAATGTTTTAATATTCATTTTCATTTATTTAACATTTATTGAATATTTATTTAACATTTATTTTTATACCACTTTAAGTGGTTTACAAAGAATTCATATTGATAATATCTATCAAGGATATTTTCAGTGCTATTCCTTATGCTAAGTCCTTTTCTTGCATTAGCTCATTTTATATTCCCAATTGCCTTTGACTTGGGCATAATTATTATCTCCGTTTTACAGAAAAGAAAAAAAAAAAAAAAAAGAGGCTTATAGGAATTGAGAAACTTGCCCAGGATTGTATAGCTAGGAAGTGGTACAAGTGGGATTCGAATATTGGCAGTCTAGCTTCAGGTCCACATCTAGGATCTTAAGATGTATTTCCTTTCACTTGTGGCTCCTTTTCCTACTCACAGCCTCAAAACACCATGATCTATCCTAGAGACATTCAGAGGTGCCATGTGAGAACACTAATGTATGGTTTCTCCAACTCCACACCCTGCCCATTCATGGGGTGGTCATCCACCTTGTCTAACACTGGGAGATGAAGGACCATAGTCTTTTCTAGCACCTGTGTCCCAGATATTGAATTTTTCTAAAGGATACTAGAGTCTTCATTTCACCCTACTTCTGGCAAAAGGAGTGGTGAGTTGGTTATGGATGAAGTGTTTCTTCTGCAGTTTTATTCTTGCTGGGATGATTTACTTAAAGTCATCCTAATAGTTTGTGGAGCAAAAGGGAGTGAAAGATTTGGGGTTGGCAGTGACATGGGTGAAATGGATGGGGGGAGAGAAGGCAAAATTTATATTCAGACAGGACAGTGCCTTTAGCTTGCCTCACAATGGAGGTTATTTATAAAGGCCACCAGGGTCTCAGGGAAATGAAGTGTTTGGATTTGTAACATATTCCATCAGCCGATTTGCTAGTGAAACTTGAGGTGACACAGCAGAAGCTGATCAAGTGTCTGCTGACCTGCTTCTAGCTCCTCTGACCCCAAACACAAGGTTTTCCTTTCTTTATGGGCTTCTAATCTCACGTCTCTATATGTTTCCCCCTCACCTCTTTATGATAGGTAAAATGACAAGCTTATTTCAATTTGATATTCTTAACCCAAGAACATGGTGGCTGCCCTGACAGAATACTCAATCTTGAAATAAAGGCAGCAGATAAATCTAATTCAGAAGGAAGACAGTGCACTTAAAGAGACCTTATTCCTCCTTCATACCAGTGTCCTGAGCAGCAGTGAAAGAGAATATATGTCTTCAACCAGTATTTCCTGAGCACATAGATATTTTTTCTCAGAAACTAGAGACATAACATTGAAAAATCACTTAAGGTCCCTGCCCTCATGGAGTTTAGGATCTGGTGGGAGTGAGAATTATTAAAGCCACTTTGACATGTAGTTAAGGGATATGATAAGAGAAGTATGGGGATATAGGGGACCCCATATCAGGAAGGGGCATTTAACTCCACTAAGGAGGGTGACTACATAGTAATCCTTTGAAAATCCTCCTTTTTAGGACCTTTGTCCCAGGGAAATGCAACCTCGTAGTAAGACTTTCTATTTCTGATCACAAGGACTTTCTCTAAATCAACTGAAACTACAGCCTTCAGTTGTAAACAAGATGATATATTTCTCTTAAAGTACAGTGGCCCAGATACTAACTTTGAATTTGTCAGAGTGTGATTGGCTTTAGGAATATAGTATTTGAGAATGTTTGTGGTTATTTGTGAATAATGACTTAGCTCATGAATCCTAGCTGCACTGGGAGAGTTCAGCATCTGAGAGTGGCCTCTGTTCCTGTTGAGGAGGATGAGCACTCATTGTTCATGTCACTGCTATTATTGCTGATTGGAGCTTCTGGAGAACCTGTTAAACTTCCTCTAAACAGGCAAGCAGAACTCGAGACCCTTTGGGGACCTACAGGTACACCCTTTCCTCTGAATGGATGCATTCTGCCTAGAGCTCTAAATTTCCTTTCCCAAGGGCTAAGGACTTCCCATTCCCTCTTTATTAGGTCCACCAGAGGTGACATATGACAATAAAGTTTGGTTTGGTTTTGCTTAGAACTGGTGAGTCTGTCCCCTCTGTAGAGAACACACTCTGGTAGAGCAAAAGAACCTGCTATTATTTCTACTTCTGGAACTAGGAAATTCCTCTTTCTCTGGAGTTAAACAGTGAGAACACAGGCAGGCTTCCTATAGGAAGTCAAGGTCAACTGAAGGATGGGAAGTGCCTGGTGAAGGCGCAGAAGGGATTGCTTTATGAAAGAACATCTTGTATGGAGACTCAGTTCTCTAAAGCATGGAGACCAAAAGAGAAGAAAGATGGCTGCTGAAGTAGAAGGATGTGGAATGCATCCCTCTCCACAGATGCATCAGGAATACACCAAAAGATGCAATAATTCCCACAGAGAACCAGCTGAACACCAACAAATGATCTCAGACACCAGAAAGGACTGCAAAGATCCCAACATAACTGGGTAGGACAGAGAGAAAAAAAAAAGAAAAAGGAGAAAGAAGAGGAGAAGAAAGGAAAGGGACAGGTCCCACACCCTAGGGCAGAGGGATCTGAAACAGAGGAGGGGAGATTGCTGAATTCGGGGAAATGTCCCTTATCTGCCAGGGAAACCCCTTCCCCATTGGGGAATATCCAGAGGTCAGAAGGGAGGCATTTGGGACTGTTCAAAGAGGGTGAAGCGGCTGATCTGTGGCAGACTGGAAAGTATGAGAACCACACAGAGGGTCCGCACCATGGCTCAGCATGTCCGGACTGAGACATCAGTTCACAGCTGAACAGGGGCTCTGGGAGCTGGAAAGTGGGAACCGGAAAACTGGTTCAGGGTGAGAAACATTGTTGGCAGTGGGGAGACGGACTGAGAGGACAGGAGGGAAGAAATCCACAGCAGAGAATGCCTACCGTGGAAAGCTGGGTGGCCATGGTGGTGGCTCGATACTGCTGACTCACAGGCAGGTGGGAGAAGCTGCGGGTGTAGCCTCTCTCTCAGTGCCTGCGACAGACAAAGGAAGGACCCCTCTGGCTAATGCACTCAGGGATAACAAAGGCCCCCAGGTGGGGCTGGCCTAGAGGTCTGCAGCCGAGAGCCAAAAGTCTGCAGAGTGGTCCAGCTCTGAAGACTTTCTGTTTACACCTGAGCCACTGGTGTCCCTCTGCAACAGGCACCACCACAGCTGATTGAGTCACTGTGACCCAGGCAGGGCACCCTGGCAGAGTCGTAGCAGGGAGGAGGAGCCTCGGTTGGAGTCGCTCTCTCAGCCTGAGCCGTCCAAGCCACCGTGACCCAGGCAGGGCTCCACTGCTCACTCACTCCCAGGGGAAGGAGCCACTATTGTACCCTGTCTCTCCCCACACACTGGCACTTGTAGATGAACAATAAAGAAAGTTCTGCTGACCACAGAGTAATACAAAAAGCCCAAGGTGGGTAGAAGGACACTTACAGCTGAGACCCCAAGGAAACAGAAATATTATTAATTCTATTAATCTGGTCCATTCTGGGGTCAGTTCTAGTTTTTGTTATTATTATTATTAATTATGATCTTAGTCCTAAGGGATCTACATGTTTATAACATATTTTATTCTATTTTTTATTCTATTTTTATTTTTAGCCTTTTTATGTATTTCTATTTCTAGCTAAGTTTTTTGTAGTGCTGACTGTATCTCTCCTACCTTCTTTTCATCTCTAGCTTTTATACATTTCTATTTCTCTCTTTTTCTTTTCATATTTCCAGTCATGCTATGCTCTTCTGTTGCCCTGTCTTCTATCCTTTTTTAGTTTATTTTATCTTAATATACATATAAGCAATATTATCGCTCAGCTTTGTTTCCTTGCTTTATTCTCCAGATGACACATTGCTTTGGTTTTTATTATTAGGTTTTGTCTTATCTTAGTTCTCAGTATAATTCTCTGATTTCATTCTGAGAATCTTCAGTCTGCCTGGTGGTACTCTTGCTCTTTATTATATTTGATCCTAGCTTTCAAAATCTCCCTGGATGTGTGTGTGTGTGTGTGTGTGTGTGTGTGTGTGTGTGTGTGTGTGTGTTTGGTTGGTTTTTTGTTTGTTTGTTTTTGTTTTGAATTTCTGTTGATTTTCTCTTTGATTGTCTGATGGCATACTAGGGTTCTTCTGTCAAGTCTTTCTAGTGCCTTATGTTCTATTGCATTCAGTATTTGTGTGTCTTACACATGTATGTGTTTCCTTGAATTAGTATTTGTTTGACTCAACACTCTGCCATAAGTCTGGGGCTTGGACAGTCTTCTTTAAACCCCTTTATTGCTGGGACAAGCAACCTCTGAAGTCTGGACTACTCCATCAGAAGTCAAGTAGGAGGCTCTGGGGAGGGAGCACCGAATCCAGGATGCTAGACTACTAGGGAGTCCTCAGACACAGGGAAGATTAACTGCAGAGAACTCTCACAGAGCACTGTATCAGAGTCTAAGGCTCAGCTTCATCTGACTATCTGCAACTGCCAGTGCTGGACACCTCACACCAAACTACAAACAAGATAGGAACACAAACACACCCATCAGCACACAGACTACCTAAAGCCAGATTAACATCACAGATACCCTAGAACACACCTCCTGACATGGCCCTGCTCATCAGAGAGAAAAGACACAAAGTAACACACCGGAAAGCAGATACCAGACCCCCCACCCCCACCAGGAAGCCTACTCAAGACACTGGACAAACCCCACCACAGGGGGCAGAGGGCAGAAACAAGAGGAATTACTACTAGGCAGCATAGGGAAAGGAGACAGCAAATCCTATAAATTAGACAAAATGAGAAAACAAAGAAACACCATGCAGGCAAAGGAGCAGGAAAAAAACCCACAAGACCAAATAAATAAAGAGGAAATAGGAAAATTACCTGAAAAAGAATTCTGAGTAATCATAGCAAAGATGATCCAAAATCTCGATAACAAAATAGAGAAAATACAAGAAACAGTTAATAAGGACTCAGAAGAACTAAAGAGCAAACAAACAGTAATGGACAACAAAATAACCAAAATTAAAAATACTCTAGATGGTATAAGCAGCAGAATAATTGAGGCAGACGAACCAATAAGTGAGTTGCAAGATAGAATGGGGGAAATAACTGCCACAGAGCAGGAAAGAGAAAAAAGAATAAAAAGAATGGAAGACAGTCTCAGAGATCTTGGTGACAACATTAAGCATACCAACATTCGAATCATAGGCATCCCAGAAGAAAAAGAAAAAAAGAAAGCATCTGAGAAAATATTTGAAGAGGTTATAGTGGAAAACTTCCCCAACATGGAAAAGGAAATGATTAATCAAGTCCAAGAAGCACAGAGAGTCCCATTCAGAATGAACCCAAGGAGAAATACACCAAGGCACATATTAATCAAACTAACGACAATGAAACACAAAGAAAAAATATTAAAAGCGGCAAGAGAAAAGCAACAAATAATATATAAGGGAAAACCCATAAGGATAACAGCTGATCTTTCTTCAGAAACTCTACAGGCCAGAAGGGAATGGCAGGATATACTGAAAGTCCTGAAAGAGAAAAACCTACAGCCAAGAATACTCTACCCAGCAAGAATCTCATTCAGATTTGAGGGAGAAATCAAAAGCTTTCCAGACAAGCAAAATTTAAGAGAATTCAGCACCACCAAACCAGCCTTACAACAATTGCTAAAGGAACTTTTCTAAGTAGGAAACACAAGAGAAGGAAAAGACCTACAAAAACAAACCCAAAACAATTAAGAAAATGGTAATAGGAACACACATGTCAATAATCACCTTAAATGTAAATGGATTAAATGCTCCAACCAAAAGACACAGACTGGCTGAATGGATACAAAAACAAGACCCTTCTATATGCTGCCAACAAGAAACCAACTTCAGACCAGGGACACATATAGACTGAAAGTAAAGGGATGGAAAAAGATATTCCATGCAAGTGGAAGCCAAAAGAAAGCTGGAGTAGCAATACTCAGACAAATTAGACTTTAAAGTAAAGACTATTATAAGAGACAAGGAAGGACACTCCATAATGATCATGGGATCCATCCAAGAAGAACATATCACAATGGTAAATATCTATGCCCCCAACATAGGAGCACCTCAATACATAAGGCAAATGCTAACAGCCATAAAAGGGGACATCGACAGTAACACAATAATAGTAAGAGACTTTCACACCCCACTTATATCAATGGACAGATCACCCAAACAGAAAATAAATAAGGACACACAAGCTTTAAAAGACACACTAGACCATCTCGACTTAATTGATATTTATAGGACATTCCATCCAAAAACAACAGAATACACTTTCTTCTCAAGTGAAGCACAGAGACCAGAGCACAAGCAAAATATAAAGAGAGGTGAGGGCAAATGTGGGGCAGGCTAAGGAGGTGAGGCTTACAAATAATGTTAGAGAAATTAGAGTTAATCCTGAGGTCAAAGGGAAGCCAGTGAAGAGTGTGAAGCAGAAGAAAGATATGTTTGTTTCGCTCTTGAGAAATATTATGGCTACAGCATTGTGAAGGCATTAGAAGGGGGCAAACTGGCAATAGACTGGAGACTAATTTGACAGCTGTGGCCATTGCCCAGGAAAAAAGAAGAGGAACCTGGACTGGGGTGGTGGTAGCGAGGATACAGGAAAGTAGACACATTCAAGAGAAGTTGATGTCACATGCCAAAATGACCTTGATAGATTTCAAGTATTTAGATGGTGAAGGAGAGAGAGAAGTCAAGGATGCTTACTGGGTGCCTCCTGCCTTGAGTACCTAGAGTGATGTATGGGCTGAATGTCTGTGTTTCCCCCAAATCCATTCGTTGAATTCGTGACCCTCAATGTTCTAATATTCAGAGATAGGGTCTTTGGGAGGTACTTAGGTTTAGATTAGGTCATGATGGGCTATATAGTGCCTTATAAGAAAAGGATGAGACATCAGTGCTTCCTCTCACCACCACATGAAGATGTAGCAACAAGGAAATGGGCTCTGACCAAACACCAAATCTGCCAGCACCTTGATCATGGACCTTTAGCCTCCAGAACTGTGTGAAATAAACGTCTGTTGTTTAAGCTACCCAGTCAAGGGTATTCTAGTATAGCAGCCTGAACTGACTAAGACACTGTGATGGGGAAGAGAAGGTAGAGCAACTCCAATTTCAGTTAGGAGAAGGTGCAGATGAGGGGCTGCCAGATGTCCAAGTGGTTGAGTGGACATCAGGGGTCAGATGAGAAGTTTAGGCTAAAGATATGGATTCTGGGCCATATCCCTCCAGGAGGAATGTACAGTCATAGCATGTATGAGGTGACCAGGGATATGGGGAAGGGTGAGCAAAGAGGCTTAGGGGCACCAACATTTAAGGGAGCAGAGACCTCTTTTCCACCATGTTCACAGTCACTAAGATCCAGAGTGAGGAAGAGTCCAAAGGTCACTGAGCCACAGGCAGGTAACCCAGTTACATAATTCTGCCCCACAAGAACTATAGCTTCTAGCCTAACTACAATGGTACCCTAAGGAACTGACTTCTATGGAAAGGTCTGAGTTAGACCTGCAGTCTCCTGTATACATCATGTGGACTTAAAATGCCCTGCAGCTATGAAGTACTACACTGGTAACAGTGTTCACTGTGATTCAAGCTAACTACTATTCTCTTCCATTATAAAAGTGAAGGTTACACACATCCAAAGAAGTTACTTGGTTTGTCCCAATGAGAATGGTAGAGCCTGAAATCATTCTGGGTTAATGCTCTGATCCTGTCCTCGTAAGTTACTATTTATTACTCCTATATGTTTATATTAATTATTTTCTGAATCTGTGGGTCCTCTCCATTAGAACCCATAAGTTAAAAAAAAAAAAAAAAAAAAAAAACCTTCAGCTGAAGACATGGAAAAATACAGCATGAGAAACCTAAGATGCCCTTCTCTTGCCACCTTGGCCTGTCAGTTGTTGCTGGGTCCTGGAGAAAACAGGGAGTCTGAAGTGCAAGCTGTGTGTGTCCCTGCTTCTGCCTCGTGTTTTCTATTTCTGCTTTACACCACCACAGATAATGAAAGTCGACTGGCCGCTTGGGTTTCCTTTCTCTCTGCCACTGTCATTTCCATTTGCTGGGTCTCATTCCTTTAGCACAATGTTGTTGTGTTTGGGCTCTAATTTGTCAGGCAATGATAAATTCCAAGAAAAACCTATTCTTATTGAATTATTTTCAGAATGTTATTCAAACACGTCTAAATTATGTGGCAGCCAATTCTGCTCTAAGATCTGGTTTTGACTTCATGTTAATTCAAGTAGGGGAAAGAAAGAAACAAAAACCCCAAATACTGAGATGCCATCTTTCATTCTCAAGGAGAATTCTTTTTTTAAGTCTACTGCTTTGATACGAGAGCTTAAGCTCGCTTTCAGAACTCTGGGTAATGAAGGCCATGTTCCATTCCTGGGTACTCCTCATGGAATAGAAGAAAGGCTGACACATGTTGAAAGCTCATCAATGAATGTAGAATGAGGCTCTGATTCCCTTTTTTTGAAAAGAATCAAACAGGACTTCTTTCAGTGAGTTCAAACATTAAATATAAGCTGTCTTGTCCCAAGGAGCTTAAGAAAACAAGTGGTAATGGCTAGTTTCCACCCGTGTGCTCTCCATCGCCAGCTCCAAGAACCAGGCTCTAATTCCAATAGAGATAATATATTTCTGATACCAGGGATGGATGTGTCCTTTTTCCATGTTCACATCTTGTAGCCAGAATCCCTTTTTATTTATGGAACATTTTATTTCCCCAGTAGCTGTCCTAGAGCCACTGATGACTCGTCACCACCACTGGTGCACTTTCCTGAAACTGCAGCCTGGATGGGAGAATGGACAGTCCTTAGGTAGAATGTAGAGACCTGAGCACTTCATCTGAGCTCCAACTTCAGCCCATGCCTGAGTCAGATCTACCCCCCTGGATCTGTAAATACACCAGTAAGAGTAAGAATCTTGACTCTGTGTGTTTCAAGTTTCAATATCTTCATCTGAAAAATGGAAAGGCAAGTATACTGAGCTTTTAAATATATTCTATGGGTCTCTGAAATCACAAAAGACTTGTCCATCATACTGTTGTTCAGAATGCCATTATGTGCACAAGTGGATGACTATATGGAACAGAATTGATGAAGAAGAGGGACTCAAATTCCTGAATTAAAACTTTTATTGCAGTGGCCCCCCATTGTCAAAGGATTCCAGTCAAAACTCCTGCTCTTTAAATATATGCAGTTTATAAAAAAACAAACAGACACACAAACAAAAAACTTCCTCCGCCTGACTCTACCAGCTACCGATCTACATTCTCAGCCTTATCGCTCAACATCCCTTCACGTTTCCCATCCCCTGACCAGACTGAGTCCTGCACTTTCGTCTACTCATCCTCAGTACTGCCCTTCTATGTCCCTGCAACCATGGCCCCCTTTCTGTGGGATGCCCTCTCCACCCAGCTCCATCCCCATATCTCTATACCCCCCAATCCCACCCATCTGCGAGGTCTCATTCAAGATGCACTGCCTACAAAAATCATCCCTCAACATCACATTCCCAATCCCACTTCTAAGGAACAACTCCTTCTCTGAATCCTCGAAGCACTTTACCTGGACCTGACTTATGTTACTCGATCAAGTTCCCCTTATGCATCGCTTCAGATTTCCCCCCACACACACACCCCTCCCCTCGCCTACACACACATACTTTACTTAGGTGCTTCAGGGGCTCTTGCTGACCCAACTGCAACTGAAGCAAGCAGCTCTGTGTGGCTCGTGCCAACTGCATGTGAGCACAACCTGACAGTGACTTTTTTCTTGTCCCTGTTCTGAACCTCTTGCTTTTCATTTTGGTATATCCTTGCTGCTTCTGAAGCATTAAACCCAGTGGGATATACATGAAACTTTGAGGAGCAAGTGAATAACTTCCCCATCCCCCATGCATTTCCCTGATACCAAGTAGTTCACAGGTCTCTAGGAAGATAGTCCTATAAGACTGAAAAATTAGTGACACTTGTTACCCGGTGGTGTCCAGCTTGGTAAACATCCCCTTGTAATTGTTCTTCTTCTTTCCTTCCCCATCCTCATTCCTCCTTTTCTGGGTTTGCTCTCCCTGGTTAAAAGGTAGCACAATAGTTTTTGTGGTTTCTGGTTCTGTTTTCTATCACTTTTTACTTTATAATACAAAGTTGCTTATGCATGTACCTTGGCCCTCCCTTACTTGATGACATAATTATTGTCAGTAGATAATATATTTTCCATCCATGTACTCCAATATCCCAGATAAGTGCCTGGCATAGTATGGGTGCTCAAGAAATGTCAGTGTTACGCTAAATAGACATTTCTCCAAGAAGATATACTGATGGCCAATAGGCTCAAGATCATTAATTATTAGAGAAATGCAAGTCAAAACTATCAATACAATGGTATCACCTAACACCAGACAGAATGGCCATCATTAACAAGTCTACAGATCATGAATGTTGGAGAGGGTATGGAGAAAAAGGAACCCTCCTACACTGTTTGTGGGAATGTATATTGGTTTAGCCACTATGGAAAACAGTATGCAGGTTTCTCAAAAAACTAAAAATGGAATTGCTATATGACCCAGCAATCCCACTCCTGAGCATATATCTGGAGAAAATGCTAATTTGAAAAGAAAATGCACCCCAATGCTCATAGCAGCATTATTTACAATAGCCAAGACATGGAAGCAACCTAAATGTCCATTGACAGAGGAATGGATAAAGAAGATATATCCATCCAAGTATATATATTGGAATATTACTCAGCCATAAAAAGAATGAAATAATGCCATTTGCAGCAACATGGATGGACCTGAGATTATCATATTAGTGAAGTAAGTCATACAGAGAAAGAATATCATATGATATCACTTATATGCGGAATCTTAAAAAAATGATACAAATGAACTTATTTACAAAACAGAAATAGACTCACAGACATAGAAAACAAACTTATGGTTACCAAAGGGGATGGAGGGGCATAAATTAGGATTTTGAGATTAACATATACATATTACTGTATATAAAATAGATAAACAACAAGGACCTACTGTATAGCACAGGGAACTATATTCAATATCTTGTAACAAACTATAATGGAAAAGAATCTGAAAAATTATATATATATATATATATATATATATATATATATATATATATATATATATGGAACTGAAACATTTTGCTGTACACCTGAAAATAACACAACATTGTAAGTTAACTACACTTTAAATTTTTCAAATGGTTAAAAAAAAGGAAAAGAAAAGAAACGTCTGTGTTATGAGTGACAATAGACTTTGGGAAGTGTTGTGTCAACAGGGACCTGAAGACCCTGAATGGACACACCCAAATATGGAGGAATTGGGGGGAAATCTGTTCTTATATTACAACTTCTGTTCTCACACTACTGACATTAATACAACCATGGGCTGTTGGATGCACTGGAGCACAATTTGATCAGGGAATATTTTCTTCCTTATCCCAGTAAAATAGTGTTCACAATGAGGAAGAAAATAGAAAATAACTAGGTCAGACTCTTTATCTGGAAGATAAGGTAGCAAGGCACTGGGGAGCAGACGGTAGGGAGAGCAACTGGAGTGATTTCTCTTAGTTTCGTGAATGTAAGGCCAGCAGGCACCCATTGCTTTGGGGAAAGAGTGTAAAGAAAATCTGATACTTTTCACAGAACGTGCAGAGGAGAAAGGCAAATTCACAAAGAGCTGAAGAACTCCTTGGGAGAGAGACCTTATTACAACGTATTACAGATTGAATGTTGTGTGCTCCTCAAATTCATATATTGAAATCATAACCCCCAATGTGATGGTATTAGGAGGTATGATGCCATCATAAATGGGATTAGTGCCTTTAGAAGAAAAGACACAGAGACCTTCCTCTCTCTCAGCTCTCCACCTTGTGAGGATACAAGGAGAAGGCAGCCACCTGCAAACCAGGAAAAGCACCCTCATCAGACACTGGATCCATCAATGCCTTTATCTTGAACTTCTCAGCCTCCAGAACTGCAAGAAATAAATGTCTGTTGTTGAAGCCACCCAGACATGGTATTCCATTATAATGGCTTGAACAGACTAACACAGAACATCAGAAAGACTGGGATGGTCCCAGCTGAGATCTTTCAGAATGAAAGAAGATCTTAGCCCCAAAGGATAAAATTCACCCTGAATGAACTGGAAGCCCTTCAACCAACCCTTCTCCCAACACCACCACCGCAATGACCTCACCACCTCTAATACAGCCTTTCTCACATTGTGGATCATTGAGTCTAGAACCTGGGTGCCCATGTGTGGCCTTGAAATCACTGGCCAGTGCTCATATGCAGGTCTACAAGGGCATGGCCACAGCCCTATTAGTCTGTAACAGGGCATATTTTAACAAATGCACTCATGGAAGGAGCTGAAACAACATGCATCTGTAATTGAACGACAGTACACTCTAGTTCTCTCTCAGCCCTGTATCCGGAAACAGGACTGTGCACTTTGGACTATGTCCCTGGAGTTCTTGGATCTCTACTGAGAAGTCTTTTTGCTAATGAAAACTCAACAAGTTAATTGCAAATTAAAAGATGTGACCACATTCTTCAGGTGATTCCAGGACTTGCTAAGCCATCTCCAAGAAGTACACTCTGTTGACCACAGCCTTTCTAGAGTACCAGGTGTAGCTGTGGCTTGTTGGAAAGTGTGACCCATGCAGAGAAAAACAAAACAGGAGATGGGCAGAGGAGAGGAGATGAGTAATTGCACCTGTCAGAAAATGAGGATAACGGTTAAGGATACACACACGGAAGTTCTGAGTTCTATGGAGAAAAACACCAGTGCAAACATGAGGAATCATTTGTCCTTAGTCTACCCCAGAGAAGGTAGAGATTGTTTGGGCCTGGTGGCCTGTATCACCTTCCAGCCAACACCACTGAAAGTGCCTGCTCACACTTGGTAGTTAGCAGAGGCATTTCACAACCCCTGACCTGCTGTCTATCCTGCAGATACAGACAGCTCTAATTTTGCAAAATGCTATTTTTAAAACAACCAAATTGTTCCACATTGCCCCCACTGTAGCCCAGAGGAGGGAACTGGTTGCCTCACCATCTCTTTGGCACCAAAGGGCTTCACTGTGGATGTCTTTTTTTCTGCTGTCATACCGTTCTGATTAAGATTAATTGTTTCAGTTGAAGTGAGTCACTTAGAAAGGATGGGAAGGATAGAAGACAGCAGTTTGCTCTTTTTTTTCTCTACTTCAATGTTTGTTCTGAAAGATCCAGAAGAATACAGAAGTGAAGCAAAGGAATTTAAAGTGTGGAACATGTAATGAAGGACATCAAGTGAAAAAGCTATTATGGGCTCCATGTTTATCTTCAGCTCAGTGACTTGCAGAAGAGCATGCACTTGGCTGGTAAGCCTGGAGGATGTGACTGCTCCCTGCCAATTGGAAGCTTGACCTAAACTCTTAAAAACCCAGCTGACCTCATCCAGCCCCATCTACCCCAAAAAACAAGGCTAGGACAGCCTCTCCTTGACAGACTCACATATACATACACACCCACCCTCCAGATGTATATATTGGAACCTCAAAAGCCCTTTTTGGTTGAAGTCATATACAACCAAGAAAGAAACTGAGTAAGAGAAAGAAAATATATAACCACTAAACTCAAGACTGACCAAAGATGAAATAAATATTATTTCTAGAACAGCTTTGATTTACTGAGCATTAGTGCAAAGGTTTACTCTTTCTGAGTCACTTCTCCAAGGCTCAGACTTGCACATCCCTCTGAATATGTTCCTCTGGCTCTAAGACCACCCCCCCACCCCCCGCCAACCCCCGCAACTATCTGCCAAGCACGTCAGGCTGCTTTGTTGGTAAAATGGGCCTAAGTGAAGCAGCTCAGGCTACTTGGGAGTGTTTATAGAATATTTACAGAGACTGCATCCAAACCAACGATCACTATTCTTATTCTAAAAAGAAGAGATCTATCATCTATGCTTTTCCCTCCATCCCGTTATCTTAACAAAAGGAAGAAAGGTTTGACAATGAAGGAAATGTACAGCTTTGCTGATTTTGTGCATTCAACAGGAATCAAGTTGTCATGACCTGTTGGGAAGGAAATTAGGCAGAGTGTCAAGAGACTGAAGCATTCTGCCCAGAATATGGTACATTTGACATCCATTGGCAAATGAGTGAATTACCTTGGATATGAATTCCAGACCACCAACTAACCATTGTGTGACCTTATAAACACTATTTCTATTTTATGGACTGCAGAGATTACCTAGTCCAACTTTCTCTAGGTTCCAGGGGCTCTAATCTATGGGATGGCATACCTGTTTTTGCCAAATCCAGGTTACTGACAGATGACTCTGCAGCAACTCATTACCCCCACTGTAACTCATCTGAATTCCCTCTACCTCTCAGCCCCATACATACAATATGCCACACAATGGTTGATGGTAAATCAAATTCATTTCCTTTTTGGGAGGTTTGTGTGGGGGCAGTAACTGGCCGCATCCTTAAGGTACAGACACTTTTAATCCTCAAACAAGAAACCAAGGAATGTTACCGTAATTCTGTCTGCCCCAGTATGTGATACCTCCACTATAGTTATTCCTCTTACCCGATCCAGGTTTATCCATTCTCAAAATCTCTCTCCCCACCCCCTTCTCTCATATCTCTCTCTGGCTCTTGCTCTATGTCTCAAACTCAAAACATAAGAATGATTCCCAGTCATGTGACCATAAATCAATGCAATCTTGGCGAGATTAGATAAATGGACAAACTACAGGTAATTAACATTTGATCATTCAGAAAGTCAAGCCTAGATAACTTCCTCTGTCCCATATTGCCCCATGACGCTTGTCTTTCCCATCTATCCGACCTCTTCTTCCCAGGGTAGGTAAGGGTCCCAGACCTACTTAACTATTAGAGAATATGAGACAAATAAATCTCAAGATCCATTTCAGCCTCACTCTTCTCCTTTTAGGGATGAGGCAGCTGAGATTCAGAAGGGTTAAAGTGACCTGTCAAAGTCACAAATCCAGCATAGCCTAGCCATGTCTCCCAAACCCCTTCCTGTATCTCTTCTACCACCCACAGGATTCGCCCAGTCGTCCCAATTTCTGCAGGGCCTTGGGCTTCCATTTCCAGCTGGAACTATTTTGGCAACAGTCTTCGCTAGTAACCAACTCAAGCTTCCCTGAAATGAAAAATCAGGAGGTGCTTAAGCAGGCAAGATGGTCAAGGGATCCACAGAGAAATAAAAGGCCCAGAAGGGAGGCCATTGTGACCCAACTGTTCCCCTAAAAGGCCAGGGCACACTGGGAATTTTGCTTTGTTTTACTGCTTTTTTGTTGACCTTCCCCCTCATTTGTGCCTAACTTAATTCTGTGTGGGAAAGAGAAGGTCAGGGATCTGGGAAAGCAGAGAAGATATTTTATTGGCCAGAAATTGGCAAGGCCTCATATTTCCTGCTTCATCGGTATGCCTGACCTGCTGGGTGGAGATGGGTCTTCACCTTCTGGCTCCTTTTGGCCCCTGTAAATTCACGCTTTTTAATTTTTACAGAGCAGTTTACGGGCTGCACAGAGGGGGAAGCTGGGGATCTGTTGTCAGGGGCTGCATTGAGCAATGAAACATCTTCTCAGTGTTCTTTTTCTTCCTTCCCTCTATGAGTCTTGTAAATGAGCATTTAGGCCCTCTGGGAAAGATGGGAGCGAGGCAAGAAAAAGCAGAAGGGTCATGAAGAGGGCTTCAGGAAAATCTGAGACACGGGTCTGTCTCTCATCAACTTGGTTATTTGGGGAGCGGGAGAACATTCAGCAGATCATCATCACAGCCCCCTCTGAACTGTCCAGCCTGTGAGGGGAAGGGGAATGTGTGACCTGCTGATTTAAGCCAGAACGTCTCAACATGTTTAACAGTTCACATTTTGAAAGGAGTGCTTTGGGAGGAATGCAGTAGGATCTAAATAAGTAGAAGCTAGAGAATTCTCTAAGTCTCTAGAATTACTCCCCAGGATTTCATATTCTACAAGTAACAACCCCCAGAGCAGCCAGAGAGTCACTTAGAGATGATAACTGATAGAGACCAACAAAGATGTAACAAACAACTGAAGCTGAATTTGAGAAAAATGTTGTATGTAGACCAGTTTAGTAAGGGGCAGTGTAAGTTGCTAGAATTTTATTTATCAATAGAGCAAAGTTTGGGAAAAGGGCTGGGAATTTTTCTAAGTGTCCTCATCTTTTAAGAGTTTGAGACCCCAATGAGAAGGGAAGGTTAGAACAACTGAGGAGCCATCGTCTTCATCAACATCCTCCTCCTCCTCATCATCATCATCCTGACTCTGACTGAACCTTTATTAAAAGCTTGTTAGATGCCAGGTATCTTATAGATGCTTTACATACATTATCATAAATCATCTCTCCTGAGATAGGGCATGATTATCTGCCTCTCAGAGGTCAGGAGAATGGCAGGGGTCTCTTCCCCATACCCTGCAAAGTGGTGGCAAAGAGAAGAAACCTCAACCTCTTCCAAGGTCTAAACTCATCTTTACAAGTGAGAAAACAGACTCTTAGAGGATATCAGCTCCTATTTAGGTGTTTGGATTTTCCCTGCCTCCCAAAGAATAAATCAGTTCACGCTAAAGTATGGAAGCTCCAAAGGGAACGAAAAGAGAAATATGACTTTTAGGAAAAATAAATTAGACCTTTGGTTCCACAGTGAATTTGGGAAGATGCTGCTGCTGATGTTTTGAACCCCTCTCCATGCTTCTTTACCGCGATGTCTCTGGATTGGGAAGACTTCCAGGAAAAGCCCCAGGCAATGCATGGGATCTTCTACCTTTACTGCATCTTCTCATGGCCCTGACTCCTTGGGAAGGTATTATGCATAGAACTGGAGAGAATTTGAACTCTCTGTGGGTGGTAGAGTGGCAGGGAGGTGGTCTTGGGTCCACACGTGCAGAATACTGCCAGCAGCAGCTGTCTGTTTAGCCTAATAGTACTCGGAGGTGAGGGTGGTATCTCTTCTCTCTACTGTCCCTTGATTTCTGTTACTAAAGCCCCTAGAGTTTTCCTGGTAGGTATCCAATACCAGAAGTGGGGTAGTTATGTTTTATAAAGCCTGAGGAAAGTGAAGAGGGAAGAAAAAAATATGACCATAAAAGCAAAACTGGAAAAACTGGAACTGGAAAAATTCTACTAGGGAAACATACAATATGATTAAAGCAATTTAGATTCTTCTGGAAAGAGGTGTGTGTGAGGGGGTGGACGGTGATGCTAATTAAGAGCACATACTTAGAGTCTCCAAAAGAGCAGGAAACCAGACTCTTTCCAAGGACAGAGGTGATGTTTTTAGAGAAGCAGCACCCTGGGATTGTCACAGGCAGCCCTGCTGCAGACACGGCCAGGCGTAGTGCCAGAACCCATGTACTTTCAAATCAATTCGCAAATCCCTTGGATTATCAGGAATTTTATTTGCCTTTACAGTGGACCAGCGTTATACACTATAAACATTTCATTCAGACATTAAGTTCTGGGCCCTGCCTCTCACTTCCTCAGCACTACTCCTGCTGCGAGCTTACCGTCTATTCACTTTCTTTGGCTGAACCTGATACAGTTAAGCTACAATCTCCGGTTGCCTAAGGCCACCAGTGTCTTTTCATATGCCACTATTCTCTAATTCCTCCTCAGGTTTAAATACAGATGCTTTGGTGTTGTGGGAAGAATGACCCCCCAAAGATGTCCCCATCCCCCTAAACCTGTGAATATGTTACCTTACATATCTAAAAGGACTTTGCCAATGTGATTCAATTAAGGACCTTAAGATGGTAAGATTATCACAGGTGATCCAGGTGGGTCCAACGTAATCACAAGGGTCCCTAAAACATGGGAGAGAAAAGTGGAAGAGACAGAGAAGGAGATGTGACGATGGAAGCAGAGGTCAAGCATCATTTCCTCTGGGGACCCTATTGTGCCTTCCTTCATGAGGTCAAATCTTTTCAGTACAGCCTCCCTCTGTACCACACACTTCCCATCACAGAAATCACCGTCACAACTGTGGATGAGTTTGTGTCACTATTTGATTAACGTTTTGTCTTTTACTAGCACACATGAAGGCAGAGACTCTGCCAGCTTTTGCTTCCTTCTGAAGTCCCAGCCCACAGCAGGCACTCAATAAATATTTATGGAAGAAATGAGCAAATGAAAGGGAGAACAGGATCTAAAGCTCCTATGGTTCTGAGTATTCTTTTGTGTGGGTGGAAACACAGCGGTCCATGAGGCATCCCACTGATTTGCTCTCTGCTTTCTGTTTTCCTATCTTGCTCCAACCAGAACATTTATCTTTACATATGGTCTTAATACATTTCTGCTGAGAGAACAGCAGTATCTGTGATTCCAATCAATAGCTCAAGCAGTTTGTAGCGAGGGAATATTTCCTTTTTCTAGCGTATGATTTGTATTCAGATTATTCTGATTTTAACTCTTGACCTAATTGCCCCACCAGTGCACAGTGATCTCTGTTGTTGGACTGGAGATCTCCTGTTACTTTCCTCTCCTCTGAGTGTGAAAGATCACCCACTTACTCCAAGACCGAGGTCCCAAGCCCAGTTTTGCAATACTCCAGGGGGATCCCATTTTCAAATTATCATAACAAACTTGGTTGAAATTCACTTCGACCTTGGTTTTCTCCTGCATATATTTTTAAAGGAAGTTGTGAACAGATTACAAAAAATAAACAGCAGTTATAAATACTGAAAAGGTAGATACACTCAACACGGACCATTATTGCATACCAACAATGTGTAAAGCTCTGAAATAAGGTCTTTTTCCAGCACCCTCTCATTCCCCCAACAATTGATTGCTTCTGTCTATACCTCACAGCTAGAACGTCTGCACACTTGACCCTCACAACTTGCCCAGGAGGGAGACAAGGCAGGTATTACTAATCTATTCAAGTATAGAGTCACAAAGCAGTTGCTCACTCTTGACCTGGCCGTTTCATCTTTGTTTTCTGGAGTCTCTTGTGTTGCCTGATACATAATTGTCCTGGGTAAATAATTTTTGAAGGAGTAAGTGAATGCCTGGCTTCTTTCTAATAGGAGTATTTTTGATGACTTGCCCAACATTTCCCAGTTGGTAAATGAAGGGCTTTTGACTTGCAGTCCTGCCATCTGGATTCAGTGCCCTTTCCTTTCTGCGGGCTAGGAGCACATTTGTCCTGAAGGATGAGGGATCGTGGGGACATGAGGTCAAACCCTGCTCCATACCTGAAGAGTCCTTTGTGAGTGGTGGGCACATGGTGGGGAGTTTAAGTCTCTCAAAGCGAAGTAAGCACAAAAGCCAGAAATCATTCAGTTTACTCAGTCAAGCATCAGGAAGAAATGTAGATAGACAACGGATACAAATAAAGGGACAGCGATGCCTGGAATCTCATCCCTACCCCAGCTGTAGCCCTGAAAACCAGAGAGAACCACCCCTCCACCACCCCAAACCAAGCAAGTTAGGCACACCCCTGACATGGCAGTCAGTCCAACCCAGAGGATTTTATAGCCCTCAGGATGTTTAAAGAAGCAAAAGACCTGGAGGACATGTATTTCTGGCTCATTAAAGAAAGTTTATTTTAAAATATTTAACATTTCTTTATTAAAGGAGAACAGGCAGGATATAAGCTCTATAAACTTTCTGAGGAGAGAACATTGCTAGCATTCCAAATGGAAAAATTATTGCCTTGTGTGAGAACCAAGCCTTTAGCCTATTTCACTTTACAGGTGGCTGTGTATGAAATATTTTTCTTACAAGACTGTAATGCATGATGAGCTTTAGAAAATTAAAAATGCAGCTGAACTTTTCTTGCTGCTTCATTACTATATCAGTTAGGGAAGATGTTTTTGGTTAATTCTCGGGACAGCTTTATCCAAAGCATACCTTGTACTATAGGCAGCGTTTTGTGAAACCCCTCAAATTATACTACATGGGATGTCAGCTCAGACTACCCTGTCCTTCAGAGACAAGCTTTCTTCTCAGATTTTTAAGGACTAGGGTAAGAGTACTGATGGAGACTCCTGGACCAAGCCTTATCTCTTTTCATCCCAAGCTCCATCCAGCACCAGGAGGGGCTCACATATATGAATGTGGACATCCTAGGGTCCGACACCCAACTTCCATCTACATCCTTGCAAACCAAACCCCTTGGCCACTCCTCTAACCCAGAAATATACACACTGGTGGGATGATCTACTCTTCAGAGGGACCTGGGAAAAAGGCCTGTGCAGGCCTAGGAAGCCAGTTTGGGACCAGTAGGATAGGGGATTCCAGGTCCCATGGATCTAGAAGGGTATGGGTTCCAGATGTGCATACCCCCAACTCTGCAAACTCCTTACTCCACAGGGAGGGGCACTGCTGGAGGAGAGCCAGTAAGGGGGCCTCTGAAGTGCAGAGCCCAGAAGAGGGACACTGGCTGCCTCCATCTGGGCTAGTGCTAACCAGATTTAGGAAAACTTGACTTAAACTCCCCCAAAACCCAAAGCTCCCTGCATAACATTTGTTATTTCCTCTGGGTTTGTGTATTCATGGTCCCCTGCTCTGGCTAATCTCCAGGCAAGTACTACTTCTGTTTCACCTCACACCAAGCCAAATTTGAAGCCACCACTTGACACATTTTTAGGAAAAAATATTCTCATATCAAACATTTTTAGTCAATTCTACTGAAGACTTGGGTGTTGAACTGTTCTCTTTTTATCTTTGCTTCCTCCTCCTTCCAAGGAACAAAATGAATTCTATTCTTATCATCAGAAAAAGGGTTGAGAGAATGTGTGTAATGAGATTGTAGTACATGTGGGTCTGTACACAAACACACATGTAACTAAAGTTCAATAGATGAGAAACAGACACATGGGGCTCAGCTGAGGCACATTAATGGCAGAATAATTGACTGAAGGGCACAGAGGGTCCTTGGGGCTGCTGATTCCTCCATCCTAAGTCCTGGGTAGAGTTGACTTTCCCTTGGACGCCACAAAATGTTTCTGATGAGAAACACCATCATCCAATCACTACCTTTATTTAAGCTAGCTGGAGTTTCCATTCCTTGCAAAAAATAGTGGTTTCTTTTTCACTACTTTTTGCAAATGGGGAAACTGAAACTTAGAAAAATTGTGGCTTGCCCAAGGCAAGCATCTACTAAGTCTTGGGCCACAAATAAAACAGCATATGTGACTATAATTCCCATTTTTTCCACCCAGAGCCACAAGTTCATTAGGTATTCAGGTAGATTGTATCATGGTTTAGCTCATATCTACTGCCTCCCTTAACCACTCCATGGGAGGCGTGTATCTCCTTGATCCTGCTTTTCATCCCAAGAACATGCCTCACTTAGCCACTGCTCTGAGGACCTGGAGAAACATGGAGTAGACAAAATCAACAATTAGCTGGCACCAAGCCCAGCCAAGCCCAGCCCAGACAATTGCAGGCACGTGAATAAGAAATAAATGCTTGCTTTTGTATACCACGAGCCTTGGGGTGGTTTGTCACACAGAATGTATGTATGTATACACGTGTGTGTGTGTGTACCTACACACATTTCTGTATAAGATAGATAGATGATAGATAGATGATAGATAGATAGATAGATAGATAGATAGATGATAGATATAGATAGATATAGATATAGATGATATAGATATATAGGTATAGATACAGATATCTTATACAGGAACATAATCTGCCACCTCCCAAGATGCTGCAAGTAACAGTTTTACCAAATGTTTTTCTACTGAATAAGTGAGTCACTGAGAAGTTTCCTTGCTGTGTAACACTTAACCCGGAAGCCAGAGAAAGGCACCTTGTAGGTTTGCTGTTACATGCCAGTTTTTGTACCAATATTCTGATTCGTCGGCTTTAGTCACTTACGCTGCAGCAATAAACTACCCCCAAATCTCGGTAGCTTACAACAACAATTTTTCATTTCTCGCTGACTCTCGGGCCGGCTGTATCTCTTTTCCATGGATCTTCTTCATTCAGAGATCCAGGCTGAATGAGAAGCCCCTCCCTGGAACGTATTATTCTTGCAGAAGAAGGAAAAGAGCAACAGAAGCTGGTGATGCCTTTTAAGGCTTCTGCTCAAACGCAGCCTACATTTCTGCTCACATTCCCCGTGGCAAATGCAAGTCACATGGCCAAAGTTAATCTCTGGAGTAATCCTCTCAAATAGGTCGGAGTAACTAATTGAGAACAGCAACACAGCCGCCTCTTCACTATCTTTCAAGAAGCAGCTCAGGATGTCATTTCCTCAATATCACTCTGTGGGGGCATCTCCCTGTTCTTTCTGTCCTACGGCATATATTACAACACTGAGATGTGTGACAAAATATCTTCAGGACAATGTACTGTCTCCCCTACTACTCAGTGAGCCCTTTGAGGGCAAGGACTATCCTTTATTTTATTCTATTTTCCCAGGACTTAGCATAGTCCCTGAAACTTCATCTATTGCTATATTAATGCTCACTTTAAAAAATTATATAATAATACATGGAACTAATTATGAGACCCAAAAGATAGTAGAATAAAGTGACACAGGAAGAGAGGCAGGAAGACCAGAAACTGAGCTTTGCACTTTTAAAGTTGATATCTAGATCTAGGTCCAGATTTAGATCTAGATCCAGACCCAGATATAGATATAAGTGTAGGTATAGATATAAAATACATATACAAGGAGAAATGTCGCGTAGACAAATGAATTTATAAGCCTAAAGTTTGGGAATCATGTCCAGGGCGGAGATACAAATTTGGGAGTCAGCAGCACTTAGATAATATTTAAAGCTCTGAGACGTGGCGATATCACCTAGAGAGAAAATGGAGAAAAAGAAGATGTGTATCATGTGTCACATTTCCTATCTCAGTTCCTAAACTACCTGAGGTCAGAACTTCTATCGTTTCCTTGGACAGGCTGATTGGTACCTCTTGACTGGGTCTCCTCCAGTCAAGAAGGCAATCTTGAGTGACCATAGGAATCTCATTGAAATGGAAGTATATACTCAGTCTCAAAGCTTGGATTTCATCCTCTTTGTACCCTGAGGCTTACCTTAGCATGGGGCTGGGCTGTATTCTAGAAGGACCCTCAAAGGGCATTCCCTTCACCCTTGGACTCCTGTTCCATGTGTCATCCCCACGTATGTCTGTCACTTCCTTCCCTCCTCCTCCCCCATTTATCATGTTGGCAGAAGGTCAGACTTGTACTGAATGTGTAATAAATGTGAGGAAGGATAATGTATGCTTTGCATATGCTATCTCATTCCATCCTCACCACAACCTAGTAAGGTAGACATTGACCCCATTTACTGATGGCATAGCTGAAGCTCAGAGAGGTTAGGTCATGTGACTAAAGTCACAGCTAGTAAGGAGCAGGACTCTTAAATGGTATCTCAGAGAAGAGTTCCCATCTCTATACAAGCGACTGAGCTGCCTCAAAAACAAGGAACCCCTGGGAGCTGATACTCATATCAATACTTTACAGATAAAGAAACATGCACGATAGATTAGATAGATAGATAGATAGATAGATAGATAGATGATAGATAGATAGATAGATATAGATAGATAGATGATAGATGATAGATAGATAGATAGATAGATGATAGATAGATAGATAGATAGATAGATAGATAGATAGATAGATAGATGGCATATAGATAGATGGGGATAGAGCTATATAGAGACATTTGGAATTTTAAAAAAACTCAGCACACAGCTCCCTACCTTCTTAAATAGGAGATGGTGAACAACACAGTCTGAATTTCCCTGCACACATGTATTCTATGCCCATTCTGTGCTCAGCATTGTGTCAAGAGCAGTGTTTTTAATTTATTTCAAATTAATTCTTGTCCTCTAAAACTCTGAAGTGTTTGAAATCTAGGGGAAGAGGGACAAGAAAGTTCCAAGTATTTCTCATACACAGACATAAAGAAAGATCATATTAAGAGGAAGAGGTAATTCTTTTTAAATGCTGAAGGCTTTCTAATTTGCAAGACATTTCCCCAAGCATTATTTCATTTGATCCTCACAATAATTATCACTACTTCACAGGTAAAGAAATTGAGGCTTGAAAAATTTTAATACTTTGTTGAAGATTACACAAGGAGTACAAGGCTAAAACTGGGAAATAAAACCCAGGGTTTAATCATGTTCTCACTAACATTGGGATGCTAACTCAGCACAAGCACAAAACTCTCTCTTATCCTTTAAGACCTTCTCGGAAAGAGATCCCACCCCCTCCTTCCATCAGCGAGGACCCCAGCTCCTTAGGAGATATTGAGTCTTGGTGTTCATTTCTGCTAAGCTGGCTGTTGGATTTGGCCAAGTGATGCCTGAGGGAGAGGGTGGCAGGCGAGAGAATGTGTCTGCTTTGCAGCTCTTGCCAGTCCTGGAGAGCTAGCATTTTCCAAAAGAATGCTGGGTTCTCAAAAACACTGCTGATAATAAGATTGCTCATTTTTAAAATACTGTAACCAGATATTTTAGGAAAACAGACCTGGTTCCAGGAGAGCAGCTGTGGTGTTTGGGTTTAAGGTTTGAGGTGGTTGTTCAAGATGAGCTTTCAGCTGGCCTGCAGACCTGCCACTGGACTGAGACAAGCTGCACAATCTGGCCATTGTGCTAATGGAGGAATCTCAGGGCTCCTTGGAGCCTAAATCTGGCACCTACTAAAGTGGACTTTTCACCTCCTGGGACTCGGTGAAAATGAAGTGCGTGTCTGCGTGTGCCTGCGGAAGTGTGTTTCAAATCAGAAGAGACCAGCTCGGGGATTACACAGAATCCCCTCTAGCCTCAGTCAGACTTGGAGAACAATGCAAATACATTTGGACTGAAAAAGAAAAGCTGAGGCCAGTGGGAAACAGTGTGGCACAGAGCAATTTCTCAGCCTTGGCAAGGATACCGTTTTCCAGGAGGCAGAGTTTCGATCTGTGTGTCTCCCACGAGCAGGGCAGGGGGCTCCACAGCGTAATAAATGAAGACTCACACACCACGGACAAGCCTCTGTCTTTGCTTAGAGAGCCACAGATTCAGAACTGAGTGGGTCATCAACAGGTCATCCAGCCCAACCACCTACCTCCTGGACCACATTCTTCCCTCATACCTCTCTCACCCTGTACCTATTTTCTTAATATTGAATGAGACAGGAAATGAATGCTAAGTACATTTAATTATATGCCAGGTGTTTCACTTAATTTATGACAAGAACAACACAGCATGACAATTGCTAACATTTATGGAAAGCCTACTACGTGCAGGCATGGGGCTAAGTTTGGACCCCCCACTAACTTATATTTAGTTCTTACATAACCCCAGTGGTAGGCTGCAGTAAGTATTCTCATTTTACAGATGAGGAGACAGAGGCATATAGAAGGACTCTTGGCTAATAACTAGAGGAACCCCAGAGGCCTCCACTTAACCCCAAGCCAGGCATCCAGGCAGGATCCAAACCAGGTTCTCCATCCCCAGCCTGGACACATGGCTTCTCGCTGAGGTCATGCTGGCAAGGTTTCTTCCTGTTCTTCTTCTCTCTGCTGTCCTCCCCAAGGGGCAGAGCCAAAGATGATCATCTACTCTAGAGCTTGTCAGAGTCCATGAAAGCCACCACCTCTTAACATTATATTACCAAGGACTTTAAAAACATGCCAACCCTTAAAATTTCACCAGCCCTAAGGAGTCATTGTCATCTGGTGATGCCAACATTGGTTATATCTCTGAAAGTAAAGATGTATTGTACCCCACAGTCTTATTTGGTCTGGGTTCTTTTTTAAATTGGTGTTTATTAGTCTACAGACTCTAATTTAATGTCGTATTTCTTTAGGAGCTATGAATGCTAATGGTAAAATGTGGACCCAGTTCTTGAGATGATGATGAGTTGGAGTCAAAGAAGAAAAAAGCTTTCCAAAATGCAGTCTTGCTCATTGTAACCTCTAGCTTACAACGAACGTACCTGGGTTTTTGTTTGTTTGTTTTTAATCTTGTCTCTCACGATCTTGCTACTCTCTATACCCTCACCCTGGAGACTCCAAGCACAGAATCTCAGTAGTGCAAGTCTTCCTGGGGAGACTGAAAACCACTCTCTGAATACACTTTCTCTGACCTCCCATTCCATCCCCTCTACCCCGCTAAGCCCTGCTAATCTTTGAAAACTTCCAGGATACCTTCCCCAGAAGATGCCTTGGAGGTCAGGTACACTTCCTGGAGGCTGCCACCATATCTTGAGCCTACTACCCACAGTACCCATCTCCTCAGACTGCTGTTGCTGGAATCCTTTTTTTCTGTATACTCAGAGTCTGACATCATTCCTGGTACACAGAAGAAACTCAAAAAGTACTTGGTGAGTGAATGAGTCACACTTATAAACCCACTACTTAAGTATGTTTGAAGGCTTTAAAGGGGCTAAGGTATGTGGACCAGACACCCTAGTCAAATATGATACTCACAATGATACATAAAGAGGGGCTCCGTTAAACTAATTAGGATGAATATCTTAAGGCTATTCTTTGCTTTCATTTTAGTTTTTCATATTAGGCAGAGTTTTATTGGGATCATGTTTTAGAGTACCATGGTATAAAGTTCAGCACCATAAAGAACAGAACTAATTTTCAGCGTTTAGAAGGCAGAAATTAAGACTGATTGTAGGTTGTACCACGGTGCAGGCATGTAGAATGCACATTGACACAGAATGCAAACACTGAGCTGTTATATAAATAGACTATATCTGTATCTATTATATAGATATAGATAGGTAGGTAGAGTTTATTGTTACATATAACACAGAGGAAAACCTTGAACTTAGTTTTAACATTGGAAACAGTGACAATAATTAGCAAAGTCATGAATCAGAGCCATATTTATATAATTCCTGACAATTTTAATCACATATTTGTTTGAATTGGGTTCTCACAGTTTATTACACTTACTGCCCCCCTCCAGGGTGTGGATCTAGGTTTCAAAAGCCCTTGTTAACTTTTGGAGACTTCTCTGGTCTAGCTGTTATTTTTGTTTCTTTGATTCCTTACTAACTATTCATTTCTTAGGCAGAGTTAGTGCATCCATGGGGAAGGGGACCAAGAGAGGACTGAATCTAGACAGAAAAGGGACAGAAAGTTTTCACATCATTCTTTCTGGAAGCAGGAAATTAGAAGTAGAAAGAGATTGTGTGTGTCTGTGTGTGTCTGTGTGTGTCTGTGTGTGTGTGTGTGTGTGTGTGTGTGTGTGTGTAGAAGAGAGAAGAATATTCAGTATCAGGAAGCCCATAGCCCCCTCCCTCTGCCTCTCTGGCCTTGGAAATTCTGTCTGAAATACAGCTGGCATTCACTACTTATCCACTGAGACCCGTGACCTTGGCTGGTACCCAAGTCTAAACTGCATCTATGGCATCCAAATAGCTAATTTGGTGTTGAGGAAGAAGGGAAGGCAGGTAGGAATTAAGGAATGGGAAGGAAAAAAACTGCAAAAGTTAAATTTCCTGCCAGGTGGCTTCCAAATCATCCAGCAGCTTTATTCAAGGCTTTGAAGTCTTGAGCCAACAGTTCCAGATCTGTAATATTTACCCTGCAGTCTCCAAAAACAAAAGTTGACTGTGTTTCTTGAAGTCAATCTCACCAGCGTTTCAGGATGACAGATGGGAAAGGCTGGAAAAGAATTATTGGATGACCTGGAACTCCTCATACTCCTCGGTAAGTTTTTGTTATGCCTCAGTCTCTCTCTCTCTCTCTCTCTCTCTCTCTCTCTCTCTCTCTCTCCTTCCCTCTCACTAAATATTGCTGTATTTCCACTACCAATTCCTGCCCCACAACCCAATATCTTTGTACATTATTCATCAGGAACGTCAAGAACTCACCCCCAAACAGCAATAGCTAACTAAACTCTAAATCCCTTCAGCCCAGTAGTTGAATTCTGCCACTTATACCCAAGGACTAAGAAAATAATAATAATATAGAGCCAATTCTGTGTGTGAGGCAGAATCTCTATCCAGACATGAACTTATCTAGGATAGACCTTTGTGGAGGGGAAATAGGTGATGGATGAATATAAAACTCTGAATCTAAAACATACTCAAGAGGAAAAGACCCCATTCCAATCCAGCCTTGACGGATGCTTCTCACATACCTTTCTCCCTTGCTATCACCCATTCATCTTTGCCCCTCCAAACCCTACTCATCTTTCAAGCTTCCCTAAATGTCACCACTGTCACACTCTCTCAATGAACATATACTGAGAATCTGCCATGGGTCAGGCACTGTTCCAGGCTTAAATTAAACAAAGTCCTTGCCCTGTTGGAGCTCATGTTCTGGTAGAAGGGATAAACAATAAACACATCAATAAAATAAATAGTATGTCAGATGGTGATTCATGCTATGGATAAAAATAAAGCAAGATGAGCAGGATAGAGAGAGGGGGGAGTAGGGCATTATTTTTTGTGTGAGCAGAGACCTGAAAGGGATGAAGGAACAAAAAAGAGCCTGTATGGAAGAAGAGCCTTCCAGCAGAGGAAACTGTCAGAGCAAATGGCCTGTGGTAGAAGAAGAAACAGCAGCAAGGCAGATTGTTTGGGCCATGGGGGAGAGAGGTAGGAAATGAGGAGAGAGACAGACAGCAAGAAGCTGGCTCACAGAGGTCCTTGGGAGGCCTTTGGCTTTAAGTCTGGGTGAGATGGGAACCACTGGAGAGTTTTTAGCAAATAAGTGACACGATCTGACTCTTGTCAGACTTTGAGCTGCTCTGCTGAGAGTAGACTATTTAAAGGGAAGAGCTGAAGCAGCAGGGCAAGAGTCTTTTTTCATTCATCCAGAGAATATAATGGTGGCTTAGACCAGGGTGATGATGGTAGGGACTGAATTCTGGATGTGTTTTGAAACTAGAGCCAATTGATGTAATTGCTGATAGTTTGGATGTGAAGAATAAATGAAAATAAGATGTCAAGGATAACTTCTCAGTTTTTGGCTTGAGCGACTGGAAAGAGAGACTCATTCTTCCTCTGTGCCCCCATGTACTTTTATAAACATCAATATTATAAAACTCTAATAACAGTTGTGCATGTGTATATCTCTTGCACTAGGTTCACTGCCTCTTAACTTTCAGGTCTTAATATGCTGAAACTCTAATTAAAGTTATGGACTCTTGCCCATGAGGGGAAAAATTCACATATACAAAGTCATATAAATATTTGTATTTAATTTCAAAAGACTTATTTATCTCCTGAATCTCATCCATGTGTCCCTGAGTGGTTTGTGGATCCAAGATTTAAAAACCCAGATACTATTTTTATTTATTCTTTTAATAAATTATTATTGAGCACCTGGGGCTCTGAAGACATTGAGGATCTGATGGTGACCAAATATAGATAGTATCCCTTTTTATGGCAATCACAATTTGATGCGGGAAATAGACAAGATGCTGGTAAGCAAATAAACAAGTAAATAATTATAGCTTTTGAAAGGGACTATGGGGAAAAGACAAAGCAAGGTGATGTAATCTGCTATTATAAGGTGTAGTCGAATAGGGTTTAATCAGGAAACAGAAGTCATCCAGGTATCATAAACAGGAGGGATTTAATACAAGGAGTTGTACACACGCTGGAAAGAAGAGAGGACAATGAAAGTTATCAGAAATTAGCAACATAGGAAGTCCACTGCCACCCCCAGGGCTGGAGGGGCAAGAGGAAGAGGTGGTACTACCAGAGCCCAGAAGCTGGGACTACCTGCAAGCTAGAATCACAGAAGGGGTACTTCCCATGGGAATCAGGACTTGAAGTGAGGGAGGGCTTATATGTTAGAGATGCCAACCAAGATAGACCATGAGAGAGAAAGTACCCTTGCTTCTCCCTCTCTCTCAGACCCCAGTGTTCTACTAGGGCCTCCCCTTGGCCAAATCTGGACAGAGCCATTTCCCTTGGTTCAGAGTGGAACAGGAAAAGAACAGGGATGGATCGATCAGATGAGAGAGCAATCAGGCAAGTGACTGACTTCTACTTAGAAAGAGCAGTCAAGTAGGCCACTTGGAGAGGCCAAACTTTAAGTTGAAACAAGCTAAATCAGAAGATGACTACCAAGGAAGTAGAGCATTCCCAGCAAAGGGAACTGTAGTGGAAAGTTCCTGAAGTGCTAAAGATCTCTGCCTCTTTGTGGGTGGTGGGGCCTCACCTAAGGCCACTTTGGCTGTTCACAGCTATAGCATTCTCTAGACAATCGGAGCAGGAGGTTAGCCATATGGGTCCTCTTCCATAACCATCTGCCAGGTGGCATATTGCAAAGGAAGCAAGCCACAAACCAAATTCCACCAGATGCCCAAACATTTATTAGTGAGAACACTGAAAGATAGCCATACTACCTGCTCTGTCTTTTGTGGCACCCCACAAATACTTGTCTGAAATGTGAACCCTGAGGTAGAGGCAACAATATTCTGACTGCAAGAATTTGCTGTCAAGGTCCTCCACTAAGTGGAGGTACACAGGCCAAATGGAGTTCTAGAACAAGAGGTCATTTAGAAAGTGCTGGTTACTGGGCCTGCTAGGTTCTTATAATTATGCAAAGGAGAAGGTGCTATAAAACCTTCCAGCCAATCACATATCTTGAACACCACTCATTTCATCACTGAAAAGTTATTTGCAACATTGCTTATACTAAATAATATACCCTCTAATGCAGATTTGGAAATTGATATTTAAAGCAATTGCTGAGGCCATTTCTAGAGCATAACATTTTTATTAGGGTGATTTAAATATTACCTATCTGCCCCCTAGAGTGTAGATGGAAGCTAAGCTGCACCATCAGTTAACATGTACATCACATTTTATATGGCAGGTTAATTACAGATGATGAAACAGACGGAATGAAAGGCACCCAGTGTGGCTTGAGTTTTGCTAGCAAAGAGCGGAGTAGATTGAGATGAGGCTGCTGGAGTGGGAAGGGGCTAAACCTCATAAGCCACCTTAAAAAAATTGCCTGTATTTCAAATTGCACTGAAGGACTTTAAACAAAGAGGTAACATAATCTGATTTGGTTTTCAAGAGCCTCTGGCTGCTTTGCAAAGAATGGATCATAGAGGAGGGAGAGTGGAACCAGAACATTCTAGGGGTTCAGAGAGAACTAATAACATCCACCCAGTTTGATGGCAGTGCAGACGGAGAGAAGTGAGCTGTATTTTGAAGACAGAAACACAAGAATGATGACTAGATGAGAATGTGGAATGCGGGTGAGGGAGAATTTGGAATCAAGGACAGCTCTGAGTTTTAGCTAATGTCCCTGGTTGTAGACTGGTATACTTTACTAAAGATGGAGGAGACTAAGAGGAAAAGATTTGGTAATAGAGTAGAAAAAAGAAGATACAAAAAGGGTTCCACTGCATATTTAAAAGCAAGGAACATGAGCTGGTTTTATTTATCTGTGTGTCCATCAGCATGACCTTGATGGGCGCTTAGTACATGCCTGAGGAATTAAAAAGCACAGATATGCTACTATTTTTGTCACTTATCTCAGTGTTTAACCTCTCCCTCCCCCTCTCCCCCTTCCTTCTACTCTCCTTCCCCATCCCCCTCTCCTCCACTCCCCCCCCCGCCCCCCCCATCCTCCTTCTTTTCCTTTCTCTCCCCAGCCCCTTCCAATTCTAGATGGTGGCCCAAATAATCAAAGACAAGATGAATCAATAACATAATATAATTTAGACAGAAATAAAGGCTCTCTAAGTCACGAGGACTTGGGCTTGAGCTGGCAGGGTGATATCAATTAGGAATTAAAAGGAAATGAGCTCGGTGATCAAGTTTGGAGTCTGGATAAAAAGGCATAGCCCACGAATTCCCATGTCTCTGAGATGGCCTTCCATTCCACCTGAAGTTTCCACCTGCTCTTTGCACTTCTGATAGATGACACCATTGCAAATATTACTATCCCTGTGGATGTGATGATGGTTTCCTCATCTGTAAGATGAAGGGGTTGGATAATCCCAAAGATTTGAAATGCTCCTCTCAGATCCATCACATCTTCTACTGTTATTTTCAAATGCATTTCAGAGAACCAGCAATACAACAGCACCAGCTGTGGAGACGTCTCTGGTAAGGCTTCATGAAATAGACTCAAGAGCACCAGACCTTTCTGTAAAAATTACTGAGGTTGGGGAGAGGCACAAAAAGATCTATATTTATGTATCATTTCTGCAGAGGGAGGAAACTCTTATTCTTGCCTTCATTTGGAAAAATATCACTCTTTCTTTTCTGTATTTCCTTATATTTCACCAAAGAAAAGAGAGATAGTACTCTATGGTATACTTAATTCTGAAGCACAGCTTAAGAGTTTTCAAGAAATAAAAAGCCTACTGAAAGCCTCAAAAGTAAATTACAGTAAAAAAATATTATCCATGCTATGTCTCACAACAAAGGCAGATTTCCCAGAGCTGTTCACCATATTAAATTATACATAACACCTTTTGCCTAGGAAGGGAAATAGATACAGTCCATTACCAGAAAGAAAACTTTACCCTGAGCAGATTATGCATATTCAGATAGTTCAGACCATCTAACAAAATATGTTATCACATTCCTCCATTAACTCACTTACCTATCCATAGTTAAAATTGAGTCCAATTTTACCCAAGGCCTCCTGAGAGCCAATGCAAAACAAACGCAGCATCAGCTACAAAGTATTCATTATGACAAAGAAAGAGGCATATCATTTTGGAAGGACAATAAATATCTCCTTTAAATAGTGTGAGGCTGTGAGGAGCAGTGAATGACCCAGCAGGAGTCAGTAACCTTCCCACTCTTTCTTCTGCTGGCTGTGACACTTCGTATGACTGTTCTTCACAGAAAGTCAAGGGCATCCTGTTAAAACAATTCAGTGAAGGGTTAGGGCAAAACAGACCTTGTGTGGTGCCACTGAACCCAAGGATAAAAGCAAAAGATCTAGAGTGCACTGTCTAATACAGAGGCTATGCTCCACACGTGACTGGAAATGTGACTGGTCTGAATTGAGATGGGCTATAAGCATAAAATACATACCAAATTCTGAAGCCTTTATATAACAAAAAAAAAAGGGGGGGAAATATCTCAACAATTTTTATATTAACTATGTGTTGAAAAGATATTTTGGATGTATTAGGTTAAATAAAATATATGATTAAAATCAGTTTTACCTGATTTACTTTTAAAAAAATATGGCTACTGGAAATTATAAAATCATAAAAGTGGCTCCCATTTGTGTCTTGCATTATATTAATGCCATTGAAAAGTGCCAATCTACAGGGATGATCTTGCCACTTTACTATGGACGTGTTGCTTTCTCTGCCTGCCCATCTTTCTCCTTATCTGTAAGCCAAGGAATCCTGATACCCGTTTCCAAGGGTTAAATGAACCAACTTGTGAAAAGTGCCTAACATGGTGCCTGACACATTGTAGGAAGACACAGAGTCTCTTTCCCTACTTCTCAGCCCAGAAGCCTACCTTTGGGGCTGAAGATGGGAAAATGACAATACTCTGGCTTCTAAGATAGTCCTGCCTATAAACCTCCTTCCCCGAGGCCTGGGGCTATTTTCTCTGTCTTGAGGCACTGCAGTACTCTGTGATTTCTGTGTCTCAAGACAGATAACTTTGGGCCCTGTGGAATAGTCATCGTGCTGACAGAGAGAGCCTGTTTATAGAAGAGAGGGCTCGAACACTACTCAGGGACTTTGTTTAAAATTCTTTTTGTAACCACACAGCTCTCTGTTTGGGTTTGCTGCTCTCATTAAATAAATATCTGGAGAGTCTTCAGGGATCGTCTCAGATATGTGTGACCAGGGTTTTTAAGATAATGAACCAAACTCTTGAGTCCAACTCAGTGGATTGCCAATTCAGATCTTATGAGTCATTGAAGGATGGTCAAGAGAGGTCAGCAAGAGATGCAATGAAGTTCTTCCCAACCAGCCTGAGAGAAAGGGACCCTTGTAAAGTTACATGCAAGGTCCCTGCCCACTAGCTCCTTGCATAAATTTCTTACAGACAGTGTTTAGGTCAGTGAGAAGGCACAGGGAGGAGAAGGACCAAGACGATATGATCTGAAAGGATAGAGTTGGAGGGAACAAGAACATCTCGTTAACTTGAGGTCTGCTTGAGACTCAGTGTCATGGTTTGAGTGAATGTGGGCCAATTATTTATGATTAGCACAGAAACAATAAATTTATGTGTTTTTTTTAATAATTTGAAATGCTGACAATGCAGGAATATTTGGTGATCTAAATTTGACCCTCAGCAAGTCTAAGTCACTTTTAACTCAAACATTCCTGAAGGGATACAGGGGAAATAGGGAAAAATAGGGGGAAATACTTGGGGTAAAAGGAGCCTTCTTTTTTTAATTAATAAACTTGAGTTTTCAGAATAGTTTTAAGTTTATAAAAAATCGAACAGAAAGTACAGAGTTACCATACATTCCCTCCCTCTCTCAATTTTTAACACCTTTGCATTAGTGTGGTACATTTGACAATATTAAGACATTGTTTTTAACTAAGGTCTATAGCTTACATTAGGGTTCACTCTGTATTGTACAGTTTTATGGGTTTTGACAACTGCGCAATGTCCTGTTCCACCAATACGATAGCACACGGAAGAGTTTCACTGTCCTAAAAATTCCCTGTGCTCCACCTGTTCATCCTTCTGCTCTTCCCTTACCCCCAAACCACTGATCTTTTCACTGTCTCTGGTTTTGCCTTTTCTGGAATGTCATATAGTTGGAATCATATAGCTTGTAGCCTTTTCAGACTAGCTTCTTTCACTTAACAGCAAGTACTTAATGGTTCCTCCAGGAGTCTTCTTAAAAACATCAAGAAAATAGTGCCTTTCAAGAGAGGTGAGGAGCATGAGGATAAATAAAAGGAAAATTTTAGGCTGTGCTATTGTTTTTGGCTCCCAGTATCTGAGAGACACAAGGGACAAACTCACTCTGGAAGAGGAGATCTCAGGATAAAAGGAGTAACATTGGCATGAGTGAGGGTATGTGCACAAACACAGGACACACCATGGAAAGATAGGCCTGGGGAATAGGGGAACCTTGCATTTGTCCACCAAGAATATAACCCGGTTGTCCAACAGAGGGGTAGGTACAATTTCTCCTGGGGGCAAGAATATGAGACGACACCATTTAGAGCTATTATTCTATGTTGTTTTTTTCTTTTCTAGTTTAATTCAGTTTTCAAACATTGATTCAGAAGGATAACTTGACTCTACCATGAGTCAAACTGATTATTTATTTTTCTAGACAGTTTTTGTCCATTACTGTCTTTTTCTAGAACCGTATGCTCCAGCTAATTTCATTTGCGGATCCTCACTGTCACACAGAGGGATCTGCCTTAAATATATCCTAAAGACCTGAAATAATAGTAACATTTTCTTGAGCAAAATTTAATTTGGGGTTTTTCGTGTCAGAGAATCCTGATCAGACCAATGCTGATAAAAGGCATGGGTGACAGAAATTTCTGGGCTGCAGATTTGTGCAGCCTGTCAAGAGGAAGAGCTGTGGACACCAGTCCGACCACCAAACGGCAGTCCACCCTTGAAGACAGCAGTCCTCAGGAGCAGGTCATCCATTAACCATGAACTATCAACTATTATTCTGAACTTCCGGGTCACTCAGTGTCGGTTACATGGAGGATCCAAGAATCTCACCCAACTGGTAGCACCACTCATGCCCTCAGCCTCCACTGCAGTCTTTGATGGTCTCCACAAGAGAAAATCTCACACTCCAAAGTGTCTTTGCCTAAGTGAGCCAGTGACACACACTCAGATCTCCTCTGAACAACATGCTCAGGAAGCCAGGGACTGAAAGGGCAAAACTTCCAATCTTCAACCCTTTGATACAAATTTGGAGGAAGAGGCAGGCCATCACACCAACCACCATCAGTGAAAGAAAATATCCTGGCAGTGTGAGAAAATGGAATTTATCAGAGTTTACCTTAGGAAGAATACTGTAAATGCTTAGAAGGCATATTAAGGCACCTAGGGAAAGGAGGTGAGACCTTAAGGAAGCAAGGCTTAAGGAACCCTAGATACTTCCTAAGTAAGGAAGATGAGTGCATTTAATTGTAGTTCTTTCATTTGTTGAGGAGTATGTAAGTTTGGGGGCAGAGTAAAATTACCATGGACAACAGAAAGGGGTTGAGTGTCCCTACCTGGGGTCCCTCTTCTCCAACTCCCCCCTACCCTCACATCACTCAGTCTTCTCTTTAAAGGAACTATGAGCAAGCATTCGAGGCAGTACCAAATTATTAGCTCATTCAGAGGACCTAATCGATTTATCCACCTTCCCAGGATTCCTTAATGTCTCTCTCGCCCTGAGTGAAGTCAAGGCATTCACTCAGGGCCAGACATCAAGATCTATCTCCCTGAAAGGCAACACCATCCAGTGCAGGTAGCAGAAAACTAATATCAAAAGGTCTGTGTCTTCTAGTTCTTCCATTTGTAACTTGGCTCTTTCTGTCCTCTGGATCTGCCTGTCTAAACTCTATCTATTCTTTAAGATCCAGCTCAAGTGCATCTTCCCCAGCAGGCCTTATCTGGAAGTAATTCATCCCTTCATTGCATGGCCATAATTACTTGTATGTAGAAACAAAGGAGGTATTATGAGACTTAGAACAAGGTACAATGTACCATCTCTCTGGAATGTAAGCTCATTAACATCAGTAATGTCTTCCTTTCTATCTTTATGTAGGACTCATTCTAGGTACCAAAGGCCACACACAGAAGGTACTAAATAAACGTTTGTGTACTGTTATGGCTAGATTGCCACCCATTCTCCAAACTCATCCTTTAGGAGCAAAACCATGGTCCACTTCTCTATGGTCTAAATCAGACTCCAAAAAGCCACTGTGTGATGTGAGGAATTCCAAAGAGCCCTGCCCTAGAGAATGCCTATTACTAGACCATGGATTCAGTGTCTGGCTAGCATTCACCTTCCTTCTGGTAACAGCACTCTGGTTTGCCTTTGGGAACACTCTGACCCACTCTTAATCCAAGTGGTTCAAATGGCATTAACTCCACATCCCAGTTATAGCAGTAGAAACATGACCTAGATCTAGCCAGCATTGCATCCCATTGGACAGGGTGTTTACTTCTTAGTTAGCCACAAGACTCAAGCCAGATCAATGAGATACAAACCTGGGAGTTTTGCTGGAACTCTTGGGATAAAGGGTTTCTTCTTCCATAGTTCTCAGGCTCTGAGATGTGAGTCTAGGGCTTCCAACAGTCATTTTGTCACCTCATGTCTAGAGAGTAATCCCAACATGAGAAGGAGGAGAAAGCTGACATAGGGTGTCAGGTAGAGATAAAATATAGAAAGCAATACCGGACAAACAAATTTAAAAAATGGTTTTTTTCTGTCTCTAAAATCAGATTTAACTAGATATCCTATATTTTTATTTGCTTAGTTTGGCAACACAAGCAGCAGGAAGCCTGGATCTTGGTGACCACTTTTGAATCTCTCCATTACTCTACACCCCTGGACTTTGCAGCTATGTGAAGCATTACTTTGTTGTTTTTGCTTAAATTAGTTTGAGCTGGGTTGCAACATAAAATTTCCTCACTAATGTAGAAGTTCTGCCATCGTAAAGACCCATAGGTGTCCTTTTCAAAAAGAAAATACTCTTAGGAAAGAGCCACAGGCCAGAGAGATTAACAGCATGACAAGGAATTTTTGCCAGCTGTTTAGGACATGAAAGGTACTAAGATTGGGTAATACCTTATGCCTGGGGGGAGTAGAAAATATGCCAGTGACAAGACCACGTGACCTAGGAATATAGGCATAGACTGCCATCAAAAGTGTGTAACGGGGGATTCCTAGGTAGCGCAGTGGTTGAGAATCCGCCTGCCAATGCAGGGGACATGGGTTCGATCCCTGCTCCAGGAAGATCCCACATGCCACAGAGCAACTAAGCCCGTGTGCCACAACTATTGAGCCTGCGCTTTAGAGCCCATGAGCCACAACTACTGAGCCCATGTGCTGCAGCTACTGAAGCCCATGCACCTAGAGCCCATGCTCTGCAACAAGAGAAGCCACGACAATGAGGAGCCCGCGCACCACAACAAAGAGTATCCCCCGCTCACCGCAACTAAAAAGAAAGCCCGCGCACAGCAAAAAAGACCCAACACAGCCAATAAAAGTAATTAATTAATTAATTAATTTTTTAAAAAAGTGTGTAACCATCACCAGTGTAATCAGCTCTGAGCATTCCTGCTTGTCCCCCCCAAAGCACCTCACCTCCAAAGACTGTACCCCTACTTTAACTTCTAGGCTATTTACAGGTAACAAGAGCAGACTCAAATCTCCAACACAAGCCCCAAGTGATGGAAAGAAGCCAAAATGTGCTTGCAGTTTGAGGGGGTAGGAGGAAGAAAGAGAGGGGAAGAAGAAGAAAGATTCTTTTCAAAACAGCCTCTGTCACTTGCCACCCCCACCTGAGGGCAGTCTGGGTGGGAGAGCAAACAGAAAAGTGTCTCTCTGGCACCTGGAAGCAAGCAATCTGATCCGAGGGCCCCAGAGACAGAGTTTGAGAGCAGAGTTTGTGGGGGTTGGGAGGGCAATGAATTGTGCAGATTCCAAAGCCTTCCCCGCCCTGCCCTGTCTCAGGCGCCAGCGTGTCAAGTCACTGCAAACAAACAGCGTGGGGAAGGCTGCCAGGAGAAATGACAAGGGTGTTTGTGAGTTGAGGAGGTTTCCACCAATCAGGCTGGGCAGGGCCACTGAAGATCTCCCCCTTTTTATTTGGATTTCTGCTGTGTTAGCCAGCACTGTAATTAAGCAACTTCTGCATTGGGGTGCTGGGCCTGGTGGTCATTTAAATTCACTTAACAATCATTTTTCTGATTTTCTTGCACAGCCTTTTGGAAAAATAAGTCAAAACTAGTATCATTCCTAATTGGGGGAACAGGAAACTGAGATATGGATCCTCTTAGATCACATAGGACATCAGTGCAGAGGAAGAAAGATCTCTGCATCTCTGTCATCATTCCCAAGGCAGGATCTTCTCTCCAGTAATCAACATGGCAGCTTACAGGTCAACACTGGGGAACCCAGTTTGTAACTATTCTCTACAATTAACTACAACAGAATCAGGTTTTTATTATTGCT
Source organism: Hippopotamus amphibius kiboko (assembly GCF_030028045.1). Taxonomy (NCBI): domain Eukaryota; kingdom Metazoa; phylum Chordata; class Mammalia; order Artiodactyla; family Hippopotamidae; genus Hippopotamus; species Hippopotamus amphibius. Next base: position 89,439,927 of record NC_080193.1, on the reverse strand, counting down.
TTCAAAAACTAAAAGTTATACTGATGGAGATAATACCAAACCCCACAGTTAATAAAAAGGGCACTAAAGGCTTTTGTCAATAGGATGTTTCATGCAAATTTGGGCAAGTTCAGGAAATGTCACCATTTATTATTGATTTTGGCATTCTGCATAGCCTGTGTTTGTGTGGGTCTTTGAATTCTGTTTCAAACCAGTTATAACTTCTTGCTGGTTCCCTCATCAATTATTGAGTGACATAAGATCTTTGATATGTGTTCATTTTATAATGTCTAAGAATTGTGGCTTTACTCTTTAAACAATGACTTCACTAAAGAGAAAACACAGGACACAAGGCATCTGTGTTCCAAGATCCTCACCATCAAGGCAGATTTTTCTCAAAATTATAAAAAAATGAAAGCTTTGCTTCTGCATCATTACATAGTATTTTCTGCATTCTTATCTTCTTAAAGTGAGCCTGATTCCTAGTCCTCTCATCCTCCTCTTATTCCCCTCCCTGCCAACCGAGCCAAACAACCCTCATCCCTTCCCTGGCAAAATTAATTTTATGTAAAACCTCATACTCATCCCTATTCAAGTGTAACCGAGAGATAAGCATTAACATGTGTCCTTTCCTACAGACCTTTTCTAGCATGTTGCCAGGAGACAAAGCCTGAAGTTTAAGAAAATAATTTCTAAACGTTGAGATTTCTAGTCGAAAATCTCAGACCATTCTGTGGCAAAGAATAAAGACTTTTCAGAGGCCCTGAAATTAGAATTTGTCACCCTGTCTAAGCCCTCCCCCACTCCCCGCCAAAAAAGAAGGTATTTTTAGTAAGGACCTTAGGATGACTGTTTACCTATGGAGCAACTGCCAGTTATAAATAATTCTGAAGGATAGGGTCCTTGATGCTAGAATTTTATTTGAGGTAAAATACTATCTTAAACAAACAATCAAACAACAGACACACAGAATACACACACTGAGTACACAAAGTGAAAAAAACCTCTGTTATGTAATTCACAATGGCCATGTCTTGGGTGTGAGTGTGGAGAATGGCTGGATGGCAGCACCACCTTTCCACTGCCACCCTCTCTGCAAGGGAAGACGCTGGGCTTTCAGAAGACCACGTTGACTTTCCCACATTGGCTCTCTGTGATCTGCCACCACCAATGGCTATGTTTGGCTACCTGCAGCTAGACCTTCTGATATTTCCCCACTGGGCACATAGGGGACAAGTCAAGCAGCATTTTCTGAGGACAAGTGTAATAAGAAGTCTTGATAAGACCAACAGACAAGCTGGTCCCAGGTGCTTTCCCTGATGTGACCTCTCATTGCTATGTAACCTGCCCACTCCCCTCTGATCTACAGTTAAATTGCTGAGACAGGCTTTGGGGCCGGGGCCAGAAGCCCTCAGAATGCAGTGGCATTGTAGATTAGACTCACCTTCCACCAAGTTTAAATAGGGGGAAGTGTCTATAAGGAGACTTCCGGGGTTCTCAGACCAGAACCATCCTGTGAGTATCCAATGTGAGGTCTTAGATGTGATGAGCTGTAGCCAACAAGAACTCAGTCACCAGCAGTTACCAGATCTATCCAGATCTATGTCTCCATTTATTCGCTTCATCTCACTGCTGCCAGCACTCCCACGGACCTCGTGCAGGGCAGTCAGGCTATGGGAAAGAGCCAAAAATTCCTTCATCTGGGGCTCTGCCTCCACTACTTTGAGACCTAAGTGCTAGAAATGATCTGCCTTTCAGAAATCATCAGCCAGTCTTTAAAAAGGACCTATGACTTAATGGCAGCCACGTGGTTCAACCTTCACCCCTCCAATCCTTCTGCCCTCACACCCTCAATTTCCAAATACGGACAGAGTTCATGTCCCACTTCGGGAACACATGTGGTTGTACAGTCGTCTTTGAACTACATCACTTGAAAATGATTTAGTCTAATTCCACCAGAGAGCAAAGGACAGACCAACAGCTGCTTGATTGGGTTTTTTTCAGAACCAGAACTACAACAGAGAGCTGGAGGTATTAAGAAACTCATTTATCTGGAAATCTCTGTCTCTAGTTCCTACCCTGTTTACCTCACTTTAAAATGAAATAATTTAGAATGATGTATATAAAAATGCCTTAAAAATAAAAACATGGAACATCTATTACGCACTGGTCAAATGCTTTACATGAATAATCCTCTCTAATTCTTGAAGCTGAGGCTCAGAGAAATTCAGAAATTTGCCGGCAAACACATACATTTATCAGATTCCAAAGCCTCTGTTTCAACAGTGTGGCTATATATCCCCCAAGCTATTTACCTGGCTTGTTCACCTCTGATAGCTGATCTAATGCCCTCAGCTTTAGCTCTGGCTCTCTAGTTTAATATGTCTTAATGAGATTAAAAGCAGCTCCATAGTATCCGAACCCAAACTCCTTCATATGCCTCCACACTCCAGAAAAAACAACTGCCAACAAGGAGGGAGTGATTCAGTGACAAGGTGGGTGGCATTGCGTGAATAAGAAGGAACAAGGCTCTTGCCCAAAGGGCATTTTTACTCCAATAGCTCCAAAGCCTGTAGACTCACTTCCTTTCAAACACCACCCATTTTATAAAATGTGTCACCCTGCGTGAGCCCCACCAATTCTGAGTCTTCATTTCCCAACCAGGCTGAAACAGTGGGTGTTTAATTATTATTTTTATTACTTCCTGCATGTCAGCACTTTGATAGATGTTTTCAAATACATCAGCTCATTTAACACATTAGTATAGACATGCAAAATATTACCCCCATTCTGTTGATATGAAAACTGAGTCCAGCAGAGATCCAACCTTGTATATTCTATATCCCTGATCAGAGCCACTAGCCAAGATGCAGAAGGCAATGAAAAACCTGGCTTCTTTTCCACCTGGTCTATGTGTTGACAATATGTGTGTCTTGGTCGATGGCCAACCTATTTGACCCAAGTGCCCTCATGATTACTGAAGGAAGTTTCTACATGCTTGTGGTTCCCTGAGCAGGTTGCACAGCATTTCTATCCCTTTCTAACAAGCTGATGTCACTTCTCTGAGTGATGTTTTGTGGTATATGAGAGGGCAATATCACATATCTTTTAGGTATCTATTACTTCATTACGTAAGTCGTAGGCTAAAAGGAATTTCAGGGGTCATTTAATAAAATAATAGCATGCACTGAATCTTTGAGGCTTTATAACACTTCACCATTAGTTCATTTGCTCTTCACTACCCTAGAAATTGTTTCTACCTCGGAGACTTTTATAAATATTCAGTGGGAAATGTACAAGCATAATATGTGCTTAATAAAAGGTCACCTTTTATTACTGTTAACTCTTTGAAATTGAGTAGGCAATGTGGCCCATTTTCTATCATACTCTCAAGGATCTTCAGAGGATGGACAATCCTGAGTTTTCTTGACCACTCCTTGCTCTTCAATTTGCTTATTTTGTTTGCTTGTTTCCAGATGATAGGTAAAACTCACGTTGTTATGCACTAGCATTCTCCGGTCAGACTTGCATTACATTAGGATGAGAAATCTCTCTCCAGCCCTGGAAACTGAGGAAATGAGCATTTTCATGGCTGACAGATCTGAGAAGTTGACACTGGGGTTTGTTGCTCGTGATGGCCTTTGGAATGTTCAACCAGCAGCCTTATAGCATTGGGTCAGGTTGGATAATGGGGTGGTCTCCTGGAATGTGCTCTCAACTGGGAGCTCGGAGCCAGGACTTAAAGTCTTCATCTTCCTCTACTGAGTCACTGAAGCCTTTCCAGCATGAGTTCTTGCTTCTTCAAAATGACCTGCTTCAGTTTTACTCATGTGTAATTATAAATCTTCACTTCAAGAAGTAAGAACTCTTTTAGGGAATGTAGTCTTAAGATACTTATTTCCAGGCAGTTTAAATACTTGGCCAATCACATGGTGAACAAGATCATGGATTAACCTTGGCAGTTAAACCCAAAAAGAAAAGATCAAAAATGTATTGGGAGCATGGGCTTGGAAGTTATTCCCTGCTGATGTCCTTGGACTGTTGGGCATTGATCAGATACTCTCTCCATCTGAGCATGACAAAGTCCAGAGGTCCTAGCCTTTGAGGACTCGGAGCACACGACAGCAGGCATTTCTTCAGGGCCCTCTCTCCTCCTGTGCTCCTGATAGGGTTCCAGGATGAACTCAACAGCGAAGTGAGTCATTTGAGTCCAGAATGGAGATGACAGCTATCATGGAAGGGCACTGGGACCCAACCCAACATAAATGCCCAACAGGGTAATCACTAAAATGAGATTTGATTTACATTAAGCCCATTTTCCTGTTGGTGTGGATATGAGGCTACTGGTTCATCCCACAAAGTCTAGCTTTACTGTTCGCATTTCAAGAATGCTCCCAGGAAAACCCTGAGACACGAGCCCAAAGCTGGTTATTTATACAGAAACTGGCACATATACAGCCTGCAGGTAAATGCTGTACTTTTCTACCTAGTAGATGTACTGAGAGGAGGAACTGTGTGCTAATGTCTCTCTCTGCCTCTCTCTTTCTTTCTCTCTCCCCCTCCCCACACAAACACATGCACACACACACAAACACCACTTACCAAATTCAAGGGAATATTAATATAAGAAACAAATGTCGGTTTAAAAATTTGTAGTGAAAAAGGAGCCAAAAGGGATGGAGGATACTAAAGGAATATGTGGTCATTTTCGTGACTCACTTACCAGTGACCCATTCTGCCAACTGTGACATGACCCAGAAAGTCCAGTGGAGTGGGTGGGGTGATATGAATGGTTTTATGAGTGGAATTTTCCCCCTCTTCATTCACCTGCTGAAGTCTTAACCTTCAATACCCCAGTATGTGATCTTATTTGGGGATAGGGTCTGTACAAAAGCAATCAAATTAAAATGAGGTGATTAGTGTGGGCCCCAATCTCATATGATTGGTGTCCTTTATAAAAAGGGGAAATTTGGGCACAGAAATACACATGGAGGGAAAACAATATGAAGAGATGTAGAAAAAAGATGGCCATCTACAAGCCAAGGAGAGAAGCTTGGAGCAGATTCTTCCCTCACAGCCCTCAGAAGGAACCGATCCCACAGACACCTTGATGTGGAACTTATAGCCTACAGAACTGTGAGACAATATATTTCTGTTGTTTAAGGAACTCAATCTGTGGCACTCTGTTGTGGCAGTCCTAGCACGAACGGAAGCAGGAGTATCTCCCTAACTCATAGAAGCCAGGGTTCCTGAGAATTTAAATCACAGATCCTCCCTTTATTCTGACCTGAAGCACAAGCTACTAAAAAAGAGCCATATTTGGCGAACAGGCTTCCATGACCAAGTTGAGCACTATTGATGCGAAGGTTTTAAGCCTCCTTCTCCTACTTCCTTCCCCAATATGCACTTTTCTTAGCTAGAAATGTAAATGAATAATGACATGTAACCATGGAAAGTTCTGTGGGTTTTACTCTTTCACCATGGATGTGCTATATGTTTATCTGCATACAGATGTTTAAACTTTATTTTATGATCAATTATGAGCTCCCAAACAAAGTTTCCAGCACAAGAAAACTTAGAGATGCTCTGATCCCACCCTTTCATTGGCTAGGTAAGGCTACAGGGACTCAGAGAGCAGAAAGAGAAAAAGCAGTTCTGATAGATCCTGGTAGATGTCCTAACTTCAAGTCCAAGGTTTCATCCTATACACCACATTGGTTTTCCTTCACAGAAATAATTTTTAGTATGATTAAATTCTGATTAAATTCTCACTTACCCTATATAGGATTCCCTTTATTTACCGCTTCTTTGGTGGTTAAGGAAAAAGATAAGGCCTTGCCCTAGAATGAGGGACTTGGAGGTCATTTAATGCCTCTACAATATTTATATCAAGTGGTTTGCCAGTCTCATAGTAAGCACTTTCAAAGATGAGAAACTTACTATTTCATTTCAGACAGCTCTAATGATGAGAAATTCCTTTAAAGTGAACCAAAAACATGCCAGGATCTAGAAGGCAGGAACTTTTTTTTTTTTTAGTTACTTAGCTTGAGCTAATGCCCAGGGCTTTTGGTCTGCCAAAGTTTCTGTGATGATCACAATGGGGACGTTGGTTCAGATGACACCCCCCTTCTACTGAGAGAACTCCCTTCAGGGTGGTAGGATTTGGTGCCCAGTTAGCTCAGAGGACACTAAAAATATCCAGCATTTTGGGTAGCAAGACTTAAAAAGAGTGATGAGGGGTAAGAATCTACAAAGTGTGTTGAGTTGAAGAATGGGATTCTGCCACAAGGAAAAGCATTAACTTATTTGTGAGGAGAAAGTAAGGGGGCACGTTGGTCACAGCTGTGGCCTGCTCGGATCTGCTCCATCCCATGTGCTGAAAGCTGCCCCTGATGCAGGCCACTGTCCCTTGAGGAAGTCACTGCAGGAGAGGAAGCATGGGGGAAGGACAACGGATCAGGTGACCTTTTCCACCCAAAGAATTTCTTGTGGGTACCATTCTGCTCCTCCTTTACAAATAGTCATTGATGGCCATGCATGGATGGAGCTCTAAATACTTTAAGGGTAGCTTGCCAAAGTCAGGAAACCTCGTTTTATAGTCCCAGCCTTGTGAACTTGGACAAGTCACTGAACTTCCACGAACGTTGTGTTTCTCATTGATCTAATGAGAAGACTGAATTTAGGAGAGAGTGTGGCATTCTATAGGGATGCATGTCTAAAGATGCCCACTTCCACCCATTCAATCCCCTTCCATTCAAGGGAAATTCCTGATAGATAAGTTAGAGAGACTGGATTGGAATAAAACAAAATAATTCACTGGGAAAAGCTGGCTTGGACTATTACTTTTAATAATAAATAACTGCTACCACATATTGAGTGATTACTGAAGTGCCAGACATTCTCATCTTATTTAACCCTCCAAAGTTCCTGTGATGTAGATAGCAATCGCCATCCTAGAGGTGAGAAAAACAAGGTTTAAAGAAATTAAGTAATTTTCTCACAATTACTAGCCAATAAGTATGGAGCCAAAATTACAATCTAGGCAGTGTAACTTCACAGCCCAGACACTTACTCTTTATAGTACATGTGTTCAGCGTTGAATAATACATGTATGTATATATATTTGCATATATCCATAAAATCCACATATACAGAGCCGTGAAATCCCAGGGGAACTCTGGGATTTCATACTACCCCTCATCAAGAACCTCTTTGTAGAATGAAGGCCCCTTCTTACTGGTTATGTCTGTTGGAAGTCATTTGTTCCAGGCCTAGAGTCTAGAACTAAGAAAGTAAGGGAATGTGAGGCCAAGGTGACCCTTTAGTAATAAACAAAGTGTCTCAAAAACACTATTTAGACCAATTTTGATACTTACAATATTCTAGCCCAGTGCACTTGTCAGTAACATACTTCATTCTTAAACTTACAAATACTTTAAAAATGTCAGAGAACAATAAAGAAGAAAGCCATGTTTCATGAACTCACCACCCAGATAACACTCAACATTTTTGAAAATAAAAATAATGCATGTGCATGGCTAGAAAGTACAGTTATAACAGAGGAGAGAAAATGAAAAGTAAAAGCCCCTCCCCACTCCTATATAATCTTTAGATCCTCTGTACAAAGACAATGACCATTAACCAATTTTTAAATCACTTTCACACAAAGAGGTTCATACTTCTTACACTAAGCCAGATTGTCCTTCTTGGAGACCTAACCCCACTGCAACGCATCTGGATCTGACCCAATGGCTTTAATAGGGAATTGATATTAATATTAATGAAATAGCAATAACAACTCACATTTATTAAGCATTTATTGTGCATTGCTCACTGTTCTAAACAATATATATATTATATATATGTATGTGTGTGTGTGTGTGTGTATATATATAAACAATTCTCCCCCAAACCACATGAAGTATTTTGCTAGATACCTTCCATTTGCCCATCCCCCTCCCCGATCCACTGTGCACTCTCATCTGTGCACCAGTGGGTTTTCTGCAGGAAGAACAACAGCTTGTTTGCCTCTGGCTTCCAGTCTCGTTCAGCCAGTGGGTGGCACCAGAAAACATAAGAGGAGGGTGAGGGACTTCCCTGGTGGTGCAGTGGTTAAGAGTCCCCCTGCCAAGGCGGGGGACATGGGTTTGATCCCTGGTCCAGGAAGATCCCACATGTCGTGGAGCAACTAGGCCCATGAGCCACAACTACTGAGCCCACACGCCACAACTACTGAAGTCTGTGTGCTCTAGGGCCTACCCTCTGCAACAAGTAAAGCCACTGCATTGAGGAGCCCACGCACCGTAATGAAGAGTAAACCCTGCTCGCCACAATTAGAGAAAGCCCATGTGCAGCAACAAAGACCCAATGCAGCAAAATAAATAAATAAGTAAATAAATAAATAAATAAATTGAATTGAATTGAATTTTTTAAAAAAGATAAGAGGAGAGTGAAAAGAAAGGTCAGGTATTAAGTCCCCTAGTATTTGGTCTCCCCTGATGATAACCTGGTGTTGCTTCATCTTTGGAGGGCAGGCCACAACTCTGATCAGGTGGTCCTCTCCACACCTCTCTCTTTCTGCATTTGAGAGACTGCCCCCTTCTCTCACTAACTTAGAGCTGAAAGGTACCAATGATTATCCACTTTTGCCAGGCTTGCATTGTCTCTTACAACTTCCTTTACCCTCTCCACGCCTTTGCATATTGTTCTTTTTATTAAACTCTCTTTAAACTCCGTAAGAGTGCAGCTTATTTCATGCTGGGGCCCTGACTGATACAAATATGTGCCACTGTCCCCATTAGACCATTGAAAAAACTGAAGCAAAGAGAAGGTAAGTACCTGTACAAAGTACACAGCCAGTAGGTACTAGTGCCAGGATTCAGTCCATGAATTTGCTCCCCAGAGACTGTGGGAGCAAGAATAACCCTTCTTAGGCACACACCTAAAGGTATATTCTCATGGCACTCTGGCACTTTCCAGGGTTTTGCTAATATGAATAGTGTTTCCCTAAAAATCCTTATGTCTCTCTTGGTAGACATATGGAATTCTATCTATAGGATACATTCTTAGCCATGTCCAGTCAAAGAGTATGTATATTTTAAAATCTGAGTTGATATTGTCAAATTGCTGAACTTTAATGAAATTAAATACATTCATATACTGTGACACCTTGATATAGATATAGATGTAGACATAGATGTAGATGTATAGAGATAAAGATAGAGATGTATATATCAAAGAAATTCTCATACATATTTCCATAAAGAGACATATATAAGAATATTCATTGTGGCTTTTTTTTTTCCCTTTTTTGTCAAAAGTGTGGAGTTGGGGACAAATTGGGAGTCCATCACTGGAGGAATGGGTGGAACACACCACTGGATTTGTGCAGCAGTTAAAAGCAACAGTTTAAGTCCATCCATAATAATATAGCAAATACAGTGCTGAGTGAAAGAAGTAAGATGTATATCATAATGTCACTTTTGTAATTTAAAAATACATCCACACAAAACAATATTTCAAGAGGAGAAACCAAGATGGCAGAGTAAGAGGGTGAGGAGCTCACCTCCCCCCATGAACACATCAAAAATTCATCTACATGTGGAATAATTCTCACTGTCTCACTGGAAACTGGCAGAGGGATCCCTATACAACCAACGCTGTAAGAAAGATACACATGTAATTGGGTAGGAAGCGGATAAAAGTGATTGGGTAGGGACTTGTGGCCCTGGGAGGGGATTCAGAGGAGAAGAGAGATCACATGGGTAGACACCCATCCTGGGGAGTGAACAGTGTGAGCCACACATTGGGCCCCCCAATCCTGGAGGCCTACGCAGAGGAGACGAGGCCCCTTGGCTGATTGGAAGACTCCTGGGACAAACAGAAGGGTTGAGGGAAGCCTGCACTCTGCTCTTAAGGATTGCGCACATGCTGGCTAGCCCCCACGTCAGGGCTGAGAGAAGTCTGCTCTAGGGACTGTGGGTTTCCCGCGACCTCTTTGCCATGTGCCCCAGCCTAAGCTGAGCCAATGCCCTGACCCTGCTCGCTCCACAGTGCAGCATGACACTGGATTTGGGGCAGCCACGACGGGGGAAAGACTTGACCATGGGATGCAGAGGCAACTCAGTCCTGGGGGGGAGCCTGGGTGGGGCAGCAGCAGCCGTTGCTGGCACTTAGCTCCCGTAAGCCACCCAGATATCTGACAATGGTGGCTCCACCACAGCTCGCCTCCTGATACACCCACGAGTGCGTGTGGCCTCCACCAGCCCTGCAGATCAGTTCCGCAATAGGGATGGCGTGGCAGAGGCCGGGGACCATGATTGACTATGAAGGACAAAAGGGACTTGCCCCTGAATCTACATTTAAGTGAAGACAGGCACCTACACAGACAGTGCATTGGACCTCTGTCCGGGTATAAGCCCGACTTGCTCCAGAACTCCCGTCCTCTGAGGTAAGGGGCCTGGTGCAGGGAGAAGGGAAAACACACACACACACACACACACACACACACACTTAAAAGGGGCAGAACGAGCTCATGGCTGACCCACAGGGCTTCTGCTCCAGCAACTTGGGATCAGACCCCACCCTCAATAGGGCAGTGACAGTCACTGAGCAGAGAGGAAGTCCTGCCTCACCCCCTGCGCAGGCTCTGCCCCTCCACCGCCAGCCCCACCCCCTAGCAAGATGATAGCGGCCAGCACACCCTGAGGAAAGATGTGACTTCTGTTCATATCAAATCCAGCTCTCCCACCAATGGCATTGGACACACAGTTTGTATAGGGACACTCCCTTACAAGAACATGCCTTCAAGACAGCAAAAGATAATTGTCTCACTTAAATTCATAGAGGCAGAGAAGTTAAGCAAAATGAAAAGACAGAGGAATTAATCTCATCTGAAAGAGCGAGAGAAAACCCTGAAAAAATAAATAATAAAATTTACCAGATAAAGGATTCAAAACATTGGTAATAAAAATGTTAACTGAATTAGGAAAAGGAATTGTTGTAAACAGCAGCATTTTAACAATGACCTAGGAAATATAAAAAAGGCCCAAGCAGAAATGAATAATGCAATAGCTGAATAAAAAACACTCTAGAAGAAGTGATACGAAAGAATAAGAAAGTGATCGGAACTTCCCTGCTGGCGCAGTGGTTAAGAATCTGCCTGCCAATGCAGGGGACACGGGTTCGGTCCCCAGTCTGGGAAGATCCCACATGCCATGGAGCAACAAAGCAACTAAGAAGGGAATTCCCATAAGGCTATCAGCTGATTCCTCTGCAGAAACTTTGTAGGCCAGAAGGGAGTGGCACGATATATTCAAACTGTGAAAAGGGGAAAACCTGCAACCTAAGATACTCTATCGAGCAGGACTATCACTTAGAAATAGAGATAAAGATCTTCTCAGACAAGCAAAAGCTAAGAGATCATAAATACTAAACCTAACCTAAAAGAAATATTGAAGGGTCTTCTCTAAGTGGAAAAGAATTAAGAGTCTGTACAAAAGGGAGAGATCCAAATAGGAAAGGCAAATATTGTAAGAACTGAGGATCAACTACTTAACTAAGCCAGTATGCAAATTAAAAGACAAAAATATTGTAAACACTACTGCAACTACAATAAACAAATAAGGGATAAGCATGAAAATGTAAATAAAATATAACATCAAAAGCACAAAAGGTGGGGGAGGGGAGTAAAAAATGTTCATCTTTTAGAATGTACTTGAACGCAAATGACTACCAGTTTAAAATAAGTAGGTATTATAATTAAAATAAGTAGGTCAATATATATGACCCCCATGGTAACCACAAATCAAAAACCTACAGTAGATACACAGACACTAAAAAGAAAAGGAGCATAACCATACTACTAAAGAAAATAATCAAACCACGATGAAAGAAACAAAAAGAAGAAAGGAACAGAGAAGAACCACAAAAACATACTGGAAAACAAGGAATAAAATGAAAACAAGTGTATACTTAGCAACACTGACTTTAAATACCAATGGACTAAAATGCTTCAATTGAAAGGCTTAGTATGGCTGATTGGATGAAAAAACAGAACCCTTCAATATGCTGCCTACGAGGGACTCATTTCAGGAAAAGGCACACAGAATGAAAGTGAAGGGATAGTAAAGATATTTTGTGCAAACAGAAACAAGAATAAAGAAGGGGTAGCGATACTCATATCAGACAAAATAGACTTTAAAACAAAGAGGATTTATCTCAACTTAAAAAAGACCGTTTAAAACAAATCCATTCTCTCTCTCTCTCTCCACTATACACATGGAGAGAGAGAGAGAGAGAGAGAGAGAGAGAGAGAATGGAAAATTACTCAGCCTTAAAAAGAATGAAATTCTGCCATTTGCAGCAACATGGATGGACCTAGAGAATATTATGCTTAGTGAAATGAGTCGGACAAAGAAAGACAAACACTGTGTGATATCACTATATGTGGAACCTATAAAATAATATACATAAATGTATATAGCAAAACAGAAACAGCCTCACAGACAGAAAACAAACGAGTGGTTACCAGCAGGGAAAGGGAAGGGGGGAGGGGCAAGCTAGGGGTATGGCATTAAGAGATACAAATTAGTGTGTATAAAATAGATAAGCAATAAGGACATGTTGTATAGCACAAGAAATTATAACCATTATTTCATAATAAATTTTAATGGAGTATAATCTGTAAAAATGCCGAATCACTATGCTGTACACCTGAAACTAATATAATACAGTAAATCAACTATACTTTAATAAAAAATTTAAATAAAATAAAAGCAGGGAGAAAAAAATGTTTTACATTTTGCAAGAATATATGCAAAATAATACACACTAAACATATGATGAATGATGAGCTATGGAAAGTTAACAGGCAGTCGCAGAGAAGAATGAATGAATTAATGAACAAAGATGAGGAGGTAGCAGGAGGTAGAGAAAAATATTGTCAAAGTTCCTTCCAAAAATAATAGTGTTTACATTAAGGCCTACAATATAAGAGAGTGGCCATTTTTCCATACCATTTCCAGTCGTGGATGTTCTTGAACTTTAAAATAATTTTTCCAAGCTGATGGCTATTATCAAACTTAAATTATTTTCCAGTCTGATACTTGGGTTTGCATTTTTCCATTATGAGTGGGGTTGAGCTATTTCTGTGTCTCTTTCTGTACTCGGGATAATGGACACTGCCAGAAACGTCTTTTGCTCTTCAGGCAGTTGACAGATCCACCAGGGCAGTCTTAGATCAACAGGTCTTCTGCTATCCACAAGAATTTCATATGGTCAGTGGCCACACAGTCCACAATGAAAATGAGGGTGGGTGTCATAGTCACCTCCAAACCCTCTCTCCAGCTCTGAAGTCACCGGTTAATGGACTGGTGACCTCATGAGCTTTCCAAACCAGGAGCCCATCTGCACTTGGGCTCAGCTGCACGTTCAGAGCATTTCCAACACTTTCAAATTCACTCACACTTAATGCATCAAAAAGCACTGCTCTCTCTGCACTGAGTTAATGTTGTGGGGCTGTTTCCATGAACCTTTTTTGTTTAGTTGGGCTTTTTTTAACCTTCCCTTTCACCCCTCCTCCTTCTTCTTCTTCTTTTTTTTTTTTTTTTTTGGCTTTTCTTGGAAGAAGTTGATTCTTTGCCAAAACTAAATGAAACTCTGGCTCCAAGTTCAATTTAGAATTTACTAGCTGATAAATTGGAAGCAGGGTGTGGGTTGTGAAGGTGGGGGGAAAGTGCATGGGGGAGGCAGGCTTTCATTTGGGGGCAAGTTCAAACTTGGCATCAGAAGCTATTAAAGTGTCTGATTTGTGCTGAGTCACATGGGGGCGGGAGTCAGGGGATGATGCTGGCTACCTGCCAGCCACACACACTACCCAGGTTGATGAACGAGCCTCCAAAGGAACTACAAGAGGATTATCATTTCACCAACATTTTAAATATATCATTAGAAGCCACGTGCACGACCCGGAGGCAAGCAACGCCTCCGGGGCCTCTTGTGTTCATCTATCTGACTGGTACCTGAGTTTCCCTCTTTCTTTCTTGGACCCAAGACTCTCATTCAATTTCTTACCCAAACTTCACCCCCATGCCCCTTCCTCTCACCCTCCCCTCCCTCCTTCAGCTGAGTCTTTCTAGAAACTTGCCATTCAACAAGGGGTGAGGTGGAACTATGGAGAAGATTCTAAGCTTTGATGAGTTTGAGAGGAGACACTTTCCTAAGAAGGAGAAGATGATGATATTAACTCTAACATTGAAAGCAGCCTTATAAGGTAGATAATGCTATCTCTATTTTTATAAAGAATCACAGCACAAAGACCTTAAGCAACTTCTCCCAGGTAACAAAGCTAGTGAGTGCAGAGCTGGGATTTGAATCTAGGATGTCTGTGCTCTAAGCCTACAACACCTGCCCCTTTTTCAAGCACCCTCATCTCAGCACGTAAGTACTCATCATCTCCCAAAGAATACCTTCTCTCTCATGTTCCCGAGACTTGGCGCTTGCTGTTCTCTCAAAAGGCAGAGAAGTGGAGCAAAGAACAGGTTATCCCAGGTCTTTAGTTCCTTCCATGCCATTTCCTTGCTCAAATTCAACTTCGAAGATCATCCAAGCATTCAGTCACTCCCTTTTCTCTCCTAACATTTTATTATGAAAAATTTCAAGCATGAAACACCCATGTACGTACACCCATGTATGTACCCACCATCTAAATTCTACAATGGAGATTTTGCTGCTTTTTTCATCATTTCTATCCCTCTCTTCATACCTTTATTCATCTACCTGATCCATCTAATTTTTTAATGGACTTTAAAGTAAGTTGTAGACGTTAGCACGTTACACCTCTAACACTTCTGTGTTCCCTTCTTTTTTGCTTTATACAAAATAAGAATCATTACTAACAATTATTGAGTACTGACTCTGCCAGGCACTGTGCCAAGCACCTTCTGTGCATTACATAATTTGATTCTATCAGTAATCGTCTGAGGCAGGTGCAATTACTACCCTCATTTTACAGATGAGAACTGAATCATAGAGAACAATGGCTGCAGCCAACATTTATTTAGTGCTTTCTATGGACTGTGGGCCATGCCAAGTGCTTGTCATCCATTATCTCATTTAATACTTACAACAACCCTACAAGGTAGATATTATTCCAGATGAGGAAACTGAGATTTGGAGACTAAGGTTCTGCAACCTACTAAGTATCAGACCCTGGGCTTGAATTCACTGTGACTCCACCATGCTCCACTTGCTCCTATTTGCTCACATCCCTACTGTCATATTTCTTTTTCCTACTACATTTTAGTTTTTTCCTCCATTTATGTTTTCCATCCGACCATGGCCTCTCACAGGAAAGAGTCACATTTTAGTCTTAGTCTTGGGTCCTGAATCTGATACAAATAGGCACTTGGTAAATGTTTCCTGAATGGATTCATAACAATGAATAGTAGTAACTGAAAGCCGCATGTCTTAGAACCAGTAGAGCCAAATGGTGCTAAGTTCACGACCTTTCTAGAAAAAGCAATTGAAAGCTTGGAAGCTGATTCAGATGCTGCTGCTGGTCCCCTGAAGCTTTTACACCAGTAGGACCTGTGGCTCATCAAAAGGCCCCCACTTCATGGAGTCTGGGTGACCGAAGGGTGGGTGGGCAGCCTGGATCATACCAGCGTTCTTGCTTGCCCAGGCTGGAGCACCACCTGTGCTCTCTTTGGTTCACTGAGCATCTTTTATGTGCCCCATACACAGAGGACACCACGCTACATGCTGGGGAGGACATGAAGGTAAAACATGCAAAGACTCAAGAGTTCCTACTCTAAACAGGGTACAGTAAAGATAAGTACATTCGCCACTAGAACAAAGGCTATGATTGGGCACTTCCTAACAAAGTGACAAATCGAGTTTTAAAGGACTTCCAAGGAAAGGCAAATCAGATTCCAGTGTGGGGAGGAGACTCGGGGAAGGCCTGATTGAGAAATTTTGTTATTTGGGATGGGCACAGTTTTCAACAAGCAGAAACGTGGCAGAACTGAGAGAGGAAGGGTGGGAAATACAGTCCTGTGATGCTCCAATTGCCAATAAAGTTGAGAACAGAAACAGAAAGGCCAAGTTACCCTATGCAGGGTTGGAAAACAGGCAACACTGAGGCCAAACTCAGTCACCACGTACGTTTACTACCAAGCAAAGCAGTACGATGGACGTGGTGGTGACCGCAAACCTAGCTCTCAGATAGAAGTTCATGCAACAGGGTGCCAAGGATCCTATCTGGTACTGAGATGTAACAAAAGGCACAGTGTGGGAGGAAAAGAGCCTAAAGTACCACCTCAAATGGTATGTCCCAGGCATCAAACACAGGCTGTGCAATGTTCAAAGCTCTTTACTATATACCACTTCATTTGATGCCCATAACAAGATGAGAGAGCTGTTATCAGTCCCAGCTTTTCAAATGAGGAAACTGAGGCTAAGAAAGCTTGATGACTCACCCAAGGTCAGATGATCCGGGAGAGACGAGCCATTGACTCCAAATCCAGTGTTCTTGGTATTAACTCTCAGGATGTAACGGGAAGATCATGGTTTTGGGAATGAATATGGCATGCCAGAGATAACTCCCTTTCTCCAAATCTGAGGACTTCACAATCAGTCTGTGTTATTAACTGTCTCTACTGGGATTATTGAGTAAAAAAAATCTAAGAATTTTGAGATGTTAGTCAAGCCTGACTTTGGGCAAAACTAGTCACTCAAATGGAGTTTACTCAAGAGCATCTTGTAATAATGCTTTGTGGTTACAAGTGCAGGTTGTAACTGAAACTCTGCAACCAAACTGCCTGCTTTTGAATCCCATCTTACTACCTACAGGCTGTGTGACCTTGCGTACATGACTTAGCCTCTCTGTGTTTCAGCTTCCTTATTTGTATAACGAAGATAATAACTGTACCTACACATGCAGTTGTTGTTAGGATTAATGCTATTTTACATATAAAAAAGCCTAGGATAGGGCCTGGTACATAATACTTGTCCTACAAAAGTAGCTTGATGTGTCATTTATATCCCATTTTACAAGTTTTTGTTAGGTGCTTTAAGGTTTCAAGGAATGGAGACCTGTTCAGATGACCTCAGAGGACTGGGGTTTATTATAAAGATATGTGGCAGAAACAAAGTCCAGGAAACTCCACAGCTGCATGGCCAGGACTCAGAGATCTGGAAAATCATTCTTCACCTTTCAAGTTATTGCAGCCGTAACCTGTCATATGACCAAACAGTGTTTATCTGCTTGTCACCAACTTTATTCCCTGTTCCTCACTTTTTTCTCCTTTCCATCTTTTCCTCCTTTTATCAGTTGAATAAATTGTGTTCCTCAGGCCTTGGTTATTTATTTACTTTATCCCTTTTCCTGAATCCTAGTCTTTTTCCCCCAACCCTCAAGCAACCACTCTGATTCGCATTTAGTGTGTATCTTTTGGTTTGTATATGTTCTTGTAAAACATGCATTTTTTTTTAATGCATGTACTTATCATCTTGAAAAATGCTACCTTGTTATATATCTCTTTCTGTGTCTTACTTTTTTCACCCTTCACTATTTATAAGTTCATCCATATTATTAGAAGTTCCTCTGGGATGTTCATTCTCACATTGCTTAGTTCTCCATGACATATACTGACCATATGTTGCCTATCTAATCTCCATTGATGCATTTCCAGATTGCTGCCAACTGCCAGTCACTACAAACAATGCTGTAATGAACATCTTCACACACATCCCCTTATGGGCCTATGTGAGATACTCTTGGGAAATATAAGTAGTGCTCATTTTACTTTGACTAAGTTGTATCAGATTGCTCTCCAGAAAAACTGTTCCTGGCAACAATCCCAACAGCAGTGCGTAAATCCACTCCAAATCATTGGCACCCTACAGCTTTCTAACTTTGAACAAATGACTTCTTAGTCATTCTCCAATTTCCACAATTCTGCTTCTTTTTGTTGCTGCTTCTGCTTTCATCCTTCCTGCTCTCCCCCTCAAACCTGCTCCCTTGCACAGCAACTACCTGCTTTTGTTCTTTCTCTAATCTCCTGCACCCTCCACGTGGTTTCTTCTTACTCATGGCTTCTATACTTTTCTCTTGGCCTCCTTATCTTTCTGTTTTACCTTCAAATACACTGACTGGGTGCCTCAGTCATTATCCAATCTGGTGCACGTCTGTGTAGCAGAGTTCTGTCCCTGGGCCACCTCTATGACTATCATTGGCTCAGACATCTACCCCTGGTCCAATCGGATGTCTCCAGGGTTCTGAGGGTCACCTCATATACAGCTTATTGACCTCTAGGAAAGGGAATATCTGTGGCAGACTCTTTCCATAGATGAGGGCTGTGGATGTGGCAGGCATTCCAAGTTTCGTGGACTGCCTATTGATTTGATATTTTATTAAATTATCCAAAATTTACCAATTTTGGTGTGAGGTAGCTGCAATTATTCTGGTAGATCCTCAATCTCAAAGGTTATATTATATGTAAACACAGTGGGAAGTAATCTTCTAGTTGCCTCTTGTTTATCTTGGGTCCCTCCTCTTCTTCTCCTTGCATTCCTTCCTCCAACCCATACACATGTTATTAGAGAAATCCTGTCTTCATCCAAAGGACATATTATTCCCACTGCCTGGAACATTTTTCCCTAACTCCCTTTTTGGCCTGGCTAAAACAACTCCATTCTTGAACAGAATTAAATTTCACTTCTCCAATAAGAGCTTTACTGACCTTTATTCTGGACTAGATTCTTCTGCTGGATGTCCCTATCCCCTTCCATCACACACATCACATTTTATTATGTCAGGGTTGCTTTACCCTACAAGATATGAGCAACCTGAGGACGTGGATTGTACCTGTTCTATTCATTGATGTATTTCTTTTGTTTTAAAAAAAAAAGTGCTTTGCATCTAGTATATGTTCTAAAAAACATATTGGGGTGATTTTGCTGAATGATAGAGCAGCAACATCTCCAGGAACTGAGTTTAAATCCAAGTCCAGTTATCAGGTCTGGGACAAATTGTTGTTCCTGTATTATCTACCACACAAAGCTTTATGTATGAAAATGATTTTTCACATTGTAAGGGTCTAAAACAATATGTCAAGGGCACTGAATGGGTAAAGGTCATTAGATAATGTTATGTCTATTAAGAGGAATGTAAGTGCCAATTACTTGAGTAAGAGAATAATATCATTTCATGAAACAAGGGGACCTTGGAGCTTGTCTTGTCTAGAGATTTTGTTTTAGTGGAAAGTAAATTAATCAAGAATCTATGTGACTTGTCACATAGCTATACACCAACAGGACTAAGAAAAGGGGTCTTCCAGTGCTGTCTCTCACATGTCCCAAGGCATGTGCCCTTGTGGGAGGAAGCACCATCCAGCTGCACGTGGTCTCTGAATGCCTACAGCAGCCAAGCAGCCTCCTCTCTGGCTGCTGCCAAGCCGACCTTGGATTCCAGCTTCCCACAAGCCATTATTTCTTAGAATCTTAGACTCATCAAATTTTCTACTGTTTTTTTTCTTTCTTTCTTTTCTTTCCTCTGTGCCTCTTACTTATCTGGTTCTTCTCACTGACCCTTAAAGGAGTAGCAAAAAGAGATACACATACTGGGTCAGCGCTTTCATGTGCTATGATCCACTATGTACCCCACTTCCCACCACCCCACATTAGCTGGCTGTGGAGATATCTGGGGGATTCAAATGCCAGACCTCTGATTTCCAGGCAAAGTGAAGTTGTTCCCCAGCATACACATGGCTCCCAGTAAGAAGAATTATAATATTTACATTTTTTGTAGTTGCTACAGGAATTAGAAGCAGTGACAAAAAATAATCCTAATAAGGAGTCCTTTGTGCCCAGCTGTTATAAAACAGGGTTTTTCACAAGTATTTACTCTCTCTGCAGAACGAAGCATTGAAGTGCAAAAGTTCACCCCAAGCATGCCCACTGCTTTTCTTTAAACCTTCCAAAAGACACACAAGCCTCTTATTTTTCAGGGCCCATCTGGCCATAAATTGCAATCGATGTTAATTTATGAAAACAAATGACACCAGCCTACTCCACGACATTTTGAAATGGGAGAATTAGGCAGGCAGTAAAGCAGGAATAAAATAAAAACAGTCACTCAGACCCCATAGCTGCCCTGGCAATACTCCAAGCCACACAAAGACCCTGAGTATCTCTATTCCAACACATTTTGCTTTTTGCAAAGTTACAGTTATTTGATCCCAAGACATGAAATTCAGTCTTTGTCACAGAGAGTGGCAGGAAATTAAGCGAATCCAAGGCTTTCTCCCTGTGACTAGAATCACCATTTCATCTACAAAGTATACCTCAATGGTGATAACCACAGAGAGAAAAGAAACTGGATCCTCAACTCGGGCTGATGATGTAGCTAGTGGTTTAATCCACTTTCTCCAGGACCTGGAGGACTTATTTTGTTCCTAGGACTATTGTCCAAGATTTAGGGCATGGAACTCTAAGTAGTTTGTAAGTATGAAGAAGGAATTGAGGCAGTTTTGACCTCTTTATTATGGCATCTTTATTTTCTAGTATTAAGGAGACAAAATGTCAACACACTGTGCCAACTAAAATAACATAGGAATGGTGTGAAGAGAAAGGGCTTGACAATGTGTCTATGACCCTAGACAAAGCTACTGACCTCTCTGGGTCTGCATTTCTTTGGATGCATGAACCTCCACTTCTGAGTCTTTCAGTCATGAACACCAAGGGTAGTAAAATACACATACACACACAAGAATATCTGGAGCTCTGGGAGATGATCAATTGGGAGATGATCAATAGCAAGGACATGGAAACAACCTAAATGCCCATCAACAAATGAATGGATAAAGAAGATGTGGCATATATATACAATGGAATATTACTCAGCTATAAAAAGGGATGAGATGGAGCTATATGTAATGAGGTGGATAGACCTACAGTCTGTCATACAGAGTGAAGTAAGTCAGAAAGAGAAAGACAAATATTGTATGCTAACTCACATATACGGAATCTAAAAATGGTACTGATGAACTCAGTGACAAGAACAAGGACGCAGATACAGAGAATGGACTGGAGAACTCGAAGTTTGGGAGGGGGCGGGGGGTGAAGGGGAAGCTGAGACGAAGTGAGAGAGTAGCACAGACATATATATACTACCAACTGTAAAATAGATAGTCAGTGGGAAGTTGTTGTATAACAAAGGGAGTCCAACTCGAGGTTGGAAGATGCCTTAGAGGACTGGGGCGGGGAGGGTGGGGGGGACTCGAGGCTGGGGGAGTCAAGGAAGGGAGGGAATACGGGGATATGTGTATAAAAACAGATGATTGAACTTGATGTACCCCCCAAAAAAATAATAAATAAATAAATAAAATTTTAAAAATATTTATTTTTATTTTAAAAGGCTGCATTTTTTTTTAAAGGCTACATTTAACATGAAACATTTAGATAGAGGCTGGAAGAGGGGCTACAGTTTCTTCCTCTAAGCTCTGCCCCATTGAGAGAAAAGATGCAAGGCTCATGAGACCCAAGTGGGGATCAAAGGACCAGACTGTTTATTGGTGAAGAAGGATGTACCCAACCACTCTGTGAAAGTAGGATTTGTAGATAGTTTTGGAGAATAGGACTTAGACCTGAAGAGTGATAGGTCTTCCTATTCCAGCTACCCAAATCTTGGTCTTAGGAGCCACCTATTTGAACAGCTGATCTGTGAATCAGCTGAATCCATCTGCTTAACTAGTTTCAAGGACCACAAGCCTGTCTCTACACCCTGGCACAGCTAGAAAACAGAGAAAGGATGGATCCCCCCTCCCCCCTCCATGCTGGGAGACTTGCTCAGGGGAAATTACCACATGGAGTTTACCACAAGGAGAAGACCCAAGACCATGAGCCCTCAATTTCCACAAGAGAACACAGAAACAATACCATGTGGAAACTGTGGGCAGCATTTAACACTGTCACTCCAACCACTAGTAAATGTGGTTCAGTGAAGGTCAAGCCCTCACCAGTCAACTTCACTACCTGCGCCCCCCTTTAGAGAGGAGCAAATAGGCAGTTGGAGGGATAAGATGGAAGTATTCTATTCCTTCTCTGCTAGCCAAAGATCAAATGTGGGGAGAGGAATAAAAATGTTTCTCTCTCAGCTATCAGGAAGGATTTTATTACTGAAGGAATGGAGGAAACAGAAACAAAACAAACAAAAAAAAAAACTTTAGAAAGTCCTTTCCTCAGAATATTTAAAAACTAGGAGAGAACCATATCATCCTGCACTTGAGAACAGAGACGTCCCAAGTGGAACAGAATTCTTAATTTCCCCTCTTGAAATGGTTTCATCCTGGAAACTGCATTCATGGTGAGATTTCTCTGATTGATGCCATCTTACAGTCTTCTTGGTTGGTCCTGAAGGATGGACAAAAATTATGAAAGCTGAGTTCTCTCTGATCTTCTACTGGAAGATGAAGTGATGGTGTAAGGCACTCATGATATAGAGCCTGAGAGCAGGGTCCTCACCATTAGGGAAAAAGATAGAATGTTATCTAGACTTTCCCAAGACTGACACGAGGGAAATATACAAAATGTGAATCATTCACTTGAGGACAGCATTGGAAGAGCCGATGAAAGCTCAGAGGAACCCAGGGGGAGAAAAAATACAGGAAAAGATTTCCAGAGATAGAGAGAGTAATTCCTCAGTGAGCCAGCTTGGAGAAAACAATTGAAGGGAAGCACGTCTTCAGCCTGTCTTTGACAGATGTTTACTACCTCACTGTGGTCCTGGAGCCAGCTGTGGCTGAATAGGGAACATTTTCCATAACAGGTCCTTTGTGGTGAAAAAGAGTAAAGTTGAAAATGGATGGCACTAGATTGTGTCCATGATTTACCACTTCAGTCTTGTCACCAAGAATCAGAGAGCCCCATTCAGGGAGGCTAGAGCAAAGGAAAAAGGCAAAGAAATATATTTGATATGAATCAGTTATTTGAGGTCAATTTGGAAAGTTTCTTTAGAGTGAAAAAATAACATGTGAAAGAATAATAATCTGGTGATCTCTCATGGCAAACTTTCAAGAATAAATAATTTACTGAGGATGTACAGCAGCACATTCTAAGGATGGAACAATATCTCAACAACTTAATAGGAACAGAATTCCTGGGACAGCAAGCCTTCTCCAGAGGTTGTTTTATCCATTATCCTGACTCGAAGAAGAGCTGTAGTCAGGCCAAATACGGAAGTCCTCAGTCCTTATGGCTATTACTTGTTCCTGTACTTTGCAGTATTTGAAAGTAGCATGCTTCAATGATAAAATTTAGGCCAATTTTTCTTTCACCTCTTGCCTCTTCTCAGATTCTTTCTTCTCTTCTGCTTCAGAGCTTTTGTACTTGTTGTCCCTATGCCTACAGTGCTCATGCTTCAGCTCTATCTGGTTGATTCCTTCTTACCCTTCTTGTCTTGGGTGGAATGTCACCTCCTCCAGGAAGTGTCCCTTCATGGACTCATCTAAAGTAAAGAAGATCCCCTATTATTTTCTATCCCATTGTTCTGTTTATTTACATAATAATAATTGTCAAATTATTGCATTTTTATAATTACCAGACTGTCAAAGAGGAACTTAAAAGGGAAATTAGAAAGTATTTCGAACTGCATGAAAATCAAAGTTTGTGATATGTCACTAAAGTAACTCTTAGGAGGAAATGTATGGCACCGAACACCTATATTAGAGAAATAAAATCTCAAATAAATTACTTCAGTTTCCACCGTAAGAAACTGTAAAACAAAAAAGAGCAAATTAAACCCAAAACAGGTGAAAGAATGGAAATAATAAAGATCAAAGAAGAAATCAAAGAAATAGAAAGGAGTAAATTATTAGAAAAATAAATAAACTGATGAAATAATAGGTAGTTCTTTAAAAACAGCCATAGAATTGATCAGCCTCCAACCAGATCAGGAAAAAGCAAAGAGAAAGAGAGAGAAGACATGAATTATCAATATCAGGACTGAGAGATGGCATTATTACAGGTTCTAAAAAAATGAAAAATAATAATAGGGGAATATTATGTACAATTTTATGCCAATAATTTGACAACCTAAATGACATGGATAAATTTCTTGAAAGACACAAACTATCAATGCTCACTCAAGAAAAAACAGGTCACATTAACATGAATAGCCTCATATCTAATAAAGAAATTGGATTTGTAGTTAAAAATCTTCCCACAAAGAAAACTCTAGGTTTAGATGCCATCATTGGTGAATTAATTTTAGGAAGAAATAATACCTGGTGGTCCAGTGGTTAAGACTCCATGCTTCCACTGCAGGGGGTGCAGTTTCAGTCCCTAGTTAGGGAACTAAGATATCACATGCTGCACAGCTTGGCCAAAAAAAGGAAGAAAAAAAAAGAAAGAAAGAAACCAATTCTATACAAACAATCCCAGAAATTTTAAAAGGAGAGACTATTTTCCAGCTCCATGAAGCCAGAATTACCCTGATACAAAAAGCATAGAAAGACATTATAGGAGAGGAAAACTAAGATTAACAACCATCATGAACATAGATGCAAAGCTTCCAGACAACATTTTAGTAAACCAAGTCCAACAATATGTATAAAGAATACGGCACATGACAAAGCAGGGTTTATTCCAGGATTACAAGTTTTGATAAATATTTGATAATAAATCAATGTAATTCACCATGTTAGCAAACTAAAAAAAAAAAAAAAAATCATCCTAGTAGATACAATAAAGCATTTGACAAAATCCAATATCCATTTCTGCCCCCAAAATTAAAATTAAAACACAGACATACACGCGCGCGCGCGCACACACACACACACACACACACACACCTTTAGGCAAGCTAGGAATAGAAGAGAACTGCCTCAATCATACTTAATGGTGGAAGAAAAAATATTTTCCCCCTAAGATCAGGTACAAGAAAATGCTATATGCTCTCACCATTTCTATTTAACATTGTGCTGCAGCTTCCAGTCAGGAAAATTAGGCAAAAACAAGAAATAAAAAACATCTATATTGAAAAGAGGTAAAACTTAACTTTATTTATAGACTCCATGGTTGTCTAGATATAAAATCAGATGAAATCTACAAAAAAAATCAATTGTATTTCTATATCCTAGCAATGGACAATTGGAAATTGATATTACAAACAATAGTACAATTTTGAAAAATCAAATACTTATGCATAATTCTGACAAAAGATGTGAAATACCTATACCCTGAATACTACAAAACATTGCTGAGAGAAATTAAAGAAGACCTAAAGAAATGCAAATGTATATTTTGTTCACAGATTGGAACATATATTCTTAAGATATCAGTTCTCCTCAGACTGATCTATAGATTCAATGCAATACTGATAAAAATTTTAGCAGATTTTTGATTTGACAATATGACAAACTAATTCTAAAATTCATATGAAAATTCAAAAAAACCTAGAACAATAAAAGCAAGTATGAAAAATAAAAGTAAATTTGGGTGTCTAACACTACTTGACTTCAAAACTTATTATAAAAATTAGAGTAATAAAGAGGGCGTAATACCAGCATCAAGATCAACAAACAAATCAAGGGAACAGAAGAAAGTGCAAAACTATACCCAGACAGACACGCACAATTGGTTTTCTCTTCCTTACCGAGGTGCAGAGATGATTTAGTGTAGAAAGAGTAAGCACCAAAAAAATACACTGGAATGTCCAAATATACTGATATGCCAAAGGGTGATCTTCAATTCATATCTCAAACCATATGCAAATATTAACTCAAAATGGTTTATAGAATGTAGACCCTATACCATAAAACCTTTAGAAGGCAACATAGGAGAAAATTTCTGTGAACTTGGATTAGGCAAAAATGTCTTTGTTACTTCACCTAAAGCATAATACATAAAAGGGAAATATTAATACATTGAACTCCATCAAAAACTT
This sequence comes from Hippopotamus amphibius kiboko, assembly GCF_030028045.1. Taxonomy (NCBI): domain Eukaryota; kingdom Metazoa; phylum Chordata; class Mammalia; order Artiodactyla; family Hippopotamidae; genus Hippopotamus; species Hippopotamus amphibius. Next base: position 89,414,003 of record NC_080193.1, on the reverse strand, counting down.
CTGCTCTTCAAACATCACTGTTTAGAGAATGAAAAGACAAACATAGCCTGGGAAGAATTACTTGCAAAGTATATATCTGATAAAGAAGTTGTGTCCAGAATTTATAAGTTTATAACAAACTCTCAAAATTCAATAATAAGAAAGTAAACAACAACAACAATAAAAATAGGTAAAAGGTTTAAACAGACACTCACTACAGAAAATGTATGATTGGCAAATAAGCATATGAAAAGATGCTTAACATCATTGTTTATTAGGGACATGCAAGGTGAATGACAATGAGATACTACTGCGCATTTATTGGAATCACTAACATTTAATACATTGACTCATACCGAGTAGTGGAAAGGTACTGGGACAATGTAACTTTCATATATTGTTGGTAGTAATGCAAAATGGTATATCCACTTTGGAAAACAGTTTAAGGGTTTCTTAAAAAGTCAAATATACACTTACCATGAAACCCAGCAATCTCACTTGTAGATGAAATAACTATCTTCACACAAAAAAACCTATCCATGGCAGCTTGATTTGTAATTGCCCCAAACTGGAGATGATGAAGATGAAGATGAATGATGAAGATGTCCCTCAATGGGTAAATGGTTAAAAAAGATGTGATATATCTTGTACATATAATGGTGATAAAAAAAGAATTAATTATTGTTATAATCCACAAAATAGATGAATCTCCAAATAATTATTCTGAGTGAAAGAAACCAAACACCTCAAAAAAAAAAAAAAAAAGCAACAATCAGGTAGAAGAATATCCAGTGCTCTACCCCAACCAGCCAATGGGACTCAGAAATAATTTTTGTTTGTCAGTTATACCCATGGTATGAAACACTCAGAAGATATCAGAACACATACCACTTGATTATGCCTGAAGACACTAGCTTATTCTCTGGTGTGCATTTTGGGATCACATCCCTTTATTTGCCATCACTTGGGTAACTGACATTTCTTTGTACATCTCCCTCTCTCTTCTACCACTGCCATCACAAGGCAATCTCCGGAGTCGTAACTCAGAACTTGGGAGCTGCTAGACCCACGTTCTGGGAAGCTTAGGCATTCTATGGTACTACCCTTGAGTTTCAACTTTGATGCTTCTAGCTGGGTGTGGGGAAAACTTAATCATCTAAAGATGATCCCCAAGATAGATAAAGTTCCTAACCTTAGAGTACACATGCCAGAAACCTCCAAGGTCGAATTCTCCAGAAACATAGCCTTGTCCTATATCCTGACTCATTCATCACCCTTACTTTTTCCGGAGAATTTGAAGCATGGAGAGCTGCTTTTGCCCAGTGTGGACAAATGGGGTAGGTATATGACAGGTGAGACACGTGTTCACTTTATGTTCTACATTATGCTTCTGCCTTACCCTTCCAATTTGGCCTAGGGTTTGTTTTCTTCATAGCTTCTAAATCCAGCCTTGATTTCTAATTGTATTTTCTAATCTTCTACTTAACAATTTTATGACTGGTTTCCTGGTTAAGACTCCCAACTAAATTCATCCCAGGGGAGTCTATTCTGTGGTGTACCTTTATGGTCAACATCTTCCATTCCATCTATCACATTCTAATGAGGGAATCCAGCCACCCAGCAGTGGTCCCAAGTCTTCCATGCTGCTCTGCACTCTCCCTCTCAGGTTTTCCTGAGTTGCAGGAGTTGCACACCCTTAGGGATTGGAGAATTCTTAGAACCACCTTACCCACAGGAATTCTTTATACTTCTTCTAGCCCAAGCAACTGCATGTAAAGTACATATTCCTAAACGTGTCATCACTGGCTAGGTCATCTGTCTCCAAGATCTCGTTCCAATAGTCTCCAATCCCTATCACCTGCCTCCGATTCAACTCACTGGCATCGTTGCCTGCCCTAAACCACGAGTGGGAAAGTGAGAGTGGGAATTTCTGGACAGGGAGCCATAGCCTAAGAGAGTGGGAGAAGGACTTGAATACAGCCTGTTAGCACCTCAGAGAGAGTTAATTAACCCCTGAGGAACCAGAAATACTAGATAGTCCTATGACATCTCAATGATGCCAACATAGCAATTTGTATTAGTGCCACATTCTTATTGAAGAAGAAAGTGAGTGGAAACAGGCAAAGAAAGGAAAAAGAACAAAGAAATAGGTGGGGAGGGCAGGATGCTAGCTTCTCTTTTTCTGCCCTCCTGGACTGTTTGAAAACCAAGAGTTCTCAGGAAGTTGAGTCATGCCCATCCAGCTTTGCCCAGCACTGGGCTCCCGGGTTACCACTGCCAATTATTTGAAAATTTTTGTGATTAGTTTTACAGAAATATGGCTGAAAGTTTCAGGGAAACAGACAAATTTCTAAGAAGTTGGACTTCAAGAAATGGTTCGGTGTGAGGGGAAAGGAATACTTTAAACAAATATGGTACTAAGACCTTGGCTATATTCAGGAATGATTAACAGCATTTAAGAACTGGTGAGAAAGATACCAAGGGGTATAAAGCTGTTTATTTAAAAGATGAAACAAAGTTTCTGAAATTTTGATAGAGAACTAACCGGGTTTTTTTTTTTTTTTTGAGCGTCCAATAAGTTTATTTTTATTTGTTTTTTAAGCTCTTTATTGGAATATAATTGCTTTACACTCTTGTGCCAGTTTTTGAGATACACCAAAGTGAATCAGCTATATTTATACATATATCCGCAAATCCCCTGCCTCCTAGGACTCCCTCCCACCCTCCCTATCCTGGCCCTCTAAGGCATCACCCACATAGAGTTTACCTCCCTATGTTATGCAGCAACTTCCTACTAGCTATTTTACATTTGGTAATGTATATATGTCAATGCTACTCTCTCACTTCATCCCAGTTTCCCCTTTGCCCCCTCCCAACCCCATGTCCTCAAGTCCGTTCTCTACATCTGCATCTTTATTCTTGCCCTGTCACTGGGTTCATCAGTACCACTGTTGGTGGGAATGTAAGTTGGTACAGCCACTATGGAAAACAGTTTGGAGGTTCCTTAAAAAACTAAAAATGGAACTACCATATGACCCAGCAATCCCACTATTGAGCATATACCCAGAGAAAACCACAATCCAAAAAGAAACATGTACCATAATGTTCATTGCAGCACTATTTACAATAGCCAGGACATGGAAGCAACCTAAATACCCATCAACAGATGAATGAATAAAGAAGATGTGGCACATATATACAATGGAATATTACTCAGCCATAAAAAGGAAAGAAACTGAGTTATTTGTAAAGAAGTAGATAGACCTAGAGACTGTCATACAGAGTGAAGTAAGCCAGAAAGAAAAACAAATACTGTATCCTAACTCATATATATGGAATCTAAAAAAACTAGCTGGTATCACCTCACACCGGTTAGAATAGGCATCATCACAAAATCTACAAACAGTAAATGCTGGAGAGGGTGTGGAGAAAGAGGAACACTCTTGCATTGCTGGTGGGAATGTAAATTGATACAGCCACTATGGAAAACAGTATGGAGGTTCCTTGCAAAACTAAAAATAGAACTACCATATGACCCAGCAATCCCACTACTGGGCATATACCCAGAGAACACCATAATTCAAAAAGACACATGCACTCCAATGTTCATTGCAGCACTAGTTACAATAGCCAGGACATGGAAGCAACCTAAATGTCCATCAACAGATGAATGGATAAAGAAGATGTGGTACATACATACAATGGAATATTACTCAGCTGTCAAAAGCAATGAAACTGAGACATTTGTAGAGACATGGATGGACCTAGAGACTGTCATACAGAGTGAAGTGAGTCAGAAAGAGAAAAACAAATACTGTTTATTAACACATATATGTGGACTATAGAAAAATGGTACAAATCAACCGGTTTGCAAGGCAGAAATAGAGACACAGATGTAGAGAACAAATATATGGACACCAAGTGGGGACAGCGGGGAGGGTTGCGGGGGGAACAAATTGGGAGACTGGAGTACCAAATTGTACACTCTAAATATATGCAGTTTATTGTAAAAAATAAAAAAATTAAAAAAAATAAACATATGCAACAATCACACACACACAAAAAAAACTAGCCAGTTTTGACAGAACTATTCTCTTTTTCTTTTTTCTTTCTCATTTTAATTTTCATTTTAAAAATGCATATGGCATCATAATCCACTCCCAGACTTCAGGGGTCAGGTGTCTCAACCATGGGTCCAGGATTCCACTTGCTTCTTGGTGACTATGTAACCCAAATGGAGGTTCCCCTCTTAGAGTGATGGCTAAGGGTCCTGAAAACCCACACAAAGTTAAAAAATAACTCACCATCTGTATTCCCACCTCATTTTCTCCTTGTCCAGCTGTGCTTCCATTTGTATCTTTCTTTGATGACTAGAATCTCTGCATTAACCTGCAATGAACACAGCTATAAAGATGGACTTCCCCACTTTTCCTCTATTTATCTCACCTCCAGATACATGGATTTTTCTATTGTGTAAGATTTCACTCTAGTATGCCCTTTGGGCCTGGCATTCCTATATACCAAACATCTTATGTTTTACGTTTTTCTATTCTTACTTTATTTCAAAACTAAGAGTATGCCGTAAATAAAACGGAGTAGGGTTCCTCAGGTAATGTTTATTTTATCTGCTAATCAGTGGCTTCCTATCTTTGTTAGACCAAGCCCTCTAAAGAGCTGCTACAGGAGAAGGAACATAAAAGGCAAATTAGAGAAAGCAAATGGACATTCAGGAACATTCCAGGTGTCTCTGTGACCCTCAGACACAGAATATTAGAATTTGAAAAGAACTTGAAATTATGGTTTGACTTCTGCCAGTTTCGCTGGTTGTGGAGCTAATCAGGAGAGCCTAGATACTGTTGCACTCTCTAAGCCTCATTCAGTAACAGAGCCAGATATGGGACCCAGCTTTTCTGATACCTTTCTTCCGTGAAGACTTTCAAATTACACCACCTAGATGTTTGCTCACTTTTTGATGCAAATGGAGAAATAAAAACTTTGTTCCCATCTGGGATGAGCATGGTACCCTTTATTGAAAGTGTTCTTAGCCCTCACAGCTGCAGCTACGAATAGTCAGGTCAGCCTTAGAGGGGACTGGGAGAGAGGCCCCAAGTCAATCATACAGCATCCACTAGCAGTTCTGAAACCTCCAAGGAGCAGCAAACTCTTGGGAGAAATCAGCACTGACCATTGGTCTCCGTTTTCTAGAAACAGATTTTCTGTCTCAAGGTTCTCAGCCCTAAATCCCAGCCTCCGCTCTGGAAAAGCAGGTCTTCCTTAAACAGCCAGCTCTTGACCTTGCTCACTAAGGGCTAGAGAGCTCTTCATTCATCATGGCAAATTTCCTAGGCGAAAGGAATGCAGTTATCTTAATTCTACCCTTATGTTTACATGATTCTTTTCCTGGGGATTTCTACTCTTAATTGAAAATAGAGAAAGAGGAAGAAAAGAAAATCTTTGAAGAACACACTATATAGCTCCCTGTCCTCAGGTCATGCTGAAAAACTCAACCCCCTTACCAAGCTTGAGAGTAGAGATTTAGGTTTCCACCACTTCAAGCAGCCAGGATTGTGTAGTCAGACCATTTCCAGAAAGTGTTCTCCTTTCCTGAACGCCCACCTGCTTCAGCCTGCTACACCTGCCTTGAAATTCATCTAGTTCTCAGCATGTTAGCTGAACTCTGAAAAGTCAGGCTGCAGAACTATTGAGGAAAAGACAAGGGAAAATAGGAGTTATCATGATCAGCAGTAATTTAAGTTATACAATTGGCAAAAGTTTGCCAAGGAGGATTTTGAGTGCTAGAATAGAGTTTTAAATCTCCATGAATAGTTTAAGATTTAGGTCAAGCCAGGGGTAGAATAAAATAAAAATAAAAATAAATTGAATGACAGAGGTATTCATCTAATTCATTTTCCCATCTATGAATACTCTGAGATGCAGGCTAAGGAGAGCTGCTTAAGGATTTGTGCAAGGCAAACTTTCTGAAGGGTGGGATGTTTTTGTTCTCTGGTGCACTGTGCCATCCTTCCTTTTGACTTTTGTCTCTCTCAGTCCCAAGTACCATAATCCCTTCATGTCCTAAACGTGTTTTGTGGATTAGTCACTTTCTAGCATTTGCTTTCCTTTTCAAGCTCAATTTCTGACCTTTGAATTCTGAGGCTTTCTGTCAACCTTGTTTAACACACCCCAGATTCTCTCTTTTGACCTATCTGTCCATGTCTCAGACTTGCCTCTCCACCATCTTAGCCATCACATCACCTGAAACCAGTCCCAACCAGAGATGATGAGGTAAGCCAAGCCTGCCTTCTGAGCCTTCACGTTTCCCCAGCCCCAATCTTCTGTTCTTTTGGGGATTTAATGGCATACGTTATATTAATGTATGAATATGTTAATATATTAATGTTAATATGTTAATATATTAATGTATTAATATCCTGCCTTTCTCAGGATCCAGAATCCAGCTCTCTGGAATTCCCTACATTTTCCTTCCTTCCGTCCTTGGGAATCTGCCAATAGATAAGGATTTGAAAACAAAAATTTAGACCCAGTCATGAATGCCTGAAAACTGATCTCATAGGTGATTTGACAGAGTTCTAAGAACAACAATGCAATTTTCAACTCTGTAATCTCATGCTATTCTCAGAGTCATCCTGTGAGGTAGCACAGAGGTATATTACAGATAGCTGCAGCCCCAGTTGAAAAGGGAATAGTCTAAGATGATGTCAATAGCTTTTCATCTCACTTAAGACTAAAAATCAGGGGCTTCCCTGGTGACACAGTAGTTAAGAATCTGCCTGCCAATGCAGGGGACATGGATTTGGGAAGATCCCACATGCCGCAGAGCAACTAAGCCTGTGCACCACAACTACTGAGCCTGAGCTCTAGAGCCTGTGAGCCACAACTGTTGAGCCCATGTGCCACAGTTACTGAAGACTGCGCACCAAGAGCCCATGCTCCACAGCAAGAGAAGCCACCGCAATAAGAAGCCTGCGCACTGCAACGAAGAGTAGCCCCCAATCACCACAACTAGAGAAAGCCCACGCACAGCAATGAAGACATAATGAAGCCAATTTATTTATTTATTTATTTATTTATTTATTTATTTATTTATTTTTTAAAAAAGAGTAAATGTCGGTGACCTCAGCATGGCTTTCAAGGACCTAAGTGATCTGTCCTGTATCTTTCTCTCCAACCTCATTTCCCACCACTCTCTGACTCTTCATTGATTTTTATACTTTCTGTTAACATATAATTTTCCAAAGTTTATAAACATCATTTTAATAAATATATAAAATCAAGATATCAAACATTTTATTCAACTCACTAATTAATGAGAGAACCAATAATCTCTTAAGATTGGTTCAAAAGAGAATTTGAAGAACAGAGATATATGTATACATATACTGTCAGAAATATTGAAGTGAATTTGTTAATAGATGCAAAACTGGCTAATATTATATGTCAATAAAGTGCAATGTTTGAACCAATAAAGTTGACATGCATTTATCCAGGAGAATATTGAAATTGCTAAAATCAGGAATGAAAGAAGAGACATCAATACCAATCTTATATAAATAAAAAGACTCAAGAGAATACTATGAACAACTGTATACCAGCAAATTAGATAACTTACATGGAATAGACAAATCCCTAGAAATATACAAATTATAAAAACTGCCTCAAAAGATATGTAAAATATGAATAGATTTATAACAAGTAAAACAATTGAAATAGCAATTTTAAAACTTACCAAACATTCAAAGAATTAATAGCAATCCTTCAGAACCCTTCCAAAAAATACAGAAATAGAGAACATTTCTCAATTCAACATTTGAGTCCATTATTACTGTGTCTTCACACATGAAGCACCATAAGAAAATAATACAAAGACAAATATCCCTTATGAATACAGACACCAAAAACAAGAGCAGCTCAACAAAACTCTGGCAAATCAAATCAAGTAACATAAAAAGGGATTGATTGTACACCAAGACCAAATGGGACTTCTCTCAGAAATGCAAGGTTAATTTAATGGCTGAAAATCACTCAATGTAATGCATACCATATTAATAGAATAAAGGACAAAGCCATATGGTCATCTCAATGAACATAGAAAAAAGTATTTGATGAAAATTTAATGCTCTACATGATAAAAAAAAAAAAACACTCAGCAAACTAGAAAAAAAGGAACTCCCTCAATGTGATAATGACCACCTATGGAAAACCGACAGCTATCATATTTAATATTGAAAGACAGAATGCTTTCACCATAAAATCAGGAACAAGACAAGAAGGTCCACTCTTGCAACTTCTCCAACATCATAATGAAAGTTCTAGCCTGGGAAATTAGACAAGAAAAATGGGGGCATGGAGGGAAGGCACCCAAATTGGAAAGGAAGATGTAAAATTCTCTGTCTTTGCATGTAGCATGATATTGTGTATAGAAACTCTTAAGAAATCCACTAAAAACTATTAAAACTGTTAAATGAGTTCAGCAAGGTTGCAGAATACAAGATCAATATACAAAAGTTGCTTGTATTTCTATACACTAGCAGTGAAAATTTTGAAAATGAAATTAAGAATTCAATTCTATTTACAATAGTATCAAAATTAATAAAAATACTTAGTAATACATTTAATAAAAACAAGGCATACAAGGAATATTATAAAACATCATTGAAAGAGACTGAAGAACATGTAAATAAATAGGAAGGTATTCCATAGTCATGCATCAGACAACTTACTGTTGTTACAATGACTTTACTCCACAGTTTGATCTACAGATATAAAACTATTACTAACAAGATACCAGTTGACTTTTTACAAAAATCGGCAAGCTAATCCTCAAATTCATATAGAAATGTAAGGAACCCAAAAAAGTTAAAACAATCTTGAAAAAGAAAGGCAAAATTAGAGAACTCATTTTCCAATTTCAAAACTTGCTATAAAGCTAGAGTAACCAAGAAAGTGTGAGAATGGAACAAGAATAGACATATTGATCCATGAAATCGGCCTGAAATTCCTATTAATCCCACAAACTTATGGTCAATTGGTGCTCAACAATTGTGCAAAGACAGTTCAATGGTGAAAGAATAGTCTTTTTAACAATAGGTGGAGAGCCCATTGGATATCCACAAGCAAAACAATGAATTTGGACATTTACCACACAACATACACAAAATTAACTCAGAATGGATCATATATCTAAATGTAAGAGCTAAAATACTAAAACTCTTAGAAGAAACCAAAGAGTAAATCTTCATGGTCTTGGGTCGGACAATGGTTTCTTTGAAATAACACCAAAAACACAAAGAACAAAAGAAAAAATTAGATAAATTAAACTTAAAATTAAAAAGTTTTATTCTGCAAAAATACCAGAAAAGTGAAAAGACAACTCTTACAATACAATGCAAGAAAATAGTTGTAAGTCATATATTTGATGAGGAACTTTTTTCCAGAATATATAAACATACATTCTTTTTTTAAATTGAGGTATAGTTGATGTACAATATTATTAGTTTCAGGTGTACACCATGTGATTCACAATTTTAAAGGTTATATTTCAATTAAAAAATTTGCCTATAGTCCCTATGTTATACAATATATCCTTATAGCTTATTTTATATGTAGTAGTTTGTACCTCTTAATCCCCTACCCATATCTTGCCTTTCCTTCCTTCCCTTCCCTCACTGGTAACCACCAGTTTGTTCTCTATAGGTGTGATCCTGTTTCCTTTTTATTTTATTCACTAGCTTGTTTTATTTTATTTTCTTTTAGATTCCACATATAAGTGATACCTTACAGTATTTGTCTTTCTCTGTCTGACTTATTTCACTTAGCATAATACGCTCCAAGTCCATCCATGTTGTCCCAAATGGCAAAAATTTCATTCTTTTTTATGGCTGAGTAGTATTCCATTGTATATATAGACCACATCTTCTTTATTTTAGACACTTAAGTGGCTTCCATATCTTGGCAATTATAAATAATGCTGCTCTGAACATTGGAGTGCATTTATCTTTGTGAATTAGTGTTTTTGTTTTTGGGGTCTATATACCCAGGAGTAGAATTGCTGGGTCATATGGTAGTTCTACTTTTAATTTTTAAGAAACCTCCATATGAGTGTGGGAGGGAGGCTCACAAGGGAAGGAATATATGTATACATATAGCTGACTCACTTTGTTGTACAGCTGAAACTAACACAACATTGTAAAGCAACTATAATCCAATAAAGATGTAAAATAATTTTTAAAAATTAAAAAAAAAAAAAAGAAACCTCCATACTGTTTTCCATAGTGGCCACACCAATTTACATTCCCGCCAACAGCGTACAAGGGTTCTCTTGTTTGGTAACAGATGATAACCATTCTGACAGGTGTGAAATGATATCTCATTGTGGTTTTAATTTGCATTTCTCAGATGTTTTAACTTCATTCTTGTACATGTAGCTGTCCAGTTTTCCCAGCACCACTTATTGAAGAGCCTGTCTTTTCTCGACTGTACACTCTTGCCTTCTTTGTTGTAGATTAATTGATTGTAAGAATATACATTCTTAAAATTCAGCAGTAAAAAACAAAATTTTTAATGGGCAAAAGATTTAAACAGACTCCAAGAAACGTATTAAAGTGGCCAATAAGCGCATGGAATGATGTTCAAGAACATTAATCCTTAGGGAAATGCAAATTAAAATCACAGTGAGATATCACCTCACAGCAGCTAAAATGGCCATAGCTAAAATGAGGGATGATAATAAGTGTTGACAAGAATGTGGATAAATTAGAATCCTCATACGGTGATTGAGGAAATATAAAGTGGTGCAACCATTTTGAAAAACAGTTTGATAGTGACTCAGAATATTAAGCATGAACCTACTATATGACCCAGCAAGTCCACTGCTAAGTATACACCCAAAAGAAATTAAAATATACATCCACACAAAAACATATATGTGAGTGTTTATAGAAATATTACTTTTACTATCCAAAAAGTAGAAAAAACCCAAATACCCATCAACTGATGAAGAGATCAACAAAACGTGTTATATCCGTACAATTGAATACTATTTACCAATAAGCAGTGAAGTATTAATACATGCTACAATATGGATGAACCTTGAAAACATTATGCTAAGTGAAAGAAGCCCGTTCCAAAAGACCACACATTGTGTGATAACATTTATATGAAATTACAATAGGCAAATCTATAAAGACTGAAAGTAGATGAGTGGTTGCTTAAGGCTCCTGGGGGGAGAGGGAACAATGAAAAGGGCTAGAGAGTATCTATTCATGGGGTTTCTTTACAAGGTGGACAAAAATTATATTGTAGTGACATTGGTACAACCCTGTTAATATACCAAAAAAAACTGAATAGTAAACTTTAAAATAGTGGGTTGTATGGTATAAAAATTTTTATCTCAGTAAGTGTTGTTTGGGATCTTTTCTATAGGGTAGCATTCAGTTGTCTCTCTACTGGACAAAATTCATTATACTGCTTTGGGGAAGAATCACTTGCATCACTCTCAGCTTTCTCTCTTTCTTTCTTTTTCTTTCTTTCTTTCTTTCTTTCTTTCTTTCTTTCTTTCTTTCTTTCTTTCCTTCCTTCCTTCCTTCCTTCCTTCCTTCCTTCCTTCCTTCCTTCCTTCCTTCCTTCTTTCTTTCTTTCTTTCTTTCTTTCTTTCTTTCTTTCTTTCTTTCTTTCTTTCTTTCTTGGCTGTGTTGGGTCTTTGTTGCTGTGCGGGCTTTCTCTAGTTGAGGAGAAAGGGGCTACTCTTAGTTACAGTCTGCAGGCTTCTTACTGCAGTGGCTTCTCTTGTTGCAGAGCGTGGACTATAGGCTGCAGGCTTCAGTAGTTGCAGCACGTGGACTCAATAGTTGTGGCTCGCAGGCTTTAGAGCACAGGCTCAGTAGTTGTGGCGCACAGGCTTACTTGCTCCACAGCATGTGGGATCTTCCTGGACCAGGGCTTGAACCCCTGTCCCCTGCATTGGCAGGCGGATTCTTAACCACTGCCCACCAGAGAAGCCCCACTCTCAGTTTTCTACAGGTTGAATTCTCTGCCTCTACAGAATTATAAAATAACTTAGGCAATCGAAAATCAGTCAGAAGGGAATATCTCAATCAGATAATCTCCAGAAAATACTCTAGACATTTCCCAGCTTTCCACTGAATGTATACTCAGTGTATTATTTTGCCCATTTCCAAATCTTGGAAAATTTTTCCTGACATGCCCTTGAGAATTTCAAACATGTTCCTACCACAAAGCCTTTCCAATTCTATTCCCTCTGCTTCAAGCTCTCTTCATACATATTGTTACCTGGCTCATTTCCTCTTCTCGTTCTGGTCTCTACTCAACTATTACCTTCTCAGAGAAAGCCTCCCTAAAGTACATATATTAATTATCTTTTGCTGCTTAACAAATCATCCCCCCAAATCTCTGGCTTTAAACAACAAATATTTAGTATCTCACAGTTTCTCTCAGTCAGGAAGCCAGGATCAGCTTATCTGGGTGGTTGTGGCTCAGGGTCTCTCACTCTTGCAGTCAGGATGTCGGCAGAGGCTGCCATCGTCCAAAGGTTTGATTGGAGCTGGAGAATCGGTTTCCAAGATGGCTCCTTTACATGGCTATTGCAGGAGGCCTCAGGTCTTTGCCACATGAGCTGCTTAAGCTGCTTGAGTGTCCTTGCAACATGACAGCTAACTCTCCCCAGAGCAAATAATCCAGGAAAAACCAGTGGAAGATACAGTGACTTTATTATTCAAAGTTATACCCTCTCACTTCAACTTCATTCTATTTTTTAAAAGTGAGTCATTAAGTCCAGCCCACACTCAAGGGGAGGGAAATTAGGCTTCACCTATAGGAGAAAGTATAAAAGAATTTGTGGACTTATTTTAAAGCACCATATCACACTCTGATACAAACACATCCTCTTCTTTGGTATTCTCTATTGCCTTATTCAATTTTTGTTTTCTTCATAGCATTTGATATTATTACATTATATGTTTATGTGGCAATGATTGACTTCCCCACTACAATGTAAGATCTATGGAAACAGGAAATTTGCATTATCTTCCACTGAATACTCAGCACCTAGAATAGCACTAGGTATATAGTAGCTCAATGATTATTTTGTTTCCTAAGTAAATGAATGTGCGGACGGAGTTTTAAGTTACAGGAGGAAAACCCAGCTTGGAAACTAGGAGTTATGACTCCTAACCTAATATCTTTCCCAATATTTTATCTTAGAGGAATTCTACTGGTGAAATGTAACTTAAACTGTGGTTTGTGGGAAGAAAAAGAAAAGCTTTCCCCGTCCTCCATGAAGCCACTCCAACTGGGGCCTTGTCCACCCTTTCTAGATCCAGGAGAAACTCTGCTGATTAAAATGGAGGAAAGTCTGCTCCATACACACAAGCAAAAACACTCCCATCTTTTAAGAGTCAATGTGTGGGCTTGGTGGGGGCCAGGGGCCATGAAAATGTCTCTGTTAGCCCCACATTTCCTCCCCTAGTTATAAAGAGAAAGTTGGAGGAGCACTGAAGCAACCCTGGAGCCCAGGGTGGAACACAAGCATTGCACCTGGGTTTAGGAGTAAGAAATCTTGAACATATTCACTTTGGTTTATTCAGCATTTAGCAGCATTTCTGAAGCCAAATGTTGATGCTCCCTGGCTCAGGAAAGTAAGGAAATCCACACGCAGTTAGGAAGCAGACTGTAATGGAAAGTACAGAGGATTGGTGGTGCACTGCTAATTTGCTGAAAGTCTTGTTTTCCATACCTGTAAAATGGCAGGTGCTGTTGGGGAGAGCATAGATAAGTTCAAATTGCTATTCAGGTTCTAATATTTATATAAAGTTCAGAGATGTCTTAATATCCCTTGAATAGTCTTTGCCAGCTTTTTACCAGAAATTTCAACAAGGATCAGCATGGGATGCACTTGCATTTCTCTCTCCCTTCCCTAGTAGCCTCTAGACTGTAGGAAGATGGGAACACACACACACGCACACGCACACACACAGTATATGAAGGGAAAAAATCATTTCATCATAATATTTGTAGAACAGAGAAAAGTTCTACAGAAACTGGAGAATGAGAGTCCTAGATCTTCCCTATCAGCTCCCAGCCTGGGTAGAGCCAAGAAGAATGCAACTACTCACAGGTTGAGAGGAGGGTGTTGTTTCAGAAATGATAGTGAGTTCACCAGCCTTCAGCAGGTGCACCATCTCACCATTCCCCTTGGTGTCCCTTCAGTGAAGCTTCTAAATGAAGACCAAAGGAGCCCTGGTCCTCCGGGCAACACCAAGCCTCAAGAGTCACCTCATTGAAACTGGTATTCTGTCTGAAGTGATGGTGATGAACATGGAATGAGAATAAGGAATTGATATTCACCCTCTAGTAAATCTGTAGCAGGGAAAAAAATGTTTTAAACTCTCCCATCAATGTTGTCTGCCTCGGCCGAGTGGCAGAGCAGCACCCCAAAACAGCAACAGTGTCGATAAAATGAAAACAATGGCCACTCTGTGTAAGTCTTGGCTCCAGGCAACGCCTTTCCCTGCTGTGACAGCAGAAGGAAAGGCCATGGGACTGTCTCCCTCAGGAATGTCTGGGAAATCATATCCTGGCTAAAGGTTTGGGTCTTAGGGCTGCCACACTGCAATCAAAAGCTCCTTTAGCAGGGCAGAAAAGGAGGGAGAATAAAAAGGTTATTGGGAGGTGGAGAATGAGTAAAAGGGAAGAAAATTCAGATTTTTACTTTGGGGCCTGTGATATTTGCAAGCTAACAAATAGAAGAGTATCAAAGCTGAGAAAGGTCTCAGAGATGTAGTCCAACGCCCTCATATTTTAGATGAAGAAATGGAAAAGAGGTTGAAGTATTTGTTCATAGTCATGTTAGTGGGAAGATCAGGTAAGGAAGCTACTGTTAGAGGTGCAGACAGGACTAAAGAATACAAGAAGCTAGTGAGAACCAAGTCAAGGTGCTGGCTTCAACTGGTTTCTAGAAATGGTGATCAACCATATTTAGTAACTATTAAGGAGGATTACAGTAAGGTTGGAATCCAGGACGCTCATAGGTTGTTGGCTTCGAGACAGAGTGCATCGATGGGGTGACTTAATAAGATGGGAGACTCAAGAGAGGGAACAGGTCAGGCGTGCGAGACTGTTTCATATTTGAGAGGGAAATTTAGTTGCAATGCCCGTGAGTCAGTTAGTCATAGAGCTCAGGAGAGAGCTTCAGATTTGAGGGACAACAGCAATGTAATGGCAGTCACAGGAGTGGATGAGTTATTCGAGAACGAATTGGTGAAAAGGGGAGGAGAACACAGCACTTGAAAAACACTGGTGCTTGGGAGGCAGAGAGAGAAGGAAAGAACTGAGAAAACTGAGGAGATGCCAGAGGGGTAGGGCAGAACCTGGAGTGAGAGTGAGAGAGCGGAAGGCAGCTCACTCCAGCATCCAAGGATGTGGGGGCCCATGTGTGCATGGCCAGGCTCTGGGAACTTCTGTTCCTTCCTAGTCTGTCTATTCTTCCCTGGCCAGAATGAGGCAGGAAAACCTTCAATCCATTTGCCCTGTTTTGTCCTCCTAGACTTCGCAGTATGATTAAGTTGTGAGAATCCTGCTTCAAAGCCACAGTGCCCAGATATAACTCAGGGTGGATGCTGCTAGAATCAGCCTCCACACAGAGGTTTCCCTGAATGCCCCACTGACTCCACTTAGGTGTCCTACACTGAGGATCTGTTGTACAAATGTGTATCTTCAGGCCAGGTAGAGGCTCCATCAATATCTGTGAAATCACAACCACCTACACTGTCCCCTGTTTAGCAGACTTAGATGGGGGATTGCAGAAAGATGAAGGGAAAAGGGGAGAAGAGAAAGAGCAGGGAAAATAGATAAAAGAATAGCAAGGAAAAACCAGTTGAATCCAACAACTAAGTAGAAGTCTGGCTTTCAGACTCAGTATCTCTCTGAATTCCACAAAGTGTCATTAGCAAATAGGCAATAAGCTTGTTCCCTCATCTTAGTTCGAAACAGGAAATACTTATTTCCAAAGAATCTTAAACTGGTAAGTTTCTCAAGCCAAGATAATGTGTAATATGGACAAAGAGATGAATAGGTCAGGACTTCAAATGAGCCCTACAAATCAATGAACTAGGAGTCAAAGGATGTAGGAGAAAGCACTAGGGTAAGAGTAAAGATACTTAAGTTCTAAATTTGGTCTTGCCAGGCATGAGTTGTGGGTCTTTGGATATCTCTGTTCAAGAAATGTTTCCTGAGCAAAGAGGACGTCAAGGATGTATGTCAGATTCCCACAAGCAACAGTGACATGTAAGACATCATCCCTACCGAGATGAGGCTCTTTGATGACAAAGCAAGAACATAATACTATTGGGAATCAAAAAATGAAGAAAAGGTTTGAATCCCAGGGAAATAAGAATAGGTTTTGGAAGATATATATGATCTTCAGAATGTGTAGTTAATGTAAATATTTTAGGCAACAGCAATTTCAGGAGAGAAAGCACAGAGCAGAGAAAGGATAAAGACTTGTTAGGAAACCCTAAGCATTCATTTTCACTAGACAATTTTCATTTGATAGGGATAGGACTGGGGACCTATTGAAGGTCTTCTGTTATTCATAAGATTTTTACAATTGAAGTTTTGTCTTATGAAAATCGAGTTATCCCAGACACTGCTAACCCATGAAGTGGGAGACACTGAATCAGAAAGGCTACTCAGGAAGCTGTTTCATCCACTTTTCTGTGAGCCTCTTTTCCTTCAACTACATGAATCAGCTAAGGGAAGATTGTAGAAAACTAGTATCCCAGGTTTCCAGTCTGTTCTAACATCCAACTTATAAGTTTAACTAGATGTAGGCAAAACAAACACAAACAGGAAATTCTCAAGAGAGGTCAGTGCCACATTGGGTAAAGGTGCTAAAAGAAGATTTTTGCCATTAATTGTGTGTGTGTTATTTTTTAAGCAACTGAATGTTTCTTAATATTATACAGCAACTCAGTCTCATTTGATCAGAGACTAACTTACTATTTTTAGCATTCCTTAGGTGCGGAAGTGGTGTCTTACTCTTTTTTTGACCTTCCCAGTGCTTGGTGTCAAATAGTAACATAATGCATGTTCTATGAATGAACGAACTCAAGGGTCTTAATGTGAACTCTATTATAAAAACCAAGCACAAATATATAACAGAGTTTGAGAAAACATCCAGCTCCTTCATGCCTCTCTTGGAAGGCTATTTTCCTTGATTCTCCCCACCCTGGCTTGCACTGGCTTCTCCAACTTCTGGCTTCTCCAACACATTTTAAGAATGAGTAGCCATTCTTGATCTAACTGCTCGTTTTTTCAAAATGAAAAGTTGTACAAAGTATGCAGACAAGTACAGAGGTATGCACTGATCTCAAGAAGTCGGGGCTGTCCCAATGTAATTACCCCCATTATTTTCCACTGTGGGTTCCCAGACGGGTTGGATGGGGCTCAATATTCTTCAGTTTGTTCCATGTCTTGCCCTGCCACCTCCTCAGGAGGCATGGAAAATGAGAACATCCAGCCTGGAACCTCAGGTCTGTGGACTGTGGATTTCCCCCACATCCAATCTTCATCCTTAAAAGGGTCTGCTCTGCCAAGGACCCATCCTCTCGATTTCAGCTCAACAATTTTGCCTGCCCTGGCAGGACCTGCTCACATCAAGCTTGAAGGCAGTGGTGTGTTAGGGGAAGAGGAGGATTAAATACTTCTCCTTGTTTCTTCTTGCCCTCCCTGAAACACTCAGATGGACTCTAAAATTTGGTTTGGGGAAGAATTTTATCCTGAAGCCATCTGGCGAGACAGAGGAAATTTTTTTTTTTATTCTGCTTTCCTTCAGAGTACTGGGCCAAGATAGACTCATGTTTGTCCCACAAGGAGGAGATTGCTATGGCTTCTGGGGATATCTCATTGTAGGGCAATGAGGTCAAGGGAAAAAAAGGATGGGAAAGTAGGATGTTGCTCTGCTTGCCTTCATCACCAGCTTGGAGATTTCTTTATACACCAGCCTCAAACTCTCTCTTTCCACGTGGGTAAATTTAGAGTAAGACCTGCATATGTCGCCCCAGTTTAGTGAGGCCAAAACAAGAGAGGAGTAGTGAAAGTTCATGCAGCACTGACATGGAAATCATGATCAACAGCGTCCTCTGTTAACAGATTCTTGACTGAGTTTTATAGGTTGATTTGTTTATCTAGTTTAGAGCACTCTGGTCCATCTAAATGACTGCTGAACTGATTTGATCCAAGGTATACAACACAATGCTTCTGCATCTCCTTTCTCTCACCTTTCTCACTTCTATAGAACACAACACACTTTAGTACAAAACAGCACATCAAATAAAATTTAAATGGGGACATCTAATCAAACGTTGTGTCCTTGGCCAGGAACTTGGAATGTAGGAAGGAAGAGTTTGGCTAAACAATTTTATATAACACTACAGAGCGAAATGTAGTAGTACCTATAAGGAATTTGGATAAGCCTTTGGAGTTTCTTATCCTGAGCTACATTCACCTGCAGTGAAGAGAAAACATCCATTAGTGGATCATTAAGGTGGTGACCAAGAGACTAGGTACTGCCTTTGCTTTCACACCTTATGAGTGGCCTTTCTGTGTCTGGGCTGTGGGTAGAAGCTGCCATGGCCTCATGGCAAGTCCTGCCACTCTGAAGATACTACTGTATCACCCTTACATGTTCTTTTTATTTTTGTAAGTTTGTATCCATTTATATCATCTCCTCTTCTGTCTTGGTGGGAAGAGGAGATTATATAAATGGATATAAATTTACTCATTTTGTGATAGAGCAAAATGAGTCAACTGGAGAATCCATTAAATTACTAGTGAGATATGTGAATGGGCTGGGTTGATACTTCATGCTTAGGAAAAGGGAAGTGGTCCAGAGTCAGAGACTGGGTGCAGAAGAAAGCAGGCCAGATACCCTGAGACCAGGGAAAGACAAACATAACATAGATGTCTACTTTCTGTTTTAGGTATAATTCAAAGCAAATGTGTTATTTTCTACCTTACATCCCAAACGCAGGTAATGAGACAGGATGTAACTTAATGAGACAGTTGAAGAGAATGGGGTCTGTCAGTCTGGCTCCCCATCCTGATAAGCTTGCTGGACTTCCATCCCAGCTAAGCCACTACAAACCATAAAGGAAAAGTCTTGCGATGTCAAATAACTGGGGCTAGGCCTATGTCACTCCTCCTTGTTTTACTTATGCCTGGCTGTGTAACACAGAGAAGGTCACTCCTCTCTGGAATTTTCCAGCTATAAAATTATATTACAGCCAAGGACTGACTACTAGAGGGCAAGCGAGTAGATGTCAGCACCTCAACACCCTTGTGTTACATTTGGGTTGCTCAACCTAAGGGTCATGACGCATGGCTCACCACGGAGCCTGGTTTATGTGGCTACAACTTCCTGCTGTGCCTCCAGCCCAAGGCCAGGAAATCTCTCTTCTGTTCTTTGTTGAGTTTTTGTTTGCATGTGTTATTTGCTTTCTTCCTTGTAGGTTACAAGGATTTGGGGTAAAAGAGGAAGGCAAGTGATCTAGAGACTTTGAGAAAACTGGATTTCAGTTATGAGTCTGAGCACTTGGTTACACCAGGTACAAGTGTGATTTGGGTCTTGATGGGTGAGGAAGAGTGTGTCTGGCAAGAAAAGAGGAGCAAGCAAAGCGGAGAAGGTAACATAGGATGAGAGGCACAAGAACGGACTCTCCTAAGGGTCCTAGGACCCCTGCAGAGGGGCCCAGACCTGCATAGATCCCTACAGTTAGGAGCTGGCACCCGTAAGGGAATTTACAAGGGGCAGTTGGTCCTTCAGTCCAGGGACTTCCCTTTATGCTATGGCCGCCAAGTTCATGTGGGTTCTCCAGGTGAGGGCATTGAGAGCTGCTGTCCAAGTGGCTGTGGAAAGCATGGCTGGCAGACCCCCCAGATTCCCAAGATTTCACCACTGTCCCTGGTATGTTGGCTAGGCCTGCCTCACAATTTCCCCTCCTCTGACTCTCAGAAAGGGATGCCAGCCTGTCTGCCCTGTCTGGGAGAGTTCCGCTGTGTTTCTGAGAAATGCTGGCTACTAAGAAGCACCTCCGGGCCTATGGACCTACTCTGGTTCAACCCAGCTACAGGAAGAATGCTTGTTCCCTGTTTGCACCTTGACAGTGGAGAACCCACTCACCTGCTCCTCCAGGCTCCTCTCCTACCCCCTCTCAAAGCTTACTCAGCCTGGACTGGAGTACCCACCTAAATTTGCCAGGGCCAGGACCATTCTATTCTGAAACAAGAGGATAGATAACTTTGTAATTTCTGAGACCTTGGCCTTTCTGAAAATTTCCTACTGTGTTTTTGCTGAGTCATGTCTAACTTTCCCGGTCCCCATTTGTCCTCATATTCAGTACTTCTGCCCCCTTTGTCAGGCCCTCATTCCACTAAACTCTGATACCGCAGTGTCACCTGGGAACAAATGCACTGAGACACTGCTATTCCCCCCCACCCCCACCCTTCTGAAATCTACAGGGAAAAGTTATTGGCTTTCAATTACTTCTCAAGACACTACCTAATTTCTTCTTCCTTTTCAATAAAATTACGTTACTTCTGTAGAAAATAATACACAGTCTTTATTTTTTAAATCATACAAAACTGAAAAGTACAAAAGAAGTGAAAAAAAAAAGTCTCCTCAGTATCTCATGATTAAAATAGCCCTTATCAATATTAGGTAAGAATCATTCCTCTCAATTTATGGAGATAAGTATAATTTTTTTAAATGAGATTTTGTTACTTTTTACTTTTACAAAATCAGAAGTATTAAGTTTGCTTGAATGTAGAAGAAAAAGGGTGTTATGGAACTTAAGGAATTGCTGAATAGCAGAAAAATGTTTCTTTTCCATGAGACTAATTCCTAAAAGAATCCTCTTTGTTTAGAGGGGTGGGAGTAAGAAGTAGCTAAACTTTAAGATATGAGAAATACTGTCTTTTAAAACTCTTATTTATTTTAGACTCTGGCTTTCAGGCTAAAGCTCGTATCTTACATGTGTTTTTGAGCTATGTTCTTTAAAAATAAAATCAGAACTCACCAAGTGTTTGAACTATTATTTACATTTCTGCTTTGAAATTTTTGCATTGTGTTTGCTGTATGAATAGCACTAAAATTCCCTGGCACAGCTACCCTGTAAGAGAAAAGGGTAAGGAAGAGACGAAAAGGATCAGATCTCCAGAGAAAACCCAGTGGAAGGAAGGTAGTCTGGCTTTCTGCCTAATTCCCTTTCCTTTTATCAATAACAGTCTAATAACTGGCTTTAGCCAGATTTCTAGAAAATTAGTCTTCCCACCAAAACCTGCCCCATACCATCTAACTTTTAAAAAACTTGATGATGGATGATGACTTAGAGGGCTGAGATAGGGAGGGTGGGAGGCAGTCATGGGAGAGTGGGGATATATGTATAAATACAGCTGATTCACTTTGTTGTACAGCAAAAACTGGCACAACAGTGTAAAGCAATTATATTCCAATAAAGAGCTTAAAAATAATAAAATATTAATCCTTATTTTATTGGCATTTATTTATGTGTATGTTTTTATAAAATTACCTAAAAACTGGAGTAGGTAGGTGTCAGAGTAAGTAAGTGTAATGATTAAAAGCATTCAGTGTCAGAACACTACTGAGTTCAAAATACCACAGCTACACAGGTCTTTAAACTTTTATTCACATCTCTCTCTCTCAATATTTCAGGGGGTTTGAGAAGATATGTCAAGGTTGCTTTTAAAGTCCTCATCTTCTCCTGTTCTTTACCATCCCAAACTCCCTGATCCCTTGTGCTTTCCTCCCTCTGCAGAACTTTCCCTTTCATCCATGGCACTTTATCCTGCTGTCTTGGTCTCTCAATCCTCTCTCCGCCATTTCCCCCCCACCCACCCCCCACCCCCGTGGGGCTCAGGCGCTGTCAAGAGCCCGTGCTGCACGCAGCCCCTTCTCTCTCAAGCATGTGCTTGTCCTTTCTCTTATCAGAGAGGGGGGGGGGGGGAGGATGAGCAGACAACATCTAAATTTCCTCTCACAAGAGGAGAGACACAGAGTCTTGAGCCCTGCCATGCCAATGATTCGTGTTTAGTCCTACTAGCTTTGTGGCTGGACTCTTGGGAGAGATGGTAATAAAGGGTGGGCGGCAGATTGTCTGAAACCTTATCGTCTCTCTCTTGTTGATTTCTCTACGCCTTGGAGCAGGAAGAGTGGGAAGTTAAATATAAGGCAATGGGGCCACCTTCCAGTTAGTGTCCCCAAATATCAGAAAGAGCAGATTTTCCCAGCATTAACAAGCTCGGCGTAAGAGTCTTTTTAAAGATTGTTTTCTGTGTTAGACCAAGGTTTCTTTGCTAATGATTCTGAGGTTGATTCCTCTGTGTGTGTGTGTAGTAGGGCTTTGGGTGGGGGTTGAATGGAATAAGAAAAAGAAGAAAACAATGAAAAGTATGTATCAGGTGCTTAAAAAAAACAAATCAATCCAAACAAAACCAGCAAAGGGATGTCTGTGGACAGTCGGCTGGCTGTGAGCAGAATTGGAGAGAAGGTGCTGCCTGGAGGGGCCTCGTAGCAACAGAGCTCTGATTGGCCAGAGCTGTGCAAATAGGGCCAGAGCAAGGGCTGCGAGTCCTGCTCCTGCAGGCAGCTGAACTGGAGCAGGTCCAAGCAGGCCCTGCGGGGCTGTGAGGCTGTGCTCTCGGGAGCGATCCAGAGTACAGCTGCTGGCTGACAACAGTTGTGAGTCCTCGTAGCATTGGCGTTGTTAGCCCAGCACGTACCACGGCAGCCTACTGCCCCTGCCTGTTGCCGCTGCCGCCCGTGGGTTGGACTTGTGTCCTCACAGACCATAAACTATTTGAGACAGGGTCTTACCAACCATAACACAGGCAGAGAATATCTCTGAAAGAAAATCAGCCAGGGAGCCAGGAGGTGCCTGGCTTCTGGTTCTACAGCAGACATTAATTTCTGTATATTCCACCATTAACACAGGACTCACAACAACTCAAGTAGATAGAAGCAATCATCCCATTTTCCAGATAAGGGAACTGAGTCAGAGAGAGGTCTAGGGATATGCAGTCTATAACTGTGTGGGGCCCGTGTGGATTCTCAGATACTTGCTGGTTGACAGTAGCTCGGTGGACGATTAGACAGCAAAGTCTTCTGGCCACTTCTGGCCTGGAATGAGAGCATTAAGATGAGCCAGTAGTTCCTATTATTTAAATAGAATACCAGGAGGAAATATGGAAAAAACCTGAATATTTTCAGTGGAAAATTAATAAATAATATGTGATAGATTCACAAATTAAATACTTGCAAGCAGTTTAAAAAGAATGAACTGGGTATACATGCACAAAAAGAATAAACTTCAAAAACATATTATTAACTGAAAAAAAAAACAAGTTGCAAAACAATTCACATGATATGAATCATTTAAGGAAAAATTTTAAACATATAAAGCAATGCTAGCTATTGTCTGCTATGTAAATCTGTAATAAGCTAACAATCATGGACTGGAATGATATATATCAAATTCTCTTCTTATAGGAGTAAAGTTGATTTATACACATCCACTTCTTGATACTGGTTGCCTCTGGAGAGAAAGGGAGGAGACTGGAATGGGAAAGAAGAATAAAGTACAGTAGTTTTCAACTTTAACTGTAAGATAGTTTATACACACACACACACACACACACACACACACACACACATTTAAAAACTTGTCTGAAGGCTGACAGCAAGTAAACATTTCAAATATGAGTGGATAGATGTATGTGTTTATTATATCATTCTCTCAACTTCTCTGAATTAAAAAAAAAAAACAGGAGAGTCTTTCCTGTAGGTATCTTCATTCATGCCACCTTGCACATGTGATGCCTAGAAATTAATCCATGGGGTTATTGATCCCGGGAACCTCCTAAAGGACCATGAGGGAGAGTAGGAGATGAAAATGTGTGTGCTATTTTGAAATTAAAAGAAAGTAGGAGCAGTCAAGAGTCCTGTATTTCAGAGAGAAAAGAAACTTGCAGAAGTCTTAAAGATGTTACTCCATGCTGTCTGAGCTCATCCCCCTTCCCTTCCCTTCTCAGCCAGAAAGTAGCCTTCATTAAGCTCCTTGTCTATACAGAGATCCAGCCAATCTCAAGGGTCCATATATGCTAATGTAATTGCTATATTTTTTCTAAATATTTCAAAAGTAATATACACTTATCTGTGAAAACAAGTCCTCATTCTTTGCACCATGTTTGCCTTTATGTCTCAGAAAATAAGAAAGGACAAAAATAAGAAATAACAAAATAAGAAAGGGCAAAGAGAGTAGAGGAATGTTCCAAACACACTGTACCCTGCAAACCAGAGTGGAAGGGAAATTACCTGCATGTCCCAAGAGGGAAAAAAGAAAGACAGAAGCAGGGCAAAGAGGTCAGACTCACATGTCCTTATTTTCCACTCCTGGGATGAACCTCAAGGCCAGAGGAGGCATGGTGGAAATTTTTAGGTAGGAAGGAATGTGGGAACATTCGGGATAGGGGACCAGGGCCACTCTACCCCAAGCACAGCCTGGAGGAGCATGTGAGCCTCTTGGCAGAGCCGCGCACAAAGCCACAGTCAGTGTGACCTGGGCCATAGCTGAGCCGTGGAGCAGGGAAGTGCCTAGGTAGGCAAGCCCATAGCATCCTCCCTCTCCCACTACCCAGAACCCTGGTGCTGAGCAGTGTACTCAGAAATTCACAAATGCTCCAGAGAGGGGCCAAGGAGGTGCTGAGAGGGCTAACAGGGTTGAGAAGGCGCCACATTGGCCCCATAAGTCTCTTGAAACCAGTGGTCACCAATCCAGGGACCAAACCAAACCATCCACTCCACAGTGGAGAGTAGTGGGAATCCATAGATACCATTTGGTTCAGAACATCCTTCTTTTCTTCCACTATGAAGTCTCTAACTTCCCTTTCACCTCCAGGTACCACCATGGAGTAGCACAGTGGAAAGAGGAGAATTCCAGACAACTCCAAGTCTCTCTGCGATAAGTGTTAGTTAACTGAAGGAGACTGAGCTATCATTAGGTGGCAAAGTTACTTTCCCATTAGCCAGCGCCATATGGACTCATATTACACCAGTCATAGAAAATTTTAAAAGCTACATGAGCCACATTGCCTTTGTATATTTGAGTGCAGTGTGAATCAATTGGTAACCATGATACACAGTTCAGCCTTGTCCTCTGTCATAGAATAAATATCAGAGATCCTAATCAAGGAAGACACATACAAGGTAGACCTTTCTAGGGCTGTTTAGAAATTTAAGTTCTCCGTGTTTGTTTTATTACCTCCTGAAATCCTCAATTACTGTGAAAACATTAATTTTGTTTGCTTGTTTTAACTCAAGATCTTGGCTCAAAAGGCTGCGGTGGAAGATATGGAGTTTAAATTTGGAATAGGGACTATGTTTAGTAGATATAAATGCAAATATGTTTTTAACTGTGTGCACACACGCACATATCCACAGGCAGAATATACAAATGAACCAAATGTATGTTCTGACACTAAGCTGCTGGGAAATTACCTGGAATATAGGATCAGCAAGAGCCTGAGTCCAAAACTAAGCAGACAGTTAATGAGCTTCGCATCCATGACCCCGGCATCCCTATAATTCTTCACTGAAATGGAATGTAAAATAGGGCCTGAAAGAAGCTTGGCTCCAAGCAAGTAAGGTTTCCTTCACTTGCCTGGTCTTGGGGGCTCTCACTTGCAAGGGCAGCAAGCCTACCCAGATGCGACAAGATTTGCAAACTCAGGCAGCCTTGCCAATGGTGGGGGTAGGGGCCATGACCCAGTCTCCTCCTGGAAGGGAGGTTCTAGCACACGATTTAGCCCCACCACTTTCATTGACCTGGGCAGTGGGAGCTCCAGGACACCAGATGAGTGCCTTTCTCAGTTCTGACCCATGGACTGTCCTAAACTGAACTCTACTCAGCTCCATCCCTGCTGCTCTCTGCTCCCTGCAGAGCGAGCCCGCCCCTTGCTGGCTCAACCTTCCCTTGCCGTATTTGGTTTAAATTACTTCTTTGAACTTTGGTCTCATTATTTTTGGACCATCATTTGGTCTGGAAGATTTTCTTGCCACGGGTTCCTTCTGTTCTCCCTCCTTTTCACTCTCTTGGATGTGCTTCCCAAGGCCTCTTTTCACAGTTCCTTTGGGGTGGTTTTTATTACCTTCATGCATCTTAATCTGAGTAGGGAGAATTGTCATCCCCCGGCGCCCCGGATTCCTGCTTGTTTAGTTGTTACTGGAGCCGTTCAGTTTGAAGAGCTGGGGGAACTCTGTTTCTCCAGCAGCTCATGACCCAGTTCATGGAAAGGCCTTTTCTAGTTTGGTGTGTGAGAAACCAAGTTCCATTGTCATCCTGTGCTGCCACAACCCACTCCTTGCTCTCAGGGACAAAACCATAGATCTGGGGCAGCCCTTCAGCAGTCAAATGTCCAATGGCACAATGTCCTCCTCTCCCCATATTAAATAGAAAGAGTTTAATATGGTAGTTGAATTGACCTGGGTACTTTGTGTTGCAACTAATGCATCTCAACTGGCTTAAACAATTAAGAAAAACATGTTATCTCCCATAACAGAAGTCCCTGGTCAGGGAAATTCCAAAGTTGGTTAAGTCAGAGCTCAGTGACATCAACAAGGTTCCAGTTCTTACCATCTTTCTGGTCTACCACCCTCACTGTGTAAGCTCATTCCTTGGGCTAGCTATGCACTGGAGGCTACCACAGTCTTACCCAGACACCACAATGTCCAACTAGCTGTGAATTTTTGCAGGTTACTTTGTCTCTCTGGACCTTTATTTTCTCATCCAAAATAGCAATAAATAATAACCACCTATATAGTGATTGTATGCCATATATAGATTATTATATGTCTTCTAAGCCTCACATATGTCTGTACACTTAATCTGTACAACAATGCAGTGATGTAGGTACTATTATTCTTCCCACTTTAAAATGAGGAAACTAAGGCACAGAAAAGTTAAGTGAGCTGCCACAGTCACACAGCTCTTAAGGAGCAAGTCTGTGATCTAACTCTTTAGAGTTCATGACCTAACCACGCATTTTCCTGCCTCTTAATGAAACAGTCAATAAAAATAGTGTTTACCTGTTCATGGGCTGAACTTGATTAAATAAGATAATACAAGTCAAGCATTTAGCATTGTGGCATAAGCATAACAAGTATTCAATGAGCACTAGGTAAAAAGTGTGCAGTCACATCAATGGTACGGTTGAGAGAGCTAAATAGCCCCTTGCTGCTTTTTCCTTAGACCAAACCTCTCTCTGCGCTTCTTCTTATTCTACACTGACCTTTAGTTTACTCGTAACTCACTCCATAGACTTTCCTAGCTCTTAACAGACTCAGGCAAAACCTCCATGGGTACAAGGTTGCTTGATCTATAGATTCAGCCTGTATCTACCTGGCTGTGACCTTGAGAATCCTTTCCAAGTTGTTTCTCAGGTCTAAGGAAATCCCCCATTGCCTTCAACTCATACTGGTCTTAAATCTGTTTCCACAGCCATATAGTTCTTCTACCTTTCAGTTGTTTCTCCTTAAAAATCATAAGCTATTGGGACTTTCCTGGTGGTCCAGTGGTTAAGACTCTGTGCTTCCACTTCAGGGGGCTCAGGTTCAACCCCTGGTCAGGGAACTAAGGTCCTGCAGGCCAAGATCCCACATGTCACACAGTACGGAAGAAAAAACATCATGAGATATTTCATGATAGAGAAAATCATAAAGAAAAATAAAACATACACACACTTGCACCACCACACATACTTTTTAAATGTTAATATCACTGTGCATTTCACTCCTCTTGAAAAATAAATAAAACATTAAAGATACAACTGAAGCCCCCTCTCCTCCTTACCCTCTCCTTTTTGGTAACCACTCTTAAATATATGTATCCTACTTTCACAGGTTTTTATATTTGTAGTACATTTTAATACAAAACATTTATTATTATTTTGTGTGTTTGGTAACTTTAAAGATAAGAGGTATCATACTATATGTAAGATTCTGGAGCTTGCTTTTTTTTAAATCAATGTTTATTTGCACTAATTTTGCATTTGCTCTTTTCATGCTTCTTTTTTAAAAACCTCATTTTTTTCTCCTTCCCTGCCTTCAGTTGTATTACTATAGCTGTAACTATTCTTCCCTCCTCCACCACCTTTTCTCCACTTGGCTTGTGGTTTAGAAGTTATGTTGTATTTCTACTATTCTAATGGTCACAGATGCATTTTTAATACACATACTTAACATACACGTTTTTCCTAAGATCTGAATTTGTTCATTATTTGTAGCACCCTCTCAAACAAGACAAGGATGTCTGTGTTCTAACTGCTTAGCACTCCCACCACCAACATTCTTTGGTGCTTATTGTCTAGACTTACATCCCCACTTTTGTAACACAAAATTTATTTTTACACTGTTAGTAATTAATGGACTTACTGAAATACTTTACAACTATTTCTATCTTGTTTCCAATTCTTCCCTCTAATTTCATTTTTCTTCTTTTTGAACTATGTACACGGGTCCATGAGTAGTAAATTTCCTTGTTCCTTATATAGCTGAATGTGTCCTTGTTTTGCCCTCACAGTTGAATAATAATTTAGCTGGGTAAGGAATTCTAGGTTAATTTTTTTCCCTTAGTGCTTTGAAGATATTAACTCAGTTGTATAGACGTCATATGTGGCTGATGGTCATTTTTCCATCAATCTCATTGTCATTCCTTTGTAGGTAAACTGTCTCTATAGGTCAACTTTTAGTATTTATTTCTTATATTCTACAGTTTCACTACTGCATAAATAGATGTGATTTCATTTTTATTTATTCTGTTTGCACTTCATGTGAGCTTTTGACCTAAGGATTCATGATTTTATTTCTCAAAATTTATATCAAACTCTGTATTTTTCTTTTCCTGGAATGCTTAATCAGACATATGTTGTAGCTTCTCAATCCATTTTCCATGCCTCTTAACTGTCCATCATATGTTTGTATATGTATGTATAATTTCTCTTTTTTTAAAATAAATTGATTGATTGATTGATTGATTGGTTGCTTTGGGTCTTTGTTGCTACATGTGGGCTTTCTCTGGTTGCAGCGAGCAGGGGCTACTCTTCGTGGCATTGCGTGGGCTTCTCATTGTGGTGGCTTCCCTTGTTGTGGAGCACGGGCTGTAGGCACTCAGGCTTCAGTAGTTGTGGCATGCGGGTTCAGTAGCTGCAGCTCATGGGCTCTAGAGAGCAGGCTCAGTGGTTTTGGCTTATGGGCTTAGTTGCTCCATGGCATGTGGGATCTTCCTGGGCCAGGGATTAAGCCCTTGTCCCCTGCATTGGCAGGCAGAATTTTAACCACTGAGCCACCAGGGAAGTCCCTAATTTCTCATTATATCTATATTTTGTTTATATCCCTGAGTTTTATTTTTCCATTGTATTAGTCAGACTTTTCCAGAGAAACAGAATCAATAGCATATAGATAGGTGATAGATAGATAGATACATAGATGATAAATAGATGATAGATATAGATAGATAGATAGATAGATAGATAGATAGATAGATAGATAGATGATAGATAGATAGATACTATATGGATTTGGTTCATACAATTATGGAGACTGGTAAGTCCAAATCTGCAGTGTGAGACAGCAAGCTTGAGACCCAGAAGAGCCAATGGTACAGACAAAGTCTAAGGGACAGTCTGCTAGAGAATTCCTTCTTAATTCTAGAGGATAGAACTTTTTATTCTATGCAAGCCTTCAACTGACTAGATAAGGCCCACCCACATTATGAGGGACAATTGGCTTTCTTCTGCTGATTAAAATGTTAATCTCATTCAAAATGTCTCTCAAAGAAACATACAGAATACTTTCGACTAAATATCTGCACACCCCATGGCCCAGTCAAGTGGACACATCACACCCATTTACATACTCTTTTCTTGACAGCACCTAGAGAACAGTGTATTCCATTTGTTGAGTAATTTTTTTCAATATTATAAAATGTTATTTTTTAGTATCACAGTTTGCTATTTTTTTTTTTAATTATTTTTTTTTGGGGGGTACACCAGGTTCAATCAACTGTTTTTATACACATATCCCCATATTCCCTCCCTTCCTTGACGCCCTGCTATTGTTTAAATATCCCCTTACATGCATCTAAATTTTGCTTTTTTTGTTTCATCATTCTTTGTTTTACCTTTCAGTTTTTTTCTTATTGTTGTTATTACTCCTTTATCTCTTTGACAATCCTAAACAGACTTGCTTTTAAATCCCTTCAGATTGCCCTATGATTTTAATTTAACCTGAGGTTAATTCATTTTCTATTTTTTATTTTGTTAGGTACCTATCTTATTATTAATATTCCTCATGTATTTCAGAATTTTGGTTTACAGGTTCACCTCAAATGAGTCCATTTCAGAACCAGGTTATATATGGGCAGCTTGGAATTTCCATCTTTGTGTGAAATCAGGGTTATTACAGATTTAACCTTCAAGCCAGTAGGCGTCTTGACCCAGGTCTTAGCTCAGTTCTGTCTTCTCCTCCTTCCCTAGGCATATAGTTTTATATAAGCTATAGACTCAGGTTGCTGAATTTTCTCCAGCCTCTTTATGACTTGATAACCAAGGCAGAGATAAGACTCTTTATACTCATCATTACACTGGCAGGATTGAATATGCAGCTGCCTCTGCCTGGTTTTCTTTTTCTTTTTCTTTTTCTTTTTCTTTTTTTTTTTTAACCTGTGGCTTCACAGGGCTGCAGATTCAGCCACATCTACATGTCTGGTATTTTATTGGTCACTGTGATATGTCCAAGCAGAGTGAAGACCTCAAGATGTGAACCAACAATACCATTTTGACTAAAATTCCACTTTGACTAAAATTCCAACAATACCATTTTGACTAATTTCTATTGTTTTTCAAGCTCTATTGTTACAGCTTTTCTAATGCATTTGCCCCATGTTCTCAGCATTCTCTGGAGCCTTATAATGAAAACAGAGCCTTTAATCACCTCCATGCCTTTTCCAGTCAAGTCCCCAACAAGAAACAGATGACATGCTTAAATGGGATAATTCAGGATAGTTTAATAAGGAGACTACTTACAAGGGTGTGGTCAGAGTTAAGGGAAATCAGAAAGGCTTGGTGAAGCTCCCAAGACTAGCAACAGCAGGAACCCAATACCACCCTAGGCTTGAAGAAGCAAAGAGAAAGGAAGCTGTTAATAGAACTAGTAGAAAGTTATAGCTGTGGCTACAGGAAAGAGCTGCTTGGCAGGAGGTGTGGCCTTTGGTAGAGAATCATGGTCCACTTTCAAACCTTTGCCAGGCAAGGACGGGGCAAGGGAACAGATACCCCAAACTCCTTCTCCCTAACTCTGATCTCCTGTTGGTGCTTCCAATTGGCCAAACCCAACTGGAGGTCAGGTCCCAAGGATCCCCTTAACATAGTCACAAAAGGTCAGCCTCTCAGGGCACACAGCAGGGTGGGAAAGGGTTAAAAGTGGATCTGAATGTGGTAAATAGAGAATATCCAAAATATCACAGACACCAAGGCTACACAATTCTCAAGTCACCTCCATCTTAAAACACATAAATAAATCTTCTTTCTTTTTCACATATCCCTCTTTAGTTACTGCCTTTTTGCCCTTTTTCTTTCACAGGTCATTTCTTGAAGGAGTTGTCTAAATGCTCTGTCTGCAATTTATTCTCTTTCTCTCTCAACCTTCCATAGTACAGTTTGTGACTTTACAAACCCTGAAATTTCTCTCAAAGAAATTACTGATTTCCTGCTGAATTATAAAGTCAATCCAAACTTCTCAACTCTTGGTGACTTCATTAAGGCTCTTCTTTCCTAAAGTGCTCTCCCTCTTGGTTTCTGCATGACCACTTTTTCCCAGTGCTTCTCTTACAGGACTGAAATGCCAGCATGTAGGAGAAGCAGCTACCTGGGCTGAAGAAACAGCACCTTTGTAAGACCTGAAGGCTCCAAGGCAGTGAGGCCAGCCATGGCTAGAGGTGTGGTGGTAGAGAACACGTCCCAGCAGAAGAAACAGCATGTGTGATGCCAGGACTTCTTTTTTGTCATCAGTACCTGTACAGTTGACCACCTAACTCTACAAAGTCCCTCTTCAGAATGGGAAAAGTTGAAGTGATCAAGAAGGAATGTAATTTTCCATAGAAAAGACATATACAAACTTGACAGAGGTGTCTGTTTCTAAAAATGCATAAATAGTGGCCTTCCGTCAACCCACTGTTCACTTGTTGTGACCTCTTCACTTTGACCACTTCTCCTTTCTTTCAGAGCCTCTGAAATAGTATCAGCTGACAGCACCCCATCCTGCAGGACATCAGAACTGTGGCATCCTAAGCAAAGCCAGGGCAGTCAGTAAGTCCTATCCTGGCAGGCTACAACCTTATGTTGCATCCTCATTCCTCTGACATGTGAGAGAGGTGAGAAGAGAAAAGTAGGGTGGAAGAAGAAGAGGTGCTGCTGAAGACTGAGCAAGCAGGTGGAATTCAAAGTCCTTTATTCTGCAGATTAAAGAGACATATTCTCTGCCAGGGCTTCTGGGCCCTGATACAGCAATAAGTCAGACACAAGCATTCATCTCCTTGCAAATGGGACCCACCTCCCCACCTTAGAGCATGGACAGAATACAGTTGAGACGGCCAGTGGAAAAGCTGAGTGTGTCTCAGCAGACCCACACAGCCCTTTGCCTCTAGATCCCCTTGAGTTCCCTCCCTGGGAATGCTTGACAAATATGCACGGCTACAAGGCTGTCCAAGGCAGGCTACAACCTTATGTTGCATCCTCATTCCTCTGACATGTGAGAGAGGTGAGAAGAGAAAAGTAGGGTGGAAGAAGAAGAGGTGCTGCTGAAGACTGAGCAAGCAGGTGGAATTCAAAGTCCTTTATTCTGCAGATTAAAGAGACATATTCTCTGCCAGGGCTTCTGGGCCCTGATACAGCAATAAGTCAGACACAAGCATTCATCTCCTTGCAAATGGGACCCACCTCCCCACCTTAGAGCATGGACAGAATACAGTTGAGACGGCCAGTGGAAAAGCTGAGTGTGTCTCAGCAGACCCACACAGCCCTTTGCCTCTAGATCCCCTTGAGTTCCCTCCCTGGGAATGCTTGACAAATATGCACGGCTACAAGGCTGTCCAAGGAATGCAGATGTAATGAATACATCTCAGTCATTCATTACCAAGGCTCAAAACCACCAGGCAGGAAGAGCAGACAGAGAGAGCTGGTTAGGATCTGTCTCCGATGAGGTTTGGAAACAGGAGATGCCCCTGACTAGGCAGGCTGAATTGATGTGGTCTGGCCTAGGGGCAAGGGAATGGACAGAATGACCTTCACAGCCCTCAGTCCAGCCCCGTGGGTCTATGAAAAGAGATGTTTGATTCACTCTCGGGCTCTACCCAAGTGACTCTGAAATATTCCTAGACAGTTGCCAGGAGAGTCAATGGTGGGTGAAACAAAGAGCCAACAGCCAAGATTCCGGGTTTCAAGCCATTTCCTACAGCCCCCTTATGTGTTTTCCTTTATGTCTGTTTGTTGATTCTCTTTCTCTGATAAACTGGAAGACGCCTGAAGGCAGAGGCTCTTTCCCCTTTCTGCCCTGTCCTGCCAAGCCATGCAGGGTTGCCTTAAGAAGAAGAGTTACTGTTTGACTCAAGGTCATTTCACTGAGTCGCAACTTGTCAGCCACAGGACCACGGAGAGGATGAGCAGATCAGAAGTGGCAAGAGTGACGAAGAGGAATAAGGCCTGGGATCATGACGATTACTCATTTATGGTCTTCCTATTTATATTCCACAGCGATGTCCACTAGAGAGAAAGGGGATTAGTGTAAAAAAAAAAAAAAAGACATGATGCCATCCCAGACTCAGAAAATCAAATCTCTTACTTAGAAGAAAAGTATCATCAAACGAGAAGGTTAAGTGGGGATCCAAAATCTGGTCCCCACCCACATCTGAACACATTGGTACCCTGTTGAGGTAGCTCTGTGCAGACAGACAGATACATTGGAGAGGTCACTGGAATTAGTCAGGTAGAGAAAGTCAGAGAGACTGGATCAAGAAGACTCTCCCACAGGATGAATTTTTGAGTATGGATTTGTGGATGAGGGGGAAAATTCATAATAAGGAGAGGCCAAGATAGTTCTCTGAAGGTCGTGGTGATGGGCAGGGAATGGAATGCATGGAGGTTTCGGCATGCAGACAAGGACCAGGAAGGATTTTAGGAGAGCTGCAAGTGGTAGGAGGTGGGTACGTGGTGAAATAGGGCTGGGGGTGAGGGAGTAGGGAGAGGCAGCTCTTAGAGCTCAAACTAAAGAGATTGGGTTTAATATAAGGAGACGTAGGCAGCCAAGTTGGAAATCCACCCAAACATCTGTGGAGGCATGCAAGAAGTTATGGTTTTTCAAGGAGAATTGTGGGGACTCTGCTGGTGCCTGAGGGTTTCCACTGCAGGCAGATCAAGCAGAGAAGGAGAAATGCTTTCTCAAAAGAACTCAATGAGGCGGAGGTGGGATTAGCCGCCAGCAAGTGAGAGCATGCACCTCTAATCAAGTTTTTAAAAGAGATCTCCCAGATGCTAGGAAAGGAATCAAAAAACAAAATCATTCTTTGGGTGGGAATGGATATAAAAGGGCTTACTTTAACATCTGTGAGTTACATCTGATACCTCAAGTGTGCAGGAAAGAATGCTGGGTAGGAGGGGAGTAGAGTTAAGTCACTACATGAGGTCCTTCATTGTACTGGGCACCTAAGACTAAGAGCTGGTATGAGGGCTTGTCCTTGGTGTTTGATGGCTGTCCTATACCCACAGCACAGGCAACCCATGGTATGGAACAGGCTAATTTCAAAATCCCATTTTCTCCAGTCTGCTTTAGTTCTACAAGCAACTTTTGAAGGTCTATGTCAAGCCAAACACAGTTTTGGGTCAGGGAAGTGCCAGGATGGATGTATCTGCCCTAGAAGAGATGCTTGCATTCTAACAATAAAAATGGGAACTAAACAATAAACATACAAAAAAGATCATCTTCACTGGTGCCAATTACTACAAAGGAAATAAAATGTCTAGACTGAGATGGGAAAGAAGTGGCCTTGCTAGAGTGTGGCGGGCAGCATGGGGGTTGGGGGGATGGGCAAAGCCCTACCCAAGGAGTTGGTGTTTGTGCAGACGCTGGAATAGCACAAACTGAACAGCCAAAGGACCTAAGGAGAGCCTTCCTGGAAGAAGGAGCAGGATCCCTCAAAGCCTTAACCTGAGGCTGGGATTTTCAAAAAACAAATTAATAAGATGGTACTCACTGCTAAGTGTTCAGTACCCAAAAAGTGAAGGCTGTGTCTAAGATGTCACACATACAGGTGGAAATGGAGGAGAGAAAAGTAAGATATTGAATGCTTAAATGGGACTTAACAGAAGTCAATATTAAGAGAGAGACAAAGAGAAATGGACAGCCGGTGAGCAGCATGTTTCCTGTATGTGCAACTCTCCTAGTTAATTAGCTTGGGTTCATGGAGCCTGTAAGAGTGTAGTCACCGGGCTCACGCTTGAATGCTGCTCTGGGCGACTGAATTCCAAGACCCTGAGCACTGGCTGAATCTGTCTCTAGGAAAGCAGTTTAGAGGAGCAGAGAGAAAAACACAGTGAGCAAATGCCTGGGGACTCCCTCTCTCCAGGGCGGTGATCACTGCCCATGCTTTCAGGGTCTGTCTTTCCACAATATGGTCAGAGCCTCAAGGCATACGGCTATGCTCGCTCAGTGTGTGTCCATAATGTAGCTATTGTCGCCACAAGGAAGAGAGCAGGGAGTCTCTTCATGCCCTCAACCTTTGTTATTATTTCAAATAAAGGAGATAGGAAGACGGCCAGCACTGAACACTGAACTCATTTCTCAGATTCTTGGGTTCCAGGCCTGGCTGTTCCACCAACTCTCCATATTTCTTTCCCTCTGTGCATTTTAGTTTACCTTATTTAAAGCTAAGAGACTGGATGTTGATTTCTAAGGGCTCTTCCAATTCTGGCAGTCTCATAAAATACAGTTCTATAATCAGAGGAGATACATGGGAACTCTTAACAGCTACAGCAGAGCAATATCAAAAACCAAAAGGATCAGGGAGATCAGATACATTGGTTAGGAAAGTATTTGGCTGCAAGTAACAGATAATGTAACAACAATAGCTTAAGTTAAAGGGGTTTATTTTTCTCTTATAACAATGAACTGAAATGTTCTAACATAGGGTCTGTGCTGAATAGGAAAGAAGTAACGTTGGGCCAGAGGGGATTGGTTATATTGACTAGTGTACTTGGCAGAGCAAAGAAATGTGATGCCATCCAAGACTCTACTCAAGCATAAGAGGAAGAGCAAAGGAAGACAAGTTGCGGTCAATGAGGGGAATAAGTGGTTTCATATCAGAGGAAGAGTTCTGGGAGATAAGAACACTCAAAAGGTGGTTTGAGAAGGGGTTGCTCAAGTGCAGTGAGGAGTGAACAGGGCACCAATGATTACTCTTCTGGGCCTTGGTCCTTTCTCAGCACCCTCTGGAGATCCCACCTCCTGACTGGTCCCAGCACACTCCCTTTCTGCCTTACCCAACAAATCACATCTACAACAATAAGAGAGAAGAAGCGGCAAGTGGTGAGAACAAAGGAGCAAGGCCATCAGCAGCAGCCTGCCTTGGATGTAGGGTATCCAGCCAGCAGATGCAAAGCTGAGAAGGAAAGCAGTCTGGCAGAATTGAATGTCGGGACCTCTCAGGAGGTGAGGGGGTGGAAACTGCAAATGGTCTGGAAGCAAGAGTGAGGAGAGGGAGAGTCTACCCCACTGTCTGCAGGGACACCACCAAATAAGCAAACCCAGCTGTTCCTTTTCTTCTAAGGGCTTCTCTGTGCTCCGAGAACCAGTTTCTTCCTGGCTATGGGAAGCTCTTCAATGACTTGTCATGACTGCCATATCATGATGGGCTTCAATGGCCATTTCCCCTGCTTTTCTCTCTTTCGAGATCTTAACCTCCACTGCCTCTGTCACTCCAACTATTGAATGCCACCAATATCACAATTTTTTAGAGAGCTCCAAATAGGATAGCTTACTCTCAGCATTAGAGTACCCCTAAAATATGAGGACCTAGAATATAAATTACATGAACTTTCATAAACCACTAGCCCACTGAAACGAAAGTTCGTAAGGGCCAGATTTTGCTGTTTGCTCACTGTTGATTCTCAATGATAAGATCAAGACCTGGCACATAGTAGGTACCTAGTTAATATTTCTTGAGTTGTTTTATATATATATATATTATATATAATATTATATATAATATTATATAAAATATATATATAGGGGTATAGTTGATTAACAATGTTGTGTTAGTTTCAGATGTACAGCAAAGTAATTCAGTTATACATATACATGTATCCGTTCTTTATCAAATTCTTTTCTCATTTAGTTTTTTACATAATATTGAGCAGAGAGTCCCCTGTACTATATTGTAGGTCCTTGTTGGTTGAATATAAGCAGCTATGTCAGAGTACATTTGTGTGTCACTCCAGTGTTACACTCTGTAATATCCTTCCCTGTCAATAATCAATCATCCTGCCAAAGGCCAGTTACCTCGACCCTTTCCTGCCTTAGGTGAAGTTTCTGTCCATTCAGGGTGAGGGGACCTCTCTTGCTCTTCATGGCCCCAATGTCCCAGGAACCTTACCGTTTATAGAACTTGTCCTGATTCTCCCAGAACCCCACAGGTTCTCAGGGGTCCAGCATTCAGCATTCAAGCACCACACTTTCCTCTGGGGCCTGGAAGACAGCCACGCTTGCCCCCTGTGGGTCAGAATGGCTTCCGAGCCTTCCAGAAGCCAGCTCCTGGGTTTTTCTCCAGCCCCCTCTCCTCTGCCACTCACTTGTGCTTTGCCTAAACACCTTGGCCATGACTCATTTTATGAGGCAGGAAGAGGTCAAGGGAGGAGAGAGCCAAGGGTCCCAGGTCTCCAGTGACTGGGCAACTCAGGAGGAAGGGAAGTCCTGACAAATACCCATTATCTCCTCCCAGAACTCCCACTCCCCCTTTTCCTCATGGAAACAAAGTGGACATGAGGAGAAACATCTGTTTTGCTTAGAGTAGACTTCATTTGTCTTTTCTCTCTCTTCTCAGCTTTAACCCTCCCTCTGCCATTGGGAAGCTTGTCCTGTCCTCCACACTTAATCCATCTCCCTGGGGACAACCAATGCAGTCTCCTTGAACGGTGTTATCTTGCTTACAGGCTACCTCTGATGATTTGTCCCTCCTCCTGTCTTTGGCAACCATGTGTCTGAACTGAGCTCACAGAATGAAACAATGTCTGCCCACTTCATTCATTCAACAATTGTCTATGGGAGCAAAGCACCTGCCCGGCACTGTGCTAGCTAGAGACACAGTGACAAGCAGGACAAACATAGTCTTTTGGGAGTTTCTATCCCTGTGCAGGGGACAGGGAAATGAGTAAACCTGTAAATAAATGTCATCACAACCTGTGTTAAGTGCTTAATTAGATAATAACTAGAGGTTTGTGAAATAATAATGGGGTCAGAGTCATGAAGGTCAAGGGAGGTCATGGAGGGCCAAGAAGGTCACATAAGGCTTTTCTGTAGAGAAGATATTTACACTGAGATATCGAGTATGACATGGACATAGAAATAAATGGAAAGAAAGAAGTGAAGAGGACTTTGAAAAGAAAACAGAGAAATGACTTTAAGGGACAGAAAAGAGTTTAGAGTTTTCTAAGAATTATATAAAAAATAAAAATTAAAAAATTAGGTTGACATAAATCAGAGCATCTGGTGCTTGGTGAGTGAGGCAAAAGGCAGTGACACAGTGAGATCAGAAGGCAAGCATCCTGGAGAGGAGCTTAGATTTTATTCTAGGTGCACTGGGAAATCACTGAAGAGCTCTGAGGAAGGTCATGTGTACCCTGAGAGAAATCCCTGGGTTGTTCTAGAGTGACTAAGAGGTCCAACCGAGTGCCCGCCCCCAACCTCCGCTCTCAATTCCCACCCCCACACCCAGTTCTAAGGACCAGAGCGAGTTATGATCATATTGAATTATTTCACAAATTCTTTACTCCTCTGATAGAAGCAATAAAGAGATACAGTTCAAGTCAGTCCATTTGGCAGCCTCTGAGAAACTGGAAAATTTGGTCAAGGATTAACACTCAGCAAAAATGAAATTTTTGAATTATTGTTAGAAGCTTCAGTGATGTAGCCTCTCCCTGTCCCCCATGACTGTGAATAATCCCAAATTTGTTATAGGACAGTACAGGCCTTCTTAGGCCAGAAGATGTTTGCCAGATATTTCTACTCTGGGTGGTTACAAAAAACAACATCTAATAACAACTCAGACCTCTTGGGGTCAGAGACTCATACTACACCCAGATGTGCAGAGAAAGTGTGACTTCTTCATTTCTCCATAATTGACATGATCCTCCCCAGATGCCCACGTGCACTGAAAAAAGAAAAAAGTAAATGTAACCCAGTTGGGTCACTTCAGTCAAATGCAATAATTTAAACAATGCTTTTAGGTAAAATGCTCAGGTTCTCAGACTTTGACTTTTTTTAATTGAGGTATAGTTGATTTAGAATATTGTGTTAGTTTCAGGTACACAGCACCGTGATTTGGTTATACATGTATACGTATATGTCTATATTCTTTTTTTCTATTCTTTTCCATTACATTTTATTTCAAGATACTGAATATAGTTCCCTGTGCTATACAGTAAATCTTTGTTGTTTATTTTGTATCGGGTGGTGTGCATCTGTTAATCCCATACTCCCAATTTATCCCTCCATCCCCTCCCTTTTTGGGGACCATAAACTTGTTTTCTATGTCTGTGAGTCTGTTTCTGTTTTAGAAATAAGTTCATTTGTACTGTATTTTAGATTTCACATATGAGTGATATAATGTCTGTCTCTGTCTGATTTACTTCACTTAGTATGATAATATCTAGGTCCATCTCAGACTTTGACTTTGTTATTCTCCTGCCGTTTCCTTCCCCTATGCAGTTTGTAGGCATATGAGGATGGCTTATTATGGCCTCAAATCAGTGAGAAGAGAAGAGGTTCTTCTTTTTTGTAATATTTAGTTAGTTATTTATTTTTTGGCTGTGTTGGGTTTTTGTTGCTGTGCGCGGGCTTTCTCTAGTTGTGGCAAGCAGGGGCTACTCTTTGTTGTGGTGTGCAGATTTCGCATTACGGTGGCTTCTCTTGCTGTGGAGCACGGGCTCTAGGTGCTCGGGCTTCAATAGTTGCGGCATGCTGGCTCAGTAGTTGTGGCATGTGGGCTCTAGAGCACAAGCTCAGTAGCTGGTGGCGCACAGGCTTAGTTGCTCAGTGGTATGTGGGATCTTCCCAGACCAGGTCTCAAACCTGTGTCCCCTGCGTTGGCAGGCAGATTCTTAACCACTGCACCACTAGGGAAGCCCAAGAAGAAGTTCTTGAATCCACATGCTGTCCCCTGAATCCTTGTTGGCCATTCTTATAGAGAAGGACCTTTTAGGAAGATTGTTCTATTCTGGGCGATCTTCTGGCCTTGGCTATTCAGGGCATTAGCTGGTAGAGCTCATGGCTTAATCTCTTTCAGCCCATAATCCCTCCCTGGTTGGCCTGGCTCTACCAGGGCTCCTACTGTCTGTCTGGATGTTGCTGATGTCTAGCTGGAACCTCCGCTGTTTATGATTCAGGTGACACATTCCATAGCTACAATGTTCTTTAGCCCTGTTCCATAAATCCACTCCCATTCCCTCAGTAAGCTCCTTTTCAGCCTCTTAGCCAATTTCTCATTCCCACTTGCAAGCTGAAATGTTTACATCCTGCTCACCTTACACCCAGGGCATTTTGAGAAAACAAAATCCAGGCCTTCTCTCTCCCAAATTATGGGGCATCATCACTTTGATTCTGCTGTGGACACCCCTGGGTTGGTGCTTTTTGGGTGAGCCCCTCCAAAAGACCGGGGAGATGTTTCCCTGACTTCAAACTTTATTGTATCTAGGTACTTGGGATGCCTAAGTCCTTGCCTCACCTACCATCCCATCTCTTGCTCAGCATCTCCTTTCTCTTCTCTCTGTCTTCATTTCTTTTTTCCATGATCCCTTGAAGAGCAAACACAGATGGTCATTTTCTACGCTATATATTCTTTTGAACCCAGTTATCTATCTCAGAATCTTACAGGATTTTTTACTTGTGTTCCTTCCTTTGTATCATCATCTGTGGCATAAGTTTGAATAATGAGTGTAGTCTGAAAACTGTATCTGTTGGATCTTGAGACTTGAAGCATTTTCTTTTAAGTGGCGACAGACAACTCCTGCTCTTTCTCTGTAGGTCCAAATATACTATCAAGTCTGGAGAAAATAATATTTTGCAAATCTGGTTTATTGGTTTTCAATATTCATATAACCATTGAAAAAGATTTTTAAGTCTTATGGTTACAAAATGGCATGCAAATGCTATAAACCTGCAAATTTTAAAAGAATGGTGTACTTGACAAATGCTGGAAGGTAGGGTGGGGAATGGTGAGAGAAAAGTGAAGGAAAGTGATTGTATGCTGAATTCCTTGTAAATTTGGGGGAAATTAAGATGCTTCCTAATTTTTTCAATGAAAAAATAGAGGTTTTCATAAACTCTTTAAGGTAATAAATATACCTAATGGAGGGGTTACTAGAAATAAGCAAAATTTCTCACCTATGATAATATCAGAAGATGTTATTTAAGGCTAAAAACTCAAAATATTGGGATAAAAGCATGTTATTTACATTTATGGAAATAACCAGCAGAAGCTCCAAAAATAGAAAACACTAAGTGTTTACCTCTGAGGAGTAGGGTTAGTGTGGGGAAAATTCTTTTTACTTTTCATTTTGCACATTTCTCTGCATGATTTATCCCCCGCTGAGAACATCCTTATAGAGAGGTCATAAAGATTGAAGAGTGTTTTGTAGGAGACAGGAAGTGGGAGTTGAGGGGGCTGAGGTCGGTTGTCCTGAGACACAGAGGACTGGTCTCGAGGAACATGCACTGCAGTGTTCTAAATGCTTTTGGAAAGTCGTTGCCCATCAACACTACACTTCAACTATTTTTACTACCCTCCACCTCAAGTCTCCTAACCACACAAAGAAACTCACCTATATCCCCAAGCCACTTACCCAGATTCCACTTCCATGAACTGAGACCAAGAGAGGTAAAAACATATATTATGCTTGCAACCTCTTTTCTTCCCAACTGTGTCCAAAGCACTTGTTTTCACTTGTTCACTGAGTACGAAAAGATTGGGTGGCCATTCCTTTCCTCCTGGAGATTAGGAATTTTACTTTTAGCAAGGTTTTAATTCCACCAAAATTCTATTCCAACAAATTATGTAGGAGAACCCTAGTGTTTGTTGTAAATTTTGTTTGTGCAGCAAATTGTGATTTTTGGTTAACTAGCATCAGGGATAGAGCAGGGTTTTTTTTAACCCTCTGACCATCTTCACTCATTCCCCCCACCTCAACACCCTACCTCTGGCAATCACAAATCTTGCATTTAAGAGTTGGGGTGTTTTGTTTGGGGGGGTTAGATTCCACATATAAGTGAGATCATATGATATTTGTCTTTCTCTGTCTGACTTACTTCACTTAGCATAACATCCTCAGTGTCCATCCATATCGTCACAAATAGCAGGATTTCCTTTTTTTTATGACTGAATAGTATTCCATTGTATATATATATATATATACCACATTTTCTTTATCCATTCAAGCCTTGATGGACACTTAGATTGTTTCCATGGCTATTGTGAATAATGCACTAACGAACATGGGGGGTTGGACATTTTTTTGAAACAGTGATTTCATTTTCTTCAGATAAATAACCAGAAATGGAATTGCTGAATCATATGGTAGTTCTATTTTTAATTTCTTAAGCAACCTCCATACTGTTTTCCACGATTTACATTCCCATCAACAGTGTAGGAGGCTTCCCTTTCCTCCACTCCCTTGCCAGCCCTTGTTATTTGTTGTCTTTTTGAGAATAGCCATTCTGACAGGTATGAGGTGATATATCATTGTGGTTTTGATTTGCATTTCGCTGATGGTTCATACGCACCTTTTCATGGCCTTTCAACTTCGGAAAAAATGTCTATTCAGGGCCTCCGTCCATTTTGTAACTGGTTTGTTTGTTTTTTCTATTGAATTGCATGAGTTCTTTATACACTCTGGATATTAACTCCTTATCGATATGTATCTGCAAATATAGTTCAGCTCTTTAACCACTACCAATGATCCTCAGTGATGAGCCCACATTAGTGGTCTTGTAATGCCTACTGACCTTTGTTGCAGGTTTGGGAGAGATATAAAGGAAGAATAAACCACAGGCCAGACATCCAATGAATTCATTGACTAAGACTAGAGCAAGGATTGCCTTTATGATTTACTGCCACTGGAGCCTGAAAGTCCAGCAATGGGAACTAATATCATAAATAATGCTATTTCCTCGTAGTAAGAAAAATGCAACCATTGTAAAACTGAAGTAGCTATAAGTGTGCTGAGACAAATTATCTAAAAATAAATGCTTAAATTAAAAAAAACTATAAACTAAGTGCAAAATGGTAAATATAGTATGCTACAATTTGTGCATAAGAGGACTCATTCACTTATCCCAACCTCACTTCCAGACATATTGTCTCTCTGTGTGTACGTATTTATATTGTCATAGAATAGCCCTGGAAGGATTTGTGTGCACGCGCACACACACACACACACAAACAGACACACACACACACATAAATATCCTTTTGTATCCTTTTTTAAACCATAGATATGAATTCATTTTCCTATTATTTATTTATCCTTTATCTATTATTTCTGTTAACATTGAGATAGTTTAAAAATGACTCAAGGGTAACAGGCATGGAGAGAACGAAAAGACTGTTAGAAGAACTTGAGGACTTCAGACACCTCCACAGTTTGAACCATCCGAAAAGGCCCCACAAGGGAGGCAAGGTGTGCCTGGATTTGGTAAGGGTGTCCATGATAAGAGCA
Source organism: Hippopotamus amphibius kiboko (assembly GCF_030028045.1). Taxonomy (NCBI): domain Eukaryota; kingdom Metazoa; phylum Chordata; class Mammalia; order Artiodactyla; family Hippopotamidae; genus Hippopotamus; species Hippopotamus amphibius. The sequence goes on along the minus strand of NC_080193.1, from coordinate 89,369,885 downwards.
TGAGATCCAGCTGCTCACTAAGGGGAGTCTCTAGGCTCAGGCTAAAAGTCTGGCAGTTGAGGGTTAATAAATGCAGGCCAATCTTAGCCTTCAGCATCATTACTGTGAAGGAAAGACCTCAGATTCAAGGCAGGAATAGAAGTGCCCCATCGGCAGCAAGGACCCTCTGCCTGGGCAATCCAGTTTCAGGGGAGGGGGTGTGGTGAGCAGTTCCTGCTCCGGATTAAACCCTTTATGAGGCAGTGTAATCAAATCCTACACTCTTCAGAATTACCACTGTTGGTTTGGACTTTTATGAGTTCCAATTCCCTTTTATTATTTTTCCAGCCTCTTTTTCATTATCCTCCTTTTGCTTTTGGTTTCACAACATACTTTGGCCTTCTCCTCATCTCTTTGAGCCAGTTCATTGTTTCTCAGGAGAAACTAAGGAGCAATTGCTCCCTGGACATGAATACTTCTCATGGGGTTTCCTCACTTGATTGCAAGTTCTCTCCTGCTTCTAAAGGAAGGGAGAAACACTACTTAGGCTCCCATTTTGAATGGGATCAGGAAGAGGTCCAGAACTCTGGGGCATTTCAGAGATCTACGCTGCCTCTGAATGGACACACGTCATCCATACTCCAGGTCCTCATAGGTCATTCCCGGCCCAGAAGTAGTCAGGAGCATTGAACTTCCACGGCTAGACAGGGAACACCTTGATTCACTTATCTCAGGCTACATCTAAGGAAGAGGGAAACCAGTGACTAAGCCAACTCCCAAATATCTAGAAGTAGTCAGATCAAGACTAAAGCCCCACATCCAGCACAGAGCTGCATTATCCCCTGAGCCCACTGCAGCATCTAAGCCACCACCTCCCTCATTCCTTTGGAAAACGCACTGGAAGCAGCTGTTACATGGTCAGTGAGTCTTACAAAGGGAGGTCACGTGATGCTTAGCCATCATTAGTCACTCGCAGTTAAACTTCTGTAAAGCAGGCTCAGCCTTGATGCCAGAGCAGATCCATGGGAAAGGAGAGACGAACTAAACTGGAAGAAGCCTTAGGGATTATTTAGCGCAATCTCCTTATTTTACGTTTAAAGAAACTGACTCCCAAGGCTACTGCTGTAATTGCCAAGCTAATTACTGGTGAGAACAGGTAAATTCACTTCTACATCAGGATGCGTTCCAAAGGAGCAGTTCACGTAGCCTGTTTAGGACTGAAACACTCAGGAAGGAGGGTCTTAGGACAGAGTCAGGGATTTCAGAAAATATGAAGGTATTTTACCTGTTGGAAAGGGTGATATGAAGGGAATAGATGTTCCTACTGATGTATAATATACCACTTCAAAACTTAGTGGCGTATAATACCAATGACACTTATTTTGCCCTGAATCTGAAATGTGGACAGGTCTCAGTGAGGACAGCTCACCTCTGCTCCACTGCCCATCAGATGGGGCAGCTGGAAGTTTGGGATCATGTGAAGACTTGTTCACTCACGTGACTCACTGCTGATGCTGGCCATCAGCTGGGACGACAGATGGGGCCAGAACCCTACATGTATCCCCCTCCTGTGGCTTACTCAGAGCATGGAGTCTAGGTTCCTAAGTTGAGAAAGACTCAGGCACAAAGCAAATCACATTACATAGCCTAGGCCTAAAGTCACACAGTGTAACTTACACATTATTCTATTTGTCACTGTAGTTACAATGCCTGGCCCATCTTCAGGGGGAGGGGAATTGGGCTCCAACTAGAGGAATGAATTGGAATGAAGACCAAGCCAACATATCAGTCATCAGATGTGAACACCGAAACCTGAAATGGGGGTGAGCAGGGATAGATGGAGAGAATACGACAGAGAGAGAGAAAGAGAGAGAGAGACAAAACAGAGAAGAGGTAGAAAGAGGACACTGAAAGAAAGAGAGGAGAGGGAGCAGAAAGAGGAAAAGAGTGCATGTGTGTGCCTGCACGCGCATGCATGAGTGTGTGTGTGTGTGCGCACGTGTGTGTGTGTTTGTGTGTAGGTGGATGACATACAGGGAGAGAGAGATGGAGAGAAAACAGGGAGAGAGAAATGTAAGAGAGGAGAGAGAGAGAGAGTGTGTGTGTGTGTGTAAAAGGATGACAAAGAGAGAAGAGGAAGGGAGAGAGAAAAAAAGTTGACATTTGAAAAGCCTTTCCTTATGTTGAGGCCACAGTAAATCAGACAATAACAAAACTCTGCACAGATTAAATGCCCGACAGAAAACTTGGAAGCAAATGGGGAATTATATCACAAAACCTCAGTGTCATGTAAATCTCACTGAGCAGGGAAATCAAAATGTTAGCAACAATTACTTTCTTCTTATAACAAAATTGGTTCCGAAAATGGAAAAAAGAAGAATGGAAACACTTCTGCAAATGATTAAAAGGAGAGAGGGGATCATGGGTGGGGGGGGGGGAGTTGGGGAAGGGAGGGAGGGGTGTGCTTGGCAGAGATAAATATAGAACCATAATTTAAGAGACAGTAGGAAACGCTTTGTGTGTGTTAATTGGAAATGCATTCTAGAGGATGCAGTTTGTTCACCATGAATGTCGTGACCTTGGGTTCCTTGAGGGAATGTGGGCTCCACCCTGTCCCCATGGTGAAGGGAAGAAGCAAGAAACCATGTCATTCAATGGATGAAAGAGGTTCCAGTTTATATGGTGGAAGGAACCATTTTTTTTCTTTTGTTTCTGTTTTTCTGTTTCATTCTTTGGATTAAAGAGAGAAACACTGTGGGATTACAGCAAAGCCATCTTGTTTGCCAAGGAAAGAGTCTCAGAGATGGGATGATTTGTGAACAGCCTCACCCCATGTTAGAGTGACAAGATGGATTCTCTTTTCTGCTCTTGGTCGCCAAAGATCCTGGTTAATCAAATGAGCATTTGGCCCAAGGGAAATGGAGATGTTGGGAACTGGCTTTGGGAAGAGGATTCCTCCTGCTTATCGGGGCAGTTCCTCTTTCTCTGGGGACCTGGCGTTGGCAGTGACAACGGTTCCTGGCTCTGTGTCTCTAAAGAGAAAGGAATAGGTCAGACTGGCTCTGGTAAACGGCAGAGTGGAGGTCTGTTGTGAATTTGGACTGAAACCCTTGGCTTTTGAATGAGCAAAATGGTAAATGATAATTCTTCAATAAATTTCTGCCGGCTGATTTGCACTTTGTCACTTGTTTTTCAGATCGCCCCCTACTTCCATCCCTTCTCATACATCTTGCAACACAGGGAGAGCATTTTAGAGCTTAAGCCTCAAAGTTGAGCTGGGGCTGTGATGCCCAAGTGATAGTTGTAACCCAGATGCAAGGGAGGTGCATGAAGAGCACAGAATAAACCTGACAAAATAAAAACACAGGCTCCCAAGCCATCCCACACCCACCTAATCAGAATCTCTGGGAGTGGTGGCATGAGGAAATCTGCATTTGTAACAAGCTTCCAAAGAAGTTTCACGTGGCCAGCCCAGCCCCCAGTGTCCAGACAAGCAGCTGGGGGCCACTGAACACTAAATCCCTTATTTTAATTATGTAAACTGAGACTCAGAAAGGGAGGTCACTGCCAAAGGGCACATGCACCTGGGACTAGAACTCAAGTTGTCACTTCTCAGTCCAGAACCTTGACACTGTACCTGCAAGCTCCTTCAAAGCATGAGTAAACCTGAATCGTGTCCACCACCTAAGTCAGACCTAAGCCTGCCTCTAGGTATGCCACCTTTGTGATGGCTGTAATGATGGTGATGACGGTGTGATGGCAGTAGTCATGAGAGCTAATACTTACCCAACATTTACTGTGTATTTGACCCTGTACAATAATCTATTTAATCCTCAAAACAATCCCACGAGGTCAGCACTATAATTTGCCCATTGTACAGCTTCGAGAATTGAGGCACAGAAAGGTCAGGGAAATTTTGCAAGGTCACACAAGGTAGGAGGTGGCAAGACTGGGATTCAAGCTCAGGACTGGCAGAAGATAGGAAGCACCAACTTCTTCAACACATTTTGACATGCCCTTTAGCACTTCACCTTTTGGTCACACAATATCATTGTAAACTACCTTTCTTGACCTCAACTCCACCCCTTACTGCCCTCCCTGCCTGCTCATAGGTACCACAGAGGATGGCCGTATTATCCTGAAATGAGAGAGAAACACTCAACAGGAACCTTCTGCCAGGAGAGCCTTTTAGGAGTGGGCCTGCAGGCCAGGCACACAGCCAATTATTGTCATGCCTTCTTTCCCCCTCCCCCAGGTCTTACAGAATTGAAAACAGGACTCAGATGAGGGTCAAAGTAAGCAATAGGTTTGTTCCCCTGCCTCCAAACAGCGGGGTTCTGGTTTACTATGTTGGAGGACGTGACTCAAAGCTTCTTTGGTTCAAAAAGTTCCACAGGAAACTTCCTTTCCACCCCATCCCCAACTCCCATAATCCAGATACAAGGATCTATCTTGGGAAAAGTAGAGAAAGCAGAGCAGATTTTGAGCCAGTTACTATGAGAGAAGAGCCACCAAAAGCAGTGACCTTGAACATGACCTTACCAATCAGTTGAGTCATTCTTCCTCCTGCTCGTTAGAAGCAGGAGCAGGCAGTAGGTAAGGATTAGGAGGGAGGAGCCAGCAGTGGTCCTCGAGTTCTAGCCCCTCCAGATGGATGTAGCAGAAGTCGCTTCTCCTCCATAGACGTATAAACAGTCAAATAATGGATGTCACCTACTAATCCAAGGCCTTGTCTCTGATCTACTGCAGGACTGTCTATGGACTAATTACCCCCACAAGTGCAGAGGGTCTTTGAACTCTGTTTCTCTAGTGGAGCTGATTTTTCTTGAGTTATTCATACTCTCTTCAGTTCCCTTCTTGTCACCCAGGAAACCTTAAATGGTAGATAGAATAAACCCAGGCCTATGACAGAGGGATGCAAACATTGCCTTTGAGCACATATAGATCAGCTAATTCAACACTGTTCCACTGCCTCTGATCAAAATGGAGAGTTCCACAGAACGCATCAACCCAGTCTGACATGACATGATCTTGGTTTTCCTCACTTGCTCAAAATAAGAGCAAGTACCCTTGAACGGAAAGAGAAGTCGGACAAGGATATGATAGGATTCTCTTAGGGAACACTGAGAATCATCACTACCGCTTGAGACCAGAGCTCAGTCCATAGAAGGCGCTGCTTATCTCTAGGGATGCCACATCTGCCTTCCTGCAGCATCTCCAGCAGGAAGCTCTTAGCTTATGATCCGCCCCCGCAGCCCCCTGGGAAAGCTGGATCATGAGTATTTGGGATCATTTCATATTTCATAAATGGGCTTAACTCATACTCATGAGGTCAACTGGAAGGCCTACTGGATTTAATTATGCTGGAAAGTGAGGCAGCCAGAAACATCTCACATGGAGCAAGAGAGAAGCAGCCGGAAGAGAGCGAGCAAGCAAAAGGGAGATTTGATGGGATGTGAGTCATGCTACTCAGAACAAGGGGCTAAAACCATGCAGCATCCCAGGGAAATAAAACAGCAATCCTTGAGCCAAGACAGAATCCAAAGGAGATGCTGGTCCCAATTCATCCCCAGGAAGGCTTTGAGAAGCTAGTTGGGTTTATACCACACTGATGAGTGCAAAACAAGCCATGTAAAATGGCACATACTCCTGTGTCCCTATTCTAGAAAAATCATGGTAAAGCTACAAAAGAGATCAACAGATTTGACATCTTTCTCATGTTATTTTTTCTGAGTTCTGAGTCTTTAGTATGAGGCTCACAGATTTCATACAAAGTTGACTCAGTGAAGATTTTGATGGGACAAAGAACAAGAATTTAAGTGAAAGCATAGAGGAGCAATAATGACAAAACGTCACAGAGCTAAAATGAATGAGGAAGTGATGAGCTTGAATTCCCTGTGAAGACATAGATTCATGGAACAATGGAAAGAACACACTGACTAAACCAACACTGACCGATAAGACAGGTGAGGATTGGGTTTTCATTAACTGCTGTGGCAAAGACTACTCATTGTTTTCCAATATCTCTTCTCTCTTTCTTTCTTAACAAGGTTTTTAGCTGAGCATATTGCTACTCATAATAAAGATTAATTTGCCTGACTCTTTTGCAAAGTATGGCCAAGGGGCTAACTTCTTGCTGGTGGGATATAAACTCAGGTGTCATGTAACAGCCCCTGGGAACCTCCCTTAGGAGACAGGCATGCCCCCTTAATCCCTTCTTCATCCCCCCTTTCTCCATGTGTTGCCCTAAGTATAGATGGCACCATACTGGCCATGATGACAAAAGCTGCATCCCAGGGACAGTGGAATGATGCGCTCAGTGAAACCTTGGTCCTCAAGAATGTTACGGAGTAGAATTATCACACTGTTCCTAAAAGACTTACCTTCAAACCTTGTGTTTATTCTCCAAGTAAGACAGCCTATACCCTGGAATGGGCGACTATACATTTAGGACCAAGTTTTGGCTGCAAGAGACAAAAAACCTAAACTAACTGTCATGTAAATGGTCTATTTCTCTCCCACATAAACCAAAATCCACCTCTTACATTTTAAATCCTTTTCTTCTTTCTCTAAAAATAAAGATCATTATCACATAACATAGTCAACCCTCTTTTCTCAGAAGTAAATTATCTGCAATAAACCACTCCTCTTCAGTTGTAGACATCCTTTCACCCTGGGGTCTCTACATTGTCCCCTCAATATCTGCCTTCCCACTCCTTCCCATATCCTTTTTGAGTTTGGGAGTGTCGAGGATCCCAGTCAGAGGCTAAAAGTGCCTTAAGTCAAAGCAAAGCTCCGGGAAATCTATAGCATCAGCCAGATGACTTGAATGTGGGACTAGCAAGCCAGCAGAGGGGCAGACAGGCTTAAAACCAGCTCAGTGCCCATCTCCCTCGACAGGACCCTAAAGGCAGGGCAGCCCCAAGGAGAGAGAGAGAGAGGAAGTGGGCTCCCGCACATGAGAGCTCACAGGCTTGAGCAGCCCTGCAGGCCTGAGGCCAAGATGCACACCAGCCCCAGCTGCCTCCCAACCCTGATGACTTGGGGTCCCTGAACCCCCTGTGCCTTTTCATTACCCAACCCAAAGACCTTTGAGGCAAATAAAGTTCTCCATGTAGGGTGAAGTTATTGAAGCGAAAAATAATAAACTTTCATGAGCGTGTTTCAATTTTCACTTGTGTTTATGGCCAAAGGTGTTTTTTATTTTAATAATCGCTGCTGGAACCAGGACAGGCCACATGCTGCTAACTTGTTAAAGAAAAGGGGAGGGAGGAGAGAGAGAGTGAATGTGAGCGTCCATGCTCAGCTGTAAATTTCCCAACAGCTCAGCTCTAATCCTTCCAGTTTTCAATCCCACCCTTAAAACCGTAATGATAGAAAAAAGAATAAAGTATTATCTGGACCATGCTCTGTTGACAGTTTGCCCTGGCCTCATTTTAGTCATGACAAGCAACTTTAGAGTGTGTGTGTGTGTGTGTGTGTGTGTGTGTACGCGCGCGCATGCGTGCGCGTACACACACACGCGTGCATATGCTTTAAGAGAGAAACATCAGTGTTCTATGGTCCCATTTCATAATGAAGAGTGTGTAAAAGGGAAGGAATTTGAAGGAACCAGGCTCCTTCCAGTTGGACATCAACTTGACCGTTGTTTTCAGCTCACTTTTATCTGGCAGAGTTCCCGTTTGCTTTTAAATGTCAGAAAAGGTTAAGAAGCCTCTGAAATCTGCAAGAGATTTCCTAGACTTCTGGGGAGGATGCCCACCCTGTAATAGCAGAAATTGATTACCCCTCCCCACCTTTGAAATTGCGTTTCAGAAAAAACATATCCTAGGAACCGAATGAAAGACAAAAGGGTTAAAGTAAATGTTCATTTGTGGGCCTGAGTATTTTACTGCAGAATGAGTGAACCTAGAAATATTCAGATGTTATATTTCTTTCTGTCTTTGTCATCTATCCTGACTCACATTTTCCCAAATCACGTAGATTCAAGAGAAAATATCTTGACTAAGAGAGCATTAATATACTTTCTCCCCTTGGGCCTAACACTGAAGCCTGCTGCAGTAAAAAGGGACTTAGGGCCCCAAGTGATCATGGAGCCCCCTCTAAGTCTAAAGGGGGCTCCATTTAGCATCATAGCTGCTTAATAAAGACAAGTGAACTGATCGAGTGGCCACCAGCCCTGCAAGTCTCAGGAGGCTTTCCAATGCTGTGTGTGCCAGCTTGCAGACCACCATCAGGGTACACAGGAAATAGACCCATTTGAGGGGATAATAACTAAATTTACAGTTTGAGGTTCTATCTGATGTGCTTATAAACCATCCTTTCAAGAATCCTGCACCTTCCCCAAGGCAGAGACAAAGTTTAGGGGCTCACAGAAGACCAAGGTCCATCCAGACCTCAGTCCACTTATACACATGGGTGTCTGCAGACATACCCTTTGAGCATTTGGTCACCTACCAACGGCCATCAGTCCAAGCAGATTTGACAACATAGGTCCCATTCTGCTGTCTATGTGCCATGTTGAGGCTCAGAAAAACCAGGATGACACCTTCTTCTGAGACTCACAGTGTAGACATTCCTAACCTGAGGTTCTGTCTCAGAAGCAAGGCATCTCTTTCCTGTACCACTAAAGATAAAAATCTCATCACTTTCCCATTTTTTTCTCCACTTCTACCTGGAGCGGTGGGTATTTTCTAGTAATGGTTCTCCCAGGCATTTTTTACTATACTTTGAGTCCTCTCCATTTCCCTAAGGTTGTGGGCTTTATAACTACGTATGGTGATGGATAATGAGACTTATCGTGGTGATCACTTCTCAGTGTACACAAATATCAAATCATTATGTGCACACCTGAAACTAATATAATGCTACATGTCAATTATACCTCAATTTTTTAAAAAAACTAGAGTTACAGATAGTTTGTTTCTGTTCTCTGGAAACACCTTGGCCTTACCTTGCCCCAAGAATATTCCAATAGGTAGAAAAAGGGGTGTGTATGTGTCTGTGTGTATGCGAGTGCATGCATGGGAGCACGTGTGCGCACCCACACATAGGTGCTGGGGGATGGATGGAGTAAAGTATTAGAGGGAAGAAGTCACTTAACATTTTGAAACTTTTCTACTATCTTTATAAATGTACCCCCAAAAGGTGATAAACTCTCAATACTCTTAGCATGAAGAGAATGACCATAAGAAAATTGTCATTTTCAGCTCAAAAAACAATTAGATAAACTGAGTGGTATAGATGCTTTATTTCTCTGCGATTGCTCCAGCTGAGTTATGACACATCCATGGGTTCAGTAAACTGGAGTAGAACTAGAGTTGGAAGGACCCTTGGCTTCTTCATGCAAGCCCCCAGGAGGGCACTGAGAAGACATGTCCTGAAGTAACCTCAGGAGCACCACCCACGGGACTTCCCAGCCCTCTGCTCTGGAGGTCAGGCCACATCACTGTCCCAGGAGTAGGTGGTGGTGTGCACAGGCTGGGTGGTCAACGTCAAGCGCAGCAGGAGGAGGGTGTGGCAGTGCTGTGACATTAAAGAGTCACCAGTTTTCCAAACACCAAGTCCCGCCCCAAAGCAATAGAGCTAATCTCACATCTTGGCATCTGGAAAGGGAAAGGCACGAGTCAGAGTAGCCTCACAAAGCCACAAGGTGCCAATTTCCACCTCATCCCTCAGTCATAATCCTCCAGGCCTCGGATCACTCAGGCCAACCACTCCTGCCAGCCCTAGACCTCCTCCCACCCCTTTAGTCCCAGCACAATCCAAGACTTCTACCAGAATATGCAGGACAACAGGCTAAAGCTGTGGAGTAAGGGCTGCAGCTGGGTACCATGCAATTTATATCTACAGGCAGAGCAAGCCTTTATAAAGTACTTACCCCTTAAATCTAAATGTCTCCAGCTCTATTCTCCTACTTCTAACAGTCCTTTCCCTACTCCATTTCTCGGCATCCCTCCTCCCCATAAGGGCAGAACATTCCTACTCCCATCAGTTCCAGAAGATAGCTGTGAGTAAGAAAAAGCTGAACTTGAAGTCTTAAGATCTGCACTGGAGCCCAGGCCCTGTCAATAGCTGAGTGATTCTGGGAAGTTCGGTGCTCGGCACACGGGAGACCTCCAATAAATGTCTGTGCATTTATTGTCTGAATCCATCTAGGATCCCAGGAAGATTCTGTTATCAGTAACTTGTACCTCAAGCCTTATTTCTTCTAAACCATGGCTCCCAGCCTTTCCTAAGTGTGAATATTATTTTCTGAAGCCAAGGAATTTCATAAACCACTATCTTATGATTAATATCTATTGATTAAGAGAGTACTCCAGAACCCAAAACTGTATAAATTGAGCACTCCTCTGAATACGAGTTGTAGTTGTTAGTCACAACAGCATCTACTGGATTAAAAATCATAGTACACATACGTGCAAAATTTACCATCCATTCAGTTGAGGACAAATTTTGTTTAAAGTGCAAATTCCTGAACCCACTCCCAGAAACTCTAATATGGTGGTTTTGGAAGTAGAGTCCTGGAATCTGATTTTAACTCTCAGTGTGTTTTTTAAATGGTGGCCATTCCCTGGCCACCCCTGAGAGATACTATCCCAGGGTGACTTTCACTTGACTTATCTGTCTCCCTACTGTGGCAGTTCTTCATAGTTTAACTAAACAGCTGCTGTTGTTCAACTTGGTATTAGCTTTGCTTATCATCTATCCTTACTGTGTTCTGAGGTCTATGGAGGTAACCATAGGAAAAATTGGCTTGATGGCTTGGTCGTCAGATTGGGGAGGTGCTGAGGGATTGAATTTAGTGCCTGTGAGTGTCCATTAAAGCACATAATTCCCAGCTGTCTTTGTCTTTCACAGTAAAGACACAAAGCCTGCAATCTTGATTTCTAGCCCTGCAAAGATAAATTGAAAGAGGTTTGTGTTACTTCTCATTGGCTCTATACCAACTTTACAAACTCAATTTTGGCCATAGTTATTCTCTTAATTGTGTGTCTTCCAAATCATACAATCGAGAGATCCATAACTGGACAGCTCATGTAGTGCTAGAAGTTTAGCTTCCCTTCTACAGTAAACATGGGGATGACCATGGCGTCGCTGTTCTTGGTCTGGGCGGGGCATTTGGCTCACCCAACCAGGAGTCCATAGAGAATATGGATGGTTTCAGAATCCATTTTGTCTAAAGAGAAAAAAGATTTGCTCCTTTCAGTAATGCCATGGAATTTCCGACCTGATTATTAAGAGCTCTGATGAGTCAAATTTAGGCTGGGTTTCTGGCTCCACAGAACTCCCGCATTCTTTGAGTTTGGGATTCCTCTAGAATTCATCAAATCTACGTCCCACTGACTCCAATTTCTACATTATTTTGGAGATCTGAAGAGCACAGCAAGAAGCTGCTTCCCTAGCCCAAGTTTCCATTTAACTCAGAAAACAGAGCTCTTAATTTATATTTCCCTTGACAAACAATGGTTTAACTTACAGGGGAAAGGCGTCTCAGGAACTTGGACAAACTTAAGAGGAGAACTAAATTAGAGGTTAGATAAATCTCAGCCTTCCCATTTCAGCCAGGTTCTGCCATCTCCTGTTACTATAAACAATTGTGATTTTGAAAGTGTTGAAAAAAAGATACATTGACAACCTCCCCCAAAGGAGAGAGGGATTATAAGAACATTTGAAGCCTCTATGATGCTCAGTAGTGATATACTTATACAGGACACCCTGAGCCTTAGACAAGCATGGACACCTTGATACTATTTCACCGAGCCCTTGGAATGGGGAGTAAATGGTCCCAACGTTTGTAATTTGTTTGGTAAGTCTTATTATGAGATGCATTGTGAATTCATACAATAGTAGGCAATATCTTCTGGAACTCTCTTTATTTCTTCTCCCCACCCCACACTTCCCATACGTGGAAAAGGTATATTTTCACCCCACTTTGCAAGCATTTAGAGAGTGCCTACCTTGTGCTAGGAATTCTATGGGCAAAAATTGTTGAAGATAAGGCAAGAGAAGATGTGTAATATAAGATCTGCTACCCAGCAATAGAAATCAAAAAGCGTCCTTTTGTATGCTTCCTATGAAAGAAGAAATTACTATTCCTTTTTTTCCAACATATACAAACCAGAGAGGGGCCCTGACTAGGCTTGACTCAGCTTCAGTGACTGAGGTTCAGCTCTATAATGTTCTCTTTATTTCTGCAAAACAGCAGTGACCATTACCTATCCAAATTTTCCAATTTGAGGAAATCACTACCACCCCTACAGAAAAGCTTCAAGGACTCCTAAAGACAAATTGGGCAAAGGTGGGAGTGTGCTTTTCTCACCTGTGACTGTGATCAAATCTGTTCACCCAACCCTGGGTCCTCGGGTCCCCAACTGCAGAGAGAGGAAGTCAAACTAGACCTCCAAGACCCCTTCCAACTGGGGTAGTCTTCAGGTCTGAAGACTCCCAGCCCTCACAGCTCCCTTCTCTACCCTGTGGTAAGACTTGGAGTCCTCACTCCTTCTTCTTGGCTTCCCCACCCATGCCCCCAAACTCTCAGAGGAAAAGAATGAGAATAAATAATCTGCACTAAAAAATCAGAGTCCTGCCATTATTTGGGTGACTATCTCCTGGTTGGGAGTGGGGTGGTCTTTGCATTTTAAGAAGGCCCTTGGGATTTCAGAATCCATCCAGCCAATTGAAGAAAGAAAGGGAAAAGGGAAGCTTAGGCTTCTTGGAGATCTTTAGCTCACCCTTTAAGCCCCAAAGTGCCATTTTTATGAACAAATGGTCCTAGAAAGACCTATTTCATAGATGAGGGAGATAGCCATGGTCTAGAATCATTAAGAGAGAAAGAAGGAGGTAAAAAAGACTGCTAGGAATTACAACAAAATGAAAGATTAGACCAAAAAGAATACTGTTCAGGATATGCAGGGAAAAAAAAGAACTGAGATGATCAGGGATGGCAAGTGTGTATCCAGCAGGCTGCCAGCCCTGCAAGACTTGGCTAAATGATCAGAGCTTTTCCTGCTGTCTCAAATTGCTTCTCAGTGCAGCGTCCAGGAGCTGCCATCATTGATCTGTCGGCGGGGGATGTTGAGCCTCTTTGCCATCCATTAAGTTACACTCAGCAATTTTAGACCCTGGCATTCAGAAGTTAGAAAGAAGCTGTGGTGTTCCTCCAACATCTTGAGGATGATAACAAGAGCTACCCTGATGCCTACTTACCAGAGCCATTGCCAGAGGTAGAAATGCATGAACCATGGTTCATCTCAAATTCTAAGGAGTCAGAGCAGTGCGGTGCTCTTCCTGCCATTCCAAAGAGAAGCCACCTCTACAATCCATCAGGTTTCCATCTAGCTTCTCCTTGATAACTTCCAGGAGCAGGGAGCTTATTAGTTTTGAGACTGTTTCACTGTCAGGCAGCTCTATTAGAAAGGTTTCCTGAGCTGAGAAAAAGTTACCTCTCTGTAACTTGTACCTACAGACCCCAGCTCAATCCTCTGGGGCCAAACAGGAAAAATATGTAACTCTCTTCCTTGTGCCAGTTTTTAAAGCTTGATGTCATCTCTCATGTCTCCCTCCATTCTGTCTTCCAAAGACCAGATATGCCTGGGTCCTTCAGCTGTTCTACATCCAGCATGGTTTCCAATCTAACCTGGGAGGTACTTCTCATGACTGTGGAGAATTGCTTGTATCATTTGAATCAGAGACAAAGGACAAATTTCCCCATTTTGATTCTAAAAGATAAAACTTTTGCTATGTCCCTAGGCCATGTGATCTTGGGTAGGGTGTATCCTCTCTCTGAACTTGGAGGAGTTTGAGCTTCATGGACCCTCCCAGCCTTTGCAAATCTAAGAAAGTAAGAACTGGCATCTTCCATATTTTTGAGGGCTCTCTGCCGATGAAATGTGAAGAATATTTCAGCCATTGGGGGAGAAGCAGATGATCCTGCTGCTGGTACTGTAAGCCTCTCTGATGCTCTTCTGTGTATCTTCACCAGTGTTCTACCTTTGCCCCACCTATCTTCACACGTTCCCCCCAGAGTTCCTCAGCAACTTCTGTTCTCCTTTACGGCAGCTTTCCATTATCTATATTTCATCTGGTTCAGAGAGAAACATGGGGATTTAACCTCCAGAACTAGGCTACAATGCAAGCATTTAAGCTTTGATAGCTAGGGAATTGGGACTGCTTCTTAGCCTTTTAGCTAAGATCAACTGTAATATTTTTCCTCACCAGAAGAATAGTGAGGAAATTTGATGAAAATCCTGGAGATAGTGTTGAGTGATGGGATTACTGGGAGAAATATGTACTCAGTTTACTATCTAGCCTGGGGGCTATTTAAAGTCTTTATTGGAGATCAAGAAGATAAGTCCCTATCCCAACTTAGGATAGGCCTTGGACAGGGTAAAGTGGCCAGGAACATGGGATTTACAAGACCCAGGTCTGAGCATAGCCAAGGAATTCTCAACAGCCAAGGAGTTGGAAAAAAGCTGGGGGGAAAATTGACCTTTAGGGTCTCTGCTGTTATCTTCATGTATGATTTGTTCTCAGTCTCTTCCCATTGCCTATAACCATGTCTGGCCTGTTTCAAGTTCTCAATAAATATATATGGAATGGTTGAATCTTCAATAAAAACCTTGTTAATAGCTCCAGTTTTGCATCTTTCAGTCATGTATACAACCAACACTTATTCAGCACCTTCAATGTACTGTGTTAGACATGGGAGAGTTTATAGGTAGTTTCACATGAGCTCAGGGCTCAAATTCTGGCAAGATAGGTAGCAGTAGTGCACTAAAAAGTGATCAAGATAAGGAACGGTGGACACTAAATACAGAGAGATGTTACAAAGGGGGTTAACAAAACACCTTTGTGCAAAAGGACTCACTTCAACTTGTCTTACTCTGTTAGAATTGAAGCTCACTAACCCCTCCTCAATTACAAGAATTCAGTGTGGTTATGCAAACTAATATCTTAGATATGAATTTCCAGTTGGATCTGGAGGGAGAACTTTTCCCATGGAGGGTCCTTGTGGCTGGCTCGCTCTCCACTTCCTGGCAAGGTGTCAACTGGCACTCCTCTGGGTGACCCGCCCTATTGTAAACTTCTCCCTGGCAGCTCACCTTCTCCCTGGACTTGCAGCTGGGAATCTCATACCTGGCTGCAGCCAAAAGATTTCAGGAAATGGTGTTTTGGAAACACATCTTTAAAGTGAAAACAGATAAAGCAGCTGGCATTGGAGCCAAGGAAAACTCTTCTTTTTCTGAGAAGCCTGGAAACCTACCTGCTCTAAGCCACCACTACATCCTTTAATAAGTGCACTAGCACACATGGAGACACATTTACACACAAACGCTCAGCAACTGGGCTGCGGAGCATGCCCTTGAAAACCTGAGAAATGGTATGGCTGTCTTATTGTTTTTTGAAGGGCACCACAGCCACTAGAGCCTGCAGCCCTTCCACAAGGCCTGGGTCACAGACTTGCTTCTGGAGAAATCTTTATGGCTTCCCCCTTCACACTATACACAATTTAAACCAAGTTGAATGGAATTTTGGTAGGCATTTCCAAGTTAGACACACCTTTTAGCAGTCTTCTATTATAAGCCCTGAGGGTTTTGTTCCCAATTTAGTAAAAGGAAAAATAAAAAATGTGAATTGAGACCATTTCATCTACTAGGGTGGCATTAGTAAGCTGACCTTCACTTTGTGGAAGGCAGCCGAACCCTACCAAGAAATGCCACTTAAGTAATATTTCCTTGCATGGCTGTAATACATTCCAGTTTATAAAGTGCTTCTACATGGCCAACCTCAAGTGACCCTCACAATGGACCTCTGGGTACATTGTCCAAGATGAGGACCATCACCTGGTGCAGATGAGAAAACTGCAGTGAGCAGACAACGCGTGACTTGCTCAAACACATGTGGGAAAGAAGCTATCAACACACCTGTTCCCATGCTGCACCTGGGCTACTGTCCATCACTGTGTACATCCTGCTTCTGTAGGGGTTCGTGGCTCATCATAATTTGAACATCAGGCAATTCAACAAACCTACTGAAATATAGGCCTTCTGTAACCTGAACAGAGCTAGGTCTCTTGGAATCCCACCTCCACAAGTTAAGGCAACCCCAAAGTACAAAATTGAATGACATGGGTTTTTCTCTAAGTTTCCTAAAGATGCCACCAGGAAACTACTTGAGCTAATCAATGAATTTGGTAATGCTGCAGGATACAAAATTAACACACAGAAATCTTTTGCATTTCTATACACTAACAATGAAAGATCAGAAAGAGAAATTAAGGAAACAATCCCATTCACCATTGCAACAAAAAAGAATAAAATACCTAGGAATAAACCTAACTCAGGAGGTAAAAGACCTGTATTCAGAAAATTGTAAGACACTGATGAAAGAAATCAAAGACTATACAAACAAATGGAGAGATATACCATGTTTTTGGATTGGAAGAATCAATCTTGTGAAAGTGACTATACTATCCAAAGCAATATACAGATTCAATGCAATCCTTATCAAGTTACCAATGACATTTTTTACAGAACTAGAACAAAAAAATCTTAAAATTTGAACGGGGACACAAAAGACCCCGAATAGCCAAAGCAATCTTGAGAAAAATAAAAATGCAGCCAGAGGAATCACGCTCCCTGACTTCAGACTATACTATAAAGCTACAGTAATCAAGAAATATGGTACTAGCATAAAAACAGAAATATAGATCAATGGAACAGGATAGAAAGCCCAGAGATAAACTATGGTCAACTAATCTATGACAAAGGAGGCAAGAATATACAATGGGGAAAAGACAGCCTCTTCAATAAGCGGTGCTGGGAAAATTGGTCAGCTACATGTAAAAGAATGAAATTGGAACACTCCCTAACACCATGCACAAAAATAAACTCAAAATGGATTAAAGACCTAAATGTAAGACCAGACACTATAAAACTCTTAGAGGAAAATATAGGAAGAACACTCTTTGACATAAATCACAGCAAGATCTTTGTTTGACCAACCTCTTAGAGTAACGGAAATAAAAACAAAAACAAATAAATGGGACCTAATGAAATTTAAAAAGCTTTTGCACAGCAAAGGAAATTATAAATAAGAGAAAAAGAAACTGTCAGAATGGGAGAAAATATTTGCAAATGAATCAAGGGACAAAAGATTAACCTCCAAAGTATATAAACAGCTCATGCAGCTCAATATCAAAAAATCAAACAACCCACTCAAAGAGTGGGCAGAAGACCTAAATAGGCATTTCTTCAAAGAAGACTTACAGATGGCCAACAAACACATGAAAAGATGCTCAGCATCACTAATCATTAGAGAAATGCAAATCAAAACTATAGTGAGGTATCACCTCACACCAGTTAGAATGGGCATCATCAGAAAATCTACAAACAATAAATGCTGCAGAGGGTGTGGAGAAAAGGGAACACTCTTGCCCTTTTGGTGGGAATATAAATTGATACAACCACTATGGAGAACAATATAGATTTTCCTTAAAAAACTAAAAATTGAGTTACTATATGACCCAGTAATCCCACTACTGAGCATATATCCAGAGAAACCATAATTCAAAAAGACACATCCACCCCAATGTTCATTGCAGCACTATTTACAATAGCCAGGTCATGGAAACAACCTAAATGCCCATCGACAGATGAATGGATAAAGAAGATGTGGTACATATATACAATGGAATATTACTCCGCCATAAAAAGGAATGAGATGGAGCTATATGTAATGAGGTGGATAGACCTAGAGTCTGTCATACAGAGTGAAGTAAGCCAGAAAGAGAAAAAAAAATACTGTATGCTAACTCATAAATACGGAATCTAAAAAAAAAAAAAAATGGTACTGATGAACCCAGTGACAGGGCAAGAAAAGGATGCAGGTGCATATGATCCAGTAATCCCACTACTGGGTATATACCCAAAGAAAACCATAATCCCAAAAGAAACATGTACCATAATGTTTATTGCAGCACTATTTACAATAGCCAGGACATGGAAGCAACCGAAATGCCCATCAACAAATGAATGGATAAAGAAAATGTGGCATATATATACAATGGAATATTACTCAGCTATAAAAGGGATGAGATGGAGCTATATGTAATGAGGTGGATAGACCTACAGTCTGTCATACAGAGTGAAGTAAGTCAGAAAGAGAAAGACAAATATTGTATGCTAACTCACATATACGGAATCTAAAAATGGTACTGATGAACTCAGTGACAAGAACAAGGACACAGGTGCAGAGAATGGACTGGAGAACTTGAGGTTTGGGAGGGGGTGGGGGTTGAAGGGGAAGCTGAGATGAAGCGAGAGAGTAGCACAGACATATATATACTACCAACTGTAAAATAGATAGCCAGTGGGAAGTTGTTGTATAACAAAGGGAGTTCAACTCAAGGATGGAAGATGCCTTAGAGGACTGGGACGGGGAGGGTGGGGGGACTCGAGGGAGGGTGGGGGGGGAGTCAAGGGAGGGAGGGAATATGGGGATATGTGTATAAAAACAGATGATTGAACTTGGTGTACCCCCAAAAATAAATAAATAAATAAATAAAATTAATAAAAAATAAAATAATAAAAAAATAGATAGCTAGTGGGAAGTTGCTGTATAACAAAGGGAGTTCAACTCGATGATGGGTGATGCCTGAAAGGGCCAGGACAGGGAGGGTGGGAGGGAGTTGCGAGAGAGAGGGGATATGGGGATATATGTATAAATACAGCTGATTCACTTTGGTGTACCTCAAAAGCTGGTACAAAAGTGTAAAGCAATTATATTCCAATAAAGAGCTTAAAAGAAAATTAGTCACCATACTAAAAGCAGGTCAGGATGCAGAGAAGCTAGATCATTCAAACATTGCTGGTGGGAATTTAAAAATGATACAGTCACTTGGGAAAATAGTTTGGTGGTTTCTTAGAAAACTAAACATATACTTACCATATGATCGAGCAATCATACTCCTTGGCATTTATTACAGAGAAATTAAAACTATGTCCATGTAAAAAAAACAAAAGGAATGAAATTGTGTCATTTGTGTGGATGGACCTAGAGACTGTTATACAGAGTGAAGTAACTCAGAAAGAGAAAAACAAATATCATATATTAACACATATAAGTGGAATCTAGAAAAATGGTACAGATGAACCAGTTTGCAAGGTAGAAATAAAGGCACAGATGTAGAGATCAAACATATGGACACCAAGGGGGAAAAACAGGGTGGGAGGTGGGGGGTGGGATGAATAGGAAGATTGAGGTTGACATATATACGGTAATATGTATAAAATCGACAACTAATAAAAATTTTTAAAAGAAAACATTGTGAACACCAGGAAAAAAAGACAAAATTTAAAAAAAAAAAAAAAAAGACATGAGAGTTATGGTCTCTGGCAATTCGAGAGACAAGACGCTGGAATCATTCCCTTAATGGAAGATGAGCAGAGATCCAAGGGAGGAGAGTATTTCCTGAAAGCTCAGTATGAAGATATCATCAGGAGAAGGTAAGCTTTACATAAGTAAGAAAGGAATTAACCCCAAAAGTGTCCAAGTGTTGGGGGGACACTGAAGCTGCTCGGGAGAATCCCAGTGGTCCTGATCTGCCCCTGCAACCTGCCCACATGAAAATAGGCCAAGAGGCAGCGTTTTATATTTCCTTAGGATTAGTCTGTGAATCCAGCATTGCCCCTGCTCTCTGCTTCGCATCCACTGTCAGCTCTTTGAGGACAAGTTCTAAAACATCTTTGTAACCTCAGCATCTAGCACAGTGCCTGAAGTCTTAGAAAATAATAAACAATGAATAAGAAAAGACAGGAAAAAGAAAGAATGTCCCTAGTTATTACGATTTATGGATGGTAAAATTTCCATCTTCCTACAAAATGTGATGGTCCCTGGTTCTTGCAATCAACTTTTTGAAGCTATGTCAGAATTGTCAGTATCTTACAATGAGTTTTTGTAAGTTAATCACTCTTTACTGTAGAGTGGATTGGGGAGCCAGACTGAAGGGAATTATTTGGGTTCGTAGAATGCAGCTGGACAGTGGGATTCTAAGGAAATCAATATGACAGGCTATAGCCTTGAAGATAGTGGATGTCCCTTCAGGAATATTATTATCAGGTATATGATTAGTTAGTAGGATGGTGATTTGCCTGTCTGTAATCAGATTCATTGCCAGGCTTCCTCTGTCCTGTTCTGCCTCATATGAGCTGAAGCCTACCAGCTACATTTTCCCGAACTCCTGTTCCACCTGGCTTCTGATTAAGTTCAGCCAAGGGGAGCACCTGAGAAGAACACTGGAGAAAGGGAAAAGCTGAGGTAATCCCCTCACTCCACGTTGTAGGAGGCATTCCAGCAGAAGCTTAGTCTCTTCTGGGGCTCCATATCAGCTGGGAAGCCTCTCCCTCTACAATTCTAATTCCTAAACTCTGGTAACACCTTCTCTCTTCGTCACACCAGCCCTAGAGGCAGAAGTGGCTTCCTGCTCATCTAGGGCTTGCCTCACCCATTTGCCCTTTTACTTCCATCCAACTTAATATGTAGCTCTTTACATATTAAGGTTTCCCATATTAAGGTTCCTCGGTTGACCTATCTGGCATAGATAGGTTCTGTCTTCCTGACTGAAACTTGACCAATAAAGCTACCATTTTATATGAGCCTTCTCAGCCCCCACTACTTGGCATAAATCATGAGGAATTAAAAACTATGTGTGTTATAAGTTTAATGATGAAGGATCATTGAGTTCAACCAACCTCCTAAACTAGATGATAACCCGGCTGGAGGAACCTAGACAGTGGTGTGTCAGTAAATGTGTAACAGTAGGTTCTCCAAGGGAGAAACCCTGATTTATAGTATTTCAGTTTCCCTGGTGAAAATACTGCCATAATGACGGATTTAAGCTACCAATACAATGTCACTGAACATGGAATTGGAAAGAGATACACAGTAAGGTAGAGCTGGTGCAGCCAGTTCTAAGGCTGTCTAAGGATCAACAACCATATGCCCTGAGGCAGCTTAAAAGAGAAGGGTATTTGGGCAAATGTGAAATTGTTCTAAATAAAACAGAGAACTTTTGGAGGCTGCAGAGAGTGCAGAGAGGCCCTGGAGGGGAGAGGAAGTGGCAGAGAGTCAGAAAGGGAATTAGGAAGAAGAGTCAAATGGGAATTTTGGGAGTGAAGTGTTAAGAGTTGGAACCTGTAATTTCCTCCAAGGGAACCACAGAATCAACAGTAAAGGCACTCCTTGTCATTAATGTGTTGGAGAGTTGGGATTATTTGGAGTGGGAGGGTGAACTGAAGAGCTGAGGGAGTGGCCACGAAAGGACCCAGCCACAGGTGGGTTACAACAGGTCCTAGAGTGGTGTTGTAGAAGGGACCTCAGAATCTTCCATTCCAACAGCATGATTTAAGAGATGAGGAAACCAAGCCTTAGAAAAGCCACAACCACCCAAGCAAATAGTTGTAGAACCCAGACTCAAACTCAGGTTTCCTGACAAGATCATTCATTCATTCATTCATTCATTCAACAAATATCACTTGGCAGTGGAAGTCTGTTTCAAGCATCGCAGACATGACCCTTATCTTCAAGAACATTCCTATCCAGTGGAAGACAGAAGTTAAATAGTTTATCACAGTTTGTAACTATTTTTCATGAAGGAAGAGTACAAGATGCTTTGACAGACCTTCCATGAAGACCCAGTTTAGACAAAGGGATGCAGGAAGGTATCTCTGAGGAAGTATGACACTGAGCTGAGATAGGAGTGGAAAACACGGGTCTATCAGGTAAAGATGACTGAAAAGAGGGTTCCAGGGAGAGGGACATCACATGCAGTGGCTCTGACTCAGGGTTTGTGTCCCCAAACAAATGCCACTTATATAGCATGTCTTCTCTTTCATCACCAGACAGCCCTGAAATGTGTTAAAACCTAAAGCCCTGAGTTATAAGCAAGATGATAAAACTTTGTCATAATGTAGTGTCTTGAATTTAGGTGCAAATATAAATGTGTGACTGACTTTCACCCATATACTTTGGAATGAAAACTAGTGGGTGCCTTGAGCCTGGGCAGTACCACCCAGAATACTTAACCTCTCTCAATCACTGTACGCTGCAAACCCCACACCAAAGTGGAGCCTCTGACTCTACCTATGAGAAAAATTGAGATACACAAACACATTGTCCAGGCTATGTCTTTGTACTTTTACCTGCTAAATTCCACTGGTGATGTCCTTGTGTCTTCCCTGACTGCTTGGGGTAAATAGCACACTCCTGCGAGCCCACAACTTCCTTGGACAATGGCCCACTCACCACTCCACTCTCATCCTTGCCTTTCTCCTGGGCTTTGACCCTCCCCCAGCCACTTGCCCCCCAACTTGATCTTCTGAGACTGGGGGAGACATTAAAGCTTACTTTTGCTTCCGTGTAGAGCAAGTCCACTACATGCTTCCTAGTCAATAATTCCACCATATTATTTTCAAATATCAACTGGAACCAGGTTTATATTCAGAGTTTTTCATGACCCCTCCAGCCCTTAACTTTAGACAAAGCAAACACCACCCCTGCATCTCAGATAGACTTGCTACCAAAATTTGGATCTATTTTCTTTTCCTTTTCTCTGAAACGGATGCATACAGGCCAACATTTGCATGGAACTGGCTGTAAGGAAAAACAAATAATCCACTTGTAAATGCTCTAGATTTCTTTGTGAAGCACCATCTGTAGAGCCTAGTTCTATAATCCCGTGGATAAGAGTGTGATGTCGTTTGTGAGAAATGTCTTTTCCAAGAAAGTCAGAATTCCTGTCCACCAATATTTCATGACTTTTGGCATGTTGCTTGAGTTCCTTCAGACTCAGTTTCTCTCCTTTGCAAAATGGGGTAAACCATACTGTCCAGTCAACTGGTACCATAGGAACAATTCCTAAAACAATTTTGTGCACTTTATAAGGAAAGACATCAGGGAATCCACTTTTTTGTGATTTTTTTTTCAGATGAAGTTACTTCAACTAGAGGCAGGAGCTTTAAAAAATCCAAGTGGGAAAATCAGCAAAGATGTGCACATAAATCACTGTGCTTCTTTTTGGCATATGGTATCACTAAGCATTGTGATATCAAAGATAAGTGCTTTTCAACAGTAGTTTTTAAATGCGCTGTCTCATTTTCTTGAGGCTCCTGGATGCAAGAGGCTGAATAAATAGGAGCTGCTGGTGTCTCTGGAAAAAGCTTATTTCCTTTTCCAAGCTTCCCAACCCTACCCAAGATCGCTTGTCATTGAGATGAACCTTTGTAGAGAGGCACCCAGGAGCAGAACTCTCAGGGAGTATGGGAGATTTTTCAGGATGTCAGGAACTGGAGAATGTGTATGACTTAAGAATGACACCCGTCTGTGTTAGAGAAGAAGGCTGAGGTTGCAAAACATGCCCTGGAAAGGAAAAGAGCAGACGTTATACCTTCAGCACCTAGCTGTTTTGAAACCAGAAGGCATCAATCCACTCCCTCCCCTCCCTGGATACCCTCTCTGGTTTGGTTAATCAAATGTTCCAGAAACTAGCCCTTACCCCATTCCAACCCATAGAACTTACTGGTTTTCATGAAATGTGTTGATTCAGAAACTCCCAATGGCTCCCTGCTAAAGCATTGATTTTTATTAAACATCCTGCCCCCAATGCATTTGACAGATTCCAGAATTCTATTCTCTTCCGTTCCTTTCCATTTTCTTCAGTGTAAGTCCCTCCTCCCTCAAATAAACCCTAACTTGGGTTTAAGACCTTCCTGGAAGATGATTCTATAGCCTCCCCTTCTAGACCTTCCCAACCCTCCCTCTCATTCAAATGAGAGAAGCACTAAAGGCCCCCTTGTCCTTGTCCCCCAGCAGACCCTCATAAATCCACAGGGAAGTTGTTTTTTTTTTTAATTAAAGCGTCCAAATAATTAATGATCAACTCCATTTGGGCCATTGAAAACCCAAATGTCACACGGCTGAAAAGACCCAACCAAATAATTCAGTGTACCCTATAAAGCTTTAAAAAAGCAGAGCCCAAGATGCCTGCATGACTGGTTTCTGTGCTGTCTGAAAAGCTTGGTTGGGTTTTGGGGCACTTGATTGGATTCCAGGAATAATGTGCCCTGAGCACAAAGGGCTCTTTTGATGTGTCTGTGCCATAGCTCCTCCCCTTCCCTCCTCACTTTACCTGGGATACACATTCTCCTTGTCTCCCAAGTTGGAAAAAATAACCCATGGAAGAGAGGAAAAAACAGCAGTGGGAAAATTGAGGGTGGGGGTTGGGGGGAAACTGCAGTTCTTAGTCTGAGTTTGCTTACTAAAGTCTGGTTATTCCAGAGGAATAGAAGAAATGGAGTTTATACAATGTCTGTGACTAGACACTGGAAAAATGTGATGAAAAGACGCCTCTTGCTTGAACTTGGTCTCTTGAGCTATGGGTAACAAGTGAGTCTCCCAGCAAGGACCTGCTACTTTCAGAGTCAGAAGAACTACAGCTCACCAACCCTGGAAATCAATGTGGAATTACATATGCCCAATTCAGGCAGAGAAGCTCATAGACAATGAGTTCAGCTTGTTGATTTTTCATGGGTACTAGAACATTCAAGAAAGATGCAGAGAAAGAAGGCAGAGTCCCCATTGCTAGAATGCCCTGAGAAAAGTGACAGAGCCAGCTAAAGGCCAGTATGAAGCATTGGCCTTGGGAGAAAAGGAATGTGGTTCTAGCCCCAACCACAGAGATGCCCAGATTAGCAGCAAGCTGGAGGTAGAAGAGGTCTACTAGACCTTTCCAGACTAACTTGAATAGGCTGTTTGATCCTTCTAGTCTTATTTTCTTTATCTGAAAAAAGATGAACTTCAACTACCTTAGCTCTGAGATTCTGTTTCAGAAATCTATGGCTGCCCCCATTAGTAATCTGCTACATAACAGTCTGCTTATGTAGGAATTCTTTCTTTCAATAATGTTTTATATATATATATATATATATATATATATATATATACACACACATATGTTGTATACCTGTAGATTCATTCCATTTACTCCAACTATTTGATATTTTTGTTGCTATTATAAGTGGTATATGTTTTTTTATTTTATTTTTAAATTATTCATTGCTAGTATATAAAAACACAATTGATTTCTGTATATTGAATTTGAACACAATGACTTCACCAAATCATTTGTTAATTCTAACAATTTCCCCATAGATTCTCAGTCTGCCTTCTCCTCACCATCAGCTCTCAGCTGGTGAGATCACAGAGAAGACATTTGGTATATTTGTTAAGTTTCTTTGGGTTGCAAGTAGCAAAAGTGATTCTGGCTAACTAATGTAAAGTAGAATTTATTTACCTTAAGGCTATGGAATAGTTCTGTGAGTCACAGGAAAAATTGAACTACCAAGCCTCAGATGAGGACAGGGCCCAGAACAGCATTAGGGGACAAACATAACTGTCTCTTCAGGATGCTCTGAACTTCCTCTGTGTCACTCCTTTTCAGATTCAAATGCCTCAGAATGCAAATCTGGTTGCCCCTATTGAGATCCGAACATTGACCATGTTGCCAGTAAACTGACTGGCCACCAAGACTGCATGCAATTCTGGTGGTGTGGTACTACAAAGGAAATTCACCATGCTGTTATAAGGGAGAATTGATACTGGAGAGGCAGGACGAAACATGGCCACCATGTACAGTATCTTATTGGATCTTTAGGCCCCTCACCCATTTTATCAGAGTATACAGATTAGCACTTCAATTTTGATGATGACATTGGTGATGGAGATTACCATCTCAGACAGCCCTGTCTTCCTATCTAGGCATCAAAAGCAGTTGGAACTGTCAGTGACCCATGTTATTCATTTATATATGAAAGTGGATCTTTTGCCTAGCTTGCTTCCTCAGGTTTCAATCCACCTCCTCTCTTGTAATATGCATTGTGCCATTGAAATAGATTTGATTAATAACCCAGTGTGTGTATGTTCTACCCTGTTTTCTTGCCTCTGTCTTCTGTCTCTTTCTAAGGATGGTGGAGTGCTTATTTTGCTGCGGTTACTTTGGAATAAGAGACCCAGTATTTATGCTGATACAATCAGTAACTACACTGAAGTATCTGCTTGTTGAACTGCTGACTCTCGGCTTGAGCACACTTAGTGTATAAAAGATGTTTGTGGGATTCCTAGGTGTTTTTAATCCATAAGAAAATGGATCAAGGTCATCATAATCAATTTTCTTAAGGAGAGAATTATAGTGAAAATGAAGTGAGGTTAAAAGGCTCTTATCTTTGCCATCACTCATCTCCATCTTTATTTATTTCCCTTTCTGGTTTTCATTAGCATGCTGATAACTGGAGCTACGGACATTTTCATCCACACTCCAACTACTGCCCTGATTTCAGTTCCAAGTTATGAAACGTAATCTGAACCTTAGAAGGGAAGCTACAAACTTTAACTTTAAATTTCCGTTTACAGAGTTCCCCAGGATGATTCCAGGAATTGAGTTGGGAGAAGTCCTGGGAATCAGAAACCAGGCTACCACCTCCTTCCTCCCCTAAAAGGACCTAAGGACATTTGAAACAAAACTCATAAAATACCATTTTCACAACATCTCAACTGAGAAGAATTGCAAGAGAACATCTCATCCATCCACCTCCCAGCAACTGCTCCTAACTAATCCCAGACCGAAGGAGGTGTCTCTTGTTCTTTAAAATCACTTGAAGGACATTTCACAATTCCCCTTGGTCACCTGTTTCAAAATATAAGAACTGGATTCCAGGAAAATCTTCCTCATAGTCAAACACTCGTTCTTTCTTCAATTCAGACCATTTGGATAATTAAAGTATAAAATTTCAGAACTGGAAGGTACTTTAAATACCATTTAGTCTAGAGGTTACAATTGGTGACCCAGGGATTGAGACATATTTTACTAGGGTCACAGAAAGTTTAAGTTTTGAATTTTTGAATTAGTTGCCAATGCTTAGATATCGAGATATTTCCTTTTTCAATAATCCATATGGCTGCATCTCTAGAAAAAGATCAGAAGATCTAGAGACACTGTGGCCCTCATTCCTAGGGCAACAACCAGAAGTGGGCACTCCTATTTACACTGGGGTAGTAGGGAGAAAATAAACTCTAGTACTGATACATCAAAAAGCCAACCAGGCCTGCTTGTTTCATTTTCCCTAAATGACTAGCCCCTATAGGCATCTAAGTTTGTGATCCCTGCTTTTTGCTGTCAGTAAAACTGAGAGTCGGAAACATGGGTTAACTGAGGTCATCAGCTATAGGTGTGACAAGAACTACAACCCAGCACTCGTGCCTCTTGGTCCAATGCTCCTCTCCTGCAGGGCACTGCTTTCAGGATGTAGCCATGCTAATCTGGGGCAGCTGAAGAAAAACGTGATAGAAAATGAGGAGTTGGCATAATAAAAGACAAAAGCTACAGTTTTCATATTTCCTGTCATTTTTTATAGTCCTTGGTTCTGCTCAGTGGTGTGCTGATAGAGACATGCCCTGTGACCACTAAGCGAGATAACTAGCTGACACCCAGTGAATAGCAAAGGAAGGGTCCAGTGAAAAGGCTTAGAAAATCCTGGCTCATTTTTATGCTGAGGAGCATTGTGTGTCTGTGTGTGTGTGTGTGTGTGTGTGTGTGTGTGAGAGAGAGAGGGGTGGTTCTCAGTGCTTTTAATCCAGAAAAAAAGAAGGAAAGAAAGAAAAAGAAGCAAGGTAGTATGCCCATTTACAATTCAAATATGGTCTGGAGAAGACAAAGAGAGGACTTACAGAGAATGTGAGGATGCAGGGGGTGGGGGGTGCCTATCAAGTAAATAAAAAAACAAAGATTCCAATCTAAGTGTATGTTTACAGGAGGCTGTTCAACTTAGGTCAATTCAGCAAGAGTAAAAGTTGAATAGCTTATTGCTTAAGAGATTTTCCAAACTAGTTTTTTGGTACAAGGTAGATACAACATAAAACAGTCTTTTGAGCCTCTGAAGAGGGAGTGACCCTTGGGCAGAATAAGAATTTTGTGTTAACCCTCTCTTGCAACATGGAAGAAAAAATGAGGTTAAATGTTAAGGCAACATGTAGAGCCCCAAAGGACCTGATCATTGCCATCAGTTCAGGCTCTGAATAGGTTAGCTACTGTGTAGTCAAAACAGCTGAAGGAGTAAGTGCTCATCACAGCCACCAAGTATCAACCAATCCTTTGAAATGATTTCTGGCTGTGAATGTGGCTCAAGGGAGAGAAACGTGGCCGAAAGAAGCTTTCAGATTTCACTCTTGCAGCTCTTCAATCATAACCAAGGAGGGCTGGAGAAGCAGCCCTTCTTCCCAAGAACAAAGACATGACTTGAGCTTGAGATACTTGAGTTTAGTTGGGGTTTGAGGGCATTTAAATCCCTCCTTTTCCACTGAGACATTCACAACTGGCCTTCATGTGGAGAATAGCTTTTGCTCGTTGGGAAGAGACTTAGCCAAGAGTTTTCTCAAGGTCAACTGATTTTTAATAAGCTTAGTGGTCTTTGGGTTACAAAACAAACTGTTTAACATCCATTCCCTCCCAGAGCTCACCAGCTAGAGAGACTGCATTTACCAGCTGACCAGGTCCTCCCAGAAATCACCAGCTAGAGAGACCGCATTTACCAGCTGACCAGGTCCTCTCCTTCCCTTCACTTCTTCTTTAAGAAAATTGGAAATAAGTTAAAAGAGAATTCCAGAAGGTCAATTCTACCTGGTGGTCTTAACAAAATCCTGAACAGTTGATTTGTCCTCCCTTTTGGTATCAGTTAGATGCCAGAAATGCTTCTTGAATGGAGAATTTCTTTCCTCTGGTAATGGTGAAAATTTTTCTAGTGAAACAAGAGGAATGCCATATTAGGAAACACAATATAAAATCAGTGGATAAAAAGTGCTGAGATATTTGGCTATTAATATACAAAAAAACTTTTAATTGAATCCATACACCTCACCTTAAACAAAATATATTTAATGTTGATTAAATACATAGATATGAAAAAGAAAAGTTGAAACCTTTTAGAAGTATAGCATATTTAAAACCTGTAAAAGGAAAGAATTTTTTGAATCCATAATATACACAATAAAAATACTTTAAGCAACTACTTTAAAGAGGCTTGATAAATTCACCTATATTAAAAATAATAGGGGGCGGAGTCAAGATGGCAGTGTGGGAAGACACGAAGATCGCGTCTCCCCACAAATGGGTAGGTTGCCGGAAGCCAGCGGGGGACCTGAGGCCCAAGCAGACCAGAGGAACCCTGGATCAACTGGATAAGACCTGGGGGAAGTCAGGGGGGCAGGGAAGGGGAAGCCGGACGGGACCAGCGCCCCTGGGGAGTAGCTGGGTGAGGGGAGGGACCATTGGGGGCTGGGGAGATCCGAAACCGCAACAGGGTTTCTCCCGCCCAGGAGGCCAGGAGGCCTGCTGAGCTCCCAGGCTTGGGGGCCTGCTGGACTCCCCAGGGGGTCCTCCACCCTCCAAGGCCCCCTCCGGGCTGCCTGGGTCCTGGGGGTGTGGGAAGGAGGGAGGAGGGCAAGGAGGTGGAGAGGCGGACAGGTGGGGTGGGGGCTTTGAGCTTGGTGGACAGGGAAGCAAGAGGGCGGTTCGCCTGCCCTCTTGGTCAGGGAGGCCGACTGGGCTCCCAGGCCTGGTCCTTCACTCTCCGGGCCCCCCTCCTGCACGAGGATCCTGGGGGCATGGTGGGGAGGGGGATGGGAGGAGGGAGAGGCAGACAGTGGGGGTGGGAAGGGATCTCTCCAAGTCAGAAGAATAGGGGAGGCACCACCGGGTATTTCTTCTGGGCTGGTCCTCCACCTTCCAAGGCTCCTCCCGGCCGTTGGTCCTAGAAGTACAGGAGGGAAGCAGTGAGGGGAAAAGAAGAGAGGCAGAAGGGGGGAGGGATCCTCTGGGATCAGAGGATCAGGGGAGGAGTGGAAGACATTTCTGCTGCCCATTGGCCCAGGAAGCCTGCTGGGCTCCCGGGCCTGGTCTCCAACCCTCCAGGGTCCCCTCTCAGACACATTTGTCCTGGGGATGTTGGAGCGTGGCAGGGGACGAGGAGGAGAGGCAGACTGGTTGTGGGATGTCCCAGGAGCAGAGGACCAGGGGCGGTACGGAGGACCTTTAACCTGCCCACTTGGGCCCGGTGGGACTGTTGGGCTCCTGAGTCTGTCTCTTGGTCTCTCCAGCTGCGTAGGTCATACAGGTGTGGGAGGGAGGGAGGAGAGAAGAAGAGGAAAAGAGGCAGACAGCGGTGGGGGGAACCTTGCAGGACCGGAGGATCAGAGGTGACACTGCAGGAAATCACCTTACCCACCTGGCACCAGGAGGCCTGTTGCACCCCCAAGCCTGGTCTTTGGTTCTCCAGGGGCCCCTCTAGGTCTCACTGGTCCTAGGAGTGTAGAAGGGAAGCAGGGGAGAAGAGGAGAGGCAGACAGGGGATGGGGCCTTCTGGGATTGGAGGATCAAGGGAGGTGGAGAAGGTATTTCCCCTGCCCACTAGCTCTGGGAAGCCTGCTAGGCTCACAGACCTGGTCTTTCACACTCCATGGCCCCCTCCAGCTGCTTAGGACCTAGGAGAGTGGGGAGAGGGGGAGAGGAAGAGAGGCAGACAGGGACCCTACGAGACTGCGAGATCTGAGGAAGTGCCGCAGGCATTACCCTAGCCCAGTTGGCCCTGGAAAGCCTGATGGGCATCAGAGTCTGGTCTCCTGCCATCCAGTGCCCCCTGCAGCTTGGGGAATAGGGCCCTAGAGGAATAGAAGAGAGGGGGTGAGGAAGAATAGAACCCAAGGGGTAGTGACCCTCTGAGATTGGAGGACTAGGGGAGGTGCCTAGCATTTCTCCCACCAACTCGGGCACAGGGAGCCTGCTGGGTACCTCAGTCTGGTTCTTTGCCCCCAGGACCAGAGGCATTCCTGGGCCCCTCTCCCTCTTTGGGCTTAAGCCCCATTCCCCACCACCCCCAGGGCCTTTTCTAAGCATAGGCACTGCCCATTGCCTAACCTCCCCACCACCCCACCCCCACCACTGACTAAGCCCCACCCCCATCTAAGCACTGCCCCCACATCCAAGGCATTTTCTGGCTTTTTTTTTCCCCTTTTCTTTTTCTTTTTCTTTTTCTTTCTTCTCACCTCATCACTTAGGCTATTGTTTTACCTCCCAATTTTTCTCCATCTTTTTTTTTTATTTTTTTCTAACACATCTGTTAGTTTCCTATCATCATATTTTTTATCTTTATCTTGCTATTGTTCTGCTGTTCACCTACTTTTTTTAAAATTTTTTTTTTCGTTTTGCTGCTCCACATGGCTTGTGGGATCTTGCTTCACAGGCCCAGGGTCAGGCCTGAGCTCCTGAGGTGGGAGCAATGAGTCCAAAACATTGGAGTAACAGGGAAACTCAGTTCCCAGGGAATATTCATCACAGTGATGTCTCCCAGAGGTTCTCACCTCAACACCAAGACCCAGCTATACTCAACAGCCTACAAATTCCAGTGCTTGAAACCTCAAGCACAACACCCAGTGGGACAGGAACACAATCCCACCAATCCAAAGTGGGGGGAAAATGAGATGACAAAAAATTATGTCACAGATGAAAGAACAAGGTAATAATACACAGACCAAATAAATGAAGCAGAAATAGGAAAGTTGCCAGAAAAAGAATTCAGAGTAATGATAGTAAAGATGATCCAAAATCTTGATAACAAAATACAGAAAATACAAGAAACAGTTAATAAGGACTCAGAAGAACTAAAGAGCAAACAAACAGTAATAGACAACAAAATAACCAAAATTAAAAATACTCTAGATGGTATAAGCAGCAGAATAACTGAGGCAGAAGAACCAACAAGTGAGTTGGAAGATAGAATAGGGGAAATAACTGCCACAGAGCAGGAAAAAGAAAAAAGAATAAAAAGAATGGAAGACAGTTTCAGAGACCTTGGTGACAACATTAAGCACACCAACATTCGAATCACAGGCATCCCAGAAGAAGAAAACAAGAAAGGGTCTGAGAAAATATTTGACGAGGTTATAGTGGAAAACTTCCCCAACAAGGAAAAGGAAATAATTAATTAAGTCCAAGAAGCATAGAGAGTCCCATTCAGAATAAACCCAAGGAGAAATACACTGAGCCACATATTAATCAAACTAACAAAAATTAAACACAAAGAAAAAACATTAAAAGCAGCAAGAGAAAAGCAACAAATAACATATAAGGGAAAACCCATAAGGATAACAGCTGATCTTTCTTCAGAAACTCTACAGGCCAGAAGGGAATGGCAGGATATACTGAAAGTCCTGAAAGAGAAAAACTTACAGCCAAGAATACTCTACCCAACAAGAATCTTATTCAGATTTGACAGAGAAATCAAAAGCTTTACAGACAAGTAGAAGTGAAGAGAATTCAGCACCACCAAACCAGCCTTGCAACAATTGCTAAAGGAACTTTTCTAAGTAGGAAACACAAGAGAAGGAAAAGACCTACAAAAATGAACCCAAAACAATTAAGAAAATGGTAAAAGGAACACACACGTCAATAATCACCTTAAATGTAAATGGATTAAATGCTCCAACCAAAAGACACAGACTGGCTGAATGGATACAAAAACAAGACCCTTCTATATGTTGCGTACAAGAAACCCTACAAGAAACTTCAGACCAAGGGACACATGTAGACTGAAAGTAAAGGGATGGAAAAAGATATTCCATGCAAATGAAAGTCAAAAGAAAGCTGGAGTAGCCATACTCATATCAGACAAATTAGACTTTAAAGTACAGACTATTACAAGAGACAAGGAAGGACACTACATAATGATCAAGGGATCCATCCAAGAAGAACATATCACAATGGTAAATATGTATGCACCCAAAATAGGAGCACTTCAATACATAAGGCAAATGCTAACAGCCATAAAAGGGGACATCAACAGTAACACAATAATAGTAAGAGACTTTAACACCCCACTTACATCAATGGACAGATCATCGGAACAGAAAATAGATAAGGACACACAAGCTTTAAATGACACATTAGACCATCTCGACTTAATTGATATTTATAGGACAGTCCATTCAAAAATGACAGAATACACTTTCTTCTCAAGTGCACACAGAACATTCTCTAGGATAGATCACATCTTGGGTCACAAATCAAGCCTTGGTAAATTCAAAAAAATTGAAATCATATCAAGCATTTTCTCTGACCACAACGCCATGAGACTAGATATCAATTACCTGAAAAAAACTGTAAAAAATACAAACACATGGAGGCTAAACAATACGCTATTAAACAACCAAGACATCACTAAAGAAATCAAAGAGGAAATCAAAAAATATCTAGAAACAAATCACAATGAAAACACAACAACACAAAATGTATGGGAGGCAGCAAAAGCAGTTCTAAGGGGGTAGTTTATAGCAGTTCAGTCCTACCTCAAGAAACAAGAAAAATATCAGATAAACAACCTAACCTTACACCTGAAACAATTAGAGAAAGAAGAACAAAGAAAACCCAAAGTGAGCAGAAGGAAAGAAATCATGAAGATCAGATCAGAAATAAATGAAAAAGAAATAAAGGAGACAACAGCAAAGATCAATAAAACTAAAAGCTGATTCTTTGAGAAGATAAACAAAACTGATAAACCATTAGCCAAATTTATCAGGAAAAAAAGGGAGAGACTGCAAATCAACAGAATTAGAAATGAAAAAGGAGAAATAACAACTGACACCACAGAAATACAAAAGATCATGAGAGACTACTACAAGCAACTATATGCCAATAAATTGGATAACCTGGAAAAAATGGATAAATCCTTAGAAAAGTACAATCCTCCAAGACTGAACCAGGAAGAATCAGAAAATATGAACAGACCAATCACAAGTATGGAAATTGAGGCAGTGATTAAAAATCTCCCAACAAACAAAAGCTGAGGGCCAGATGGCTTCACAGGCAAATTCTATCAAACATTTAGAGAAGAGCTAACACTTATCCTTCTCAAACGCTTCCAAAATATAGCAGAAGGAGGAACCCTCCCAAATTCATTCTATGAGGCCACCATCACCCTGATACCAAAACCAGGCAAATATGTCACACACAAAAAAGAAAATTACAGGCCAATATCACTGATGAACATAGACATAAAAATCCTCAACAAAATACTAGCTAATAGAATCCACCAGCACATTAAAAAGGTCATATGCCATGATCAAATGGGGTTTATCCCTGGAATGCAAGGATTCTTCAATATACGCAAAGCAATCAATGTGATACATCACATTAACAAATTGAAGGATAAAAACCTATGATCATCTCAATAGATGCAGAAAAAGCTTTTGACAAAATTCAACATCCATTTATCATAAAAACTCTCCAGAAAATGGGCATAGAAGGAAATTACCTCAACATAATAAAAGCCATATATAACAAACCAACAGGCAACATCGTTCTAAATGGTGAAAAACTGAAAGCATTCTCTCTAAGGACAGGAACAAGACAGGAGTGTCCACTCTCACCATTATTATTCAACACAGATTTGGAAGTTTTAGCCACAGCAATCAGAAAAGAAAATGAAATAAAAAGAATCCAAATTGGAAAAGAAGTAAAATTGTCACTCTTTGCAGGTGATATGATGTTATGTATAGAAAACCCTAAAGACTCTACCAGGAAACTGCTAGCACTAGTTGATGAATTTAGTAAAATAGTTCCTGCACAGAAATCTCTTGCATTCCTATACACTAACAATGAAAGAGCAGAAAGAGAAATTAAGGAAACTCTCCCATTTACCACTGCAACAAAAAGAATAAAATACCTAGGAATAAACCTGCCTAAAGAGGCAAAAGACCTGTATGCAGAAAACTATAAGATACTGATGAAAGAAATCAAAGATGATACAAACAGATGGAGAGATATACCATGTTGTTGGATTGGAAGAATCAATATTGTGAAAATGACTATCCTGCCCAAATCAATTTACAGATTCTATGCAATCGCTATGAAATTACCAATGACATTTTTTACAGAACTAGAACAAGAAATCTTACGATTTGTACAGAAGCACAAAAGACCCCAAATAGCCAAAGCAATCTTGAGAAGGAAAGACAGAGTTGGTGGAATTAGGCTTCCTGACTTCAAACTATACTACAAGGCCACAGTGATCAAGACAGTATGGTACTGGCACAAAAACAGGAAGGAAGATCAAAGGAACGGAATAGAGAAACCAGAGATAAACCCTCACACATATGGGCACTTTATCTTTGACAAAGGAGGCAAGATTACACAATGGAAAAAAGACAGCTTCTTCAATAATTGGTGCTGGGGAAATTGGACAGCTACATGTAAAAGAATGAAATTAGAACACTCTTTAACACCATACACAAAAATAAACTCAAAATGGGTTAAAGACCTAAATGTAAGGCCAGACACTATAAAACTCCTAGAGGAAAACATAGGCACAATACTCTACGACATACATCAAAGTAAGATCCTTTTTGACCCACCTCCTAGAATAATGGAAATAAAATCAAGAATAAACAAATGGGACCTGGTGAAACTTAAAAGCTTTTGTACAGCAAAAGAACCCATAAACAAGACAAGAAGACAACACTCAGAATGGTAGAAAATACTTGCCAAAGAAGAAACGGACAAAGGATTAATCTCCAAAATATACAAGCAGCTCATGCAGCTTAATACCAAAAAAGCAAATAACCCAATCCACAAATGGGCGGAAGACCTAAATAGACATTTCTCCAAAGAAGACAGACATGCAGATGGCCAACACACACATGAAAAATGCTCAACATCACTAATCATAAGTGAAATGCAAGTGAAAGCCACAATGAGGTATCACCTCACTCCGGTCAGAATAGCCACCCTCAAAAAATCTAGAAACAATAAATGTTGGAGAGGCTGTGGAGAAAAGGGAACTCTCCTGCACTGTTGGTGGGAATGTAAGCTGATACAGCCACTATGGAAAACAGTTTGGAGGTTCCTTAAAAAACTAAAAATGGAACTACCATATGACCCAGTAATCCCACTACTGGGCATATACCCAGAGAAAACCATCATCCAAAAAGAAACATGTACCATACTGTTCATTGCAGCACTATTTACAATAGCCAGGTAATGGAAACAACCTAAATACCCATCAACAGATGAAAGGATAAAGAAGATGTGGCACATATATACAATGGAATATTACTCAGCCATAAAAAGGAATGAAATGGAGCTATATGTAATGAGGTGGATAGACCTAGAGACGGTCATACAGAGCGAAGTAAGCCAGAAAGAGAAAAACAAATACCATATGCTAACTCATATATATGGCATCTGAAGAAGTGGTACTGATGAACCCAGTGACAGGGCAAGAGTGGAGATGCAGATGCAGAGAATGGACTTAAGGACATGGGGCTGGGGTGGGGGGTGGGGGGCAAAGGGGAAGCTGGGATGAAGTAAGAGAGTAGCATAGACATAGATACACTACCAAATGTAAAATAGACAGCTAGTGGGAAGTTGCTGTATAACAAAGGGAGATCAACTCGATGATGGGTGATGCTTTAGAGGACCAGGACAGGGAGGGTGGGAGACAGTCGCGGGAGGGAGGGGATGTAGGAATATGTGTATAAATACAGCTGATTCACTTTGGTGTACCTCAAGAAGTGGTACAAGAGTGTAAAGCAATTATATTCCAAAAAGGAACTTAAAGTAATAATAATAATACAAAACATATATTAAAAAGATACATTAAAAAGTGAAAATAAGCAATAGACTGGCAGAAGATATTTGCAAACATATAACTAACCAAAGATTA
The DNA here is from genome assembly GCF_030028045.1 of Hippopotamus amphibius kiboko. Classification (NCBI taxonomy): domain Eukaryota; kingdom Metazoa; phylum Chordata; class Mammalia; order Artiodactyla; family Hippopotamidae; genus Hippopotamus; species Hippopotamus amphibius. Next base: position 89,333,085 of record NC_080193.1, on the reverse strand, counting down.
GCATCCAGGATATATAAAGGACTCCAAAAATTAGTAGGCAAAAGAAAAACAACCATCAGAACATCTAATATCCATGTAATTAGAGTCCCAGAAGGAAAGGAGACAGAGATTAGGGCAAAAGAAATATTTGAAGAAATAATAGCCAAAAAACTTCCCAAAGTTGGTGAAAGACCAAGCATCTCAGCAAACCCCAATCATAAATTTAGTGAATTCAAATAAAGCCCTGCCTATACAATTGCAATCAAACTGCTGGAAAATATGAATAAAGAACAAATCTTGAAAGGAGTTAGAGAAAAATGACACATTACATACAGGAGAACAATGATTCAAATAACAATGGATTTCTCATCAAGAACCACGGCGGTGAGAACACAGTGTAATAACATCCTTTAAAATGCTAAAAGGCGAAAAAATAGCTACTAACCCAGAATTTTATATCCAGCAAAATATTCTTCAGAAATGAAGGTAAAATAAAGATATTTTCAAATAAAGGAAATGTAAAAGAATCAGGCTAAGTCCTGTGCAACAAAAAGAGCTGAAGGGAGTTTCTCAGGCTGCAAGAACTGGTACTAGGGTAAAACTACATCTTCAGGAAAGGATAGAGTATCAAAAACAGTAAATGTAAATATCTGGTGTATAACTCATGATTCAACCTGAGAAGTATATAGACAGAGAGATAATGATAGAGATTGGAGACAGAGATGGAGATGGAGATAGAGATGGAGATAGAGATGGAGAGAGGCAGGGAGAGAGAGAGAAGAAGAGACAGAGAGGAGGGTTTGGCAAGGGCAGGTGATCAAGAAGAGAAGATAATAAGTAGGTTGGAACCTCAAAAGTTTGGCGTCTCTGAGCTCAAGGAAAGCCTAAGCCCTGTTCTACAGGTCTAACCCAGGATAATATTCCTTTCAATTAAAGTCAACTGGTAATAATTGGGGACTTTAATTATATCTACAAAATCTCTTCGAAGCAGCATCTAGATCAGCGTTTGACTGAATAGCTGGAACTACAGTTCAGCCTACCCAAGATGACACACCAAAAAGCCACCACATCTGGATAAATATGAAACATTACTTTCTTTCCTCTAAAACTCTTTAAAATACATAAAGTTGCTCAAACTAAAAATTTTTATATTGGTGGAATTTTCAATGTTCGTAAACATATGACAACTGTAATATAAAAGACGGTGGATATGGAGTAAAGGGACCCATATATCAGTGGCAATACTAACTCTTAGTAGCCTGTGGATTTATATAATTTACAAATATATTAAACAACCACTAGCATAATACAACAATGTATAATTTTACACCAATATATAAATTAAAATAGAATCGTAAAAATATTCAATCTAAAACAAGGCAGGAATTTGTGACAACATGGATGGACCCAGAGGGCATTCTGCTAAGTGAAATAAGTCAGACAAAGACAGACACTGTATGGTCTCACTTACATGTGAAAGCTTTAAAAACCAAAGCAAAAACAAAAATCAAGCTCATAGATACAGAGAACAGATTGGTGGCTGTCAAATGTGAGGGATGTGGAATAGGAAAAATGGGTAAAGGAAGTCAAAAAGTACAAACTTCCAGTTATAAAATGAACAAGTCATGGGGATGTTAAATAAATAAGTAAAAACAAGGCAGCAAAGGATAACAGAGCAGCAAAAAACAAACTGTAATATAATGAAATAGTAGACCTAACTTCAACCAGATCACTAATTATATTAAATGTTAGTGGTCTAAGCATTAAAAGGGAGAGATTGCCAGAACAGATTTTAAAAAAGCAAGACTCAAGTGCACTGCCTCTAAGAGATGCACTTTAAAGATACATGTAGTTTGAAAGTAAATGGATGGAAAAGTTATACCCTGTGAACAGTAAGCATAAGAAGACAGGAGTGACTATATTAGTATGGAATTTTACAAGTAGATTTCAGGACAAAGAGTGTAACCAAGGATAATTTTTAGAAGGGACAATTTGCCAGGAAGACAACAATAATAAATGTGTTTGCACCTAATAGGAGAAGCCCATGAATCAATACTTGACAGAAATAGAAGAAAAAAACAGACAATTTCACAATCATGGTAAGTTTTAACACCTCTCTGTCATCAACGATAGAACAACCAGAAGATCTAAACATTACTATCAACCCTCCCGAACTAATACATACTGATAGAATTCTATCCAAATACATATTCTTTTTAACCACACATAGTGCACTCACCAAGATAGAGCATATACTGTGCTATGAAATGTATCAATAAGTTCGAAAGAGCTGAAATTATGTAGTGTGTCCTATGATCACAAAAGAATTCATCAATAATGTATCTAGGAAAATCTAATTATTCAGAAATTAAATGGCATACTCTAAAAAATTTATGGGTCAAAGACAAAATCACTAAGTAAATTAGAAAATATTTTGAACTAAATGATAAAGAAAATACAATATGAAAATTTGTAAGATAGGACTAAAGTAGTGCCTAAAGGGAAACTCAACTTTAAATGCAAAAGAAGAAAAGTCCAAAAACTATGGCCTAATCTACCTTAACAAGCTCTAAAAAAGAAGAGCAAAGTAAGCCCACAGTGAGTAGAAGGAATGAAATAAAGATGAGAATAGAAATCAATGAAATTGAAAATAGTTTATAGACAAAATTAACAAAGCCAAAATTTGGTTTTGGGGGGAAAAATTACAAATTCCTAGTTAAATTCATCCCAAAAAAAAAAAAAAAACACCAGAGAAAGAGGGAGAAAGAGAGGGGGAGAGGGACGGACGGAAAGAATACAATGTCACCAATGTCGGGAATAAAATAAGGGTTATCACCACAAAGTCTACAGACATTGAAAGGATAATAACTGAAGTTTGAAAAAACTTTGTATAATCATAGTTTAAAACTTAGATGAAAGAAATAATTTCTTGAAAAATGTAAGTTATTAAAATTGGTACAGAAAGAAACAGAAATGATGAACTGCCAGATTTGAAACAGATTTGATGAACTAACAAAAACACCCGAAAGAAAAACAATCAACAAATGACAAAACACATGAACAGACAATTCATGAAAGAAAAAACCTGAACAGTTCCTAATCCTATGAAAAGATGCTTGATCTTTAGGAAAATGTAAATTAAAACTACATGAGGAAACATTCCAAATTTATCAAATAGGCAAAAATTAAAAGCCTAACAATAACAAATATTGGTAAGGATACCTGAAAAGCAGAAATTCTTACAAACTTCTAGTGGATACGCAAATTGGTACAGACATTTTAGAGGCAGTTTGACAGCATCCGGTAAAGCTGACAAAGCAGGTAGCCAATAACTCCACAACTCCACTCTGGGTATATGTTTAGGGAAACACATGTGTTCACAGGAAATGTGTATAAGGATGTTCATGCAAGTTTCATTCATAACTGACAATGTTAGAAATAAGCTAAATGTGCATCAAGAGGAGAATGGATAAAAAACACATGTAGATATATTCATATATGGAAATCTAAACACCTGTTAATATGAAAGTACTAGAGATATATGATATGTTCAAGACAAATAAATATCAAAAAGTTACACAAAGAAAGCAAGTTCAGAAGGATACAAAAATGATGCCATTTTTAAACACAATATATGAAAACAATGCTACATAACTTTAAGGATACGTAGAGAGTGGATATATAAAGGCAGAGATGGGAATGACGAATATCAAAACCAAATACTGTTGTCTCTACTGAGAAACAGGGGGATGGGATCCAGCATGTTTGTAATGTTTTCTTTTTAGGCTGATAGGTGCACATACTGGTATTCACTCTAGTATGCATTGCACCTTTTTGTAAGTCTGAAATAGCATGTAATTTTACAAATTAGAAAAGAACTAGAGTCCCAAATATGGCTGCTTGGCAAAAGATGGAGCCTTCAGTTGTGATGAGGGAACAGACGCCCTTGCTGAATGCCCTCAACTGTTTTGACTTCTGGAGGGGCGGGCTGTGATTACAGCTGCGATTAGGTGACTCACCATAATTATGTTTTGTTGAAATTGAATTTATTGAAGCATGAATCACTCTGCCCAAGTCCTACCTAATTGCTCCAACACTGTGGATGGGAAGGATGGCGGAGGAGTTTTCAGTGGAGGTCACCGCAGATGACTGTGCCCGCGTGTGTGTGTGCGTGTGCATGCGGGTGCCTGACTGCTCACACGCCTGCCATGCTCGCCCTGCCCAGAGCTAGCTGCGCTGCTTCGTTCTCTGTGATGATGGGAGGTTGGCAGGGAATGTTTACAGGTTTAACTGTGGTTTATTCTGCCTTCCTCCCCCTACTCATGTTTCTAAGCAATCCGCTACTTGGCTATCTGGCACCCTGGTGGGGGTCTCTGGGCCTCAGATGGGCCCCCCTCTGGGTGTGGTCTGGTTCCTTAAAGCTGCTGACCAGCAGATTTTATCTATGTCCTCCCAGCTCAGACCCCCCACTGCTCAGCGGGTATCTGAAGGATGCCCTAGGAGCTGTGCACGGGCTGCAGAGCTGTAATTTAAGTCCACATGGGCTCTCTGAGGGGGGCAAACAGCAAACCCAGAGTGTGGCAGAACCCCTGCAGTTTCCCTCTCTGCAGCGCACTTACAAGGGGGTCTGGGGGATGGGGACTACTTAGGCTCTTACACACTGTGAGTCACCCACAGAGTCAAGCCAGCAAAGAGCTTAGAGCCTTTCTCCTGACTCCTCAAACTGTGAAGACGCGAGACCTCAAGTCATCCGGTCATTGTTCATCTTTGTGTCATACCAATGGAACAAATGAAATGGGCTTCGCCTATATCAGGTTGCGTGTAGGCTAGACACAAGTGAGAACTAAATGACCAGCAGCTTTTTGATTCCAGAGGCAAACTGCATCATAAGGACAGCAATGAGTGCAAACACTTGTACCTACTTACTAGGAACCAGGCACTGTCTTAACCACATTTTAACTCATTTACTCTTGACAGCTTCATGCGGTGGATGTCTTTACCAGCAGCACTTTGCAGACTAGGAAACTGAGGCATGGGAAAGTTAAGAAACCTGCTCACATCCACTTATCTAGTAAATGAGGGAGCCCAGACTAACTCAGACTGTCTAATTCCAGATTCCATGCTCTTAACCACTCCCCTGCATACCTTGAACATGGCAGACACTATGCTGGGAGCTTTAAAAAGTCATCTGACTTACTCCTCAAAACTATTCCCATCTGACACGTGAGAACACTAAAGCTGAAAGAGGTAAAGTAACCTGCAAAGATTACACAAATAAAAAGTCATACAATTAAGATCTGAACCTTTTGGTTCAAATGACCCGCCCGGTGCTGAAGCAGAAGTAGAAGAGAAATGCACAAGACAGGATGGGCATGAGCAACAGTCCATGGGCCCCAAAGCTGTATTCCATCCAACTGCTCATTTGAAGGTGCTCCAGGCATGCTCCTGGGCGCCCTCCTCCTTCTCTGATTCAGACTTGGGTGTGATCATGGCAGTCTCCTTCCAATTACTGCATCTTCTCCGGCAACCATCTCCTCTATGCCATTCTTAAACACAGTAATGAAACTACTAGCATTTTAAACTAGCATTTTAAAAATCCATTGACTTATTTTTTTTTTACTCTCTAACTTCTACTTACTAGAGTCAATTATTAAAGAGTAAGCACTCCAGGGAGAAGGCAACATGTTAAACCCATGTTGACAAACTTTTGAAAGAATTGGCTGAATGGTCACTGACAATGGGGAACTCTGTGTATAGACTCACAGTGGGCATTTGGAGAATCAAAGAGGCAGTAAGTTTAATTAATAGAGAAATGCGAATCAATATTACAATGAGGTATCACCTCACACAAGTTGGAATGGCCATCATCAAAAAGTCTACAAGTAATAATTTCTAAAGAGGGTGTGGAGAAAAGGCAACCCCCCTATACTATTGGTAGGAATGTAAATTGGTGCAGTATGGAGGTTATTTAAGGAAACTAAAAATAAAGGTACCATATGATCCAGCAATCCCACTCCTGGGCATATATCAGAAAAAAATGAAAACTGTAATTTGAAAAGATACAAGCACCACAATGTTCACAGCAGCACTATTTACAATAGCCAAGACATGGAAACAACCCAAATGTCCATCCACAGATGAATGGATAAGGAAGATATGGTATATATATACACAATGGAATATTACTCAGCCATAAAAAAAGAGTGAAATAAAGCCATTTGAAGTAACATGGATGGACCTAGAGATTATCATACTAAGTGTGGTAAATCAGATAGAGAAAGACAAATATCATATGGTATCACTTATATGTGGAACCAAAAAAATGATACAAATGAACTTATTTACAAAACAGAAATAGACTGACAGACATAGAAAACAAACTTATGGTTCCCAAAGGGGAAAGGAGGAGGAGGGATAAATGAAGAGTATGGGCCAAGGCATTGGTGGTATAGTGGTTAGCATAGCTGCCTTCCAAGCAGTTGACCCAGGTTTGATTCCCGGTCAACGCAAGTGCTTTTTTACAACAGTGTAAAGCAACTATATTCCAATAAAGAGCTTTAAAAAAACTGTAAAAAAAAAAAAAAGAGTTTGAGATTAACAGATACACACTACTATATATAAAATAGAGAAACAACAAGGACCTACTGTATAGCACAAGGAATTATAATAACCTATAGCATAAAAGAATCTGAAAAAGATTATATGTATATACACACACACACACACACAGACCCATAACTGAATCACTTTGCTGTACACCTGGAACGTTGTAAACCAATTATACTTTTTTAAAAAAGAAAAACTTTAAAAATAAAATAAATTAGTTAAAAAAAAATCAGCACGGAATGGTGTTGAAGTCAGAGACAGAATTTTCCAACTCACTGCCTAGTTATTCCGGGAACGAGTCTGTGCTCTTGTCCTTCCCATTCTGGTTTGTTGCCTCTGAAATAACACAGATTCAAAGCTGGCAGATGAGCAACAAATCCTGAGATCCTTGCAGACGTGAATGTCAGAGTGTCCCTGGCTCAGGATATCACTCAGTTCTTTCCTGTTACCTTTGCATTTTTCCAATCTCTTTGTTTGGTATCGTTCTCTGACTTAACAAATTCACTATCAAGTTTACCATCCAGAATGCAGGGATAGTTTAACAAGTTTCCTGGAATCTCACTTATCACCCCCCAACTTTGACCTCTCCCAGGTAGACCCCTGTTCAACAGAAAGCAAGGTGTGCTGTCAGCCATGCAGCCATGCGTACACCTACCTAAGACCTGAGTCCTCTTTTTCTTATGCCATTTGTTGGTCAGAATGCCTGCTGCCCTGGTTCGCCCTTGAAAGTTATTCCATCCTAGCCTCCCATATTACTCTTTCCCATTTCTCTTCTCCTTTCTCTTCTCCTCCAACTTCCCCAGTTTCTCTTCTTAACTTCTCCCGTTAACCACAGCATCACTCGGCTTCAGTACATATCCCTCTGCTTTAATTTCTATAACTGAAGCAATGGTAACCTCACTCTTTTTTCTCTATTTGGAGAGAGACTCAGGAATAAAATGACATCTCATCAAGAAACTCCCTCAGGACTTATTTGAGTAGTCATTTTAAAGCGGTGACTGAGTCTTTGACCTGTAAAGGAAAGCTTATACCTGAATATCAACAACACAGAAGTATCATCAAACACTCTGTATATGTAGAAGATTTTATGGAAATCTATGGATTTGGAGGAGGGGAGCAATGAAGGCCTAATATGAGTATTTGGTCATTGTAATTAAAATTGAAGAAAGAAGCATAGTTCCATGTTTCAGTGAAAGCATAAAGATATAGGAAATCCCAAGGAACAGAAAGAGATAAGAATCCAGGGGAAGTAAGAAGTTAGGAATGGAAGTGACCATAAAATTTTAACTTGCTAGGATTTTCTCTGTACTACCATGACCATAACAAGGAGGTTGCACTTTTCTTAGAAAGTGGAATAGGAATTTAGGACAGCATCATCTATTTATATGATTTAAATTACAACAGTTTTTAAACTAGTACCACAGTGCCTACAACTCCAGAACAAATATGCATCACTGATACTGTCTTCAAGGCACCATCTTTGTCTATCACCACCTCATCTCCTTTCTCCATCTCCAGCAATGACACCACAATCTGCCCAACAGCAGGCTTATAACTTAGAAACATCTTCTCACTACTTCACCCCCCACCCTGTATCCACTTCATATCTAAACTGCGCCAACACCACAGTGGGTACCCAGGCATGACCACAGTCGATTCAGATGTGATCAGTGTGTTGTTGCAACACACCAAGTTTAGCCTAAGGCAATCCAATCCACCTGTGAAAAGGAACAATAAATTCCCATCCTTACTTTCCATCACGTAAAGTGGCCAAAACAAACTAGATTGGTGGAACCATTTATTCCTGTCTGGTTGCTACAGGACATGTGGAGTCAGCAGTTTTCTTGCACTTCATCATCCCTCTAGCTCTTATCCTCTCTCCCATTTCTTTACCACCAGATTTCTGAAGTAGCCTCCAACTTATATCCATCTATCTCCCTCTTGTTTTAACCTCTATAATTAAACTGATTTAGATTTAGATTTAGATCCAGGGAAATTGAGCCACATTTACACCATTCGTTGGTCTCACTTCAGACCAACAAATAATCATTAGCATGCTACCACATGTAAACAGGAGACAAAGTAAATGCTTTTGATCTAAATATTTGAGACGTTGTCTCTTGGTAAATACAAACTCTCTTCACCTCAGGACTACATGTATTTGAGCAGACATTGGATGTGGGAAGATGGATTGGGAAAGTTTTATATCATATTTTGGGGAAAAGAATGCTAAAACTCTACCACTAGACCATCTGGAAATTTAGAGTTATCTGTCCCAGAGACTAGAAGATCTAAAACTTGCATTCCAGAAGATCAGGTATTGCTGTCTGTGTACCTATCAGCATGTATATGCAGACAATCACTTGAGGGAGAGGGGGCTGGGCAGCTGGTTGAATTTACTGAGACATCTTGAACTATTTTTTGAATGTTTGGGGCTTGGCAAATAAATGCATTGTGCCCCAAGCACCTTTTCCCCTTCATTTAAAACCCATGTGTATTGGAGAGGAAATTTAATTCTTATGCTCCTGATTCACTTACACTTAACCCATCAAAATCCAGCTTGGTGGGAACCATTGGATGCCCATGAACCTTCTGAAACTTGTATAATAAACCACTTGGAGTCCTCTTTTCTTTGAATCTTAGAAACCACAATGAGGAACTACTTTCAGTGGCTTTAGTTGGGGGAGCAAGATGGGATTTTGATTTTGCCCTCAGATTTTGCCACAGCCAACAAATTTTAACTTTGGTCAGACATATTGCCAGGTCTTGTATTCAGTTTTTGCCAATAACCTGAGATCCAAGGACCATTATTTTTGAAAGGTCTACAAATATGGACTGAGAGCCAATTCCAGCTATGTGCTGAGCACTGTGTGGGTCTCTGGCACTGGGTCCCAATGTCCTCACCAGTGACTAGCCTCTCCCTGCTCTGGATCTCTGAGTGGCTCTCTTTCCCTCTGCTACAGTCCAAATGTAGAGGAGATACTGTTCATTTGTAAAGAGTAGTGGAGAATGATGGAAAAGAGAATAGTATCAGGAAATACAATCCTGTAAAGGTAAACAGAGCATAACAACCTATGCACTGATGAAACAAATTATGGGAACATTTGCAAAATATGACCAAAGTTCACACAATCCTTATGCTCACCCAGAGTTTTAGCTTTGGACTACTTCAAATCTAATGTAGAAATTAAGATCACTTTTGGCCAGTTTGATTATCTACCTCAGTTGGTAGTAGATGAAAGAAAAAGAATAAATAATATGCAAGCAATTATTATCCAACTTTGGCTTTTGATTTCTCTGTAACAATCACAGGTAGATTCAAACATATAATCCTTTATTTGCCTGGGCCTGAATCTCACCAACATGTGAGAGACAGAGACAGAGAACAACGTATTTCTAGCTCACCTGTCCCTGTTTTCTTGCCCAAGTGGATACACGGTGGGAGAAGCCAGGTGGTCTTGACCTGTTCACAGACACCCTGTTCACAAGCAGTCAGGAGTTAGCTGTCTTCCCTGTACTGCAAGCCAGTCCTTAGAATTTCCTGACTCGTGCCTACCACATTCCCAACCTGGTGTTTCATTAAGGTCAGAGTGCTCATAAACATCATTCCTAGAGCTCACATTTCCCCACATCCCTCCAGGCACACTGTGTCTTTCCCTTGAGTCCCACAACTCGCAACATATGGAGGAGAAAAGAAGGGCATGAGGGTATTTTTCCACCTTTCCATTGAAACTACTGTGTAATTTATGCCCCTTCATTTCATCCAGAATCCTACTCTGGGCTACCAAGCTATTAAACATTCACTAATTTCAAGGCTCATGAAAGTACAATTTCTAGCGGAACAGTAGTTTTTATTGTTCCTCCTTGGTCTCTGAGTAACTTACACCATCAAAAAGAGAAAGGGCTGAGGTTTCTCTTGTTAATTCAGTCCCAAAATGGAAAAAAAGGATAATAATTTGAAATCCAGAAAGATAAACAAAATTAAAGAAGGAAGTTCCTGAGTTGGAAGAGACTACCCATTTGACTAGAATGAAAATGAGATGCTATGACACTGAGTACATGAATCCCCACCACATTGTCCCCACATGAGTTGTCCAGTCTGAATTCAGCCAGGCGAACCAGCATAGGAGGGGTACTAAAGGCTTTGATGTTAGATTGACCTGGGTCCAAATCACACCTCTGCCTTTTACTACCTATGTCACTCAACTTCATGAGCAGCAAGGTTTATCACCTACAAACTAGGAATAATAATAACTTCCTCAGGGTTATCATGATGATTGAATGGTCCATGTATTTCAAGTGTCTAGTGCAGAGTTGGCACAGAGTGGAAGGTGGTAGAACGGTAGTTATAAAATAACCAGCTCATATACCTTGATGTTTTTCTGGGAATTTTCATTAGTTGCTATTTCAAGTTAAAAATTGAAGGTTATTAAAAGTCAAATATGTTACCTAGAAGAAATAACAATCTCCTTCAGTGATTGCCACCTTGACATATATTAGTATGTCAGCCAAGCTTTCTGATGCTATAAGGATATGAGATAGGCAGATTTTAATGGCTAGGAGGAAAGGGGAAAATTTTGGAACATGGTTATGCTGGTGTTAAAAGATAAACTGAGGCATGTTACATTTTTAAGAGTTTGAGTAAAAATGGATTTCATTTGGGCAACCAAAAGTGATTAGAAGTGCTCCAACAGCAGGAGCTAGGGAAAGATTTTCATAGAGAAGACACAGTGGCAGAGCACAGAAATTATTTGATTGGCTGCAGCTTAAGTGTTTGCACCATTTGGGAAAGCTTAGTTGGCTGTTTGTGATTGGTTGTCCTTAAGTTTCAATTTCATAATCTTGAGGCATTACAGACTTTTTTTTTTTTGCGTACATATGCCACTAAGACAATAAAGCCACCTCAGTCCAATGGCCTCTTGTTTAATTAATTTAACACTATGAAAGCAAATTCAAGTGGACATTTATTGTTAAAATTCCAGGAAGCGAGGATGCCAAATGAGAGTGGGGAGCCAGAGCAAAGGGAAATGGAAGAAAGGATGAGAAACTCTGAATAAGGAGAAATTTCACAGTTTTGCCTAGGAGCCCAGGATCAAATCTTACCACCACCTGTGCTTGTATCACTAATATACCACCTCATCCGGGTCATCAGTTGCCTTCTTGTGCAACTCTGCCTGGAGCCTAGTTTCTTCATAAGGTCCCTTACAACAATGTATACAGTAGGAGTAGAACAAATGTGATTGGATGATCCAGGGACCCCAGTAGGAGTTCTATACACTCATGGATCAACAGACAACATTCCCAGCCCTCATCAAGCAGGGTCTTTGTATTGCTCTTTTGCTCTGACAAATACAGGGCAATAGAGTCCCACTCAGGAACCTTAGACAAGTCACAGAATATAAAATAACTGGCTGAGCCTTACTATCTAAATGATGAACATTATCACACATACCTGCCTCAGGAAACAGAGAGGAGGCAATGGAATTCTAGTGGTACGTGGAGATTAAAGGGTTTGAATAAGTGGTACGTTAGTGATTAGTTTCTGGAACCTGACAAATTTGAAGACCACATCAAAGTTTCCCCTCCTCCTAGTCCAGAAGTTTTCCACTCATGGGCACACTGGTTTCATGAGAAAGGTATTTGAAGGGGAACCCGCACATTTCATAATAGCCTTCAATTCTGTTAGGAATTGCTTTACATAAGATGATGTCAAGCTATTCTTCAGGCCTGCTGAAGACAAAAAGAGTGTTCTGAGATGACTGCGAAGTGAACATGTTTTAAATGTCCACCATAAAGCTCTGGAAGAGAGGGATAATGTGCCCATCATGTAGACTTTGGTTGTGTGTTTTTCTTTCCTGTTTCTTATAAGATCTGAGGATATGAGAGATGAAAGACTAAGAGAAGAAAACTTTTCACCCAATCTTCCTGAAAAGGATGCTGGTTTGAAAAAGGTTTTCCTTAGGGAATAGTAAGGATATTGGGTTAAATAATGGATTTGAAGGCTATAAGAACATGCTGAAACTATGGCCATATTATTCTTCCAAAGTCTCGAAAGTATTCTTAACAAAAATTATTTCTTTATTTCTGTTTGAGTATATGTATCAAAAAAGAAACCTTAATTTCTTCTACTAAGGCCTAGATAGTTTCCCACTAACCACTTCAATACAAGGTACTGAATTGAAGCCAGATCGCTCTTCTAGAATGGGCTAATTATTGATCATTCATCGCTGCCCCGTTCCATTTTCTGCCATCTGTGCCGTCCTGCTCTCTGGCCATCTGATCCCCACAGACTTTTTTACCCAGTTTCCCTTGGCAGCTGGCTTTAGATGTTTGGGGTTTGGTGAATGGAAGACACTCACAGGTTACTTGAAAGTAGGGGTAAGCAGTGACGTCAGAAAAATGGTAGAATAAGGATTTCCAAAAAATTTCCTTTCCTTAAAAGCAGCCCCAAAAAAGTTGCAAAAACTGTCAGAATCAATTTTTCAGAATTCTAGAAATTAATCAAAGACTTGTAGCAATCCAGTTGTTTTCACTCAAGAAACACAGCTGAATCTCAGTAAAAGCAATAGCTTTACCCTGGCCCCATCCACACTCCCCCAGCTTAGAGGTAGCCTTGAAAAATAACATCCTGCATTCCTGGCACCTGACAGAGCAGAATGAAGCTGGAGCGCTTTCAAAGACTCATTCCCAAAGAGTAATAATCATTTGACCTATCTCATGGTTCTCTAGTAGATCCAATCAAAAAGCTTCATTTCACTCAAAAGCCTTTATTTCACCTGTCTCAGAATTTTGATAGTGCTGAAAGCACGTGGGGGTAGGGGCATTTTTTGAAATCATGTATCTGGTAGTGTATTAATATAGATACTGCCTGGGGCAATGTGGGGAAAACAACAGACAACCAAAAGGATTATAAAGAAAAGCTAGACGATGAGTTGTCTACAGGGGCTTGGAAAGTCTTCAGCTTACTCCTGGAAACCTGGAGGGCCAAGCCTAAGTCCAGGGCTACGCCATGAGAAGGCCCTGGCTGAACTTGAGACTCTGTACAAACAGGAAATCAGTGACAACAACCCAATATCCACCAATTGATGAATAGATAAACCAATGTGGTATATTCATACAATGGAATATTATCCATCCTTAGAAAGAAATGAAGAAGTGATACATACTATAATATGGATGAACTTGAAAACATTATGTGAAGTGAAAGAAGAAAGATGCAAAAGGGCATATAATGTATGATTCTATTCCTATGAGGAAATGTCTAGGACAGACAAATTGCCAGGGGTTGGAGGAAGAAGACAATGGGCAGTGACTTCTTATGAATATGGGATTCCTTTTTGGGGTGATGAAAATGTTCTGGAATTGGATAATGGTGATACTGCACAACCCTGTGACTCTACTGAAACCACTGAATTGTATGCTTTAAAATGGCGAATTTTATGTCATGTGAAATTTTATATGAATTATTTCTCAAATTTGTTTAAATGTGGAGGTGGGGGAGGTTGGGTATTTCTTCTCCCCTCTCTTATTTTTCAGTTAGGCCTTTCTGGAAGCAGGTATGTTCTACATCTATATTTCCCACTAAGCAATTCCTTCTTCATAGCTTCAAGCCACACCAGGCTCTAGGAACACTTTTTCTTCTCCTTGCCCCTTGGTCTAGGAGAGGTAATGGTATCCCACTCTTGCTATTCGCTGGGTGCCTCAGCTTTTTTGTTTCCTTAAGCTTTCTGACACTACTGGAGGTAGTCCCTTCATTAAAGGCACAAACCATCTCAGTGACGTCTGTTTCCTGGTAGGAGCTGACCAATGCACAGATATCCCCAACTGACAGTGAACCATGTTCTTTGAAGCTCCAATTCTCTGGAATGGGATCCCATGGAGAACAGATAGGACCATAGGATTCTCAAGGGATATTGATGCTTTCCAATATCCTGTTTTCCCATTATCCTCCCATCCTCTACTGCCTTGAGAAATCTGCTCACCCAAAAGGCTTCAGCTATCACCTCTGCACATATAACTACTCAGTTTGGGATTTCTGTCTCTAGCTAGACTCCTGGCTTTTAAACACACCTTTCCAATGGCACAATGAAAGCTTCCCCATGAACGTCTTACAGATAACTCAATATGCACACTTGACAATTTTAGTGAATGGCCCCATTCTCCATCCACTCATTCAAATTGGACACTTCAACATTATCTTCAAGTCTACCCTTTCTCTCATTGTCTAATCGGACCTCAAATCCCACTTATACTTTAGAAATATTTAGGAGGGGACTTCCCTGGTGGTGCAGTGGTTAAAAATCCACCTGCCAATGTAGGGGACATGGGTTCGAAACCTGGTCCAGGAAGATCCCACATACCACTGAGTAACTAAGCCTGTGTGCCACAGCTACTGAGCCTGCACTCTAGAGCCCGCAGGCCACAATTACTGAGCCTATGTGCTGCAACTGCTGAAGCCTGCGCACCTAGAGCCTGTGCTCCACAACAAGAGAAGCTACGGCAATGAGAAGCCCAAGCACCACAACGAAGAGTAGCCCCGCTAGCAGCAGCCCACGCACAGCAACAAAGACCCAACACAACCAAAAATTAATTAACTAATTAATTCTAAAAAGAAATATTTATGAGGAGTAGGTTTGCAATTCCCCTGCTTTCATCATCTTGTGTTCCTACTTCTAAATAGCCTTTCTGCTACCAGTTTCTTCTTTGTAGGACATTTTCCAACATACCCAAAATACCATGATTAATCTCACGAAATTTAACACTGATGCCATAATATTATCTAAATACAATAAATAGTCAATTGTCCCAATTATCCTAATATCTTTAATGATTAATTTTTCCAACCAAAGATCAAATCTAGGGTCATAGATTACAGTTATTCATGTCCCTTTATTGTTCATTAAGTCCCTCGCTTTCTTTTTTTTTTTTTTTTTTTTTCCTCTCTCATGACAGTGAGATTTTTGCAACACTCAGGCAAGTTTTTCTGTAGCCAGCCCCATAAATATGGGTTTTTCTGATTGTTGACTCATGTTTAAATTCTCCTTAGACATATTTGGCAAGAATATAGCATAAATGGTGCTGGGTCTTTCTCCGTGCATCACATCAGGAAGCACAGAATGTCAGATTATTCCATTATGGGTAATGATGTGCTGTTACTGGTTAAGATAATGTCCAACAGATTTTTTCCAAAGTAGAAATAGCTTTTTCTCTTTTGCAATTAGTAAGTAACTTTGAGGCTAAATTTAAGACTGTACAGATATCTTGTTACTCAAGAAATTTTCCCCAAATGATTTTAGTATCTATTGTTGATACTTGTCTGAATCAACCATTACATCAATGGTGACAAAGTGGTTATTTTCTAATTCTATTATTCCTTCTACACTCCACTAGCATCCTTCTGTAAAAAACTCTTCTTTACTCTCTTACCTCATTTTGTTTTGTTTGCTTGTTTGTTTTTAAATACCATTATTTTCAATTCAACTTAATAAAAGACATTATTATCATTATTCTTTAAATATTTAATTTTTCCCTAATCTGGCCATGGGAACATCTTTAAGCTATCTTTTGCGTTCATTTGATATGTTCCCATTTTCTTGCTTTGTAAGACAATAAAATATTCCAGATTTAACCTCAAATTTTCTTTCCTCATACCTTGTTGAACAGAGCTAATAAATATGTGTTTAGGTCATGAGTTCATTCTGATACCTTCACCTCCAATACAGAGAGCTCTTCATCTCCTCCCATTCCTTATATCTAGCTCCTCTCCCTCATGATAAAAAAAATCCAGTGTTGCCTCATTTACTCTGTCATACAATTTGCACAAAGTAGTGTGGGAATTGGTACACCAATACCACACCCAACAACAAATCTACCAAGTAAAGTATAATTTTCTTTGCCATTCTTTTTGGCCATTAGACTGTATCCACTGAGCATATGCAGTAGAGTTCTGTGTTCAGTTAGTTGGGTTAAGTCTTTCTTTTTGCGGGGCTCTGTTATCAACTGGTTATACAGTTGGATTCATCTGCTTCTCTTTTTGTACAAATTAAGGGTGTGACCTTGTTTATTTAATTTTAGTTTTAAATATACATAACTTTGTCATGATTTAAAAGTCAAAACTATATTAAAAGGTGTCACTGCTTCCTCATCCCCTCTATCGTTTTCTCATTCCTGCCCTATATCTGTTATGCAGGCAACCATTTCAGTAGCCTCTGGTTTATTCTTCCCAAGTTTCTTTTTGCAACAATGAGAGAGAGAGAGAGAGAGAGAGAGAGAGAGAGAGAGAGAGTGTTCTTTCTTATTTACTCTCCTTTCTTACATAAAAAGTAGCCTACTATTTCTACACTTTTTCACTTTGTATTTTTTATTTGAAACAGATTCTAGAAGTGACTCTGAACAATTGATAGAGATCTTCCCCATCCTTTTTATAGTTTAATAGTTGCTCTGATGTGTGGATATACCATAGGTTATTTAACCAATATTTTATATATTATATTCAGGTTATTTCTGTTACTTTACTCCTACAAATCATAGTGTGATGAATAACCTTGTGCATATGTTTTTTATTTGTCTGTTTTTGATGGTTAGCTTCAGGGTCAAGTTCTAGGGGTCATATTGCAGTGTCAAAGGGTACGTGTTACACAGATAATTTTTAGATATTTAGATTTATTTACCTCCAAATAGATTACATATTTAAATATCTACCAGCAACATACGTGCCTGTGTTATAGGCTGAATTGTATCCCCCCAAATTCATATATTGAAGTCCTAACCCCCAGTATCCCAGAATGTGATTATATTTGGAGATAGGACCTTAAAAGAGATGGTTAGTTAAAATAAGGTTATTAAGGTAAACTTTAATCCAACTTGACTGGTGTCATAAAAAGAGGAAATTTGGGCACACAATGATATACCAGGGATATACCTGCACAAAGGAAAGACCCTGTGAGGGTATGGTGAGAAGGCAACCATCTGCAAGCCAAGGAGAGAGGCCTCAAGAAAAACACAACCTACCAACCATTTGATCTTGGACTTCCAGCCTCCAGAACTGTGAGAAAATAAATTTCTGTTGTTGAAGCCACCTAGTCTGTGGAATTTTGTTATAGCAGCCTGAGCAAACTAATACAGCTTATTTCTCTGCAGCTGCACCAATATATTTGAGCATTTTTCATGTGTTTAAGGATCATTTCCCTATATTTTTGTGGAGATTGGTGATTTGGGGTTTTTCCTCAATTTTTAAAAATACTTTATATTAGGGAGATAGCCATTTACCTCCAACACATAATGTTGCAAGTATTTTCCCCTAGTGAGCCATTTTTCTTTTCTTTTTTTTTTTAATGCCTATATATATATTTTTTTAACAGACAATAAACTGCATATATTTAGAGTGTATAATTTGGTATTTTTTTTGTTATTAGTAATGTATATATGGCAACCCCAATCTCCCAATTCATCCCCCCCAGCCCTCCCCACTTTCCCCCAGTGAGCCATTTTTCTTTTGATTTTCCTTTTTTTTCTTTGCCATGCACTTCTTTGTTAATTTTATATAGTAGAATTTATCAGTCTTTTGCTGTCATTACACATGGATTTTGAGTCACACTCAAGACATTTTCCCACACTCAAGTTACAAAAACATTCATCCAAGTTTTCTTTTAGTACTTGTACGATTTGTTTACTTTGTAATTTTACATTTAAGTTTATCATCCATTTATAGTTTTTGGTATATGATATAACGTAGGAGTCAGTTTTATCTTTTTCCAAATGTCTATTCAGCTGTCCCAACTCCATTTATTTAAAAAGCCCACCTTTTCTCCAGTGATTTGAAGTGCCACGTTTAACTAATAATACATTTTTGTGCATACTTGAATCCATTTCTGGACTATATTTGGTTTCACTGATCTCTCTCTCCATGTGCCAGTACCACACTATATTTACCACTGAGCAGCTAGAGTGTATTTTCATATCAGGTATGATCATTCTCCCTCATCGCTTCCCCCTCACCATGCCCAAGGTTTCCTAGCTATTTTTGTATGTTTGTTTTTTGACATGACTTTATAATCAACTTATTTATCTTGCAGGGGGCAGGGGAGTTTGTTGGCAT
Source organism: Hippopotamus amphibius kiboko (assembly GCF_030028045.1). Lineage (NCBI taxonomy): Eukaryota > Metazoa > Chordata > Mammalia > Artiodactyla > Hippopotamidae > Hippopotamus > Hippopotamus amphibius. Next base: position 89,314,403 of record NC_080193.1, on the reverse strand, counting down.
TTTTCTTACAATTGGGTTAAATTTATATACTAACTTGAGAAGAATTGACATCTGAATGATGCTGAGTAGTTCTCTCCAAGAGCAGATGTCTTTTTACTTTCTCAAGCCTGCTTTCACGTCTTTTGGGAAGATTTCTAAATTTTCCTCATTTAGATTTTGCATGTTTCTTTTTAAGTTTTATCTTTTTTGTTGCAATTACAAATGAAGTTTTCCCTTTACATTGTATCTTATAATTGGTTATTTTATGTATATGAAGGCTATTGATTTTTATAAGTCAATTTTATATCCTACTGTCTGAGTTCCTTATTAATTTCCATTAGTTTAATCACTAATTCTTAGGTTTTTAAACTTCATTATAATTTCATCTACAAATAGAGATGTTTTTTCTTCTTTTCAAATGGTAATGATTAACAGCTCCGATACAACTATTATACAAAATGAAGATAGAGGGTATCTTCACCTTATTTTTAGTCTTGGCAGGAGTGTCTCCCATGCTTCTCAATTAAATAAGATGCTACAGTTAAGATATATATATATATATATATATATACATAAATCATATATATATACATGCACATATATGTAAATTAGTAAAGAAATTATCCATCAATTCTGGATGGATAATTATCCAGAATTGATGGAAAATTATTTTACTGAGTGCATTTTTCAGGAATGGGTATTAAATATTATTGAAGTTCTTTCAGCATCCATGGAGATAATCATATGATTTTTCTCCTTAAATCTATTAATAAGGTGAATTATATTAGTGGATTTTTTTCATATTGAAACTCCTTGCATTCCTGAAATTTGCTCTTGATGTTTTATTTGAGTAAGATGGTTTTGGATTCCTTTTGCTAGAATTTTATTTAGTTTTTGTAACTATAATTATAAAGAAAATTGGTCTATAGTTCCCTATAAACTATATTATTATTATCATTATTATTAATAATCTTTATTAGGTTTAGGTATCAACATTATGCTTATTTCTTAAAAACAATTTGGGAGTTTTCCTTTACTTTCTATGCTCTGGAACAATTTATGAAGCATTGAGATTATCTGATCTTTGAAGGTTTGTAGAATACCCCTGTGCAACCATCTGTGTCTGGTGTTTCTTTTATTTATTTATTTATTTATTGGCTGCATTGGGTCTTTGTTGCAGTTGCAGGCTTTCTCTAGTTGCGGCAAGAGGGGGCTACTCTTCCTTGCAGTGCACAGGTTTCTCATTGTGGTGGCTTCTCTTGTTGAGGAACACGGGCTCTAGGCACACGGGCTTCTGTAGTTGTGGCTCATGGGCTCTAGAGGACAGGCTCAGTAGTTGTGGTGCACGGGCTTAGTTGCTTCACAGCATGTGGGATCTTCTAGGACCAGGGATCAAACCGTGTCCCCTGCATTGGCAGGCAGATTGTTAACCACTGCGCCACCAGGGAAGTCCCTGGTATTTCTATATGGAATAATTTGTTGATTACTTTCTCCATCTTTTTTCCATCCTGGAGAGCGGTCTGTTTGAACTTTCTGTATAAAATGGGGTCTGTTTTGGCAAATTACATTTTCATAGAGAATAACTAATCTCACAGTTTTCAAATATATTTGCATAGAATTTTGCAAAGCAGTCTACTTATGACTGATTTTATCTTTATAATAGTTATTTCCCTCTAGTGTTTCCTTATTTTGTGTGCTTGTGTTTGCCTTTTTTTTTTTTTCTTTGATTTGATTAGCTATTGGTATACATAGTTCACTTTTTGTTTTCCAAAACAACCAGCATTTTGATTCATTTATTAGTTCTATTCTTTTTACTGGTTTCTTACACATTCATTTCTTATCTTTATTATTTCCTTCCTCGTGCTTCCTTTTTGCTTAGTTTGTAATTTTTCTATAGTTTTGCCTGAGGAATTAGATTTGTTTAATTAGTTTTTTATTGATTTAAGTACTTAAGACCATGGATTTTTGTCAGATGATTGCTTTAATTGTCTCATAAATTCTGATGGGCATATTTTTCATTCAAATTATTGATTCTACAACTTCAGTTTTACATCTCCTTTCACTCAATAGTAGTTTAATGGAGAGTTGTTGTTGTTTAATTTCCAGATGGAAGGACCTTTTAAAGTTTTCTTATTAATTTCTACTTTATGGCACTTACTTTCTTTATGACCTAACATGTGGTCAATTTCTGTAAACATTCTATTTGTGTTTTAAAAAGAAGATATATATTCTATATTTTCAAGATTTGAGATTTGATATAAATCCATAATACCTACTCTATTGATTATGTTGATTAGGTCTTTATATCCTTATTTATTTTATTGTTTTCATTCTTCTGCACTGTCTTTGTTAATCCTTTTATTCTTAGCCTTTCTGAACCACTTTGTTATACTATCTTTCATTATAGGTGTGTCTTTCCATATATTTCATGGAATTGAGCCTTGCTGTGAGTCAATTTCAGCATATTTTTAATGAGGGGGTAATGCAATTTATTAATAAATGTTTCAATTAATTGTAATAATATAATAAGTATGTCATTAATATGACTGCTTGGTCTCAACTCATATTTTGTGTAAAATTGACTGTGTATATTGTTCTTTTGTCTGTGTGGTTGGTTTTCTGTGCCCACTTTATATTTCCTTTGGTATTTAGGAAGTTTAGTGTGTTCATTGTAGTGGCTGCCTTTTCACTAATACCCATTGTAATGCCCTTAGTCCATTTTTTCTCACTTGCCCTTCTACATTTTGGTCTGTCTGATTTAAATGATATCCTTTACTCTCACCTATTATCTATGAAACAATGTATTATTTCAGTTTTGTCAGAACACACAGCAGTCATATTGTACATCCACACTTGTTCCCATCCTTGCTTTAGGTTCAGATGTACAGTGAAATATATTTGACCCTCACTCTCAATCCATTTATCAGAGTTTCCTGGTCCTGGTCTTATCTTGGTTGAATCATGTTCACCCTTTGGCAGATTCCTTACAGAGGAACAGTGAGTATTCTGAGTTTTTGCCCATAGATAGACATATATACTCTACCAACTGTAAAACAGATAGCTAGTGGGAAGTTGCTGTATAACAAAGGGAGATCAACTCGATGATGGGTGATGCCTTAGAGGGCCAGGACAGGGAGGGTGGGAGGGAGCCTTGGGAGGGAGGGGATATGGGGATATATGTATAAATACAGCTGATTCACTTTGGTGTACCTCAAAAGCTGGTACAAAAGTGTAAAGCAATTACATTCCAATAAAGAGCTTAAAAAAAAAAAACTGCTTCTTACAGTCTTGGTCTTAGGTGATGAACTCATAGAGAAAGAGAATATTCCTGCCACACTTCCTTTCATTTCCTGAAAGTGTGACTCCATTGTTCTCTTCTTTTATATGAAAAGTCTGATGCTTACTTGATTTTCTTTTCTATGTAAGTGATTTGGTCTTTTTGCCTGGAGACTTAGCAAGCATTGTCTTTATCTTTAAAGTATAATATTTTCCTGGTATACGTCTTGGACTACACCATTCCAGAGTTGTTTTCCCAGGAACACAATGGGTCCTTTAAAGATGCAGATTCAAGTCTTCTTTCAATTTTAAAATTTTGTCTTACTTTGTAGTTTGAAATACTCGTTATTTTCCACTGTAATATTTTTCTTTTTCAGACTGTTCTGGGCCTATCTTCTATGAATTATTTTCTCTCTGGTCTTTTTTCCTTCATTCCTTATTTAATTTTCATCCCAACTATTATGTTCCTCAATGTCTCATCATCTCTTGTTCCATGAATACCTTGTAATTTAGCCTTTGTTTTTTAGATGATTTTATCTTTTCCTTCCATTTCTTTCCTGAGTTTATTCAACTCTTATTTCACATTTGGCCTGTTCTTTGGTTTTTGGCTTTTTGGGTTTTTTGTTTTTTTGTTTTTTTTTGTCTATTTCTGTTCTAAACTTTAGAACATCTGCTTTAAGATTTCTGCATCATATTTTCAAATGCTTGTTTTAGGATATTTAATTCAATTTGGGTATTATGTTAAAGTTTTGTTCGGCTTCACGTTTGATTTAGATAGGAACATTTGCTTCTGCTGAAATGTTTGGATTCTCATATTTTGTTTTCTTAGTGGTCTTGTACATATGTTGTCTGCCATTTTCTGTTTATTTTTAAGTGTTTATATAAACAGTTATATGTAGGCACAATTATGGCGGTTGGGTGACTGACAGTGTTTCTTAGTTCAAGAGCACCCTCTTCTGTTGGTATAGAGAAGTGTAGTTTCTTTAATTGGCACTTTAGAGAGAAGGGAGTATCTCTTCTAATTTTTGCGATTCACTTTCTTTTGGTAGAACAATCTCACTTCCTTATGTCCCTTCTCTAATAAGCTTCCAAAAGTACCCCTACGAAGCAGCCCCCTTCCTCCAGAAGTGATGCCTTTCCCACGCCACCAGTCCCTGTCCCATGCACTATCAAGCCCTTCCATTTAATTCCCAGGGAGCCTGTACTTTCAGCCACCTGGGTTCAGAGCTGTTCTCATTATTTTTCACTCAAGTGTGACCTCCTCTTTCTAAGGGTTATTTTATCAGTGACCAAGGCTCCCAGACCCATCTCCTCTTTTCCCTGTATCTTCAATCTGGTTCTTTTTCCCAGCATGATGGGGTCTGGAGACCCTGTTGGACCTAGTTTACTCTTCTAATGTAATGTAATTTGAAGCTTGGAGTATTCTATCTCCTAGTTATATGTATGTGTGTAAATATATGTATATATAAAATAAGTATATAATTATACATATGTAATTTATGTATGTATAATTATAAGTATATACATATTAGATTGACAGACAGACAAAGAGAGAGAGACTCTGGAAGTCTTTATTGATTCAGGGAATTCTCAAAACTGTTTGACCATAAGAAAATTGCTTTTTAGGATTACTCATGAAGCCTTATTAGAGTCAGGTCCCTTGGCTTCCAGGCTGGTTTTAGCACTAATACCACACGTGGCCTTGGGCAAGTCATTTAACTTCCCTGGATGCCAGATTTCTCTTAGTGGAAGGACATCTGTAAGTGCCTTGCCATTGATTTTCAATAAGCTTTAGAATCTTCCATCCCTCTTACCATCTTTGGCTCCCTTCCCTGTGTGATGCACACAAATAGAATTAACTTGCATGTTACAACTCAAGCTTCAGCATCACAAAGAAAACTAGCCCAATGTTAACTGAGTCTTAGCAAAATGTAAATATCAGCTTGCTTCCCCTGCTGATTTAAAGAGAACTGAGGTCTCTGTTAATTCAATTTGCAGCCCTCCCAGGGATGAGGGCTCAGTTAGGAGCTGCCACGTGTCTGTGTTGGGTTTCTTTTACAAGGTCAGGATGTTCCCTCTCAAACACACACAGTCCCCAACAAGTCCAGGGAGAAGCCACTGCCATAAGTGCCTTCCCTCTTCTCCACACTCCTCTAGGCTCAGGGTCCTGACCTTAAACCAACCCCCACTCTATTAAATAACTCCACTCCTAGAGGAGACCATAATTTTAAATAAACCAAAATCAGGAAGAAGCAAGGGAATTGCAAGGGTAAATGTGAAAACATACAAGGTCACCTAACCACTCTTGCTCAATAATGAGAATTTATACAGTGTTCTCTGTTTTCATGTGGCTAAAATAATGATACATACTCCCCACTCATAGTAGCTGAAGAGACAATATCACAGATGATTCATCCCAGAAATGTCCTCCAGAAGTCATCTTGCCAATGCCCTTGCCTCACATTGAAATGGCCCTCACCCATTATAAACAGATGCAATTATTAAGTGGGTAGAGAGATTCTCCTATTCTTAAAGCTGTCAAGGTCAGGAGATGAGTCTGCCCCCTCAGTCACCTGCTCACAGGTTCCCACCGCTTTGACATTCAGGAAGCCAACCAGAAATAGACTTCTTTCATCAGCATCCAATATCCAGGCTTATTCATTCCAAAACTATATCCAACTGTCACTTGTAGGTTTTCTATCTCTCTGCATCTGCATCCAGAACGCTGGCTGCAATGGTGACAATAATATCAGGTCAGCACCAACACACACCTGCACACATGTGCGCACAAACACACGTGTGCACACTCATACACACACATGAACACACGCAGACACACATCCACCCATGTGTGCCCATGTAGTTTGATACAATGTCAGAGAAAATAGGAAAATATGTTAAAATGGAACATATCCTTGGAGAAAGGATTGGGAAATCAGAGGGAGAAAAAACAGATTCACACAGCCCCCGAGCACCCAAATATCTCATCGACTTTTATTGTCTCTACCAATCCAGCTTCATTCCAGAGGTCAACAAGGCTCTTTCTGATCTCACTCTCTGGCCAGCCTCTTTGCAAAGGAAAACAGAACAACATTCAAACATGAATCTGATCTTAATTTTAGTGCACAGAATCTTTCATTGGCAGGAATATGCTTGAGGACACATAAAGCTATCAGAATAGCTGACTGAGGTTAGAGGAGACACATTAACAATTCTACTGCCAAAGATGGAATATTTTTTGTTATTTTTATCTTCTTCTAATTCAAATAAGCATATTCTGTTCTAAAAGCTATGAATCTCAATGCATCAAACATTACCAGGCTTGTGGTAAATGACGACTACACTTTTTACCAAACCTGGAGACATCAGGGAAGAACCAAGCCCCAAAAAGTTGGCTCAAGGTCAAAAGAGGTTTGACACTCCAGATCCTACCAGACATGGCCCCAATCCACCTCTTGGACAACAAATATTTTCTGCTATCTCCTTATATGCCACTCTGCTACAGACCAATTTAATTACTCACTGTTTTCCAGACTTTATTTCTTAGAATATTGTTCCCAAATGTCTTTATATCTCTATGTCTCCTTTAGGACTTGGTAAAATATCACCTTCTCCGTGGAACTTTCCCTGGATCTCTAGTTGGAAGAAATTTCCCCTTTCACCGAGTTCCTTTTCTAACTTCTTATCACACTTGGCACATTCTACTTGGTAAAGTTACTACTTACCAACATGTCTTAGCTTAGCTGAGCTTAGAAATGAGAAACCAATTAAGTGTTCTAAGGAGGAAAATAAGGGTTTGAAAATAAGTCATTCACGTTTGAATGACTGGCTCAGCTGAAGATGCGCATGCTAATTTTCATGTGGTATTGGAATAGCAGGAAGGTCCCTATGCAAAGAGGAACAATACAGGCAATGTAAACCATTGTAAGCCAGTCTATAAATGGCCATCTGTTAGAAGCACTTAAGTCCGTTCATGACCTTAGCACTATTTTGAACTATAACTACACCTAGTTTGAAATGAGTAGGAGATCTAATAATATAATGGTCAATATCAACTCAAGTACCAGGGAGAAAATGGCAGAATTAAAATTCAAATTCTAGTCTTGCTGTGCAAGCATGTGCAGTTTGCCATGTGAACACATCTAAGTCTCTGTGTTCTTGTCTGTAAAATAAAGATACAAAGAGAGGCTTTTGCTCAGAGTTACTTAGAGGACTAAATGTGGTAATATACACAGAGCCCTTAGCATTATCCCTGGCTTATAGATGGGACTCAATAAGTGTTCATTGACTGTTGTTGAGCAAATAAATATTTAATAAACATTAGTGAATAAAAGGGAAACCCTTAAACATTACAGTCAACTGACTTTTGACATTGGAGCAAAGACAATACAATAGAGCAAAGATCGTCTCTTCAACAAATGGTGCTGGAACAAATGGGCATCTGTGCCTCCCCCCCAAAAAAATAATAAATCTCAACACAGACTTTACACCCTTCACAAAAATTAACTCGAAATGGATCATAAATCTGAATGTGAAATACAAAACCATAAAGTTCCTAGAAGATAACATGGGAGAGAACCTAGATAACCTTGGGTTGGTGATACCTCTTTAGCTACAACTCCAAGGACACAATCCATGAAAGAAACAATTGATAAGCTAGACTTCATTACAATTAAAAACCTCTGCTCTGCCAAAGGCAATATCAACAGAATTAGAAGACAAGCCACAGACTTGGAGAAAATATTTGCAAAAGACACATCTGATAAAGGATTGTCATCCAAAATATACAAAGAACTTTTAAAACTCAACAATAAGAAAACAAACCTGATTTTTTAAATGGACCAAAAACTTTAATAGACACCCCATCAAAAAAGATATACAGTTGTCAAATACGCCTATGAAAAGAGATTCCACATCATATGTCATCAGGGAAATGCAAATTAAAACTACAATGAGATACGACCGCACACCTTTAGAATGAACAAAATCCAGAATTCCGACAACATCAAATGCTAATGAGAATATGGGACAACAGGAACTCTCAGGCATTGCTGGTGGGAATGCAAAATTGTACAGCCACTTTGGAAGACAGTTTGACAATGTTTTATAGAACTAAACATACTCCTACCATACATTCCAGTAATCATGCCCCTTAGTATTCACATAAGGAGTTAAAATTTTCTATCTACACAAAAAGGTGCACACAGATGTTTATAGCAGCTTTGTTCATAATTACCAAAACTTGGAAGCAACCAAGATGTCCTTAAGTAGGTGAATGGATAAATGAACTATAATGTACATGAACTAAATGTACTATAAATGGTACATTGAATGAAATATTAATCAACGCTAAAAAGAAATGAGCTATCAAGCCGTGAAAAGACATGATGGAAACTTAAATGCATATTACTACATGAAAGGAGCCAATTTGAAAAGCCTACACACTGTGTGTATGTATGTCCAACATAAATGACATATTTTGGAAACAAAAATATCAGTGGTCGCCAGGAGTGACAGGGGAGAGGAGAATAGGCAGTACACGGAGAATTTTGAGGGCAGTGAAAATACACTGTATAATGTTATAACGAAGGATATATGCCTTTATGCTTTTGTTCAAGCCCATACCCCTTAGATAAACTATGGACTTTGAGTGATTACGATATGTCAATATAGGTTCATCCTTTGTAAAAGTGCGCCATTTTGGTGAGTAATGTTGGTAATGGGGGAGGATATGCTTATATGGAACTATGCTTGTGTGGGGCAGGAAGCACATGAGAAATCTCTATATAATTTTGCTATAAACCTAAAACTTCTCTAAAAAATAAAATCTTAATTTTTTAAAAAAATTAGAAAGTAACATACCATAAAAAAAGAAAGAAAAAGGAGAACATATAGATGATACTATTCTGCGTGGCCCATTATCCCCATCAAGGCTAAGGATAGTTGTTTAGAAGAGAAAATAAGTGAAACCCACAAAAGCAATTAAACATCCCTTAGCAAATACAGGTTTGGTGGAGCTGGAGAGCATGGTGGGATCCCGCTGAAGGGGCGCAAGAGTAGGGAGAAAGACTTTATCACTGTCCATACTCTGACACTAATTGATGTGCAGATTTAGGCCAGTCACAACACTACTTCAATCCTTAGATTTTTTCACTTTAGAACTGCCACATTAAACTGACTAGCTTCTGAATTCCTTTAGCTCTCCGACTTTCTCCGACGTTGTGAGATGAAAGCTGACCCTATTTAAAGGCCCTTGAAACCCAACGTAAATGGCTTTTGAGAAAATGTTTGGTTATAGTCCTACAGTTAGGGCAGGGGACTAAACTAGAGAAGCCAGATGGACATCCTTTTCAGCCACAGACTTAATGCTTCTGGAAGGATTGAGGTCATGTTTGTTTTAAGAGGGTCCAGTATAGCAAAGGCCTTCCGTGGAGACGAGAGACTACCCCTAACTCAGTACCTCCAATAGGCGTGGCCATCTCTCATTTCTCATTTCTTCCCCTCTCTTCATCGAGACCAAGTCAGATCACAGCAAAGAAGAGAACTTAAAAGTGCCTCTCTCCTCCTCCTTGCATTTCTGAAGCCTCCCAGAGATGCCCAAAAAGGAGTTTAATGTTTTTTCATGAACTTAGGAAATGCAGTCGTTCTCTTCTTCCCTGGGTCCAGGGAAGCCTCCCATTTGGAGCTCTTATCTTCAAAACTTGCAGGGGATGGCCGCTGGTGATTCACAATAGCGCTCCACGTGATTTAGACTCATAAATAGAGAGATTGTCTAGGACTAAATTGCACAGAGCCTTAGGCCAGACGCAGCAGACCCATGTTTAAACAATCTGGTCTAATCCCCTTGGCTAACAGGCTCTCTCGCTCCAGGGAATGGCAGGCAGGACTGCCTCGTGTGCAAGTCCCAACATTATTCATGATTTCAGTCTATTTCTAGTGGGGCTTTGGGAGACCATCATCTCAAGTCAGAGTCATTTCGAGCCAATTTATCTTCCCCTGTCCAAGGAGAAACAAAAGCCAGCTCTGGCATTTAAGAAAGTGTTCTCAAATATATCAAAATCAACTGAAGCAAACGCCTGAGTCCCTTGCCCCCTCCAGGACCTGCCATCACTGACTGGCTAGGGGATCTTTCTGGCACCAGCAAGATGGATTCCCTGGTAGTACTTTGACTCAGAATCCCTCCCCTCACACAAGGCAGCAACCTGCAAGAGCAATCGAGCTGTATTAAGTCCAGGTTACATATGGGGACATAAGAGTTGAGCCCAACCTGTGGCTCCCCGAGGAGGATGAGTTTATACGTCCCCTAGGAGAGCTATCTGGTGACCCTCTGACACTAGTGGTCTTTTTTAAACTGCCTAGCAAATGCTAGCTGTTCTAAGGGGTCACGTGGCTTCTCAGATCTCCAGGCTGGAAGGTTTGTGTCTCACTTATACTTCCTGGAAAGTGTCAAAAGCTGATTCCAAATGCGCAACTGGTGGAGAAAGAGAGATGCCAAGGGCAGTATGACCTCAGTCTCCTAGCCTGGGCCCTCATGGGGTGTCCAGCATCAGGGCATCATTGCAGAAATTCATGCTTGTGGGGTTTGGTTTCTATTTAGGTGGTTTTTCTGCCAGTTCTTCTGCACACTGGCTCAGGGAGTGACCAGCCTTTCTACGGTGACTGTTGCAGCCTGGGGAGGATCAAACCTTCCAGGCAAGGCCTTTTGGGAATTCCCCCTCTCTGTCACAGTGCAAGCCCTAAGTCTCCTCTCTGTCCAGCGTCACATTGACTTAACAATTAACTTCTCCTTGAAATGTGGCTGTCGTCTCTGAACTATCCGAGAAGGAACTGAGGTTTATGGAGCTTGCTCTGCTGAGAAGGAATAAGCATGGGATGGCAGCTATCAATGGCTGAATTCAGAGCTGTCACAAGGTCCAAAGATCGGATAGTCTGCATGGCACTGGGGTGCAGGAGAATGGCCGAGGAGGGTGTCTTAGTCCATTCTGGCTACTATAACAAAATAACACAGACTGGATGGCTTATAAACAACAGACATTTATTTTTCTCAATTCTGGGAAACTGGAGGTGCAAGGTCAGGGTGCCGGCATAGTCAGGTTCTGGTGAAGGTCTTTTATCAGACTGTGGACTGCTAACTTCTCATTGTGGCATTGGATGGTAGGAGGAACAATGGCACTTTCTCCCCGGCCTCTTTTATAAGTGCATTACTGTCATTCATGAGGGCTCTGCCCTCATAATCTAATCACCTCCCAAAGGCCCAACCTAACACCATCATAATGGTCACTAGGATTTCAACCTATGAATTTTGGGTGGACACAAACATTCACAGTAGCAGGGGGAAAATTAAAGAAGAAGTATTTGGGCTCCATGTATGGAAAATAGTCTGCAAGGACACCAAACATTTTATATACATAGTTATTTAGTTCATGCAATAAATCTGTGAAGCAGGGCTGAGGACACATCAGGAAACAGGCAGAAATGGGTTAAGAGGTTTGCTCAAAGTCACACCTACAGAGTAACAGAGACAGGATCTGACCCCAAGGCAGTGTGTCCCAAACCCATGATCTTTTTATGATACCAATGAAGCTGCCTCCCAGGAAAACCAAAGTGAGAGGGTGAGTTCCCAGGCCCCTGCAACATTCAGTGGGCATATGGTATAAAATGTGGAAAAGGGTAGATATCACCAGTTCCATTGAAATGAAAATCATTTCAATGAATACCCATTTGGTAAAATCTAATTGCCTGAAAGGCTGATTTGCTGAAAACTAATTCCCAGGAAACTAGTTCTTAAATCAATTTGCCACATTACCAATTCACTACATTTACCAGATTCATATGCTGTGATATTAGTTTTCTTAATTTCTCTTTCTGGTAGTTCGTTGTTAGTGTATAGAAATACAACAGATTCCTGTGTATTAATTTTGTATCCTGCAACTTTACTCAGTTCACTGATGAGTTCTAATAAACTATTTGGAGGTGACTTTAGGATTTTCTACATATAGTATTTTGTCATCTGCAAACAGTGACAGTTTTACTTTTTCCTTTCAAATTTGAATTTCCTTTATTTCTTTTTCTTCTCTGATTGCTGTGGCTAGGACTTCCAATACTATGTTGAATAAAAGTGGCAAGAATGGACATCCTTGTCTTGTTCTTGATATTTGAGGAAATGCTTTTAGCTTTTCACCAAGAATTTTCTTCCAACTAATTCTGATTGCTTTGGGCTGGTTTTGAATCTGTAATTAAGTTTTAAATTACAAATTAATGTTATAAAATTCTGCTTTATTTTGAGTACTGTTTAAAGTTAATTTATTCATTTCAATTTAAAGTTAACTAAATCAAGAAAGGGAGGGAATATGGGGATATGTGTATAAAAACAGTTGATTGAACCTGGTGTACCCCCAAAAAAATAAAAAAAATAAAAAAATAAAATAAAATAAAATAAAAAGTTAACTAAAAATTTACATCCACTTGGCAGCAGTTTGCAGAAATGTTCAAAGGGAAAGGGTACAACCAGAGCAGTGGAAGAGTGGAAGGGACTTGAGGATGACTAGAAGAGATTTCCCACACTAGTCATGTGCCAAGAATCAGGCATATAGTCAAGGTAGAATCAATCTGAAAGCAGCAGGAGCATCCCTTTTGCATTTTAAAATGTGGCTACTAATGACTGGAAACCAAAGTAGATTAACTATCTGAAAAATACTAAAAATGCAAGAATATTGGCAAAAACCAAAACTGACATTTTAAAATATATTTCTAGTTGATTAGCTGATTTACCATAAAGGGACAATGTCACTTTTGTCACAAGATATGGATTATTTCTCATATAGCTACAAGATCAATAAATCTCAATTTCTTTTTATTGGATACTACAAATTGACACTGTATACATAATGGGTTCTTTTAGACACTTCTGATTTCTATTGTACTGCAGTGTCATTTTCCATTTTCCTAAACATCAAGCACTTTTCAGTAGTGATCACCAATTCCTCAAACTGAATATCAGACTTAATTTTGTTTTCTTGGTAATTCAATATTCAATTTTTTTTTATGTTTGAAAACATTGGAAATATTTAAGAATTTTAAATTAAGTTTAAGTTAAAACTATATCTTCAATATGGAGTAAATCAAAGGTGTAATTTTAAATTTGAGAACATACAAGTTAAATCTGTTTAAACTAGATTAGCTTAAATTTATATTCCAAAGTATACAAAGAAAATCAAAAATAGCTATCAGTTAAAATGGTTCCACATAAATATTAGCATAAATTGAAAAATTCCCATGTGACATGCTGATATAGCATTACTAATGATAAAATATGTTTCTCTATGTAGCACCATTAGTAGCAAAAAGAAACAATATATTATGTGTAATATATTAAATTCCTATTAAGCTGGCTAAACACTCTGGTCAAATATTAAACAGTATCCAATTTGGTAATTTGGGGCAGATTAATTAATAGGTGGATTGATTACTTGGCAAGTTTGCTTTCTAACAATTCCTTTTCAAGGAACTGATTCAGTCCCAAGAGTATTTGAAAGTGAAAAAGGGAGTAAGTTTCAGTATGAGGGCTTTAGGAGAGTGGGGCAAGCTGTTGTTTTTCTTGCAACATCTGCTTAGAGGCTGTAATCTGCCCTGGGGTAGGGGTGAGGGTACGGAGTCAAGCAGATAGTCAATACCCCAAGTGGTCCACAGTGCTGATGGCTATGCGGACATACAAAGGTTCAAGACATATTTCCATCTCTGAAAACAAGCCTCTTCCTTTTGACGCAAACCAGATGCTTTAATTAATCAAAATTACTAACCTTCACCAATGTAAGCTATCCTTTCATTTTTACAGACTACAAACTCAGCAGAAGCTCAGGGGGTCCATTAAGTATACAGTTAGGCCAGGCCATTGGATCTCCTGGGAAAAGAGAATCAATTCAAATCTCATTCCCCCTCTAGATTAAATTTAAGGGCATTTGTTCATCCGGGAACTAGTAAAATGTACACCAATTGGTAAATTTATGATGGTGTTTTATTTGGTGCATTCAGATTTGTTGATGAATTGTTTCAACCAGGGAAGGGAATTGCTCAAGATTCAGGAAGACCTGAGCTGCAACAATGACAGGAGTTTCCAATACAGAGGCTGGGCTTGCCTCTGCTCCACCGGATGTGATGTACTCCAGAGCACCATGGAGGGAAGGAGACAGGAGACAGCCACACACTGAGCCCCTCAGATGTATATTGTGCTTGACCCTTTACAAATCTTGTCTCCTTTGCTTTCCAGCAACATTATGAGTGGATAACTCATGAATTCCTATCCATAGTCCAGGCTCTCCTCCCAGTTCCAGACCCACATCTCCAACTTCCAGTTGTCAAATGTGCATCCACATCCAGGCAGTGCCCCTTCCCCAAGGTGGAAGTCGCAGACACCTGCAGCATCAGGTGCCTCTGCTTCACAGTACTCTATGCTTTTTTGTGATGGTTGATTTAGCTCATAGTAGATCATATGGAAAGTTTCTGTTGTTACTTTGCATTATATTTCAAGCACCTCACAAAGAGTCTGATATGCAAAGAGAGACAGCTCAATTAATGTTTGTTGACTGGCAAAATTAGTAAATATTTGAAACTTTTATGACAAGTATTATGATCTTCATTTGAAAGATGCTAAAACAGAGGTAAGGAGAGGTTAAATAACTGATCAAGTTTATACTAGTGAGTGCTAGATCCAGGATTTGAACCCTAGGTCCACTGACCCAGAGTGGCTTCACTGTGACATTTTAACAAGAACTGAGCCACCTACTGTGTCCAAGCACTGTACTAGTCACTTCTTAACCCTTAACCTATTTAATTCTCTTAACAGTCCTATGAAAGAGTTACTGTTATTTGCCATTTAGAGATGAGAAAACTAGGGTTAAAGAGGGCCAAAAATAGAGCTAGAAAGTACTGGAAATGGAGCTTGAACCCGGCTTTGTCTGACTCCAATGCCCTTTTTCTTCCTACCAGTCTATGTTATATAATAATAATAGTAATAATAATAATCATCTCATTACTGTATATCCCACACCTATACAATCTATAAATTATTCTATAACTTACCACCACCACCAATTACCCTATTAAGAAGGAAGAGTTACGCCCCCCTTTTTTTTTCACTAGTGGGAAAGCTCATGTTCTGAGAGATTAAATGACCTGTCCAAATTCACACAGCTAGTCAGTGGCAGATCATAGAGATTACTCATCCATGTTGTCCAAGATGGTAGCCACCTGTCACACACTGAAGCTTAAATTAATGAAGGTTAATAAAATTTATTCCTTGGACTCACTAGCCTCATTTCAAGTGCAAAATAGCCACTGTGACTAGTGGCTACCACACTGGAGAGCTCAGATACAGGACATTTCTACCACTGCAAAAAGCTCTACAGGACAACACTGGATCCTTGCCATTGTAGAGCAGCAGCTGAAGCATCACCTAGGAGCTTATTAGAAATGCAGAATCCCAGGCCCAACCCCAGACCTATGGAATCAGAATCTTCATTTTAGCAATACTCCCCAGGAGATCTGTGTAAAGTTTGAGAAATACTGACCTAAACTACCCCACCTTTGTTTTGCAGTTGAGACACTGAAGTCCAGAGAGATGAACTGACTTGGCCAAGGTCTCATACAGGGTTGGGAGTGGAGCAGGAGCCAGGACTCAGGCCTTTGCCACTCAGCCTTTGAGTGGATGCAGAGCTATAGAGGCCTTGCTGGTACTTGGCAATGAAATGGAGATGATACTGACAGCTCTCCCCACGCTGCAGCAGCTTAAGAGGGCAACAGTGTTGGCCTGAAGGGGGCAGAAGAATGCTGGTGTCTGGAAGATCTAAGAGGCCTATGAAGGGAGGGAAGCTGGCTTTGGAACCCTGTCCAAGATGGGAGGTGACACCTTAGGGCAGCCAGGCTGATGAACAGGGGTGGGGCCCTCCAGACAGGTCAGGACTGTAGCCAAAGGAGTGCTAGTTACGCAGTTGTCTCTACTGCAGTGAGAGTAGGAGGAGCCTTCCTCTTCTGGCAGGGGGCTTATTGCCACTCTGAAGCTAGCCCCTCATAGTGCTGCTAAATAAGTTTATCTCTTGGGTCCTCCCTATCTCCAGCAGGCACCCCAGGGCCACTCATTCCTCCTTCCTTCAGCCCAAGCCCTTCAGCCTCTTTCACACACCTGAAGGTGTCACTTTGTTAATCAGACAGTCAGCCAGACTAAAATCCACTGACAAAAAGAAGAGGCGGGCTCTGTCCTTTGAGATGTGCTTTGAGCCTCTGGAGACAATGCCCCAGTTTGCTGAGGCTTCCCTGTAGAAAATTTCAGGGCTTGGTCAACAGTGGAGTGGGGTGCCAACTAGGATTCAGCTCTAGACTAGACTAGACTTGTTGTGTGACTCTAGAACAATACAATTCAAGAGGACTTCCTGCAACAATAGAAATGCTCTGTGTCTATACTGTCTAACACAGTAACCACCAGCCACATGTAGCTGCAGAGCATCTGAAATGTAACCAAGAAACTAAGTTTTAAATTCAGTCCATTTCAATTTAAATGGCTACATGGCTAGTGGTTACCATAATGGACCACACAGATCTGGATAAATCTCGCCTCTTCTTTGGGCCTCAGCCTTCTCAGCTGTAAAATGGAAACATTGACTAAGTGTACTGATTCTGATTCTGTACTAAAGCCAAGGTGGCAGAGATTCTTGGTTTCCTTTCAGTTGACATCTCACAGATAGATGGTGTTCACCCGCTCTTCTCTTCTGGTCTGATACCCCTGCCACTGTATCACCATAGTGATGGGGAAGAAAATACCTTCAAGCAAATAAAGACCCAAATTTTCTCCATCTCAACCTTTCTATCTACTTAATTTAAAAAGAAGAAATAAACCAAACAATGTGTTGTGTACTTTTCCCTTGGCATATATCAGGATCTGAAGTGCCCAATGCACTTGCTTATTGACACAGAATTTTAACACATATAGTGGTTTTAAAACATGGCCACAAATTCTTTGACAGTCCTCTATTGAGATGGCTCCTCCTCTTAAATATGAGCAGGTTTAAGACATCTTGACCAATACTGGATAGCAAAAGTGAGGCTAGGTGATGTCCAAGCTTAGTTATGAAAGAAGGCAACTCTGCCTTCATGGGGGGTATTCAGTTTTGAAGCCCTGAGTCCATGTAAGAATTCCCTCTGTACTTCAACTATGAAGATAAGAGCCCACAAGTCAATGCTACAGATAACAGCTGTCCCAACTAAGGCAGCAGGTGTGTGAGTGAAGAAGCCATATTGGAAGTGGATCCTCTAGCCCCAGCTTTGCCAGCCTCCAGCCACTTAAGTCATCCCAGCTGAGGGATGAGGACCATGGAGAAGAGAAAAGTCATCCCCTCAGTGCCCTTTCTGAATTACTGACCCTCAGAATTTGAAAGCATGATATAACCATTGTTGTTCTGTATCATCATGTTTGGGGTGGGTATCTCTGCATTAATAAATAACAGAATGGGATGTAGCTAGATGGGAACCCTGTCATCTGATGGGTGGGTTCTCAAGAGGAAGGTTTCTCTAACAGCCAAGTTCAAAGCACAGGTCTTAGAGCTGAGATGCTCAAGTTTGCACTCCAGGTCTTCTCCTCAATGATTATCTGGACATGGGCAGGATGCTTAACCTCCTTAGCTTCTTCCACCAAATACAATTCTGGTTGAGGTGATTAATGAGATAATGTTAATTAAGGCCTCTCAGTGAGTGCATTACAGTGAGAAACAGTGACTGTGTATACAGATTTGCAGTTCTAGGTACATGGCCATGGACAAAGAGTGCTTATAAAAGTGTTTTCCAATTAGATAACCACTAAACAGTCTAGATTTGGAAAATTAGAAATTATGTAAATTTAAGAGGTTAGAAAAGCATCTGAGCCAGGAACTCTGCTCAGGAAGTAACCATATGGTGTATGAATTTGCCTCCATGGTCTGGGAGTCAAAATGGCTTGCCTATTTAGGTGGCAATGATGACATTGTAATAAAAAAGGACACCAAGTCCAGAATGCACTCTGCTCCAGATGATGCCTTTGGAGTCTTGAGTCCTAGCTGTGGTCTTGTGCCTTATTTGATCTCACATTAGGCTACCTGGTCCAGAAGCTGTCTTCTAAGCACAGCCTCTTCCTCCGAGCTCTCTCCTGAACTGAGACCTTTACTAGAAATGACCCTTTATATTCACACAAATGGAAATCAAAAGGAATCCAGAGTAGCAATATTTGCATCAAATGGACTTTAAAATAAAGATTGTTACAGAAGACAAAGGACACTATATAATCAAAGGATCAACCCAAGAAGACATACAATTGTAAATATATATGTCAACATAGGAGCACCTCAATAAATAAAGTGAATGTTAACACACATAAAAGGGGAAATTGACAGTAACACAATAGTAGTGGGAGGATTTTAAGACCCCATTTACATCAATGGACAGATCATCCAGACAGAAAATCAATAAGGAAACAGAGGCCTTAAATGATACATTAGACCAGATGGACCTAATTGATATTTATAGAGCATTCCATCTGAAAGCAGCAGAATACACATTCTTTTCAATTGCACATGGAATGTTCTTCATGGTCGATCACATGCTGGGCCACAAAGCAAGCCATGGTAAATTTAAGGAAACTGAAATCATATCAAGCATTTTTTCTGACCACAACACTATGAGGCTAGAAATCAACTACAAGGGGAAAAAAAGCTGCAAAAAACACAAACACGTGGAGGCTAAACAATATGCTACTAAATAACCAATGAATCACTGAAAAAAATCAAAGGGGGAATCAAAAACTACCTGGAGATGAATGAAAATGAAAACATGACAATCCAAAACCTATGGAATGCAGCAAAAGCAGTTCTAATAGGAAAGTTTATAGCAATATAAGCTTACCTCAGGAAACAAGAAAAATCTCAAATAAACAACCTAAACTTATGCCTAAAGCAATTAGAAAAAGAAGAACAAACAAAATCCGAAATTTAGTAGAAGGAAAGAAATCATAAAGATCAGAGCAGAAATAAATGAAATAAAGACAAAAAAATAGAAAAGATCAATGAGACTAAAAGTTGGTTCTTTGAAAAGATAAACAAAATTGAAAAACCTTAAGCCAGATTCATCAAGAAAAAAAGGGAGAAGGTCCAAATCAATAAAATCAGAAATGGAAAAGGAGAAGTTACAAGTGACACCATAGAAATACAAAGGACCACAAGAGATTACAATGAGTAACTATATACCAATAAAATGGACAACCTAGAAGAAATGGACAAATTCTTAGAAAGGTACACTCTCCCAAGACTGAACCAGAAAGAAATAGAAAATATGAACAGACAAATGACTAGTATTAAAATTGAATCAGTATTTAAAAACTCCCAACAAACAGAAGTCCAGGACCAGATGGCTTCACAGGTGAATTCTATAAAACATTTAGAGAAGAATTAACACCTATCCTTTGGAAACTATTCCAAAAAATTGCAGAGGAAGGAACACTTATGAACTCATTCTATGAGGCCACCATCACCCTAATACCAAAACCAGACAAAGAGAAGAAAATTACAGGCCACTATCACTGATGAACATGGATGCAAAAATCTTCAACAAAATACTAACACACTGACTCCAACAGTACGTTAAAAGGATCATATACTATGATCAAGTGGGATTTATTCCAGGAATACAAGTATTTTTCAATGTCCACGAATCAACGAATGTGATACACCACATTAACAAACTGAAGAATAAAAACCAAATGATCATCTCAATGGATGCAGAACAAAATTTTGATAAAATTCAATATCCATTTATGATTTTAAAAAAACTCTTCAGAAAGTGGACACAGAGGACCCGCTTTCAACATAATAAAGTCTATGTATGACAAACCCACAGCTAACATCATACTCAATGGTGAAAAGCTGAAAGCATTTCCCCTAAGATCAGGAATAAGACAAGGATGCCCATTCTTACCATTTTTACTCAACATAGTTTTTGAAGTCCTAGTCACAGCAATCAGAGAAGAAAAAGAAATAAAAGGAATCTAAGTTGGAAAAGAAGAATTAAAACTGTCACTGTTTGCAGATGACACAATGCTATATACAGAAAATCCTAAAGATGCTACCAGAAAACTACTAAAGCTCATCAATGAATTTGGTAAAGTTGCAGGATACAAAACTATGCAGGATACAATATGTGTTGCATTTCTATACACTAAGAAGGAAATATCAGAAAGAGAAATTAAGGAAACAATCCCATTTACCATTACATCCAAAAGAATAAAATTCCTAGGAATAAATCTACCTAACAAAGCAAAAGAACACTACTCCAAAAACTGTAAGATGCTGATAAAAGAAATTGAAGACAACACAA
The DNA here is from genome assembly GCF_030028045.1 of Hippopotamus amphibius kiboko. NCBI lineage: Eukaryota > Metazoa > Chordata > Mammalia > Artiodactyla > Hippopotamidae > Hippopotamus > Hippopotamus amphibius. The sequence goes on along the minus strand of NC_080193.1, from coordinate 89,293,760 downwards.
ATAGATGGAAAGGTATACCATGTTCTTGGATAGGAAGAATCAATATTGTTAAAATGACCATAATACCCGAGGCAATACACAGATTCAATGCAATCCCTATCAAATTACCAATAGCATTTTTCACAGAATTAGAACAACAAAAATTTGTTTTAATTTGTATGGAAACAGAAAAGACCTGGAATAGCCAAAACAATCTTGAGAAAGAAGAATGGAGCTGGAGGAATCATGCTCCCTGGCTTCAAACTATACTAGAAAGCTACAATAATAAAAACAGTATGGTACTGGCACAAAAACAGACCTATGGAAGAGGATACAAAGCCCAGAAATAAACCCATACACTTATGGTGAACTAATCTATGACAACAGAGGCAAAAATACACAATGGAGAAAAGATAGTCTCTTCAACAAGCGGTGCTGGGAAAACTGGACAGCTACATGTAAAAGAATGAAATTAGAACATTCTCTAAACCATATCCAAAAAAAACTAAAAATGGATTACAGACCTAAATGTAAGACCAAATACTATAAAACTCCCAGAGGAAAACATAAGCAGAACACTCTTTGGCACAAATTGCAGCAATATTTTTTTTGGATCTGTCTTCTAGAGTAATGGAAATAAAAACAAAAATAAACAAATGGGACCTTGTGAAACTTAAAAGCTTTTGCACAGCAAAGGAAACCATAAACAAAACAAAGAGACAACCAACAGACTGGGAGAAAATATTTGCAAACGATGCTACTGACAAGGGATTAATTTCCAAAATATACAAACAGATCATACAGCTTAATATCAAAAAAAAAACTCAATCAAAAAATGGGCAGAGGACCTAAATAGACATTTCTCCAAAGAGGCCAACAGGCACATGAAAAGATGCTCAATGTGGCTAATTATTAGAGAAACACAATTCAAAACTACAATGAAGTATCACCTCACACCAGTTGGAATGGACATCATTAAAGTCTATAAATCATAAATTCTGGAGAGGTGAGGAGAAAGAGGAACCCTCCTACACTGTTGGTGGGAATGTACATTGGTGCAGCCACTACAGAAAACAGTATGGAGGTTCCCTAAAAAACTAAAAATAGAGTTACCATATGATCCAGCAATCCTACTCCTGGGCATATATCCAGAGAAAACTGTAATTCGAAAATACACATGCACCCCAGTGTTCATTGCAGCACTATTTACATAGCCAAGACATGGAAGCAATGTAAATGTCCATCAACAGATGAATGGTTAGAGAAGATATTATATAATGGAATATTACTCAGCCATAAAAAAGAATGAAATAATGCCATTTGCAGCAACATGGATGGACCTAGAGATTATCATATTAAGTGAAGTCAGACAGAGACAGACAAATATCATATGATATTACTTATATGTGGAATCTAAAAAAATGATACAAATGAACTTATTTACAAAACAGAAATAGACTCACAGACATAGAAAGCAAACTTAGGGTTACCAAAGTGGATAGCGGGGTGCAGGGGGAGATAAACTAGGAGTTTGGCATTAACATATACACACTACTCTATATAAAATTGGTAACAACAAGGGCCTACTGTATAGCACAGGGAACTCTAGTCGATATTCTGTAATAACTTATATGGAAAAAGAATCTGAAAAAGAATGGATATACATATATGAATAACTGGATCACTTTGCTGTACACCTGAAACTAACACAACATTGTAAATTAACTATATTTCAATTTTTTAATGGTTAAAAAAAAAAGAAATGGCTATTTTTCTTCCATCACTGGCCCTAGCATCTGTCACACTTCTCAAGTTGGAAATTGTCAGTGAACTCTCTCCCTGTCTCTTACATACACACACACCCCCCACATCTCTCATCTCAGTTTGACCCTTATAGAAGCTGGAAAAGGGATCATAGATTTCTTAGAATCAAAGCACTTTCTATTCAGTACTGGCTCCTTAACGACTGTTTCTCATCACAATTTAGGTGGGGAAATGGTATGAGTGGCAGAAAAAGAGAGAGAGACAGAGTAAGAGGAGTTCTAGGATGGAGCATGATGAGTATGACTCCTGGGCTGCTCTGTGGAGGATGAGCTTGTAGCATCCACAGGACTGCCCTCTTGAAGGTCTCTCTCCACCTGCTTGCAAAGACTAAAATCAGCAGCAAAAAGCCAATGGTAGGGAGAGGGAGGGAACTTTATCTCTGGAATTCCATCTTCTCAGTGGTTCAGAAATCTCAGAAAGTGCAGGGCATTCCATTTATCTTCCCAGATGGGTCTCAGGTACCTGACACTGCCTGGCAGCCCACGTTCCTCCTCTGATTTCTCTGTTGCCAGGAGCTTGGCAACTCTCAGACCCAGGGAGAGGCTCTGGGTGGGGCAGCAGCAAAGCAAGGGGAGGCATGTGCTCTGGCCTCTGGAGTAGGGAGGTGAAGCATGTCTCCTAGAAGCAGCTGGAGGGGTGGAGTGAGGGAAAGGGGTTGTTGTGATCAGGAATGCAGGGTGAGATTGGAGAATGTCAGCCCTACCATTTTGCCTTTTCTGATCCCTCAGAATAGACATAATTTAAGAGTTAGAACAAAAGAGGAGTGGAGTAAGACAGGAGGAAAGTGCATGGATGATGAATCTAGCTTCACTGTCTTCCTGGATTTGACACAATTGCCCTAATTTTTCTACCTAAGAGGAGGTCTTACAGAGTGGAAAGATCCCAGCCTCTGTGCCCCACTAACACCAGGTTTTGGCCATGTGACCTTGAGCATGTCACTTAACTTCTCTGAGCCCCACTTTCTCCATCTGAAAAATGAGTTGTACAATCTCAAAGAGTTATGATGAAGATTAAATAAGAAAACACAGATGAAGTACTTTAGCAAAGTACTAGACCAGTTCAGATGATCTCTAAATGCTAGTTCCCTCTCCCTCTTTTTTCTTCTCACCACCCACCTTCACAAGAGAGAACGACCTCTCAGCCAAAAAGTAACCAGAGAAAAAGCCATGAGCAGAGAGGCAGGTTGCTGCAACACTTGTTCAAGGCATGTAATCATTGTGAAGTAAACCTTCATAGCTTATATTTATTTTGCACCTGTCCTTGAAGAGCTCTATCCCTTCAACCACCAGATGAGCTCAGTCATCTTCATGAACAGCTGAGTGAGGTCAAGAGAAAAATATGTTTCATATGCCTGGCTCAGGTTGGAGAGCTCGACTTAGGAGGTTAAATTCTTTGCCTGATGCCATTCAGGTAGAACAGAGACAGAACTGAGGTTGGTATATTAAGAGTGATTGTCCAGGGAATTCCCTGGTGGTCCTGTGGTTAGGACTCCACACATTCACTGCTGAGGGCCCAGGGTTTAATTCCTGATTGGGGACCTAAGATCCTGCAAGACATGTAGCATGGCCAAAAAATTAAAAAAATTTTTTTAAAAGAGTGATTTTCCAATAATAACCAGGGTTCTCACACTGTTCTTCTGCTTCCTGAGAAAGAACTGGCTTGTGTCCACTCTTTCTCACTCCCTTAGACCATCCTACATGTGTGGATCCAGCATTCTACAGGTCTTGCAGAGAATGTCTAGTTTTCAAGCTCCATATAGCTGGTGAGTCATGGAGTCTTGGGGAGAATGTGCCCCAAGGGAGAAGCTCTCCAGGGATGCAATTTTCATCCACCCAAGAACCACTTCCCTCCAGCCTAGATATTAGACAACGGCATGCATGTGGAATGTGCAGGTGCCTGTAAAAGGATTATTACTAAGTAAGAATGGATGATGATAATTAATTACCGTCCATTAAAGAGAAAGTCCCTAGAGCAAAAGCATCAAAGGCAATATTTTACTGAGTTGGCAGTTTCTTTGGCTCTGGAACAAGATGACTCCTTAGTCTGCATCTTGAGCCTGTTCCTTTCTCTCTCATTCTGACTTGAGGACTGGACTATGCATTTTGACTTTAGACAACTGCTTCTAATTCCCACCTTTCTCCCCATCCCTGATCCAGTAATCATTATTATTAAAACTTCACACCAGGGCCACAGACATATTTTATAGCAATCCTTTGATGGATTAATTGTGGTTACTCTCCTTCTTCACTGAAGTCTAAATCAAAGGAAACACACTTAGAATGGAAAACAAAAACCTCCCTGCCGGCCCAAGAGGGAAGACCTTAGAAAATAGACACCCAAAGAGAAGTATCTATAGCCTCCTCAACAAATACACTAACAGAAGGGAGTGAGCGAGCAGGAAGGTGTGATACAGCCCCGGAAATGTCAAGGGACTGGGCCAGATTGACTCCTATGTCAGAGACTCTACAAGGTGCTTATCTATGTCTCTTAGAAACAAGTACATTCTTCCTGATTCATGGAAAACATCTCCTCTCCTATAGATCCAAACCAGCAGACCTGTGACTAGTGGGAAAGATCTCTGCTTACTGAATAAAGCTGACCATGGAGAGCACATCCTCAGAATCTTATGTGACTGATCTGGGAAGGTATATTGGAATGTTCATGTGTAATGAAAAGAGTACACAGGCTGCAGAATTGGAGCTGGGAAGGCCCTGTGCTCCCTGGCCTTATAACCTGGAAGTTCTCTGAGAGTGAGCCTCCTTTATCTGTAAGAGAAAGCAGAAGAAGAATTTTTACCTAATGAGGGTTTTGAGAAGTTGGGAGGAGATCATTGATATGATCAGCTCCTGGGCATGGTGCCCTCCATCATGTTATATAACCAAGCATCATGGGAGGATGCTGGCAGGGCCATGGAGCAGGCCAAAAGCCATTGTATCCCAGCTCACAGAAGACTCTCTGGACCTTTGTAGGCACCCAGTAAGTATGCATTGCATAAATCAGTGCAAACAGATCTATTCATTGTGGTTGTTACAGCCAGAACATCAGTAGACTGGCGTGAGTAAGAAGTCTCTGGACACCCAGGAAGTTTTTTCCAATCATCAAGCCCAGGGGAGCTCAACAATCCAGAGATGGCCTTTTGGGATTGGTTAATACTCAAGGCTCCCACAAAAGAACCTTGCAAAAAAGTGTGGCATCTTTGTAGGATTAGACAGAGACAGGTCTCCATCAACCTATTCTGGAGAAGCACCTGTGTGCTAGAAGACTTTCCCTGGAAACAACCAGCTCAACACCATCCTATTAGTCAGGTTGATTATTGCTGGTGTTTGGTACAGGCAAACTCCTAATCTCAGTGTCTTAGCACAACAGAAGTGTAATTCTCACTCACTGAAAGTCCAGAATATCTTCGTAGGGGTTTCCTCCAACCAGTGACACAGTGGTCTAGAGGTCTAGCTGTCTTTTCATCTCTGCACATTCCTTTCAAGGTTGCCCTCTCAGAAGATGGAGGTGGCACAGTGGCTCTTCAGTGAATTAGCCCAGATATAGCACAGATCATTTCTGATTACACAGCCATTGGCCAGAACTGCTCATATGGCTCCAATCCAACTGCAAGGGGAATATAAGCCTAATAAGAGGGCACTAAATGTTTCCACCACCCCCGGGGACCCACTGAATGGGCATTGTGGTGTCTCACCACTCTGACAGCCAGGAAGCTCTGGATCCCCTTTCTCTATACTTCAAGACTTTAACTGGAGGAGCTAAAAGGAGGCATTTAGATAAGATATTCAAACACAGGGGCCCAGTCATGCTGGCCCTGGGAATGATTTTCTACTTTGCTGACCACTCATCTTTTCTCCTCTCTTTCTAATGAGTGGCTTTCAGATGGGAGGATTGAGGCAAACTTCATGGTGTCTTTGTTGGCTGGTTCCCTCCCACAAAGTCAGCCAACAGGCAAAAATCACAGAAAACCTGGCACCGCTCTCATTTCACTATCTCCTGGAGAACGTAGGCCCTCCCCCTCTGGAATGTATGAAGCCCACCAGTTACGACATAAGTTCTGCTGCCAGCTTCAGTGCTGTCTGCCAGGAGTGGGGGCTGCTCCCAAGAGGCTGACAGCTTAAGAGGTCTTCATAGCTGCTTAGAGGGGCCATAGCCTACAGGTGAAAGTCCAGTTCCTCTTGCCAGCCTGTGACTCTCTGAAAGAGAGATTAGCTTCCCGAGGCTCTCAGGGGAAGGAAAGGTATGAACTTGGAGGTTCTTGGGGCTAAAAGGCTAGGCCTATTTTTTAAGCTGTAGCTTGCCAAGTTTCTTCCATGAGCTTGAGGCTGTGAAAATTCTGAACTGTCCCATCGCTGACTGTGGCCCAAGCCACCCTTCTCTTTACCTTCCCAATGACACCTATCACCCCAATTCCCTGACTGCCTCTGGGAACCCCAGCATTTTCCTGCAGCAAACACACTGAGAGTCCTGTAAAAATTCAATCCAAGAAGAAGAAAAGGAGACACCAGGCTTATTAAACTCTCCTTTGCTGGCTGTGTGGATTCTTCCGAGTCCACTGTTGGATTACTTTGAGGTTTCTGTACGTGCAGATTTGCATGGCTGGCTTAGCAGATGGGGACAGGAGGTAAGACAAGCTTTGCACTGGATAAATAAAAATCTCTTTGTTAATTAAGGAGCCACCGACAAGGCCATGGCCTATGTCAGGCCACCAACACAGAAGGTTTGATTCTTCTGGAACTGAAAACAAGGAAATATAGAGAAACTCCACCCCGCCTCCCCCACCCCCAACCACCACCACACTGCATAACTTTGTTCAAGGGCTGCTAAGTTATTCGCTGCTACTACATCAGCTGTGAGAGTCCTGTGAAACATGCTGTGGTTAAAATAAAACTCAAGCCCCCAAGCATAGCAAAAAAGAATGTGTTATCTCAAACAGTTGATCTCCCATTTTCTCTCTGAAAAAGAACCTAAATCATTAATTTTCTATTCAGCCTTTTCATGCTCTCCTGTCCTGTCCAAACAGCCTAATCTGAATGCAGGGTATGAACATTCCAACCAAGTAGGCTTAAGAATGTTGATTGGAAAAGGAAGTCAGGTGATTTATCCAAAGCCCTGGTCCCCACAAGACCATAGAAATGGCTGGCCCTTTCTAAGGGTGATTTCTAGCTGGGCTTTGCAAAAGCTCTTTGCATACCAGAGGTTATAGCAATGATCAAAGCACCAGCCACAAAGCTTTCTCCCTTACTGTACCACCCTCACCTGGGCTTCTGAATCAGATAGGCTAGGGTCAGATTTCCAAGTCTACCTCTATCATGGACAGGTCATATAACCTGTGTTCAATGGAAGGAAACTTGTGAGTTAAATGTGATCATATGAAATGTGCCTAATATATATTAAGTATTCAACAAATAACATATTAAAGAATAACATCTTAAGATCACATAGTTGTTATAATTAATACCTCCTCTTACTCTCCCTTCACTCCTCTTGAACAGAGCCAGTCTCTCCCAAAGAGACTCTAGCCATTTCCAGGTAACCTAAGGGATAAACTGGGCTAATTAAACTTTTCTAAGACATACGAATAGGACAGAAAGAACTACAACAGCCTGAGGTCACTGCAAGTTCAAATTGATGCCCTGACTTCCTAAGAATTTACCATCCTCCTCCTCTTTACATTTATTAAGCAATTATATATGCCCAGCCCTGTGCTGCCTCTGCTTCCAGGGTCTCATCTGAGCATCCCAACAACTGTGCTGTTTATAGGGACCCTGTGACTCTTGCTTCCACGTGGCTTACGGCCTCTTTTCTCTGATGTAGCCACCATCCTGCTGTGAAAACCTCTCCTAGAATCCCCAATCCCAAGACAGATCACAAAGCCTTAACATGGGGCATACACCATGCTTCTCTTTTTATAGAATTGCTGAAGCCAAGCCCATGGGTTTCTGGGAAACAGAAAATTACCAATATGTAATCTTCCCTGAGCCCCCTCCCATGGGACTCTGCCATTCTTAGCCCCAAGATTTCTCCTCTGGGTATAAGGGATCCTAGAGGGAGCCTGGCCTGAACCCAAAACTGTTTTTACAAAAATTATATACTATTCTTCCCCTTTCTATATCTGATAACTTGCCAGTGGCCAGCCTGACATTAACCTCGTGGTCCTCCTCTCCCCATATCTCACCAGTAGGAGGATGAGGCACTCAAGCATAGACACTCAAGCAGCTAGTGATTTCTGTGAGGCTGAGAAGAGCCAGCCTAAACATTCCTGGATTTCGGGCAAGGACTCGCCAGTAAAATGGTAGCACTTCTGTCCTCTCTTTCTAGTCCAATAAGCTCTTCATTTTCCAGGAACCACAGAAGAACATGCTGGGGAGCAAGATGCAAGCCAATCCAGGCTCCGGCTTTGGGCATTTGAACATTTAAAGCAACCAGGACATATTGTCCTATGTCTTCCCATTAGGTATCCTACAATGTATCTCTTCTCAACTGCACCCTGACATTTCCTCCTCAACAACGGCCCTGGGGAAACGTGGCCATTTCTTAAGTCCAATACCAGTGAGAGATTCAAGTTTGCAATTTTTGTTTCCATTCTGAGTGGTGCACCTCTACCAAACTGCTTTTAGGGTTGAGATCTACCAGCCCTTGAAAACTTCAGTCAGAATGATCAAGTATAGCAGGGAGAAAAGGAAGAAAGGGAAGGGTTGAGAGTGTGAGAAAAGGGAAAGTTGGAGTGTGATTCATCCAAGCCTGGATGAATCCTGATTCAACCACGTACTAGTGATTGCTTAACTATCCAGTTTCCACAACTAGGAAATGGAAATAATAATGTCTTCTGCACAAAGATGCTGTGGGTATTAAAAGTCTATCTAAACACTTCCCAACAGCAAAGAGAATGACTGCATTTATTCAGGACCTGCTGTGTGTTACACTAATAACCAATTCTCATCTTTGCCTTTTTGTGATCAAAATAACACTCTGAAGTTTACTGTTTCCAATTCACTGATGTCATGGTTCAGAGAGATTATTTAACTTGCCCAATTCACAGTTAAGTGGCAGGTCTTGGACTTAAACACAAACAGACCTGACTTCAAAGTCTGTGCTTTCTTAGCTTGTGCCTTTCCCAATGTGTCCTGCTGCTCCAGCCCACCCACCAAATGCTCTTCTTACCTTAATCATGTCCTAAGAAAACACCTTGAACCCTTTGATTTGAAGATGACACGGCCTCTCACCCACATTCTAAAGATCAATTGTGTGCAGCCTTCTCTGGAAGGCAAGGAACAAAAGCCAAAAGGATGAAATTTCATGGCAATAAATGTAAAGTTCTACATTTTAGTTCACATCAAAAATTATATGGAAAGGTTTTAAGCATCTTGGCTCAGGCCGTTCAGGAGAAGGAGCTTCAAAATGGAGAAAAGCAGCCCCTAAGTCTTCAACTTTGGCTCAGAATAAGGACTTTACTATGTAACTCCACACATTTTCACATGAGCAGTGAGATGAAGCTCCTTGAAAAACAAATGTCCTAAGGCTGTAGGAATAAATGTACAATGTGCCTTGAAGGGGGTGCTCGTCTTGTCCAATGGCTTGACAGCTCAAGATAGGTGCTTTCAATCGCCCTCTTGTTTTAAGAAGACTATTGACAAAGAAGTGGGCATCTGATAGGGTGTGGTCAAGGTGATGAGAGCAAATCCATTCGTCTATTTAAGAAATACTTATTGATCTCTTTGTACATCAGATACTGTTCTATATGCTGAGGATACAGCCAAATCCCTGCCTGCTAAATATCCCTTCTTCTCATTCAGACTTCCAACAGCTTCCCAATTTTGTATCTTGATCTGCAAGTCCTAACAGCCTGGACTCTGGCTTTCTTTCACTTTGTCTCCTACCATTTCTCTCTCTGTCTCTGCAAGTGTACCTGGAACATTAGCCTTGTTTTTCCTCAAATACACCAAAACCTCAGGGCCTTTGCACATGCAGTTGCCTCAGATACCCTCCAAATTTGAGTCTGCTACTCCATTCCAAGATTCCTAAAGTTTACACTACCTAAGATTCCTTTATATTTTTATTTTTTCTACCTTCTTTGAATGGATTTATATCTGTGTTTCTATCTTGGTTTAAAAATCCCTCAATGGCAGGGATTGTGATGAACAAGAATTGTTTGAGTGAATTTGATATTTACCTTAAGGGGATAATAATTATTATGACTTCTTTCTTGTCATCACTGTGGCTGTGGTGACAGTGCCTGGGACATCATGGGACTCAATAAATCACTATGAGATGATGGACTATTGGAAGTTACAAGGACAAAATTACAGAAGATGATGACTCCTACATTTTGACATTTTCATTTGTTTTCCTTGTCATGATTTATTCATATCTAAACTTTTTTCCCTCTAATTTTAAATTAATTTTTGAGAGTAAACATAAATGGTGCCAATTTCTTGCCACTGGCTAATAGTCCTAACTGCATGGATTAGAATAAAACACTGCCTTGTTAAAACAAGCAAACAAACAAACAATGGCTGTCCCAGCAGCACACACTCCTCCATATGGGTTCTGCCTTTTTGAATTTTATGGTCCTGATGATGCTCTGGTTCCAAGAGAGGTCATCTCCTATCTGATGGCTTTATTCCAGCTTATGGATATTTTATTAAAAGCTGCATCCGGTAGGCCTTCCAAAATATCCAGCAAAAATTTCTTCTGCTAAAGGTAAGGAAATGAATAACAATATTCAAGTCTCAGAGGGGTTATTACACGCTGAGTAGAGGCCAGCTGTTCTCCATCTTTTCTGAAGATGTTTCCAAGGAAAAACCACGGAAATCACTGCACGCAAGATATAAGTTGCACAGGTAGAAATGCATGTTTAAGATAAAGGATTGTGAAGTAATGGAAGAAGAAAAGTTGAAGGATTTCTTCCTCTGGAGGATTTGAAGTTGAATGAGGCCATCCATTGGTCTGGGTTGATTTAGCCATAGGTCACTTGGGAGACCGTTTGTATACTAGAAAGTGTGACCAAACTCCCCCAAAGTGACTTTGGACACTGGGGGGGTTACCTTCAAAACATAAGGATCACTTTGCACATGAAGATAAATTTCATCTTTTTTTGTAATAAATTATACATTTTACTTCTTGAAGAGGAGTCAAGGATAGGCAGAGGTTGACACCCAATGGTTATGGCAATTTAGGATATAACATTCAAAAGCCAATTTTTCTTATACTAATTATACCTATAAGCAAATGACAACAGAAACACTTGAATGAAAAGTCTTAGACTTCTGCTAAAATTTCATTTTCCAAATATTAAATATATTTTACAGCTGTCATTATAAATAGGCAAATAGCTTAGCAACCTAAATGTACAAAGAAAGAAATGGAGCTTTTGAGGAATAATCTTTTTAGTCAAACTTGTAGCAATAGCAGACAGATCCACATGATGTGGGAAAACAAATATTGGTCTAAGACTCAAGAGACCCATGTTGACTCTCAGCCCTGGCAAGTCACTTCACTTTGCTGTGCCTAAATTTTTTTGTATTGGACGAATCCCTTACCCTCTCTCAGTCTCTGTTTCTTCCCCTATAATTGCAAAATATGGAGCTTGCTATCTCCCCCTAAATATGTTACAAGGATTGGATAGGATAACGTAGTCAATGTCTTGATACATAGTAAGTTTTCAATATCAGTATTATTTTCCAAAGGAAGCAGTCAAAAATCATTTTTTCTTTCTTCCTAACTGTGTAAAACTATCCAGTTTCTTAATATTTCTTAGTAACTTATGAAAAAGACAAAAGAAGTTGATTTTTAGTTTCATCTCCAAACAAAGCCTAAACTATTCAAACAGATTGTTTTAGCTCCCATCATGAGTGAGGCCCATGTCCTGCCTCTTAGTAGCATTATTTAGGGATACTGTGCAGCAAATCTGAGAGGAGAGCTTTGTGTGCACCAAAAGGACTTAGTCCGTATGCAGCAGGCATCCAGCCTCCACAAAAGTCCCCATGTTCCCAGTGTGACACGTATAAGCAGGCCCACTGGGCTTGAAGTAACACCATGAAGGGATGATGGGCAGCCCTAACCAGTGTGGGTCCTTGTCCATGATCATAGGACCTCCCCAAAGTTCTGGTGCTCATAAGACCCTGGGACCCTGGGGTCTGGGGAGTCCCAAAATATCAGATTGAATTTCCCAACAACCTGAAGAGTTGTATTTATGATGACTTAAAGAAAATACATGCAACATTTCTTGTACACCTGAGTTTGAGGGCTAATCAATAACGTACCCAGAAGCACGTGGTCAGTTCTACGCACAAAAGACCTAGGAATTTCCTGAGATGATGTGAAGAGGTAAAGTTATGCCTGGGCAGGCTCCAGGGAGACAGTATTCTGAGAGTTGTCTGATCAGAGAGGAAAGAATCCAGAAAAGAACAGAGGAAATGGTGCATAAAAAAGAGTTTAGGCAGAAGAAACTAGACAAGGGACACTGCGCTAGTCTCATAGGATGTTTGTGACAATTTAATGAGTTTAATATATTATATGATCATGCAAGTGTTAGCTCTCTTCCTCCTTCTCCTTTACATTTTGGATGACTACACTAGAATGTGAGCTCTTTTCTTTTATAAGTTTATTTATTTATTTATTGGCTGCACTGCGTCTTCAGTGCTGTGCACAGGCTTTCTCTAGTTGCGACGAGCAGGGGCTACTCTTTGTTGTGGTGCGCGGGCTTCTCATTGCAATGGCTTCTCTTGCTGCGGAGCACGGGCTCTGTGTGCTTGGGCTTCAGCAGTTGTGGCACATGGGCTTAATAGTTGTGGCTCATGGGCTGTAGAGCTCAGACTCAGTAGTTGTGGCACACGGGCTTAGTACCTCTGCGGTATGTGGGAACTTCCCAGACCAGTGCTTGAACCCATGTCCCCTGCATTGGCAGGCGGATTTTTAACCACTGAGCCACCAGGGAAGCCCCTAGTATGAGTTCTTAAGGGCAGGGACTTTTTCCTGTTTTGTTCATTTTTGCCATCCTGGAACTTTGAGTGGGGACTGGCATGTAATTGATGTATGGTTGAATTCATGAATGAGTTCATGGTAGTAGCCTTACAGTGGCAATAGTGGCTACCTAAAGATGCTAGTTGCCCTGGAAATGGCTTTTGAATGAATAAATAAATAAATGGCTTTTGAATGAATAAATAAATAAATGAATTATCTGTGCATGATATATGCTTCTTCTCTGCCTTGTCAATGCCAAAAAAGGTTTAAATAAATGTGTGTGTACATAGAAATGTATGTATGTATGTGTATATATATATATTTTTAAACACTCATAATGGTTGCTTTAATGGGTCACTCATGAGCTCTAACTACATCTCTGGTGTGAGTCAAAGCAAACTAAGAAATGTGGACATAAAGCTCACATATAAGTTAAAATTTATGGGCCACAAGAGGTCAAAATAAAGAATTCGAACCTTACATGAGATAGAGCAAGCTGGCTGGGAGAGACCCAAAGGATATAAACTGTTCAGGTAAATGACTCTGAAATTCTGTTCTACCATATCCAGTTCCACAGTTTACCCAAGATCAACAGAATAGAACAGGAGGTCTCTGGAGGCTGAGGCTGCCCCATGAATGGAAGAGGACTTATTTCTTTCCTGTTCAAGTCCAGATCCTGTCATTTGTAGAAAGGGTAGCTGGTGAGGAGAGGATACTGGAAATAGAAAAACCCAACAAATACATGTATGAAGAAAGAGATTGTGCCTAAATAAACTTACACTGGAAATAACCCATGTGGCAGGCGGATGGAAGGCTGAAGTTGCAAAGCCATGGAGAACCAGAGAGGAAATGGAAAGGGCTTTGGGAAGGCTATGAGGCAGGAGGTAATTCTTCCATGGAATGAATGGAATCATTCAGAAGCTCCGATTGCCCTGCCTTGTCCTCTCCTGCTTCATAAATGTACAATTGCTAAAGATGTCCAGCGGGGTCTTGTTGATGCCAAAAGCACTGTTCAATTCAGACAGACTAGCAAAAAAGTCAACCAACTCAATAACGAATCTCAGCCAAAGCAATTGTATGAATCCAGGTAGGTAACGCCACCGCATGATGGACTTCAGTTTTCACTTTCTCACGGCATTCCCAGGATCTGGAAGCCTTAGCTAGAGAGAGATGTTCAGTAGCTAGTTAGCTCAGAGCACTTGCCCATAGTCCAGTCAAGAGAAAGTTCAGCCATGAAAATTCTTGATATAAAGAAACAAGGTAGAAAGATATCAAATGGCTTTATATGTCAGGCTGAATTACCCCTTCTGTTATTTTTTTCTCTACCTGATATTACTTTTTTCTCTGGAAATACACTGATAATTCTAATCCAAACAAAAACTTTCTGTCCACTATTTTAAATTATATGTATGTAGATTAGACAGCAGTTGATCCATTGAGCTGGTCACGATAAACTCTCTTTCTCTATCTCCTGCCTTCAAACTCTACCTACCCAACCTTCCCAAAAACACAATGAAGGCCAGTCAACTTCAGAGCTGTGTGTCAACATGCAACAGAAACAGGAAGTTGTTGAGATGGGAGTATGAAAGCTGGCCTTAAAAATTTACGGTAAAAGTAGCAGTAAAAAGGGGGAAAATCCGGTTTATATTCACTTATGTATTTAAGTAAAGTTTGGGCAGCAAATAATTTCCTGAGAATTATTTATTTTCAAGGTCCTTTATCTCACAGCAATCTCTTTTAGAAATACATGAAATGTTGAGTGGGCTAGTCACATTGCTTTGTGTATTGGACATGTCCTAAAGAAAGTATGGGCTCTGTACAGAGTGTTGTACAATACCTTCAAAAGTCAAACAGTGGAGGGCATATAAGAAGAGCACAGGCATCAACATGAATAAGTTTCCAATGGCTAAAGCTGGAATAAAATAGGTATTGTAGAATTGGATTAAAACCTAAAGAATAAAATAAATATCCATGAGTCCATACTGATATAAATAAATGATTGAGTAAATATGTAATTGAGGGAGAAGGAACAAATCTTTCTAACAGAAAAATTCCAAATAAATGTAGAAGGACTAAGAGAAACAGAAAAGCACCATTAGAACACCACAGTAATCATTGCTGCAGGCAAGGTACATGGATGAATGACAAAATAAGTGGGGAAACTTTAAAGAGGACCAGAATATTTACATAGCCTCAGGATATCTCCCCAAAACATTTACTAATTATTGTGGTGGTTTTAACATAGGTCCACCAATTCTTTGATACTCCTCTCTCCAGGAAGTGGAATTTAATTCCCTTCTCCTTGGGTGTCTTCCATGGTACTTAGTGACTCCCAATAAATAGAATATGGGAAAAGAAAATTTATAACCTGTCAGATACTACTTTACCCAAGTGAACAATGTTAACTCCACTAGTAATATCATGTTGATATCATGTGGACACTAGTATGATATGATGAAGAGACATTTCACCCTTATGGTAGTCTTCCCCCAAATCCATAACTCCTAATCATGAGAAAACATCAGACAAGTTGAAGTTGAAAGACATTCTAACAAGATACCTGACCAGTACTCTTTAGTTTTTACCTTAAGAAACTAGAGAAGAACCCAAAGTGAGCAGAAGAAAGGAAATAACAAAGAACATAACCTAACTCAATAAATATAAAACAGAAAAATAATAGAGAAAAACAATGAAACCAAAAGCTGGTTCTTTGAGAAACTCAAAAAAACATATGAACCTGCAGCCAGATTGAAGCAGAAAAAAAGAAAGACATAAGACATAATTACCTATATCAGAAGTGAGGATGATGACATCATTTCAGATTCTATGGATCTTAAGAGGATAATAAATTAATGGTATGAACAACTTTGTTCCAATGACTTTGACAAATTTGATGAAATGGATGAATTCCTTAAAAGATAAAAATTATCAAAGCTCACTCAAGAAACTGGCAGCTGAATAGCTCTATATCTATAAAAGAAAATGTGTTTGTGGTTAAATGCCCCCTCCCCTCCAAAAAAAATTCTGAGCATAATCTTTTCCCCTGGTGAAGTCTACCAAACATTCAAGGAAAAAAATCTTACCAGTTCTACTCAATTTCTTGCAGAAACTTGAAGAAGAGGGACTATTTTTTCAAATCATTTCATTAGGCTAGAGCTACCCAGATATCAAAACTAGACTAAGACATTACTTAATGGTAAAAGATTAAAGTTTCATCCCTAAGATTAAGAGCAAAACAATATGTCTGCTCTCAACACTTGTATTCAAAATTTTACTAGAAAGTCAAGCCAGTACAATAAGGCAAGAAAAGAAAATTTAAAACACCCACATTGTATCTGTATTATAAAGGAAGAAGTAAGAAGCCATCTTTATTTACAGATGACATGATTGTTCATGTAGAAACTTCCCTGGAATCTACAAAAAAATAGTAGTAGAACTTATAAGTGAGTTTAGCAAGATTGGAGAAACAAGAACAATATACAAAATTGTATTCTCATATGTCAGCAATGTACAATCAAAAGTGAAATTGAGAAATAATACCATTTGCAATAGCATGAATAAAAAATAAAGTATGAATAAATCTGACAAAATATGTTAAATACCTATACTACAAAACATTGCTCAGAGAAATTAAAGAAAATCTAAATAAATGGAGCTATATACCTTGTTCATGAGTCAGAAGATTGAATATTGTTAAGATATCAGTTCTCTCCCAAACTAGGCAATAGAGTTAATGCATTCCAAATCAAAACTCTAGCAGATTGTTTTGTAGAAATTAGCAGATTTATTCTAAAATTCATATAGAAATGCAAAAAAAAGAAAAGGTAAAGAAAAAACAAACTTGGAGATCTAACACTTCCTGACTTCAAGACTTAATATAAAGCTAAAGTAATTGGTACAGTGGTGTAGCATTTGTATAAAAAGAGACACATGGATCAGTGAAACAGAAGTAAACCACACATATATGAACAACTGACTGTTGACAAGGTGCAAAATCAGTTTGGTAGAGAAAATATAATCTTTTCAATAAACGATGCTGAAACAATGGAATATCCATATGCCAAAAAAGGGGGAGCTTCAATTCATACCATATGTCATATACAAAAATGAACTTAAAATGGATTATAGACCTAAATGTAAAAGTGTAGAATAATAATGCTTTTAGAAGGAAATGTAAGGAAAAATACTTTTTAACAAAGACTTCTTAGATACAACACCAAATGTGTGATCCATAAAAGAAAAAATTGGTATATTAGACTTTATCAAAATTTAAAACTTCCGTACTTTGAAAGACACTTTTAAGAGAAGGCAAAGACAAATCATAGACTGGGAGAAAACATTTTCAAGTCACATATCTGGCAAAGGAATTGTATCCAGGCTATGTAGAGAACTCTCAAATTCATTAATAAGAAACACTTTAAATAGGCAAAAGATTTGAAAGACACTTCACTGAAGAAGATATACAGAGGGCAAATAGGAACATGAACAGATGTCCAACATCATTAATCATTAGGAAATGCAAATTAAAACCACAATGAGATACTATTACACACTCATTAGAACAGCTAAAATTAAAGACTGATCATAAGTGTTGATGAGGATGTAGAGCAAGTAGAAATCTCATACACTGCTAGTGGAACTGTAAAATGGTACAATCACTTTGCAAAGAAATTTGGCAGTTTCTTAAGAAATTAAATATATGATTCAGTCATTCTAATTCTAGATATTCACCAAAGATCAATTAAGCATATATCTATAAAGATACATATAAACATCATATGAACACAAATGTTCATAGCAGTTTTATTTGTAATAACCAAAAACTGGAAACAACCCAAACATCAATCAACAGATGAAAAGATAAACAGATGATGTTATATCCATACAATGAGTGACAGGCAGGGGGTAAAGGTACTAAGGTACTGGAGGAAACTTTTGAGGGTGAAGGATATATTATCTTGATTGTGGTGATGCTTTCATGGGCATATACGTATGTCAAAACTTTTCAATTCGTAATTTTAAACGTGTAATTTGTTGTATGTGAATTATACCTCAGTTTTAAAAAGAACAAAAGAGTATACAGAATAATCACGATACCAATTTTTTAAGTTATAATATCATTTTATTCACATTAATGTTAAACATAATAGAATTTGAGACAAATAAGTGAAACTAAGGTATCTCTATGACAGTGGAAGCCACAAACTAAAACCAGGAATACTGGGTGAATAGATGAAAGCTGTATAAGTAGGTAAATAAATAAGATACATCATCTATTTGCATTTGTTAAATAATATCATATTCATGTGGTAAGAATTCTTTGCCACAGACTTGTGGGAGTGGCATTTTATTCATTCATTGCTGCACCATGCCAGTTTTCATAGAGCTAAGGAAGAGTAACTAGCAATGAATAAAATTATTACTTATAGTTCCAGGTGAGCACTCATACTTTAAGCATATGATGACAACAAAGAGATCTAGAATTTCTCAAATATTCTGCCTCCTGTTTTGTTTGTTTTTCTCATATAGATTAATTTAATAACTCAGTTCAACATCACACTACCTCATACACGTCAGGTACGCACTACTGAACTTGGATTTGTTTAAGTACAAATAGATGCTAATATCAAGACCACAAAATTAAATATATGTACATATGCAAGCTGAACAACAGCTGTGTTTTGCTGCTTTAGACTAGAG
This sequence comes from Hippopotamus amphibius kiboko, assembly GCF_030028045.1. NCBI lineage: Eukaryota > Metazoa > Chordata > Mammalia > Artiodactyla > Hippopotamidae > Hippopotamus > Hippopotamus amphibius. The sequence goes on along the minus strand of NC_080193.1, from coordinate 89,275,295 downwards.
CACAGCATCTGCCTCCTAGATTAGATTGTCCTTTTTGCAGACAGGGTTCATATCTGTTCTTCCATTTACATATCCCAGACCCCTGTTGGTCCCTGTCCTGCCTGGAGTAGGTAGCAGTGCTCAGGGCTCTATCTGGTGCCTTCCCTAATGTTAAGTATCTATAGTGAGGTGGAAAGTACTAAAAGGTAGGCTCCCTTGGGCCTTATGGATTATTCCAGAGGGATGATGCTTCTAAGATGGCACACCAACTGCTAGCTGTCCACTGTAAGGGAATAAAAGGATTAACACTATCCCTGAAGTATGACCCTAAGAATGTACTGGAAAACAGCTGCTGCAACCTGTACTCGGACCTTGCCATGATAAGAGATCAACAAATTCTAGCCAATACACCACAGCATCTGCTGTTGGATAAACTTAGCACGATGGTGGCAGTGCTTACTCATGTTGGTATTCTGGCCCATGGAAACATCCAAAGAATCTGGGCAGAGTTGTCAGTAGATTTAAACCCTGATGAATTGGAATGTGAGAGGAATGAAGGGGCCCACACCCGCTTGTGATCTGCAGCCAGGAAGCCTTCCCAATTTACAGTGACCTCTGCATCTCTGAACTCTAAGCATTCTTCACCTATTCCACTGTTCCACTAGTCAGATAATACAGCAGCCATTGCCTTGTGCACGGTGCTGTTGTCTAATGTGATAACTTGGCTCTTGCAATGAAATTCAACCTTTTGTATTCATTTATCACACAACAAATATCCATTAAGTTCCTACAAGGGCAAAGTACTCTGTCGTATACTGGGGTTGCCAGGGTGATGAAGACAAGCACTACCCTTCATGGAGGTGAAGTTCAAGGAGGGGAGATGGACATTAAATAACATCATATGGTAAGTGATCTAATTACACTTGTGGCAAAAGCAAAAGGTGCAGTTGGCAATGAGAGCTGATACACAGGAACCTGAGGGCTCTGAAGGACCAGGGGAAACTCTAGAGAAAGGGACATGAAAGCTGAGATCCTAGGGATAAGAATTACTGGGGGAAATCAGCACACAGCTGGCCTCCTGTGTCCTCAGGCAATAGGTGTCTCTCTCTCTCTCTCTCTCTCTCAGCTCTGCCATTTTCAACTTCCCTAGAAGGAGCGCAGATCGCTCTGCACAGCAGTACCCAGAACGGAGATGTTGTTTCTTGAGATGAGGGAGGAGCAAGGCATGTGTCATTCCCAGAAAGGAGATGAATCATGACCCCTCTGCTTACTTGGAAGTCTCCCATTTGCTGCCCCCACCCCAGCTCCCCACCCTTTCTAAGAAAAATGGTTCCAGTTGTGCTGCTTGGATGGCTCAGAAAAGAACAAAATGTCCATTTTACCCTTTATCCAGAGAATGTTTCTTGGCGTTTGTTCCTTTCATGCATCAGGCAGACAAGGTTATTTTATCACTGTTCATTCTCCCAGATGGTTAAAGCATCCTGGGACCTGCACTTGTGGTATATCACATCAGAAAAGTAACTTGGCTTTGGAACTAAGCTCCAAACATCCCACCTTAGTGATCAAAGCAAAGCCTTCCTACTTGAGGCCCTGGATGTCCCCCAATGTCTCCCACTTCAGGGTCCACAAGGACTGGGATACAGATAGAGGCTGAAAAGGACCGAGATAAAAGTTTGAGCAAATAGCAATGATTAGGGATAAATTCCTGAAAACAAGGGGAAAAGAAAAGCCATGTGGTGTCATAGAAAGAGAACTGGTTGCAGTGTAAGGTATTGTGGGAAGTTTTTGCAAACTTGGCATCTACTATCTGAATGACAATAGGCAAGACACTTCCCCCTCCATGTCTCAGACTCTTCTGTGACATGAGAGTGCCTGGCTTAACCTCTAAAGTAACTCTGCTAATAACATTCTGCTCTACCTGTTGTCCTGTGAGCTGGAGAAATTGGAAGGGAAGAGAATGAGGCAGAAGGAGAGAGAGCATAGCGGGGCAGGTGGAGCTTCAGAATAAGTAGACAGTAACAAGAGAAACAAATTTGATGGATGACATGAAGAAGAACACCTGGAAAAGTGAGACCAGGAAGACCATCCAAAGAAGAAAATATTTTGGAATCAGAGAAGTAGATTGTCAATTGTACTTATGACTAAATAAGAGGTTAAACTAGCAACCTGTAAGGAAACCCAAAGCTGACAAAAGAAGAGAGGGTAGAAAGAGAAGAGAGAGCTACCTTCCTGTCTTCCCATCTGCTCTGGGTCCCAAAAACCCCTATCTCTCATCAAGGCAGGCAGAGACACCCAGCTAGCATGGATGAAATATCTAAGTCTCGTAGCTCACTAAAAAGACAAGCTTTGATCTGTAAATGTTAAGTACTATGATTTGAGTGAGGAGGCATAGGCCTGGCCTGAGATTTTTGAACCAGTGACTAGAGAGAGCTTGCATTTAATGTAAATTTAGAATGACAAAGCAGGGTGGAATTGTGGGTGCGGTGGGGAGAAGGAGAGGGAGAGAGAGAATGAATATAAATTATTTCTGGAGGTAATAGTTGTCTGCCTTGGGAATGTTGTGACTCAAAGTTTGGAGGGCAGGAATGATGAGGAGACACACAGTCCCAAGGGTGCAGAGTGGCTCTACCTATGGCCCTGGACTAGCCTGTGAGTGTCTCCTGCTCTTCCCCAGGCCTGGCAGGACTGGCTATGACTTGCTACTAGATGGAGGCTTGGTGGGATTTATGAGATGAGCTAGTGGGATGTTCTTGGCAAACCAAGGCTATAAATGTACAATACTTTATCTCCGGCAGGAATGTTTTAAGAAAAAGAAAGACAGGAAATGTCTACATAGCAGGACCCCAGCCACTGGTTAAGGAGAGGGGCCTCTCTGGAGCTACATCAAAGACTCAGCTCTGTCTGTTCCCTGTGGCCTCTGTGGGTCCTGACCTATGAGTTCAGCAGTTACTTGCAGCTAAGGAGAGAAGAAAGCACACTCACTGTCGGTGCTCTCCTTGTCAAAAGGGGGATGAGCTGGGACTGCTGGGGAAACCTCCATCACCCCCTCCCTAGCCTCCTTTTTTCAACTCTTCACCATCCGGATAAAATGCAAGTACTTCAGTGGGGCTGAAGCCTGATGGAGTTCTTTGTAGGGGCACTGGACTGGGTGTCAGGAAACTTAACCTATAGTCTGCAACTAAAGATCTACCAAACCTGGAGAAGGTCACTTCCTTCCCTAAGTTCACTTCCTTATAAAATGAGCAGGTCAAAGATGAATTAATAGCACTCTTCATGGTGCCCTCAAGTAACTATTGAAAAGCAGAATCAGCTTTTAAATTTCAGGGAAAAAAATGAAATTTCCTGTGCAAGAAAATTCCATTTAGAATGAGAGATGAATCCCATCCCTTCTATAAATCACCTCTAACTGGCCACATTGATGAATGAGACCAGCTGGGATGTAAGAGGAAATACAAACTAGATTCTTTAGGGCTGATTGAGGAGTTTTGTCTCTCCCTTGATGCCATCTTCTAAGAATCTATAAAAAGAGACAACCTGTCCTTAATTTTCTAGAGGATGTTGCAACTTCATCCAAGACATTTTGTTCTTCCTTTTTCTCTCATTCTTGGGAACACTTCATTGAAAATAAAATGCCTAAAGCCAAGGCTGCAAGAGCCTGTAGAGAAACTGTGTAAATTAGAAAAAGGCAACACATGCCAAACAGTATAGAGAGTGTTGTACAGAGTGGATTTCAGCCCTCACTTGACTGCTTGATGAGGTGTTCCTAGACAACCTTGTACAACCTGCAAAAAACAGCTGATGTGCAAGGCTGAGCTTACAGCAGTTGCTCAGATTCTATTGCATACATATCAATAATAATGGTATATTGCCATGGGTCACTGGTTCCCCAGGAATCAGAATCAGAGCTGAAGATCTGCATTCAAAGTTATACACTCAGGGTCAACAACTATGGAGAAGGGAAGAAAGCAGTATTGGGTAGAAGGAGAAGTTGAACCTCGATGCAATTGCACCAAAACCCTCAGCCCATCCTGTAGAGAGTTCTGCAGCAGGGATGGTCCTTCTGAATTGCCTAGAATTTGAGCAAGTTGGCTGGACCTTTATAGATCAATCATAGATGTAGGCTGTCCTTGGGGAGGGGGTACAACCTTGAGCAAAGAGGCTTAAAATACAAGGGCAAGTCTTGGAGAGGAACTCAGCTGCAAGCAGTCAGCCAATGACACTGGCAGCATCTAGGGGAAAACAGGCTTCAGTTGAGGTGGTTCTGGATGGCACAAGACAGAATTCACTACCCTGTGTCAAGTACTTCATAGTTTAACAAGTATGTTCTGTGCCAGATATCTTCCATTTGCCCTTCCAGATCCACTCTCCCTTTCTCTACCCTGCCTCTCTGCCCCAGGAGGCTGAGCTGTGTAGGTCACATCAACAGGCTCCCATGCCCTCTGACTCTCCCTGGGGTTCAGCCAATAGAGCCCTGGCAGAAGATGAAAGGAAGGGAGGAGAGTGAAGTCAAGGGGGCTTGTTTTCTTGGCTCCTTCTCTGCAAGGTCACCTTGGGTTGGATGCCTCCTCCAACTGAAGGTCAGTGACCTCTATCCAAGGCCCTCACATGGACCATTGATTTTCTCCTTCCAGGTTCTGCCAGCTACTCTCCGCCACCACCCTTCTACCTTGGTGCTATAGCAGGCCTTCCTCACCCTCACCCCTCCATGGTCCTAATGTTGGGATGGCTCTATGTGTGATTTCTCTAAACTCTGCCCACATTTTTGTGAAGAATTCTTTCTTTGGTAAACCCTCTTCAAATTATCCTAAATTGAGTGTATTTACTCAAATTATTCTAATTTGGTTTCTCCTAGGTCCCTAATTGATACTTCGAGACATGCATACATTATCTCACCTCTTCTTCTCTACCATCCCATGAATCAGATCTTCTTATCCCCACTTTAGAGATAAGAAAGCAGAGACTCAGAAGAGTTCCATGACTCACCCAAGCTCCAGGATAGTAAAATGGCCCTTGTCTTTTGACTCAGATCCACTGTATACATCACTATAACATCCTAGTGCTTCCCTCAAAGTATTCTCTTTGCCCAACACAGCTCAGGAAAGAAACAGGAGGAGGAACAGCCATGGCATTCGAGATCACAGAACAAGCTAAAATGTAGCACAAGGATGAAATGAGGTAGAAGAGAAAGACAGCAGAATGTACCTTCTCTTCAGTCCTGGGATTGAAGAAGAAGGAAGGGAGAGAGTCCACTCTATACAGTCTTCTGGAAAACTTAAAAGTTCCATTACTAAACTACCTTTCTCAATTAGAAAATTAAGCTATTTCAGAATCCAGATGTGCCCAAATCAGCTGCTTGACCCTGGTCAGGTCTGTGGTGCCTTCATTTGCATGAAGTAAGCTGGTTAACTATAGAATCCCAAGCTCCCTTCCATTCTATGTTTCTATGAGCTCCTTGTTCTCTTGGCTTCCCTTATCCTAGAAACAGACATCGGTCACGTGGATAAACACTCACACTGATGATTGTCAGTTTCATCCCTGGGAAAAAGAGGAGGGAGCTCAGATGGTGCCATGCACAAAGACTCACTTGTTAGCTCTAAAGTTCCCTTCCAAAGATCTTGCCCAGACCCTTGCTTTTAACCAGGAAAGCAGTTAAGCCCCAATGAGAAAGTGAGGATATTATTTCATTTTGCATTGCTCCCAAAGTTCCTGTGTGTGGCAGACTTTTAGACTCTCATTCCCATTTGGGGTGGTGTCTCTCTGTTTTCCTGATCAAAAGCAGATGGATCCTTCCTGTGCAAAATGTCTTTTGTCCTGTTTTCCCCACATTGCCTTACGTTATCAACAAATCATCCAACCCAGGGACAGACTAAGATCAAGAAGTTCCACTCTGTTGCTCCCACCACTGTGGGGAGCTTTCATTTACTGAAACATCATCTACAAGACAGGAAGAAGAAAGTGCTTGTTCCTCCTTTTCCATGCTCCTATTCCTAGATTTTGGGGAGGAATTAGGGACCCAAGATTCTAGTACTAGTCCAACCACTGACTTTGAGCAAGTCATTTCCTTTCTCTAGACCTCATTTCATTATCCATTAAAATGAATAAATAGATACCATTATTCTTTCTAGTTCTAATTTTCCATAAACCTGTAAGGATGAATAGGATCTGGGTAGATTGATTTGGACAGATGGCATCTTAACTTGGGTTCTCCCAGAAAATAAGATCTGAGGGGAGACTTAGATGTTAATAGTTTACTGGAAGTTATAACCCCAAGGAATCAAGAATGAGGGGAAAAGAGACATGAAACAAGGAAGAATGAGAAGCAAAGGTGATATATCATTGCCAAAGGTGATATATCATTGTCCATTTCAGCTGCTATAACAAAACACCACAGGCTGGGTAGCTTATAAACAATGGAACTTTATTTCTCACACTTCTGGAAGCTGGAAGTCCAAGATCAAGGTGCCACCATGATCACCCTCTGAAGAGAGCCCTCTTGCTGGTTCATACCCAGTGCGCTCTTGCTGTGTTCTCACATAGTAGAAGGGGTTAGGGATTTCTCTGTGGCTTATTTAGAAGGCACTAATCCCATTCCTGGGGCCCCACCCTCATGACTTAAGCACCTCCCTGAGTCTTCACCTCTTAATAACATCATCTTTGGAGGTTAGGATTTCAACATATGAATTGGGGGGAGGGGACACATTTAGAACATAGCAAGCCACAGTCAACCTAGCCACAGTTTCACATGCTTCAGAGAAGCCCAAATGGTCATTCAATCACACTGGACATCTCTGTATACATTGTTCAGAAAAAAATAGAGACTTGGAGAGAAAAAAAAAAGCAGCAATTTATCTGCAAACACCCTCCTATTTCTTCTCTCCCATTGGACAAGTTCACCCACTGGGGAGTTATCTCACCTGCTCTTCTGGGTTGCATCATCTGAACCCTTCAAAAGTCACTGAGGAAGCCAGATCCTTCAACCTGAAGTGTAGTGCTGCACCCAACCTGGATGAGGTGGGAAGCCAGGGTGTTCAAGATTCAGTTGATCTGCCTCCTACAGTGAAATTGTGCAGGATCACCTGGAGCCTGTTGCCCTGGCAGAGGCAGGTAGCTAAATGGGAAGCTGGGGAGGCACAGAAGCCATGTCTGGCACAGATGGGTAGAATTGGATAGGATGGAAGGTGTACTAAGAGAGAGAGTTCAGGTACCTTCATTCAACAAATGTCTTCCAAGAAACTTGTATAGAGAGATGGAAAACTTTCCCTGCCCTCAAGGGACACACTCTACTGGGCAGACAGACTTAGAAAAAAGCAATCACAGCAAAGTATTAGATCATCATGGATGGTAACACTTACCTCCCCCATTTTACTTACTGGAAAACAAAACCTAGACTTGGGTGTCTCTGACAGAATGCAACCTAAAGACCCAGACTGTTAATTTCCAAGTCAATGCTTAATTTACTGCCCCCTCCAAAAGGCACAGAAGTGGCTTAGGGTGGACTATGCTCTGAAACAAGAGTAGATTTAAAAGGTCCAGAGGCATCAGGTCCTGACTGAGCCACATTGCTCAACTCTGCACAAATTTGCCTGCAGAATTGGGGACTGGGTTGGGGGTGGAGGTGGAGCAGAGATGGAGTGTCAGAGAACTCTTTGTGAAGACAACCTATTTGCTAAAAGGAGCCAAGAGGGATCAGTTTAATTGAAGTTAAAGATATTTCTAGGAAGGTAAGAGCCTAACTGGGGGTTCAGCCAAGGGGTTTTATTCTGCCTTTGAAAATGAGAAGAGTTGAACAGGATCTATATGGATGAGCTGATAAAAAAAAGTCCTTTGAAGTGGACAGGGATCTTTTTATAGCCTCAGAATAACTTAGCCTGGGGTGAGGGAAGAGAGCTCTCATTTGCAAGCTTGGAAGATGGTGAGCTGTCCCCCTCCAATTGGATTTCTTCTGACTTGGCCATGAAGAGAGAAAGATTGGCCCAGTGTCCTTGTCTAGCTGAGAGAAGATAAATCTGGCCATCCTTCACACAAGACAGCACAGATGGATGGCCCAGGGGCAAGCCCTAGAAAGCTAGTTAACAGACATTAGAAAGAAAGGCACAGAGCGTAGAATCACAGCCCCCACACACAACGCACAACTCACAACCCATCCACCCCACTAGATGGATCATGGGTTAATCCTTAAAAAGCATTAAGAAACCAATAGCAATGCCAAGAAACAATAGCAATAAAAATTATTGTTATAGATTATTTGCTATCCTGTGCATGCCATATCTCATTTATTCCTCTTAACAACCTAGGAGGTAGGTACTATTTTAATTTCCATTTCATATTTAAGAAAGTTGAGGCTTCTTTATATATGAGCGAGTTTAAGCAATTTGTTCAAGCTTAGTACATTGCAGGCCAGAACCTAGATAGAAAACATTGTTCCATAAATGTTAAGGTAACCTGGGGTTACCTTTGGTTACAAACATGGAGTGAAACTCCACTCCCATATTATCTGTGCTCAGTTCTCTTGGCTGAACAACTGACAAACTTGGTCTAATCTCCCACTCACCAAATAGTTCAGAATTTTGACCATGGGAACACTTTACCAAAGACTGAAGATTCAGCTTTCCCAAGACTCTTGAGTCCTGTATTGCTCTACATTTAAAAAGAAAGAGGAAGCTTGGGAAAAGGGACCACAGTGATAAATGTGCCAAGAAAGAATTGCCTGGGTTGCAACCTAACTGAAATGTTGCTGATCACCACTCTTCATTCACACTAAGGAGAGACTGGGGACCCAAACTGCAGTAGGATTTAATCTGAAATTCAAATATTTTTCCAAGATCAGAGGCTCTGTAACTCTTAAACCTGACCCATGTTCCTACAAACACAGTAAAATTTTGATATCTGAAACTATGAAGTGGGAAAGGCAAAGAAGTCATGGAATTTGGGTTTAATCTCAGTTCCACCAAAATTCATCTAATCACCTTTCAAAGGTACTGTACCTTCCCTCTGGACCTCAATTTTCCCATCTGTAAAGTGGGAGAATTAGACACAGCTAATCTCTAGGGTGTTCTCTCTTACTCTCATTCTGAGGCTTGTATCATGATCCTTGCCGTACATACATCACAGAAGCTGCAGTAAGAATCAAAGTTGGTAAAGGGGAGGCGGGGAAGAATGGGCTCTTGAAAATCAATAAGGTTTTGTATTTACAAGTACAAAGAACATTGTGACTTCAGTCAGCCATGTGTCCTTCCTACCATCCTTGAGACTTCATAAAGTCAGATGAAACACTCTGTGAAATTCCATGATAAAGAAACCTCTTCCATCCTCTTTTTGGGTGAATCCTGGACTCTTGAAACCTACATAGGTTTCCTCCTGTCTACAAGAGGGGCAGAAGTTTGAAATATACTAGACTTCCAAGCTTCTGCCTGCAGGGTCTCCACCTCTGATCACTGTCACCCAACCCCTTCTCTACTACAGAATCACAAGCAAAGGGCACTCAAAGGACAAGCCCTGGTACTCGACTTTCAGGACACAATGGAGCTAAAAGAGACCAGTGATCTTTTTAAAGTTCTGGGCATAGGGCATGTGCTAATTGGCCTGGCTCTAGCTATGAAATAAATCGCTATCATCATTATTCTATTCACTGAAGGAGACAACCTCAGGTTAGTATTTCAAAGAAGAATGCGTCACTGGAGAGGTTTAAAAGTACCTGCTAATTATTTCTTTAAAGGAAAACCTTAACTCTGGGAGAAAGGAGTTAGACACGACATCAACTGCCCATTAAGATGAAAGGGCCAAGTTACCTGGGCTGCTCCAGGAGGGCCAGGAGTAACAAGCGTGCCCCTTGTCTTTGCAGAGTAGACTTCCCTGCAGAGGCTGTTCCACAGACATTATCTCACTGACCCTGAATTCCTGGGAGAGGAGCAGCCCCACTGCTGGATTCATTGTCCCTTTCTTTCTGCCTCACCATGATGCAAGGAGGCTGAGGGAAGACTGGTCAGTGTCAGAAAGGGACAGGTCTCTCCGTTGTCTGTAGAGTCAACATGTGAACAGCTGCTTTGAACCCTAAGCTGCCCCAGCTGGGGGCTATCGGGCCACCTTCTCCAGTGGCTTCCAAACATGTGTGGATTTTATTTGAATAGAATTCTATGAAGAATACCAGTAGTTAAAACAGATCAGTTCTATGTTATGTTCAAATTTCTAAACATTTACTCAGTATCAAGTCCATCAGAGAGAATAATGAAGTTCATTTGATGAAAGTAAAAATGCTCAACCAGTCATCCAAAGCTCAGAGGCCACAAAGATGAGTCGTATTATGGAGGACATTCTACAGCTTTGAAAGAACTGCCAAAGTCCCTTTGAGCCAATGCTTCCTAGAACCTTGAGTGGGGAAAATGGAATTCATTGGTTCAAGAACTTAGTTTAGTTAGTGTTATAGTCTAAGTCAACTGAAACATTTCCAGACTGTTTGTCCAAGAGAAGGAGGTGGAGGCTGCTGTCCAGGGGAAGAAGACAGTGGCCCAGTTTCAGAGAGGAAACTATTAGATTCTCATAATGGAAGGATAAGGGAGGGACAGGTGCCTGGAGAGTCTGAAGCTGTGCCTTTTCTCAAAGGCTGCAACCCAAAGGAACCTCTTATAAGGCTCCTGCATGGTTGGCCAGTGACTAAGCATTGAATATTGGCACTCTGGGAGCTGGGACAAGGTCTTAGGGCTACACTGGCACCCAGAAAACTGAATTTAAATGACTATGCAGGCCTGTCCAGTGGATATCTTCAGAATAAGTCCTGAAAGACTGCTGATCAGAGATCTGTTTATTATATACTGGCATAAAATAAAATACAACCTAAAAAAGGGGGAAGAAGGGAGGCACAAAAATGGATTTTTTACTCAGACTGCAAGCTGGGGCTTAGACATGGATTTTGTTGGACATAGAAGAATTTTTTTGCAGGAGAAAATTTATTACAAGAATAAAGGCAATTCCCATTTGCTATGGTGTGAATGTTTGTGTCAACCCCCAAATTCATATATTGAAAACCTAAACGTAATGGTATTAGGAGATAGGGCTTTTGGGAGGTGATTAGGTCTTGAATGAGAGTGCTCTCTCACCTCTTCCACCAGGTGAGGATAAGTGAGAAGCCTGGAACCTGGAAGAGGATCCTCATCCAGCCATGTGATACCCTGATCTTGGACTTACAGCCTTCAGAAACGGGAAAAAGAAATTTCTATTGTTGAGAAGGTACTCGGCCTTTGGTATTTTGTTATAGCAGCCTGAATGGTCTCAGACACTATTCCATCCTCCAAGTCGTGTAGAGCCCTTTTACACCCATTACACCAGCACCAGCTGTTTCTGGCAGCCCCTCCACTGCAAGTTCAGTCCCTTTTCCTTTGGGCTGAGCCCTCCTCCCACCAGGCATCCATCCCTTCTTTTCCAGGTCTTACATTCTCCCCCTATTTTTTTTTAACAGACAATAAACTGCATATATTTAGAGTGTACAATTTGGTATTTTTTTCTTAGTAGTAATGTATATACATGGCAATCCCAATCTCTCAATTCATTCCCCCCAATCCTCCCTCCTTTCCCCACTTGGTGTCCATATGTTTGTTCTCTACATCTGTGTCTCTGTTTCTGCCTTGCAAAGCAGTGGATTTGTACCATTTTTCTATCTTCCACGTATAGGTGTTAATATACAATATTTGCTTTTCTCTTTCTAACTCACTTCACTCTGTATGACAGTCTCTACGTCCATCCATGTCTCTACAAATGTCCCAGTTTCATTGCTTTTTACAGCTGAGTAATATTCCATTGTATATACGTACCACTACTTTTTTATCCATTCATCTGTTGATGGGCATTTAGGTTGCTTCCATGTCCTGGCTATCGTAAATAGTGCTGCAATGAACATTGGAGTGCATGTGTCTTTTTGAATTATGGTGTTCTCTGGGTATATGTCTAGCAGTGGGTTAGCTGGGTCATATGGTAACTCTATTTTTAGTTTTGCAAGGAACCTCCATACTGTTCTCCATAGTGATTGTATCAATTTACATTCCCACCAACAGGGCAAGAGGGTTCCCTTTTCTCCACACCCTCCCTGGCATTTACTGTTTCTAGACTTTCTGATGATGCCCATCCTAAACGGTGTGAGGTGATACCTCATTGTAGTTTTTATTTGCATTTCTCTAATAATTTGTGATGCCAAGCAGCTTTTCATGTGCCTCTTGGCCATCCGTATGTCTTCTTTGGAGAAATACCGATTTAGGTCTTCTGCCCATTTTCTGATTGGGTTGTTTGTTTTTTTGATATTGAGCTGGATGAACTGTTTATATATTTTGGAGATTAATCCTTTGTCTGTTGATTCATTTGCCAATGTTTTCTCCCATTCTGAGGGTTGTCTTTTCGTCTTGCTTATAGTTTCCTTTTGCTGTGCAGAAGCTTTGAAGTTTCATTAGGTCCCACTTATTTATTTTTGTTTTTATTTCCATTACTTTAGGGGGTGGATCAAAAAAGATCTTGCTGTGATTTATGTTGAAGAGTGTTCTTCCTATGTTTTTCTCTGGGAGTTTTACAGTGTCTGGCCTTACATTTAGGTCTTTAATCCATTTGAGTTGATTTTTGTGTATTTTGTTAGGGAGTGTTCTAATTTCATTCTTTTACATGTAGCTGACCAATTTTCCCAGCACCACTTATTGAAGACGCTGCCTTTTCTCCATTGTATATCCTTGCGTCCTTTATCATAGGTTAGTTGACCATAGTTTATCTCTGGGCTTTCTGTCCTGTTCCATTGATCTATATTTCTGTTTTTGCGCCAGTACTATATTGTCTTGATCACTGTAGGCTTGTAGTATAGTTTGAAGTTGGGAAGCCTGATTCCACCAACTCTGTCTTTCCTTCTCAAGATTGCTTTGGCTATTCGGGGTCTTTTGTGTTTCCATACAAATTGTAAACTTTCTTGTTCTAGTTGTGTGAAAAAATGCCATTGGTAATTTGATAGGGATTGCATTGACTCTGTAAATTGCTTTGGGTAGTATAGTCATTTTTGCAATGTTGATTCTTCCAATCCAAGAACATGGTATATCCCTCCATCTGTTTGTATCATCTTTGATTTCTTTCATTAATGTCTTATAGTTTTCTGAGTACAGGTCTTTTACCTCCTTGGTTAGGTTTTTTCCTAGGTATTTTATTTTTTTTGTTGCAATGGTGAATGAGATTGTTTCCTTGATTTCACTTTCTGATCTTTCCTTGTTAGTGTATAGAAATGCAAGAGATTTCTGTGTGTTAATTTTGTATCCTAAAATTTTACCAAACTCATTGATTAGCTCAAGTAGTTTTCTGGTGGCATCTTTAGGATTTTCTATGTAGAGTATCATGTCATCTGTGAACAGTGACAGTTTCACTTCTTTTCCAATTTGGATTCCCTCTTAGAACTGCTTTTGCTGCATCCCATAGGTTTTGGATCATTATGTTTTCATTGTCATTTGTCTCTCGGTATTTTTTTATTTCCTCTTTGATTTCTTCAGTGATCTCTTGGTTATTTACTAGCATATTGTTTAGCCTCCATGTGTTTGTATTTTTCACAGTTTTTTTCTAGTAATTCATTTCTAATCTCATAGCGCTGTGGTTGGGAAAGATGCTTGATAGGATTTCAATTTTCTTGAATTTACCAAGGCTTGATGTATGACCCAAAATGTGATCTATCCTGGAGAATGTTCCATGTGCACTTGAGAAGAACGTGTAATCTGATGGTTTTGGATGTAATGTCCTATAGATATCTATTAAATCCAGCTGATTTATTGTGTCATTTAAAGCTTATGTTTCCTTATGAATTTTCTGTGTGGATGATCTGTCCATTGGTGTAAGTGGGGAGTTAAAGTCCCCCACTATTATTGTGTTACTGTCGATTTCCTCTTTCATAGTTGTTGGTATTTACCTTCTGTATTGAGATGTTCCTATATTGGGTTCATATATATTTATAATTATCACCTCTTCTTGGATTGATTCTTCAATCTTTATGTAATATCCTTTCTTATCTCTTGTAACATTTTTTATTTTAAAGTTCATTTTATCTGATATGAGTATTGCTACTCCAGCTTTCTTTTGGTTTCCATTTGCATGGAATATATTTTTCCATTCCCTCACTTTCAGTCTGTATGTGTCCCTAGGTCTGAAGTGGGTCTCTTGTAGTCAACATATATATAGATCTTGTTTTTTCATCCATTCAGCCATTCTGTGTCTTTTGGTTGGTGCATTTAGTCCATTTACATTCAAGGGAATTATCAATATGTATGTTCCTAGTACCATTTTCTTACTTGTTTTGTTTTTGTTTTTGTAGGCCCTTTCTTCTCTTATGTTTCCCACTTAGAGAAGTTCCTTTAGCATTTGTTGTAGGGCTGGTTTGGTGGTGCTGAATTCTCTTAGCTGTTGCTTGTCTGTAAAGCTTTTGATTTCTCCATTGAATCTGAATGAGATCCTTGCTGGGTAGAGTATTCTTGGTTGTAGGTTCTTCCCTTTCATCACTTGAAATATATCATGTCACTCCCTTCTGGGCTGCAGAATTTCTGCTGAGAAGTCAGCTGTTAACCTGATGGGAGTTCCCTTGTATGTTATTTGTCATTTTTCCCTTGTTGCTTTTAATAACTTTTCTCTGTCTCTTATTTTTGTCAGTTTGACTACTGTGTGTCTTGGCATGTTTCTCCTTGGGTTTATCCTGTCTGGGACTCTCTCCACTTCCTGGACTTGAGTAGCTATTTCCTTTCCCATGTTAGGGAACTTTTCAACTATAATCTCTTCCAATATTTTTTCAGGTGCTTTCTCTCTCTCTTCTCCTTCTGGGACCCCTATAATGTGTAGGTTCTGCATTTAATGGTGTCTGAGAGGCCTCTTAGGCTGTCTTCAGTTCTTTTCATTCTTTTTTCTTTATTCTTTTCCGCCTCAGTGATTATCACCATTCTGTCTTCCAGCTCACTTATTCGCTCTTCTGCCTCAGTTAATCTGCTATTGGTTCCTTCTAGTGTATTTTTCATTTCAGTTATTGTGCTGCATATCTCTGTTTTTTTTGTTCTTTAATTCTTCTAGGTCTTTGGTAAACTTTTCTTGCAACTTTTCAATCTTTGCATGCAGTCTTTTTTCAAAGTCCTGGATCATCTTCACCATCATTATTCTGAATTATTTTTCTAGAAGGGTGCCTATTTCCTCTGCATTTAGTTGTTTTTCTGGTGCTTTATCTTGTCCCTTCATCTGGTACAAAGTCCTCTGCCTTTTCATTTCCTCTGTCTTTCTGTGGCTATGGTTTTCAGTTCCACAGAATGAAATACTGCTGATACTGCTTGATACTGCTGTCTGCCCTCTTGTAGAGGAAATTCTTTAGGAGGCTCATGTGTACTTCCTGATGGGAGGGACTGATGCTGGGTTGGGATGGGTGGGCAGAGCTCAGTAAAACTTTAATCTGCTTGTCTGCCAATGGGTGGGGCTGTGTTTCCACCTTGTTGGTTGTTTGACCTGAAGCTACCCAGCACTGGAGCTTACAGGCTCTTTGGTGGGGCTAATGGTGGACTCTGGGCAGGCTCACGCCAATGAGCACTTCCCAGAACCCCTGCCGCCAGTGCCCCTGTCTTCTTGGTGAGCCACAGCTGCCCCTCACCTCTGCAGGCAACCCTCCAACACCAGCAGGTAGGTCTGGTTTAGTCTCCTATGGGGTCGCTGCTCCTTCCCCCTGGGTCCTGGTAAGCACACTATTTTTTGTGTGCCCTCCAAGAGTGGAGTCTCCATTTCCCCCAGTCCTGTGGAGGTCCTGCAATCAAATCCAGCTGGCTTTCAAAGTCTGATTCTCTGGGGATTCCTCCTCCCATTGCTGGACCCCCAGATTAGGAAGCCTGATGTAGGGCTCAGAACCCTCACTTTAGTGCACGGACTTCTGCTGTATAACTGTTCTCCAGTTTGTGAGTCACCCACCCAGCATTTATGGGATTTGATTTTAACGTGATTGCACCCCTCCTACCGTCTCATTGTGGCATCTCCTTTTTTTTTTTTTTTTTTTTTTTTGTGAGTTCCAGTGTCTTTCTGTTGATGATTGTTCAGCAGTTAGTTGTAATTCCAGTGCTCTTGCAAGAGAGAGTGTGCGCACATCCTCCTACTCCACGACCTTGAACCGTCTCCTCCCCCAAACATTTTACTTCCTGACAGATCACACCACTGGACAGAGAGGTGCTTCATCATAAGGCTGTGGTCAGCATCAGTGCTGAGTAACATCAGGGCAGATAGGTTATCTTCAAGGGAGCTTGCCCCCTAAAGGCTTCCTCACCACCTTAGGGATGAAGACAACTGATTCCTCAGCTGATTGGTAATGCTGGCTTGGATGCTTTGGCCACTTTATTTCTATGGTTCCCTTCTCCTCAATAAAATCATGAGTTCTTCCAGAGTAGAGGATGTACCTTTTGCTTGATCTGCCCACTGCAGGAGCTTTGGTAGGTGATGCTGGCTGACCCACACAGGCAATGACCCTGGATATGTGACCCAAACCAAAGGGAAGAGCACATTTTCTCCCAGACTCTCTTCCTTCCAGAAGCTTCTGTATGTAGCTACTGACCACACAGGTACCAGCAAATCCATGAGAGGTCTTGGAACCTCTGAATGGGAAACACTGGTTTCAGTTTCCTGGGAAAGGACTAAAAGTGCCAGAAGCTCCATCCCATGTATGGTTCTCTCACGTTGACTTGCTGTCATTTCATCCTTGTCTCCTTGTGCCCCTGAAAAAAAAAAAAATGCTCCATGCCAGGATCAGAATGTCCAAGTTCTGCTCTGCCAGTTTACTGTGTGTGTGGCCCTGAGCAGGCCTCTCACCAGCCAGAGCCTCCATTTTCTCACCTGTAAACTGAGGAAACCAGACTTGAGCTACCTACACATCATCTACCTCTTCTGTCATCTTCTGAGTATCTCACCCATGTGCAACCAGTACTCACACAGCATCAGTATTCATGGGCCCTGGAGGATGGGAAAGGAAAAGCTGAAGGAAACAGCAGGCCTTCAACTGAGCTTCAGACAGGAAGATACTGTCAGTTCACCCAGGCTAAGGATGAAAAGCATTCCAGAGAGCTGAAGCAGGCCTGGGACAGGATCCCTGCTCCCTGATGGGTCTGAGCAATGAGGGAGAGGCCTGGGGAAGACAGAGATCCCCCCATCTGTGTCTGGCTCCAAAACCTGGCCCAGTAGGAGCTGGAAACAGATGGGAGGATGAAGGGCTTCCCCCTTGGAGAAGCTGATCCAGAGAGCAAGCCACCCAGGCCTCATCCTGGCAGAAGAGGGAATGAATGTAGGATGAAGTGAGGGAACAAGGGGACTTTTAGAGCAAATCCTGAGATGCCTGGAAGCTGAGGCCACCACCCACCTGTCTGGCTTCCAAGTCAGAAAAGCCTAAGAGTGATCATGGTCCAGGTAACAATAGTAAGCAACCTGTATCCTTTTCATTGATTCTCTCTCCCTCCATCCCTCCATCCCTCCATCTCTCTCTCTCTCTCTCACACACACACACACACACACCACCACCACCACCACCACCAAAAACAGCAACAACAACAACCACCACCACAACAACTCTACAGATCCTTCTCCTCCCTCCTGCCTGCACACTCAGCTGGGGAATCTTACAGTGGAAAGGGAAAAACAGATGAGGCATTCAAGCTGAGTTTCTCATGAGTAAATAGATTCCACATGGCAAGAGAAGTTCAAGGAGAAAGCAACTTTTATGAGGACAGAAAAGAAGGAAATAGGTGTGGAGAGCCTTCCATCTTATTAGAGGGGACCGCCATTCCAAGATGCAGTGTACTGGGTCCAAAGAGGAGCTCCATGCCTGGCCCTGAGAGAGTACAAGTCCCATGTCATGCCTACAACCCCACAGCCCTGCACACAGAGCAAGGGGTCGAGTCCTGGTCTCGCCAGGTGGCCGCCACACTGTGGAGCTTCTAGCCTGCCCTGCTAGCTGAGTCTCAGAATTTTTTCCTATAAAATGGAAATACGAATTCTTTGGCCCAGCTCACCTTAGTGGAGATAAGATTCAGGATATGATAGAACAGAGGGGATTTTGTGGATCTGGGAAGCCAGGAATTATGTCTGGACCAGGGTCAGAGGTGTGGGAATCCTTAGCCCGGAGGTGCAAACTCCAGCCATGGGAGCAGACAAGGAGCAGGACGTGTGAGTCCTGGGAACACCAATGTTTCCGTGGTGGGCAGAGGACATGGAACCAGAAGGAAGAGCCAAAAAGGAAATACTGAGAAGTAGTAGAGCCACAAAAAGCTGAACAGAGGTGATCTGAGAAAATCATCATTTGTGTCAAGCAGCTTTCTTAAGAATTTAGGTTTCATTCTTCTTACCTCTTATGTATCCCCAAAAGCACAGTGGGAGGTCAAACAGAGCAGAGAAAATGACCATTAGAGAATATATGTGATCTGGAAATATACATAACACTTGTTATAAGCTTGGAGAGAATCGTAGAGCTATTCCATACCACCCTCCTCATTTGCTGTGTGACACTGGACATCTCACACAACTTCTCTATGCCAGGTATCAGCCAGTATTTACCCACATCCCTTAGAAGCTTGGGTTCAGAGGATGTGAGCTGTGGATCCAGTTACTCCTGGGCAAATGACTCCAAAGGGAAATGTGAGCCTGAAGTGGGAGTGGCACACACCACAAACAAACAGAGTCACGGTCTCCTCTCCCCAAAGCCTGATCTACCTTAAAACAGGACAAGGATCTCAAAGTTCTTTCTCAAAGGAACAAAACCTGCCATTTGAAAATATTTTAGTCCAACAACACCCAAAGGAAATTCACTTCAACAGCAAATATTTGTGGAGACTCTCCATGTGCAAAGCATTGAGCTGGTTTGGAAGAGATAGAAAGAAGACAGAACTCAAAGATGACGAAGACACTGACACATCAGGCCCTGCCCTCCACCTAGTGGGGAAGACAGACTCTTACAAGGTGACTGCTGGCCAGACTGTGCTAAATGTCCTCACAAAAATACAAACAAAATGCAACAGGAACCCAAGTGACAGTCATTAATTCTGCATTGAAGGGATCCAAGAAGGCTTTGCAGATGAAGTGCCATCTGAATTAGTGCCCTGACACTAATTAGGATTTTAATATTCAGGGAAGGAACGCTCAGTGTTAATGAGTGAACATCATGAGCAAGTCCTTGGCAACAGGAAAGTGGCATTTTGTTCAAGGAATAAGCTGATGGTTTGGGACTTCAGTCTCTATTCAATGTAGAGTCAAAAAATGTTTTTGAACAAGCATGCAATAGAACTGGTCCTGCTCTTTAAACACAGGTTTTTGGCCAGGATAAAAGCAAAGATGGAAGGGTGGAGGAGATTTCTTAGAAAGCTATTATCAGAGTCCAGAAAAGAAATCACCAGCATCTGAAAGAGCAAAGAAGGACTGAGATTATAAAGATCAAAGATTGCTTCAAGGTTTTCTAGAATATGCCAATAGAGAGCACAGAAGGCATAAAACTGGGAGAGTGAAATAGGGATAAAATTATTTTTAGACAACTGGAATCTGCATAGTTAGATATAAGGGTCTAGAGCCCACCAAGAGGCAAGTCAGGAATCTGAGTTAGAGAGCAGTACAATACCGCTTATATGGAGGTCAGGTTCCAAGGGCAGCACTTAAGGTCAATGTTGAGCAGAGGCAAAACACCCCCCTGAAAGTTTCTTAGGGGGATGGCATATTTGAAACTGAGATACAATTGTGCCATGAGTCCAGTAGGCCAGTGCAGTTCACAGAGGTGGAAGGACCATCTGGGTGCCAAAAGAAGTAGCAGGTGTGTGTGTTTTGGGGTCTGTTATAAGAGACACACTAGAAGCCCATTTCCCATTACCTGTGCACTGAGTGGAATAATGGCCAGAACCACTTTTATGAGCTATATTGTGTCTCCTGTTCAACATGCAACGGATTCGATACAGAGCTGGACACCATGGACCTACTTGTGCAGTGAATGGTCTTTAAGCCCTTGGTATGAAATTCTCATGGAGAGGCAGGGGTCAAGAAATGCCTAGGGCTGAGGACAGCACCCTGCAAAGTGCCAGGAGCTGACTGAAGGAATTTGGTCAAGGGAGGAGGAGGAAAGAAGATTCAAAGAAGGAGAACTAGGGGATATTTAGATATTATGTAGGTCAAGGGGAGAACATCAAGAAAGAGGGGACCCTCAACCACACCGTATTCTATAAAGAGAAAGAGACCTCAAAATCATCTTTTGAATCTGAAACTGGAACATTATCAAATATGTTAAAATATGAAGCTTCTGTGAATGATAAAATGGAAGCCAAGTTATAAAGATAAGGATTTGGGGGAGAAGAAAATAGACACACTGAGGAACACTCTGCCAAAATTTTGGCCATGGAGGGAAGGAGAAAAATTGAGGGGTGGCCTGAGTCGTAAGATGGTCTGAGTCATAAGAAGGAATAAGGAAATACTCTTAAGAGCATGGGCTTGTGTGTAAAATAAGAAATGGCCCCAGTTAATCAGTAATAGTGACAATAGCTTACACTTTTTGAGCATTTCCTATGTGCCCTAACAGAGTTAAGCTTAGTTAATCCCTTGAGATAAATGCAACTGTCATCCATCAGAAGAAACTGAGGCTTAAATAGGTCAAGAAAATACCCCAAATCCCACAGCTGTTAAGTGGCAGAGATAGGACTGGAAAATAATCAGTCAGACTCTGGGGGCCACTCACTGTCCTGCTTAGAGCAGAGGAAGCTTCCAGATGTCACATCTCAGAGAAGAGGGAAAGCATTGGTCTTGGTTCAGAACCTTCCAGCAGTCTGCCCCCTTCATTTCCAGGATTTCGAACATTGCTTTCCCTCATTCCTAGGGTGTCACACATTGCATCTAAGTAGAATTAGAGTGATAATCCACATGAATGGCTCACGAAGCAATATCTCCCAGGCCCTCCTGCTGGGACACCACTGAGAATTGCCTAGGATGGCCAAGCTACTATGTCCTGACTTCTGTCTACCACACTGACTACTAGGAACTGTGTAGAGTGTCAGCTCCCAGACACCCAAACCCACAGCATATAGGAGGCCAGTAAGCAGAAAGAAGAAGGGGGAGACAACTCCCCTCAAGCATGCCTGAGGTGAGCTGAGGTGCTGGAAGAGGCAAAGGGGTAGTGAGAGTACCTTCCTGAAGAATTTCCCTTGTCTACAGCATGATGTGAAATTACCAACCAGAACTGGAAAGAGAGGTGAAACTGGATAAAGAAATTGTACCTGAAAGCCTTGAAGAAGGGCCTTATAGCAATAGCATTGCAACCAAATCAACACCTTTTTTATTAAGCAAGTGCTATAGACCTCACACTGTGCTGGGCAGGTGGACCATAGAGTTTTGCTGGTGAGACAGTGCTAAGGCATGTGAACAACAGAAAACAACAGCGTGGCGTGAGGGCTACCCTTAAGAGGGGAGAGACGTATTGAGGGCTGAAGTGGTCAAAGTATGGTCAAAGTGGGACATGGACTCTGAAACAAGTTGTTCTGGGGGAAAGCCAAGGGGGCAGGGCATGCTGTGGGGTGAGCGGTGGTGCAGGAAAATCTGAATGAAGTTAGTAAGAAGACTTCTTCAGAGGGGCATATAAATGAATTTTGGGGAGAAGTAGCTAATAGGGTGAAATTAAGAAGGAGATTAAGTTGGGGGTGTAGCTTTAGAGAGAGATCATTCTAAAGATTGTGGAAGGGGAGGAGCCTGAGAGGCTTTTGTGCCACAAGCAGTGAATAAGGAAGACTACTCAGTGTAACTGAACAGGAGAGAGAAAGCTCAGGGACAAGCACGGAGCACATTAGAGAAAGTGGATTGATGCTATGTAGTACCTAATCCAGTCTATCTACCACACTCACCTCGAGGGTCACAGTTTACAAAATACTTTCATATTTATTTTCTTATTTAATTTTTTGCACCAATCTTTTGAACTCCATTTTTCCAAAGAAAGAGAAAATCAAAGAGGATGCATGACTTTCCCAATATTTTTGTGCCAAATGAATGGCCAGCCTGTCTTCTGACCCCAAGTTCTCTCCCAAGAGTCATACAGTGGCTATCTTGATCTTTGACAAGTCAGAACACTCAGATTTTTCCCCAACTGCCCTCACACTGTCACATCTGTGAAGTGTCAGCTGTTTAGATTACAGTTTTTTCTTTACCTGCCCTACACTCATGCACAGAAAGTAGCATATGAAGGAAGGATATTTCATCAAATCATACAGGCAAAAATGAAGCTCTCTTACTTCAGATTTAGATTGTGCAGATAAAAGTGATTTGGAGAGGACCTAAAATTACCCAGATGGTTTTGTGTCTCTATATGCTTTTCCGTGTGGACATAAGCTCTAACCGCAAGGCTTCCCAGCACCTGGGACTGCACCCTCCCCTGGCTGACTCAGACATGAGATAGGGTCTAGCCAGGGCATCTAATCACACAGGCCAGGTCAGGCTCTGGAATCAAAGCCCAGCTTACTGCCAGGTTACTGCCCTCCAAGAGGTCAGAAACGACAGCCACAAGGAAGGGGCTGGGGACCCACTTTGGAACCTCCTTCAGCACTCCCTGGTCCAAGACAAGCCTGCTCTATGGACTGGGAAATGTAATAAAGGTTTCAGTGCAGGTTTTATTATGGGCTTGGAGGTGACACTTGGTTATTCAATTGGCAAACTGCTCTGAGAAACAAGCCATTCTCTTTCATGTGGCAACTCTGACATGCTTAGATCATGCCAAAGATGGGGGAGGCAGAGCTCTGAATTTTTTGCAACTCAGCGTAACCTTTGTGGGAGATGCCCAGGCAGCTCAAAGCTGGAGTGGCCAAGCCAGGCCTACAGGAGAGCTGGGCTGGTGATGAGGAGCAAGTCCTGCGTGAGGTCATTAGGGCAGCCTGTGGAGAAGGCCACACCTCTCCCCATCATTCAGAGGGGACAAACGGCACTGCTGGCAGGTCCCAGAGGATCTCTGGATCCATCATGATGCTGATCTCAGGATCACCCACTTGCATCTTTTCTTTTCTTAAAGGAAAAAATCCATTAATATAATGGCTGCCAATTACCTGGGAAAGTTGTAAAAAATACAGATTCTTGATTTATACTATAAAGATCTTGATTTTGATAATCAGCCAGGTTTGGAAATGAATTCATAGGGCTATCTAAAGGAAAGTGAAGCAATATTTTTTATTGGGTAAAATATACACAGCATAAAGTTGGCTTTTTACCCATTTTTAAGTGTATGGTCCAGTGGCATTAAGTACATTCACAATATTTTTAAGAAGGAGCCATCAGATGTCTACCATTGGTTGGAAAAATTCTTGGGAAAAATAATCTGTCATTAAAATATATATGAGAACTATACATAAGTACTGTTTTCTACTGTAGTCAGTAAAATTGTTTCTCATGATGGAATGAATTAACAGTTCTGAAACCACATACACATGTACTGGGTTGAACAAATAAGTAAATGGATATCAGATTGTAGGAACCAAGTTTCTCATTGTTAGAGTGAGAGGTAAGGAAGGAGATAAAGCTAGAATGGACCAAATGGCACTGGAATAGTCAGATGTATCAGTATGAACTCGTGTTTCACTTAATATAGATACTGACAGATATATATAAAAAATTCTTGGGAAATAGATATGCATGGGCTAGTATATACTTATATGTTTTCTTGCTCTGACCACTAAGAGGGCCTAGAAACAATGACACTACAGTAACAGCAAGCAACCCCTCACCCACATCTTGGTTTCTAATACCATTACACAGCAAGAGGAGGCAGGGCTCCTTAGAGAAATGGTTGATTCTGGGACCAGGATAAGGAAAATACAAGATGAGCCTGGAGCATCTTGTAGTTCCGGAAAGTAAGGAAGGGCTCAAACAACAAAACAATATGGCCAAAGCTAGAATAGTTTGAGCAACAAAATAAATAACATAGTATTAGATGATATAATCTAAAGTATAAAATAAGTATTCGTGAACCCATACTGACACAAATAAATAATTGAGTAAGTAACAAATGGGAGAAAGTAAATTTCCCATGCAAAAGAATGCTAAGTAATTGATGTAAATACTACTCTTTCAAGAAGTGGAGTAAACTCCCTGCCCATTAAATGTGGGGTATGCTTAGTGACTTGTTTACAAAGGTTACAGTATGGAAAGGGGGAAATTGAAAAGTAACTTTACAGTGGAAAAACCTGGTTAACACTACCGAAGCCAGATGGTCAAGGTCAACATCATCAGTGATAACTCAAGCTGATAGCATGTCCTCTTGATATGATGTGTTGAGAATGGTGCTTCACCTCCACAGTCTTCCACTTTAAAACCCATAAACCCAGTCCAACCACAACAAGTATAGAAGCCAAACTAAAATTGAGGGACATTCTACAAAATTTATTACCAGTATGCCTCAACTTTATCAAGTTCCCCCAAAACAAGAAAAGTCTAAGAAACTGTCACAGCCAAGAGGAGTCTGAGGAGACATAACGACCAAAGTTGTATCTAGGGATCTAAAGATCATTCCCTTATTCTGCAGATAAATACTTCTAAGCTCCAGAAAGGGGAGGTCATTCCAAAGTCACCAGCTAGTTGGTGACAGGTTAAGACTATAACTGGGTCTTTCGAACCTCAATATACTTTTCATTCCACCGAGCCATAATTCTTGTCTCTTTTTCTGTGTAACATCATTGCCGGCCAGGAATTAATCTAGCCTGGTTCCCTTCTGTTGTCATTTCAGCTCACAGACAGACATTTATAAAGAAAAAAGAATCATGTCATGTCTCCGGACATAGCAGATTATTACCCAGTCATGTGGTACAGGGCCAGCCAGAGGGCCAAGACCTGGAAACTAGACCCTTCCATAGATAGGGAGCGAGCCAGCCAGAAGTGTGTAAGTTATATTCAACATGGCAGGAAGAATTTGGTTTGCAGAGGAAACAGCTCTGAGAGGGGTGGTAGTTCAGGGAGGCATGAGGGATGAGGGTTGAGGGCCAATCAGCATGCTGGGTAGTGGGGACCAGGAATTCAGGAGCAGGGGAGACTAAGACCTAGAGAGCAGCTGGCAGCCTAGCAGGGACCAGTGTGGTCTCAGCATATCTCAAGTCTGGGATTAGAATCAGAACTCTAGGCTGGCACAGAAAAACACAAGCATAGCCCTAGAGACACTTGCATACAAAGCAAATGACTAAAACTATGAGCAGGTGCTAGAAATCTATTTATCAAGAATGGCATACAAAGTGAATACAGTCTTGGACCCAATACAGAGACTTGGTTATCAGAACCAGGGCACAGCATCTAAGTGAAGTGAGCAAAATGAGGGACAGTCTTTCAAATCCCAGGATTCTGAGCCAGATCTCTTGACATCATTTCTGTTTCAGGTAATAATTGCTTTAAAGCCTGGGATAGGAATGATCTTTTGGGTGGAGTTAGGGGGTCCCAGATACCGTAAGAGAAGGGAGCACAGCCTGAACTCCAGGCAAAACCTTTCTTCCCAAAAGAATGAATGCTTGTATGATCTGCAGGCACTACTTTGACAGCCATACCAAACAACACACATGACACACTATTGTAAGGAAACAGTTTATTTGATCTACCATTTAGTTACAAGCACATCATTGATCCTCAATAAATATGTGTTGAATGAATAGACATCTATTTGTTTAAAGTTGGCAGGTAGGCATTTTATTTTCTTAGATGGTTATTTCCATATTCTCTGCTCACATGAAAAATTTCTTAAAAATCAAAGAAAAACACAGAGAAATAAAAAAGTTACATACTACATGAGTCTATCTATATGACTTTTTCAAAACAAAACAAAACAAAGCAGTGGACATGGAGGACAGATCCGTGGTTCCCAGCGGTTAGGGAGGGTGTGACTTTCAAGGGATGTGACTAACATGAGAGAATTCCTTTGTGGTGACAGTAGTTCTGTCTCTTGACTTGGTGGTGGTTATATGAACCATATATAGGATAAGATGTCATATAATTACACACAAAGACATAAGCAAAGTGAGTACATGCAAAAACTGCTAAAATCTAAGTGAAATCTGATGTGTAATTGCATTGACATCAATTTCTTGATTTTGATAATGTACTCTAGTTAACTTCTTGATGTCAACTTTGGGAAAGCTGAGTGATGGGTACTTCTCTCTACTATTTTTGCAACTGTTGTGTATAATTATTTCAAAATTTAAAAGTTAGGAAAAAATTCTGTCCACAACCAATTGTAGTGTGTAGGTCTAACTAGATATTGATTAAACAAGGAAGATGGGCTTATAAAACAATTAAATTTTGAATATTGGCTGTATATTTGATGATATTAAAGTGTTAATTTTTATTTTTTTATGTAATAATGGTACTGAGAGTCTTTTAAGGGTCCTTATTTTTTTTAGATACAAATAAAGTATTTAGAGCTGAAGTGATATATATGAGATTGCTTCAAATAATATGGGGAGGGAGGCAAAGTGACACAGAAGAAATCAGAACGGACATGAATTGGTAATTGGTGGAGCTATGTATATGAAGGCTCTTTGTACAATTCTTTCCACTTTGGTATATATTTTTAAAATCTAGAATAAAGAATTTTAAAATAATAAAATTTTAATCTAAGACAAATGCGGAGAACCCCACTTCAGAACTCTTATCAGCTGCCCCCCTTGTTACTAGCAGCTTCCAAACATGGAATTAATTATGCATATAGGTATACACCCTATATCACATTTGGCAAATCCAAGCAGCTTCTCTACAAATGGTCATGAAAAGCATAGTCATAAAGACAAAGGCATAAAGCAAATACAAATTTGAAATAAAGATTCTTCCTCGGCCACAGTGTTTTGGGAGCTGTAAAAGCCACAGCTAACCTGCTTGTCACTCTTCCCCCCAAGAGCAGGGGATTTGGTGCCTGATTTTTTTCTAGAAGATCTTCTTTTATCAGCCTTTCCGGTCATTTTTATTCCCTTTCACTTTAGCCTTGACCTCTAATTTACTGTTTTGAAAAAGAAAAAAAATAGAATTTAGTGCATGTTTATTCCAAGAATCCTGCTTATTTCCTTCCTTATATTTTCTCATGTCTTCCTCCTTAGAGAGGTCCTGACACAGAACCTTGTTACTACACACTCTTCTTTTATAAACTTTGATTGAGGACCCTCAGTTGCCATTTTTCTCATTTATTCCTAACAGCCACCCAGTGTGGTGATAATATTGACCCCATTTTACAGATAAGCAATCTGAAATTTAACCATTTCCACTGAAAACTGCAAAGCTTGTACTGGATAAAGTGAAAGATAAATTTCTTGTTCAAGAATAAACTGGGCTTCCCTAGTAGCACAGTGGTTAAGAATCTGCCTGCCATTGCAGGGGACACGGGTTCAAGCCCTGGTCCAGGAAGATCCCACATGCCATGGAGCAACTAAGCCCATGCATCACAACTACTGAGCCCTTGTGCTACAACTACTGAAGCCCGTGTGCCTAGAGCCAGTGCTCAGCAACAAGGGAAGCCACTGCAATGAGGAGCCCGTGCACCACAACAAAGAGTAGCCCCTGCTCTCCACAACTAGAGAAAGCCTGCACACAGCAACAGCACCCAACACAGCCAATAAATAAATAAATAAAAATTTTTTTAAAAAGGAAAGATACATGTATACATATAACTGAATCACTTTGCTGTACACTTGAAACTAACACAATATTGTTAACCTACTAGACTCCAATGTAAAAGTTTTTTAAAAGTTAAAAAACACACACACACACACACACACAGATGTCACCTAATCAGAGATACACTCCTTGACCACCCTCTGTAAAATGGCAGCCTCTCCTCATCCCCTTGCACTTGTCACTCTCCACCTCTCTTCCCCAGCCCTGATTGTCTTCATAATGCTTTTTATCATTTGACATACCATACATTTACAGATTTTTTTGTCTCTCTCTTCTACAGCCAGAATGGAACCTCTTTATAGTTCATTGCTAAATTTAAACAGTACCAGGAACATGATAGGTATTCTATAAACATTTCTTGAATGAATAAATGCATTGTGTAGGCACTCCTTGACTCTTTCCTTCATAACTTCAGGTTGTGAACTCTGCATGCAGCTTTTTCCCAGGACTCCCTACACCATCTTAGGGAATAATTATTGAGTATTTCAAAAGTGCTTGGACTTGCACCCAGATGCACTGGATGCAGCATAAAGAGGAATCAAGGTGTAAAAAGAATAATTCCCAAATCCAATAGCCACCAGGATTTGGAATCTAGAGATAACTCTCCAAAACTGGGAGTAAGATACAGGAGTGGTCTATACAGCCAAACTAGGAACAGATGCCTTTAAGAGGCAGAGAGGCAGATCAGGGATGGGTGGGACTGAGCTGGAATGGAAAGGAAAGGAAAGGAAAGGAAAGGAAAGGAAAGGAAAGGAAAGGAAAGGAAAGGAAAGGAAAAAGAAGGATGAAAAGGTAAGTGCTTAGGGGAAGGAGCCACGTGATGTGGCCAAAATTTTGTCCTTGGAGAATTGAAAAGAAAACTCAAAACCCCACTTCTTTTCATACTGAGCATCCTCTTTATGAGAACTTCCAACCTCCCTCATATTGCTTAGGCAACATCTTACAGCAAGCCCTTCATCTTCTTAATAAAGAGACTTGAGAGATTGCACCTCCTTTGAAAGAGTCTAGGGAACATCTAAGAGAAGAAAGAGAGCATCTCAAAATGAAGCTCTGTTGGTCCTGAGGGAAATGTAAGATTTCATTTCATTCACTCATTCTGGCCCACCTCTAGCAAACACTGAGAAATAACTTAGAGATTGTAAGACCTGGAATCTTGGGCTCACCATGATCTGACCACACCCACACCATATCCTCCTACACATTCCCTGCCCCTTCCCACCCAGAGCCATGCTGGACCCCTGACTGTTCCTGGTCCTTACTAATTTTAGCGATTCTAATAGGAGTGTAGAGATATCTCATTATGGTTTTGCATTTCCCTAGCAACTAACAGTGTTGAGCATATTTTCATGTGCTTTATTCCCATCTGTATATTTTTTTGGTGAAGTGCTCAAATTATTTGCCAATTTTTAATTTTATCATTACTGAGTTTGGGGAGTTCTTTATGTATTCCATATACAAGTCCTTTATCAGAGAAGTGATTGGCAAATATTTCCTCCCAGTCTGTAGCTTAACTTTTTATTCTCTAAATAGTGTCTTTCAAAGAGCCAAGGTTTTAAATTTTGTTGAAACACAATTATCAATTTGTTCTTTTATGGACAATGCTTTGCTATTGTATCTAAGAAATGTTCACTTAACTGAAAGTCACAAAGATTTTCCCTTTTAACCTCCTATGTTTTGGAAATTTTTCTGTTATCTAGTTAATTCCATTTTGGTCAGAGGAACATACTTTGTATGATTTCAGTTCTTTTAAATCTGTTAAGATTTGTTTTATGACCCAGGATATGGTCTATCTTGATGAATGGTCCATGTGTCCTTGAAAAGAATGTGTATTCTGCTGTTACTAGGTGGAGTGTGTTTAAACGGCAATTATGTCCAGTTGGTTGATGGTGTTGTTCCGTTCTTCTACATCCTTGCTGATTTTCTGTCTACTAGCTCCATCAATTACCGAGAAAGGACTTGTGAAGTCTCCAACTATAACTGCAGAGTTGTCTATTTCTCTTTTCAGTTCTGTCAGTTTGCTCCTTCATACATTCTGGAGCTCTGTTGTTAGAGGCAAAATGCTTAGGATTGGTATGTCTTCTTTATAAATTGATTCTTTTCTCATTATGTAATGTGTAATGTACCTCTTTATCCCTGGCAATTCAAATTTCTGTGGGATCTACTTTGTCTCATGTTAATTTAACCCCTCCAGCTTTCCATTGGCTGACATTTGAGAAATCATCTTCCATCCTTTTACTTTAAAACCTAGACATTTGAAAGGAGTTTTTTGTAGTGTAATTAGTAATATGCTTAGATTTAGGCTTATCATTTTATTCTTTCTTTTCTATTTGTTCCCTCTGTTTTTTTTTTTTTTTTTTTTTTTTTTTTTTTTTTTTTTTTTTTTTTGTTCCTCTCTTTCTCCTTTCCTGCTTTCTTTAGGGTTATTTGAACATTTTTCAGTATTCCATTTTAATCTACCTATTGTACTTTTTACTATACTTCTTTGTATATGTTTTTTAGTAGTTGCTCTTGGAATTGCAATATACATAATTAACTTTTCCAGTCTAATTTGATTCAATATTTTATCCCTTCAAGTGGAATGTAGACACTTGACCCCCATATAGGCCTCCTTACCCTCCCCACTTAATGTTGTAGTTGTTCTATGTTTTATCTACATTCATTGAAAAGTCTATCAGACAATGCTAATTTTTTGTTTGTTTTTAACCAGCAAACATATTTTAAAGGACTCAATAAGAAAAGAGTAGTCTATTAAATTTACCAAGATATTTATTATCTCTGTTACCCTCCCTTCAGTCTTGATGTTCCAGTTTTCCTTCTGGTAAAATTTCCTTTCTGTCTGAAGACTTTCTTTAGCAATTCTTTTAGAGCGGTTCTGCTAGTAACAAACTTTTTTCTTTTTTCTTCATCTGAGAATTTTTTATTTTGCCTTCATTCCTGAAGAACATTCTCACTGGATATAGAGTTCTAGATGGACTGTTCTTTTCTTTCAGCACTTGAAAAATGCCATTCAAATTTCTTCTGGCTCCATGGTTTCTGACGAGAAATGGGAGGAATCCAGTTATTAGATTCATTATTCTCCTACAAGTAATGCATCATTTCTCTCTGGTTTCTTTCAAGATTTTTCTGTCTTTAGTTTTCAACAGTTTAATTATGATATATTTAGGTGTGGCTTGCTTTGAATTTATCTGGTTTGAAGTTCACTGAATTTGCTGAATCTGTAGGTTTCTGACTTTCGCCAAATTTGGAAAGTTTTCAGACAATTTTATCTCAGCCTCAAACTCCCCTTTCCTTCTGGTGCCCTGATGATGTGAACTTTTGTTATTGTCCTACAGATCCCTGAGGCCTATTCTCTTTTTTTAATCTTTTTCTCTCTGTTGTTCTGATTAGATAATTTCTATTGACCTATCTTCAAGTTCTGACTCTCCTCTGTCATCTCCATTCTGCTATGGAGCCCATCTGGTGAAGTGTTTGTTTGTTTGAGGTTAAATTTTTTTTCCCAAAAGTTCCTTTTTTTTACATTTTCTATTTCTTTGCTGAGAATTTCAATATTTTCATTCCCATTTCAAGAGTGTTCTCCCTTACTTTTGCTTTTTAAGAACTTTTATTGAGATCTCCCTTACTTGTTGGAGCATTTTCATAACAAAACTTTGTCAGTGTTAGCTAGACATTGACTTCTGTTGATTGTCCTCTTCCATACAAGTTGAGGTTTTTCTGGTTCTTTGTATGCTAAGTAATTTTGAATTGTATCCTGGACATATGGAGTATTATTTTCTGAGATTTCTGGTTGCATTTAAATCCTACAAAGAATGAATTTTTTTTCACATTAGCAAACAAGTGATTCAGTTGGTTTTAGGCCACAAGTTTTAATAAGTTTATAAGGGTTGTGGTTCCAATATCAGTCCATTTTTCAAAGCCTGCATAGTGCTGTTTGGCTCTACCTCACACGTATACCCCCTAATGGCCTGTCTGGGATGTGGGTATATATTCCATAGTTCAGTTCTCAAAAGCTATTTATGTTTATTTGGGTCAAGGCTGAACCACACACAGCTCAGGGCGGTAGCCCAGGAGTACATAAACTCCTTTAAAGTGTTCCCCTGAAGTTTTGGTTCCTGAAGCCTCCCATTGCTGCTGCTGCCACAGAATTACTTGGGCTGGGACAAAAGAAAATGAAGAAAAGACTAAAAATTGAGAAAAGAAAAATGAGAGATCTCTGCACACTTTCTGAATATTAGGCATTTTTTTCCACTCAAGCCTAGAGGAGTTCTCCTGGACCCCTCTCTGTCCATATCCCACTGCCCACTTCCTGGTTTGGAGCTGATTTAATTCAGGGAACTATCAGAAAGGGTGGAAATGATAAACTCACCTCCAGTTCAGTGGTAACACAAATTCTAACCTTTCCTCAAATCCTCCTGAGACCATCTACTTTTCAGAGTCCTCAAATAGCTGCCTCATGCATTTTGTCCAGGCTTTGCATTCAATGGGAGACACAGACTAGAGTGTGCTTACTCCATCTTATCCCAAACCAGAACATTTTTCTGTGATGTTTTTAAGTGGGAAAAAGTTATATTTTTAATTTTTACCATATTTTTCTAATTAAAAATAAGACAAAGTAGGCAAAACGGTTGCCTAAACTGCATTTGTCCTTCAAAAGGATGGGCAATTTTTCTGGCTATCTCCATGTGGCATGACTCATGATTACTTGATAAGGACTCTAAATAAATTCTAAGGAGAACTTCATAGAACTAACAAAATATGCAGTCACTTCTGGGCTGTGTGAGTTTTATCGGTTGAATAAAGTGTGGTGATCATTCACCTGGGTTCCAATCTTCAAGAATCAAGAACACCCTGCCCTTGGAACAGCAAAACCAACCTTAACTGGATATTAACAATGTCACTGCACCTGAGTGGTTAGACAAGAGTCATGTTCCCTCTTCCAGAAGGGAATTGTAACAATGGTTGAGTAATTCTATGAGCAGGCACTGTACCAGGTACTGGTCATACATTATTTAATCTAGTCCTCACCACAACCAGAAGATAGGTAATATTTGTACCATTTACAGTTGAGGAATATGAGCAAGATTAAGGCACTTCCCAGGTTCCCAGAGTTACTAAGTGGTGAGACCCAATCTGAATCTTGTTCCAGTGCCTTTATTCTTCTCACACATTATGCTGCCCCCTGAGGGAAATATTTATGTTTGATTACTCTTTGTATAGCCAAGGTTCTCCGCCCAGTAGGACTCCATAAATGGATTCATT
The DNA here is from genome assembly GCF_030028045.1 of Hippopotamus amphibius kiboko. Lineage (NCBI taxonomy): Eukaryota > Metazoa > Chordata > Mammalia > Artiodactyla > Hippopotamidae > Hippopotamus > Hippopotamus amphibius. The sequence goes on along the minus strand of NC_080193.1, from coordinate 89,242,415 downwards.
ACATTAATAACCAACACTAGTCTCTATCTTATTGGGTTCTTTTCTCCTTTTCTCTCTGTTGTTTTCCTTGTTCCCCACTGTGTCCTCCAAAGGGACCCTAAGCTTCTCAAAAATCTGACATCAAACATCTGGTCATTTAGAAACATTGGAATGATTGGCTACATTTCTCAGTTTCCATCCAGATGCTGAGCTTGGTGGAGAGACTGCAAGCCCTATCTATTCCTTCCTCTGTGCCTTCCCACCACAGCCAGTGCTGGGATCTGCGTACAACCAGCATCTCATAAATATTGCCAGCTGGTCCAGCACTTGGCCAATCCTTGCTTCCTGTTTCCCTGTTCCTGGGCACCTGCTCTTTTATCCCACCTTCCCCACACCTCAGGAGAACATGCAGTCTACTCTCTAAATTTCTATAAAAGGGACTCTTGTATCTGATGAGATATTGGATGATGTGACCTTTGAGGCTGTTTCAAAAGCTAACATTCTGTGCCCCTGTGATTCCAGGAAAGTAACACCAGCTGATGGCCGGCTCTTAGGAAGAACAAAGAGACATGTGGCAAAGCTCCTGCTCTGTGAAGCAGGGAACACCAAGTGATGTGCTCTTTTTGACCTAAGAGCCATCAGACCTTATGTACATACCCTAAGAAGTAGTTCTCAAACTTAAGGTGATAAGGATTACAGAGGTGCTTGGCAAAATGCTGATTCCCTGGCCTTGTTAACAGAATCTGAATCAAAAGGTATGCTAGGGCACAGGATTCTGCAGTTTTAACCAGTGCTCACAAGTAATTCTGATACAGGTGGACCATACCACACCTTAAGAAATCTTGGACTAAAGGAAAAGTATTAGCAGACGGCCTTGTTTTGCACAACCCTTAGATCAGCAAGCACTCAGCAAAGTGGGCTGATGCTAATTAATTCCTGACACAAAAATGCTTTTGCCTAAATTAGGAAACAGAATATCCATAATAATAATAACAACAATAGCTATGACTAGCTTGGGGCTTATTCTGAGCCACTAACAATGCTAGGTATGAGTACACATTATCCATTTAATCCTCAAACCTTGTCTGGACAGATGCCACTGTCCAAATTTTAAAAAGGACAAAATTGAAACTTATGGGTTAATTCAGGTCACAGTTGGTACTTGGCTAAGCCTGGATTTTAACACCAGCTTATGTGACTCCAAAGAGAGTGCTCACTCCATGCCACACTTCCCCTCCTCTCAGTAATGACTTTGGGAAAAAGAAAGACTCATTAGTATGTCTAAGCTTTGCCTGGTATTAGCCTATCTCACTTAGAATTAGAAATATATTTGGTCATAAAGAAAAACCGCTGACAATGAGCCCGGGGGAAGTTGTAGACGTTTCCGTTAAATGTCTTTAAAGCATAAAGAACTCATTTAAGCTCCATCCTTCCTGAAGGCAGAAAAACAGAAAAGATGACCCCTCCAAGTCTTTTTCAGGCCAAGAATTCCATTAAACGTTGCCCTCTACTAAATATCTGTCTCCATGCTAAGGGACTTGCTGCAGTCAGTTTTGCCGGCCTGTAGGTGCAAACATCTGGAAGGCAGGTGTTTGATTTTGTAGGTGCCAGAGGACACACAGCTGAGCTGCACAGCTGAGGGGACAGGGGAGGAAATGTCTTACATTGATGTAGCACCTTCTGACTCTCCCCAAGCCCCCTTCAACAGGGAAGTGATGGGGGGCAGGAGGTGACTGGAGGGCCACCAGCTGTGGAATAGCTGCACAGGGGAGTATTTAAGACCAGGACAGGAAGTGAAACACAGAAGGGCAGTCAATCTCAGGAAGGGGTCGGAGGGAAGTGGAGGAGAATGGGGCTAAATCTTCCTGCCTGATGTTGCTCTGGGGAGGGCCTGGTTAAACTCAGAGACCGAGGACTCTCCGCTTCCAGTTCTCCTAGGGGAGGTGAAAAGAGGAAGGTGAAAGAGCATTTTTTTTTTTTTTTTCATTAAAAACCAAAAGAGGCATACATGCAATATTTGTTTGCTCCTCCATTTCATACCCTGACCTGGAGGCTATGGGGTTCAAAGAGCCCACCAACTCTCACATAGGCAAGAAGTAGCCTAAGTTTCCTCCCTCTTTTTTTTTTCTTAATCCATTTGTATCACATTCCAAGTCTCTAACCTACCAGAAGGGGGAAAAAAATCAGCTTCCACTCTCATAAGAGTTTTCTCCCCAGAATTGTGCCAACACTGAAGAGGCCTGTCTGATCGTGCATAATGGATTCATCTGGTACCTGCTAGGATGGCCCTTGTGCCAGCCTGGACAATCCCTGCAGGCCCAAAGTCTGCTGTGCCGTGAGTCCAGCCTCCCTAGGTCCCCACACCATCATTCCCTCCAAGACCAGCCTCCTTTCCAGGACCACCCCTCCCAGCTCACCCTGGGGATGTCTGTACTCTGCCTGCCACTATCTAAGACATTTGCCCCCCTCTTTTTTTCCTTCCCACTTGCACCGAGAAAATCTCCTGGTGGTTTTAGTCATTTACAAAAGACAGAGAGAGCCTTTGATTTCAATGTGGCTTCTACATTCCATTCTGTAAGGAAAGGAATTAATAAAATGTAAAACTTACATAGACTTTCTATGTGCTAAGCCCTGTTCTAAGTACCTTATGTATGTTACCTAGTTTAATTCTCACAAAAATGTTATGAGGTAGGTCCTATTGTCATCCCAATTTACAGACAAGGAAAGTGAGGCACAAAGAGGCTAAGTAACTATCCCCAAGGACACACAGCTGGGCAGTGGCAGAACCAGGGTTTGAAGCCAGTCTGTCTCTATAGTCCGTAATCTATGATATAAACTCTACTCAAAAATTACCTCTTTGAACTAGAAAAGGGAGAAACACTGATTAAAACACACACAAATTAACATTTTAAAGTTATTTTTCTGCGCTAGGTGGTAAGTAGATAAGTTTCCTAGGCATCACTAGATACTCACCCAGTACCTCCATGATACTATATGTTTACCTGTGCTTAAATGCCACTAGCAAAGAAAAGGACAAGAAAAGATTTTTTTTTTAAAAAAGCGAAAAACAAGTCCTGCCTAAAAAGATTAACCTGAAATAGACCAAATATTAAACCAGAAGTAATTAATTTACTTTGAGGAGCAGGGTTAAAAGTTTCAACAAATGGTGACTGAGTTCAATTTCGAAGAAAATAGTTTCCTTTCCAAAAATCTGAATTGAGTGATATTTTTGTCTGTACATATGTTATCTATCAGCTAGTAAAGCAGAAATGTGTTTTAGTTTGTTTGTTTGTTTTTTAAAGAAATTCTACAGTTGGGGGTAGGGAGCAGGTCCACAAAAATTTCAAATAGAACTGTCAGATACCAACATGTTTTCCATAGCAAAAGTAAATCTTATTTCTATATCACCACCCCTGATCTCCCTCCTGTTCCCTGTTCAAAGTTCTTAGCCCTTTGAAGACAACATGGCAGAATCCGAATTCTTTATTCTTCTCTCAAAACTACCCCCACTCCTATATTCTCCACCTTAATGTCAGCATTACCATCTTTTCAGTCTCTCAAGCCTGAAACCCAAGAGTCAGCCTGTATTTTTCTCTCTCTATGAGCCCCTAATATCAAGTCAATCTTTAAGAAATACTGACCCTTCTTCCCAAATATCTTTCAATTTCATTTCTTCTCCATCTGCACTTCTACTGTAATGAGTTCAGGTCCCCATTACTATTACCTAGGTGTTTTCCCACCACCTAAAGCTAATCTCCTGAACTCCCTTCTCTTCTCCCTCTAATCTCAACTCTTTCCCTACCTACCAGTCATCTTATGATTATGCCATCCTTCCTGTGGTTCCCAAAAACCTACAGTAGAAGCTTGTGGCTCTCAAGGTTGTCACAATGTGGTCCCAAGCCCAACTTACCAATTTCACTTTCTTTCCCCTGAACACCACAGTCCTTCTGTTACAACCCACCAGAAGGCCACAGTTCATGTAAAATACCCCATTCTTTTCCCTGTTCTGTATTTTTGGGTGTGTAGTTTCCTCCCCCAGAACTCACTTCTCCCTTTTCTCTGACCAAAGCACTCCTACCTGACTTTTGAGAATCAATTGCAGGGACTTCCTGGTGGCCCAGTGGTTAAGAACCCACCTTCCAATGGAGGGGATGTGGGTTTGATCCCTGGTTGGGGAACTAAGATCCCACATGCCACAGGGCAACTAAGCCCACACGCCACAACTAGAAAGAAGGCTTCTCGCTGCAACTAAGAACCTGCGTGCCACAACGAAGACCCACTACAGCCACACAAAAAAAGAAATCATTTGCAATGTCACCTCTGTGAAGACACCTCCCCAATTTGCCTAAGCAACTTTAGCATCTCGTCTAGCATCCCAAAAGCTGCCTTTAAACATAAAGAAATAAATTCAGTCAAGTTGGGTGTCTTCTGACTCCATACTACGAGTTCCTGTACATGCCTAGTAACTATAAAAGTGCCTAGCACACAGAGGCAACTCCAACTTTCTTCAATGAATAGTGAGTGTAACAGTATAAAATATTTTTTATCAAACGCAATCTCATTTTACCACATTAGAAGTCATCTTAGAGTACGTTCAGGAGAGCAGAATGCCTGACATTGAATCCTGGCTCTACTTGCCTGCTTTTATATCTTGTGCAATCTATACTACTTCAACTCTCTATGCCTCAGTTTCCTCATCTGCAAAGTGTGATACTATTAGTACAGACTTCTAGGGGTTGTACAGAGCATTAAATGAGTTTTATGCATGGAAGGCACTTCAAATAATGTCCAGCAAATAGTACTCAATAAACTACGGCTATTATTATCAGTAACTATGGTTCCTTTATTACTTTATAGAGATTACTTACAAGATTTCATTACTAAGACCTCTCTCACTTACACCCCTTTCTTGGAATCTAAAATTGAGGAATACGAAGCACAGCTTTCTAATTTATATGATAGTCCATTTATCAGTGTTTTAAAATAAAGGTAGACAGCATTTTTTCACAAGACTTTTCTTGCTAGCTGATCTCTGTGACTTGCCTGTCAGGTCCAGGAGGCAGATACCATGTTTTCACCCTCCCTGTTTCCTCACTTTTCCTTTCCACTCCGTGGGTTTCCCAGAGTAAGACTTCTCCTTGGACCTAAGACCCTCCTGGGGAACGTGTTAAATGACAGAGCCCCAAGGCTCACTCAGATGTTGACTCAGTGGGTCTGGGGTAGAGTCCCAGCATCCATTTTTGCAGCTCTCAAACTGGTCGTATTATAAGTGGCACATCCTCTTCCCCTTGGGAAATACTGCCCTGTTAACTCCTACCCAAGACCAAAACAGGGGAAGGAGAAGTCTTTCAGAATCTTCCAGAAGGAAAAGAGGAGGTAGTGGCAGTCCCAACAGCTGGAAGGCACGTATCGCAGGGTCTCTTTATCTGCCGTGTTGCCAAGCCGTCTGTCAGCACTCCATAAATAATCTCCATGATAATGATAGCTGAGATAAGTGGAATGAAATTAAACACACGAAGGGCAGAGCTAACAGCTGGAATGTGCAGTAGTAGGATGACGTGGGGAGGGCAGTCCTGGCTCTCATTTAGGAGAGCCTCACAGGGGCCCCATCGCCCCACAGCCGTGGGACCAAGAGCAAGCAGCCCTCTTGATGGTGATGCCAAAACAGCAAATGCCACGCAGCACCACCCTAATGTGATATTCATAACTCCTTGGGTGACCTCACTGGGCCCAGACAGGACTGGTTCTCCCAGGACTACTTCAAACCACACTCTTTCACTCAGGCATCAGAGACCACTGCCCACCAGAAGTCACTCGCTTCTCTCCAACAGCCCTCGGCTCTCCTTACTCTCATTCAGTCAGGTAACATTTAGATGTCTAATATGTGCAAGGTATTAGGCTAGAAACAGGAAGATCGCAGAATGAGGCAAAGCTGTATCCTCCTCAAACGTACAATGTCTTTGTGGAGATGAGCATAAAGACATAGTTACTGAAACCAGGCAAGAGAGGAGAAAGGGGATCTATCCTGGGCCTTCTCTTCTTGCTCCCCCAGATCCAATCTCTGCCGGCATCCTGCTCTGTGCCGTAGAGGATGATGTCTTGGGATCGTAGGAACCCTATTCCCTCTGGCTTCCTTGAGTTCAGTTATTGGGAACTGACAGTAGGAGACTGGAGGGCAGGAAGTCCAAGTGTAGATATTTGTCCCCCATTCCTGCTTGTCCAGAGGGTTGGCAGTGGCTGCATTTTGCTACCTGAAGACAGACTACCCTTTGGAGGCCTTCTCCTACAGCCACCATCTCACCAAGTCCCAGCAATTATACTTTCCTCCAGTACAAGCAGACCTCATTGTATTATGCTTCACTTTCTTGCTCTTTGCAAATAATTGCAGTTTTTCCAAATTGAAGGTTTATGGCAACCTTGTTTTTAGCAAGTCTAGTAGGGCCATTTTTCCAACAACATTTGCTTACCTCGTATCTCTGTCACATTTTGATAATTCTCACAATATTTCATACTCTTTTCTGGTTGTTATATTTGTTATAGTGATCAGTGATTTTTGATGTATGTAACTATCATAATTGTTTTGTAACTGTGATTACATGACTGCATCCATCTAAGATGGCAAACTTAACTAATAAACGCTATGTGTCCTGATTGCTACACCAACCAGCATTCTCCCATCTCTCCCCCTTCCTATTCCCTGAGACCAAACAATATTGAAATGTGACCAGTTAATAACCCTGCCATGGCCTGAGTGTTCAAGTGAAAGGAAGAGGCGCACATCTCTCACTTTAAAGCAAAAACTAGAAATGTTTAAGCTTAGTGAGGAAGGCATGTCAAAGCCAAGACAGACCAAAAGCTAGGCCTCTTGCACCAAAGAGTTAGCCAAGTTGCGAATGCAAAGGAGAAGTTCCTGAAGGAAATTAAAAGTGCTACTCCAGTGAACACAAGAATAATAAGAAAGTGAAATAGCCTTATCGATGATATGGAGAAAATTTTACTGATTTGGATAGAAGAGCAAACCACTCACAACATTCTCTTAAGCCAGAGCCTAATCTGGAGTAAGGTTCTAACTCTCTTCCATTCTATGAAGGCTGAGAGAGGTGAGGAAGCTGCAGAAGAAAAGTTGGATGCTAACAGGGGTTGGTTCATGAGGTTTAAGGAAAGAAGCCATCTCCATAACATAAAAGTGCAAGGTGAAGTAGCAAGTGCTGATGTAGAAGCTGCAGCCAGTTATCCAGAAGATCTAGCTGAGATGATTCATGAAGATGGCTACACTCAACAACAGATTTCAGTGTAGATGAAATGGTCTTATATTGCTGGAAGAAGATGCCACCCAGGACTTTCATAGCTAGAGAGGAAAAGTCAGTGCTTGGTTTCACAGCTTCAAAGGACAGAATGCCTCTCTCGTTAGAGGCTAATGCAGCTGGTGACTTTAAGCTGAATCCAGTGCTTACTTACCATTGCCAAAATCCTAGGGCCCTTAAGAATTATGCTAAATCTATCCTGCCTGTGCTCTATCAATGGAACAACAAAGCCTGGATGACAGCACATCTGTTTATCACATAGTTTATTGAATATTTTAAGCCCAATGTTGAAAGCTACTGCTAAAAAAAAAAAAATTCTTTTCAAAATATTACTGTTCACTAACAATGCACCTGGTCACCCCAGAGCTTTGATGGAGATGTACAATGAGATTAATCTCGTTCTCATACCTGTTAACACTGTATCCCCTATGCAGCCCATGGATCGAGGAGTAATCTTGACTTTCAAGTCTTATTCTTTAAGAAATACATTTTGGGAAGTTCCTTGGCAGTCCAGTGGTTAGGACTCAGTGCTTTCACAGCTGGGGCCCAGGTTTGATCCCTGGTCACAGAACTAAGATCCCACACAGCCCAAAAAAAAAAAAAAGGAAAGGAAATATGTAAGGCTATAGCTGCCATAGATAACGATTCCTCTGATGGAGCTGGGCAAACTAAATTGAAAGGAAACTCTAAATGCCATTAAGAATATTCATAATTCATGGGAAGGGGTCAAAATATCAATATAAACAGGAGTTTGGAAGAAGCTGATTTCAACCTTCATTGATGACCTTGAGGGGTTCGAGACTGCAGTGGAGGAAGTAACTGCAAACATGGTAAAAACAGTAAGAATACTAGAATTAGAAGTGGAGCCTGGAGTGTGGCTGAATTGCTGCAATCTCATGATAAAACTTTCACAGATGAGGATTTGCTTCTTATGCACGAGCAAAGAAAGTCGTTTCTTGAGATAGAATCTACTTTTGGTGACGATGCTGTGAAGATTGTTGAAATGACAACAAGCTATTTAGAATATTACATAAATTTAGTTGATAAAGCAATGGTAGGGTTTGTGAGGATTAACTCCAACTTTGAAAGAAGTTCTACTGTGGATAAAATGCTATCAAAACAGCATTGCCTGCTACGGAGAAATCGTTCACAAAAGGAAAAGTCAATGGATGAAGCAAACTTCACAATCGTCTTATTTTAAGAGATTGTCACAGCCACCCCAACTTCTAGCGGCCACCACCCTGACCAGTTAGCAGCCATCAACATCAAAGCAAGAACCCCCACACCAGCACAAAGATTACAACTCACTGGGCTTCTCTGGTGGCGCAGTGGCTAAGAACCCGCCTGCCACAGCAGGGGACACAGGTTTGATCCCTGCTCCAGAAAGATCCCACTGCCTTGGAGCAACTAAGCCCGTGCACCACAACTACTGAGCCTGTGCTCTAGAGCCCACGAGCTGCATCTATTGAGCCCACGTGCCACAACTACTGCAGCTTGCGCGCCAAAATCCGTGCACTGCAACAAAAAAAGCCACAGCAACAAGAAGCCCGTGCACTGCAATGAAGAGTAGCCCCTGCTGGCCACAACTAGAGAAAGCCCGTGCACATCAACAAAGACCCAATGCAGCCAATAAACAAAGAAATAAATAAAATTTATAAAAAAAAAAAAGATTACAATTCACTGAAGGCTCAAATGATGGTTAGCATTTTTTAGCAATAAAGTATTTTTTAATTTAGGTATGTACATTTTTTTTTTTACTGCACACTTAATAGACTACAGTATAATGTGAACATAACTTTATGCACTAGTAAGTCAAAAATTCCTGTGACTCTGTTGTGGTATTAGCTGTATTGTGGTGGTCTGGAACTGAACCCACAACATCTCCAAGTTATGCCTTACCTTCTGGACTAGCCACTTCATACACTGGAGCCCCAGTGCTTCAGCATCCCTTACTGGTCTCCCTTAACCTATCCACAGAAATGTAAACAGACTCTTCATTAAACTCACTTGGGCTGCCCTTTTTGAATATGTCATCTGTACCAAATGCTGCTGGTGCTCTGCTCACACACCCCTGGCACACACCACTCCCACTGGTGTCTTCTTGCCCTCTCTGCCATAAGTCTATGCTTGGCCCACACAACTCTTCACACCCCCAAGAGCAGTCCTCAACAAATGATAAATGGCAGTTGGTTAATAAGTACATAGCCCAGCTTCTTAGACCTTCAAGACAACTCTGAAATGTGTTCTACACCGTGCCCCAGAGGTCCTCAGTAGGGTTGAGCTCCACTTGCCCATAGTGATAAGCTGCTCATCAACACACTCTATATTGGCATCCTTCCCTTCCTTGTCTCACTTTCCCTACCTCCCCCAACCTGGGATCACTACCCCAAAAAATTACACACAAAACCTGGTCTCTGGGTCAGCTTCTGGAAGGGCCCAACCTAAGACAGCATATTTTTCTTTCTGGGAGTGTGATGGATACAAGATCAAATTTTATTAGTTAACTATACATGATAGGACTGTGCTGGGCACTCTGTGTATGTTTTTCTTACTAATCTTCATGAAAATCATGTTTGAAAGGTACTTTCGGTAACTTTACATTACAAGCAATAAAACTGAATCTCCAAGAGTTTAAGTTGCCCAAAGTCACTCAACTAGTAAGTAGTTGGCAGCAGTGGGACAAGAAGCCAGCATTAGCAATTAAGTGCATTAAGAGATGCCTTACATATTTGCTCTATCATAGTTTAAATGAGCAGTCAAAAGAAGGGTTGAAGGCAAAGCCAGATGAGCTCTGAGAGACAATGTTGTCCGAGAAGCTTATAGAAAGAGATGTAAAATCCCAATAGTCCTTGGCAAACTTTTTTATTCTGACTTACTGCCATCATGCTACCTCGCTCAACGATGGTCCTTCCCACAAAGTCCTTGGCACAACTCTGTACCTAGAGACTCATTCGACTACCGTAGGCATCACCCTCTTTCTTGACAGGTAGATGCTACATTTCCAGGTCTCTGGAAATATCCTTGTAGGGGATAGAACAAATGTGATGGGGGAAGGATGGGCAGAAGAATGAAAAGAGTGTCCCACTTCAATCAGATCCTCTTAACTCCCTCTGCCTCTCTCTTCTTTTGCTGCCATTGCCGCTTTGTCAGCTTTCTGGTACCACAGGCTGGCCTCCCATATGGAAGCTGCTGGAAATGCTGCTGGGGACAGGGACTCTGGCAGGCTTTGCCCTACAGTAAGTACAAATGTGTCTCCATGGAGCACAGCTGTGTGAGAACAGGAAGGGAACGCCTCCTCCCTCTCTCCTCCATTCAGCCACCAAATAAATTAACATGAGAAGCAGCAGCCTGGAAACTGACAAACCAGATCAGGAAGGGAATGGTGAACACATGATCTCAAAGGACCAAAGGTTCTGAAGGCTGAGAGGCTCTGGAGGTCATCTTGTACATCCCCCTACCTCCCTGCTGCATCTAAGTCACTGCTGGTACACAGTTTTCCTTTTCACTAGAGACACTACAGCCTCAAGCAAATGCCTTTCTGAGCCTCTGATGGTGAGTCAGTCCATATATCTAACCTAGCTTTTCCCCACAGAATTCAGAAAGATGAAGGCTGAGGGAGTCTGTGAAACTTTGTGGGTGGGAGAGGCATCTCTAAGTCCACTGCAAAGAAAAAATGAAGCAACAATTCTGGGTCCATACAGTGCCTTCAGGAAGATAACTATTCTTTTGCCAAGGAAGAGCTGAGCCTTTCTTTAGGTGTCCTCTGATTTCTAATTCCATGGGTGACCATCCAGTGAAACTCCATTGTTCAGCTTGTACCCACCAGGGAGTCTCCCATGCTACCTGGCACACAATGTATATTCAACAAATAATGATTTTAATTACATTGAATTTAAATCCTCTGATCATATGAGTTGTCCATCTCTACAGGAAGGGGTAGAAATGAACTTCCAACACAGAAACAACCCCTGAGGACAAGCCTCAGGGAAACTGGCTACCAATGCCCCTCATTGTAGGGAGGCAGAAGTGTTGGCCTCCTTAGTCATTGGGATGAAGTCTGGAGAAGCTCACTTTTATTCCCCTATTGTCTTCTTTGCAATATATCAAATAGCAGAACAAAATTTATAGACTTCCTAGGTGGAGCAAAATGTCTAAAGTCCCCAAGGTCATCAGTCTTTCAGCTAGAGAGCCCTGCTTCCCCCACGGAGAATCATGGGTTCAATCAGACCGGAAGACTGGGCTGTGAAGACAGGTTGTAGGAAACCTTTATAACTCTTCTAGCAGGGATCAATTTTATTCCACAAGTTGAGTGCAAACTATTGCTACATTCCACATTTTACTCAGTCTCTGTCATGTTTGGAGGAGCTGCCTAGATGGTGCTGAGGGAACAGGCTAAGGATGTGGTCTCAACTAAGATGCTCACAATCCAAGCCCAGATGCTTCATTCAAAGGCAGGAAGTTGCATCCATCTGTGCCTAACAGGGATGCAGGGGTCTTTCCCTGAGGCTCACAAGACTCAGCTTCAGTACTCAGAACCTGGGGTATCGTTCTGCTCAGCAGAGGACCTCTACTCTTAGTTTCTGCCTTGAAATAGGGCACAGGTCTCCAGTCCTTCTTGCAGGCTCACTCCACACATGATCCCTGGGCCAGTCTTGGCCCCCCCGGTAGTCAGATCCATTCCACACCATTCCCTGTTTGACTGGGTCACACAGGTGGACCTTTGCAGGCTGTTTCCAGGGTCCTATGTTCACTGGCTTCCAGCCAGCTTATCTCAATATGAAGCACCGCAAGACTAGACAGAAGGTAGAAGGGAGACTCCAGGTCTTGCTCCTTCTCTCTCCGTTTCCTAGAGAAGCATCTCCAGCAGCTGCCGCATCTCCTCCATGGCCATTCTCCTTCATATGGGCATATGCTCATGCTCTCTGCATCACAGAATAATTGTAAAGACCATGTGTGTTAACTCACATAAAGCACTTTGAACAGTACCTGCCACATAGTAAGTGCTCAATAAATGCCAATCAAGTCAGCCCTAGCATGAATACTCAAGGAGGACAGGAATCTTTGTTTTGTTTTCCATCAAAACTCCAGTTAATAAAACAGTCCCTGGAACACATTGGGCACCTGATTAATATTTGTTGAATGAATAAATAGAATGTTTGCTATGTGGGAGTCACAGTGTATCTGTCCCGTTCCCAATGGGAAACAAAATGCACAATCAAATTGGGATCATTGGAGGTGGGTTTAATAAAAAGACTATTGACGAAGATGTGGGCAGAGTGTAAGAACATAACAAGTAGTGGAGCAATATCCTAAGGCTAGTAATAGTGGAGCACCATTATTACCCCCAGACTTGAAGAGTCAAGGCAAGTTAGCAGTCATCAGACTCCATAGGGAATGTGTGGAGAGGACCATCTGACAGGAGTCGTGACATCCAGTCTAGAGTTAGAGTTAACCCCTCGTGGACCCTCCAAGAGAAAGTTGGGGGAATAAATACCCCAGTTCGCTTTCCTTCCACTCTCTGATCTTCTGCTGGGACTACCCATTAGCCAGTCCAATGGGAAAGCACAGGAAGTGAGAACTCATTGATACACCTTCAGGCATAGAGCGGAGAAGGGTAGATCATGAATCTGGAGGGACAAGGAGATATTATTCAGGCCAGCTTTATATGAATTATCTCATTTAATCTTCACAATAATTTTATGAACTAGAAACTTTCAGTATTCCTATTTTAGGTGAAGAAACAAGGGCTCAGAGAAGTTGGGTAACTTGCCTAGGAATGCACAGCTAATACATGAGTGGGGCAGGATTGGAGTCCAGGAAGTCTTACTCCAAAGCATATATCTTTAACCACTACCCCATGTCTATTGTCCTTTGCTTGAAGAGATCCAAGAAAGAGGCAGTGACATCTTTGAATCCCCAACAGTGAACCGCTACCCTCATTATCTTATCTGTACCCAAATAACCACTTTTATAAGTCATGTGAGTTCGTTTCCCATTTACGAAAACCAGTATTCCATGACCCTTCACCAATATGTTTTCTCTCTTAATCATGCTAAGTTTCTTCATATTTCTTCAACCATCCTAGAGGTAAATTTCATGAAGGAGGAAAGTAAGTTCCCATAATCAGAGTTGAGAAGGGAACTCTAGAGGCCGAGGTCACTTAGTCCATTCTCGCACCTAATACTCACACACCTGGAGATGGTCTCCCAACCTCTGCTGCTATGCCTGTGGTGAAGGAATCCCCACTCAATCTGGGCGACTCTGACAATGAAGGCAGTCTCTCTTACGACCTTAATGGCATACATCTTACTTTTACCTCCTGACTCTCTGTCTGCCCTCTGGAACTATGTAAAGCATATCCCATCTTCTCTTCAGATGGGTCCCCACAGGGCATTCATATCTCTGGTCCCCTCTCCAGTTGACTCCACTATTAAGAGGGTTATTATCCCTCTTAAATTGTATCTCTCAGAACTGAACACACTGCTTCTGGAATCATGTACCTCCCGTTTTACAGATCTGGAAGGTTAGGGCCAAATAACTTAAGCAAGACTTCCTGAAAGTCCCATGTACAGGCACGCAACCCAGGTCATCCGCTCAGGCCCACAGCTTGGTCGAAGGGCAGCCGTGGAGTCCCCCGAGGCCCCACCTTCTCTCCTCCACCCCACCAGCAGCTTCGACACCTCATCAGCCTCCTTTCTGCATATGGCATTGGGGGGCAGGTAGGAGAGATGTTTTGTGGGCCCCCTATAAGGGGTGGCTGTGGTGGGAGCCAGGAGAATTCTATTTACAGCCACCTCATTTGCACAAGCGGGGGATCTGGACAGCCAGCTGGACTTGTCCAGGATGTGAAGCTCTGGGAGATGCCACATTGTTATCATTGTCAGATACAATTTCCTCCCACTGCCTCTGCCCCTCCGCCAGGCCCATGGTGTCCATCTGTTTATGGAAACGACAAGGTCCTGGCCGGGTATTTTTAGACAGAGCCTTTGTTGGGCAGGAGTAACTTCCCACCAGAGCCCTGCCTGTCAGCACCATCCAACTTCTCTTCTTTATGTTTTTATTGTAAAATCTCATAATATATGAAACTACAGAGCAGGGGGCTGAAGATTCCTTGGAATGTGGTGGGTGTTGACCTTCCTTCCCACCTCCTCCAGCAAGGGTGGATTTTCCTGTTTTGATTTGCTTCTGTTTTTGTTTGTTTTTATTTTTGTTTGGGGGGTTCTTTTTCTTCTCCTGTCATTATTTTGAAAAAAAAAAAAAAAAAAGAATAATGTACAGCTCCTCCCACCCTCATTGAAAAATAAGCTTCATTTGAGGACTTCCTGGGGAATGAGAAATTGCATTGCATGCTTGTGACAGCTGAGTCAGGGGAGGAGAGGAAACCAAAAGAGGGGCAAGGGGAAAATGATCTTTGCGTGTTAACCCTATGGAGTCAGTAATAGGCTATTAGTGACCATCAAACACAATTGTCATTTTATAGATGCAGAAACTGAGACACAACAAAAGGAAGGGAGATCATGGTTCAGAAAACAATTCCAGAGTATAAAGCACCAAAAAATTTAGGTATTATTAATCCCAGCTCTGCCATTCTTGAGGCTGTAAGAGTATGGGAGGTCCTGATGTGAATTTGAGATGAAAGATCTTGAGGAAAAGGAGATGACTTCAGAATAAAAGAAGCTGTAAGTGGCAGGCTGGCAGCCAGTGCTTCAGAGTATGAGTGTCGTTGGGCCAGGGAGGGGGGAGAGGACGCGGCAAATGGAAGCAGCCTCTCTGGGAAGAAGAACCTTAGGAAGGAGACGTGATGGGCAGGAGAAGAAAAGGCTGGTAACACAACACAATGCTTTAGAAATCAGCTGTGATGGGACTGAGACATCTTCATGGTGGTTTAAGTGGAATCCCATCAGATGCCTATGTTATTAGCCAAACGGCTTTGGAAAGTTGATTTTAAATTTTCTCATGAAAACAAGCCATGGTGTGTGTCTGGCTCCAAACAGACTATTTGTGCAAAGTTTAAACGACTTAAATTATGAAAAACTTGACTCCCATCAGATACATGTAAATAAGCATATACAGAGGAAAAGCGGTGGACATGGACCTCCCATCAGAGAAATGGGTCAGAGCTTCAGTTCAGCCACTATCTCACAGCAACAGCACATGGGGCAGTGATTTTGGCTCTTGTGGCCCCTGTTTCCTCATCTGGAAAGTACAGGACCTGCTTTTTAGATTTGTTTCAAGCTCTTCTTCTTCTAAAAAATTTTCTTGTCTTATCTAAAATCCAACAGCAAGTTGGGATCGGAGTCCATATCTCCCACCTAGCATTCAAATTGTATCTATCGTTTTCTAATCCATAATGAAATAAAAATAGAACTGGAGCATGTGAATAGCAGATAAATGTGCAGGATCTGGACTCAGAGAGCCTGGATTGGAAACCTGCCTCCACCACGCACCTGCTCCACAGCCTTGGGAAAGTTTTAACCTCCCTGGGCCTTGGTTTTCTCATTATAAATAACGACAATGGGATTACTTACCTCATGAGATAGTTGTGAGAATTTAATAAGTTAATGCATCCAGAGTCCTCAGAGCCTGTCATGTAGTAAGCAATATACATTAACTATTAAAATATTTGCTGCCATCCAAGATCACCTCATACACCATCAAACTTCCAAAAACCATAAACTTGAGGGTGAGTTCTAAGCCATTAACAGAAGGAGGAAACAGTAGCAAGTGTGGGGAGAGGGGGGTGGGACTAGCTTTTTCTTAAGATGTACCAGTGGGCATTACCCCAGCTGCACATTGAGGATTTGGGAACTGGGGATGTAAACTCACACAGGTCTTCACTACTCAGGCCCACTATGCCCCCCTGCACGTCTTCAGAGAGACTTGGACTGCTGGACACTGGCCGTGAGGGCAACACACATCTATAGCCTCTGGAGAAGTAGAAAGAAATCAAAAGACCAGGTTCCACAGCTGACCCTGAAACAATTAGTCATGTGACCACAAGCTATCACTTCCACCTTCAAGCACCAGTTGTCCATATGCCAACAAGGAGAGTGGAAAATCTCTGTGGTTTCTACCATCTAACACAGCACACGTCTGGGACAGGGCCAAATTCTCAGTAAGTTCCTCTATTACACGGGCATTTCTGAGCAGGATGCAGAAACTTGACCACATAAAGGAAGTGCAAGAGCCCCCATCCCAGATCTCCAAATTCCCTTCTGCTTTGATCCAGGTCCTTGCCCTATGACCAGAGCTAGGGAGGGATCCCTGGGCATTTTCTAGGGATCGATAGAGCCACCTGCTCCTTGGCATGTTTCCAGAGGACAAGAGGACAAACAGTACCCATTTCCCCTAGGAATACCACCAAATGGACAATTACCCAACCTAATGGTTGCCTACTTTTGCTGTATGTTCTTACAGAGTAATGGTGCTTCTTAAAATGCAGATTCTTAGGCCTACTTTGAACCTACCAAATCAGAATTTCCAACGGCAAGACCTGGGAATCTGTATTTTAACAACTTCCGTTAGATAATTCTGATAAAGGCTCCCATTTAAGAATGCTAGCTCCAAAGAGTAACAAAGTATATGGCCAACCCTCTCTCAAGGGGAAGGTAGAAACAGCTGGTTGAGTGGGGCTTGGCCATCAATGGATGGCCCCTTATGCATGCTGTGGGCCAAGCAGAAACCAACATGGCTCACCTGTCCTCTCAGGGGCCATACTGGACAAGAGGTGAGGGAGTGGGGAAAACAGAGATCTAAGGAGAAATGACTAAATGGGCCATTAGGTAAAACAGTGCAGTAAGGGGCTGGAGGAAAGAGCATGGCCCTTGAAGACACACACACCTAGGTTTTAATCCCCAGTCCACCACTTACTAACTGTGGATTCTTGTGGGCCTCAGTTTCCTATTTTTATAAAGTGGACTGAATACTCGAGAACTCAAGAAAATCAAGTAAATGACTGTACCTGGAAAAGAGCCTGGCACAGAATAGATCCTTAGTGACCTCAATCCCTTCCTTCTTGCCCTGGGACTTAGTAATGATACTCTGTCTGCCAGGATGCCACAGAGACAAAAATGATACCTTATCAGAAGTTATTGTTAACTGCAGCTGTCAGGGATAATAACATATTCGTCTAGTTGTCTGAGAAAAGAGGATTTTGTTTTATTTCCCATTGTTAGGCTGAAAATAAAACTCCATCCTCTGGGAATCTTGGGGCCTATTTGTTTTGACCCTTCAGAGAGCTCTGGACTCCTGGGAGTGGCATGTCCTGCAAACAGAATACCCTGCTTTCCCAAAGGGAGTGTGGTCCTCCAGCCTGCTCATCCCCAACAGAGGGTCCAGCACAGTCTGGGACCAAGGCCAGCATCTCCTCTCTAGAGGTCATGTCAGTCCTAGATGCCAGGACAAATGGCCTTGTTGTTTGTTTGCTTTCTGTCAGCTGAGTCTATACTGTTTACAAAGTGCTTTCCCATGCATGACCGGCAGCGTGATTATATCAACACGAGGCCATTGATGGCATCTGAATGACTCTCCTTCACCTCCCCCAAAGGTTTGCTGAAATATCACCTTCTCAATGAGGCTTGCCCCGGCCACCTTGTGAAACTGTAATCTGTCCACATCCCAGTGCTCCTCATCTTCCCTAGCCTGCTCCAGTTTTCACATAATATTTTCTCCTATGCAGCAGCCATAAGAATGCACCCTGCAGACCTCTGACTCCAGGCAACATAGCTGGCCAAGGGCCTCAGCTGCTCTGACTTGAAATCCTTCACCATATTAGCACTCAGACCATGCCTTCCAAGGGCGGTTCCCAGCCAATGACCGAGTACATCAAGGAGACAATGGCTACAACAAGATATCACCTCACAATAGTCAGAATGGCTGTCATCAAAAAGTTTACAAACAATCAATGCTGGAGAGGGTATGGAGAAAAGGAAACCCTCCTACACTGTTGGTGGGAATGTAAAGTAGTACAACCACTATGGAGAACGTATGGAGATTCTCTAAAAAACTAAAAATAGAGCTACCATATTATCCAGCAATCCTACTCTTTGGCGTATATCCAGAGAAAACCATAATTCAAAAAGATACATGCACCCCAATGTGCACTGCAGCACTATTTACAATAGCCAAGACATGTAAGCAGCCTAAATGCCCATCGACAGATAAATGAATAACGTGTATGTGGTACCTACATACAATGGAATATTACTCACCCAAAAAAAATGAAATAATGCCATTTGCAGCAACATGGATGGACCTAGAAATTATCATACTAAGTGAAGTAAGTCAGAGAAAGACAAATATCATATGATATCACATATGTGGAATCTTAAAAAAATGATACAAATGAACTTACTTAAAAAACAGAAACAGACTCACAGACATAGAAAACAAATTAATGGTTACCAAAGGGGAAAGGTGGGGGGAAGGATTAATTAGGAGTTTGGGATTAACAAATACATACACCCTGCTATATTTAACGTAGATAACCAATAAGAACCTACTGTATAGCACAGGGAACTCTGCTCAATACTCTTTAATAACCTATATGGGAAAAGACTCTGAAAAAGAATAGATATATGTATATGTATAACTGAATCACTTTGCTGTACACCTGAAACTAACACAACATTGTAAATCAACTACACTCCAATATAAAAAAACTTTTTTTAAAAAAAGAGTTTTCAGTGCTAGAAGGAAAAAAAAAAGATGTCCAGCTTTGGCTTGAGGACTCCCTGATGACGTTGCCAAACCAGCATGCTTCCCCCCAACCTTCGCTCTCTCCTCACTCAGGGTCAGACTGGCACGGTGGTGGGATGGCTCTGCCAGGCCTTCTCCAGCAGCCTCCCTACCTTCCCTCACACGGGCACTTCCTCTAAGGAACTCCTCACATGTTCAATCCTGACTTCAGTGTTTGCTTCTCAGAAGTCCCAGGCTAACACTCTATAAACACTTATCTACTAATATGCTAAATCCTTTGCTTATTATATTCATTTTATTTTCCATCTCCACCCACAAGCAGGTGGGGTTTTTTTTAAGTATTTTGTTCATTGATGTATCTCAGGCACCTAGAAGGTGACACAATGAATATTAATTAAATAAACAATGCCCATTTTACAGATAAGAAAATGAGGCTCAGAGAGTTTAAGTGACTTTCCACTCGGGAAAAAGGAAGTGGTGAGGCTAGATTTAGAATTCCAGCCTTCTGACTCCAAAGCTCTGATCTTTCTTTGCTCCTCCCTCATTATTCCCGGTCTTCTCCTCGCCTCCTCTCACCCATCTCTCTTTCGTTCTGTTTCTCTGTTTCTCTACTTAGGGGTCTTTCTCTTTGTTCTGCTCTACCTCGTGGTATTGATTAGCAGTCCAGTGCTCAGTCTGTGGTGGGTGCGGGGTTGGGTGTGGGTATGTGGTGGGTGTGTAGTGCGTGGTGTGTGTGTGTGCATGTGTGTCCACACTGTGGCTGAGGTGGACTGGTGTGTCAGCATTACTCAAGGATGTGGAACTCAGGAAAGGGAAGGAGTTGGAACACGGATGGAAACTACAGGTAACCATGAAGGTGCAGGACTGAAAAAGACCCAAGGGAAGGTTGAAAGGCTGCACAAGCAAAGTAAAAAACAAGAGGCTCAAGAGCAAATGTCACCAAAGGGGAGTTGAAGGACCAGGACCCGACCCTACTACTCACTTGCTTTGTGACCTTGACTCTCGTCTCGGTCTCTTAACCTCTGTGAGCATCAGTTCCTTCACTGAATTGTCATCCCCACTTTCGGAATTTTGGCTCAGTGTTCTTCACGGCGATAAAGACCAAATGAAACAGTGGGTGGGGAAGCACTTTGTTAAGTTGAAACAAATGTGAGCATCCTGCAGGAAGGACGAGCAGACCTGGGTCACATGAGAAGCACCGCCAGATCTGAGGTCTCTCCCGCTCTCCTTTGCCCCCGGATGCTGCTGCCCAACTGAGTGGTTAGAAAGAGGAAATACCTTCAGCCTGTGGGATCTGGGCAGCAGCAAAGAATTTCCGGACAGTGAGTGTGTGAGAGGTGATGGAACAGGTGCCCGGAGAGAGGCGGGGAGTCGCCTTCCTGGAGTGTGGGATCAATTTCCATGTGTCCGGGGTGATTTATGCAAGGTCTTGAGTGCACACCTGGGAAGGGGATGCACTAGGCTCATGAGGGCTGCATTCCATGAATGGTGCCCAGGAAAGAGGGACAGCGGGCCCTGAGTCACCTGCAGGAGGAGGTCAGGCATCAACACATGGCACTGTGAGAGCCACTGTGCCAGGGCCATGGGCAAGAGAGGAGTTGGCACTGCCCCTGCCCAGAACCCTTCCCAGCCCTGAGACTCTAGCTCTCCACAGCAGGAGAATGTGGAGACCTGGTGTCCCAACTGTCCTTTTACAATCACATACAATGATAAAATGCAAAGTATGGCAAGAGTGTCACCTTGTGCACTCCATCCTGCCCGACCCAACACCTGGTAAAGGTCACAGCACACATTCTAAGGGGCCTACAGCCACCTGGCAGCAGAAGCCTCTTGACTCGGCAGAAAATGTTCTTTCTGGGCCTCATCAAGAGCCCAAGGAATTCTCCATTGGTCTATGTCACTTGGGGTCTCCCACCCCCTCCAAGGCTGGGAAGCCAGTAGTCAAGGAGACAGACAGAAAACTCTGCCGGTGACTTGCTGAGTGACACAGAGGATGAACAAGTGATCGCATTCTCTCCCAAAGGAGGCAAAGAAAGGGGCACCAGGATGGTGTTGATACCCAGGCTACCGTGGAGGTGCTCGTCCTGCTCACCAAGTGTGCAGACACACCCTGTGCCTGCCACCCAGCGGGCCTCACCACCTACTGTCAGGGGGGAGGGGTCCTTTGCGGACAGAACCCCTCCCTCCCTGCTGTTGTGAGCCTTTGCTCACTCGGAGGGCTGAGGGGAGGATGGAATGAGATCAAGGTTGTGAAAACATTTTGAAAACCAGAAAGGAACCTTGCAGGGTTAGTTGTTTTTAGCATTATATGAATCTGCTCCTTCAAGCTTGTAGAGGGGGGACAACCCAGCGGTGGGCCAGGTGACCCTAACCTGCCTTTCATGCTGTATTATATGGAGTGAGTCACTTCCTCTTTCTGAGCATCTTATAAGCATTTGATTTCTGAAAGTCTCCATTTCCTCACCTGGACAATAGGGGGAGGGACAGATGATTCGGGGTGTCTCTTGCAGCTCAGACATGTTGGATCCTGTTCACACCACCCAGGTAAGAGCAAGGGCATCTTGCCAGTTTGTCATGGCAGAAAGAGCACAAGATTGCAGGAAACGCAGAGGCCTGCCCAGGCACCACCCCCAGCATCTGTGGGTCTCTCCAGGCCTCACTGCTTTTCACTAAGCAACCAGATTATGAGGCTCAGGACTCTCCAAGTTCACCGCTGGCCCCATCGTTCCAGCATGCAACGGCACCAGCCCCTCCCAGAGTGCAGGGCCAGCACAGCCCAGGTACAGCGCCAAGGAGCTCAATTGCACTCAGCCTCTCTTATCTAGTGGCCCCATATCTTTGTCCATTCTTGGCTCCACTCTAGACTGGGGATGAGATATCCAGGCACAAGACAAGCCAAGAGGCTGCCTGCCCCCTCCCCACTCAGTCTCCTCTTCCCCCTGCCCAGTGTTCACTCCAGTGGGGCAGACGACAAAAAATAAATGAAAAATTCCTTTCTCCAGCTTTACCACTACAACCATGCTCCCTTCAGGGACCTCACGAGAATGTCAAAGCCTCCTTCTCCTCATCAGTATCTTCTCTGAGGGTAAAAATAAAATAAATAGCTCTGTGGATCTGGGGAGGTGGACAGTGGGGAAGTGGCACAAAAGGGCCCTGGTGTGCTCATCTCCCCGGAGGTGCGTCCAGGCCGTTGTTGCTGAGGACCGGGGAGGAAGTCCCTGCAGGTTTACGCACTCTGCAAGGCACAGCCTGGCCTGGCCTGGTGCCTGCACTTCCTGGACGTCAGCCCGGATATCCGAGCCAGAGCAGAACCAGAGAGAGGACAGCAATGGAGCCCATGATGGGCCTGGGGGAATCTCATTCTGCTGAGTCATAGACTCATGGAATTCCATGGGTCTCTAAAGCTCGCTGCCACCCAGGAGCCTCCTCCTCCACGGTCTCCCTGTCAGCAGGTCCTTTGACTCTGCTTGTCCACCTCCGTTGGCAGGTGGACAAGCAGAGTCATGACTCGTGACCCCACGAGACCGCTCATTTCACGGTGGGACGGCTCTGGATGGTAAACATCCCTCCACGGACTGGGCTCCCAGAAAAACTGCCTCCAAGGAGCCTGAGCAGTGCCCTCTGGAGTTTTCTAGAATAACATGTCTGCAGGACCACGACCTCTGTCCTCCTTCAGCTCTGTGGCTGGAGCACAGCTTGTGACCTGGGATACCGCTTCTGTGTGACTGCACGCAGCAGCTCTGCGAGAGAAAGTATGAAGCGCAGTGACAACCAGGGGAACCCTGAGGCGCCTGGAGCTCTGCATCCTAACGCTATGTGGACCAAGAAGCACAAAGAGACACATGTATTTAGCCCCCAAAATGGGCACGGTCTCCAGCTCCATGCTCTTCTTGCCCTCCTGTCCTTGTCTGGTTTTTGCTCTGTCACTTCACGCAGGGAAAGTCATCGAGGAGATGGAGGAATAGAGGAAAACAATGACCAAGACAGAACCAAGTTCTGGGTTCTGGTCACCTCAGGTTGCCAAAAATAACAAGTGAACTCAATAACTCTGTGACCTTCATAACGTGAACACCCCCTGCCCCCCACCCACGGCACTATGACTCATGCCCGGTGATCATCCATGGGCCGTGACTCAGGAGCACGGTGTCTGATAGATCCTCTTCCCTTCGCACTGGGAGGAGGTAAGAGTCACTGAGTTCCTCCCCAGAAATTAAGGGCTGTCCCATTTCACCATCCCATCTAGATGAAGCCTGGGGGCCGGGGTGGTCTCAGATCTCTCAGAGAAGGTCTCCACGTGTCCTCAGAGCAAAGCTGGGTCTTGGGTGACATCCCAGGGTCCCTGCACTCGTTTCACAGTGCAGGGACAGGCGGCAAGCTACTAGGAGGGCTCGGAAGGAGGACAGCCTCTATAGGATTCTTGGAGACCCGCTGGGGCGCATTATCAGCCTGCGTGGGTCAACATATGCTATGGTAAAGTGGACAGCAGGGACTGGCAAATCCGGAGCCCTGTAGTGACCCGGAGGCCAGCATGACCACAGCACCACGCTCTCGCATCAAGATGCCGCGAGGGCGTGTTCACCGGATGGCGGCTTTATTTGCAGATCCCGGCTCCTGCTGGGCCCTCCTCCACCTTCCTGAGCTGTAAGTGCAAAAATGACTCAGACCGAGACAGTGTTTTCATCTAAGCAGCCTAAACTAAATTCAACACAGATATCACTATCGCAGCTGAACTCCCCTGGCCTTCCAGCCACTCCTAACCTACCTAACCATGTACACTGAGCAACCTTCCTTCACCTTTCCTGGGCCCCCTTCTTAGTAGGGGGAGCAGCAGGCTGGTCTCGCGTGAGCACATAGCTACCTTCCTATGATTATGCCACAAGTCCTGAAAGACCATCCTGGTAGGAATTGTCCTCCTCACTGGCTGTTACAGTGAGATAAATAGTCCTCTCTCAGTTTGTAAATGCCACCCCTCCCCACATGCTCTGTACTGCGTTTGGGTCCTTTGCCTGACTCCACTGTCTCCCTACCACCATGACTCCAGCCTAGCTAATCAAAGCCTTGGTGATGGACATGACCCAAAAGAGGTCAAAGAGACTCAAGACAAGAGCTTCTGGGTGAAACTGTTGCAAACAGACACTTGCCACTGGGGATGCTCTGCTGCCGTTACCTCAGCTGAGAACTTCATCCACTCTGTCACCGGAAAGAGGAGCCTCCCTAAGGAGGAAGCCAATGCAGAATAGAGCAAAGTGATAGAGACAGATTCTCAATGCCATCGACTGAGTGTATGGATCCAACCAGAGCTTAAGTGGTGTTTCCTCTGAGCTTTGAATCTCCGGGCTGGAAGGGAAAAGGGCTGATACCATTCCCACCACCCTTCCAAGCTCCTCTGTGTGAGAAAAATGAGCCCTCCACTCTTCTTTCCCGACAAGCAATCACTAAATAATCACTAACACCAGCCCCCAGCAGAGTAGAGAAAAATCCTCCTGAAAAACAGAGACTGTGGGAGGACACAGTGAATGGATTTAAAGTATGAAACAGCATGAATTTTGGAGTCTGGCAAATTTCTCTTACTGTGAAACCATTGACAAGTTATGTGTATGGGGGAGGAGAGTTTTTGTTTAATAATACAGGTAATTCATAAATACACTATTAGAAAATTTTTTAACTTAATACCCCCCAAAAAAGAATAAATCCTAAAAACCCCTTTAGTCCTACCTTATCTTACTATCTCAACCCCACTTCCTCCCCTAAAGGTAACTTTAGTACACATCTTCCAGATTTTTTTCTTTGTATTTGTATATATAAAAACATATACACGCACATACATAGGTAGTTTTATTTTCTTCCTTATATGAATGATGTAGCAGAAATCATACCATACTGTGTATTCACCACATCATTACTTAATCCTGGGCATATGGTGAGAAAATAGTTCCCAGCTTCCCTTGCAAATAGGTTGGGAACATGTGACTGATTTACACCAACGGGAGCGTGAGCATAAGTCACATATTACTTCTGGTCCAAGGCATTTATGATTGGGAATAATTTCTTCCCATTGCCTGTTTTTCATCGCCATGGCTAGAAGTAAATGTTTCTGAGATTATGGAAATAATTATGGAGGCAACATGGGTGACAGGTCCCTGCTTGGAAGAAAGCCACACCAGAGAGTCAACTGACCCACACTGGACTGTGACATAAGCAAGAAATAAACCTTGGTAGTGTGACGTCTCAGAGACTTGATGTTTATGTGTTACTGAAGAATAGCCTAGACTATTCTAATATAAATAAAATCATACTCTAGCTATTGCTCTTCTTTTTTTTTCTTCTTAACAGTATGTGTATGCAAGTCATTTATCTTCTCCTCATCAGGATAATATAGAGCCATTGCAGGAGTAGTTAACAGAGAGCACTGAACCTAAATTCTCTGGAACTCAAGTAATCCTTTTTCTTCCTCTCCTGCATGCCCTCCTTATAGCACCAACTACTGTTCTGAAGAAAGCCTGAAACTTTGGGGGTTTGTTATCCCTCTTGGGAAACAAAATAGGTTCTATGCTTGGAGATGCTCTAAGGAGACTTTCTTGTCCTTACAATAGCTCTTATGCTGAACCATCATAGGACCACAAATGCTACCATTAGCTACATATTCCTTTGGGTCTGGAGGCTTTAAGATTTCCTACAAATACTCCAGGAAACACACTCTAAACCTCATCTAGTTAAGTGGGCATTAGTGGTCCATGCTGAGAATTTGATGATAACAGGATGTGGGGTGGGTAACAAGAACACCAAAATAAGAAAGGAGTTGAAAGAACACAAAGTTCTTTGATTTTTCACAGTCCTATTTCATTTTAAAAAAAAAAGAAAAAAAAAAGAAAGCACATTTTTTCCAGTAGAGCTCTAGTGTTTGTTAAAGTCTGTTTTATAATTCTTGGAAAATGGTCACCCACATAGGGAATCCCTGACAACACTCCATTAGCCAGAGTCTCCAAGTAACCAGAAGGCCCCAGGGATGTTCAGTTGGGAAGCATAATGATGATGAATCCTGTCCATATTGTTTATGAGTTAACAACTGGTTTATTATGTAGGATGTTCTGGGTCACTCCTGGGAAACTATTTAAACAAATAATCTGCAGTTAAGTGATCTAATAGAACAAGTGTTGTCAGGTTTTTGGAAGAGAACCATGACCTAAAGCTATTCATAGATTCTTAGAATTGGAGGGTACTTTCAATATCATCTAATAAGATCTCTTTATTATAGTAATGAATAAACCGAGGCCTAGAGAAGTTAAGGAACTCACCCAAGTTCAAAATTTGCGTTCTTCACACATACCCTTGCTACCGAAGGGTTGATGTCATTTCTACCACAATGACATCTCCCCAGTATTATGGGAAGAGCACTGGAATATGATCCACAAAACTTGTTTCTAATGCAGGCTCTGACACTCAGCAGCATATGACCTTGGCCAAAGGATTTAACCTTTCTGAACAAGGTCCACTGGAAAGCTTTTAGGAGCCTACCAATTATATGGCTTCCTTTGGAGGAAAATGGTTTCATGCAGTCATTTCCTGCAAAAATTGCCATAGTTTATGCTCAAGTATTGAGCAAAATCAACCCTGCCACATTGTCACAACTTTTCTGTCCAGGGAGGGGAGAGTAGTCAGAGGCAACCACATATCATCAGTGTAGGAAAGACCCATGACCTCAGAGACGGTACAGTGTGAAATTTACCCAGTAAGCACATAGGTATTGGAAGCTTTCTTTGAGGTGCTTTTTTTTTTTTTTTTTTTTTGGCCAAGCAGCATGCAGGAACTTAGTTCCCCGGCTGGGGATCAAACCCATACCCCCTGCTGGAAGCTCAGAGTCCTAACCATTGGACATCCAGGGAATTCCCTGGGGTGCTTAAATGGTAGGCATAGTGAACTTGTTTGGGCATCTATCCAGCATCTCCCACTCCTTTCTCCTTCCTAGGAGACTCCAGTTTTGTTCAAGCACCCATCCTCCCTCTCTTGTCCTGTACGCCTTCAGTTATGCATTCTAAGTACACCAACCCAATCATGGCAGTCTCAGTGCTGGTTTTGAGAATTCGGGTTTAAGCCAGTCAGCACATAGCATCCCCCTAACAACTATTATTTGTTCAGAAATGGGCACATGACCTAAGTTGGCCAGTCAGGTAGGAGGGAAGAACTTGTATTCCATGCTCAAGGATTTTTGTTTTATGCTTTCCCTATCTGCCTGTAGGTGAAATAAGAAAGTGTATCATTCCAGCTGCTGGCAGACATCTTGAAACTGTGAGGCAATATGGCCTGAACCAGGACCAACCCTTGGGAAACAAGCTGAGCAAATCACATAGAAATGGATGGAGAGGAGCATATCTTGTCTATAGTCCCTCCTACCTCTAGATGTTATGTGAAATTGTAAATGTCTTTACCTCTTAAACAGGTGTGAGACTTTCTGTTTCTTGCAGTTGGAAACATCCTAACTAATGGATGAGGTCATTTAAAATGCATATAGAAGAGGGACTTCCTAGGTGGTGCAGTGATTAAGAATCTGCCTGCCGGGACTTCCTAGGTAGTGCAGTGGTAAAGAATCCGCCTGCCAAAGCTGGGGACACGGGTTTGAGCCCTGTCCTGGGAAGATTACACATGCCATGGAGCAACTAAGCCCGTGCACCACAACTATTGAGCCTGTGCTCTAGAGCCCATGAGCCACAACTACTGAGCCCATGTGCCGCAACTATTGAAGCCCATGTGCCTAGAGCCTGTCCTCCACAACAAGAGAAACCACTACAATGAGGAGCCTGCGCACCACAATGAAGAGTAGACCCCACTCGCAGCAACTAGAGAAAGCCCGTGTGCAGCAACGGAGACCCAATGCAGCCAATAAATAAATTAAATAAATAAATAAATAAATAAAAAAGAATCTGCCTGCCAATGCAAGGGACACAGGTTCAATCCCTGCTCCAGGAAGATCCCACATGCTGCAGAGCAACCAAGCCCATTGCCACAACTACCAAGCCGGCGCTCTAGAGCCCATGAGCCACAGCTATTGAGCCCATGTGCTGCAGCTACTGAAGTCTGAGTGTCTAGAGGCTGTGCTCTGCAACCAGAGAAGCCACCGCAATGAGGATCCCATGCACCACAATGAAGAGTAGCCCCCTTCTCGCCACAATTAGAGAAAGCCCGTGTGCAGCAACAAAGACCCAACGCAGCCAATAAATAAATAAATAAATAAATTTTTAAAAATGCATATAGAAGAAAGCATGTCCTTGGAAATCATGGTATATCCTAAATGAGGTTGAGAGATTGCTCCAGTGCTGTTCCTTATAGTCCTGAAAGCACCGGGTCCCATGTACCACGCTGCTGCAGAGACCACATTCCTTGCTACTCTACATTCCTTTATATCTCCGAAACAAACCCCAGGAACTGAAATTTGACCTACTGTATCACTTATTATAACCTTTGAGGAGCCTGGTCGACATAGTCTCTAGCCCTCAGTTTCTATCTGTAAAATAGGGTTGAAGATGCTCATCCAACTGACCTTCAGAGTCCACCTGATAAGTCATTGGCCATTTCCAAAACTTCATCCATTTCTCTTCTACTCATCCTCTCTCTGTTCCCCTGACTGTCTCAACCAAGAGCACAGTCATATGTGGAAGAAAATGTTGGGATGAAAAGTAGTGGTGTGAGAGCCACCACCTGAACAGGTAGGGTTTTGCTCTATGGATAGCCAGAGTCTCTGAGACACAAGAAAATTTATTAAGGCGTAAGTGCATCACCCTTCTGCCTCAGCCCACTGCCTGATGACACCTTGCAGAATGGCCTAGGGCTCCAGTTCTTACTGTGTGTCCTCTGCCAGTCCTTTTGGCCTTTGGAACTCCTTGTATTCCATCCCAGGGCCCAAGATGGTACTGGAATGCAGCAAGTCATGTCTGTTCCTTCCCTGAGAACTTCTGCCACGTACAGACTAGGCCAGATTCTGAGAATAGGATCCCCCTAAGTGGAAGGAGCACATCGAATTGCACTGTATGCAACTCCTGCTTCCCTCCTCCATCTCTAAACCTCTCAGCCAGGGGCTGCTGGGTCGCAGTGATACACAAGGCAACCTTCTAGGGAATAAGAGAGCCAACAAAATCGCATGATGGAGACTGAGAGGCTTATACAAGCCTCCTCTTCACCAAGGATGCATGAGGCAATCGCTTTTCTTTAACCAGCCCCCTGCCCCCTGCCAGGCAAGGACTCCATCCCCAAAATATTTTTCCATTCCCTTGGGACAAGATATGACAGCACTGAGATGCTTCATCTGAAAAACAAGGAGGTTGGAATAGAGAACCACCAAAGTCACTTCAGACCACATATTCTTGGTTATAACATTTCCTAGAAAGGAATTCATGAGACTCCTGGAATTTAAAATGTGAGCCAAGTAGCTTCTCTCTGGCCTCAGTGTCCTCTGCTGTTCCGTGGAGCTCTACCTGTCTGCCAGGGTCTACCAAAATCAGAGGGGATGAGTGAATATGAGAAATGAAGTATAATCATTCTGACTCATCATTTCCATATTTGAATACTATGGAAATATTTCCTGCTGTTTCTCTCTCTCTCTCTCTCTGCCTCCAAGGAGCACAGAAATGGACTGACTTTCCACCCTGGTCTTCCCTCCATGTTTTCTCTCCAGTCTCAGCATTCTCAGGGACGTTGGGACCTCTTTCCACAAGTTTCCCCAGTTGGGAAGCACAACCCAGCTCTCCAGAAACTCTCCCTCCTGCAAAGAGCAGCCGCTGCCAGCCCTCTGGGGCTGGTCTTTCACACGGAGCTTGCCTCCCCCCAGGCCTCCCGCCCCGGAGCAGCTGTGCGGGTGTTAAGATGGGAACTTGGTAGTTCAGCTGCGGGTCACAGTAGGCCCTGCACACACCCTATGGGCTGTATAGGTCTCTGGCAGGCCTTTCTGCCCCTGTCAGGGATCAGGGTGCAAGTCAGCCAGCTCCACCTGGCTCCTGATCTGCTTTGGAATGCACGGGCCAGAGGGCAGCAATGGCCCAGGAGGCTAAGAAAACGTCTGCGCCTCTTCCCATTCTACACTTTTCTCTCTTTCCAGCTTAGCAGACTAAGGTTCAAGTCAGGGTCAGGGAAAGGGGGTTGCTAATGGGGTTCAGATTTCAGACATGGAAGGAGCTGGGAGGCTATTTCTGACCTCTGTTTATAGGCATCCTATAGGACATTTTCTCACTTTCCCAGTAATCACATGCTGAGTACCTGCTGTGTGCCAGTCGCTGAGTCAAGGACCAGGGGATACCAGGAGGGTCCCACAAAGCCCAGAGTGAGGGGACAGACCTACTGATGGTGATAAAACTGCTAACAGTGGTACACAGTAGGTGCAAAGGGCTGTGAGAGCTCTGAGAGGTGACAGCAGCTACGAAACATCTCAGAGGCTGTGGAAACTTACAGTCATGTTAGTAAATTGAGGTAGTAGGCAGGAGTTGTCTCTGATTTTCTTCTAACCATACAACAGTCAAACAAAAATCCAGATGCATGGAGCACACGGATAGGGAGAATGAGAAAGGATATTTTTCATTGGAATGTTGCTGAGGAACAAAAATACTAAGATACACAATCATAGTACACACTTAATCCTCTTCTTCCTTCTTTCTTCCTGCTCCTACACCTAGTCCAGCCAAAGGCCCATTTTCACCAGCCCTTGACAAATTATAAAAATTTTAGTGATGCATGTATGGGTAAGGACTTAAGGGATAATCTCACTAAAGAGTGTTTACATCTAAATAGATGGCTCTGAAATTTAACAATTCAGCCAGTCTTTAGTGGAAATCCAGACAATGAAGGTACCCTACCAGGTACCAGGAAATCAAAGGTAAGTATGATATCTTTCTGAGGTTAAAGTAAATTACACAAAAATACAAAGCCAAATGTTATAAGTCTAAGAAACCTACAGAGGAAAATTGGGAATTTAGAGAAGGGAAAGTTGGGAGAAACTAGAAAGTTCTCTCAGGACAAGTGGCATTGAGATATATCTTGCTGTTGTTTGTGCAGGCATAGGTGGGGGCAGGC
Organism: Hippopotamus amphibius kiboko; assembly: GCF_030028045.1. NCBI lineage: Eukaryota > Metazoa > Chordata > Mammalia > Artiodactyla > Hippopotamidae > Hippopotamus > Hippopotamus amphibius. The sequence continues at coordinate 89,211,381 of NC_080193.1, read as the reverse complement.
AAGCCATCCTAAATGGAAAAAGACATGAACAAAAATAGAGAAATACATGCTGAGTTTTTCCCTTTCTTCCGGAGCTCACTGTAAGCATAGAGATCTAGACAAGATGTCAAAAATAATACCAACAGCTAATATTTATTGAGCTCTCACTCTATGGCAGGTACTCTTGATTTAATCCACCTGACTCACTAATAGGCCATGTTACTCCTCCCATTTTACAGATGGAAGAAACTGAGGCTTAGGGAAGTTAAGTAACTTGCCCAAGCTTGAATCTCTTTCAAGTGGTGAAGCTAGGATTTAAATTTAGATCATCTGACCTGCCATATCATATTGCATATTGACTACTGTTTGGGGCTGTATTTCTCAGACTGTGTTCCTTGAAATGCTGGTCTTAAGAAGTGTTAGGCCCCTCACCACCTGCCTCGCAAAAACTATGTATTGGTCAAATGAGTTTAAGAAATCCTCTGTGCTGTACTGTACAGCCTCTTGGAAAATTACCATGCACAATTATGCATTAAAAGCTCTGATAACTCCTAACACGAAGAAACATGTTTGGGGCTTCATAGGTGGTGCGTGGTTAAGAATCTGCCTGCCAATGCAGGGGGCACAGGTTCGATACCTGCTCAAGGAAGATCCCACATGCTGCGGAGCAACTAAGCCTGTGTACCGCAACTATTGAGCCTGCGCTTTAGAGCCCGTGCTCTGCAACAAGAGAAGCCACCGCAGTGAAGAGCCCGCGCACCACAATGAAGAGTAGCCCCCACTCACCACAACTAAAGAAAGCCCGTGTGCAGCAATGAAGACCCAACACAGCCAATAAATAAATAAATAAATTTATAAAAAAAACAAAAACAAAATAAACATGTTTAATTTTGTCTAACCCAGTGTTTTCCAAATGCATTTAACCAGAAACCTCTGCATTCATATAGCACTTAATTGACAACACCAGGCATAGTCATCTGCCGAAAAGTCTTGGGAAATACTGCCTTGGGTCATTATTCCTCTTACTCCTTTGTTGTCAATGTAATTTCTAGGAGGAATAATAATAGCTTCTATTCACTTAACTCTAGGGTTTTTCCAAGTGCTTTAACAAATACATTCTCACCTTATAATATTAGAAGCTTTCAAACTATCTTTCACATTCCTTTTTTTTTTTTTTTCTTCTTTGAAGCAGACTCCCAAGAGATTTCAGTTTTGCAGGTATATCTCAGAAAGCTAACACCCATGTCTATCTTTTTTTCAGATCAGAAGGGTGACACATTCTACTGCTTAAAAAAAAGAGAGAGAGAGAAATCCTTTTCTCCAAACAGATTTTATCAGTTTCTAGGAATTACTTAAAATGTGCTTATAATAATAAATGTCAAAGATTAATGCTTTTCAACTCCCTTAAGAGGTCTCCTCCCAGACATTTATTCTGATACAAACTGCTTTCTGCTAAGGATTACTTTACAAGGAACACAATTAATTTAAAGTAAAGCATTCTAAAAGAAAATGAGAGGTTTTTTTTAATAGAACAACTTAATGGCTAAATGACTTCCCCTCCCAAAAATATTCCCATTCAAAAACAGAGTTTTGCTTAGCTCAAAGGAATGTCTCTGTAATGAGGGTTTCAGGCTGTAAGGGGGATATTTGGGGAGGTGAGGGATGTTAATTTTATCCCTCAAATCATCTCACATAGGCAATTGCCATCTCTATCTCTCAGGTTTGTTCTGATCATCCCTACCCCTTCTATCTCCTCTGAATTCCTGGAATGCATGGACATTGAAATCTGAACCAGTGTGAATCCTAGCTCCATCACTATCATCGGATAGTGTTTCTTAAACTACTTTTATCTCAGCTTCTTTATCGCTCATTATAAAATAACACTGTTTATTAACACCATGGTTTTGCAAGGATAAAACTGGAACAGATGCAAAGCATCTAGCACCCCGCCTGACACATAGCAGGCACCCAGTAAGGATGTGGATCAACATTTGCCTTGGCAAATTGCAGGCAAGAGAGGCAACCAGGAGCCAAATGTTACTGCAGTGCCTCTAAGAACATGGCCTCAGAGATTGCTACTTAACACAGAAAAGTAGGCAAAGGCTTAACTCCTCTCCCCAAGGAAACCCAAGAGAGGCCTCAGTTAGGACCACTGGCTCACCACCACCAACAACCAACCCCATCCCCCCCACCCCCCCGCCCATTTTTCTAGCACTGAATCCCACCTTTCCACAATGACAGCTGCTCTGGGTCATGTTCTAGGGCACCTGGCCCTTGGAAAGTGAGGTTCAGGGAGCCCTCTTTATTTCTCCTCATTTGCAGCTGTGGCCACAAAACCACACAGGAGAATGGAACATGGAGAGAGTAGGCTGGGATGGAGATGGGGCCAGCGGGGAGGAGAGGTGGGAAGCCAGTGTGTTCTCAGCCAAAATGCCAAGTTCAGTAGCCAGAATAAAACCCATCTTAACCCCCAAGGCCCAGAGGTCACCATCCGGAAATGGAAAACCACCACCAATAAGTTTCTGTGGGCCACAGTACCACTAGGTTTCAAAGCAAGCTGGACTAGGGACTTGCTTTGGCAGTCCTATGGTTAAGACTCTGCACTTCCACTGCAGGGGACAAGGGTTCAATCCCTGGTCAGGGAACTAATATCCCACATGCCATAGAACATGGCAAAAAAAAAAAAAGAAGAAGAAGAAGATGGACTACATGAGTTCAGGCTTCATTTCTCCCTTTAGTTGTCCCCTTCTTTACTCCTTAAAGGGAGAAAGGCTTTTGGTTCCAGATCATACCGTGAATGCCCTGGAATGGGGATGGGTTTCTGTCACCTGCATAGAGTTACCCCAACACCGCTCCATGATAGCTTCGCCCTATAGCCGGGGGGCCAAAGCCCACCAGTGCTGTTTTGTTCCCCTTGGTTCCCCAGAGGCTGGCAGCAAGTGGGCAAAGCACGCAGATCAGTGAGAACCTGCATCTACCATGGACGCCTTCCTCCCTGCCAACCTCCACCCTGCATCCCCCAGCTTAACAGAGCAGCCCTCCTGCTCTCTGTGCTCCCCCAAGAATCCTCCACAGGTGGTCTCAGGTGTCATCTGCAACCAGAGCTCCTGTCTGGCTTGCAGGGCTTTGCACGGTCCCTGAGCCCCGGCACCCCAGGCCCCAAGCAGAAAGCTGAAAGGCCTGACATTGTGGACATGAAGACAATGGGGCTGCCGGGCTGAAAGCGTCCCAAGCTCCCATATTCAGTAGGAAGGGGTGTGTGGCGGGGAGGAAAGGTCGTTAATGCCGATGGTTTATGTTTTCCCAAGCCAGCATTCCTCACAAACAGCTGTGTTTATACAAAACTAGAGGAGAGGGAGAGAGGGAGAGAAAGGACAGTGTCCTAGGGATGACATCATTCTGTCTTGTCTGCTTCAACTCCCACCACTGTCGGCAAGAGAGGGGGGCCGGTGAGAGTTGCAGCGGGCTGGTGGCTCTGCTTGATGTAAGTACGTGCGGAGTGTTTATACGTGCGTGTTTTTATTAGAGATATAATTTTCCTAGTCTCTACACCCCTCCCTCCCACTCACTCCCAGAGCATCCTAATACATTTTGCAGAATACTGTTTTCCCCAGAACAGCATCCTCTGAGGAAGGCTAGATTTGGGGGCTCATATTCTCTCCTTCAAATCTCTTTAACAAACCCCCCTCACTGAAGAAAAGCCTGACAGGAGGCAGAGTCATTAAAGTGAATTAAAATGCATCCAAGGAGAGATTAGCCCCCAAAGCCATTCCCATATCAGACAAAGGCCCCTTTCATGCAGATCCAGCTGCTTGTAGTTCTGTAAGCAGAGATTAGGGAACAAATTCTCAGAACCTAGAAGCACTGGCTCTTCGGGAGACGGGCCAACACAACCTACTCTGGCAAGATCTTAAGAACTCAGTTCTGCTTAAGCTACATTTGGCTTCTTCAGATTCAGACTGTAAGAGAAGGGGGCTCCCCAGGAGCAAATATATCCCCCCCACTTCATTGAGACAGGTCTGTCCCTAACACAATTCAGTGCACAAGGCCCTCACCTGTTCTTAAACTTGCCAGAAGACATAATGTGATAATTCCCCAGCCTCCTGCCTCCATGTATCAGGTAGGAAGCCCCTCCACCAGCAGTCTAAGTATAGTCCCTTCTGAGTTCCATCATCTCATCTGCAGCTATCTAATTGAGCATTTATTTTGTGCCAGGCTGAGCATTACAAGGTGTGGATGCAAAGAGATGGCCAGAATAGGATCCCTGCTGTCAAGGCACTTACTATTTGTTTGGAAAAGACAGGTATGTTAATACCAAGTACAATTAAGTATCATATGGACCTGATGAAGGATGTCTGTAAAGATGTGGGAAGGGTATCAAAGATGGTCAAGTCTACCATCTGGAAGGTGCAGGAAAACGTCATAGTAAAGGTGACACATGAGCCAAGTCTTGAAAGAGGACATGTACACTGGGTAAACTTGGTATGGGGATGGAGACCTAAGGAGTAGGGAGAACATACCAGTCAGAGGGTTCAGCATAACTAAAGGCATCAGAGCGTGACAGAGCAGGTTGCCCTGGGTAGCCTCCAAGGGTTCGTCCCTAGAGGAGCAGAGCATCCAAGCAGCAATGTTGCAAGAGATGAAATGAGAGGTTGATGGAGGTCAGATTATAAAGGGCTTTGTGTGCCAATCTGAGGAGCTGGAAGAAATGTAGTCTTCAAACTTCAGAGGAGTTTTAAGCAAGGGACATTCCACAGTCAGGAATGCATTTTAGAGTGATCCCTTTGGGAGGTGTCCAAGACTGGAGGCAAGGATACCAACTGGAAAATTATTTCAAGAACCCAGAGAAGAGCTGGTAAGGATTTAATGGGTGGTGGTGACAACACAGTGGTTGGAGAGGAGGAATGCATATGTGAGGCATATTAAAAAGAGGAACAAAAATGGAAGAACCGGTCTTAATCAGATGAGTGGTGAGGGAAATGGAGGAATCTAGAATGACTCCAAGGCTTGGCAGCTGGATGATGTAATGTCAGTTCCCAAAACAGGGCGGTCAGGGTAAGAAGGCTGTTGGGGAAAAAGCAACTGCCACCTCTTGAGCACCATCTCAGCATCACCTCTGATGGCAGACAAGGCTTCAGCTGCCAGTTCTGAGCAGCTTCCACCAGTTATGAGCAGATGCAACCTGGAGGCACCCCACCTCCAGCTTGTGCCCCTTCCCTGGGGTTCCCTGCACTGGGCTTCTCTAGCCTGCAGTGGCTTCCATGCCTAAGGGAACCAATGGGTGCTCACATTAAGTGCAGGAGAATTAACACCCAGTGGGCATCCAATAGAGGACGGAAGCTGATGGAAAAATGCTTCCTCTTCCTCTTCTCAAATGTCCCAGAGACTGGATCATCCTGTGGCCAGCTGGGTGATCCATCTTTGTATCGGATCTCCCTCCTTCCTGTATCATTCTCCTTTTCCCTCATTCATCTTTGAGATAATTTTCCCACATAAACTATTCACACGTGGGATGGTTAATGTCACGTGTCAACTTGTTTGGGCTACAATGCCCAGATATATGGTCAAACATTTTTCCAGATGTTTCTGTAAGAATGTTTTTGGATGAGATTAACACTAAATCAGTGAACTATGCATAAACCATATTACCTCCATAATTTGGGCGGGCCTCATGCAATCCGTTGAAGGGCAAAATAGAATAAAATAAAAGACTGCCGTCTCCCAAGCAGGAAGGAGTAGTACCAGCAGACGGCCTTCAGATTTGAACAGCATCGTCAGCCCTTCTCGGGTCTCCAGGCTGACGCCCACCCTGCCACTTTTGCACTTTCAAGTCTCCATAATGGCATAAGCTAATTCCTTAAAACAAATCTCTTTCTAAATACACATCGTATTTGTTCTGTTCCTCTGAAGAACCCTAATGCAACATGTAAGTCTCTGTCTCAGGCTCTGCTTTCTGCAGAACCCAATCTAAGACAGGTGAACGATGTTGACCTTGAGATTACTATGGGATAAGCAGGTGAAAATGAATACCCAACTGGGGGTACAAACAAGAGGAATGTGGATTTAAGAATCATCCGTGTGAAAATGGTGCTTGAGGCCAGGAGGATGGGTAGAGGGAAAACAGAGATGATGTAGATCCTTCAGAGACTCTAGATATCATGTTAAATTCCTTGTCTTCACCTAAAATGAACGAATTCAGCTGCTTTGTACAAACTTACTCAAATGTTTTGAGAGAAGGTTTAAAAAAAAAAGAGGAAATCTCATTAAAATGAATAAAAATATCATTGTACCCATAAAATATGGATACATACACGGTTCTCACCAGGGTCACAATTTCAGCTTGAAATGTTTAAAAAGAATTGCAGTCTTTCATCCAGTCTTCACCTGATATCACGCAATCTGCAGCCACAAGGCTATGGTGGTCACATTGGACTACATCTTAGTCTCTACCCTTTTTCTATATTAGCCATATCTTTCTGGCCCCCAGAACAGTGGAAGCCATAACTTTGTCTTTTGTAATAGGATTCTTTTTTATTTTAAACAAACCCCTATTCCAAGGCTCCTCGATGGCCGTGTCCCTCATGCTGGACTGGTGGCATCCTGGCACGGACTGGTGTGGGAATGGCTACACAAACTAGGGTTCCAATCGGCTCCAATCACTGACTCATCCTGCAGTTCTAAGCACATCACTTCCCTTCTCTGGCCTCAGTCTTCTCACATAGGAATTGGGGGTGGGGTGGGCCAGGTGCTCTTTAAGTCCCGTTCATATCTAGTATCCTGGCATTCTAAGATAGCACATACTTCCTTCCTGCGAATCACTCCCTTCCGGAGAAGCTTGGGTAACACCAAACCATTGGCTTCAGGTCTTTTGATCAGCTGATCACCATGTGCTCACCCCAATACACATCCCCTACACACATACCACACACACACACAACACACCGCACATACACACACCCTCATACGAACACACCCACACGCACTTACCACACACACCTGACACGTACCTGAAACACACACAATACATACTTCCACGTTCACTATTCCATTGTCTGTATCCACTTCAGCCCCCACCACCTACATGGTCTTGCCTCCTCTTTCTTCATTTTCACCTTCGTAGGAAGGTTCTGGAATAGGTTGCAGACCTGAAAAATCAGAGAGAAGGAAGAGGCAACAAGTGCACCATTGAATAGTTAATAAAGATTTTTCCCAACCTACCCCTTTAAAAATGGACAAGCTATTTGTCCTTTTCTACTTTACTCAGCTACTTCATCAGCCATCAGGGAAATCCCTTTTCTTATTTAGTTCTTGGAGGAATCTTGACTCGCTTTCATCTTTTAATTATTTGTACTCATTTTAACATCTGTGCACATTCTGCAGCCTTTGACCAAGAACCTACATTCCCAGGCCAAGAATCTCACTGGTAATGTTCAGAAGGGAAGGAAGCCATTCCTTCCAGGATCCTGGCTCACTGACATGGCCAACCTCAGAATGGGTCCAGGATCAGGCCAAGGAGTCCATTGGTCCCTGATCACCTCATCTGAAAAAGTTCACTCTCCCAGTTTCTATGTCAGTCTGTTGTTTCCCCACCTCGTAGCACCAATTTGGAAATACATACATTTACACTTTTGTTCCATGATGTATTATCTGGCTCCTCTGCTAGACAGCAAGGCTATTATAGAAAGCTATCTGTTGAACCACTGCATCCTCAGCTCCCACCATAATGGCATATAATAGATGTTCAATAAACACTTCTTGAATGTTGATTCATGAAGCAGCTGGACCAAAAATGCAAGACATTAAATCTTGACGAAAGAATTAACAGCCCTCAATTTTTAGCTGTTCTCTCACTTGCAGACGAAGAAAATGAAAGCGGGCTGAAAAACATCCAAGTTATGAGGGTCATGAGGCCCTAGAGCAAGTTGAAATAGAAGAAAAGGCACTAGACTAAGAACCAGGAAGTCTGAGTTCAAATACCAGCTATTTCTTGTTCAATGCATGACCTTGGGCAAGTATCCTATTCTCCCTGGGTCTCTTATTTCCAATAAAGTGAGGAAAGTTGCACCTGATTAGAATTTCTTAAGGTTTTCTTTAGGAGTAGAACTTCCTATTTTATAGAGCAAATCAAAGTAGCATTTCATTAACATACAATACTTCCTAAATTAAATGCATGATATTTATTTGATATTTATACAAACCATGAGATTAATGAGGCTATTTTGATGAATACAAAAACATCACATCCAGATGTATGAATAAAAATTGACACCTATGTTAAATTAAATTACACAGTCTCAAAATTCAGATTCACACAAGTTTAAAAATGATTACTCTTCAGATAAACAGTTCTGATTTCCAATATGCTTCCTAAAAGCGTAACCTGGTAAGGCAAAGACTGGCAAGCTTGTAGACTATGTTTCCCAGAGTTCCTCACAGTTAGATGTGGCCACGTGACAGATTTCCAGCCAATACCATGTGAGTGGAGGATGTGCACAGACCCCAAAAAATCTGTGACACACAATCTTTCATGTTCTGTGCCCTCTGACTGTCTCAACACAGAGGAACACAGAAACCTCGGAAGTCCTGGGTGAGAGATGGTGGAGCCATAAGAAGCCTGAGTTCCCACATCTCTGCTTCAAGGACAGCTGCCCAGTATTCAGAAATACCAAGTTTAGGCTTTATTCTTCTAATGTATTTGATCCGTGGTGCAATTTTTTTTACAGCAACTAGCATTACTCTCACAACCTGGGAACCCATGTTAGTTAGATTTCTGGAGTTTTCAAATGTATTAAAATGGGGTATGTAATATCTATTGTTTTTATTACAGCTTTTAAAATAGTTTTTTTTTATGAAATGAAATGTGAATAAAATAAATGCTTGTAGTATCCCTGAAACTCCTTCATGAGGCACCAGGTCTTCACAAAACATAGCTAAAAATCACTGAACAAGATCTCCAGACTAGAGATCAGTACTTGGTGAGACAGTCTAAAATGGCTCATGTCTACCCTCCATTATACAAATGTGGCCTCTGCCAAAATGCTAGATGTGGGATGGTTGACAGTTGGCTTTCTGACTACTAGACTGTCTTGTCTATCCTATATCATCATGCCTGGGTCCCAAGGTCTGATGCTGGAAAAAAGCCAACATTTTAATATTGAATATTTTTCTAATTTTCCAAAGGGAAAAATTATATTTGCCTTTGTAAAAGAGGAAATAAAGCCCTTCTGCCTCCGAAATAAAACAGCATCTAAGAAAAGTCAGGGGACACACATGATATTTCTAGCTTAATCGTTGTATATTTAAGGTGGTAAGGGCCTTCTCTAGAGAACTTTGGTTCTAGGATCTCATTTCTTTTAGATGTAGTAACAATCATGCTAAAAATGGCCTGAACTGTCTCTAAAGCAATGATATAGGTTGTCTGGAAGATCCTTCAAAGCAAAAGCAAAATTAAAGCAATTTTTTCATGTGTTCTACTTATTTCCAAATGCATTAATGAATGGCACTTTGATGAATCTCACAATTACTAACCAGAACAAAAACAAGCAAGATCATTTCCTTCTGCTGTGGTCTTCCTTCAAGAACCATCATGCTCAGAAGCTGGGGCATGGCCACTGTGACCTCTGCAGTGCACAGTCACTAGTAAATGGATGCCATGCCCACGCACAGACCAGAAGCTCCCAGCGCTAATCTAAAGGCCAAACTACCTCCAAGAACTTTTTCTAGGCTGCTAAGAAGGCCAGTCTCTGTGGTGGACAAGGAGAAGATACCAATAGGGAAAACCTTGACATTTCCCAGATTCTAAATATATCTTAACTTAGTAATGTTCACCTCTAGAAACAGTACTTGCTATCAATCTGCAGTGAATTTAAGACCTCAAAGATCCTCCTCTCTTTGAGCTTAAGAGCCTTGAAGAGAGGAGTTAGGATACAGAATAGATAGGATAAAGAAGGGATTCAAAAAGACTTTGGATTTGGGCATCGCTAAGTTTGAATCCAATGCTTTGCCTGCTGCTGTGTGCCTTTAGGCCAGTTACATAACCACCCTGAGCCAGCCAGCAGCTTACAATGTGAAAATGGCAGTTGGAGAGCCGCTCGGGGTGCAACTCGGTGCAACCCTGAGACTTTATACCCACGCGCAGGGCTCTGATCCCCAGTCAACCTTGCTTTGCCCCAGGTCCTAAAGCACTTCACTAAGTACCGAACTTTCTAGAATGAGAGGATGCTTTGTCCCTGCAGGCCAAGGATTCAGAGCCACTGAGAACTTGCCCAAATTATGTGGTAGAGGGGGAGGGGTTGTTTTCCTTTCTTTTTCTCTCATTTTGTCTTTTTTTTGCAAAACATTTGAGAAGCATGGGGAAAACAATCTTTGTGTGCTCCTGTGAAGATGTAACTCTAGATGGCCTCCCAGCTGGGCCAGGCCTGCCAAGTGTCAGGCTGGAGACCACAAAGAGAAGGAGGGTTTCCGCACAAAGGAGGCATGGGTCTCTGGGAGTAGATGATCCAAGGTTGAACCAAAATAAACTTGTCATAATCTGAAAGCTGGGACAGGCAAAACTGACTCCTAATACATAAGACCGCCCATCTCCTGGGCCAGACTAGGGACCAGTGCTTGGGAAGAGAGTCTAAAATAGCTCATGTCTACCCTCCATTGTACAGATGTGGCCTCTGCCAAAATGCCAGACGTGAATGGTTGACAGGTTGGCTTTCTGACTACTAGACTGTCTTGTCCATCCTATATCATCATGCCTGGGTCCCAAGGTCTGATGCTGGAAAAAAGTAATTTACTGCATTATCCTTCCAGAGGGATTATACCCATTTCTATTTCTCAATATAGTCCTTGTATCAGACTCTGTTTACTTTCTCTCGAGATCTGCTTGGCCTCACCTGCCCCCAGACCTGGGTGGCTTGCCCAGTGGAGCTACTACAGCTACATCTCCTTGGCTACTATAGCTACATCTCCTCATCTTCTAAAACTGCCAGTCGACTCAGCTTCCCCAAAGGGAAGAAGCTGGGTTTTGGCATGGCCGCCTGCATGTCTGTTCTGGGATGAGTGTTCTGGTGGTTACGGAGGCTTGGCAACTCCAGCGCCCAGGTCTGACCCAGCTGGATTCATGGAGGTGCTGCCTTTCCCCATAGCTGCCTAAAGGGATAAACTCTGAAAAGTGAGAGGCAAATGATGGAAAGGATCTAGCTGATAAATTCTTCCTTCCTCCCTACTCTCCAGCGTAGTCTCCAAAGGCTATTTCTTACATTCTCTCCAAAGACTCCCCTTGTGCCCAGACAACTCACCACTTGTCTTCTTGTAAGGTGGTGGCCAACTCTTTCGGCACCACTTTGCATTTTCTTTCCCTCCTTCCCTGCCTCATCTTTATCCCTTACTCTCGCTGCCCTCAGAGTGCACCCTCCCAAAAAATGTTAGCATGTTTGCCTCAGGCTCTGTGTTCTAAAGAATCTAGTCTGAAACAGTCTTCATTATAATTTCTCTCTCACCAGCTGGAAGAATTAATTTAGGGAGACTACCTTCCCACACTTAGCTGTTCTATTTCCTCCTTCTTCAAATTGTGTGCCTCCCAAATGGAAGTGGTGTAGTATACCCCTCCAGCTGTTACACCAGTGAATTATATTACTTTTTTTCACTTCATTTATTTTTGGTTTTATACCTTGAACTTGGAGTTTTAGGATGCCCTTGGTGGATTTATCAAAAGTAAGATATAAATCCATATACTTGCCTTTCCCAGAATCTAGAAAGAAGTAAAATCTCATTCCCATAGACCCTGAGAAGGTCTGCATCTGTGCAGCAAAGAAGACCCAGACCAATAGTTTCCAATGGCAGAGTTCACCCTGGGGTAGTATTTCCCAAAGTCTGATCCACAGAACACTAGTTGTGTGGGATATTAAAAATTAAATGGTTCTATTCTCAAGTACACTTGGGTGCTTAAAAGTTAAACACAGTTAAGTAGTTCCCCTTACCCTGTAGGATTCTGAGATTTTACTATAGTATTATATAATATTAGCCTCCAAGAGAGGAATTTGAACCTTTCTTCAGAATCTACTCGGACACATCATTTTTTTCCCTGAGCATCTCATAGGATTGATGCTACACAAAATACTCAGTTCCTGTGCTTACTGATGTGGTAGAAATTCTAGACACACCAGCTTTGGGGAAGAATTCTCTCTACTCTTTAGACTTTAAATTACAGAATCTTTGGGTCCCTGCTGAAACTACTATGGCTATATATAATCAATCTTACTCTACTGCCCTAGGGAAAATATTAGAAGTCTATAAGTACAGACCAATAGAACTAAGAAATGCTGAGGTTAACTATCAAGAACTAATTCTAAGCAAAGGCTTCTTCCTTATTCCTGTTCTCTCCAATCCACAGAATGATTTTTACTCATGATCCTCCTCCTTTCCACATAGTGTTACAGCTACTCCCCCCGCTAACTGCCCCAGTAATAACCACTGTCAACCTGACTATGCAAATCCCCACAGGAAGAAGAAATTGAGGTACAACTCACCTTCCCAGCCTGCATATTTCCCACACATGCCCCCATCCTTACCCAACCCAACTGAGATCAGCAGTTATTAAAGGTTCAAGGCATTCTGTTCTCCTCCCCACCCGCCAGTGCTCCCTTAAGTCACTTTTCAGTTCTAGGATTAATAAAGTGCAACCAGAAATTTTGCTGCTGTTAGTCCTGGGGGTTAAAGCTGCCATCACTACATAAAATCTCGGGAGTGGAGGCTCAGTAAGCAAAGCAAGGCTAATGACTCCTGTCCCTCTGGTAATAAGCAGAGGAAATGAGCTGCTGGGGAAAGCCAGTGCCCCACATAAATCCACGTGTTAGCAGGCCTGCCTGCTGGGAGAAGGCTGGGAGGCGGGGCCAGGACAGAGAAAGGAGCTGGAAATTCACAAAGGAAAGGATCTATAGAGACCACCTAAACCAGCTCCTTCATTTGCACAGAAGAGACAGAGATCCAAAGAAGCACCCTTGTTCACCCAAGGCCACATCATGCCCTGGTGGTTGAGCTAGGAGAAGAATCCCTGGCTAATCTTCACAGAGCAAAATCCAAGGCAGCTCAGCCAGGCTATTTTGAACAAAAGCCTCTCTTTGGGTCTCTTAGACATTAAAGTGTGCCACCCAAGTTCGGGGAGCCAGTGACATCAGCTATGGAGTGAAAAATTGGAGAGTGGGGATGTTTTTAATCTCCTTTTGGGTCCTCTTTCTCTAGAGGCAAGGGGTATGCAGTACTAAGATGGAAAAATGATGCTAATGTTCTTAGGAGGAAATTTGAAAGACAATCTGCATTCTAGATTCTCGCATCACAGCCAGATAACCAAACCTGATTTAACAGTTTAATTACTGTGAAAAGCTGTTGGAATACAGAACAAAGAGGAGCAGAGGAGAAATAAGAGGAACTTTGAGCTAAATTCCTCTCTGGTCTAACTAAGGAGAATACTCCTCATTGCAACACTCAGGGACCTGTAGATTCCCTTGGAAATCAGGCCAGATCCCACTCCTGGGCACCTAAGAACCTAACCCAAAGAGAGGGAAGGGTATCTATTTTGTGGCTTTTATATTTTAATATAAATTCTTGCTTAGTCATGCCAGACACGGGGAAGACAGGCTGCACCATGAGGATAACCCAGATCCCAGCTAGTGGGACAGTTCTGCGGGGGCCCAAGCAGTGCCCTCCCACCCCCATTCCAGCCATCTGGAAACCCTGCCCTGTCTTCTGACAGCTTCCCAAGCCCTGTTACACAGACTCGGCACAGCACGCAGTGTTCTGTGAGCAAGTGGAGCGTGGAGAGAGCTCCAGAGCCAGGGTAAGCGATAGCTCACAGCTAAGGGGCGCTCCGGAGGGTCATTCTCAAACTCACTTCTTATTTCCTGTCCTCCTGCAGGACTGGCATTCAGATGATCCTCTCATCTCCGGCTCTGGGAAAAATATAGCCAAAGGGAAACAACAACAACAAAAAACGCTTCCTGCCAATTCAGCATGCTGTCAGCACAGTCCCCAACCTCATGTGGAAACTGAGCCTCACACAATGCCACCCTGAGGAAGCCCAAGGGTTGCGGGCCTCACACACTGCACATGTTTGACAAAGGGAAGCCAAGGTCATTTCTATCTAATGTGCCTTTTGGTTCTATGACTCGGGGACACCATGATCTATGGTTTGATGGCAAAAAAGACAAGACTGACCAACATCTCCCAGAGTATTTCAACAACCAAACCTAGGTACACTCAAACACATCAAATGGTACCTCTGCATGCATCTTTTTTTTCTTTTAACCTGGCAAGTGTGATGCTGCAAAGCTAATGAACACATTCCTACAATGAAGGACTGTCAACCATCATGGGGCACTTTTGCTCCACTCCATGTCCTGGGTCCAGGAAAAGTCCAAAAGAATGTCTCCCCTTAACCACTCCAACCCTCTGGAAAATCCTTGTTTGTCAAGATTGTGCAAGAAAGAGGAGGATTAGGCAGGAGGGACAAATTGGGGGGGTGCTAGAAGGCCATCTGGATGGGGCACAAGCTCTGCTGCCTCAACTTTTTCTGGTGAGCGGGAACCGGTGACCCCCACCTTCATCCTTCCTCTCTAATGCCCCCCAACTTCCCCTTGGCCCATCTGAGCTCTCATGGGCTCCACTCTGTCCCTAAGCCAGCAGACCATCCTCTCTCAACCAAGCCTTGTCCAGCAACCCCCGGGCCCTATTTGTTCTGGGGGAAGGGAAGCCAGCCAGAACTGGAGGAAGGATGAGGCCCTTTTCTCATCTGTGTGACATGAAGTCCAGGTCCCCAGCCCGCTCCAGGCCAGGACACTAAGAAAAGGAGGACGTGGGTGTGGGGCTATGATCCAAGCTCTCGGGATCAAGATGCCTCTTCTTCAGGAAGCATCCCTCTCCACCTACACCAAGCACACAGTGGTGATCCAGGGAGAGAAATTTGAGAAAATTCAAAACTTCACAACGGTTTCCCAGCAGACTTCCTGGAAGCTTTCTAGAACATGCTGTGAATTCCTTTGGGTAATGTCACAAAGGCACAGAGGTCACAGGCTTGAGCCAAGTTGTCATGTACTGCACACACTTCAGGTGCACTTCATCACTCCTTGCACACAAGAGGCTGCATGGGACTGATCATTAATATCCTCGGAAGGCCTGGAGACTTCCAGCAGATTCCAAAAGAGATACCTGGCCCCAGAGCCTCTCCCAGAGCCTCTCCCAGGAACAGGCTGACTCCTAGGAGGACAAGTCACAGACTAGAGTTTCTTAGGGCTGGAAACAACTCAGAAACCACATAGACGATTTCCTAGGGCCCCCAACCAGGGCCATACCTAAAAGATCCCCAGGAAGGTGACTTATGGTTTTTTTGAAATGCCTAAAAGATTGGTAATTCAGGCTCACTAGAGTTTGGGGAAAACACTGCATAATATTTACACTAAAACCCTGAAACTTCTACTGCCAACAAAACCCATTTTCTCATATCCTCCAAAGACTTCCTTGGCTCCCTATTGCCCAAAGAATTAATTCCAAACCTGGCACTTCATTGAAAGCCTGCTGTGATTGGTACCCAATCTACAAACCTAAACTGAATTCCCATTAAACATCTCCATGCATTCTGTGCCCCAACCATGCCAGTCTGGTCATGAGTCCCCAAGCACACTCTGAACTTGGATCCATGCTGTCCTTCCCCTTGCCTGCTATACAACCAACACCACCACCACCACCACTAGCCATCTGCTCTACTCCTTTCTAAGGAACCAACTCAACTGTCAAGCGCTCCATAAAGGATTCCCCTCTGAGTATTAACAACTCTTACCTATGTATTTCCATGAAAGTAAACACCAACTTAGAGAGCAAGACAGGACAAAGGTTTGTTAAATTCATTCATTAATAAACATCTACTGAGCTGTTAGAGTATGCCAGGCCCCCAGCACTTTCCTAAGAACTGTCAAACTGCAAGATTGAATAAGACACAGTTAGGAGAGGAATCAAGAAGGCAGAGTAGGAGGATGTGTGCTCACTCCCTCTTGCAAAAGCACCAGAATTACAACTAACTGCTGAACAATCATCAACAGAAAGACACTGGAACTCACCAAAAAAAAAAAAAAAAAAAAAACCACCCCACATTCAGAGACAAAGGAGAAGCCGCAATGAGACGGTAGGAGGGGCACAATCACATTAAAATCAAATCCCATAAATGCTGGATGGGTGACTCACAAACTGGAGAACAATTATACTGCAGAAGTCCACCCACTAAAGTGAGGGTTCTGAACCCCACGTCAGGCTTCCTAATCTGGTGGTCCAGCAACAGGAGGAGGAATCCCCAGAGAATCAGAATCTGAAAGCCAGTGGGATTTGATAGCAGGACCTCTACAGGACTGGGGAAAATGGTGACTCCACTCTTGGAGGGCACACAAAAAAGTGGGCTTACCAGGACCCAGGGGGAAGGAGCAGCGACCCCATAGGAGACTGAACCAGACCTACCTGCTGGTGTTGGAGGATTGCCTGCAGAGGTGAGGGGCAGCTGTGGCTCACCAAGAAGACAGAGGCACTGGTGGCAGGGGTTCTGGGTAGTGCTCAATGACATGAGCCCACCCAGAGCCTGCCATTAGCCCCACCAAAGAGCCTGTAAGCTCCAGTGCTGGGTATCCTCAGGCCAAACATCAAAGGTAGGAACATAGCCCCACCCATTGGCAGACAAGCAGATTAAAGTGTCACGGAACTCTGCCCACCCAGCCCTACCCACCATCAGTCCCTCCCATCAGGAGGCACCCACAAGCCTCCTAGAGAGCTTCCTCCACAAGAGGGCAGACAGCAGAATCAAGCAGTATCAACAGTATTTCATCTTGTGGAACTGAAAACCACAGCCACAGAAAGATAGAGAAAATGAAAAGGCAAAAGACTTTGTACCAGATGAAGGGACAAGATAAAATACCAGAAAAACAACTAAATGCAGAGGAGATAGGCACCCTTCTAGAAAAATAATTCAGAATAATGATGGTGAAGATGATCCAGGACTTTGAAAACAGACTGCATGCAAAGATTGAAAAGTTGCAAGAAAAGTTTACCAAAGACCTAGAAGAATTAAAGAACAAACAAACAGAGATATGCAACACAATAACTGAAATGAAAAATACACTGGAAGGAACCGATAGCAGATTAACTAAGGCAGGAGGGTGAATAAGTGAGCTGGAAGACAGAATGGTGATAATCACTGAGGCAGAAAAGAATAAAGAAAAAAGAATGAAAAGAACTGAAGACAGCCTAAGAGACTTCTGGGACAATGTTAAACGCACCAGCATTCACATTATAGGAGTCCCAGAAGGAGAAGAGAGAGAGAAAGGACCCGAGAAAATATTGGAAGAGATTATAGTTGAAAACTTCCCTAACATGGGAAAGGAAATAGGTGCCCAAGTCCAGGAAGCACAGAGAGTTCCAGGCCAGATAAACCCAAGGAGAAACATGCCAAGACACATAGTAGTCAAACTGACAAAAATCAAAGACAGACAGAAGTTATTAAAAGCAACAAGGGAAAAACGACACATAACATACAAGGGAACTCCCATCAGGTTAACAGCTGACTTCTCAGCAGAAATTCTGCAAGCCAGAAGGGAGTGGCACAATATATTTCAAGTGATGAAAGGGAAGAACCTACAACCAAGAATACTCTACCCAGCAAGGATCTCATTCAGATTCAATGGAGAAATCAAAAGGTTTACAGACAAGCAACAGCTAAGAGAAATCAGCACCACCAAACCAGCCTTACAACAAATGCTAAAGGAACTTCTCTAAGCAGGAAACATAAGAGAAGAAAAGGACCTACAAAAACATAAACAAAACAATTAAGAAAATGGTACTAGGAACATACATATTGATAATTCCCTTGAATGTAAATGGACTAAATGCACCAACCAAAAGACACAGACTGGCTGAATGGATACAAAAACAAGACCATATGTATGCTGTCTACAAGAGACTCACTTCAGACCTAGGGACACATACAGACTGAAAGTGAGGGAATGGAAAAAGATATTCCATGCAAATGAAAATCAAAAGAAAGATGGAGTAGCGATACTCATATCAGATGAAATGAACTTTAAAATAAAAAATGTTACAAGAGACAAGAAAGGACACTACATAAAGATCGAGGGATCAATCCAAGAAGAAGAGGTAACAATTATAAATATATATGCACCCAATATAGGAGCACCTCAATACACAAGGCAAATGCTAACAACTATGAAAGAGGAAATCAACAGTAACACAATAATAGTGGGGGACTTTAACACCCCACTTACACCAATGGACAGATCATCCAGACAGAAAATTCATAAGGAAACACAAGCTTTAAATGACACAATAAATCAGCTGGATTTAATAGATATCTATAGGACATTACATCCAAAACCATCAGATTACACGTTCTTCTCAAGTGCACATGGAACATTCTCCAGGATAGATCACATTTTGGGTCACAAATCAACCCTTGGTGAATTCAAGAAAATTGAAATCCTATCAAGCATCTTTCCCAACCACAATGCTATGAGATTAGAAATCAATTACAGGAAAAAAACTGTAAAAAACACAAACACATGGAGGCTAAACAATATGCTAGTAAATAACCAAGACATCACTGAAGAAACCAAAGAGGAAGTCAAAAAATATCTAGAGACAAATGACAATGAAAACACAATGATCCAAAACCTATGGGATACAGCAAGGGCAGTTCTAAGAGGGAAGTTTATAGCAATACAATCCTACCTCAAGAAACAAGAAACATCCCAAGTAAACAATCTAACCTTACACCTAAAGAAGCTAGAGAAAGAAGAGCAAACAAAACCCAAAGTTAGTAGATGGAGAGAAATCATAAAGAGCAGAGCAGAAATAAATGAAATAGAAACAAAGAAAACAATAGCAAAAATCAATAAAACTAAAAGCTGGTTCTTTGAGAAGATAAATAAAATCGATAAACCTCTAGCAAGACTCATTAAGAAAAAGAGGGAGAGGACTCAAATCAATAAAATTAGAAATGAAACAGGAGAAGTTACAATGGACACCACAGAAATAAAGAGCATCACAAGAGACTTCTACAAGCAACTATATGCCAATAAAATGGACACCTGGATGAAGTGGACAGATTCTTAGAAAGGTATAACCTTCCAAGACTGAATCAGGAAGAAATAGAAAATATGAACAGACCAATCACAAGTAATGAAATTGAAACTGTGATTAAAAATCTCCCAACAAACAAAAGTCCAGGACCAGATGGATTCACAGGTGAATTTTATCAAACATTTAGAGAAGAGCTAACACCCATCTGTCTCAAGCTCTTCCAAAAAATTGCAGAGGAAGGAACACTCCCAAACTCATTTTAGGAGGTCACCATCACCCTGATACCAAAACTAGACAAAGATACTACAAAAAAAGAAAATTACAGACCAATATCACTGATGAATTTAGGTGCAAAAATCCTCAACAAAATACCAGCCAACAGAAACCAACAACACATGAAAAGGATCATACACCTTGGTCAAGTGGGGTTCATCCCTGGAATGCAAGGATTCTTCAGTAAACGCAAATCAATCAATGTGATACACCATATTAACAAATTGAAGGATACAAACCACATGATCATCTCAATAGAAGCAGAAAAAGCTTCTGACAAAATTCAACACCCATTTACGATGAAAACTCTCCAGAAGGTGGACATAGAGGGAAGCTACCTCAACATAATAAAGGCCATATATGACAAACCCACAGCAAACATCCTTCTCAATGGTGAAAAACTGGAATCATTCCCTCTAAGATCAGGAACAAGACAAGGATGTCCACTCTCTCCACTACTATTCAACATAGTTTTGGAAGGCCTTGCCACAGCAATCAGAGAACAAAAAGAAATCAAAGGAATACAAATTGGAAAAGAAGTAAAACTGTCACTGTTCACAGATGACATGATGCTATACATAGAAAATCCTAAAGATGCCACCAGAAAACTACTTGAGCTAATCAATGAATTTGGTAAACTTGTAAGATACAAAATTAACACACAGAAATCTCTTGCATTTCTATACACTAACAATGAAAGATCAGAAAGAGAAATTAAGGAAACAATCCCATTCACCATCACAATAAAAAGAATAAAATAGTTAGGAATAAACCTAACCAAGGAGGTAAAAGACCTGTACTCAGAAAACTATAAGACATTAATGAAAGAAATCAAAGATGAGGGGAGGGACATACCATGTTCTTGGATTGGAAGAATCAAGATTATGAAAATGACTATACTACCCAAAGCAATTTACAGGTTCAATGCAATCCCGATCAAATTACCAAAGGCATTTTTCACAGAACTAGAACAAGAAAGTTTACAATTTGTGTGGAAATGCAAAAGACCCCAAAGCAATCTTGAGAAGGAAAGATGGAGTTGGTGGAATCAGGCTTCCTGACTTCAGGCTATACTACAAGGCTACAGTGATCAAGACAGTATGGTACTGGCAAAAACACAGAAATATAGATCAATGGAACAGGATAGAAAGCCCAGAGATAAACTATGGTCAACTAATCTAAGACAAAGGAGGCAAGGATATACAATGGAGAAAAGGCAGCCTCTTCAATAAGTGGTGCTGGGAAAATTGGTCAGCTACATGTAAAAGAATGAAATTAGAACACTCTTTAACACCATACACAAAAGTCAACTTAAAATGGATTAAAGGCCTAAATGTAAGGCCAGACACTATAAAACTCCCAGAGGAAAACATAGGAAGAACACTCTTCAATGTAAATCACAGCAAGATCTTTTCTGATCCACCCCCTAGAGTAATGGAAATAAAAACAAAAATAAATAAGTGGGACCTAATGAAACTTCAAAGCTTCTGCACAGCAAAGGAAACTATAAGCAAGACGAAAAGACAACCCTCAGAATGGGAGAAAATATTTGCAAACGAATCAACAGACAAAGGATTAATCTCCAAAATATATAAACAGTTCATCCAGCTCAATATCAAAAAAACAAACAACCCAATCAGAAAATGGGCAGAAGACCTAAATCGGTATTTCTCCAAAGAAGACATATGGGTGGCCAAGAGGCACATGAAAAGCAGCTCGGCATCACAAATTATCAGAGAAATGCAAATCAAAACTACAATGAGGTATCACCTCACACCGTTTAGGATGGGCATCATCAGAAAATCTACAAACAGTAAATGCTGGAGAGGGTGTGGAGAAAAGGGAACCCTCTTGCATGTTGGTGGGAATGTAAATTGATACAGCCACTGTGGAGAACAGTATGGAGGTTCCTTGAAAAACTAAAAATAGAGTTACTATATGACCCAGCAATCCCACTGCTGGGCATATACCCAGAGAACACCATAATTCAAAAAGACACAGGCACTCCAATGTTCATTACAGCACTATTTACAACAGCCAGGACATGGAAGCAACCTAAATGCCCATCAACAGATGAATGGATAAAAAAGATGTGGTACATACATATAATGCAATATTACTCAACTGTAAAAAGCAGTGAAACTGGGACATTTGTAGAGACATGGATGGACCTAGAGACTGTCATACAGAGTGAAGTGAGTCAGAAAGAGAAAAACAAATATCATATATTAACACTTACATGTGGAATATAGAAAAATGGTACAGATCAACTGGTTTGCAAGGCAGAAATAGACACAGATGTAGAGAACAAACATATGGACACCAAGAGAGGAAAGCAGGGAGGGTTGGGGCGGGGGATGAATTGGGAGATTGGGATACCAAATAGTACACTCTAAATATATGCAGTTTATTGTATGTTAACTGTATCTCAATAAAAGTTCTTAAAAAAAAAAAGACACAGTTAGACCTTTGGGCTGCTCACAGTCCAACAGGGCAGTCCAATAAAATAACACAAACCATGACAATTAGCATGGCAATTGCTCTAGTGGTCATGCAAATACTGTGCTGGTGCAAAGGGGGCACTGGGACGTGCTCGACAAATAAATTAATTCAGACCACAAGTGCCACTGAAGAAGTGTCAGCGACCACAGGAAAGGGTCCTGGGAATTACGTGACTGATGTGTGTAGAAGGAGCTAAGCTAGTCAGAGATAAACTCAACAGCAATGCTGACTCTGCTCCCCCCAGAGAGGTCTTGGGGTGCTCACGGCATCTTCATGAACAAAGTCTTCCCAGATGAAATCAGACTGGGGCTCACTCAAGGTGTAGGGAAGAATTCTAATGTAAATTAAGAGCCTACTTCCGCAAGTTCAACTGAACTCAATTCAACAAATATTTCCAGGGCCCTATTGAGTGACCCTATGAAGTCATTCTCCTGCATGAACCCAAGCTCAGACCTTGAAGATGGGGCTCCAATTCTAGAAATCCATAGTTATTCCCAGACAGGTTAGGAATTCTGTTCCTAAAGAAATTCCCCTGTAGCCCACAGCAAGTGCCTTTCTGCATTCTCAGTTTCTCCTACAAGACTCTCAGCTCCAAGAAGGCAGGGACTCAACTGGCTTTGTTCACTGGATTTCATATTTTCAGCCCTAGAACTCCTTACTTGGAGTAAGGAGTTTTACAAATGAGTAAAATAGAGCAAAACAATGCATGTTTCACGAGGCCAGAGACTGTACCAGTGTTCTAAATTGTGGCTGCAACAAATCACCACAAACTTAGTAGCTTAAAACAACACAAATTTATTTTTTTAAGAACTTTTATTGAGATACAATTAACATACAATAAACTGCATATATTTAGAGTGTACTATTTGGTATCCCAATCTCCCAATTCATCCCCCGCCCCAACCCTCCCTGCTTTCCTCTCTTGGTGTCCATATGTTTGTTCTCTACATCTGTGTCTATTTCTGCCTTGCAAACCAGTTGATCTGTACCATTTTTCTATATTCCACATGTAAGTGTTAATATACGATATTTGTTTTTCTCTTTCTGACTCACTTCACTCTGTATGACAGTCTCTAGGTCCATCTATGTCTCTACAAATGTCCCAGTTTCACTGCTTTTTACAGTTGAGTAATATTGCATTATATGTATGTACCACATCTTTTTTATCCATTCATCTGTTGATGGGCATTTAGGTTGCTTCCATGTCCTGGCTGTTGTAAATAGTGCTGTAATGAACATTGGAGTGCCTGTGTCTTTTTGAATTATGGTGTTCTCTGGGTATATGCCCAGCAGTGGGATTGCTGGGTCATATAGTAACTCTATTTTTAGTTTTTCAAGGAACCTCCATACTGTTCTCCACAGTGGCTGTATCAATTTACATTCCCACCAACATGCAAGAGGGTTCCCTTTTCTCCACACCCTCTCCAGCATTTACTGTTTGTAGATTTTCTGATGATGCCCATCCTAAACGGTGTGAGGTGATACCTCATTGTAGTTTTGATTTGCATTTCTCTGATAATTTGTGATGCCGAGCAGCTTTTCATGTGCCTCTTGGCCACCCATATGTCTTCTTTGGAGAAATACTGATTTAGGTCTTCTGCCCATTTTCTGATTGGGTTGTTTGTTTTTTTGATATTGAGCTGGATGAACTGTTTATATATTTTGGAGATTAATCCTTTGTCTGTTGATTCGTTTGCAAATATTTTCTCCCATTCTGAGGGTTGTCTTTTCGTCTTGCTTATAGTTTCCTTTGCTGTGCAGAAGCTTTGAAGTTTCATTAGGTCCCACTTATTTATTTTTTTTTTTATTTCCATTACTCTAGGGGGTGGATCAGAAAAGATCTTGCTGTTATTTATGTCGAAGAGAAAACAACAGAAATTTATTATCTTACAGCTCCGGAGGTTAGAAGTGCAACACAGGCCTCCTGGGCCGAAATCAAGTGTCAATGGAGTGGTGATGCTTTCTGGAGACTCTAGGAGAGAATTCTTTTCCTTGCTTTTTCCAGCTTCTAGAAACTATCTGTGTGGCTCCCTTTCTCCATCTTCAAGGCCAACAACATTGCATCTCTTTAACTTTTCTTCCATAGGCACATCTTCCTCTCTGACCCACTTCCACTATGAAGGACGCTTGTGATGACACTGGGTCCACTTGGATAATCCATATTGATCGCCCTATTTCATGGTCATCTGATTAACAACTTTCATTCTATCTGCAGCCTTAATTCCCCGTTGACATGTAACACAAAATTGGGGGGACATTTTTCTCCCTACCACAGAGCCCAATCCACCAGGGTGCCTGGGAGAAGGCACATTCCAGGAGGACCTCTTCACCTCTATTTCCTTACACCAGGCTGTTTGAAGGCAGGGTGTGTATTGTATCCATTTCTGGATTCCTTTCCTTGTCTTCCTCTGGCCATAGGAGAGTGCTTGTCTCTGGGCAGGCAGACTAGAGACATCACAGAATTAACACCTTAGGGAGCAGCAGCCTTCAACCAACGATGGATAGGAGTTGATGGGTAAACACTCCAGTGGCTTTGCCCCTCAGATGATCCATGTGGAATCAATTGAGCCCAGTTGCCCGCAGCAGTGACCTAATTACTAATACAATTAGGGTGACCCACTTATTCCAGTTTCCCTGGGACTTTCCCAGTTTAGCACTGGAAGTCCCACATCCGAGTGGGACTCAGTCCCCAGCAAACCAGATGGTTGGCCATCCTAAATCAGCCTACTCACTACCACAGCTTTCTTTCCTCCCGTTCCCATCTCATTTCCCCACTCCCCACTGGCATTTTCTGGTATCGCTTCTCAAATAAAGAACTTGTGCCCAAATCCTTATCTTAGCATCTGCTTCTAGGAGTAGCTAAGCTAAGACAAGCCCATGGTCGGCTTTGTGTCTAGCTGGCAGGGCTAGTGCTTTATGGCCACGCGTGTTGTGCACCCCAAAACTCCAGGGGGCGCCATTCACATAGACTATGATGTGAACCATCTCCCTAGCGGAGTGCACTAGAGGCCCTTATACCAGCTGGTATCTTTGACCCAGCTGTCTGTTAGGTTGCTCTGGGATGAAATTCTCTTTTCCCCACCTCCCATCACATGGGAAAGAAGAGGCACACGTTACCAGAGAAAATCTTCCCATAAAGAGGGAGCAGGTTTAATCCTCCCCCACTCTTCTCCCTGTTGCCCCAACCCTGCCCTGCCCTTTCCCAGATGTTCTCATTTAGTCATGCTGGGAGCCCAGCGGACGAATAGCATGATTGTGCCTGGACACCCTTCACAAGTGATTGAGCTGTGGCAGCTGGGCTTGCCCCCAGATGGGGAGAGCTCTGTGCAGACGGCAATTATACATGGGAAACCAGAGAGCCTCGGGGACTGGACAGCCATAGCCTGAGCCTCTGTGATTCCCACTCAGCTTCAATTAACAGCCCTGAAAATGAAGATGGGCTCTCTGAGTTCTGACATGCCTCCCACAAACACAAGTTTGGCTTCACCTGGGGAGACAGCGCACCCCCAGGGATGGAAGGCAGCTCCAGCAGTGGACATCTGGACACCCCTAATGAGGCCAGCCCAGGATGGGAGCTCAGCTAATTGCTCAAATCGGCCGTAATGTCTGGATTCCAGCTGCCACGTCTGGCAACCTCGTTTGGATGTCTTGAGTTTACTGTGAGGTTGGGACTGAGAGACCTTTAAGAATGGGGAATGTCAGCTGGGGTTCATGCTGAAGCAATTAAGGGGACATTTGTTGTAGGTGAAGAATGGTGGGATAGTAAAATAAAAATATCACAGCTTGCTGACATCTTACCAGGAAATTCACAGTCCCTAGCCAAGATGGGCCATTCCAGGAATACGGAGCATGTGGTATGTGATTGCAGAGGAGAGACTAGGAAATGTGCTGGACCCTGAATTGGGAGCCTGGGTTCTCAAAATGCAAATTGACCATATCATTGCGCTTCCTCACATTCCTCATCTCACCCACCCTGAAAAACAGAAGAGCTCTACTCATCCACCCTATGCCCAGACCAGATTTACCCCAAAGCTAATGAAGTTTAAGCTTCAGGGCTCCCCACTTGCACAAGCCAGTTTCAAGGCCCTGGAAAGAGTCCTAGAGATGTTTCACATGGTGGACTTTTTTTTTTTTTTTTGCAAAATTTGCAAAAGAAAGATATTTTAACCATAATCAGTTAAGACCACTGTCTCTTTCCATTCTGACTTTCCCTCAGTCACATACCCTCTAATGTCAGGTGGTGTTGGTATTTGGAGGATTTAGCTAAAAGAGAATTGAATTTAAGGTAGGTTTAGTTTTGGTTCAGTGGGATGATTTTATGTGGCTCCCAGTTCCTCCTGTTTATAGTTCCAGCTGCCCCAGTACAGGAATGGCTTCCAGAAATACTCCTAGTACCTATTCTACTGACTCACCCACTCACCCCTCACCCAGTGTCATGGCATAAAGGTGCCAGGCCATCGGTGCTATCATGCAGATGTATCCTATGGCACTAGAATTGGAAGTATCTGCATAATGTAGAAGAATTAAAGTTTGAAATATAAGGAGCCAGAAGCTAGGCTGTAGAAAATTACAGCATCATCGGAAGCATAGAATTGTACATGGAAGGTTCAGTTCTCATTGGTCCTTAGGCAAAATGGAAATGTTCTCTTACCAGGAGTGTACTTGATAAGTCTATGTATGCAAGCACAAACACATTACACATTTAAATTAGTTTTCATAGATTTCTACATGAAATCAGGAGATGACTGACATCAACATATGACTATAACAAAAGTTTTTGATTATTCCAAAAGCAATAATTCATTAACAGAGATGATTTTAAATAGGAGAAATGAATAGACTCTTGGATGGTTAGGTAGTTCAATTTTAAAAGAGAAGAAAATTATGGAAACACACTGGAAAGAAAGTTTAATTTCTTGCTGATTGTGGTGCCACTAAAAAATAACAAAACTCACAATATGCTACAACAACACCATGAAAGGCAAATTGGTTAATGAGTGCCATCAATTCAAGGGGCATTTAAAATTAGTCACTGCTCAAGAAAGATTGATCAAGAGCAAACATTAACAAAATTCGATTAAAAAATGGGGAAAGGACTTGGATAGACATTTCTCCGAAAAAGATAATACAGAATATTACAGATGGCCAATAAGCACATGAAAAGATGCTCAACATCACTCATCATTAGGGAAACAGATCAAAATCACAATGAACTACCACCTCCCACACTATATGATGGCTATGATAAAAAAAAAAAAGAGAAAAAAAAACAGAAAATAACTGTACTGTTGGAAAAAATGCAAAATGGTATAGCCACTTTGAAAAACAGTATGATGGTTCCTAAAAAAAAAACATGTAGGGCTTCCTAGGTAGCACAATGGTTGAGAATCCGCCTGCCAATGCAGGGGACACGGGTTCGATCCCTTCTCCAGGAAGATCCCACATGCCACGGAGCAACTAAGCCCACGCGCCACAACTATTGAGCCTGCGCTTTAGAGCCCATGAGCCACAACTATTGAGCCCATGTGCTGCAACTACTGAAGCCCACATGCCTAGAGCCCATGCTCCACAACAAAAGAAGCCACAGCAATGAGGAACCTTCACACCACAATGACAAGTAGCCCCCACTCACCACAACTAAAAGAAAGCCCGCACACAGCAAAAAAAAAAAAAAAAAAAAAAAAAAAAAGACCCAACACAGCCAGTAAAATAAATTAATTAATTAATTAAAAAAAAAAACATGTAAAGTAGAATTAACATATTGTCTAGCAATTGCACTTCTGGGTATATACTCAAAAGATTTGAAAGTATGGTTTCAAAGAGATATTTGTACACCTATGTTCACCACAGCATTATTCACAATAGCCAAAGTGTGGAGGCAACCCAACTGTCCATCAGTGGAAGAATGGGTAAGCAAAATGTGGCTGATACACACAATGGAATATTACTCAGCTTTTTTTTTTGGCACACGGGCTTAGTTGCTCCGTGGCATGTGGGATCTTCCTGGAGCAGGGATCGAACCTGTGTCCCCTGCATTGGCAGGCGGATTCTTAACCACTGAGCCACCTAGGAAGCCCTTACTCAGCTTTTAAAAGGAAAGAAATTATAGCACATGCTACATCATAAATGAACCTTAAGGACATTATGTTAAGTCAAATAAGCCAGTCACTAAAAGACAAATACTGTATGATTTCACTTAAATGGGGTACCTAGGGTAATCAAATTCATAGAAACTGAAAGTAGAATGGTGGTTACCAGGGGATAGGGAGAGGGGTGAAGGGGAATTTTAGTTTGATGGATATAGAGTTTAGTACACTAAACTACACTTAAAAAAGGGTTAAGATGGTAAATTTTATGTTATGCATATTTTACCATAATTAAATTTTTTAAATCTTAAAAAAAAAGAAAACTTGAAATGCCTTAAATCTATCAGCTCATATATAACAAAAAAAGTGATTGAGATGTTCCCAAATTTAGTATTTAAAACCCAAAAAATTACATGACATTGCCAATAACAAATTATAAAACTGACAAAAATTTTACTAAGTAATCAATAATTTTTAAAGTGCATTATAATCAAGGTAGAAAAAAAACTAAGCTATCTTTCTGTAATTATTCTTGCTGTCAAAAATATTACCAAATTGTTGACATATAAAAAAGCAAGAAAAGAATATGCAGCTATAATATAGAAAAAAGCAGTATAGAGGTGGTCTGTTAATTAATTAATAAAATTATAAATTTTTTTGGACTCTGTGATGTTCATGGTATTTTGTATGCATTTCTTAATTCACAATTTGTTGTGCTTTCTTTTCTCATTCTAACTGAATGTTCACTTTTGTATAGAATTTTGTATTCCTTTCCTTAAAGGGCACCCCCAAATTATGCGAGCATAAGGCCTCGTAGAACCTACATATGCCCTTCCTCATGCCCATCATGCAACACAGCGGTGCTCTGGGGGAAACTTGAATTTTGGTCTATAGCTCTACATACTAGAAACAGGACCAGAGGAACCACATGGCTCTCACTCTGCCCTGAGTTTGTCCAGCCACAATCTGAGTCTCAGTTCTCTATTTTAAAATGGGGGGAAATTCCTTGGAATTTCCTACTTCCCATAGTTGAGGCTGGGGATTCACAGGAAATCAGCATGAAACCAAAAGTGCCATAGAAACACAGTCATAAAAGGGGGGGAAAAAAGAATAAACCAGTATTTCTTGAAGCCTATACCTCACTTATTTGAATTTTCCCAAGGTACCTTGTCCCACTGAACCTCCCATCTATGCTTGGGAGTTGGGGTTGTCATGGAATGGCAAAAGCCATGGGATAAGGACTGAGTATAAGGGGAATGGGAAGAGATTCCAGGCTAACCTGGACCCACTGAACAAGAAGAAGCCCATTTGGGATCTGTTGGGCAAAGAGGGCAATTTGGAGAACATGGTGGTCTACTGGTCTGGAGAAGAGTCAAAAGAAAATCCAAGAGTAATTAAGTTAAATCCCTCTTTTCAATTTTTCACCTCGGTAAGTCAAAGCAGAAGAATATGGACCCAGTAGACTGTTTCAGAGCTTGAGTGTAATACAAGATAATGACCCTTAAGATAATAGGGGGAAATAGAGTAAAAATCATTCATTCAAGACTGACAGATTGGATACGGAAGATAAAAAAAAGGTTGAATCAAGAATGATCCCTGGATTTGGGGCTCAGGTAACTAGATGGAAGGAAATGCTATGAGAGAAGGGAGGCTGAGGGAGAAACAGGGCAGAAGGTACATCAAGTTCCTTTCTGTACAAGTTAAAGTCAAGATACTTGTAAGACATCCAGATAGAGATACCAAGTCCACTGTTGGTTATAAAAGCATGCAGCTCAGAGAAGAGATCTGATTTCAAAATATATATTTGGGAGTCATTGGAATAATGGTGGTATTTAAATCCATGAGAATGGATTCAATCATCCATTGATTGATTGGAGATTGAAGGAGAAAGGAAGGGAGGGAAGGAGAAACTAGAACTAAAAGACCCAAGGATTTAGGGCTTCCCTGGTGGCGCAGTGGTTAAGGATCTGCCTGCCAATGAAGGGGACATGGGTTCACTCCCTGGGCTGGGAAGGTCTCACATGCTGCAGAGCAACAAAGCCCGTGTGCCACAACTGCTGAGCCTGTGCTCTAAAGCCCGTGAGCCACAACTATTGAACTCATGTGCCACAACTACCAAAGCCCGCATGCCTGGAGCCCATGCTCTGCAGCAAGAGAAGCCACCACAATGAGAAGGCCATGCATCACAACGAAGAGTAGCCCCAGCTCCCTGCAACTAGAGAAAGCCCACATGCAGCAACAAAGACCCAATGCAGCCAATAAATAAAGAAATATATTTAAAAAAAAAAAGACCCAAGGATTTAGATCTTTAGTGAAGAAGCCAGCACCATGTTCAGTGACTTCGTGGGGGCAGCTTGAAATCAGTCATTATGGGAGTATTTACACCATGGAAACCAGCAAACACTACTAATGGGGGTTTTTACCTCCTCCTGGAGAGCCAGTTGTTAAATTTTCCAACACACCACTGAATAGTGTCCTGTAAGATGTGAAGTGTAATGTGTGCCAAAGGGGAAAAAAGTTAAGGTCAAATAAACTTTGGGGAAACACAACTTACCTCTCTTGGAAATTCCCAATGTACATTAGCATATTAAAGACTCAGAGAAATCCTTCTATAAAGAAATCTACTTAACTTTTTTTTTAATAAACAAAGAGTTTTTCAAACTTATTTAGTGATAGAATCCTTTTTGGTAGAATCTTTATTACTGTCACATAAAGTTCATGCTGCTTTGGACTTTTCTTTTTACGTAAAACTAAGCTGTTAGCATTAACATAGATATAGAAATTGGCCATAATAGTTCTGCTGTTCATTCCCATGGCTATTTCGAGAGGTGTGTCAATGATGAATGTTTGCAGCCATTCTTGTGACTGCTGAAAGACACCTATTATTTACGACCTGAGTTCTGGGTGGTGATTGCTGTCATTAATAACGATAGTTTAGCCCCAAGGCTGGGGAGACAGCAGATCTGGAGTCTCTCTGCTTAGCCTGACATTCCTGTGATACAGGAGTAGGGCTGTAAAGCTCAAAGCACTTAGTACCAACACGGGGAGTGCTAGATTTCAAATTCTTTCCTCAGTCAAGAGCAGGCGCTTGGGGGCCCAGGGCAGGGGTCTCATTCTAAATGTGGAAACCACTGCTGGCTAATAGATTGAAGCGGGGAGCTCCTGGGGACCCGGTGGGACCAAACAACTGAGTTCATTAAGGGAGCCAGGAAGCGGCCATGGGGGTCTTGTCCATCGACAACTTGGCAGGACACAAAGTATTTTACCGAAAGGAATCTCACAGCTGGAAGGAGCAGGTGCGGGCAGAGCAGAGCCAGTGCAAACGCTGGAGAGAGATTAAGGCAGGAAGGAAATTGGATTTTCCCAAGTTCCGAAGGGGAGGGGTGAACTAGGAGGAGAGAAGTGGCGAGAGAAAGAGAGAGAGGGACTGAAATTGATTTAGGACTTGAAATAAATATCCTTAACCAGCAAAGGGGTTGTCATTCTGCATTTTCACAATTTAGCAGACCCAAAGCCCCAGCGTTAACCGAATCCATGCCTTCAACAGAAGGGGAGATTATCAGTTGTTGAACAGGAACAACTAAAACTAAACAGAAAATTTTCACATCCTCATTCCCCCAGGAGCAGGACCTGGTGCCAGGAAAATTGCTTCTCCCTGCTGACTCTCTGCCCACTCAGTGTTCCATGTCTCTGGACAAAGTGACATGCTCCCAGCCCTGGCCTTGGTGGTGGTGGCCCCATGCTGTAGCTCTGGATGGATGTCAGCAAGTGGCAGGTTCTCCTCAGGGCAGAGAAAAAGAAGGCCAGTACCAGAAACCAACAAGCTGCAAGGCTTTCCTTTCAAACAAGGATAAGTGGAAGGTGGCTGCATTTTCAGAAAGCTATGGTATTCTATCTCTAATATCCTTAGGTTCAACTTGGAGCCATGTTTCCTCCCCCACTTCCTCTAACTCCAATTATTTGGAAGTAACATTTTATTTTCTGGATTTGACTCACAAAAACAAAACAAAGCAAAACACACACACACACACACGCACACCCCAAAAATAAAAACAAAAACAAAAAACAAAAAAAACCATGAGAAGGTCAACTAGATATAATGGCACAATAAATCATATTTTAAAAACCAATAAAGGGTCATGAAAAGTGAAAAAAAAAGATCTGTGTAAAATAAACTCAGAATGGATTAAAGACCTACATGTAAGGCCAGACACTATAAAACTCCTAGAGGAAAATATAGGTAGAACACTCTATGACATACATCAAAGCAAGATCCTTTTTGATCCACCTCCTAGAATCATGGAAGTAAAATCAAGAATAAACAAATGGGACCTAATGAAGCTTAAAAGCTTTTACACAGCAAGAGAAACCATAAACAAGACAAGAAGGCAACCCTCAAAACGGGAGAAAATACTTGCCAATGAAGCAATGGGCAAAGGATTAATCTCCAAAATATACAAGCAGCTCATGCAGCTTAATACCAAAAAAGCAAATAACCCAATCCACAAATGAGTGGAAGACCTAAATAGACATTTCTCCAAAGAAGACATACAGATGGCCAACACACACATGAAAGGATGCTCAACATCACTAATCATCAGAGAAATGCAAGTCAAAGCCACAATGACATATCACCTCACACTGGTCAGAATGGCCATCATCACAAAATCTAGAAACAGCAAATGTTGGAGAGGCTGTGGAGAAAAGGGAACTCTCCTGCACTGTTGG
Source organism: Hippopotamus amphibius kiboko (assembly GCF_030028045.1). Taxonomy (NCBI): domain Eukaryota; kingdom Metazoa; phylum Chordata; class Mammalia; order Artiodactyla; family Hippopotamidae; genus Hippopotamus; species Hippopotamus amphibius. The sequence goes on along the minus strand of NC_080193.1, from coordinate 89,178,697 downwards.
TGGGAATGTAAGTTGGTACAGCCACTAAGGAAAACAGTTTGGAGGTTCCTTAAAAAACTAAAAATAGAACTACCATATGATCCAGTAATCCCACTACTAGGCATATACCCAGAGAAAACCATAATGCCAAAAGAAACATGTACCATAATGTTTATCGCAGCACTATTTACAATAGCCAGGACATGGAAGCAACCTAAATGCCCATCAACAAATGAATGGATAAAGGAGATGTAGCACATATATACAATGGAATATTACTCACTATAAAAAGGAATGAAATGGAGCTATATGTAATGAGGTAGATAGACCTAGAGTCTGTCATACAGAGTGAAGTAAGCCAAAAAGAGAAAAACAAATACTGTATGCTAACTCATATATACGGAATCTAAAAAAAGAAAAAAAATGGCACTGATGAACCCAGTGACAAGACAAGAATAAAGATGCAGATGCAGAGAATGGACTGGAGGACACGAGGTTGGGGGCACAGGGGGCAAAGGGGAAGCTGGGACGAAGTGAGAGAGTAGCATAGACGTGTATATACTACCACCTGTAAAATAGCTTGTGGGAAGTTGCTGTATAACAAAGGGAGATCAACTCGATGATGGGTAATGCCTTAGAGGGCCAGGATGGGTGGGGGGGGGGAGTAGAGGGAGGGAGGGAATATGGGGATATGTGTATAAATACAGCTGATTGACTTTGGTGTACCTCAAAAGCTGGAACAAGAGCATAAAGCAATTGTATTCCAATAAAGGGCCTAAAAAAAAAAAAAAAGATCTGCGTGCATTCCAAAAAAGGCAGGTACTTCATCCATACACTCACGAGTCACCTTGTGGCTGAGAACACAGCCTTTACTTATAAATACTGAGGGTCCCAGGTGGTCTTTTCCCTCCTGGATATTTGCCCCTCCAGATGTTCTCACCACAGAAGATTTTGGAAGGGGGTTAATGTACTTGCATTTAAAGACAATGGCAATTACACTGGAAAACTTTTCCTTATTATTCATACTTAATCTTTAAATTGTGATCGACATTCTATAAAGTCCCTCTCACATACATTGTTGTGTTTAGTCCTTAAAAGAATCCCATGAGTCAGGCGATGTTATGATCCTCATTTTCCAGTTGAAGAAACTGAGGCTCAGAGAGCTTGAGGCAAGCAGGGCCCAGGTCACATAGCTGGTAAGCAGGTCTGTGTGACTCTGAATCTGTTGCTCCCTCCCCTACCCCTTGCTGTAAGCCTTTGGAAGGCAAGCATCCTGGCAGGGTGCTCTGCAGGGCCCCCAACACAGAGACTTGTGTAGGCAACTGTTTAGCTGAAGATGGAGGAGGAGGGTCCCTTTCCCCACCATCCCCATGTTACCCTTGGTTCTTGTTAACCCATGATCCCTATTTGCTCTGTCCCCTGTCTCTTCATATACAATGTAACCTCCTCAACTCCCAAACCTACTCCATATGCCAGATTGCTGAATTTGCTGGAGTGGCTAGAAATATGCAAAAAATATAGCCCCAAGACCCAGACCCAGCCCTTTCTTCCCTAGTAGTTCTGCTGGAAAGCACAGGGCCCTTTGGCCTCGAGGATGGAAGAAAATGACAGGGAAAATTGAGAGGACCCAGCAAATATTTGTTGAACTGATTATTTTCCAGACAAGTCCACTGAACACATCACATAAGATATCTCATTCTCTCAGGCTTCTAGCCAATTTTTACATCCTTCTCATTTTTGTCTGACCCCTTTTCAGTCAGGAACAGAACCTGGCTCTAGGCCCCAATCAGAAAAGAGATGAATGCAAACTCACCTGTGAGACCTGTGAAAGGACCACATCTAGGCTTTGCCCCTTAGATCTCTCTTTATGCTGCCTCACTCTCCCTGAATCCCTTCCCACATCTAGCCCCTCCTCATCTGGGAATTTTCAATGGCTCTTCACTGACTCTAGGATTAACTCCAAATTTCTCAACAAGGCATTTTACAATTCCATACCATTCAAACACTATTCATGCAGTGTGTGCATGAATACATTGGATGGATGTATAGATGCATGGATAGATGGATAGATAAACAGATGAATGCATGGATGAATGGATAAATGGATCTAATACCCAATTTCCTGTTAGAACATTTCCTCTGCACCCATGAGGGAGCAGCAGTCTTCTGCCTCTGGGGAAAATGAAGAACCTTATCCCTTTCCTGCACATCCCTGTCCCACATGCACACACCATTACCACTATCGACATCTTGGCCTCTGCAGTTTTTATGGCTCATAATCTACTCTATCAGCCAGGGGAAGAGCCACCCCCTAAAAGGTGAACTATCCTGGAGCTCTAGGCTTTAAGGCTTCTAAGAACAATGAACAATGTTGACTCAGATAATTTCCTTCTCAAGCCTCTGCTTCCTGGTTTGTAAAATTGAGGTCTTCATATAGAGCAGAGTTGGGACCTCAAAAGCCCCTCTTTTTTTTGGGAATAAACAATATTCTCCAATTCTTAGACATTAGCCATCTAAAAAATGCAGCTGCGGAAAGATATTTGGAAAATCCCCCAAAGTATTTGCAAATGCAGTATCCTTGAGTGTAGCCAATGGATCGTGACCTCTGCCTAAGGCTGGAAAGTCCAAACTGAGAAGCTCCTGAAAGGGGCCCCAGGGTGTATGGGTAGATGGCCAAGATCAAGCTCACCCCTGCTACCCGCTTCTGCTGCTCCTGCAGCTGGGGCCATGTAGGAAGGCGATCTGAGCAACCTGAGAAAGATAGAGTCTTTCATCACTCGCCTCTGCATTCTCTGACCCTTGGTATCTCTGGGCCCTACTACACATTTTCTTCCATGTTCAAATTAACCTAACATCTCTCTTTTATCATTCTTAATTTTTTTAGTCATCATAATGAAGAGCTTCGGGGCCTATTTACTGCTCCCCACTGAGCAAGAGTTGGATTTTTATTTCTTGTGAATTGTGAACAAGAGCTCTATTTGTTATTGCTTTTTATGAGTACATACTCCATTCCTGATGATAGTTGCTTAATAGGCCAGGGTGAAGAAGTAAGTGATTCTACAGATGCTCCCTTGCTTCCTCCTCAAACTTCTCAACCACCCACTACCCCATGATGTTTCCATCTGTGAAACATGAGAGACACTTACACGACCCCTCAACCACCCTGAACTCGAAGAAAGCCTATTCCCAGGCTGGTCCAGCACTGTTCTAGTAGATTCATGAGCCTTAGCCTAAAACAGAACACTGAATCCTGGATCTAATGGAAGCTGGCCTAAAGTCTCCATGTGGCCAAGGACAGAGCATGAGGGTTAGGAATTAGAGGTTCCACCAGAGCCTGTTCCCAGATAAATCCTTTCCCTCCCTGGGCCTGTTTTCCTTCTGTAAAGGAGGAAGACTTAATTTACTTCCAATATCAGTGATAATTATAAAGCATCTCTGAAAAAACTACTACCAGGAAATGTGAAAGCATATTATGAAGAAAGGCATAGAGAAGACCTGATTAAATGGAAAAACACTATGTTCACGTAAAGATGTCAAGTGTCCCAGATTAATCTGTAAATTTGGTGCAATCACAATCTTCAGGAAACTTAAGATGATTCTAAAATCCATATGGAAGAACAATTACATAAGAGTAATCAACACAACATTAGGTAAAATGAAGAAAAGAACGCAAAAGGAAATTCACCCCATCAAGTAAAATAATTATAATACCCTAGAAATGTTTAAAATGTGGTATTGGTTCAGGAATAAATGAATAGGTCAATGCAACAGAATAGAACAACTACAAATTAACTGAAGTGTGGCCTCCCAAAGAAGCCCCCACCCTTGATCCCTGGAGACTATGAATATGTTAGATAACGTATTAGTTTGCTAGGGCTGCTATAATAAAACACCCCAGACTGGGCAGCTTAAACAACAGAAACTTACCTTCTCACAGTTCTGACGTCGGAAAGATCAAGATCAAGGTGCCAGCAGAGTTGGTTTTCTCTTGGGCCTCTCTCCTTGGTTTGCAGGTGGCCAACCTATTTCTGCCTCTTCACATTGTCTTTTCCTCTGTACTCATGCATCCCTGGTGTCTCTTTGTATGTCCAAATTTCCTCTTCTGAAAAAGACACCAGTCAGATTGTATTAGAGTCCAACATATGACTTCACTTAACCTTAATTACCTCTGTAAAGTCACTTTCTGCAGATATAGTCACATTCTGAGGTACTGGGGGTTGGAGCTCCAACATATAAATTATGGGGAGATAAGAATTAGCCCATAACACATGGCAGCACGGAATTAAAGCTGCAGATGGAATTAATCAGCTCATTTTGAATGAGGTGAGGAGATTATCCTAGATTATCTAGGTAGCCCAGTGTAATCACAAGGGTCCTTCTAAGTGAAAGAGGGGAACATGAGGGTCACCTTCAGAGTGATGCAGCATGAGAAAGACTTTACTGGCCATTGCTGACTCTAAACAAAAGGGGGCCATGAACCAAGGAATGTGGGCAGCTGGAAAGAGAAGGAAACAGATTCTCCCCTAGTGCCTCCCCAAAAATGCAGCCCTGCCAACACCTTGATTTTAGCCCCATGAAACCATTGCAGACTCTGATCTCTGGAACTGTAAGATAATAAATTTGTGTTGCGTTAAGCCACCAAATCTGTGTAACTTGTGACAGCAGCAATAGGAAACTAATACATCTTGTATATGAAGGAATTAAGATATGATAAAAGCATCATTTCAAATCACTGGAAAAGGATAGACAATTAGCTAGTCATCTGGTTAAAAATAAATAAATGAAATCAGACTTCTATGAAATGTCATTCACAAAAATGAAGTCCAGATGGATTGAAAAACTTTAACAATCTGCCCATGAAAGTATTGGAAGAAAATATGGGATAATGTGTTTATGACTTTGGAGTAGGGAAGGGGAAATACATAACAAAAGATTAATAAACTTTACAATATTAAAATATAAAACACTTGTTGCAAAAGACACCATCAACAAAGTCAAAAGACAAGCAAAAAGGGGAGAAACACATTTGCAACCTACATACTCTTTGAATTTTGTTGTTGTTTTTCCTTCTTGAAAACAAAAGCTCCATGGAAACACAAGGCTTTGTTTGACTAAAGTGAAAAACAAATTATGATTTCTTAGGGCATTTCTTCCCTCTATCTTTCCCACCTTCTCTGGCTCGATTTCCTTGCACACACCTGTGGAGTCAGCTAAGTTCAGCCAGTGTTCACAGGAAAGTACTGCTGAAAGGCTAACCTATTTAGGACTTGCTGAACATGTGGCTGAAATCAGGTCTTTATTTCCTCTTTTTCTCTTCTTCCTGGGCACACAACAGGACTACATTCCCCATGCTTGCTTGCAGTTAGATGTGTCCACCGGAGTCCTAGACAATGGAAGATGGGCACATGGTCTTTCTCCTTTTTCTGACTTGATACAGATGAGGATGCAAACTTGGAAGCCAAGTGCTGAAGTTACAGAGCCATAGATGGAAGGAACTTGGGTCTCTGACCATCGTCTAGAAGAAAGTCACCAAGTGACAGAAATGCCTTATTGGGCTTATGAGAGCTAGAAAGAATTATATTTAAACAATAATATATTTTTTAGTTTGTGTTGGTTTCAGTCTCTGGTGTAACATTAATGCAGAGGCCAACCTGACTTCGTTTGGCAACTTTCTTGGTCTGAGCTCTCCTCAACAGCCCAACTGAGCCTAAGGATTCTTTGGGTTAAATTACCTCTTTTACAAACCACACCAGTATGTTGTCTCATGACTGGGCTCTGGAGCTGCCTGCAGTTCCTCAGTCACTTCAGTGGTACCAACAACACAGAACGAGCCGAAGAGATGACCTTCGTCTCCCTCTGCCCAGCAGCCTTGCCCTCCCTACCTCTTGCCACACCCAGACAAGAAACAAACCATAAAACATGTCCCTGCCACTTGCTGGCATTCAATGGCCCTCACCCAGGGCTGCAAACTGGAGATATGAGGACCCAGCAGAGCATGTTTTGTCCCCTGTGTCCATGATGTCATTGCTTGGACAGCCACATATCAGATATCACTTTCACCCCAAGAAAGGACAGGTGAGCCATAGAAACGAATTCCCTACTACCCTCTGACACCTCTTCCAAGTGGCCACCCTATTCACCCACTCTCTCTGATCTAGCTTCTACACCAGAATCAGGGACACACACCCTGGAAAAGGAGTGTTGCTGGAAGGGATGCTGTTGGAACTCCTTAAAGACCAGGCTTTGTTGATCTGTGTATCCTCCATCCCAAGGCGCACAACTCCAAGAGCACAAAGATGAACTTGCATCTGAATAGCTATTTAGAGAATGCCTGTTTGTGTCCATTCTCTTTCCCTTACACATGGCAGACATTGAGTAATTCTACCCGGACTGGATTGGAATGGAATTGGATCAGGAGCGAGCTGTCAGCTGAAAAGGTGCCTCTTCCCCTATTCCCCCAGGGAGAGCTGCTTTTTATTCCCTCCTCTGTGCATCCACAGATCTTTCTTGGTGTTTCTGTTTAGCCCTTGCCATGCAAGGTTGCAATGTATCTATTTCCATGTCTGCCTTCCCAATGTACAACAAACTCCCCAAATACAGAGTAGCCATGTCCTTTTCATTTTTATAGCTCCAGGCCTGATACACAGGTATTCCAAGGACAAGTAAATAAATTAATGAACAAACCCTGGCCTGATGGAGCCACCTTTCCACCAAAAGGAATTACAGCTTTAAGTCTGTTAACTTTTAGAGACAAATAGAAGAATAAGAAATGGAGCATTAAGGGAGCCTGAAAGGGCATCAATTCCATCCTTCCAATGCAGGAAATCCCTCCAAAGGATTCCAGATTTGAATCTTTGATTTAAATACTCCCTGAAATTGGAAGTTTACTGCCTTATTAAAACAGTCACTTCCACTGTTAGACAGCTTTGGTTGTTAAAATGTTCTTCCTTCTAATCAGCAAAAGCCTTCCTCCTGCTAACCTCTCTGTGGGATTAAGTTGTGTCCTCTAGAGAAAACATCTCTGATCATCACAGAGATTCTAGAAGCTGCCATGGTCCTGCTTCCTGGGCCATCTCAGATCTGTCACTTCTGGTAAGTATCATGCACAGCCAAGGAGTTCCTTTCCCTGACTCCAGCTAGGATTCTCAAATATATATCCTGTTCCTTTCAGAAGAATACCCAGAGGAAAGAAATCCAGCCTATTCCTCTTTATTTGCTCCTGGTGCTGAAACATCCTAGCGCTCACTTCTAATCTAAATTCCTTTTATTGCAGTCTCTGTTGCTTGCTTCAGTAAAGAAAGAGAACTTTTGGCCCCTGTCCACTACATAAAGCCTAACCAATCCCTCTCTTTTCCTCCTCCTCTGGTACATGCCCTTGGCAACCCAGGCTTCTCTTTATGAGCTGATTCACAGGCTCTGAGTGAACAAAGCCCTCCCGTAGCACCCTCCAGGCCACGTGTGGCTAAGCCCGCAGCATCCCAGTGACCAATGCAGCCCGGAGGTCGTGGCTCTATGCACAGTGCCAGCAGGGCCCAGGACACATCCCAAGGCCCCTGTGCCCACAGCGTCACCACTTGGACAGCCACATGTGGGAGCACCACCTCCACTAGGGGATGGAAGGACGTGAGAACCAGCAGGTCCCTCTGGGCAAACCTATTGTGGACTCCAACCCTCCCCCGCTGACCAGACCCGAAGAGCACTGGCCCCCATGCCAAGAGCTTAATTACTTTGCAAGAGGACATTTGTAACTGGACTTCCTCTTTGTTCTCAGAGAATGCTGGGAGTGGGCACCAGAACAAAGGCGGGTTTCTGCAGAACACGGGTGAGGGGGGACCCGTGCTGTGAATCTGGGTCTGGGCCCATGTGTGCAGAGGGCCAGGAACACGGGGTCAGGGGTGGGGGGGAGGAGGTGCTGGGGAAGCATGAGGACAGGACTCAGAGGGGACGAAATCCTCACCTGAAAGGTCCAGCAGCCCACTCACTGGGCTCCCACTACACCCAGCCCTGTCTGAACTGATCTGTGGAGCCCTAGAGGAAAAAATGCCTTGACAGCTTCTCTCCCTCATCCCCCTGAACCTGGAAGGCCATTCTCTTAAAAAGGAGTCTCTTTTTCAGTTTTAGGAAAATGCATTGGGTTGGAGGGAGTGCGAGGCTGTGTTGCTCTCCTGATCTAGGGTTTTTACTCTTGTTATTAGAATAATACTCTTGATGTCTGGCCTCCAACCCTCCAGCTACTTGATGATGTGAGTCCACGGAGACTCATAAAAGGCTACCGGGGCATCCTTCAATGTGCAGAATATGCTCAGTGGTCCCTCACTCCATTGACTCTCCCTCCTGACCTCTCTGGGAAGAAATTCCTTTGGTATAAGAATTCTCCGAGGTAATGCTCTGCAGCAGTATTAGCAAAGGAAAGGTCTGGGTGTGATCAGTGCTCTACTCTGAGAGAATTGAGCAAGCAGAGCCCGCTTCTACGCAGGACCAAAGAGCTTCTCTGGCCTGAAGAGGCCAAGAGGGGTGCAGAGAGAGGCAGAGAGAAGACCTAAACATGGGGAAGAGAAGCAAAAAAGAAGCAAGTGTGAGAAGGAATGCCAGGATGCCCATCCAAGACTGACAAGCTGCCAGCTGAAAGACAACGCCTTAGAAAAAGTCATCTTTGCCACCAGCCTCCCATTCCCCTGGGCTCTGTGTTTGTGGTTACCCAAAGCTATTTTCTTTCTGTAATGGACATACCTTCTCTCTTTTCTGAAGGGCACCATGTGCACCCCTGTGAGTCACCTTCCTGTGTATGTCACAGCCACTTCCAAATCATGCTTTGGCTTGCTCGCTTTTCTCCAGAATCTCTCTCTCTCCTCTCACTTTCCACCCAGAGATTTAAAAGGAAACTTACAAAGAAAAGAAACTCATGAATTGAATATCAAATTTGAGCTAGGACATGAGAGAAATGATTTACATAAATGTTTTCATCTCTTCCTGCTAGCTACACAGGTGGGTGTAATTTTATTATCTAAGGGGGATACACATTTCTCAGGTGAGGAAACTGAGGCCGGGGAAATGAAATGAGTAGCCCTGCGTCACAGAGGTTGGGCCCTGGGTCTATGAGACTCCAAAGGCAGGCCTTCATGCTCCCTCTATCAGCTCTGAGTCTCTGTAACAAACCCTGACCCACCCCCATACCTCCCATAATCCTTTAGCCCTGCTACTGATCTGAGCACATGACCAAATCTGGGCAGAAGGAAAAACAGCATCCTACAGCCAACTTGGAAGGCTAGCGATAAGCCCTAGCACTGGGTCAGACCTGTGCCTGAGACTATGGGCATGGAAGCTGCCAGGAGGAGATGAAGTGTCTGGATAGAAACATTAGCCACAGCACACAGGACTCAAGGGCCAGGAAAGGGCCCCAACTCACTAATAGTCAAGCTTCTCTAAAAATCACAGTGTGCAGTGGCCTGGGCTCAGCCTGACATCACATTACCAAAGTGATGTCAGGAAGATGTATTTCCCAAATATGGTGCATTCTCAGTTCTCTGTTTTCCTCTTTAAAGCACAACTGTGAATCCTAGAGAGATCTCTGAACACAGGAAACATACGGAGGCTTTAGAATCACAGACTATATAGTCCAGAGAGGATCTGCAAGTTCATCTAGCCAGACCCCTTCTGGGAAGTTAGCAGCTCAGAGAGGAAAAGTATTATCTAAGTTGGACTGTGGCAGAAAGTGGACTGAACCCTGGGTTCTCTGAAATGCCATCCAGGAGCCCCCCAGGTGTCCCAGGTCAGATGATCAGATGACCCATTTAGGTTCCCTCCATCTCCAGAATGCCATGGGGGTAGTAGAAGTGGCTGTTACAGGAAGCCCCAAGAAAGGCCGAGCACTCACCGCTGTCAGGGAGAGAAGTCTGTCCCTGCCACCCCCTCATGCTGCCCGCCTCCTCCCGCCCCAGCATCTCCTCTTCCACAGGACAGCCAAAACTGACTTCTGTTCCCTTCCAAATACACCAGCCTCATAAATACACAGAAGAAGCTTGTCTGCTCCCCAACTGTTTCTGTGTCGTCTGAGTCAAAGGAGACAGAACAAAGACTCCGTGTGTTGGGCAGATAGGGCTCAAAATGGCTGAGGATTCAAGGATAGAGATAGGGTTCATAGAGCAGGATGGGAGAGGCCAAGGTCTCTCCACAGGGATCTAAGAAAATGAAGAACCACGGAGGGCAGTCCATCAAACTCCCGAGAGTCCATTTCTCGGTCTCCAGCCAGAGATTTCTGACCCTAATTCATAAACAGCCCCTTTGCCAAGGCTCAGGAGCCCTTGACAGACTCTGGCTTCAGTTTCTTTTGTTTGGCTTTTATCTCAAGAAGAAATGGAACTAGAAACTTAGCTGAGAAGAGATTCCTTTAACCCACCTAGAGAGGGACTAGACCACTTCACCAGGCCACTCTTTGCCCAGGAGGCCCTCCTGCAGTCCCCTCTCTGCCCCCAGAGAAGCCCGGCCCTCTTTGCCCCTCCAAGATTGTCTGCCACCCACCGACTTCCATGTCAGGGTTTAAAACTGCCAGCTAGCCCAGTTTCCCTACACATGCTCCCAGATTATCTTACCATGGAGGGGTCATCTGACACAGAGATCTCACTGTGTGGCTCAGGAAAACATCCTGACAGCCACAGAAAAGTAAATTGAGACACAAATTCAGGCCAGCCAGAGCCAGCAGCAACACGGCCTTGGCCTGACAGTTCTCGCTTGTAAACAGCTCTCCTCTTCCTCTTGTTTTCCCCTCTCTCTGTTTTCTTTCCTAAGGATTGAGTTGTTCATCTTCATTGTTCCATAGATGGAAAGGGAGGTCGTTCTGAGCCGACGCCAAGCACTGTGTGTTCCTTACGGTTTGGTTTGGAAACAACTTGAAACTCTCTGCCTGCCCCCGCCCTCCTGCCCACCAAACATCCCCCGCCGTCCCCCCAACTCCTGTGATCTCTCCTCTTAGAGCCCCATGAAGGCTGCTGCAGAAGCAGTGAGCCTTTTTCCAATCCACCCTAACCATGTGCAAGCCGGAGCAGGCCAGTGGAAATATTGCCATCCTATCTGAGATTGGGAGGGGAGAGCTTATTGGGAGGGTGAGCACTGAGAGGCAGACACAGCCTCCCTGGGAATCCTGATGTCTCCACACACAGTTGAGGCAGAGTCCAGAATCCCAACTTACTGAGTGCGGCCTGAGGATGACTCCAGACGTGATGCCGCCCCTCTGCTCTCCTGGGCCAGCGGGCACCTAGTAAGCGCCTGGAAGAAGCAAAGGTAGACCAGAGATAGAGCATCGTGAGGAAGGGAGCAGGGTCTCGCCCGGTGTGTTGGTCACTCTCCATTCGCCCTCCACCCACCCCAGATCCATCCTCTGCTCTGTTGTGTGCCCTGGAACCCCTGGAAATGACTTCACCCACTGCTTTCTGGCACCCAGCAGGATTCAGCCAATGGGGTATTCCAGGAGGCAGCTGGAGCGTGGAGGCACAGAGGTGTCTTCTCGTGCTGCATTTCCAGCACATCCCTGCCCCACCCCAGCTCCCCCAGACAGCCCTCACCAAGCTTTGGAAATACTGTCCCTTCCCTTGTGTCTGCAGCCCTAAAGTGGTCACCGCTTCTGCTGCTTTGGGTCTCCAGGTTCCTCAACTTCCCTTTTGTGCTCTTTTACCATCCTGGCCTCTCTCCTGGAAGCAGCCCACACATTCAGAGTCATGTTTAAACCATCTGAGATGGTTCTTGCCAGGACCCCAACTGAAGCACCCAGTATATTCAATGCAAGTGTGGAGGTTAGAAAAAGGAGGAGGGGGCTGTCCACCCTGAGGCAGTCACGTGTGGTCCCTGAACCAGCAGCATCAGCACCACCCAAGGACTTGGTAGAAATACAAATGTGTGGGCCCTGCCTAAGACCTAGTGATTCTGCCTGAGCCCTAGTGATTCAGGAATTCTGGAAGTGGGTCCCATAGCCTCAGCGTTAACAAGATTTAATTTTAACAATCTCACTTAGCATCTCAGTTTTAGCAGTCACTTCTGGGTGATTCTGACACACAGGAAAGTTGGAGAAATACTGGTCCAGAACCTCAGAAGCTGTGGGTCCCAATGAGAAACACCTTTCCCTCTCCCTCCTCTCTCTCTCTCTCTCTCTCTCTCTCTCTCTCTCATTCCCTGCCCGTTCCTATCTCACCCTGAAGGGAAGCAAATAAGGGAACAGAGCATCCAGATTTTCCAAAATCACAGAAATTGGGTTCCTCCCCCTAGGCCATCTAAAGATGACCCTGCAGGTGGCATTTACCACCTGGATGGTAGCTTAGGCTAAAGAGGTCATTGTGAGTGGACGGTCCCTTGCTGTGTAAAGGGGACAGATGTTTTTTGATGCAACCAGTAGCTGGTGCTTGCTGTGCCTGCTACTCTCTCAGATTCTTTGCACAGAAACACAGAGGATCAGCCCAGACTCTTTGTTCTCAAATGCATGAATTGACAGCACGTTGGCCCGCAGAGACTGCCTAAATGCTATCTCCCAGCTGTGCCCAGCTGTGTCACATGGCCTGAAAGGCTGTGCTTTTTCATGGTTAGGAAAGTTTTCTTAGGCTCTTTCTGCTTGCACGTGGCTCTTTCTCACCCTCCTTATATCAGCCATGTAGGATCTAATTCACATTTGCAATGGAAACATTTGGACTCTGGGGGGAAAGACAGACTTCAGTTGAAATCTGACTAGCCATTGTACCAGCTGTGTGCCCACAACCAGCGACTTCATTTCACGTCCATCTCCTTTTGTAAAATAGGAGTAATGATCTGTCTTTCAGAGTGGGGTGAGGATTAATTGAGACGACACGTGCAGTGTCTTAGCACAAGGAGTGGCACAGACTAGGTGTTAATTAAAAACTCCCTTTCTTTCCATTCCTCCTCCTGGAACACTATAACCCTGTATTTTCTTTTCTTTTTTTTTTTTTTTAAGATTTATATATTTATTTATTTATGTATTTATTTATTTTTGGCTGCATTGGGTCCTCATGTTGCACAAGCGCTTTCTCTAGTTGTGGCGAGCGGAGGCTTCTCTTCCTTGCAGTGTGCAGCCTTCTCGTTGCGGTGGCTTCTCTTGTTGTGGAGCACAGGCTCTAGGCGCAGGGGCTTCAGCAGTTGTAGCCAGTGGGCTCAGTAGTCGTGGCACACGGAGTTAGTTGCTTGGCAGCATGTGGGATCTTCCTGCACCAGGGATCGAACCCATGTCTCCTTGCATTGGCAGACGGATTCTTAACCACTGCACCACCAGGGAAGTCCCAACCCTGTATTTTCTAGGGTGAAGAAGTGGTATATGGGAAAAAGAGCAGAACCTGGAGTCAGATGGCCTGTGCTTGTCCCAGTGCTGCCACTTACTCTCTGTGTGTCTTTGGGTAATTTACTTGACCCTTATGCATCTATAAAATGGGGATGATAACAGCTCCCACCTTATGGAATGATCATCACTTTTAACTCCTGGCATATATAAAACCTGGCATATCTATATCTCTCTGGATGTCAGCTGCTATTATTCATTATTAATAATATTACTATTGTATATCCTAGGTGAAAAACTGAGATGCAAAGGCTCTCAGCAGGAGATCAGCAAATAGGGATAGTGGGGCAGCATGTTCGAAACTGGGACCACATTAACGTGCCTCCTTACATCTTGCTCACCCCCAATGTTTGGGAAAAAATTAATATGTATCTTGGGTGAGAGTTTAGGACATTAGAGGCAAGAAGACCAGCAAAGAAAGGGTGAAGAATCTGGAAAGAAGAGGAAGAGAGCCTGGTTTGGGCTGGCGGTAAGAGAAATGGAAAAACTGGGCCAGATCCAAGGACAGGGTCTCTGAAAGGTCTTTGTCACAAGGACCTTGGCTAGTTTCTCCACTGCCTAGGGAAGAACCGGTCTGTTTTCCTTCTCTGTGTCCCTGCAGAGTTGTCACCACCACCCACTTTGTTCACGCCCTTCCCTACCCTGTAAAGTCGTTCCTTCTTTCTTCCCCTTCCAAACCCTTCTGGATCCAGCTCTATTCCCACTTCCTCTGGGATACTCCCTGGTGGGTTCATCCTCCTCCTTCCTCCTTCTTGTCTGTAGACCCCTATATGGGCTGTGGTCAGCTCCAGGCCTCTTAGCACAAATTTGTCTTCATTCCTAGCCAGTTTGCTGTGGTTTCACACATGCAAGTCTTCTTCCCCAAATCATCATAGGCTTCTTCCTGAGGGCAAGGACTGCATCTTCCATTGCTTCTGCACCAGGGCTCTGAAAGAGGTTAGACTGAGCCCCCAAGGAAACATAACAGGTCCATGTGAAAGCTTTGAATAGCAAGAGGATCCTTTGCACAAGGCCTTTCCAACCAAATCTCAGTCTCTGGATGCTTCCCTGCTCTCAGATCCCTGGGACAAGTGAAAATGGAAAAGGAAAATGCAGCACAGTGTTCTTTTTCCATTTTAGGGATTTGCTGTCAGCATGTTCGCCTGGATCCTAACCCCACCCTAAAAAAGCCCATGGCCACCTGCTCCCCAGGTAGCTCCAATGCTCTGAAGTTCTTCCTCCACCCTCAGAAGAGCAGTGGACAAAGGTGCCAACTAAGAAGACTTTCTCTTGGATGCCCCTCTGTTTTCTTCCCTCACCACAAATCAGCAGCGAGAGGTTAGATGGCAAAGTTAGGTTGAAATATGGGTTAAGCAACAAAGGTATATGTTGATAAGAATTAACATAAAATTCTAAATTCCAAATTCAAAAAAACAAGGGCAGAAATGTAACATGGTAAGACCTAATTTAAGTTGACTTCAGGCTCAATATAAAATAATAAATACTATTAAGAAAGTTAATGCAACCCAGATACATTGATAAATACCTAATGTTCAAAACAATAGAAGTGATATTTCCACTTTACTAAATGCGTTACTCAGACCAGAACTAGAACATTTGGGATTTTTTTAAGAAGGGCATCAACCATAGACAGGGGAAGACAAAACCAAAAAAGGGTCTATAAACTGAATCACAAAAAGAATGTTAGAAGGAACTGGAAACATTTAGCCTAGAGAAGAAATGTCTCATGGGGATATGATCCCTGTTTTCAAATGTTTGAAAAGTGTTCGTGTAAGAAAGACACTATTTATTCCATTACTCCAAAATAAGGGAAAGCAGATTTCAGTTCAAGCAGAAATTTTCTTTCATGTTCTCAAAAACATAATGGATTACTTTGTGAAGTGGTGAGTTCCCCACCACCGGAAATATTAAGGAAACATGGTTCCGTTCAGAAGCATATTACTTTCTCCAGGAGTCCACTGTCTTTTTGCTGCGCTTGGACTGTTCGGGATACCCCCACAGGGACACTCAGGGGCAGGAGAGCAAGGTTGCTCCAGCAGAATTTATTTATCCATCTCTCCATCCCTTGGCCCATGAGGATGCAGTGTTGCTAGATAAATCAGACAGAGTTAGGCTTGCTGATTGACAAGCTGATGGAAGACATACACCCTGCTGCCCCCAGGAAACAAAGAAGCATAGACAAGGCAAAATGTTTAATGGTGATCTGAAAAAGTATTTCACTTTCTGGAGGAACTCCAGGCAACGAGCAAGGTGGTGGTAGAGAGGTCTGCGATGTGCACTTTGGTCTGCTGAATCACATCAGGAATGGTTGCCTAGTCCCCCTTCCATGAGCGAGATAGTAAGGTCAGAGCTTAAGAAGGTCAGACAATGGCTACATAAGCTGAAATTGCAGCTCTGCCACCTACCACTGTGTGACCTTGTGCACAGGACTTCACCCATCCATGCCTCCTTGCCTCTTCCACAAAATAAGGGTGCTGATCCTCAGAGTACCAGTGATGGCTAACTTTACGTGTCAGCTCGGCTGGGCCACAGGGTGCCCATGTATTTGGGAAAACGTTATTCTGGGTGTTTGTATGAGGGTGTTTTTAGAGGAGATTAACATTTAAATCAGTAGACTGAGTAAAGCAGAAGGCCCTTCATTATGTAGGTGGGCCTCATCCAATCAGTTGAAGGCCTGAATAGAACAAAAGGCTGAACCTCCTCCAAGGAAGAGAGAAGTGTCCTGCCTGATGGCCTTCAAACTGGGACATCAACTTTTTCTAGCAGCCTGCTTGCCTTGGAACTTGAACTGGGACACTGGCTCCACAAATTTTAGACTTGCCAGCCTCCCTAATTTCATGAGCCAATTCTTTATAATAAATCTATATTGTTAGATGATATGTAGGTAGGTAGGTAGATAGATAGATAGATGAGAGAGACCCTATTGGTTCTCTTTCTCGAAAGAACCCTGGCTAATACAGTATCTATCTCAAAAGGTTATATTAAGATCAAATAAGATAATGTAAATGAAGCTCTTTTATCTGATATAGAATAAATGCTCAATAAATGCAAGCTTTTATCTATAAGCCCATTCTTAAACAGCAAAATCATCTAATCCATGCTTTTGCTGTTTGGCCTTTTTTTTTTTTTTTTTTTTTTGAGGGGAAGAGTCAGACTTGTAGACAGGGCTACAAAGCTGTGGACACATGTGATCACTCCCCTAGGAGGGGAATGGCTGCAGTCTGGACATCAGCTGTGTCCTCCAGGCTCGTAAACTCTCCTGCCCAAGGACTTTCCTCAATAGCAGATGTACGTACCAGGTCTCTGGGGAGTTGCAGCCACACATCCTGGTCTACAGAAGGTCCTTCTTTGAGAAAGATAACAGCACAGCCCTGAGACAAGGAGAAGATGAGAGCTTCCCCAGCAACGTCTGGCATCCGTCTACTACATTTCCCAAAAGACTGCCAGCTGTGCCTATCCTCTGTGACTCCAAAACCAAAGCCTTTGTCCAAACTCTGGATACATCACAGCTTCACCCTGTAACCTCCTCCTCCTTTGGTGGAGTCCCTCCCCACTGAAATCATACCCATCATTAAAGAAGGGCTCGCATGCACCTCACCCCTGCCCTGACAGGTTCTGACCACCCCAGCCACCATAATCACTTATTTGCCACTTACAAGACCCTCATGTATTATTTACGGAGTCAATTCTCTTTTAATTTGTACCCACTGCCTTTTGTGAACCCCTTTCCATGCCCCTTAAGGATAGAGACCCCTGTGTCTTAACCTTTCCCAACACTTAGCAAAGTCCCGAATCTAGTCAATTTCTTTGACTGAGTGATCAGTATCCTTGCAACTCCTCAGCCATCAGCACTTCTCCGCTTTTTCTAATCTGAGGCACTGACACCCAAACCTGGATGAGTATCAAGATTACTGGGGAACTCCTGTGAACTGAAGATTCCTGGACCTTACCCCAAACCTATAGAATCAGAACCTTCAGGTCTCGGGTCTTAGAATCTGAATATTTTTAAAGGGGCTCAGATGGTTGTGATGGGTGACAAGGTTTGGAAACTTAGAGATGTAGAAATATTTTCCTGTGGCTGTGGCCTCTCCTCCCCAAATGACTCAACTCTTCCAAGGCTGTGCCGTTAAGCCTGGCTCCTTCTGGCACCCACACACCATTCTCCTGCCCCTTGCCTTTTTCAGTTCACCTAACAACCCTTTTTTTTTAACTCTCCTTCCCTCTACTTCCCTTCCTTGTCAAGAACTTACACATCCCTCCCCTACCCAGCACCCCAGATCCAGCTCCTCCTTAATGGACCCTCATGTGGGCGCTGTCTCTGCTTTAGCCTTCTAACTAGCATGCTTTAGCCTTCTAACTAGCATGCTTCAGAGGAACTGCAGAAATTTTCTTAATTTATATGCTGACTATTTAAGGATGGTTCATCCATGTGTTTGTTCCAAGATAAACTCTCAAGAATATGGCTGGACTTCCCTGGTGGCGCAGTGGTTAAGAATTCACCTGCCAATGCAGAAGACATGGGTTCGATCCCTGGTCTGGGAAGATTCCACATGCCACGAAGCAGCTAAGCCCGTGTGCCACAAATACTGAGCCTGCGCTCTGGAGCCCGCGAGCCACAACTACTGAGCCCAAGTGCTGCAACTACTAAAGCCCGGGCGCTTACAGCCAGGGCTCTGAGACAAGAGAAGCCACTGCAATGAGAAGCCCGTGCACCACAACAAAGAGTCCCACGCTCTCCGCAGCTAGAGAAAGTCCATGCGCAGCAACGAAGACCCAATGCAGCCAAAAATAAAAATTAATTAATTAATTAAAAAAAAAAAGAATATGGCTGATTAGGTGGAATATGCCTAAAATTCTACTTGTGGTCTGTCTCTTACCTTGCAGTAAGTTCCCAAATGAGATTTTAAAAATCCTCATTTAAAGAACTTTAGTGCCTTTGAGAGCATGAGGAGAATTTCGTAAAGATGTAGCCTTCCTAAATGAGGTCTCCCATCCAAAAAGCCAGCAGTCTTAATCCCTGCCTTTCAAGAAATAATTAATGGGCACTTAATTCTAGAATACAAGATTTGGAAGGAAACTTCAACTCCATCTTCTCTGAGGGCTGACAGAGTCACAAAAAGTTCTTAGAACACAAACCAAATGTTTATAGCTTTCTTTAAAACGTTTGTTGTCAAGGAACTTCCCTGGTGGTCCAGTGGTTAACATTCTGTGCTTCCAATGCAGGGTATGTGGGTTCAATTCCTGGTCAGGGAACCACATGCCAGGTGGCACAGCCTAAATAAATAAATAAATAAATAAATAAATGTATAGACTTTAAAAAAAAAAAGTTTGTTGTCAAAGGCCACACCCCTTGTCTGTCCACTCGGAGGTGGAAACAGTTAATACTTTTCTCTGACTGCATTAACCCTTCACATTTTTGTGTCAGCTGTTGGAGGAATTTGACCACAGATCATGTATGGCAGATCCCTCAACAGTGGTTCTATTGATATTTAGGGCAATAAATTCTTTATTGCCCTGGGCATTGTAGGATATTTAGCAACATCTCTGAAATCTGCCTACTAGAGGCCATTAGCACTCCTTTTCTTCCCTTCAGGGGGTGGGGAACAAAATATCCCCAGAGGAGAGTCACTGCCCTTTAGTGTTCTATACAGTTCCCATCCTCCAGGAGCTCACAGTCCCACTGGGGCATCATTCCCTACACCATTATCCACCAAAACCCAGGACAAGCTCTCTAACAGGCCCATGAACAGGAAAGAGGGACACCCAGCTCTGCCAAGGAGAGTCAGAAAAAAGGTTCACAGTGGGGGTGACTTTGGAAGAAAATCTCAAAAACAGAAAGCATTTCCAGAGGAAGGGTATTTCAGGCTGAAGGAACAGTTTGCACCAAAGTCGTGGAAGAGCATGGTGTATTCAAAGAACAGAAAACTCTTCAGAGGAGCAGTTCAGAACCCCTGGTGAAAAATGACACAGCTCAAAAGGCTTAATTGGAATGTTGCCAAGCCCTCTTGACCCCTATGTCATCCCCCTACCCCTGATTTTGAAAATGGATTCACTTTGGAGCAAATGGAGCATGAGTTCTAGTGACAGTAAGTAGATCAGTGGGGTTGCATCACACACTATTAAGTCAAGCCTTAGAGTCTCCATTCATCAGCCTCCCCCAAATCAAAGATGTTGGGGCCAGTATAATGGGCGTTAGAATGCTGACTTTAAACAACATCACGTGAACACCACCTCCATTCAAATGCCTTTCTAGGTCTTTCTGTCAATTCTCGGGAGTTGGGAGTGAAGTCTGGGACAGACGGCCACTGCTGCTGTCCAACGTGGATGAGGAGGATAAGGAGGCAACAGTGGCACAGCAGGAAAGATGCGGGTGAACAAAGGAGGCCTGGGCTGAGAGCCAGGCCACCAGCTATAAGCCTGGCTCTGTTGCCGGCTGTCTGAGTCACTAGAATTCCCCAGGCCTGTTTCATCATCTGTAGATGGAAGGAATTACAATAACTCTCTACCAAGCCTTAGTTAAGCCACATCACCTTGCTGGTCTCCAATTCCCCCAGATGGTCAACGTGGGGACTGAACTGGACCCGTGGTCTGAGAACATTTGGATCAGAATCTCTTTCAGGAGTGATGAAGGCTATACCTTGTCCCCACACCCCAGAAAAAAATGCACACTGATGTCATTTCTTTCATTTAAGGGCATTCTGAGAACTCTCAGAAGCTCCAGCTTAAGACTCCAGTACTAGATCATCTTTTCTAAGATCCCAGCCATCTCTGGAATTCTATGACCCAAAGAGCTTGCATCCAGGTGTGCTTGAGTGGGGCAGTTATCTGCTGATAAAAGGATGGAGCTACCCTGACAGAAGGCACTAAAGGTTTTTCCAAAAAAGAGAAGCTCCCTGTGAGTAGCCATTGCCACTGGTCTTCTCAGTTTCCCTGTGCTCCCTGCTGTCAAACCATCCCTGCCCTCTTCACTGTTCCTTCCACCAGCCTCACAGGCTGGCCTCTGTGCCCCTTCCTCTCATCATCCACTCACTCTGTGTCCCCCTGCACAGGACAGATCACAATGAAATAACCGCACCCGTATCTGTACATTTTTTCCATGTGTTTAACTCCCCTTTTCTTTGTAGCCTCCCTAACCCGTCACTCAGACCCTGCCCAGCTCAGACCCATTGGCTATGCGTGCAGGGCATAGAGAGGTGACTTCTGGAAGACCCTGTCCAACTGACATATCTGATTCTATGTCACTGAGGAAACCTTAGAAAGGAAAATGTTTGTTAAAATTGGTGAAACCTAACAAGGGGGTGGGGACAAGGGAGAATGCCATAATTCCAGCACTCTCCCCACGGAAAGAGGGTGGAAAAACCCAGGACTTCCTGCCTGGATGTCCTTAGATCCCAGCCTCCCCGGAGCCAGAAACCAGTGGAAATGTATATATATTTTAATACACCCTCATTACAAATAAAAATAGTGTTACATCAATACAGGGGTTGGTTGAAGTGCATTCCAACTTTGCTAAACAGGGAATGCATCGAAATGCCTGTAATAAGATCAAGCAAGGCAGTCCTCTGCCAAATTCGGACAGTGGGGAGTTCACACAGCCAGGGAAAATCAGTTCTTCATCGATGTTTCAATATTCAGGGAAGCCAGGGACATACTTCTGTGATTGAAGCAGATTGCCAGCTGCCAATAGTATGATTTAGTTCCTTCTTTATTTCCCCTCTCACTTGAAAAAATTGCCACAAGCACTTGGTGGGCCATCGAGGCCCATGTGTAACACGGATCTCACCTAGATGGAGCAACAGGATGTAGGGGGGATAAGGAAGAGAGAGAGGTGAAGCAAGAAAAGAGGAAGCGGATGTCGAGAGAGTGGGGAGAAGAGGGAACAGGTGAGAGGGGCAAGGAGGGGATGTGGAGAAAGAATGAGGAGGGGGAGGGGAAAGTACAAGAAAAGCAGAAAAATGAGAGAGGGAAGGAAGGACAGAGGAAAATGAGAAGGATGTGGACTGAGGGGAGGTGAGCAGAGGAAAAATCACGTACGGAAAAGGGAGGACAAAGTCTTAAAGATCATAGAGGTCAGCTTCCTTTTAGGTGTCAGGTAGGATGTGCAGGGATGAAGTTAGTTGCCCAAAGTCACTGAGCTCAGAGCAGAGAACCAGGCCCTCCTAACTCCAGCTGAGTGCTCTCCTAGAAAGCAGGATGAAGAGAAGGGAATTAAGACCAAGATGAGAACTTGCGTGTATGCACCCCTGCATGGGGCTTTTGGCTTCTTCAAACACCTATATTATCTAATATAATCTAATATTCTAAAATTTAGCAGGATCTGATATTCATAGAGCCCTGCTTTCTTAGATCCTGGGAGCTTCTTACGAAATGTACCTCAGACCAAGAGGACACTATTTGCTCCCTCATCAGATCATAAATGGTAGAATCAGAGAGCTGAATGTTATCAGGTTGTCACCGGGCTAAGGCCCAGCCTCTGGGTGAATCTCCAAGGCCCCTGCCCAGGCCTCTGGTTTCCCAGGTTGGCAAATATGCTGACAAGGGCGCCTGGAAATCCCAAACTCCGGGGCCCAAGTTCTAGCTTTGGAAGGCTCAGTCACCCCCTCAGAGATGAAGGGCTTTCTGGCTTAGGCATTACCAGTTTTCAGTCTGCCATTTAGTGAATAGTACTGTCCAATGTTGATTTATTTTCATAATGGTATTGTGGTGGTGTAAGATATTAATATTCAGGGAAACTGAGTCAAAGATATACAAGATCTCTCTGTACTATTTTTGTAACTCATAAAATTCTTTCAAAATTAAAAAAAAAAAAAACCTTCATAATGATGTCAAAGGCCAAGTTCTAATTTAGAAGCATCCATCAGTATCTGGGCCCCAGCCTCTGGACTCTGGTCAATGGCTCACCACTCTCCTCTTTCCTTCCCCAGCTCCTTCCCATACAACAATGAGATCTACATAGACACATGTGGACACTGGGCTGCTCTTTCAAGCTCAGGCCACGCCTCCTGACCCTACATAGAGCATCTCCTTGGCTACCCCTGAGGCCTAGGGATGTGTGCAGTGGCTGTGCAGTGCCCCTCTGGGAGAACCGAAAGGCTCAAGACGATTTGAGCAGGGAATTTCAGAGTCTTGGGTACCAGGAACAGAAGCAGGTATGACTCACCGGCTCCAGGGAGGCACACTCTTGGCATCAACCCCCTGAGGAGGGGCACAGGAAGAGAACCTGGAAGTTAAGGATGGCTTATCGGCTTTCTCTGTCTCCATAAAGACAGAGTCTCTGCATGCAATGTGAAGAAGTAGATCCTGTACTCTTCGACCCTGCCCAGACACTCCCCCTCCTCCCCATCCCCTTTCAGGAAGCATCCTGGTTTCACTCCATCCCCAAACACAGAGGTCCATGCCCTTCTCAGTTCCACATCAGCTCCTCAAACTCCTATTGATGCCCTGATTAGGATTATTTGTGTTCAAGTCTGTGTCTCATCCACTATCCTGAGAATTTCTCAAAGGCAGGGACTCTATCTCACTCATCCCTGTGCTCCCAACCCTAAGTCTAGCACATAGATAGGTGTTATCAGATGATGGTTAAACTGTTAGCTCCTCAGAGAGTCAGAAGAGGACAGCAAAGAGGTCAGGAGATTACATTGTCTGGAAACAGGCAATCCTGAGTTCAAATTCTGACTTTCACACTTAATTGGTATGTGACTGTGAAAAAGTCATTTAATATCTCCGAGGCTTAGCCTCCTCCTCAGAGTCATCATCAGATTTGAATGAAACAATGCTGTTGAAGCACTTGGCAGAGCACTTGGCATTCAGTAAGCACTCAATAAATGTCCTGAAATGGCCAGATCAGACTGCCAGTATCATGCGCCAGTCCACAGATGAGCCAGTCTGCTCACACCTCAATGGCTCTGTCACCGTTATCTTTTTTTAGGTACAGGGAGAGCCTCAACAGAAGACAGATGAGGTAAATCCATCCAAGTGACCAGAAAAACTAGAAAATCAGCCCCCGACCCACTCCTGCAAGAAATAACCCAGAATGTGTGCCGGCCCCAGCAGCTGCTCGGAAGCCTCTCTCTGTAAACTCAGGCCAGCACAATGCTGCAGGCCCTCCAAGCCTGCTGCTGACTGATGGGGCCCCGAACACTTTCCAGAGAGCTGACACTCCATAATCTCTGGCTGAGGCCCCCATATCTCAGGGTGGCTGGTGACAATGGCGAGATACATCGGGGAGCTGACAAGCAAGAAAAAAACTGTTTTCAAGAGATCAACACATCAACACCTGTTAGTCAAAACCAGTTAACTCCAGCAGCCTGGAATGCCACACAAAGAAAAGGCATGCAAGATGGATCCCAGGATGGCAATCACAGAGACTGAGGTCTTGGAGCAGATAGCCCTGTGTGGTCCCAGAAGGGGAAGGTGTGAGAGCTCAAGGCTAGACCAAATTCATCCCAAATGCAATGAAAATGACCAAAAGTGGAAGGAATAAGAAAGTAAGGGGTAAAATCAAATCAAATTCAAACCCTAACGCCCAAGAAAAAGGTTTTTAAGCGAAAAACATCTAAGCGAACTTAATTTACATGCAAGAATTTAACAGGATAAAGAACATTCCTGAAATGTAAAGTCTAAAGATTACAGATGTAACTATGTGTAGACAGTCAGAGTCTAGTTTTGGGGGAGGAAAGGGGTGGTGTTCTAAAGAGGTTATTCTCCCTCCAGGCCTCTTCCTTCCTGGCCCCATTAGCACTCTGTAAATGTGCTAGTCTACTGTGGCCATAAACTTTCCAGAACAAGTTCTGATTTTAAATATTCTATCCTTTTGTGCCCATGGGTACCAAATATTTCATGGGATCCTGATTTGGGAGCTCAGAAAATGTATTCAATATAATACTATACTAATCACACTTTATTTTTTAAGCTCTTTATTGGAATATAATTGCTTTATACTGTTGTGCCAGTTTTTGCTGTACAACAAGGTGAATCAGCTGTATTTATACATATATCCCCATATCCCCTCCCTCCCATGACTTCCCTCCCACCCTCCCTATCCTAGTCCTCTAAGTCATCACCCATCACTGAGTTGATCTCCCTGTGTTATGCAGCAGCTTCCCACTAACTATCTATTTTACATTTGACAGTGTATATATGTCAATGCTACTCTCTCACTTCGTCCAAGCTTCCCCTTCACCCCCCACCCCATGTCCTCAAGTCCATTCTCTACATCTGAATCTTTATTCTTGCCCTGTTACTGGGTTCATCAGTACCATTTTTTTAGATTCCATATATATGCGTTAGCATACGCCAATTGTTTTTCTCTTTCTGGCTTGTTTCGCTCTGTATGACAGACTCTAGGTCCATCCACCTCACTACAAATAACTCAATTTCATTCCTTTTTATGGCTGAGATATATTCCATTGTATATATGTGCCACATCTTCTTTATCTAGATTGACATTTATCTACAGATCATCTCCTCCTTGAAGGCAAGGATATAAGTTAGTCTCCTTTTTATTCCCAATTCGCAGCCTGGTACCCAATATACAGTGGGTTCTCAATAGACGTTAATTGAAGAATAAATGAATGAATGAATGAACCATTTTGTCCCTGTAATGTAATATTAGTAGAAAGACAAGACACTTTGGGATAAGACAAATTTGTATTTGAATCCTGATTCTGTATGGCATCGGCCAAGCTACTAGGTATAACAGTGTATCTGTAAAATGAGACAATAATTTTTGACTCGTGGAGTTGTTGTGAAAATAATGAGAGTGATGTATGTAAAGCACTCTGCAGAGATTTTAAATTACAGTGTAATTTACATAAAGTGGACAAATCAAGCATACGACAATAATTTTCTACACACTCATGTAACCAACACACCACCCAGATCAAAATATGGAATATTCCCATCAGCCCCCGAAAGTTCCTAGGGAAGTTTTAAAACATGGTTGCAAATACTTTGACACCCCTGCCATTGAGAGGTGGGGTCCATGTTTCTCTCTCTGAATCTGAGCAGGCTTGTGACTGCCTTGACATGGAATCCAGCTAGAGTGATACTGTGGGAGTGCCAAGGCTACACCATTAAAGGCCATGCAGCTTCTGTCTTAGTCTCTGAACATTCATTCTCAATGCCCTGAGCCCAAGTAAGAAGAGTGATCACCTGAAGTCATCGTGGTAGAGAGGCCACATACAGATGCTCCAATCAACAGTTGAGCTGAGCCCAGCCTTTCAACCAGCCCTGCCAAGACGTTGGATATGCAAGGAAGCCATCTCGGACCCTCAAGGCCAGCCTATGCATCACTGCCACATGGAAAAGAAGAATCAGTTAAACCCTGCCTGAATTCCTGACCCACAAAATTGTGGAATAAAATGAGCCAGTTGTTGCTTGAAGCCACTAGTTTGGGGATAGTTTGTTACTTGAAAACAGATAACTGTACAGTTAATATGTGCCCCTGCCCAGTCAATAACATCTTCTCTCCCTCTCTGAGATAATCACATTTCTAACGCTTATTATCATAGATTCATTTTGGCTGCTCTCTAACTTCATATAAATAGAATCATCCAATATAAAGTCTTTAGGACTGGCTTCTTTCACTCAATATACTGCTTCTGAGAATCATCTATGTCATCTATATCAGTGACTATTTTTTATTGCTAAATAGTATTCCATGTTATTAATATACAATAACTTGTTTAACTGATCTTCTGTTGAGAGACATTTGGATTGTTTCCAGTTTAGAGCTTTTACTACTAAACCTGCTATTGAACATTCCTGGGCAAGTCTTTCTTAAACATATATTTCTATCTCTCTTGGACAAATGCTTAGGAGTAGAATTGTTGGGGCACAGAATAGGTGTACGTGGATATTTATTAGAAAATGCCAGTTTTCCAAATGGGTTGCAGCATTCTCTACTACCACCAACAGCTTATGAGAGTTCCAGATGTTTCACACTCTCGTCAACACTTCACATGGTCAGTCATTTTCATCTTAGCCATTCTAACCTATATCCAGTAATACCTCTATTAATTTATTTTGCATTTCCCTGGTGTCTGATAATATTGAGCAACTTTTTGGCCACTTTTATATCTTTGTGGAAATCCTGTTCAATCTTGTGCACATTTTTTAATTGGGTAGTTTGTTTTGTTATAAATGAGTTGTGAGAGTTCTTCATGTATTCTGATACTAGTCTTACGCCAAGTATTTTCTCGCATACCATAACTTGCCTTTTTACTTTCTTAATACTACCTTGTGATGAACAGAAATTTGATGAGATCAGATTTATCAATTTTTTTGTAGTTTGTAACTTTGTGGCCTAAAAATCTTTGCTTACCCCACAATTACAAAGGTATTCTTCTATGTTATCTACTAGAAGTTTTAACGTTTTCACTTCTACATTTAAGTCTATGACTCATTTCAAATTAACTTGTATGTAGGTTACAAGGTAAGGGCCAGAGTTTCTTTTTTTATCCTCCATATTAATACCCAGTTGTTCCAGTACCACTCACTGAAAAGACCTTCCTTTCCCCATTGAATACCATTGGTGCCTTTGTTGAAAAACAAGTGACCGTATATATGTGGGTCTACACCTTTCCAAAGATGGTCTACCTGCCCAGGTGCCTGAAATTCCATTTTTAGAGATAATTATCTCTGTAATTTGCATGATTTGAGACTTTAAAATCCCAACTATCTGTCCATGATATAACAAATTAAACCCTGTTCTCAATTTGTACCTTGGGGTTCTGGAGTTCATTAAGTTTCGATAGCAGAAATGCCCTGGGCTAGATGTCAAAGGACGGGTTTACAGATAATTCCAATTCAACAAACATCTGCTGAGGGCCTTCTCTTTGCCAGGCAGGATGTGTGGGTGTGTTAGGGGAAGGGAGAGGGCGGAAAAGAAGACACGTTCCCTGTCCTTAAGGACTTCACAGCTGGACTGCAGATCGAATGACCTGAGACCAGTTTTACTGATCCCATGTTCCGCAAAGAACCCTGGAACCCAGAGTGGGCAATTTTACTCCCCTAGTAGTTACAGAACTTTAAAGACACTAGTCAGTTCTCTAACAGTTGACTTTGATCAATAAATGCCTTAAATTTCTCTGTTGTTGAAGAGGCATTAAGAATGTCCTCACTCCTGAGGTAATTCATATAAATGCTCAGCTCTGAACTTGTTATCTAGTAAGTGCTTAATATGTCAGCTGTTATCATTATGATTCTTCCCAGGGCTCTGATGAGGATAGAATCATAGCATCATAGAATCTCAGTGTCAGAAGAGAACCTTCCAACTGGAGATAAGCAGTTAACTACCAGAATTGCCTGGAAATATTGTTTAAAAATACCAACCCCCAGGCCCCAACCCAGGATTCCTTTCTATCGTCCCCTGGTGAGGTCTGAGAATGTGTATTTGGAACAAAAAAATCTCTGGGTATTGTATGATCAACCAAGTTTACAGAGACACTTGCTTACAGTCATTAGTCTCTGGCACAACTAACGAGAGGTGGGGATTGGAAGATGCCTAAATTGTCTTAGAAATGCTGTTATCACACAAGTGTAATTGGTTTAATCAGATAACATGGTTATACCAGTAAATACTTTCAAGAGAAATAGCTAGCACCAGGCAAAGCTAGGGAAGGAAAGGGTATGAGATAGGAGGGAGCTGGAAAGGGAGGTGGTTGGGTGCCAGAGACACATTTCAATAATTTCACATTTACTTAAGACCCAAAACCAATTAACATCAAGCTGGTGATGGAGGAAACCAACAGGTCTGTTAGCCAGTTCAAATTCTAATATGAAAAAAAAAATCAAAGCTAAAAACAAATTGAGTGCAAGATAAGGCAAGCTGATAGGGCAAGCCCCTAGAAAAAGAATGATTTTAAAAAGAGTAGAAAATTTCAAATTCGGGGGGGGACTCGAGGGAGGGTGGAGGGGAGTCGAGGGAGGGAGGGAATACGGGGATATGTGTATAAAAACAGATGATTGAACTTGGTGTACCCCCAAAAAAATAATAAATAAATAAATTTTAGAAAAATTAAAAAAGAAAAAAAAAAAAAAAAGAAAGAAAATTTCAAATTCGAACTGAGGCATGGCAACCCAGCAGGACTGTTGAGAGTCCGGGCAATTCTAACATTGGGAAAATCCTACAGATGACCAAACAAAGAAAACTGACTTCAAGATTGCTAGTGGAACAAAGCAGGGAGGGGTTAGGGCTGGTTTTGTCTGCAATGAAATTTTCTATGGTTCACACAGATTTCTTTTTTCTTTTCTGAGTTTCAGGGTGGGTGAGCAGATGGCTAGAGCACTGGAAGAGAGTGAGTAGAGAAGGGTCTGGCTGAGAAAAGCAAAGAGGCGTGAAAGTCTCTAGGTCAAGACTGAGACCAGGAGCCAGAATGACTCCACCCCAAAATCTCCAGAGAAGGCATTCCACAAGCACACAGCCTCATGGTGTAGGAAGAGGAGCCCTGGGCTGGGATGCAGCAGGCATTGCTTTAGCCCCTAGCAACCAGAGTGACCTTGCACAAGCCAGTTCCATTCCCTCAGCCTCCGTTTACATCACTGGCCATCTGTCATTAGGTCCTATAGTCATGACCTGGAAGTTCCCTTGAGTACTAGATGGCATTTTCTGGCTCCCTAAGTCTTGCTGAGAAATCAGGGGGCCCACTGAGGTCACTAAAAGATGCTTTGTCCACAAAGCTTCACCCACACTTCCGCATATGCCACTGTGCCTCTCAGAATGGGTGGCTGAGCCCACAGTGGGAGCTGGGGAGGGAGGGTGGGGCCTCCACAGGTCTCCTCCCCAGCAGCAGCCCTTTCTGTGTCTGAGTAGTAGAGGACCTTGCAAACACTGATGGAGTCTCTGCTCACACTTCCCCACCTCCAGCCCCACCCCCAGGTCCCAGCTTCACCTCCTCATCTGGGCTGGGGAAATGAAGACTTATCCACCAGGGGCACTTCTGCTCTGGAAAAGCCAAAGAAAGCACTGTCCTGCGTGTCCAGAAAGACAGTAACATAAAGTGTATTTCTTCTGACAGTCTGAAAACGCTTAGGCAGGTACTGGAATGGCAAATCCACAGTTAAGGGAAACTAGAGTATTTAGGATATAACTCTCAATTCCATTCTTTTGGGATTCACATTAAAAATGAGAGTTATCTTTAAGAGACAAAACTTAGCACTGATATTCTCTCTCTTTCTCTCTCTCTTTCTCTCTCTCTCTCACACACACACACATTGTTGACACCATGCCCCACCACAGCAACAAAGTCCAAGGAGACCCCCCAAAAGAGGCTGGGGAAGAAGTTGATTTTGTTCTTTTGAGTGTTTTCTCTACCTTGCCTTAAAGGCTTCATGGTGGGGTGACATACATCTTAAAGAGTCCAATTACTGACTGGACTGCCCAGGAGACTTCCTAAACCCATCAGCTTAATGAAAAATGGCAAGACCAACTTGCTCAGTCAAAATCCCTGGCCATAGTGATGCCTCTTCACTGTCCCTTCCCATAGAAAGCATGCCACCAGTTTGGAGGGCTGGAGTTGAGGATCAGATGAAACCTAATAACAGTGACCATATCATGATGTTATGGATGAATCATTTAACCCAGCATTTTCAAGGAATCACTCTCTGGACCTCCTTTCACCTGTGAAAACGTTTCCTGTATTTTCCTGAATCAAACCCACTATCATATGTGGGACACAAGGCAGAGCAGTTCCATACTTTGAGCCTCGGGGCCCTCTATTGCAATTTGACTCAACTTAAGGAGACCCGCAGTCTTATCTATCCCTGCTTTCAGCACCTGGCACAATGTAGGCACACAACTGTTTGTGGACCAGATTTTCAAGTTCAAGTTGATGGCCAATTTTTCGGACACATCAATGCAATATAATTGCAGAAGACACTAAGACATAGACAAATTTAACCTGCGTGGAATAGACACAAAGGCAGCCAAACCAAGAATAGAGTTCTAGCAGAGTTATCTAGTGCTTTTGTCCCTTTCTTAAGAACAGAGTTAGAGTATTTTTCCTTGTTTTTAATTTGACTACTCTGACTAGCATGAAAGTCCATTTTCTCCTTTTGAGGGAAGGGAGGGGGTTTCCTAGTAAACAGAGAATAACCCACCAAAATCCTTAACATGAAATAAGTTACAGCCTATAAAGACATACAGAATTCCTCACACTATTTTGCCTATAACTTGCAAAATGTCTATAGGTTCAAACTTCTAACATCACTTCTTTTCCCATGTTTTAAGAGATAAGTCCCCCAAATGCCTTTTTGTAGTCAGAACCATGTCCAATCTGTTCCCGAGGTCTCAAAACCTCAAATCCAATGTTGCTGGTAGTCAATCCAGAAGTTCTTCTTCCTCTACTATGAGAAGGTCCACACAAATCAGTTCCACAAAATAAGCATTCTTATCCAGAAAGGATAGGATTCACTGTACACCAAGTGTGAGCATTGTGTATTTTAAACATTTCCCATGTTTTCAGACAAGAATTTAACCAGCTAATTTCATACCATACCCAGTCTTCTTCATACAATAACAACCAAATGGTATATGGGAATCTAAATTGTTGGAGTTTGGTGTGAGATGCCCCACCCAATGGAGATCGTGTGTGTGTGTGTGTGTGTGTGTGTGTGTGTGTGTGTGTGTAATTGTGAAGACAAAGAGGGGAATTTTTGCCATCCTAGACTTTCTGGAAATGCCATGCTCTGCTTTGTCCTCATCTTAAGTAAACTGAATTACAAGCTGGAAATATGTCAGTTCCTTGAAAAAGGAGGTGTACAAGGTACATTCCATCCCCAGATCAAATTAAACAATTTGCTCCAAAGAGATCCACTTTCATGCACACTGAAACTCATCTGAACTTCCCTGTAGCAAGCAAGGGCTTTACTGGGCAAAGAAAGCCACATTTTCCAAATGCCCAGTCCCTCCTCTGAATCACATTCATTATCCCTGCATATTTTGCCCATTCTTACAATTGAGGGATTATTAAACTGATATTTTCTCCTTTTTCTTTTTTTTTCCTTCACTCTACTTCTTTTCTAAACCACAAAAGAGAAATTTATTCTCAAAGTTCAGAGAAACTGGCCATTCTGAGGAAAGTTCTTCTGACTTTGGAAGGTATGCCAAGCCCAGGAGAGTTCTAGAGAATTTTTACCAGAGTTGGATTTACATGTGGCTAGAGCTAAATGCTCCAGTTGGCTTCACTTGCCTTCACTCTGGGCTTCCCACATTTGAGCTACCATTGGAGTGTAGAAGCCCTCTCCCAGCCTCTTTGAAAACCAGTTCTTCTGAGAGCTGGGTGACTTACAGGGCTTCTTTAGACAGCTGCACCAGGGCATGAAAACCCCCATGGCCATATGTGATTGGCGCCATCATTTTAGTCCTTCTGATGGTTTTTAAATCCATGTTCAAACATCTTTCCAACCTACCAGTTTCTTAAGTTGTAAATTTCAGCATTCGAGATTCAGTTATATTCAACAAATTACGTACATACAATTTGATTTCTTAGCATCAGAGATCTTCTCTGCTGGACTATCAACAGTCTGAAGAATGAGAACACGGCTTTTATCTCTGTATCACCAGAGCTTAGCCCAGTGACTGGTACATAGTAGGTGCCTAATAAAGACAGTTTAGTGAAAGAAGAAAGCAACGAGTGGAGGCTCAGCATGGACCCAGTGCTGGCTAGGCAGACCTTGTGGAAGGAAGTAGGAAGGGAGAGAGACAGGAAGAGCAAGGGGGGACAAGGAAAGACGTAGCAGCAAAAACATATAACAATGGTTCTCCAGAAAGATAAGATTTTCCTGCATGAAATAATTGGGAAACAATGAAATTCAATGTATATAGTTCCCTGAGCTGAAAGATAAATAAATCAAATGAGACGATAAAAGTGAGGTTTTGCAGGCATGTGGGGGGGGTGGTGTGTTTTAGGGGAGGGACGGGCTGGGGAAGGAAGGTAAAGACCACGTGGTCTACTGACAAAGTGTTGCTGGCCTGATTTTGCCAGGTCAGCTGAACCTATTCATCACATTCAGTTAACTGCTATAGTCTGGACTCCCTTTTGCCTGAGTAAACAAAAGCTAAAAGATTTTTAGTGTTTGTACCTTTGTTTTCTTAGCTCTTCTCAACGTGCTGTCAGCCGAAGACATTGGCCGCACCCCTGTCTTTCAACACTCCCCAGGGTTGGCTCTGTTTATCAAGCAAATAACTAGTGTGCAGCAAAGACAGAAGTCTCCAGCTCTGTTGACTTGCTAACCTGTTTGAGAAGCTGACAAAATCAACCTTCTTTGTAGGAATCCATGGAGGTAATCGAAGCTCCTCAAGTCTCCTCACTCTTTGCCTCTTTGAATGGATTAATCCGGCTCCTCTCCAGGGGAAGGACACGACCAATGAGTCCCCCTTCCCCATTTCTCCTGTTGGCTTCCTCACTGGCATTGCCATGCTGTCAATTGAATTCCATCCCTAGATCCTGAAAGTTTCGCTGCATGCTCGTGGCAAACCCATCTGTTCGATTTACATTTCTTACACAAATGTTGGCTATCAGGGCATCTCAGTTAAACATCTAGAAACCCATCAAACATCACAAGTGCCCACACACACACACACACACACACACGCACCCTGAAAAATCCCATTCTTCACAGAATTCTGAAGTTCTGCTTCTCCCCTAGAAACCTTTGCACACTGTACAGGGCTTCTGCCTCTACACCCTAGAAATCGCTTTGAAAGAAACTTCTTTGAAAATTGAGCAAACCAAGAAGATGCTGGTAAGGAGGAAGGTCACCTTGTACTATAGACTAAAAGAGAATGCAAGTTCCCATGAAATGCCAACATAGTTTGTCATCGTCTAGAATGATTATGACATTCCAGTAACACAAACATATTTATCTTTGAGTTCTGCACAATGTATATATAAATCTTACACATTTGTTCAACATTTACTGCCATTATTTATAACGGTCTGAGAGTACCGCAGATGTTAAGACCACGCTACCTGTTTTACATCAAAAACTTCTGGAAGATAAGGACCCAACTCTGAACAATGTCTTTAGACACAGAGGTTTCTAACCCCAACCACACATCAGATTCATTAAGAAAGCCCTTTTTTTCGATACTGACTTCCGGCCCACCCCCAAAATTTCTGAATCGGGATGTCTTGGTGGGGGTGGGGGGTGTGGTCTTAGGATCTTTGCTTTTACTCACATCCCCCAGTAATCTTCAGCAGCCAGCTCAGCTCTGGTGCTGGGAGTAGAGTCAGGACTCACAAGCCAGCTAAAACAGCTGAGGTTTTTATGAGGGTCTTCTAGATAGAACAACATCTTCCAGCCTCCTAATCTCTCTGAAGGCAGTACTCCCCACAGTATTCATGAGAACTAGGTGAGGGAAACACCACATTCCCAGGGAGTGGAAAAGATCTCAAAGAAGGCATTTCCTGAGTTAAGACTCCAAAAGAAATTCATGGTAGATATCAGCTCACCCTGTTCCTTCCAGCAACATCAATTCCTTCTCCCACCTACCTTTCCTCCAACTGTCCTTCTACCTGTGGGATTCCTGTGGACACTAGAGGGGGGAATCAAATCCTGAAAGTTCACTCAAGATTGCTCCAGTGACCCACCCACACAGGTTCCAAAATTACCCCTGCTGAGGTTTGCTCCTATTCAACATCTACCCCAGCATTAGCTTTTTACCTCTTCTCCATCCCCCAAAGAGACATTGCTCCAGCTAGCACCATAAGTAGTGAGGACAACCTTGAACTGAACACAAGTCTCTCCCCTTATTTCATTCTATGTTATAGAACCCGAGGGAACCTTAGAGGCCAAACTCATTCCTACCCCACCCTCCATATCACCCTCCTTCTGGCATCAAAAGAGAATACACATGGGCTGTGAGAATCCTTCTAATTCTCTCTTCTTGATCCTCTACTCTGACAACATTAGTCTCTCTTTTGCTGCCTTGGTTTTTTTCTGCAGTTTTCCCTTTCTGTGCTGTGCAGACCACCAGCAAATCCTAAAATGCTATCCTTTAGCAAAGCAGAAAGAGCTCAGTCATGATGCTAAACTGACCTCATGCTGGGCCTTCAGACCCTTTCCTCTTTGAAACTCTTCCAGAATCTATCACTCCAGGGACATGAACTCTTGTCTCTAAGTTCTTTATAGCTGCGGTCTCACAGCGTCTACAAGAAGATCACTTTCTGCCCTTCCCCATGACCTGCAGCTGCATTTGTCTGCAGCCCTAAATAGTACTGGCTTCTCCTTCTCCTTCTCCCACCCACCATTCCTCATCCCTCAGCCCTGGGTCAGCCAATGGTAAGTCAAGGGCAAGTATGAAACAAATTTACAGTTCCCCCTCCAACCCCAGGTCTCTATTAGTGCTAATTTTTTCCAGCTTTCTCCATAATGCTCAGATATTTGTATTTGGGATTCCTGTCTCACAGATGTATTTGTTTGTCCGGTTCCGGACTGGACTTTGTTAAGTTCCTGTCTCTTCCCACCAAGGAAGGATCTTTAAATTTGGAAAGTTCTGTCCTGGAATCTTTGCTGCTGTCCACCAACACCTCCTGTTCCAGAATTCCTACATGGCTTGGAGAGGAGGTTGGAGAGGAGGCTGGAGAGGGGTGCAGCTCTGCTCTCCAGCGGTTCAGTCTGCAAATATCCAGCCATCCCTCCACCACATGCACCGATACTGGCGACCAACATTGCAGCTGCTCCCACCACTCCTCCTGGCCTCAGGCCATTTCTCAAGCAGAGAACTGGCTGCAATGCCTCCCAAAATAATCTGCCCACTTCGTGAATTGAAATTTACAAGGAGCCTTATCACATTTTTCCTAAAATTCCAAATCTATAACATCTACAGATCTCCTTTCATCCTATTATTGAATAATTCTGTTAATGGAAAAAGAACAGTGTGGAAAAGAAAACCAACCCATCCTCCACCCACCCATTGAGGTTTCAATGTTTTCTCTTTAGTTTATCTGCAAGACCGGTCTGCTGGCCAGGCCTGCCTCTCTCCCTTCAGGGCCCTTTGCACTTTCCCCCTTTGTGATCCTGGTTCTGTTTTCCATGGTGCTCTGGTGCATATAGCAGTGATCACGTGTGATTAGAGCTCCAAATATTCACCACACTCTTGAAAATTTACGACACCTCCAGGTTTTCATACTCCCCACCAGCCAGGGATTTGGCATGTAAAGTATTTATCCATTAGGAATTCTCTGAAATACGGCACTCAAGGCACTCAGACTCCCTGTGCGACTGGGGGAGCCTCTGAAAATGTGGCTGCAGATTGCACTGACTCCCCAGCTCTCCCTTGTGACATCTGTGGGGTTCCAAGTTCTTTTGTTCTAAGGTAAATATGAATGCTTTTAGCTAAGGAAATAAAATTCGGCTATACAGCAGTTTTAGAGGAAAGAGGAAGCACAATGAATTCAGTCACTACCATGTCACAAATTCTGAAAGCTGGTGAATTTCTGCTCTCTGCCATGTCAGTGGGCCAAGCTGGCAAGTGGATTTTTCTCTTCTATCTGGATAGTTGGCATTCTGGGGACATAATTGGTATCTGATTCTACTGCCTTGACAAATACTGAAACTATGCAGATCAAATCCTATGATAGCATCCTCCAAGGGCTGTCCGTATAATATCATGTTGAACTTTGTGGCATCAGAGGCTTTGTGAAAGAGGCCAACTGCTTTGGATTCTTGTTGTTGCCCAGAGAGCTTCTAGGCGAGCAGGGAGGGTCCCCTGAGAAACCTGAATCCCAGTGTTTCTTACCCTCACATGCAGACCACTGAGGCCTTCAGAGGAGAAGCACGTGCCAACCACATTTTCCAGCCCCCGAGAAAGACAGACAGACACAGACATGGAGAAACAGACAGAAATAAACCCAAGGCTCTCAGATCCTGGGCTCAATTGTCACACCCCAGTTACCTGGAGCACAGTTTAGCAGGCTATTCCCTGACCCAGAATGTGTCCCAAATATTCTGTCTAAATTCCATGGGCTACCTAGTTTTCTTATGCTTAACTCGAAACCCCAAACTCATCCCAAGCTGGAACTCTAGATTCTGGGCCTGCATGAGGCCTGGTGACTGTCATGCACCTCTGGGCTGGAGTGAACACTTCTAGTTTGGATCCTAAATCTTGCCTGTCACTTGCAACTTGACAGGTTTCCACTTTGTCCTCAGGACTCAAGGTGACCGTGCAGATCCAGACTGTCCGGGGCTCTCAGGCCTAAGACTGCCTCAGTTCAGTGACCTGGAACTGGCTATTTTTGGTAAAGGCCTAAGTTGTGTCACACTTTTCCTGAATTCCAGCCCAACCTGTTGTTTTTAGAAGCTCAGTGACAAAGAATAAACAGCTGGAGAAAAATATCTCCATTCTTATTGTTTTATGATCTCCAAATTAAAAACTAGAAGTCACATTTTCAGTGATGTATCTTGGCCTCTTGACAGTGAAACACACACACACACACACACACACACACTGAAGTTGTCCATTGTGAGACAAATACAAGTATGGATGTCTAGAAACCTGGGTTCCACTGCTGGCCTTGGCACTACCTTGCTGGGTGATCTTGGGAAAATCACTTCACCTCTTTGGGCCCGGGTATTCTCTTTCAACTTCAATATATAAGCCTGTGAAATCCAAGAAGTTACAGCCTTGCCAACCTGACTACCCATTTAGCCTAAAAGCATGATGATGATTTGCATAAAATCAATCATATAGTCCCTGTAATAGTGAATTTGTGTGTCAGCTTGAAGAGTCTTGGGTTGTTGTTGGTTTGTTTTTGTTTTGTTTTTGTTCTTCTTTTCCTTTTTTGGACAAGTTTTATTCCTTGAATTCAGCTTTACACAGTATTTCTTATGTGCCAGACAGCAGTCTAAGTGCCTTAGAAATATTTGACTCATTAACTCCCTA
Source organism: Hippopotamus amphibius kiboko (assembly GCF_030028045.1). Classification (NCBI taxonomy): domain Eukaryota; kingdom Metazoa; phylum Chordata; class Mammalia; order Artiodactyla; family Hippopotamidae; genus Hippopotamus; species Hippopotamus amphibius. The sequence goes on along the minus strand of NC_080193.1, from coordinate 89,141,501 downwards.
TAACAATTTAAGGGTGCTTTTAGATGAAATTAACATTTAAATCAGACTTTGAGTAAGCAGGGGGGAGAAAAGATGGCAGTGAAGTAGAGAGACGTGGAGTGCATCCCTCTCCACAGATGCATTGGGAATACACGGAAGGACGCAGTCATTCCCACAGAGAACCAGCTGAACACCAGCAGATGGCCTTGGACACCAGAAAGGACTGCTGGGAGCCCGACATAGCCGGTAGGGAGACATCTACGACGGCTCAAAGAGGGTGAAGCGGCGGAGCTGTGGCAGACGGGAGGGAGTGAGAAACATACGGAGGGTCCACAGCGCAGCTTAGCGTTCCCAGACCGAGACATCGATCCGCGGCTGAACGGAGGGTCCAGGAGCGGGAGCGTGGGAACCGGAGAGCTGGTTCAGGGAGAGAAACATTGTTGCAGGTAGGGTGATGGACGGAGAGGACAGGAAGGAGGAGGTCCGCAGAGAGGAGTGCCCGTCCCTGAGAGCTGCCCGGCCATGATGGCGGCTGGAGGCTGCAGGCTCACGGGGGGGGGGGGGGGGGGGGGGGGGGGGTGAGGAGCTGCGCGTGTAGCCTCTCCCTCTCTTTCGGTGCCTCTGCAACAGGCAGCGGAGAGACGCCCGTGGGCCACCTAAGGCGCTCAGGGATAACAAGCACCCTCAGGTGCTTGGGCGGGGCTAGATTAAAACCCCTTGCAACGCCAGCAGCAGGGAGGCTGTCGAGAGAAAAAAACAACAACAACAACAACAGCAACCAAAAAAAACCCTGAGAGAGGCCCAACTCTAAGACCTTCTGTTTATGCCTGAGCCACCAGCGCCCTCTGCAACAGGCACCTCCAAGCCTGACTGAAACAACAGTGCGCCACTGCTCACTCACTCCCAGGAGAAGGAGCCACTATTGTACCCTCTCCCTCCCCACACACCGACGCTTACAGACGAACAATAAAGGAACCTCTGCTGGTCACAGAATAATGCAAAAAAACCCAAGGCAAGGAGAAGGACACTTAGAGCTGAGACGCTAAGGAAACAGAAATAGTAATATCAATACCTATTGAACTGGTCCATTCTGCGATCAGTTCTGGATTTTTTATTTTTTTTTTCTTTTTCTTTTTCTCTCTCTCTCTTTTTTTTTTCTTTATTAAATACAATCTTAGCCCTAAGGGATCTACAAGTTTATAACATAATTTTTTAATGATATTTTTTATTTTTTTTTTTTTTTTTTTTTTTTGCCTTTTTATATCTAGCTAAGTTTTTGGTAGTATGGACAATATATCTCTCATACTTTCCTTTCATCCCTATCTTTTATACATTTCTATTCCTTTCTTTTTATTTGCATATTTCCAACCACATTACGCTCTTCTGTTCCCCTTTCTTCCAGCCATTTTAAGTTTATTTTATCTTAACATACTTATAAGCAGCACTATCGGTCTGCTCAGACTCCTTGCTCTATTCTCCAGATGACGCACTGCCTTGGTATTTAATATTAGGCTTTTGTCTTTATCTTAGTTCTTAGTACAGTTGTCTAATTACATTCTGAGAATCTCCATTCTCTCTGGTGGTACTCTGGCTCTTTTCTATATTTGATCCTAGCTTACAAAATCTCCCTGGATTAATGTTTGTATGTGTAAGGTGTTATTTGCTTGTTTGTTTGCTTTTGCTGATTTGTTCTGTTTCAGTTGTCAATTTCTGTTGGGTTTCTCTTTGAAAATCTGATAGCACACTGGGGTTCTGTCAGGTCTTTCTAGAGCCTTATGTCCTAACGGATTCAGTAATTGTGTGTCTTATACATGTATGTGTTTCCTAGACTTAATATTCGTTTAATCCAATACTTGGACATTAGTCTGAGGCCTGGATAGTCTTCTATAAACACCTCTGTCGCCAGGACAAGCAACCCCAAAAGCTTGGACAACCATGAGGAAACAAAGAAACACCATGCAGGCAAAGGAGCAGGAAAAAAACCCACAAGACCAAATAAATGAGGAGGAAATAGGAAAAATGCCTGAAAAAGAATTTAGAGTAATGATAGTAAAAATGATACAAAATCTCGATAACAAAATAGAGAAAGTACAAGAAACAGTTCATAAGAACTCAGAAAAACAAACAGCAATGGATAACAAAATAACTGAAATTAAAAATACTCTAGATGCTATAACCAGCAGAATGACTGAGGCAGAAGAACGAATAAGTGAGTTGGAAGATAGAATGGGGGAAATAAACGCCACAGAGCAGGAAAAAGAAAAAAGAATAAAAAGATTAGAAGACAGTCTCAGAGACCTCAATGATAACATTAAGCGTACCAACATTCAAATTATAGGCATCCCAGAAGAAGACTTTGAGTAAGCAGATGGCCCTCCATAATGGAGGTGGGCCACATCCAATCAGTTGAAGACCTTAATAGAACAAAAAGATCTTCCCCCCACCAAGTAAGAGGGAATTCTTCAAAAGACTGCCTTCAGAATTTATCTGCACTATCAGTTCTTCCTGGGTCCCCAGTCTGCCAGCCCACACTGCAGAATTTGAACTTGCAAGCCTCCATAATTGCCTGAGCCAATTCCTTATAAGAAGACTTTTCTATATATAGACACATCTTATTGGTTCTGTTTCTCTGGAGAAGCCTAACTAACACAGTCCCCAAGGACTGAGCATCTGCCTTGTACTTAGCCCCATGGTGGTCACTGGGACAAATGGTTCTCCCACCAAGAAGTATACTACCTAGTTGGAAAGACAAGACTAACTTGGATGAAATAATTCAGAGCAACAAGTGGCAAAGGGTATGGACCAGTTCCTGGTGCTGGAGTTCAGGGAAGGGTTCAGAGTGAACTTCAAGAAGTACATGGCACCTCCTCTCTAGGGCAGTTGAAATGTCCTGAGGGAAAGAGGAAAGGAAGGACGGCCCAAAGAGGATGACATACTCGGTACATCTCCTCCCCCTGGCTATCCCATCTTCATGAATGCCATCACCACCCACACAGGTGTCCAAGTCAAATGCACCTCATACTTATTATGTTCACCCAAGCCTCACTAAGTATTCCAACACTCCACTCCCTTCCCCCGTGGTCAATCATCTATCTTTAGACCATGCTCCTAAATATTAAGGAACCATTTCCATGCTCTGCATCCCCAAAGCCACCTTCTTAGTCCAGGCTGCCATCTTTGCTCTCCTGGACCACCAATATTCCCCTTATATGTTTATCATTTCTTTAGTCTTGACCCTCCAACCCCTTTCTCCCCACAAAGCAGAGTGAGCCTTCAAAAGTGAACATCAAATCGTGCCTCTCTCTACTTATAACTCTTCAGTAGCTCCTCCATTTCCTACAGAATAAAACAAATCTAATCTGACTTCACCATGTTGTGCTCTAGCCACTGCTGTGTCTCCATCTTCATCTCTTGCTGCCCACCCTCTTGTACCTACTAAGCTTCCAGGTCCTCAGAAGTGCCATCATCTTTCCCACCTCGAGACGTTTGCACAGGCTATCCCTTCTGCCCAGAATTCTTTCGCTCTTTATTTGGTTAATTTCTACTTTCTTTGGCTCTCAGTGTTTCTGTTTTCCAGCAGGAAGCCTCCTCTAACTTCTGCAGACCTGTTTGGGTGTTTCTCCAGCAGCTCTCTGTCCTCTCTTTCAAAGCACTTATCACAAGTACTACTGACAAATTTTCTATCTTCCCAACTAGACCTTAAGCTTTAAGAGACTGTATTCAACTCACATCAACAGAAATTACCAAAGCCTGATAGACTTAAATATTCTAAGTATACTAGGTTGGTCATGTACCCTGAAAATACAGCAGTGAACAAGACAGGCCTGCCTTCATAGAGCTCACACTCTGAAGACAACAAACAGGTGAATAATGCATAAATACAATAGAGTTGTGAAGAGGGCCAGAAAATAAAGAGCTAGAGGGCTGTCCTAGAGCATTTTGGGGGAGGTAGATCTTGAACACCTATTTTAGACATTGAGTGGTCAGGAAAGGCTCTCTGAGAAGCTGACCTTGAGCAGGGTTTTGAAGAATAAAAATGAGCCAGTCATGCAAAGACCAGGGCAAGTGAAGTGTCTAGGCAGGAAAAAGCCTGGTATATTCTAGAGCTGTCAAAATGTTAGGATAGCTGAACAATGAGGGCTAGTAACATATTCTTCATACTATCAAGCTTATTGCACCAGAAACTTAGACCACAGCCACTTTGTCACCTGTGGGATGAGTCACTTTAAAGGAGTGGTTCAGTTCCCTCCAGTGGGAAAGGCATTTGGTAATAGAGGAGCCCCATACATCAATGCCTGTTCTACAAAACATTTCAAAACCCTAAGGTCCTGCTTTTCAAGCCCAAATTCCAATGCAGTGAGGTGAACTTATTCTTATTAAAAATGTTCCATATGCTAAAACTAATTACCAACCAGCAAGGGAGCAGGAATGGATTATTAGTGGTCCTTTGTTGCCTGGATGAGGAAACGTTAGAATAGGAAGATGGTAGGACTTCTAGTGTCCTTCTAATCATCAAATCAGGATATGTCTCTTTGAGAAGTTAGGCTCTGAAGGTATCCTTGGGATGAGTAGCTCTCATTCCAAAGATTAAGTGTAGGGACCTCCTGCAAAGTCATGGTATTCCCAGCCATACCCACTTTATTCCAAGGTCAAGTTTACACCTATGCACTAGATCTGGAGTGTGCCTTGTGATTTGCTTGGGTTTGGCTCCACTCTTTCCCTGTCCTAGAGCAATACCCATGATACATTAACTGTGAGTAACTGTGGATAACAGTAAGGATGTTGGATTCAAGGACTGCTTACATGTCCTTCTGGACAACCTGTTCTCTTGTTCCACCACCAGAATCAGAACTCCCTCCTTCTTCCTCCAGCCCTCAGAGACAGTCCACATTCTTAGCTTAGGCAATGCATTCTTGCTGCCCTGACACATACCACCAAAGTGGGCCAAGCAAACTGTTGACAGAGCCAAGCTACCCACCCAACACTTGGCTTTGGCTGAGGGCATCAAGCCAGGCCGTGGTGTCATAGCAGCTAAGGTCCCTTGATAAGCCACATCAGCCCAACTCTTAAAATTGATCATGGCATTGTTGATGAAGTTGATAAGGGTTACATCAGACTGTATCCCTCCAGAGCCCAGATTGAATGACTTTTAATTAGAACAAGTCTGATGTTTAGCTCTCTCTTCCCTGTAGAGGCAACTGCTAGAACCAAACCTGGAATGGGTTTCAGTGGGCACAAGTTTGTTGGTTACGGGATACACTATACCATAATGAGAACTTCCACATACGGGAAGGTCTCTAAGGAAGCTTTGGGGTTTAGTTCCATCACTTCTAAATCACCACTGATTCTGGATTATTTTGAACCAAGGTCCAATATCAACACTTTCCATGAATAGGATTCATTCATTCATTCAAAAGTGTATTTAGCATCTCCTGTGTGTTCTAGTTGTGCAGGATAATGAAATGAAGGGGACATGTTCCATTCCTTCAAAGAGTTCCGTAAAGGGTGGCGCATATATTTATTTCTTTTAAGAAGATGAATGAAAGACCACCATAAGAACCTTCCAAAGTCAATAACTACCAGAAAACGTCATCATGAGCTATAATAAGCACTCTATCTGCAGGGAAAAAGATGGTGCTGCTGGTGGACAACCATCTCTGGATTAGTAAATTACAGTAAATCAGACAAATGCTTTTCCTCCTCCACAATTCCTCATATGTCATAGGCAGTTAATAGTTGACAAATAAAATGAAATAGAGCTACAGGCTCTACAATCTCTATACGACATTACTTTTTATTATGATTATTTACTGTAATATTAATATTAATAACTAAATTTGAGTGCTAAGTACCAGGAATAGGTCTAGTGCTCTACATGTATTATTTCATTTAATTCTAACAAGCCCAAGAGGTAAATACTGCCTTTCCCTTATTTTCATCTTGGCTTTACAGATGCAGAAGCTGAGGCTCAGATTGACTTGTGTACCTTATTCCCTGCAAGGATTTCCAGAGGCTCCTGTCGAGAACTGCTGACCTGGTTCAGGCCTCACTCTATGAAGCACATTCGTCCAGGCTTTATCTCTTCTAGTCAGTGGCTATGTTACTTTGTCAAGCAATGGTCACAAGCCCACAGGCCTCAAATTATGAGATCATTTAGTCATTCAATAAGTATCTATCCTGAATTCCCATGTGATGAAAATACAGTGATGAAACAAACACAGGCTCTGTTCTTAGGAGGCTTTCAACCTGATGGAGTAGATTTTAAAATAAACAGAAATAAGAAACAAAACTAGGAGCAGGCACTGAACCCACTGGGCTTCGATAGCACAGGGTCCAGGCTGAGACTGGCCCTTCAGCTCTCCCACCTCAAACTCCTGCAGCTTGACCCCTGAGTTCCAGGCCCATAGCATGGCCCACAACTTGGAACTGTGCCCTTCTGCAACCAACTTCATTCCACAGGCACCCATGTCATCAGCATCATGGGCAAAACAGCACCAATGGGACTTCCCTGATGGCACAGTAGTTAAGAAGCCACCTGCCAATGCAGGGGACACAGGTTCAGTCCCTGTTCCAGGAAGATCCCACATGCCGTGGAGCAACTAAGCCCATGCACCACTACTACTTAGCCTGCACTCTAGAGCCCACAAACCACAACTACTGAGACTGTGTGCCACAACTACTGAAGCCCACGTACCTAGAGCCCGTGCTCCGCAACAAGAGAAGCCACCGCAATGAGAACCATGGGCCAAAATGAAGAGTAGCCCCCACTCACCACAACTAGAGAAAGCTCTCATGCAGCAACAAAGACTCAATGTAGCCAAAAAATAATAAATAAATAAATAAATAACACCAAAAACTTGCTCTGTGAAGCTCCGTGGAACTAAAGACATAAAGAAAACACCAATGGGGATGGCCAGGAGAAGTACAAGATCCTGAAGCACAAGTGCTGGGAACTCATAAAGAATGACTAGAAAGAGGAAACCAAGAAAGAATTCACCTGGATGTTCAGAAAGTGAGCAATTCGTGCAGCTTAACACCAAAAAAGCAAATAACCCAGTTCACAAATGGGTGGAAGACCTAAATAGACATTTCTCCAAAGAAGACATGCAGATGGCTAACAAACACATGAAAAGATGCTCAACATCACTGATCATTAGAAAAATACAAGTCAAAACCACAATGAGGTATCACCTCATACCAGTCAGAATGGCCATCATCAAAAAATCTAGAAACAATAAATGCTGAAGAGGGTGTGGAGAAAAGAGAACCCTTCTGCACTGTTGGTGAGAATGTAAGTTGGTACAGCCACTATGGAAAACAGTTTGGAGGTTCCTTAAAAAACTAAAAATGGAATTACCATGTGAACCAGAAATCCCACTACTGGGCATGTACCCAGAGAAAACCACAATCCAAAAAGAAACATGTACCACAATGTTCATTGCAATACTATTTACAATAACCAGGACATGGAAGCAACCAAAATGCCCATCAGCAGATGAATGGATAAAGGAGATGTGGCACATATACACAATGGAATATTACTCAGCCATAAAAAGGAATGAAATTGAGTTATTTGTAGTGAGGTGGATGGACCTAGAGTCTGTCATACAGAGCAAAACAAGCCAGAAAGAGAAAAACAAATACTGTATGCTAACTCATATATATGGAATCTAAAAACATGGTACTGATGAACCCAGTGACAGGGCAAGAATAAAGATGCAGATGTAGAGAATGGACTTGAGGACATGGGGTGGGGGGTAAAGGGGAAGCTGGGACGAAGTGAGAGAGTAGCATAGACATATATACACTACCAACTGTAAAACAGCTAGTGGGAAGTTGCTGCATAACATAGGGAGATCAACTCTATGATGGGTGTTGCCTTAGAGGGCTGGGATAGGGAGGGTGGGAGGGAGTCGCAAGAGGGAGGGGATATGGGGATGTGTGTATAAATACAGCTGATTCACTTTGTTGTACAGCAAAAACTGGCACAACAGTGTAAAGCAATTATATTCCAATAAAGAGCTTTAAAAAATAAATAAATAAATAAATAAATGTGAGTGTCTTGTAGAGAATAAAGAAAAAGGAAGTGAGCAATAAGGAATGGGAGGAGAACTATGCTCCAAATGATACACAATTCTCTGCAGTAGGAAAGCTGCCGAGCTCCTGGCTCAAGACAGCCTCAGTGCCCTCAGGCCTCTCAAAGAAACATCAGGGATTGTCAGATTTCTCAATAGGTAGTATGGGGGTTCTCCATCCTTCTGTGGACAGGAACTGTCCTGTGCTGGGTTGCATTTGGAATTCAATACTCCAATGAGAAGTCTGCATCCCTAAACAGTGTGTAGTTTGGTTCTGTGCTTGCTCTGGTTCAGGTGAACTTTGCTTATTTCCACTAGTTGAAATGCACCAACATCATGGTCAGATTCAGTAAATTATTCCTCTCCAAGTTTTTGTCATCTGGGATGCAAGGGAAAACACAGTCCTTGAAGAGCAGTTGATTGTTGGGGACATGGTGGAGATTAAGGGTGGAGACCAAATTTCTACAGATGTCAGCTGGCTGGCTTCTCAGGAAGGTGGGATAGATAACTTATCTCTCACTGGGAGGTCTGTGCCCCAGTCCTGCTCCCATGACTCTACCCATAGCAACCCCCTTGAAACAAAGAACACTGGCTTCTCTCTACAACCTATTTAAAAGGCGCAGCAACTGGCACGGTCACCAACACAAGGTGATGGCACCATCACTGGCTTCAGGAACTTGGCTGAATAGGAAAGTGGCCATTGTCACTGAGATTGAGCACTTTTTTGTATTGTGGAAGGAGGGGCCACTTTACCAGCATCCTTTTCTTTCTTATCACAATGTCCATGAAGTCCATCCTGCACTCCACCACCCTCCTCATTCATGTCCCTGTGGCCCATGCACCTGAGGACTTCCTGGTGATTTTCACTGTCACTCCATTAATGACAGAAATATAGATGGCCAAGAACTGCCTGCAGATGAACCTGGAAGCAGTGAAGGCCTCAATTCTTCCTCTATCATTTGCTCTGACAAGATCGACCCTCGGACTCACAACAGAACCCATGTGTGGTGTGACAGTCAGATCTATGTGGCTGCCACATGAATGACAGGACAACCAGCTCCTTGCCTGAAGCTCTGGAGCCTCCTTAGTCAAGATAACACACTGTATGACCAAGTTGAGTTCAAACCAGGACAGGAGAAACTAGCATGGAGAAAGTTGTGGCCAGAAACTGCCCTTGGAAATTCTCAGAGGTCATTTTGGGGGATGTGATATAAATTAGGAAATGAGACTGCAAAGTGCCTGGCATCCCTGTGGATTCTACCAACAAATTTCAGCCACCCGTACATGAGGTGGACGACCCCAGTGACAGATGCTGCCTCACGATGGTGAAGGGGCCCGTACAAAGATCTCAGAGAAGTGCAGCACCATGGTTATGGATGTCCTAGAGCAGCCTTTGGGCAAGGGTACAGCTAAGGCCTTCCACGCAGTGTCCATGCAGCTAGGGGGTCTGGGGGAGCCACATTCTGGGTTTCTGTCACCTCTTCCTGTCAGCAATCAAGTTCCCAGAATCCTACTCATTTGACAGATGTCATGACCTTTCCCACCTCCAATTTCTGGTTTGTGGATTCTTGTAAAAGATTGATCCCCTTAGGTCCACTGTGCCCAATGCACTTATCAAATACCAGAGTGCTGGAGACAGGGTTGTTATGGTCACAGGTGATCATCCCTTCACAGCCAACACCATTGCCTGAGAGTGTAGGTATCATTTCAGCCAATAGTGATATAGATGGTGGAAGACATTGAAAGATGCCTTAATATTTATGGAGCAAGTACACAAAAAGGGTAAAGCCACTGTGATGACCAGTATGGAGCTGAAGGACAGGAATCAAGTCCACCTGGATGAGCTCTTAACCAACCACTCGGAAACCACCTTTGCTCAGACATCTTTCCAACAGAAGCTGATATTGATGTGGGCTGTCAGAGACAGGATGTACTTGTTCCTGTGACAGAGGATGGAGTTAGCGCTTCTCCACTTCTAAAGAATGCAGATGTTGGGATTGCCATGAGTGTAGCAGGTTCTGATGCATCCAAGAATGCAGGCCACACAGTCTTACTGGATGACAGTGATGTCTTTTCACCTCTGGCCACAGGGTGGAGGAAGGCAGCCTACTCTTTGACAATCTAAAGAAGGTTATTGCTTATACTCTGACCCAGAACATTGCCAAGCTTTGCCCTTTTTTGATTTACATTATTGTGGGGCTCACCCTGCTCACTGGCATCATTACCATCTTGTCCATCAATCTGGGCACAGACATAATTCCCTCATTGCTCTATCTAATGCTAAAGCCGAAAGTGACATTATGAACCAGAAGCCCCGCCATAAGAAGATGGACAGACTCATGAACAAGCCACCTGCCATGTAGTCCTGCTGATACATTGGCTTCATGCAAGCCCAGGAGCTTTTGTTGTTTATGTCACCATGCATGCACAGAGGAGATTTAGGTCTCATTGACCTCTGGAGCAATAGAGGAATAACAGCACGAATGACTGAGAAGATTGCTATGGACAAGGTATCAGAGGAAATACCTAGAATGTGCAGGCTACACAGCTGCTCTCACTGGCATCATGAACCAGCAAATAGCATGTCTGATCATGAAGAAGACCTGGAGCAGCTGCATCTTCCAACAAGGTCTTTCCAGAAATAAAGCCATCTGGGTAGGGTTTGCCTCACAGCTTATCACAGCAGTAATCCTCTTCCGTAGCCTTGGAAGTGTCACAGCCCTGGATTTCACTATGCTGTTGGCTCAGGATGGGTTTGTTCATATGCCACGTGCATATCTACTTCTTTGGGTGTATAATGACGTGTGAAAACTTTCATCAGACTTTAGGGTGGAACCTGTTGGGATGAAGTATCACTAACACCATCTTTTTTCCCCAAATGTCCCAGCTTCACGTTGGTGATAATCTTCGGTTCTCTTGTGCAATAATGACATCACCCAAATTTATACCAGAGAAAGACAAAAATTATATGAAAGGCATTCAATTGACCTTTTGTACTTTACAGTTGAGATTTGACTATTTATGAGTGACTTTATCTCTATCTCTGGTTTTAAAATACGTGAATTTCAAGGTGATGATGTAAGGAAGAAACACTTGTTTATATATATATAGATCTCCAAGATATTAAATATATAAGTAATCTTGTATAACCCAGATATCTGCTGGGGTCTCCCTGCTTTTATGCCCTAGGTAGAATTTCTCAAACCTTTAATCTACCTCCTGTTGAAGATCAATGCCTTTCTCAAGATTTCTGTGAGTTCTTGAGGACATTGGCCACTTTGCTCAAAAACCCAACTCAGGGTCTGCAGGAAATGGAGGCAGGGGCAGGGTTACATCATGACAACATAGACTTGCCCCACTTTGACTCAGACGTTGCCACGGCATGCTTCCTCTGCCACATCACTTCTCACCCCCAACTCTTGCCACCTCACTAGTCCTTTTTTGCATCACCTCCTCCATCTCACCTCTTCTCCTCCTTCCCAGATGGCCCTTCACCCCTACTACGGGAACGCCAATTGGGTTTCTTACAATTCCTGCTCCAAACCCAAACTCCAAGTCCACTTTGCATATCTTAACTCAAAGGGCTGTACTGAACAAAAGGGTCTTTCATTCACCAGGAAGTCATCGTGGTTTGAAATAGTAATATCTATTTCTTGTAAAACATTTGCAAAGCACTTTCCAGCACCAATGTTATGCCAATCAAGTTTCATGCTTTCAACCAGGGTTTATTCATGTGTAGGACACACATCTATGTTGACAGGCCCAGAGAGACCTCATTTTAAAGTAAAAGACATTTTAGAAAACAAACAAACTAAGATAGAAAGTATTAAGTGACCTAAGAAAGGTCCAGGAATCAGATTATCCGCAAGTGACTTCTAACATCCCTTCTCAATCCTAATTTTCCATGATTCTGGGTCATGTACCGTGATGTTCAGGGGCAAGAAGGGAGCTTCAAGGAGCAGGTGCATCTGGGCTAAACTTAAAGAAAAGACAGTGTTAAGATAAGAGAGACAATGTTTTAAGAAAAGTTTAACAGATCCCATTTTCCTTTAAATGAATCAGAAGACTTTACCAGAAATCAGTATTGGGACTTTGAAGTTTCTAAGATAGTCTCAGTTATCTTTTCCCTTTATCACCTACAAAACTAGAAGATTATACTTTCTATCTTTCCATCCTTCTTTCCTTTAAACAACATTGATTGAGCGCCTTTTACTTTTCAGGCAGTGTGCTAGGCATTGTAAATGCAAAGGTAGAGCCCAGAGAGGAAGGAGTTCAAGTCCAATGGGTGAAATAAACAAAGAAACAAATGTAACTGAGGTTCAGACTGACAGTTCCTGCATTCCTGCCACAGTCTCTGGCCTCTACCCCTCAAGTTTAGGCACACTATTCAGCCCTTCTCTAGCCTACTCACCTCTAAGTCCATAATGTGAGTTTAATAACTTACATTAAACCTTCCAGGAGTCAGGATCACCCTCCAGGCCTCTTATATATCCTGGCTTCTCCCTCACCTCTTTCTACTCTTTCCTCTCCTCTTTCCCCTCTCAGGAACAATACAAATTCCCCTCCTTATCCTACACACAGGAGTTCCAAAGCCATCTTTTGTTACTTAAGCAAACCCTTGGGTGCCACCCTCCATCCACGATGACTCAAAATACTTCTTCCAAATAAACACAGGGCCCTCTCCAGCAAAGAGTTTTGAAGAGGAAGGAAAGGGGGTCTCCATCTGTGCTCAGACAACATTACTGTGCTCACCACGGGATGGGTCTTGTCCAACAAAGACAGAAGAGGCAGCCTGGGTGGTAAAGACTAAAAGGAATTCTGGTCCATAAAATGGATTTCTAATTTTCAGTGAGACCATTCCAGAAATGTAGGGAGTTGGCCCCTGGACTCACCAATGTTTGGGTTACATTTCAACCTTGGTTGAGCACCAGAATTGCAGGCAGTACCAACTCCCATGTGCTTTGAGGAGGGTTGGGTACATGATACCTCTCTGTTTTTGTTTTTGCGTCTTTTCCCCATGTGTCTGGGGTTTCTTCCATTAAAACTAGGATTTTCCTCCCTCTAAACCTCTACACCAAATCCAGCCTAAGCTGGAGGTGTTAAATTCACTTTGAGGCTAAAAAGTAGAAATAATTTATTCAAAAACATGCCAATAACTCCATGGAAAACTTTCATGGGCAGTATCATTTCACTCTAGATTCTCTGATGCAAAAGAGCTCTTTTGCTCAGTAGTGACATAGCAAAGACAGGTTGTTTCTGTCTAGGAAGGAAAGGTAGGTCCAGGGCTGTCCCTCTTCCAGGGCTGCAACGTGGTGTTGATATCTCTGCTTGTCCCTTGCTGAGTCACCTCTCCCTCTCTTTCATTTTCTATATTCTTCTCTCATCCACATCTACATCTCAATTCAGGACTCCAGATGAAGTCTCCCCAACAGACACGGCATTCTTGCTAAACCAGCCTGGATAGAAAATTCCAGAAAAACATGACCATTGTCCTCAAGTATCTGAAGACCTATCACCAGAAGAGGCATTAGGTGAGCTCAGCTCAGCTGCAGAGGAGACAAATGGAGACAATACACAGAAGATACTATAAGTAAAAACATCTTCACTATATTAAAAAAGGGCTTTAGCCAAAATTAGAATTGAACTATAGCAAACATCCGAAGTGAGGTACTCCTCCAAGCCCAAAATTTATTTATAGCACTGATTTGCATAGAGTGTTAGAATGTCCTGGAGAAAGAACCTGAACCATGGCAAAACTTGGGGTTCAGATATAGAAAAGGGCATGCTGAATTTGGGGTGTTCAAGAAGCACATGCCAAGAGAAGCTAAATTTGAAAGGGAGAAGCAAAGGAGAATCTGCAATGAGGGCAGAAAAACACTGGCATGCTGGACATCACCCCAGGGTCTGGATGACAAGGGTGAGAGTGGAGGTTCTGGGAATAGCAAGTTGGTGGCCCTGCATTAATCTGCCTCAGTCCCAGGCATCCTGGTGGCATGTCTATAGAGAGCAAAAGGTCTTGTGTGAACATTTAAAAAGCCACGATATTTAAGGACACAAGCAATACTTCACATAGAGCCACAAAGGCGTGGACCACCAAGAAAAGGAAACCATTTCCGTCTTGGCAGGAAAAAAAAAATTACTATCAAGTAGCTTGGAGCACAGGAAGCACATCAGTGGCCTGGGGTGGAAAGGCTTTGACACAAACTTCAGACCAAATGCAGCTTCAGAGATAGAGCCCGAGACAGAGCTGCTGGAACATCAGAATTATTGGCCCATAAGAGAGTAGCAGCCAGGTTCCGGCAGCAGCTGGACGGATTCAGACTCCCGTGTGTAGAAGCCCTTGTAGATTTCCAGAGCAGGGATCCTCTCATTACCATCATTACCATGAGGACTAAACTTTTGCAGCCACATAGATGGAGGCCATCCTGATTCAATTTTGCATCTACATCTCTTTTTAAATTTTACTAACGTCAGATTTAAAATTTACCTTTTTAAGGTGTACAATATAATAAATGTTCATAACTGCATAGAGTCGTAAAACTGCCCCCACAATCAAGATTCAGACCATTTCCATCACCCCAAAACATCCGCGCATGTATCTTTGAGGTCAGTACCTCGCTTCCATCCCTAGCCGCTAACAACCACCAATCTCTTTTGTCCCAATATATGTATATGTTCTGTTTATTGCCTCTTCCAGGATGTCATATAAATTAAATCATAACATATGTAGGCTTTGAGGCTGATTTCTTTTCCTTAGATAAGGCTCTTGGGATTTATCCACAACATTGCACATATCAGTCCCATGTCTTTTTACTTGTTGCGCTAGTAGTATCCCAGGTATGGCCACACCACAGTTTGTTTATCCATCCACCAATCAGTGGACTGTTGTTGATGTTTGGTTGTTTTCAGTTTTTGATGATGAAGAATGATGCATTCACACACAGCTCTTAGTGTAAACAAATGTTGTCGTTGAGAAAATACCTAAGAGAGGGATCACTGGGCCCTATGGTAAGCGTATATTTAACTTTATAAGAAATGGCCAAACTGTTTTCCAAAGTGGCTGGACCATTTGGCATTCCCAAAGGGTCCCAAAGTGTCTGACTCTTATGGTGACCCCATTTACACCTCTAGGCTCTCAGGCTGATAATATTGAAGTTCTACTCCTATTGACCCCAAACCATGGAAGTCAGAATGTCCAGAAGCAGAATTCACAGGCCCTGGAAATGTGAGTTCCCTGTCACTATGTGTATTAGGCAGGGGCTGGGCAACCGCTTGTCAGGGATGCAGTAAGGGGCTAGACCATCTGACCTTCCATATCTCTCCCTACTCTGGAATCTGTGATACTATGAATATGAGCTTCACCCTGGCCAGCATCTGAAGACACCACCCACCCACATTTCTTACACTTGGCTCACTAGACAAACATGTGTTTTGATGTTTGACATCTTTATCAGTTTGACTGATGTGTTTCCTTGAGTCGATATTTTTCATGCAATCAATTGGATCTCTCGGCAGTTTTTGCAAAGAGGGAATAAATTAATGGACCACCCACATCTTGTTTTATTCTGTTGACCTGTTTCGGACTGTAGATATTTCCCTCAACCTCACTATGCTGTAGCTTCTCCATCTGGGGCTAACAGCCCCCAGCACTAGCAATCCCTCAGATCACACTGAGCACAGTGATAACTGAGCAGTGATGTTGGTATTTATGACTAGAAAGTCCACTTCTACCCAGTGCTCTTTGCTGCGGGTTCTGGAGTCTATCAGACCTGAATTTGGATGCTGACTCTCTTCCTAGCTGTGTGACCCTGAGCAAGTCGCTTAACCTCTCTGAATCTTGGTAAAATGGACATTCTCTGCAGAGGATTAGAGTAAATGTAGGTCCAGCACTTTGCACAGTGGTTGGTATGGCATCCACCCTCTGAGGAGTGTTATTTTTGTTTTGACTGTCCCTGAACCTTCTCTCCCTGTCACCACTGCTTAAGGGGACTGTGGTCATCTCAGGCTAGTGCAGTGCAGAAGACGGGGGGGGGGGGGAGTGACAGACAGGGGTGGATAGGGGAGGGTCTGCCGTGCTGACCCATCAGCAAGCATTGCACAGTCTGTGTCCTTGTAGTGAAGCTGGCCCCAGGTCCCTGATCTGCAGCTGTTTCCTGCCACTGTCTCTGAGCCCCATGCCCCGGACATCTTTCTGGTTAATGGCTCTACGTTTCTTCCCAGGGCTCCTTGACTCCTCTCAATCATATGGGGCCTTTGGGAGATTTCCCCCAGATTCTCTGGGGACACCAGGACCACTGATGTTGATTAGAAGGACAGCTGAGCTGTTCTAAAACGCTCTTACAACCCCGAGACGTAGGTGGATCTGACCAGGCCCTGCTGGTCAGTCTTCACCAGAGAAATCAGAAACTTTTAATACCTGTGAAATTTGTTTTTAGAGAGAATTCCCTAGACCAGGCCTCCATCAACTCCGAGAACACGAGAAAGACAGAGTGAACACGACCCTCACCTTGAGAAATGCCTGTAAACATTTCTCCAAACAAACACAGCCAGTTTCTCACCTCGCATTTCCACCCCTGGCTCCTCCCTTGGCATCCCTTTGCCCAAACACCTTCACCTTTCCAAGGTTTGGGAGACAAATTAATCTATTTCCTCTCCCAGCCATGTGGTAGACCAGGATGATGGGCTCCAGCCAAGACTGTGCAGCAAAGGAGCCAAGAGCTGGGTGAGCAGTGGATGTCTCTCCTCCCTGCTCTTGACCTGGCCTGGATCTGGGGGAGGATGGAGATCATGAGTCTGCCCAGAGCACCGTAGGGAAGAGCACTCTTGACTTGGAATGAAAATATGTCCACCTGGATCCCAGTCTCAACACTTCTGAGTCATGTAAATTTGGGCAAGTGACAACTTCTTCCAGACTCCTTGCTCAGACCCTTCGTCTATAAAGTGAGGGTAATGACAGCTCCCTCTCAAGATCATTTTGGGATTAGAGCTTATACGTATAAAGCATCTGGGGCATAGTAGGTGCTTAATAAACCATAGATACTCTTGTCGTTATTGTCTTTCTTCTTGCTATACACATTAAACAAAATAATCCATTTGAAATTCTAGCACCAATTTCACCAGATTCTCAGAAGCACACCTGGAAGGAGGGGTAAGGGCTGGGCTCTCTTGTCTCTATTGCCTGAAGAGGGGCATGAACAGGTTCTTTGCTCCTCATCAACTCTGTCCTTGGAGGGCAGCCTCTGAGTGACAGACAAGTTAGAACTGAAATCATTCGAATGTCACTTTTCAGCTGCTTAACTTTAGAAACATCCTATTCAGGGGAAGTTAAGGCAGGTGGCTGAGTTTTCATAATCATTATTAATTCTGTGTTATAGACATCATTTTTCTGGGCTCTCCAAATGTTCCCTCACCCTCCCACACCCACCCCAACCCATAGAAAATCAGGAGTTGACCTTGGACACTGTGTTCTGCCTCCGTTTGCAGTCCACAGGCAATACCTGTTCAGGGGACAAACAGAGGGATCTGGTTTCCAAGGCTGTCAATCTGGAAGCCAATCCACTTGCTAGAGTGATTGGAAACGGCGTCTCAACAACTTGCAGCTAAGCAAAAAGGCCTCGGCCTCCAGAGAAGCTCTCACATTACAAAACTTGACAGAAACCACTTGCGTGGGGGGCTTGGACAGACAAGGTCCAGGTCACTTTGTTCCTGCTGCAGGAATCTGGATGGGAGACAGACTTGTGTCCAGATCCCAGCCTCAGATACCACCCCAGCCAGCGGGCTAGCGCGGCAGAAAGGGCTGCTTTTCCTGAATCAGCCACCTCCCTCTTCCCCAACTCCCCACTGCATCTCTGTTTCCAATCACCATGTTAGAAATCCAGCTCAGCTCTGCCATCAGGTCACTGGGAGCTGGCCCACGTGGAACAGCAAGCTTTGAGTGCCAAATAGGGGGGAAAAAAGGCAAGATGGTAGCAAGAGTTTAGATGGAACTCAGGGAATGCATCTCCCTCTCCCCCACGTTGCAGGGTCAGGATCACAAGGACCCCATCTCAAGATGGAAGAATAGGGACAGATCGTAGCAGAATGCAGGGGGACACTTGAAAGAAGACTCAGGTATGGGAGTCACATAAGCAGACATGCTTTCACACCAAACCACCACAAACAAGAAACACGATGGGAAGGAGCAGGCTAAGAAGAGCCCTGAGCCTCTCAGATGAGACAGGCCTGAGGCGTGCTCCACCGCAGCATTCCCAGGAACATGATCCAATACATTTGGTGAGGAAGGCGGTTGCAGCTGGGATTCTGCCACTTGCAACCACAAAACCTCCAGCTATACTCCAGGTCATTTTCCAGAGTTTCAGTGTGAGTTCGAAGCAAATCTAGGCTGTTAACTGAGCAGCTCTAGGCCTGTCTGATCCAAAGGCACAGTTATTTTTTCTGTTCTCCATAGTGCCTTTCATATCCTGCTTTCCCAAAGCCAAGTTCATCAGCTCCACCATCAGGGGCAGGGGGAAAAAAATTAAGTTCAAGAATTTTGTTTAATAACCAACTGCCAAGAATTGCTCTAGTGTTGGGCTACAATGAGAGGACCATATCCAAAGACCCAGGTGAGTACGCTACAGGTTTGTGAACAGAATCGATGGAAGGAGGAGAGGAAGAAGGAAGAAGAAAGTGGGAGTGGAATCAGTTATGGTTGTTCTCTCCCAGAGCCAGGAGAGTTGAGGGTACTACTTTCCAAAAATTGCATCTATTTAATTTTTTCCAGTGTAATTTCCCCCAGATTTCTAGCTTGGCAGATAGAGTACATGTGACCATGTTCAAGTTCTACGAGATAATGGACAGAGGGACTTCCCTGGTGGTCCAGTGGTTAAGACTCAGCGCTTCCATTGCAGGGGGTACGGGTTCAATCCCTGGTCAGTGCCCTAAGATCCCACAAGCCACAGGGTGCATCCAAAAGAAAAAGAAAAAAAAAAAAGATAAAGGACAGAGCATAGGTATAAGTCCTGTCCTCTCACACTTAGACTCACTGTATAGATGAGACTACAGAGGCTCAGGGAGATCAACAGTAACTACTGTTCCATGTCTACCACCCTCCCAGATCTGATGAGAGAACAGACAAAACAGAGGTCTGAAAAGCTAACAGCCCCACATAAATGCAAGATGGTATTATTCAAGGCGGTGGAGCTGATTTATCTCTTTGGTTGAATCAGCTTTTTGCTATCGTCTGGGTGGAATCTGGAACTCTGAATGACACATGGCTGATTTCTATAAATCCTTGTTTAGTTAGTAGGGGCAACAAGTTAAGATTAGCCTATTTTCATTACATAGACCCTCTCAACCACCAGGAAAACCCCAGGGATCCTAAAAATCACAGCTCAAAGCACCTAGACTCTCCAAAGCCCACCTTACAATTGGGGCACAGGAGAGAATCAGGGCTCCCAGCGACAAGTCTTCCCAGGGGGACACCTGGAAGGAAGGAAGAAAAGGCTTATGATATAGTCTCATTTAGGAATGCAAGTTTCTGTTCTTGAAAAGATTAAGATCTTCAAGAATATACCCGTCAGGGTTCTTGGTTACAAATAATAGAAATGAGCTAAAGGTCATTTTGTTCGTTTCCTCCTCAGAAAAGGAGTTAATGGAACAACAATGGGTAGCTCAAAGAATCAACAGGAAGGATGGATAATCCCACTCTTAAGGGAGAACAGCCAAGATCACGCCCCAGAAACCACCTGCTTAGGGTACCATTCCCGCTGCCACTTGTCCTGGGACACCACCACCATTGCACTATAACTACCACTAGACCCTGGATTCTGGGAGTCATCACCACCAGAACAAGTTCTACACTGTTTCTGCCTCTTTCCGTCAAACCTCTCAGTACTCGAAGTCCTCCAGCGGGAGCATACGACATGGCCTAGCCTCCAGGGTCACAGGCGAATAGGGCTCGAATTCTTTGAGCTTCCTGTGGGGGAAACAGAGCCCTGCTTCGTACCTAAGACTCACACAGTGGTAAATTCTCCTAGCAGAGGAGAGGGCTGTGATGAGAAGCCGCCAAGGTGGTAACTAGTGCTCCCTCCCCTTGTGTCTTCTCATTAATCCCTCTCCCTCTCTGCAAGGCTACAACCAAACCAGCCCTGCCAGGGCCACCTCTTTCCTCCTGAAAAATAAATTCTACAGGAGAGAAAATTCCATTGGATACTGACTGCAATGTCTCATGATTTTCTTCCTGGTGTCTTATTTTGTTCTCTTCTGCAGAGGGAGACTACACGTCCGGAACCCACCCCCAGCACCAGTCTTTCACTGTTGTCCATCCCATCTTCTTCGGCAATTTAGAGGACCACCGCCCAGTTAGGTTCATGCCACCCGATGCCCAGTTTTATCTTATGCTATCCTGTTCACTTGCTCTAATCCTTCAAATTTCTCATCCCAACCTCTCAGCTTGCTGCCCCATCCTGCTCTTCTTCTCCTGCCCATAGCCAAGCCCTAAATGAAACCCAGAATTTAACAAGTGCTCTGATAGTGAACTCACACATTGGGGTGAGGCCAGGATTGCTGGGGAGCAGGCTCCAGTCTCACACCAGCCAGAAACCCCACCCCAATATATCTTCCTGTTTTTAACAAGATAGCTCTGCCTGCTCTAGAGAACAAGTCTACCCAAGCCAGAAACCAAATGTTCCATCCTTTGGGCCTTTAGCCTTCACCCTTCAAGACTTTCTTGACTGTCCAGAAGATTCCAGATCTCAGAACAAAAGTGTCTCACAGCTCCAGGCTCTGCATGCTGACTCATTTCTCGTGGACAAATTAAGCCCTTTTGGGAAAGAGAACTGAGCTACAGGTGCCTGAATCTCAGTTCCAAAAGCCCTCCAGGAACAGTGCTCAAGGGAGCCAGGAAAAGTGGAGACAGGGTGGCAAGGCTGGGAGGACAGGAAATGAGCTTCTGCCCTTGGGTCAGTTTCCAAGAGTGGTTCCTTCCAGCCAGACTGATTGGGATGCGTACAGCTGCCTCCCTGATGGGGTTTCAATGTTTGTTTCCTCTCCAAAGCTGCAGCTGGAAAGGACAGTCATGCAAAAATGAAAACAGGACTAAGAATCCTTCTTCAGCTTTCCTTCAGCCCAAATGAAGTAGAAATGCCATAAACGAAAAATAGCAGAAAATAATGTCACTGGCAAATTAGTAATTCAGCACAAGATTAGTCAATAATATTGCTGAAGAACTAATTGTTTGTGTTTTACATTTTTAGAATCCTGAGAAACAAATCTAGCCTAAAGAGAAAGAAAGATAGAGACTTTGAGATTCTGATGGAAATGTCACCTGGATACTTTCTAAGTCTGTTAATGGTCTTGATTCTATTTAAACTATTGTGATTTCTTTATTAAAGAGGCAATATCTGTTCACTGCAGGAAAAAAATCAAAATTCAATTAAACAGAAAAGTTTCCTTTAAATTAAATCCCACAATTTCCTCCCTCATAAAATGTGTATAACTTCCATATTTTGTCTATGCACTCATTAGCACTTTGATTTTATAAAAAATCTACACATTTTGAAATTTTTCTTCTCAATGTTATCAATAACAGCCAATCCAGATCACCATTTTAATTGGCCAGGTAGTATAGTATCATATGGATATTTCATAATCTAGTAAACAAATCCCTATTATTGAATATTTACTGTGTTTTCAATTTTTGGTATTATAAACAACACTCTAATAAGCCCCCCAACTTGTATGTACAATTTTGTGAATTTGCCCAGTTATTTCTCAAGTATATTCCTAGATGTGAAATCACCATGTAATATTTTATTAATTTTTGACACATTTGCCAAATTGCCTTCCAGTAGGGTTGGACCAAACTACATTTCCACCAAGTCATGAGGGCCTGTCCCCCCAACACTTTCAATATCATGAGTACTGTCATTCTTTTCCTTATTTCTTAACTAGACCCAAGTTTACTCGGTAACTGTTTTCATTTGCTTTGATAAGAGTATTATGAGAATTTCTTTTCTTTTGGTTGCATTTGTGACATAAGATCAACCTTAATCATTGTCAGTTAGTAGAAAAAAAGAGAGTGGGACAGAAACAAGGTAGAGTCCACTCAAGTAAATGAGCAAGAATTGGAAGTAACATGGAAGGACCAAAAATCCCCCCAAGGGGAGAAAAGGAGATGTTGGAAGATGACTTTGGTTCAGACAGTTTCCTTAGCCTTTGCCAGTTAGCACCTGGGACCAAGAACTCTTTCAGTGCCATCCAAAGCGGCAGGAGGTCGGGACGTCCCTGGAAGTTCAGTGGTTAAGACTCCATGCTTCCACTTCAGGGGATACAGGTTCAATCCCTGGTGCCAAGAAAAAAAGTGGCAGAAGATCCTGTTCCAGTGATTAGTCTTATGACTCCATTTTTAAGTCGATGCATCCAGTTCAAGTGATGCATATATTCAACCTACAGACAGTGGACACTTGAGCAGAGTTGTATTTGCTTGGTCTACAGAAAAAGACAACCCGAGAAACATGATGGGAAGTCTTAAGCGGGTGGTGGAACTGGGCTGCGTCCTCACCAAATACAGGACCCCAGCCCTTCCATTGATTAGAACTCTCTTAATGACACAACTAAAATTCCAAGCCCCAAAATACTAAAGACTTGTTGGAACCCAAGTGAAAGAAACGATGCCATCCTTGAAGTGCTTATCCTACGCTTATAATTTCCTTTCTTTTATGTTTCACAAGCATCATCTCTTTTAATTCTCACAACAATCTTTTGAGGTAGATTTCATTATTTTTCCCACTCGCAGAGAAATAAACTGAAGCTCAGACCTCTGTGACAAAGCCAAAACTTGAATCCAGGTGCTCTAACTCCAATCTTACAACCTATGCTATTAGCACCTGGGAGAGTTTGCAGTAACACTACTTACCTCTAGTACAGTTGAAGTGAAGTCTCAAATAAGAGCCCAAAGCTGGCCAAACTTATTGTTGCACCAGATAAGAAAGAAAATAGAAAGGAGGTGACAACACCCAAACTTTCAAGTTCTGGGCACAAGAAAAGGGTATCTCCCTTCATAGGGGAAGAGACTGCAATGCTTACAGGACTTCTGAGAAGTGTTAAGAAGTCAATCTCTCCAAATCATAAATGCTGGAGAGACTGTGGAGAAAAGAGAAGCCTCCTCCACTGTTGGTGGGAATATAAAAAGGTGCAACCGCTATGGAAAACAATATGGAAGTTCCTTAAAAAACTATAATAGAGTTACCATATGATCCAGCAATCCCACTCCTGGGCATATACTCGAAAAGATACATGCACCCCAATGTTCGCAGGAGCACTATTTACAATAGTCAAGACATAGAAGTAACCTAAATGCCCATTGACAAATGAATGGATAAAGAAGATGTGGTACACATAATCACACACACACACACACACACACACACACACACACACACAATGGAATATTATTCAGCCATAAAAAAGAATGAAATAAGCCCATTTGCAGCAGCATGGATGGACCTACAGATTATCAAACTAAGTGAAGTAAGTCGGACAGAAAGACAGATATTATATGATATCACTTATATGTGGAATGTAAAAAAATGATACAAATGAACTTATTTACAAAACAGAAACAGATGTAGAAAACAACATAAGGTTACTAAAGAGGAAAGGGGGGTGAGGGATAAATTAGGTGTTAGGGATTAGCAGATACAAACTACTATATATAAAATAAATAAACAACAAGATCCTACTGTATAGCACAGGGAACTATATTCAATATCCTGTAAAAAACTATAATGGAAAAGAACCCCAAAAGAATATATATATATTCTTTCACACATATATATATATAACTGAATCACTTTGCTGTACACCTGAAACTAACACATTATAAATCAACTATAATTCAATTTTTTCAAAAGTCAATCTCTTTTAGACAAGTTAAATCTAAATGAATAACACACACAATCTGCTTGTCCCTGGAAAAGCCCATCCCAGGCTCACATGGCTTAGGATGATTTGCTTAGAAATTGTGAAGATCACTCAGGGACACAGGAAGCTAAAGCAAGACACCAATCATTTGGTCTCTTCCTTTCCATAGCAGCTTTCCTCCAGGAAGCTGTGAGAAGGTCATGGCCACCAGATGCTGATGAGGGTAAGAAAGCTGGTGTCTGAGCTTTGCCAGAAGCCTACCCCAGACCTTGTCGCACCCACAGGGCTCCCTGATGATCCGCATGGTGCTCACATTAAGAGCAGCTTCTCCAGTGCTTCAGATCACCCATCTGCCTGGGCAGCAGGGCTCAGAGGGGGCGTGACACAGAGACACAGATCATCTGGAGCTAAGTGTTTGCTGAGGCTAGGCTGAGTCTGGTAGGCTGCTTTGAGGGCTGCTGTCTGAAACATCAAAGCAATGAAAAAATTAAACAAATAAGCCACTTTAAGATGTTCTCCAAGGTGGGTGTGCACTCATAAGCCAAAGCTGGTAGAATTCCATCATCCCATCCACCTCCCCTTTTACCCCACCCTCCTCATACTTTGCCAAAGCCTCTTTCAGCCTAGATTAAACCTTCTACAGATGGAGCTTCAAAGCACTCCATCTCCTGGCCTCCCCCACCTTCTTGAATTTCTTTTAAAGGGCCATAAAACACCACCTCTACCCTACAAAGACAAATGCCACATGACTCCATTCTCCAGTCTTCCAGCACTGTCTCAGATCATCCCACATAGAGAAATAGCCCTCCAGCTTCCCACTACCTAAGATGCTCGAATCATATTGAATCCCTGATGCTGGAGAACCTTCTCAGATACCTCCTTTATCCCCCACACCCACGCCCAATGCCATCATCAGCACGCGCTCGAGCTCACGCTCCGGGACAGGCAAGGACCACAAGTGCCCCAAAGCCACATCTGCTAATCCACAGACTCACATGTCACATTGGAAGAACTCAATTACTCTGTGACTAAAATCAAGTTCTAAAATCTGGTCTTCTCCACATTCCGTAGATTCTCTCTTCCTCACTCACCAAACTGCCTCATTCCAGCAGATTCTGAGACTCTCTGTGTGCTAAGAACTTATAGGTCCACCTTAGATCTTCACGACAACTAAGGAAGTTAGATATCATTATTCCCATCTTATAGGGGAATAAATTGAGGTTCAGAAAGACTGAGTGATTGGCCCAGGTTCACACAGCTGCCTGCAGAGACTGGAACTCAGCTCTAGTCAATGCGGCCTGCAGCACAAGAGATGTGCCCAAGATCACACAGGCATTCAAAGGGGTTAGGAAAACAGAAGCAAGAGGAAGATAGAGGCCTGAGGAAGGGAGTAGCAGGGATGAACTAAGAAGGTAGCCTTATTGGCAAGGTAAATAGTTGACGTTATACATTATAGGCATTTAACCATGGCAGGTTTTAAGCAGAAAAGCAAAACTAGTCAGAAGAAGGAAAAATTTAAGTGGAAAATAATCTCTAAAAATCATTAGGTCTAGACCCTGGCCTCCAGAAAAGACTTTGCTTAAGCCACCGAGACTGGGTGGAACCATTTCTCAGAAATCTAAGCAGCGCCGTGCATCCCGGGCGTGAAACCCCATGCAAATGCCATCAGCCCTCACCCGAGTCTCCCTCCCGTGGGCTCTCTCTGCCTTGGCTCTGCCTCTTACCAGTTGAACCCCTCAGTGCTCTCACTTCACCTCTCTTTGGGGCTCAGTTCTTTTTTATAAATGGGGCTCCCCCCACACCTCTCAGAACTGTTGTGAGGAGCCAATGAGAAGGTGTCTTGAAAACCATAAAGCTCTAGATGTGTGCAACCAAATTCTGCCCATCTACACAGCTGCCTTTAGGATTGGTGGAGAACTAGGCATTCTCTCTGAGCAAATCCAAGGATGGGGGCGGGGGTGCTTCTCTCCGCAAAGGGAGCCCAGAACACCAAGCTAAACCTGCGCCATTCAAGCCGGGCTCAGCTTGTGTGTGTCTAAGCAGCTTTGGTTTGAAAAGATTAGGAGGGCAGTGTAGTGGAAAGAAAAGTTGATGAGGCAGCAGTGTCCTGCCCGTGGTACCACACTGCCCTCTGCAGGGCACGAGGGAGAGGTACCCAGGCCTGGCTGGGGCAGGCTTATTTAATTCAGACTGCGCAGGGTCATGGGATCCAT
This sequence comes from Hippopotamus amphibius kiboko, assembly GCF_030028045.1. Classification (NCBI taxonomy): domain Eukaryota; kingdom Metazoa; phylum Chordata; class Mammalia; order Artiodactyla; family Hippopotamidae; genus Hippopotamus; species Hippopotamus amphibius. The sequence continues at coordinate 89,115,331 of NC_080193.1, read as the reverse complement.
TCCCCTGCCTCCACGCAGGGCAAGTCCCCTCCAAGTTGGAGCAGAGATAGGAAGTGCCCTCACCCTCAGCGATCTGTTCTGCCTGGCCTGAGCCTCCCATCTGTCCTGATGCTCACCATTCTCCAGTCGGCCCTCTGAGGATCCAGCAGGCAGGCCTGGGCGTTTCTCACTTTGAAGCCAGAATCCAGACAGTTCTGGGAAACAGAGCAGCCCCCGGCTCCTGCCCGACTCACTGAATCCTCTCTGCTGCAGAATAGGGTGGTTTCTCCATGTTCTGGATGCACTCCAGTTGATGGAGAAAGCCCCCTCAGCAGAGGGAGTACTGACCTGCCTGAATCAAGGAACCAGCCAAGGTCCTGCAGGTTTTGGGGATGAACCAGACATTCTGTGACTCAAGACCATCAGACGCGGTCCCTGCAACTGATCTGGGGTTTGGAGGGAAGTATCCAGGGGCCCAGAGCCTGCACCGTGGCAGCAATGTCCTCGATGGCCTTGCTGTGCCAGACCTTCCCCACCACCAGCCCATTCTCCGTCCTTTCCCTGGCTGTTCGGTGCAGAGCAGAGCACCCTGCAGCTGGCTCATGAGCCTCCAGGCGTGGGCTCAGGCCACGCTCCCTGTGTGCCCTTGTGTGGCCCCGGGGAGCCGCTGCAGCCGGCCCAGCCATGTGACGTGAGTGATTCACACGCGCAGACGTCCAAACCAGCTTCTTCATTCTTCCTCTCCCAGGCCGTCACAAAAGGCACAGTCTCGGCTGCTCTGGCTGGAAACCCTTCAGCACAGAGCTGCATTGTTCCCAGGGTCAGAAGGGGCTGGAGGCTGAAGGGAATTAGGAAGACAGGGAGCCTGGGCCCAGGGTGGTTTTCCATGTGGCATGTGCCCCTCGTGCAGGCCAAGCCCACTTCCTGTCTTGGCTCCAGCTCCGGAGCTCAAGTTCACATCGCCCTCCTTTAGAACTGACTTCGGGTTGGGTTGTTGGTTTCTTTTATTTTCCACTCCCTGCACGTGTGCTTTTCTTTGAAAAATATGTGCATGCTGTTTCCTTTCTCCTTTCCAATACACGTCATTCTTTAGAGACCGTGGCGTAAATTTGGAGCCCAGCAAACTTGGTCTTCGGGAGCATGCTTTATCCTTTCTCTTCTGCTCCCTACCCCTGACCAAACAGAGCCCAGGCAGGTGGATGGGACTGGAGGGGGAAATTATTCCATTTCTTCTGATTCTCAGGTTATGAAAATATTCCAATCTGGGTTGTTGAAACTAAGTTTCTAGTAAAGAAACACTTGGAATTGAAGGGCTTTTAGAGGTTACCTGGTCCCACTCTGATCACCTGAGAGGTAGTCCTTCCTCCAGAGCAGGCCCATGGTGGGCGGGGCTGTCTGTCTCATCACTGAGCAACTCTAGCTCATTTAGAAAGTGCTTCTGAATATCAGGTCAGAATCTGGACCCTCTGTGGTAGATGGTAAAAATGGCCATCACTCTCTACTCCTGTTTCCATGCACTTCGCATGTTATTTTGCAGGACTGGTCTTATGACTTTGACCAATAGAATGCAGCGAAAGTGATGTCATGCCATTACGGAGCCTAGGCTTCAAGGGGTCCTGCCTACATCTACTCTCTCAGAATCCTGTCAACACCGTGAGAACAAGATCAGGGTAGCCTGCCAGAAGATGAACAAACACGTGGGAGAGAACTGAGTCATCCCAACTTGAACCATCCTAGACCAGCCAGGCCACAGCCAACCTGCTGGCTGACCACAGATGCACCAGTGAGGTCAGCCCAGCTGGTCCAGATCAACAGAACCACCAGCTAAGCCCAGCCCAAAATACACACCCTCATGATTATTTGTTTATTCATAAGCTAAATAAATGGTTGTTTTAAGTCACTAAGTTTTGGGGGGTCTTCCTATGCAGAAAATGTAAACTAATGATAGCTCTCTAGAGCTATACAGAATAATCTTGATTCCTTGGCCGGGGGAAAGCCCTTTAAATATTGAAATAGCAAATTATCATTGCCTCTAAGCACCAGAATGGCTTTTGGGGAGGTCACACACACTGGTCCCTGTCCTAGAGGAAAATCACACCCCAAGGCATCCTTTGCCACTTCTTTCCCACCCAAAGCCAGCCCAGGAGATGCAGAAGAAGCTCTTTCGCAGTTGGTATCAGCATCCTTCAGCAGCATCATGTCCACTCACCAGGGACTCTGAGCAACGTAGCATTCAAATATTCTGGTCTTTTAAGCACATTTTATTGTCACTTAAGAGAAATTGAAAGATCAAAGTGAGGAGGGTACTCAAAGCACAATGAAAATATTTGAGTCAATTAGGCTTCTTGAAGCCACTTCTGACCCAAATCTAAACTGCCAAAAAGCCTCCAAAACAAATGTCCTTGGCAGGTTTCCAACAGAGCTCTGGCTCCATGGACCACAGTAGTGGGAGGGTGGTCAGAGGCTGCTGGCTTCCAGAATGTGCCACGTGGAGCGAACAGCAAATGCACTGAACTTGGTCTTGGGGTCTGATGGGGAAGGTCACCATCCCCACCACAGGAGTTGGATCGGGTCAATGGCAGGCCCAATTGTCAACCAGACACGGAGGGAAGTGGTGTTGTGGGCCATGGCTGCCATCTGTGGATTTTTTGGCTGAAAACTTTGCTGCAAAGTTTGCCAGTTTCAAACAAACCCTTGCAGCTGGGTTTCCTGTTTTCCATTTGCACTCCACGTGTGTCATGGCACAATTATTCTGGGAGACGCTCTCAGAATGGACACAGTCTCCAATTTTCTTTCCCTAATAACAGTGCGGGAAATAGCGATGAGGGAGGCGGAGAGATGGAGAAACCCCAAACCTCAGAAGAGGATGAAAACATTTCTAAACTCTGTTTCAAAAATGAGAAAATCAAATTCACCAAGTCACGGTACACAGCCCTCTACTCATCCAATCTGGTCCCCTACTCTGGGCAGGCTACGGAAGAAGAGACACTTTGGGGAACTGAGGCGTGTCAGCTTTGCGTTCATGGCATCAAGGATATTTTGAAGCTTCCTTCCAAGAGAGCCTAAAAATCAGCATGGCATCAGTGCCAACAGGGTCAAGTGGCTGGTGGCGGGCTCCTGGAAAAATGCTGTGCACCAACAATTATTTCTCAGCTACCTAAATGACACTGGCCGTGGCTCAAAGCAGAACAAAGAAAGGACAACTCTCTCTTCCAACTCTTTTCTCTCTTCCAGCAAACAAATGCATCAGCCCCAGTCCCCAAGTCCATTCCTTTTCATGACCATGAAAGAAGCTTGGAGTTTATAGAGTATGCATATTTTAAAGGTCTTCAGAGCCAACTTGCTTTTGGATTTTGGATGAAAGATGAGGGTATGTCTGCATGTGCTTGTGTATATGAGCCTGAGTGCACCCACGCTTTTATCTATGTGCATAGGGACATACACTGGTGTTCTTGAGAGTGCCTACCAATGTGTGAGTGTGGGTTTATGTCAATAAGTGTACCCAGAACATGCAAAGTTGGTACAAATGCCCATGTGAGCCCATGAGTGTGTGCACATGTTGGTGGCACGTGCGTGAAGTTGTTCTGCGTGCGTGCAAGTGTGTGCATATGCTCTACACATATTTCACCCTGACATGTCTGCAGGTCTGTGTTCCAGGTGGGGGTGCAGGTGTGTATGTGCTACTGCACATCGGCCTGTGAGAAGGTGTGCCTGTACGTGTGCTGCACGTGTCCTTTGCACACGCAGGGCCCCTCCTCCGCCCATCTCCTCCTACCTTCCTGCGAACCCACAGCAGCCTTTGCCCACCTCCCTTGGGGATCTGCCAGCTGATGGCAGGGATCCCTCTCTTGGGAAGCAACACTCCTTCACCACTCATTTGTGTTCCATTGGAGGGCTCCAGGCTCCCGCCCTTTAATGGCAGCCCAGGATCGCAACGGACGACTTTCTTAATTGCCCGTGATACTTGCGGGTCCAGCACAAACTCGACGGTAGCTATTAGGCTGCGCTCTCTGGAGCGGGGCTACGTTTTGCGCCTATGTGAATTTAGTGTTCCTGGGAGTTGACAGGCCAGAGCGGGTTAGAGCCACCGAGAGGCTGTTATTATGGCCTGGCACGGGCCTACGGTTAGCTTCTTGAGACCCTGAGGCGATTTCACCACACTCCAGAATTGCAACACCCCTAGAATTTCCAAACCAGGACGCCCCCTCGGCAGCCTCCTCCCCCAGCCCAAGCACAGGCTTTCTCTTTCTCTTTCTCTCTGTGTCTCTTTTCCCCCTCCACTGCCTTTCTCTCTCTCTCTCTTTCCCACTCTTTTTCCTCCATTCTCTCTCCTCCCTTCCTCTCCTCTCTCTCTGCTCCTCCTCCAGTTTTCAGCTCACAGCAGCAGACTTAAAGCTGAACAATGACCAGAACATCTGCATCCCTGCCACCAGCTGCATCTTCTCTCTCTCCTGCCTGCCCCACCCCACCCCCAGTCTCTCCCTGTGGTCCCATCCAGCCCATTCCTTTAGAGCTCTGGGTCCCAAAGGGGAGATTTATTATTTACACTTTTCTCCAAGGCTGTGGGGAGGTTGAGGCGGCCTGGCAAATGGCTTTCTTGTTCCCATATTTCCCTCTGCTCACCTGTCCTAGCTGCCTGTGACAGCCAGTGCCCAGCCCCTGATCTCCTGCCTTCGTGGCTTCAGCTCACACCGGAAGCCCTTCATTAATAAATCGCTTGTGCACTAGTACTCACCTCAGGGGCTGCTTCTGAAAAACTGATCTGAGACAATAGCTACTCAAATTAAAATGCCTGCAGTTGGGGGATGTAAATAGAAGGGTCTATCAAAACATCCCATCCATCTAAAGAGGGTGGCCACTCTTCAGCTATTTGTTCCCAGCAGGTATCGCAGCCATGCTGCAAGATATCCTGATTTTTTTTATTTTAAAGGAATCCATGGTTTCACAGGAGATCTCTTCATTTTTAAGTGTAAGAAACATGTGAGATCATTTTTAAAACACTGTGCACAAATAAAACACATCCACAGACTGGATTCAACATTCTGACTACAAGAATCCAATATCTAACCTATTGTTTCAAAGACTCTGGTGAAGAAATGATTGCGGTGACTTCCATACCCACACATTCAAAAGAGCAGGAAAATATTACCCATAATGAGATCAATCAACTTACCAAACCAATCTGGAACTGATACAGATGTTTGAATTAGAAGACAAGGAAACTGAAGTAGTTATTATAGCTGTATTCTATATGTTTGAAAAGTTCAGTGGAGACATGCAAGATATTTTAAAAGACTCAAACTTCTAAAGGTGAAAACTAAAATGTCTGAGATGAGAAACACACTAGTTAGTACATATGGGAAATCAGGCACTGCAGGAGAAGATTAGTAAGCTTGAAGACTTAGCAATAAGAATACACAGAAAGAGAAAAGATAGTTTTAGAAAAATGGACAGAGCATTAGTGAGTTATGGGACACTTTCGAGCAACCTAATACATGTACAATTGGAGTCACAGAATTTGGTGGGGAGAGGGTGGAGAGGACAGAAAAAATGTTTGAAAAAATACTGGCTAAAGTTTTTCCAAATTTAGTGAAAACTTCAAATCCAGGAAGCCCAATAAATGTGAAGCAAAAGAAATATGAAGAAAATCACACCACAGAACTAAAACCAATGATAAAGAGTTCATCTTAAAAGCAGAGAAAAAAGACACGTTATAAACAAAGGAACAAAGATCAAGATGTGAGCACATGTCGCATTCAAAACAGGTCACATGAGAAGGCAGCAGAACAACATCTTCAAAGTATTGAAAGGAAAAATCGGAATTCTATACTTAGTGAAAATCTTTCTTCAAAAAAACGGTGAAATAAAGATGTTTTCAAGCATAAAAACCTGGAAGAATCCATTACCAGCAGACTCATACAAGAAGAAATGTTAAAGGAAGTCCATCAGGCAGAAGGAAAATAAAACCAGATGGAAAATGAATCTCCCGAAGGAATGGGGAGCACCAGGAATATTACCTCACACAAGATAAAAAAGATTAACTCAAAATGAATTATAGACCTACAGGTAGAATACATAACTATAAAACCATAGAAAGAGAGAAAATATAGAAGAAAATTTTTACAATTTCTTAAGCAGTACCAAAGTTACAAGTGATAAAAGAACAAATTGATAAACTGAGCTTCATCAAAATTAAAAGCATCTGTTCTTCAATATCAGGATGAAAAGATAAGCCATGCACTGAGAGAAAATGTTTGCAATTTATCTGTCAATTTCAATACAGATTTATACTGAGAACTCTCAAGACTAAATAATAAGAAAGTAAATGACCAATAAATAAAATGGGCAAAAAGTTTGAACAGACACTTTCCCTGCAAGAAGATACATGGATGACAAACACATGAAAAGAAGTTCAATATCGTTAGTCATTAGGGAAGTGCAAATTAAAAGCACAATGGAATACCATCTGTTATTATTGTATGGGAAGTATGGTCTGGTATGGAAGGGAAGGAGTCCATTAGACTCAGGTGGCTCTAATGCCTAATGGCCTATGTAAGTAAATCAAAATCTAAGCCTGTAAATGCCTCACGGTTACAAAATCCAAACACTAAACAACAGTCAATCACAAACAGCCAACTAGCCTTTAAGAGATAGCCAGTCAATAATCTCCTTGCTTTGTTTCTGTGAAAGTCTCTCCCTAACTCTTGTCAATGGAGCACCCCTAAACACTTCCTGTTTGATGCTATCTGAATTCATTTTTGCTCAAACTGTTAAAATTTTTAATATGTCTCAGTATACATTTTAACACAGTGAACAACTATTAGAATGGTTAAAATTAAAAAGATTGACCATATCAAGTGTTGATGAGGATGTGGAGGAACTAGAACTCCCTTAAACTGCTAGTGGGATTCTAAAATTGGACAAGCACTTTGAAAAGCAGTTTGGCAGTTTCTTTAAAAATTAAATATATATCTATGTGATGATCCAGCCATTTCACTCTTGGGTATTTACCCAAAAGAAATAAAAGCGTATGTCCATGCAAAGACTTGTATATGGATTTTCATAGCAGATTTATTTGTAACAGCCAAAAACTTGAAACAACACTTCAACAGGTGAATGGATAAGCAAACCATGGTATATCCATACCATGGCAAGCTACTAACAATTACCAGGAATGAACTATTGTTATGCACTACAGCATAGATGAATCCTAAAACAAGTAAGCTGAATGAGAGAAGCCAGACAAGAGTATATATACTCTTATTATTCCACTTATATAAAATTCTAGGAAATTCAAACTAACCTATAGAGACATAAAGCAGATCAGTGATTGCAGTGGGGAGAGGAGTAGGAGAGAAGGATTGCAAAAGGCCACAAAGAAACTTCTGGAGTTAATGGACATGTTTATAACTTGATTACGGTAGTGGTTTCACAGCTATACACATGTGTCAAAAGTTGCCAAATTGTACACCTTAAATACGTACAATGTACTGTATTCAATAATACCTCAATAAAGCTATTTCTAAAAACAGCGTCTGGCAGATGATGGGCACTCACTAAATATTTGTTAAATTTTTAAAAAATAATTAAAAAATTAAAAAGCATTGATTACAGAGAGTGAAAATTTCTTCACCTGGACATTCTTGCCGAAAGTGGGGCAGGGGAGAGGGGGGATACCACTGCCCATAAGTCAGCCCAAGGTGGTCCCAGGGTTCATTTATCCCTCTCCACAGGTCTTCACAGGGATCCTGCTGACAGTAATTCACTCTAAGTTTATTTAATTAATATCCATGAAGAAATGAGAATGTACATGAATTTCCACCAGGGACCAGAGATACATCAACTCTTTATTTTGTATAACCCACATAAAAGTTTGCCTTTCATTAAGGCCTAATACCTCACTTAGGCTAAAAACATAAGTGCTTATTCTTTACAATTGAAACATAAATATACTATAGGCCAAATATGATACACGAGTGGGCCATTGTTCATAATCACTCTGCACTGTGATCTCACCAGCGTTTACCAATAACCTAATAGTGAGTGTCCTGTGAAAACCGCTTTTTCCTCTAGGTAGAAACCTTCAAATGAACACTTCAGGGTCTAATTCACAACCCTGTAGCCAATGGCAACTTCGTTTATGTTCACTTATATTAAAAGCCTTTCCCACTCGCTGACATGTGTTTCTTATCTCACAAGGATTTTCATGGTGCCCCTGCGGGTATAAGTAGAAGGGACACAGCATTCCCTCCTCACAGATGAGGAAACCCAGGCATGGAGGTAAAGCAAGCTTCCTGGTAGGACACAGCCAGGCCCCAGATGGAGCTGCAGGCTGATGGGTCACACAGCTGCCCAGCAAAGTGAGGGGAGGAAGCATTGTCTCCAGCCAGTGCCTCACACAGGCCATGACCCTCACCAGCTTTCAGGTCAGAGGGGCTGTTCCGTGAGGTCATCCCCAGTGTCTCAATCCCTATGAGCCACGGAGATTAACCCCCTGTCTTTGCTCACTCATCAGCTAAAAAAGAATATGAATCTGATTACCAATAGGGCCAGAAGATTCCATGGGTCTGGAAGCCAAAATGGATGCCTTTTGCCCAGCTCGGCTCTGTCCCAGAGCCAATAGGCAATTTAAATAATCTCAGACAGCAACCGTGCTGAGAGCTCAAGGTCAGGGAAGAACGCAGCCACAAGACCAGCTGCTTGGGTCTGGGGTCTCAGAGACGGGAGGCTCCTCCAAGGAGAAAAGAGGGAGGAGGAGGGCTGACCTCACACACGAGCCCTGGACACCTCTTTCCCAGCCTGGCATTCCAGCATCACAGGCTCTTTCCCCTACACTAAGGCCACAAGCCCAAGAGGTCGGTTAAAATGCCAAAGGCCAGCACATTAAGTGCCAGACCCCTTATCTCCAAACAGCTTTAAAATCAACCAGCCAGACACCAACAGGGATGTGCAGCTCCAGAAGCTGAGAAGTAATTCAGGAAGCTGGTGGAGTGTGGTGACCAAGATCAGCAACCATGATGTCAGACAAACATGATTTCAGACCCAACTCTTCAGCTTCTTAGCTGTGCAACCTCAGGCAAGTTGCTTTACCTCTCTGAGCCTCCGTTCCTCAGTTAGAGAATGGGGAGGATGGAAATGCCTACCTCACTGTGTTACCATGAGGATTCAATGGGTTAATGCATGAAAGAGCTTAGTAAAATGCAGAGTACACAGTAAGCACCCACTAAATATTACTGGTACTTATTGTAGTTCTGACTGGAGACAGAAGTAAAGGAAGGGGAGAGCCTGGCCTCTTCAGGCTTTGCTGGTTGGGGCCCCATGGAGGAGGGGGGTAGAATGAGGACCCAGGAGATACGAGGCAAAGGGAGTCAGGACAGAGCACGTGGATGCTAAAAGTGGACATGGGAGGCCACCAGATCCTCCACATCCTTCTTCTGCTGTCTAATTATGATTCTCCTTTGACAGATGATGAAACTGGACTCAGCTGTTTGCATGGCAAGCCCCCCAGCAGCTCCAGTTTCACCATGGGCCCTGTTCCTAGTAGCAAGCCTCTTCCAGCCTAGCTCAGAAAACAGCTGACCTGCTCAGGATCACCCCTGTCTCCACACTGCGGCACCTGTGGACATGCATTAACTCTGCACCGTGAGACCTAATGAATGACCCCCTGCTGTCGGGGGAGCCCCACAAGCCCAGTAGCCCACCCACCCTGTGCTAGAAGCACAGGACACAAACCTTCCAGCCTTCATTCCCTCTCTGAGTGTTGCAAGCCAGACCCAGGCAGCTCAGTGCTAAATAGACACTTGGGGTGAGAGTGTAGAAAGGTACAGGGAGATAAATCACTCAGGTCCTACTCACCAGGAGAACAAATGCCACCCAAGTCACAGGGTTGGCTGCAACAGGTGTCTTAGAGGCAGTGGCACAGATGAAAGGCTCTGAGAGTTCCAAGAAAAGGGAGTGGAGCCTTCCAGCTGGAGGGAAGGGAGCAGGCATTTGACCCAGGTGGCATTTCTGTGCCCCAGACAGCCAAATCTATGGGGATTTAGCTCCTGACTTTCCGGGATGAGACATGGGAACAGGTGATGGAGGCGGCTAAGCACATTTCCCTGAAGACCTTGAAGGGAATCCAGAGCCGAAATGTTTGGCCCACCTCCTCAAACCCTGCTCCATCCTCAGGCTCTGAGACTTCCTATGTCATGCTCCTGCACCCCAGAGAGCTCTCTGTAGAGCCTGGATGGATTTGCACGCAGAAAGGGTCTTGTTCAGGACCCGTGGTGACTGTGAAGCCAGCATGACTAGAAGAGAACTCTGAGATCTTATCCCCCTCTGCCCTCAGCTCACCACAAGTGCCTGGGCTCGGGGGGCCCCTTCTTAGCCATCAATCATTCAACAAGCATGAGCGGCACTCCTCTACTCCCCAGCGCTGAGATAAATGCAGGGAATCACTTATAAGGTGGGAAGAGATGGGGTGCATTGGACTGAATGGGAAACTCAGACTTGACCTCCCCCTAAAGCCTCTCCCAAATGACTCCAGGTTTCTCAAACCTTCTAATTCATTCACTCCATTCATTCATCTAATAAAGATTTCTTGAGCCCTAGCTTTCTGCCAGGCCTACGGTCTCCTCCTTTTTCCAAAGTCTATTTTCTTTGCAGCAGTGCCTCTCAGATTGAGGTGGATTGACCCTCTGCCGCAGAAACATGAAGTGATTGTAAGATAAGGATTTCCGAGGGCCCTTTTCAAAATAGTGTTTTTGTTTCTTTCAGATATACACCCAGGAGTGGAATTGCTGGGTCATATGATAATTCAATTTTTAGTTTTTTGAGAAACCTTCATACCGTTTTCCATAGTGGCTACACCAATTTACATTCCCACCAACAGTGTGCGAGGGTTCCCTTTTCTCCACGTCCTCACCAGCATTTGTTATTTGTGTTATTTTAGATAATGGCCATTCTGACAGGTGTGAGGTGACATTTCATTGTGGTTTTGATTTGCATTTCCTTGAAGATTAGCGATGCTGAGCATCTTTTCATGTGCCTGTTGGCCATTTGTATGTCCTCTTTGGAAAAATTCTTAACTTGAAATTCTTCATAATTCTATGTTTGTGTTTTGCAGGTGAAGCCCAGTGGGATGCTGGAGTGTGCCTGTGAGCAGAGCAGACATGGGCATAATGCTTGGCCACCATTCTTTGCCTCCCCCTTTGCATATAGCATTTGCAACTCCTATGAGCACAGAACTCCAGTGGACTCGCTGCACAGCAGCTCATCAAGACTCAGAGTGAGTACAAGTAAGCGCATTATGCCAACAGCTAAGTGACATGGGAGCTGACAGCTTCGAATGCTACATTTTCCACTCAAATCAGAACTTGCTTTGAACACAGAAAGAAGGAAAGGTCTTCCAGGAAACATGAACAATCAAAGAATGGGGAAAGCAGAGCAATTCATAGACCTCTTTCCTTTCCGTCTTTCCTTCCTCATCAGTAAGCTGAAGGTAAGGAGAGCTGGTAGAATGTGGGCCCATCAAGAGGTGCAATAAAAACAATGGAGTTTCGATGATTGGTGATGACTTAGAGGGGTGGGATAGGGAGGGTGGGAAGGAGTCTCGGAAGGGAAGGGATTTGGGGATATATGTATAAATACAGCTGATTCACTTTGTTGTACAGCAGAAACTGGCACAACAGTGTAAAGCAATTATACTCCAATAAAGAGCTTAAAAAAAAATGAAGTTTATTTTGTGAGAGTTTCCACTGTTCACGTGTGAGTTATGAAAAACGATCATGTAATTGTGGTGGTTCCACTAGTTAAACACTCTTATACTTTCATCCCAAACTGGCATTGTACAATATAGCTATAAAATTCATGCTGGTGATTTAATTTTTAAATTTTCATTTGCTTAGAACTACATTAAGCAGAAAATTAAAAACACCTTGAGATGGATGGGAATGTAAATTGGTGCAGCCACTATGGATAACAGTCTGGAGGTTCCTTAAAAAACTAAAAATAGAGTCATCCAGCAATCCTACTCCTGGGCATCTATCTGGAAAAGACAAAAACTCTAATTTGGAAAGATATATGCATCCCAATTTTCTAGCAACACACTTCACAATATGCAAGACATGGAAACAACCTAAATGTCCATCCACAGAGGAATGGATAAAGAAGATGGGGTACATATAGACAATGGAATATTACTCAGCCATAAAAAAGAATGAAATAATGCCATTTGCAGCAATATGGATGGACCTAGAGATTTTCATACTAAGTGAAATGTCAGGCAGAGAAAGACAAATATTATATGATATCACTTATACGTGGAATCTTAAAAAATAGTACAAAACACCTTATTTATAAAACAAAAATGGACTGACAGACATAGGAAACAAACTTATGGTTACCAAAGGGGAAAGGAGAGGGGGAGGGATAAATTAGGAGTGTGGGATTAACAGATGCATACCGCTATATAGAAAATAAACAAAGATTTACTGTGTAGCATAGGGAATTATATTCAATATCTTGTAATAACCTAAAATGGAAAAGAATCTGAAGCTATACACCTGAAACTAACACAATATTTTAAATCAACTATGGGTAAAATTTTTTAAAAGGTAAATGAGGGAGAAAACAAAAAAAGGAAAAGAAAAAAAACACCTTGAGAACTTTGTTTTAGTAGCACTCACGGCACTTTTTTTCCTGCTGTTTGAATAAAGGGCCCACATTTTCACTTTGCCCTAGGACCCACAAATTATGTAGCTAGCCCTGGGTACACCTGCACAGGTGCATAGCAGATGAACATTGGATAACACGCAGCTGAATAACGTCAGCAGAGCTTTGCAGGTGCCAGAATCAGAAGCAGCAATGTGCAGGGCTGGCTCTCAACAGTCAACGTGGCATCTCTTCCCAAGTCTGCATTCAATGACGTCACATTGAAATCTGGCGGGAGTATTGACACCACAGAGATGAGCAGACGCTACAGATCAGGGCTTCCTTCCCAAAGAGCTAGTGTTAAACGTTCACCAGCACACAACTGGTCAGAGGCCAACTAACTCAACCTCCTCATGAAATCAAAAGGGATGTGATTGTCCAAGATCCCACCGTTCCTAATGAGGGGCCTGTCATAGTCTGTGTTGGAGGTCTTAACATCGACAAGAGTGATCCAAAGTCCGCTGGAAACCAGGGGCCAGAATCCTGTCAGAATCCTGTGTGGGGCGGCGGGAGAGGGGACAGGCTGGGGGGGGGAGGGGTAAATGCAGGCTCTCCTGGGATACTACGGGGGTTAGCTGGCACTGATGGTGTCCTCCCTGGGTTGTCCTGTCACCAGGCCGAAAAGGTAACCTCTGCTTATAAAATGCTGGGTCTCACTCCAGAATATGCCTCCAGGCCCATAATTACTTTCAGAGCACGCTGTTTCCACTTAGGGAAACCTGAGCTTCCTTCCAAATAGCACCGGGCATGACCTGAAATTATGTTTGCCTTCTGAAATGGACACACAAGTCAAGCCCACTGCCCTGGAGTCCCAGCAGACCACAGGGCAGGAGGCGCTGGAGGGGAGCTGGCTGGGGCACGAGCACACATGGCACTGGCTGACGCCCAACTAGAAGCGGGGCCTCCTGCGAGTTCAGCTGCAACGGGGAAGCCTGCGTTTGCTGTCCCCACCCAGGCCCGGACCTGCCCGGGCAAGGCTCTGCAGCCCGCTGGGGACAGATGAGTGGCACGCTCCGCCTGAAGTCTTCACTTCTTAATGCAAAACATATTTGCCAATCACCTATCGAGTGGCAGGCGCTGGAGATGCAATCCTGGATGAAACGTATATCCTGTCCTTCCAGGGTTCACAGTCTGTTGAGCAAAACAAATGTGAAAGCAAATAATTACACTTTAAAGGAGACTGTGATGTGATCCTTGAGAGAAGGAAACAACATGATTCTTTCTGGTCCTGCAGAGAATGGTGGGGTCCAGGGTGACAGGACAGAAGAGACAATATTCAAGCTTGACATTGAAGGATGGACAGGGTTAAACCCTTTACGGTTAGAAAGTACTTGCATGATATCAGTTAGTTAGAATCTAATAACCATGCTATCAAACGGAATAAGAATGATAGTATTCGTTCCACTTTCGAGAGGTAGAAATTAGGGTTCAAGGTGACTTGCTCATGATCATATAACTGGCAAAGGAAGCAAAGGGCTGCAAATAGAACGTCTGGGAAAGGAGGTTAGACGTTAGTTGCCATCTTGCAGGAAGAGAAGCTAGTCTTAGACATCGACGAGGGAGAGGGCTGACTCTCGTCTCCCCAGATCCTGATACAAGGGTGCCCTCCATTCTCTTTGCCCTGAGAGTTAGTGTCCCTGACCGCTCTCCCACTCTGGCCTTTCTCTTCCCCACAAATGTCACCCAGCTCCTGGCCACCAGCAGCCTCTGACTTCTGAGCTCCCTCAGTGTCAACTGCCCCCCTGGCCCACCTCATCCCCACAGGCCGGCACCAGCATGCAGGTGCGTGGAGCTGCGTCCTGGATGGAGGGTCTGGGGGCTCTCAGATATAATCCCAGCATTGGCTCCATCCATAGGTGTGCTCCCTGCCTCTGACTGCACTGAACCATCTGGAGAATTTGGGAAATGCAGAGTCCTGAGCCCCACCTCTGGTGATTCTGGTTTAGTAGCCTGAGTTAGGGCTGGGGAATCTATGTGACTTTTAAAGTTGCCAGGCTGAAAGTGAGAGAAGTACAAGGTGCTTTTAATTAATTCTATCTGTACTGTTTCATCTAAGCTACACCTTGAGGTGCAAAGGTGCTCACTGTGGTATTTTGCATTTTCATTAGCATAAATGGGGGAGGAACAATTTTAAAAGTCTCCAGGTAATTTGGTGTACCCAAATTTGAGAACTAGTCTTCAAGGCCCCCGGGAATCATTTCAGCATCTCTGTCTTCAAGTAGAACCGCCCTTTAGCCAAGCCTCAGAGTCAGTGCCCACTTCTTATCCAGATTTCTGGGGAAGAAGTGATGACATCTCACCTTCCCAACTACCCCTATGGGCTCACCTCCCTCGCTGACAGATGGCCCCTCCCAATGACTTCCCTCCATCCCATTGACTGCACTTGTATCCCGGTGGTGAATTGGCCCTTGACACCAACAAAGAGCTGGGGTTTTTTTATACTCAAAGGGGATGGAAGCTTGCAGAGTGGAATGCATAGAGTGACAATACATTTTTTTTGATGCAAATAATACAGAATTTTGAACTGAGCTTGTTAGGGTGATATAGGAGTGGGTGTGGGGAAAGAAGATAGGGAAAGAGAAGGGAGCAGGGATTACCCTGACACCTCCACGGTGAGAAGAGACAGGACACAGAGTATCATCTTGCTTGAGCGGGAGGCTAGAAGTCTAAAATCAAGGTGTTGGCAGGGTTGATTGCTTCTGAGGGCCTTGAGGGAAGGATCTGTCCCAGACCTCTCCCCTTGTGGGCTTGTGGATGGCCATCTTCACATCATCTTCCCTCTACCTATGTCTCTGTGTCCAAACTTCCCCTTTATATGAGGACCCCAGTCACACTGTGTTAGGACCTAATGGCCTCATTTTAACTTCATGACCTCTGTAAAGACCCTACCTCCAAATAAGGCCATATTCTGAGGTCCTGAGGGGTTAGGACTTCAACATCTGAACTGAGGGGGACACAACTCAACCCACAATACTGAGCTAAAATTCCATCTGTTCTCACAGCACCCTCTGGCCCCTCCGCCTGTTTCACAGAAGGGCAAAACTGAGGCCTGGCACAGCAGGCTGCCCATCCACTGGAGCTACAGTGAATCATCGGTGGGAACCAGAAGCTGACCCAACAACCCGGACTCCCAGCCCGAGTGGTCACCACAGGCTCCTGGAAAGCCAGAAAGCAGAGGCTTCCGAACTGGAATCTGAATCCATCCAATACTGTGTGGTTTGCTCAGAGAGCCTTTTATTTACTTTAAAATATAGAGGTATAGGGAGCTGCACGCCCTCCAACATACGTGCAGCACCCTCAGTTCAGATGATCTGCAAAACCCCAAATTGTCCCCATTAGATTCCCAGGAACCTCTTTGCTGAGCACAACTGGACCTCAAACCCCACTGCCTGGACAACCTCCAGCTAGTCATTCCGGTCACTCTGGAGTTTGAAAATCCCTCACATGATCCCCATCCTGGGCCCTCCTTTGCCACATCATCAGAAATCACTACGTCCATACTCTGCTCGAATTCAAAACTCTTTTTTTTCCTTTTTTTCAATATCTTTAATTATCTTCTAGATCACAGGGGGCCGTCACTTCCCAGGTCTCCCAAGGGTGATCTGACACTACAAGGACAGGAACTTAGACTGGACACTAGAGAGGACTTCCAGATGCACCCAGCATAGCTCAGACAGCTCTGATCAGCCTCTGAGCTGGAAGTCAGTAGACTCTTACCGTCGCTGGGCTGGAAGGAGACTATGGGCTATAGAAATTCTGAAGGTATACCTGACTCTCTCTGGGACTCAACTGAGTCCCTCAATAATGACATCGACTTCCTGTGGATTCCCCATGTGGGTGTAAAGGCATCAAAACATGTCTGGGGAGAATCAATGTATTACTCCAAAGGAGCAGGACTTCTTAGGGACAGCCACAGTACGCATTACCACCACCAGTACTCTCTGTAAGGAACGTTTGGAAAATGGCACAGTGCTCTTCCTGCAGACAGTGCTTCTTGGCCCCCTGGGGTTCATGATCAAAAGCACACACAGTGGAAAATACTAATTTGAAGAGATACATGCACCCCGATGTTCACTGCAGCACTATTTACAATAGCCAAGACATGGAAGCAACCTAAATGTCCATGAACAGATGAATGGATAAAGAAGATATGGGGTACACCTGGAATATATTACTCAGCCATAAAAAAGAATAAAATAATGTCATTTGCAGGAACATGGATGGATCTAGAGATTATCATACTAAATGAAGTGAGAAAGACAAATATCGTATTGGGTTGGCCAAAAAGGTCGTCTGGGTTTTTCCATAGCATCTCATTGAAAAACCCAAACACACTTTTTGACCAACCCAATATGATACCACTTATATATGGAATCTAAAAAATGATACAAATGAACTTATTTACAAAACTAAAATAGACTCACAGATATAGAAAACAAACCTATAGTTACCGAAGGGGAAAGGGGGAAAAGGGAGTGATAAATTAGGAGTTTGGGATTAACAGATACACACTGCTGTATATAAAATAGGTAAACAACAAGGACCTCCTGTATAGCACAGGGAACTACAGTCAATATCTTGTAATAACCTATAATGGAAAAGAATCTGAAAAAGAATATATATATATATATATATTCAGATAGATAGATATATAACTGAATCACTTTGCTGTCCACCTGAAACTAACACAACATTGTAAACCAACTTCAATAAAAAAATGTTTCAATAAAGAATGAACATAAAAAGCACACACAGTGGAGTAAACTGACTCTTTGACCGCCATTGTGTCTGTCATTTGCCTGTTTGCTCCCTCTCCCCTCCGCATCCCCTCTCTGCTCTGCTCTATGTTGCAGGAAACCACGTTCCCAGGCTCCCTTGTCCTCTGACTTGGGGATAGCTTTGACATGGAAGGCAGGACAAAAGTTGAGGGGCAGAGGAAGGGGGGGCCACCTTATTTCTGCCCTCCGTCTCTCTTTTGGGTAGATCTCAAGCAGCCGCCACCCCGCAGCTCCAGCTCCCACCACACGGGCTGCCCACGGTTTCAGCTTCCAGTGGGCGGCCCCCACCCTGGTTGCCAGCAATGCCTCAGCCCTGACCCCTCCAGCCCTAGGGGTGTTAAAAGCTTCTTGGTGCCATTCACTCCTGTTTGATTTCTCAGCGCTCCCGTCTCTGTGTAACCAACTCCCTGTGTTCAACTCTCTCTCTAAAATACTCAGAGTGGTGTCTGTTTTCCGTCTGGCCCCTGACTAACACAGCAGATGACAGAAAACTAATTCAAACCAGCCAGGAAAGAGGAGGCATGTACTGCCTCACAGAAGGAAACTGCGTGCAAGCCAGGGATGCAGCTGGGTCTCAGGAGCCATGGGATCCAGAGTCCTCTCATTGCCGCCTTCCTTCCCCAGACGTTTTCCTCCACGTTCCCTGGGAATGGCCCCCAGCAGCGTCAGACTCATGTCTTCAGGTTCACGGCCAGAACAACTGTTGCTCTTTCAGTCTGAATTTAAAAGACAGCAGATAAGGACTTCTATTGGCCTAGCAGGGGACTTGTGCCCTCCTCTGGGGCCAAGGGACCAGGAACTGGTTGACAGAGCCCACTAGAACCACATGACTGGGGGCACCTAAGAAAATGAGGCCTGAGGTATCCCTTCTGTGATCAGGCCAATTGGGAGGTACAATCTCAAGGCACTGAGAGGTCAGGAAAAGGAAGGTAAAGGAAGCAGGTGCAAGGGATGCATTACCAAGTTGTCTACAGCCTCTCAGAAGGCCACGCCAGCCTGTCATTCACACAGGACGCCTTGAGACAGGCAAGGCATAATCACTGCAGCTGAGAACAGTGACCAAAGGGCAGGAGGGAGAGAAATGTGTCTGCTGAGCCCCTCCCATCTCCTGTCTCGTAGGTCAACATCACCCCCACAGGCACTACCTCCCCCACACTACCGGGTTGTGGCATCACTTGGCATTTTGGGGTAGCCCCTGGTGAAGCCAAATGCCACACTCTGCTGTGCAGCACTTCATCAGAGACCAGAGTGGGGCAGAAGAGGGCCTCTGTGGATCAGGTCTGCCACGGCAGGAGCAAAGGATGCCATGCTGGATGCCAGACATCCCAGGGGAGGGCATGGCTGGCAGTCCTTGCAGCTGCGGCTGCAACAGGCGAGGGTCTGCATGAGCAAGCAAATCTCAGAACATGCAGACATCGTGGTGGGGGGGTCAGGGACACAGATTTCAACAGAAGAAAGCACTGTCCCAAGAAGGAAGGGGTCCTAGACGGATAAAACAATAGGTTTAGGGATAGAAACTGCCAGGCAGGATCCATACAGGGTATTTCTATTCCATACTCATCAGGGCAAACCAAAGATGTATGGGAGATGCAGACAGAGGCTTGGAGGTGAGCTTTCTGGAGCTGTGAATGTCCTGTACGTCTCTCCAGGCTCTTAACCTCCCACAACGGCCCTCCGCTCTCCTTCCTTCCCTATCTGAGCACCCGCTCTGTGCCAGATACTGTTTTCGTGCCTACAGTCTGTGCCATAGGCAGACATCCTGAACGCAGGTACTTCTCCCCTCCTCCGCCCTGACCAAGCCAGTGTCATCTCCCCCAGGTCTCCCGCAGTCACCTCCTCAGTGGTCCCCCCACTTTTCTCTCTTTGCTTCACTTCTGTCTCTTCTATACACAGCAGCCCAATGGTCTTTTTAAAACCCAAATCAGATTATATTTGTTTTGTCCCCTTCTTCAACATCCCCCCAAAAAAATTTCCCATGCCACTTCGAACAAAAGCCTACTCATCGGGCTTCTCTGGGACCTGACCTCTAGGCCTCTGGCTGCCTGTCCACTGTCTCCCCTTCATTTGCTCCAGTTTCAGTCCCACTGGACATTTTGCTGTGTCTGGAGCCCAGTCAGCACGCTCACACAACAGGGCCTTTGCTCTTGCTGCACCTCTCCATGAATCACTCTTCCCCACATACCTCGGCCCATGCCTTCACATCTTCCAGATCTCTGCTCAAAATCATCTTCCAGAAAGTCCTCCTGATCACTCAAGTTAAAATGGCACTTCTGCTTTACACTCTGTCCCCTTAATCTGTTTTACTAATTCTCATACACTTATCACTCAGTGACATCATATTTTGTGTGTGTGTGTCTGTGTGTGTATGTGTTTGTGTGTGTGTGTGTATTTCTCCCCCTTCACCCTTCCCATTACAATGTAAGCTCCATGCAGTTAGGGCCCTACTACACCCCTACTATAGCTAAAACAATGGCTGGCACTACCAGGCTCTCAATAAATATTTGTGCAATGAATGGATCAATCTGGTGGGGGACAGATTGATCACTGCACAATGACAAGCACTAAAACAGATGTAAGAACATCATGAAAGCCTTGGGTTTGGTTCTTCAGCCAGAGGGGTCTGGGAAGTCCCAGAGGCCATCGGCAGCTGGGACCCATCCCGCCCTCAGTTTCCAAAGCAGTTCAAGGATGAGAGAAAACGCTGATCAGATTAAGACAGCCAGACAGGTCGTCTGGAGAGACCAGACAACCTCTGTTGCCAGACAGTTCAAGGTGAGCGTCAAGGTGAGCACAGGAAGTCACTTAGGGCCTGTGCTTAAAACACCGTTGTCTATTTGGAAAATGTCTGTCATAGGATG
The DNA here is from genome assembly GCF_030028045.1 of Hippopotamus amphibius kiboko. NCBI lineage: Eukaryota > Metazoa > Chordata > Mammalia > Artiodactyla > Hippopotamidae > Hippopotamus > Hippopotamus amphibius. The sequence continues at coordinate 89,095,020 of NC_080193.1, read as the reverse complement.
AGGGGAGATTGGGGATCATCTAGGTCAGTTCTCTTGCAGTATGTTAGGAAACTGAGTCTCAGAGAAAGTAAATGACTTTTTCCCACATGACACAGTTGAGTTGGTAGCCAAACCCGTTGTGATCGATTTTGAGACACTTTTGGGCTCTCAACTACTTAAAGGAGTTGGTCCTAGGGGTACACCTCCTCCTATCGGACAGAGGGCTGTGAGAAACTTTCACACCAGTTATTACGAAGGGACTGCTTGGCTACTAAAAGACGCTTCATTGGATTTAAATTTAAAGCAATAGAATGATTTGAGCGCTTCCTTACTCTTTAAAAAAAAATAGATTTTGTAACCATCATGAGGGTCAGGACCACACTTGTGTGAGTCCCCCTTGCGCTCTAAGTGCCAACCAGATGCCCTGCACGTGGTCAGTACTCAGTAATTATAGTTAACTTAATTGGCTAAGGAGACTGGAAAGTCATTCCTCTGGAGGAAAAGAGCCAGGCATGAAGTTTGGTATTCTCTCCATTTTGCAACCATATGGGGGGAAGAGACAAGAAAGCTGAAATTTCAGACTCGTGATGGGAAGGTTAGAATGACAAACCAAGGGATTTCCCTGATTCAGCTAATTCAGTTATGGATTAAAAAGCAACAACTTTCACCGCTCAGCGCTCACGATCTTTCTCTCCATTTAGGGAGTAAGAAGAGTTGGTGTGAAACTTGGGAGTCATTCATGTCCTTGCAGACTTTGACTGCAGTGGGTATGTCACAAAAATGTCCTGCTAGGGACTTCCCTGGTGACCCAGTGGTTAAGACTCTGAGCTCCCTGTGCAGGGGGCATGGGTTCGATCCCTGGTCCGGGAACTAAAATCCTGCATGCTGCAGAGCATGGCCTTAAAAAAACAAAACAAAATGTCCTACTAAAGCTTTAATTATGAAATTATCAGCATCTTCCAACAGCCATCAACATTAGGGAGAAAGCTACTCTCTCGTCCTCAGGGGTTTGCCTCTTTTTCAACTTGCTTTTTAAGATTTTAATTTGCTCATAAATGGCTTTAATAAAGAGTTCTGTTCACGTCCAGCATGTGGGAGTCGATCGCAGGGCCACCACGGCCATGTGCCCAAATACAGCTCACTCCTTTTAAAATGAGAACAAACTCTTACAAGCTGAGTCAGCGAATCTAAATAGATAGCCAGACAGCAAGTATCCCAGGGGAAGCCGAGGACATCACCACCCTCAGAGCCAGGTAATCGGGGACTTTGCCCTAGAGCATTCTTTAAAGGCCTTAATTGGGCCTCGATACGCCCCACAGGGCAAGGATTTGGGGGCAAAGATATAATGTCAGCCTGACACTCAGTGCTTCCTTCCGAAGCACACTTTGGGTCCGTGCGTGGGCCTCTGCCAAGGATTCCTCCTCCCTAGACGGGACCAAACCACTCCACTAGCACCCACGCACCTGGGCTTCAGGGGTGGCCAAGCTTGGCTGCAGGAACTGGTGCGACCCCACACATGCACACAGAAGTTCCTGAGTCAGGCTGGGGCTGGTGGCAGGAAGAGCAAGGGCTGAGTGGGGTGGGCAGGACCAGTTCTCCCTGCCTCAAAATAATCTGGCACAGAACTCTGAAGAGTTTGAACTTCCCAATTAGAAGCGGATCTTCTAGGTTGTTATAAAGGGATTTTGTCAAGGAAGGAGGACAGAGCATACAAGTTGGCAGCTCTGTTTATAACTTTGGAATGTTAGCCATACACTAGATGGACCTTCCACCCTGGGCCCCATCCATAGCAGGGCTGGGTCTGGCTGGGAAGGTGTGTCTCCTTATCAAGGCCCTGGGACACACTGCTTCGGGGTACAAAGCCTGCAAGAGATGGGGTACTGGAGGACCCAGACACTTCTACGGGATTCAGCCCTGAATTTGAGTTTTCACCTTCCTCTGACAGAAGGAAAAAGAGACTTTCCCAGGGTGTGCAGTGAGTTGCTAAGTTCACTGCAGTTGTCAGCCATTCCCAAAGGGGAATGAGACAAAATCAAAGAACCTGTGCTGGGGAGAGGGGAGGGGACTACGGGGACTTTGGAAGGGCCTAGAGACATTGCTTTCTCTGCAGTGTGATTCCCTACCAAGCTTGGAAGGCTGTGGAGAGATGGGGAAAAGGGTGAGTGAGGAGGGCAGAGGTATTCCTGGTTTTCTGGACCTTTGGAGCCAGATGGTTGAAGGAGTGGGGTTTGCCTTTACATCAGGTGGCAGCGGGGCCCAGAGGAATTCTTGGACCCCTAGGACCACAGACAAGGCTGTCAGGCCCTCCCTGCCATTTACAGCAGAGCACTAAGGGCCGGCATCTCCAAGAAGCCCGGTGCCTAGGACCCATGCTATTCTGGAGGTTGCTCAAAATTGTTTTCCTCTTCGTTTCTTTAAAAATTATAAGCAAAAATGAATATCATGAAAATGAATGCATAGTCATAAATCCAGCCTGAAGTATATTTGTCTTGACACCAATGTAGTCATACAATCTAATTTTTAACATTTTTCTCTGGAGGAAGGAATGCACTAGGGCCAGGTGCCTCAGGGCCACAGAAACCATACAGTGGCCTTGACAGCAAGAGGCCCTGAGGGGGCTGCAGCGCCGGGGGCGGGGGAGCTAACATGGCTGGGACCCAAGGACCCCCTCAGTGTCAGTCACTGTATCACAGCTGGGCACGGAGCAGCAGCACATTGCATGTGGGGATACAGGTAAAGCATTCGCAGCAGCCAGGCACACAGCAAGCCCAGCGAGAGCTCCTGGGAATCACTGGTGACTGTTCTGATCACTGGCCCCGAAGAGACGGCACAGCATGTGGGTGAAGATCATAGCCTCGGGGTCACAGGAATCTAGGTTCCAATCCCTCCCTGCTTTGCGTCTCACCGAAGCTGTGGCTTTGGACCAGAACCTCAGTTTCCCAAGCTGTCAGATGTGGGTGATGCCCTCCGAGGGCAGTCCAGAGCTCCACACGTAATAGCTACACAGCTCATGGTAAGGATGAACACTGACAATTTCAGGACCAGGTAGGAGGCAGGTGCCCACAGAGTGAAAGAGAGGCACCTTCCATCCCAACACGTCTCCCCTCATAGCTTCACATCTGCCATTTAAACTCCTGTTGGTTGAACGGTAGATAAGAATCTCAGGGGCCAAGTGGGAGCGGGAGCTAAGGGGGCAGAGGGGTGAGGACAGTAATGACAGACCCTCACGGGGTCTAGCAGCTCCACATCTAAAAGGCAGAAAGAGTATTGAGTGAGGGTCTCTGGGATAATCTGAACAGATTCCAAGTCCAGGACTGGAGAGGACAGAGAAGAGAGGAAAAGAGCTGAGCCCCCACCCAGAGATAGGGATGCGGGAAGGCCTCCACTTCAGCAAGCTGGGGGCTGCCGTCCTGCATACTCACCAGCGATGCTGATCAGTCTCCCTGTTGCATCAACATGCCTTCCAGAGTCATCATGCCAAGTCATCCATCCCTCCGCCTCCAGGAAGGACGGCTAAGACACCCCAGGGACACCAAGGAACCGTCTTGCTTTTAAGGTCTCTAGGGAAAGAGGGACTTGGCAGCCCCTTCCTCTCTCCCTGCACATTTTAGACAGTTTACAAATATGTCTCAGAAATGGTGTCGAAGCCACAGAACTTCCTGATGATGTGAAAATCCCACACTGGCCTCTGCCACCATCTTCCTTTCCTGCCACCCCCTCCCCACTCATCTGACTTACACCTTCCACCTCCCACCTACAAAGGATCCTCTTGGCAGGAACTTAATTCACAGAGACTATTTTACAAACCTTTATTTTTTTTTTAATATAATGACTGATGGTTTTTAACCTTCTTATGTCAGGATAAAAACAGAAATCAGCTAAATCCAGACCAACGACCTGTCTTTCTAAAAAATTACTTTATTGGACTAAAATCAACCAAATATTTTGTTTTTAATTTCCCAAACCAAGCCACATGTATGGATCCAGGCTCTAAGTTTCATGCCCTTTTCCCAACCAGCTCATCCCTGACGCAGGACACAAGTAAAACCAAACAAACAGGAGAGGAGGGGTGAGCAGATCAGGGCTCGTTCCTTCCGGGCCAGCTGCCTGGTTTGCATCAGGCCAAGCCTGAGACCTTTGTGGTCTAGCCACATGGTTGACTGTGATTTGGAGGCTAACAGGGCTGCTCAGGCATCCGCAGAGGCTAGAACCTTCTGATAACTGCGCACACATGGAAGGAAACAGGATTCATTTCAAAGAAAAATCACACCATGAGGTTAAAGCATCAATCAGCCAGCATCAGGGCAGAACCTTAGAAATGATTTATTCAAAAGATCCAGCTTTAGAAGTTTACAAACAGGTTCAGAGAGAGAAAGTACCTTAACCAGCAAGGAGGCGAGGCAGGACCCATCCTAGCCCTGGCTGGGATCCAAGAGGTCCCCACCCCCTGCCCTAAGCTCTTTCCATTACACCATTTTCCTCCATCAACCCAGCTGAGACCCGAACAGCCGAGGGGTAAGCTCTGGGTCTCATAGTGCTTTCATTTGAAGTATCAAAAATAAGCAGAACCCAGATTGTCTCCCCCACCCACCTTCTCCCACTCAACAATAACTAAGTGAACTCAGCTGAAAGTTTCCAAAGAATTTCACTTTGGGGCCAAGCCCAGAGATGGAAACTTTTAGCCTGGGAAGGGAATGTAGCAGGAAGCAGAGCAAGTGAAAACAGAAGGTGAAATTAGGATGTAACGAGAGGGGCATCAGGGCTTCCGCACACCCGGCCCATGCGGCCCAGCACCACGCCAGGTCCCACCGGTGGTTTTCCCCCAAGTGGGGCATCCAGGTGCTGAGTTGCCAGGTATGTATATGGTGCCCTGGCAGGTTGCCACTGTCCTTCTACCCCTAGGGCCGGAGCCACACAGGGCTCTGGCCTTTGTCCTCTGTACCTGGCCAGATCGCTATCTCGCTGTACCCTTTCCATCAGAGATACGATTGAGGGGTCCAAGCTGGGCTTCCTCTTGGGAGGCTAACCAGGCCTGACCAAACATGGAAGCCCCTGGGGTCTGTAGGAGAGGGTACCAAGGGGTCTACAGGACCTGTAGCTGGCACCAGAGAAGTCACTCCAATGACCAAAATCTTTCAGGCAAGAAGCCGCTGTCTAAGTGGGAGGGTGGAGATTGGAGGGGAAGCTAGTGCCTCCAAAACTCCCTGTCACAACCCCAAGTAGACTTTGGCATTTCCCCATCGCAAAAATGCTTCTCTAAAGAAGGGTGAAAGCCCGACACCACCTACTAAGACTGCTGGCATCATTAAACAAAATAATGCTCAGGAAGCTTTGAGCTCAGGGACTGCCACCCAAAACTGACCATTGACCATTAGAACAAAACCCCCTTGAAGCAGGGCAACCATCTGGCTCTGTGTCCCCAGCGCCTGGCCTCTCCCTGGCACACGGGGGTGCCTAGTTAATACAAGATAGATGCACAGTTACACATTAAGAGCAAGTGGAGTGCTGCGGGGACCGGGAGGGCCACACAGTCGTCACCAGCAGCCAGGCCCCCGGTCCAGGGAGGAGGAGGAGATGATGCATCTCTGTGACACGCGGCTGCTTCCTAGAATCTCTGTGGACCCCAGAGAACTCCCGCAGAGAGGCTGGCCAGGGGAGACGGTTAAAAGCAATAAGATGGACCAATTACCACTGTCAGGCCCAGTTCCAGAAGCCGAGCTGAGGTCAGGAGCTGCTCTTCCAGCCACACGGATTTGCATCAAGTTCTCCCACCCCAGCCTCCACCTGGGGAAGCCTAGAAATTCCCTGTCGGGGGACTTTTCCTTTACCAGAGCCATTGCGGACACAACCCATTCTGTGGCCAGGAAATGGCCGTGTGAGCACAAAGCATCACACCACAACGGGCGGGGACGGTTGTCCTCAGTACCACTGGCAGGTAAAGTCTGATCCCCATTTGCATAGGAGGAAACGGGCGCGGTGCTCCGTCACTTACCCAGGTTCTCAGAGCTGCTGGGTAGCAGAGTTTGGGTACAACTCCACCCAGCCCCTCCCGCCCAGAGTTTGGGCCCCTCCATACTACACTCGTCTCCCTAAGAGGGTGAGAGCTTAACTTGATGGGGGTTAGATGGATTCAGTGCCATTGGCTCAGCCCAGGAGGGCGTTCTGGAGGAGGCAGGCCCTGCCGAGTTCTGAGAAAGTAGAAGCGGCATCTGTGAGGAACCCAGGAAGGAACAGGCTTCCTGGAGCAGGACCCTCAGAGATAACGGACACGTGGGGATGAGAGCGCCCATGAACCCCTTTGAGGTGAGAGATTACAAACACGTGGGTGTCCCCCAAACATCACCCGCAAGCTTGTCCTGTTACCTGGAATTGTCCTTTGTAAAACAAAAATGAAAACCAAACAAAACAAACCAAAACAAACTTTCATTGTTTTAGGCCCAGGACAGCCGTATCCTTGGATCTGAGGAGAAAGGAGGCGTTGGCACTTCAGCCATCAGTCTGGTCTACAGACCTTCAGAGGCGTCTATTGCCCTGGCGTGGCCCCCCGAGGTCTTACCATCTGACCCCAATCTCTCTTTCCAGAATCGCTTCCTCCGCCTCCTCCCAGCTTCCCGCACGGAGGATCTGCTGTCCCTCAATCCTTTAACTTCACACTTCCAACGTTTACTCAACTGTCCCATCAGCCTGAGCGGAAAACTCCTACTCATCTTTCAAAGCCCAGCTCCAATGTCACCATCCTGCTCCAGGCAGACTCCCTAACTTCCCCTGGGGTCCCCAAAAATGTGGTCTCAGGGACAAGAATGAGTCCTAAATGACTTGCACTATGATTTATCATCTATAAATCTATCTCTTGCCCTAAAGTCCCTCCAGGAAGACTCTCTCACCTTCATGTCCCCACAGAGATGAGCACCATCTTATGACTGACCCTCTCAGAGGGTCTTGAAAGGGCAATTTTTTAATTATTCTTGATATATATTTTTTTTATTTCTGCCTTTTTTATTGGGGTAAAATTTACAAAACATAAAATGTACCCTTTTAACCATTCGTATGTGTACCATGCATGGGCATTACGTACCTTCACATTGTTGTGCAACCATCACCACCATTGCTCTCCAGAGCTTTCTCATCATCCCCAACTGAAACTCCAAACAATAAAGCCCTCATTCCTCCCTCCCCCCGGCCCCTGGTAACCACCATGCTACTTCCTGTCTCTAGGTACCTCATATACATGAAATCACACACCAATCTGTCCTTTTGTGTCTGGTTTATTTCATTTAACATAATGTCTTCAAGGTTCATCTGTATGGTAACATGTCAGAATTTCATTATTTTTAAGGCTGAATCACATTCCATCTGTATGGAATATTAAATAAATATTACACTCCATAATGCTTACAAGTATTATAAATAAAATACCACATTTTCTGTGTCCATTCATTCGTTGATGACACTTGGGTTGCTTCCACGCTTGACTATTGTGAATAGTGCTGCTATGAACATGGGTGTGCAAGCAGAAAGGCAAGTTTTGAGGGGAATGAGAAAGAGCTCTGGGTCAGCGGGCCAAGCCAAGGAAAGGAGCCCACACTTCCCCACTCCTGTCTCGAACTCCCATTGCCAGCTAAAAGAAACGGGCTGGGATGACAATTAGAAGAAAGAAAAGCACTTGTCAGACACATGCATAGCAACAAAAGGAGACATGATGCGATGCTTATTCCAGGCCAGATAGCACTCTAACCACGCTATACGTATTAATTCCTTAATCCTCCCAGTAGCCTTCTAAGCAAATGCTATTAACATGCCCGTCTACAGGCAAAGCAAACAAGGCACAGAGAGGGCAAGTGACCTACTCACAACTCATCAGCTAGCAGAGCCAGGATCAGAACTTAGAAACCCTGCTTCAAGTCTATGCTGGAGACTCTTACAGACCTGCCCCGGCCCAGGGGAAGGCAGGGAAAATGTTTTCATGCCCTGATCTTCCTCTGCATCTTCCCCAAACAGAGAGAAAGAGGGATTGGGACTGAGGAGTCAGGGAGAATCTGGTGGAGACAGATTCTGGCCCACCCGGGCTGAAGTCTTGGGGAGCCTGAGAAGTTGAGGGGCCCAAGAGGGAGCTAGAGGGGGTGGTTGGTCCCCAGAGGAAGAAGGGTGTAATTCTGGGGCCTAGAGGACTCCTGGATGGGAAACCCTCTTGGCAGCCTAGGTTTCTGTGGGCCCCACTGGCCTTGGAAACCACAAAGCCAAAATGTAAAGGAATCTATTTTCTAAGGAAAACACATACTTATACATTCTGAGTAATTTCCCGTGGAACTAGGAAAAAATAAATACAACACCCCAAATGGTTTTTTGCTTACAAATGGTTTCAAGCAAAGAGAAGTGGGAGAAGAAAATATAGGGTCAGGGGAAACTCTCTGCTGGTTCCAAACCTCAGAAACAGCCTGGAGGCTTGAGGGAGCTGGAGGGATGGGGGTGCAGGAGAGCCAGGCGTGGGGGTGAGGTGCCCAGACCCAGGGGTCTGTCTGGCTCCTCTCCAAGAACTCCTCACCCACCCTCCAAGGACTGGCAAGTCGCATCTCACACGTGGAGGGGGTCTGCCAGCTAGAGAGGGAGATTATAGGACCACATGCCATAAGCTTCGCACTGGGTTCAAGGGCCAAATACATGGTGCAAATTAGCCAATCAACGGTGGTGTGGGCAGGATCAAGGTGAAAGTAGAAGTCATGTTGCCATAGACTGGATGGTTAAGGAAGAACAGGCGGGGAGGGCCTGGGGGCCACGAAAGGACACTTACATGGGGGTGAGAGGGGGGGTTACAGATCACGAGCATCATTCCAAAGAAACCCTGAAAGTAGAAACGGGTGGTAGAGGACTGTGCCACTGTGGACAGATCACTTCACTTTCCTGGGCCTCCCTCAGTCTCCCCTGAAAAACAATGGGTACGTTCTGATTTCTAACATCCCTTCCATACAGTTCCGAAGGGAGGTAATTAGGGGGGAAGATTTACAGAACTGAGGGGCTGGAGGGTGAGTCCTTGAGAGCCGAGAGAACTTGGAGCAGCTAAGAGTCCACGGGCACCGCAAATCCCACCCAGGGGCGCCCCCTGAGCAGCACAGGCCCACTTATCGACATTTGGGTGGTTCCAGCACTCTGAGACTTGCCCTGGCGGAGGCGTCACACCACCTAAGGGTTCTGGGTCTCCAGGGCCCCAGAGGCCCCGTTCTGCCCAGGGATAGCCTGAGAGTCTGCATCTCCCCAGCCAGCAATGGCCCACCTGCTCCAACCACACAGCACTTCACTGGGGCAAGTCCTCTGGCCTCTCCTACCCCACAGCAGCCTGGTAAAAAGGGATGGTCCCTCATTACCAGTTTATATATGGGGAAACTGAGGCTCAGACCAACACCTCCCTAGCGGAGCCAGGAAGGGCTCCCACAACTCCTGCCGCCTCCTCAGAGGAGGCATTATGTGGGCCTGAGCGGGTGTCATTGTCTCCCTGGTGGGGGGGGTTGGGGGGGGGCGGGGTAGAACGCCAAAGGCAGAAACCCGTCTCGTCCTCTGCCCATCCCCCACCCCCGCTTCCCCAGGGCCCACTGGAAGGAGCTGGAAACAGGGAGTTTCGGTGGCAAATCATTAGACAGGGTCCAGAGACTTATGCCAAAGGATACTTGCCTGAACCTCAGTTTCCTCATCTGTAAGAACAGAGCTGGCACGGGTTCGCAGTTCGCGATCTTTTAGAGTCAGATCCTCGCTTTTCCCCAAACGAATCTTACTCTAAACCCCAACCTACAAACAGAAAAAGCAGGGCCATTCCTCATGAATCAGACCAGAGGCCTGGCAGGCCTAGCAGCCCGTCAACCCTCCCTCCCTCCCCCAGGGCCACTCCACAGACCAAAGGCGATCCAGGACGCACGTGGAAAACCACTTCGCGTTCTCCACAAGGCCACGGAGGGACAGCACTCCTCAAAGCCCAACGGGGGCCTCTTTCTCTTCTAATGTCTTCCTAAGTGCTCAGCCGCCGCCAAACTACTGTCAGCACCCACATTTTAATTTCACATGTTAATCACGATAAATGCTTACCCAACACCTACCCTTGGCTGTTGGCATTCGTTATTTATTGCTGCCTAACAAATCACCTCAAAATTTAGTGGCTTAAGAACAACAGACATTATCTCATACAGTTTCTAAGAGTCAGGAACCCAGGAGAAGCAGAGCAGGCTGGTTCTGGCTCCAGGTCTCTCACAAAGTGGCAGCCAAGGGGCTGGGGCTGCAGGAGGATCCACTTCCAAAATGGCGCACGCACACGGCCGCTGGCCGGAGGCCTCAGTTCCTAGCCACGCAGGCCTCTCATGACACGGCAGGGAATTCCCCCATGGCGAGTGACCCAAGGGAGAGTACCAAGATGGAAGCCACAATGCTCGTCATGACCTAGTCTTGGAACACACGCTGGCGCTGGCACCCTATTCTACTTATTAGAAGAAAGTCAATAAATCCAGCCCACAGCTAAGGGGAGGAGAACCAAGCTCCCTCTCTTGAAGAGAGGAATATCAGATAATTCATGGACCTATGTTAAAAACACCACACTGTCCAAGACCACACTTGTGAAGTCCTCTCCCAAACCCGGTCCCATTCAACAGGGGCCTATTAAAGGAATTGGTACCCATGAAGTGAGCCATGAGCATCTCTTACGCTAACGCCCCCTCATATCTAATGGAACACTAAGTCCCCTCATGCTCACCTACTAACACACGAACCACTGAGTGGCAGAGAGTGGAGGTTAAGATTGTGAGCTCCTGGTCTAAACCCTGGCTCCACCAGTTACTAAACCTCCATGTACCTGTTTCCCCATCTCTAAGTGGGGCTAACAGCACCTACCATATTGTGAGAATTAAACACTCCATGTAAAGCCCCCAGAAGAGTGACTGGCATATAGTAAACACCAAATAAATACTTGCTAGTATATTTCTTAAATTCGGACCTCCCTCATCTGCACTGATCTAAGTCATCATCACCTCTCACCTGAATGATTTCCATAGCCTTCTATCTGGTCTCCTTAAGTACACTCCATTCTCAAATCTGGCCTCCTCAGAGCAGCCAAAAGGAGCTTTGCAAAATGCACCTTTGATCACATTCAACAGCCACCCTCCACCACTACTGCATAAAATCCTTCAAAAGTTTCCCAGTGCACTCAGGATGAAGACAAAGCCCGACGCTGGCCTGCATGGTCCTGCACCCTGGGCCCTTGCTCACAGCCCTAGCCTCCTCTCAGGCAAGGCCCCCATCTCTGCTTTTCAGATATTCCTTGAAAGCACCATTCTCCTGCCCACCACAGGGCCTTTGCCCACGCTGCCTCCCCAGCAGAAAAACACATCCTCCTTCACTACACCGTCCCTCACCTAGACAGAGTCTAGCATTTTTCCAGTCTCAAGTGCCATTTTCCAAGGAAACCCTTCCTGGCCTCTGAATGTCCACAATTACTTGATCAATCCCTCTTTCTCCCACTTGACACTAAGCCCCATGGGAGCACACACCACACCTGCCTTTGCTCACCGCTGTTTACACAACTCCTAAGCCAGTACCTAGCACAGGGTTGGTTTTCAGTAAGTGTTTGTGGAGTGGAAAACTGGAATGTTCCCTCAGGTATTTGCAGCGACGGTTCCAAGACCCAGGGAGTGGCCAACAGAAGAGGATCCACCCTCACCCTTCCTCGCCCACCCTGAAGGTGCCAACTCACCAAGCTGCACCCTTAGCTGGACCACCCCTCACACCCCACAGCCTATGTAAGCGTAAACAGATACTGGACTCCTTCAGGGAGTGCTAGAAGGGGGGCTTCCTGCCTCACTCTCCAGCTGGCTGGGGTTCTCCGCACTTCTGAGAAAGTAACAGATTGATTTCACCCATGGCTTTCTTGGATGTCTGGGAAAGTCTTACATGTGCCTTTCTTCCTCGAGGCTAGAGCTCCTCACAGCCCAAACCTGGGACATTCTCCTCAACGTCCCTCCCTGGAGTCGGGATCAGGAAACACACTCACTCTCCACTGAGCGTCCTTCCTTGCTCGACTTTAGCCCCAGGTTGGGGACTCTCTCTCCCCAGCTCTTCCACCCAGGCTCTTGGACAGGCAGCGGATGGCAGAAAGAGACTGCCACCCATGTTTCTGCTGCCAACTTGCTTATGGCTTTGGGAAATTCACTTTTTAAGTCTGAAAATATACTATTACTCCTGCCTGCTGCCTCCCCATATTCACTTACTCCTCCTACAAGTGCTCAATACTCAACGTCTGCAATTATCCCCAAGGAAATTCTTGCATGCCTTTCCCTGGCTCTCGTCTGATACTGGGGACACTCTCTGTCACACAGAAAGTACTGCTCCTCCCTGGAAAGATTGTGCCCTCATTCCAAGCCAAGCACAAAAATCCAAGTCTGGTCCACAGAGAGAAGAGAACCCACTTCTCACATTATACAAAGACCCTCCGTTTTGCCCATGACCTCTGCAATTGCCCTCATTGACCATTCTTGTCCACACAGCTATCTTACTTATTTAGGGTTTCCTTGCCCCCTCACACCCTGCCTATTGCTGGTATACCCCACGTTAGGATCCTGCCTGCTTTCTCAGGTCTGAGGCTCTCCTGTTCCCACCACTGGAGTCACATGACCCCACCTGCAGCCCTCCCTGTCCCAAGTTCTAGAATGAATCCTAAGAGGAAGCCAGGAGGGAGAAGGAGTTTCAGCCTCTACCCTGGAGACGCAGCTTCCTTGCAGCCATCAGCACTGAGTCACGGGCCCAGGTCTGTTTGCTACCCTCCCTGCTGCCTCTGGCCCATCCTGAGCCCTATCTTGGCATCCTGCTTTGAAACCAGCCCCAGTGGCCCAGAACCCTTGTCTCGCTCTTACTCCTGCTCTTGCTACAAAGCTCTGCTATCCGCTGGCAGACATCACTAGACCACCTGAACTTCCAAAAGGTCACCTGCTGCAGCCCCAAGAGGTGGGCTGACCATCTAGTATGATACCTGACTCCCTACCCTGGTCCTCCACGCATTGACCCAGACCATGACCTTCTATCACCTGTCTTCCAGCCTGGACGTCCCCGCAGCACAGTCGACCTTCGGTTTTCTCTCGGCTTTCTCCCCCATGTATAGGCCTCCCTTGATTTGCTGCCTACAGTGGAACAACCCAAAATATTCCTAAAATTTCCCTTGCAAGCATTTCAAGGACCCCAAGGTAGATTTGGAAGAGACTTCTAGCTCTGTCCCTAAGATATAATGTTCCTTTCTTTATATCTATGTGCTCAAATTACTTATTCATTCAACAAAAAAATTTTTTTGAGAACTTTATCTGTGCTTGTCTCTATTTTACACACTGGCATTGAAGCAATGAGCAAAATAGACAGGAATCTCTGCCTTCAAGAGTTTGCATCCCACTGAAAGCCCAGCAGAGATGGAGCCCAAGTCCAAGCAGGGAGGGACCTCTGCCTGATCCTGAGGCCTCTCCACTTACCAAGTGGACTCAGCCCTTCTAGTGCCGCCATCTTGAATCCCAAAGCATGGAGCCCAGTACTATCCTTCCCAGCTCAGCTCCTGGTCTAGCTGTTGCTCTCCATGCTTTCCCTCCCTGGGAGGAACAACTATGCCCCGGGTGCTTTTCCTATATCTCCACTGTTTTTCCTTCCCCGCTCCTGCCTCTTCCTCCCCTTCCTGGGTCAGACTTACTAGTCAGGGCTTTACCCCAGAGGAAGGCCTCCAGGAGCCCCGCCTCCCTTTTGTTTCATCTCTTCAGCATAGCGAGCCTTCCCCACCCTCCACGAGGATTTTCCCCTCCCCAGAGGCTGCTGGAGTCCACAATGACGAGGGAGCGGAACATTTCCCAGTCGGCTGCCAGCCCTCAGCGGAGCTTGGCCTGGGGCCCATGCAAGCATCTCAGGAGACAAAAATCAACTTTCCTGGAGTCAGCCCCTGGCTTTCCAGTGAGAGCCCACAGGCTCCACAAGCTGCTGGCACATCCTCTGGATAGGACATAGGGGATGGCAAACGGGATTCTGTATGTCCCGCAGCCTGCAGGCTCCACAGGACGGAGGCCTGGCCCTTCCCAGAGAAGACCTGCACATGCGCTTTACCTCTGGTTCCCACGCGAACTTGGTGCACACCTGACCTGGGCCGAAGCCTGGCCTTTGGGACCCCTGACGCCCAGGACAGCTGGAGGACTCCTGAGGGAGCTGGGGTTGTGACAAGGGCTGGGACCTGCAATGCCATGCACATGCCATGGGCTCTTCCCTCCCATACAGGGAACTGCCCTGCAGGGCCTAGAGTCTCAGGGTCATATGCCCCCGCATGGACAATGAGACACCGCATACGTCCCCCCACCACACACACACACTCAAAATGAGAGTCATCCACCCTCTCAGGCCAAGCAACCAGCCAGATGCTAGCGTCCAAGTGAGTGGCTAAGGTGGTCCTCGCTGGAATCTGGACTTTCTTAAGCCTCTGCACTATATCCGGGGCCCTCCAGACCTAGTTTTGGACCATCACTAGCACCCAACCACCCTCTGCAGGGGGCTGAGACCCCATGTGGGTGGAGAGAATGGCTGAGCTGAGAAGGGTGGCTCTCCCAGTTGGTCACAAGAACACCCTACAAAGGAACAAGTTGGGTCAAGGCAGAGAAGGTGATGAGGAAATTGAAACTTCCTCTCCTCTATCTTGCAAAGGCCTGCTCGCCACTCTCAGTTAAACAGTAAAATGAATTACGCCACTCTCAGTTAAACAGTAAAATGAATTACTAAGAGTGATCAGATAAGGGAAGACTGTCTCGCTCTCAGGCACCCACCCCAAGCCTTTGTTTGAGACCCTTTGCACATAGACTTGTTAAGTGACCATTAACTTCAACCTGCAACCAATATGAGAATGCAAATTGTGACCTTAGTCCTGATAGGAATGGAATGTCCGGCTCCTACAAGTTCCTGTTAGGACCCACTACCATGTGTGTAACCCCTGGCAACTCCCACGCTCTGTAACTGCCCGTGACCTATAGTAATTTGTAGCCAATCAGTTTGTACCAATTATAGCTGTATGTTTTAACCTATATAAGAAGACTCCCCCGAAACGGGGCCCCAGACGAGCTAACGCTCCAAAATTCTGGGTCCGCTGGCTCAATAAACCTGAGTTCTCCAACTCTCCGAGTGTTGTGCTTGGTTTCTCGTGGGATCAGTTTTTTTTTTTTTTCTGCAACAAAGGGCTACAGAAATCTAAATGGACCTCTGATACTGGGGTGGCAACCTCGACCCCTGAGGAAGAAAACATGCAGGCGGATTGCATCTTCTCTCACCAAGTGTCTCCTTCCCTCGTTAGAAGAGTTTTGAACAAAAGAACATTGGTTAGTTCTGGTGCAAACCAGTCCTGAGCTATAATCCAGGATAACCCAGAAATGGAAACTAAGAAGAGAATAGTAGTTTTAGGAGACCAGTTGTACTGAGAGGAGAAATACTGAGAGCAGAAAGTGGCCAAGGAAATAGTAGTGATCCCATTGACCTTGGGAACCCAGAAAGACTCTGTGTCAAAGTTGCCCACAAGTAACATGATGGCAGCAAGAGCACTGGAGATGCTTCCCAAGGAGGCAAAGGGATTTAAGGGGGACCAGAGAGCAGTCATCATCCTTCCTGGAGATCAGTGCCAAAGAGGTCACCATCCAGACTGAGATTCCAGCTTCCAGATTCCAGACCTGAGACCAGGGATGGACCAGCTCTCCCCTCAGCCAAGAAGGTTCTGCCATGCTGGAAAAGAATGAAGAGAGAGGGGCCAGCCAGCACCTTTGCTTTCACCTCCTCTGCAGCCCCCAACCCCCTAGCAGAAAGGCCCCAGTGGTACCTCCCTGGACAGGCTCCATTACACCGAGAGTATAGGCAAGTGGAAAGGATCTGGACACGTGGCTCTTAATGACCTCCCTGTCCCTTGGGCGGGGGGATGGAGGTGCGTGGTGAATGAGATCAGCATTCTCCAGGCCTCCGCATGCATATTTCAACCAGAACACTTTACTTTCATCTTCTTTTTTCATCTAGTGGGGTTTCTTTTTAGCTTCTTTGAAAGAAAAATTCACATAGCTAATGGGAATCTCTGGACCTAATGATGCCCAAGCACCCTCCCTTCTCTGACATGTGCCGTCTCAGCTCTGTTCCCCCCTCCATAGCCATCCCTGGGTCCTGGGAGTCAGAGCTGACCAGCTAAGTTCCTCCAGGGTCAGAGCCAGCAACCGCCCCCACCAACATTCACTTTGACTGGCTGCTGTCAACTGGTGCAGGGCCTGGCAGCACAGTCACTGTCACAAGGGAGCACACTGCCATGCCTCGAAGGCCCTTCAAGAGCCACGGAGAGACAGTGGCTGCTGAGGCCCCTAGGAGCAGAGCACAATGCTCCTGGCACAGTCTTGGGGGCCTTTGTGGCCTGCTCCCCCAGCTGGAACAGATGCTCCCTAATCAGGACCCCAGCCAGTCCCCAGAGACTGTGGGAGGAGGCCTCCCTTTCTCTTTGGACTATTAAAATGAGGTGTTTGGATTAGCAATGTTTCCTAGAAGATGATCTGAGGAACTCCAATCCCATTAGATGCTCCACAGAGAGAGGTTTCTTTGGACAAATAATCCTGGGAAATGCTGCCACTATACCAACCCTCTTGGAGCTTCCGGGGTCCTTTAGCATATTAAAGGCATTGAGGATGCTACAGTGAGGAGGAAAGGTGTGGAAAAGCAGTTTAACTTTGGGTGATGTTTTATATCCGCTTCCACGCCTGCGTTCTATTCTAAACATTTTATCTCAAGCCCTTTGGTGTAGTCACTATCATTAACCCCATTTTACAGAGGAGGAAACTGAGGCATGGGTTTTTCAAATATTAAGTGGCAGGGCTAGAATTTAGATCCAGGCACTCTGGCTCCAGAGTAGGCCCCCTCACCCCCTCTCTGCGCTTAGGCCCACTGGTACCCAGATTGCGAAGGGGGATGAACGTGGCCTGCGCACTGCCCCCTGGGCTCAGCTCTCTTTCCCCAAACTGGAGGGACTGGGGCTTCAAGGAGAAGGCTGGGTTCTTACAACTCTCCAGACTCGAACATCCCCTGACCTTATCCTAAGCGGGGGTCAGACTCTGTGACAGCTAGCGTGGGAGGGAAGTTTGGGGACAGGTGGCCCGATTCAGCACCTCTCAAATTAGATCCAAGCGGGTGACTGCTGCTTCCTTTGCTTGCCATGCGGCTGTCACTAAGGCTGCACAGATACAGAGAGAAGACCCAAAAAAACCCCTCTGAAGACAAATGCCCTGGAGGATGGGATGTGAATTCAAACACGGAGAGAAAACATACAGCTTCTGGGCTACCGTCTGTCTGCTACAGGCTGCAGGTCTCTACAGCAGGCGTCTGGACTGGAGCCAGGGGCAGGGTTCCCATGGGAGGGCAGCGGATGGGGTGCAGGGAACTGAGCAGGTTCGTGGTCAGCCTGGGTCTCCTCGGTGGGCGTAGGCTGCCTCCCCTCCCCCAGTCCTGGCCTGGTTCTACCTCTCCTGAGCCTCCGAGTGCAGAAGCCTGTCCCCAGGCAGGGGCCAGAGACCTCCCAGACGTCGCCCGAGGCTTCCTCCTCACCCAGGCCAAGCTGCTCCCAAGAATTCAGAGGGAGACAGCCAGCTACCTCTGTGTCCTCTGTGAGGATTCCTCTCCCTGCCATCCTCAGCTTGTGGAACAAAACACACATCCCAAGGGGCTTCTGGCCTCCCCTAGCCCGGCTGGAGAGCCCTCGCTTACGGTCTGTTCCTCTTCCCCTTCAAAGCATGACTTTAGTGATGAAACTTACCCCAACGGGGTCTGCTTGGTAACGGGGGTGCTGGCTCTCCCTCTCAGGGCCTCTGCCTGTCTCTCAGTGTCTGTGTGTGTGTCTCTCTCTCAGTGTTGTGTGCATGTGTCTCTCTCTCAGTCTCTCTCTCCCTGCCTCGCTCTAATTTAATGGGTCTGTCTCACAATGAGGCAAGCAGCTAACTATTCCTGGAAGCCCTCCTGCCCTCGGCTGCTCAACCTTGTTCCAGGGCACTGAGACGGGCTCCACGACCAGCGTCCCAGGCTTAAACCCACCATGCAGGATGCTCTGGGCGGAGAGGAGAGGGCAGAGCGCATAGCAGGTCCACATGTGGGCCCTGCAGACAGATGGCTGCACAGCACTGGGCTTCCCTCCTCCCTCCTCTGCACCTTTATGTTCTTAATCCTGTAAAATGAAAATGATAGTCATAGCACCTACCTTCTAAGTTTTTGTGCACATCAAATCAGATACGTGGAAGTGACTTAGCACATAACACTCAATATTAGCTCTTATCATCCTTCTGATTTGAGGCCAGGGGAGACCTCTAGAACCCCAGAAAATGACAGTTCCTTCGGCAGACACCCTAGCCTTTGTGGTCTGGCCTAAAGACAGGAGGGAATGGTGGAAGATTCTGGAGGGCGAGAGAGAAGTGTGGCCCCATCACCAGGCTCAGCAGAGACTGTCTGGGGCAGATCTTTCACCATCCCATCTTGCAGATGAAGAAATGAGGCCAAACAGCCAAGGCTCTTAACCAGCTAAGCTCTTCACCCCAAACCTAGTCATCCTGCCCCTTCAGCAAGTCAACTTGGAGTTTAGCAGAAATGACCAGGGGGGACCAGGGAGCAGTGAGTGGAGAAGGAGGCAGGAGGGACTCTGAAACATCCCCTCCACCGACCAGTGCCCCAGGGGGGTCTCCACCTAGGCCCCAGGCCTCAGTGCTGACCAGTCCTGCAATTCCCCCGGGTCTCACGTTTTTTCCAAATTCTGCCTCTCCCCTCTCCCTCCCCTCGGAAAGCTATCGCAGGCAGGCCTCTTCCAAGCCTCTGTTTACAAAATTATAAGCTTCCTTTGTCCCCAGCCTCCTCTAGTTACAATAATACTCATCGGCTCTCCGGCTCTCTGGAGTTTTCAGGGGCATGGAAAATGTGACTTCACTCCTCAAGGATTTTCTGCTTTAACAAAATGCTATGGGGGAAAGAAAAAGAAAAAGAATGACTCTGTCCATCGTTGGTAGAAAAGGCACCAGGGAACAGACCTCCCAGCCCAGATTTAGAACCAGAAGCCCCCAGCGGGTCCGGCAAAGATGGACAAGTGACCTCACTTGCTCCACAGGTTGGGTGGGCTCTGAGGGGAGCAGGGAGAGAAAAGGTCACTGAAGGGAAGTTTCGAAGGCAGAAGTAAACTCATCTGCTTGCCATTCTCCAATCTAATTTATGATTTCTGTGCTTGGTTATTTCCTCAGCCAGTCAATCAGCTACTTACTTGCTCCAGATACTTGAAGTGAGGGGCTCTGGAGTCGACCACCTAGGTGAATATCCTGCTCTGCCACCTGCCAGCTTCTTCATGTGGGTGACGGACTTCACTCTCCAAGCCTCAGTTGTCTCATCTGTAAAATGGAGACAACAGACTACCGACCTCATAGGCTTCTGTGAGGACTCATGAGATAATATATGCAAAGGGCTTAGAAGCGTGTGGTTGCAGTGAACAGGGAGGATGTCTGTGGAACCACCCAATAAATGGTGGCTATTACTGTTGTCATTCGTTCCCCAAGAGGACCAACGTGTCTGATGCTGACTGCTGGAGGTGCCAATCTCAAGGGGACTGCCATCTAGGGACCCAGCCCTGGACTTTCCCAGGCAATCCCATGGCTTCAGGCCTTGAACAGTGGGGAGGCTTTGCTAGGTTACCAGGTCTGTGAGGAGAAGGGCTCTGTGAGCGTGTGCGGTGGGCGAGGCTCTGTGAGGAGCTAACAGAAACTCAGAAAGAGCAACTATACATTGTCTCCGCAATTTCAGGTGTGCAACAAATGTCATTTTTAAAAATGTCTTTGAATCAAGTTAAATCTGTCCCTGAGCCCACGTCCCATCTGGAGGCAGGAAATTCAGTCTCCATCATTAATGAGACACCCACCCAACCTCTCTCTCACCAGTGTTCATGAGAAGGGGAGCACGTGTGGTCACTGGCCACTTGTCCCCAGTGGTTACTACTGAGACACCCGGGCCAAGGGCACATGGTCCTCAGGAGACCAGAGACTCTGCTGCTTCCGGGCCAGTTAGTGCCAGAGAAACCTAGTCCCAGACACATCACACAGTCCACCCAGGGGTCCTGCCCACCACAGGCTCTGCCTGGGGAGAGGGCGCTGGGCCTCAGGACTCTTCCCTCAAAGGCACTTACCTCTCAAGGAACTCAGGCTTCCAGGGGAAGAGATGCCGGAAAGGACTAGATTCTAAGAAATTCCACCCTGCAGCGCCAGCCTCCAAAAGCAGGAGTTCCAAACCAGTAGGCTGTTGACATGGGAGTCAGGGGCGGTGTCGGGAAAATCATGGGGAGACCAGGTCGTGGATCCCTCCCTCTCACAGAAGCGTATAACCTGGCCCCACCTCCAAAGAGGTGACTTCCAGGGAACATGACAGGACATCTGCCCCCACTCCCCTTACCCACAGACACAGGAGCAGTAAGCCACCGGTGATTTTTCAGGGATAAAAAAAGCCCACCAGGAAGCCAGTCTGTCCTCCCCTGAGCCTTCCTGAATGCCTGCCCTCTTGCCATCCACTATGTACAGATGCCCTGGAAAGGTCTCTGCCACGTGGGATCAGCTGACTTATCACCATGACCTCGCGGAGGTCAGTGGAACAGGACAGAGTAAGAGTTTGGGGTTTTTTTGGTTTTTTTATTTGTTTTTTTTATTTTTGGCCGTACCTTGCAGTATGCGGAACTCCCCTGACCAGGGATCGAACCCACGTGCCCTGCAGTGGAAGCATGGAGTCTTAACCACTGGAGCGTCAGGGAAGGCCCAGGATAGAGTAAGTTTTGATCAGGAAGCAGTGCTGGTCCAGGAAAGAACTTGGAATTTGCTTAGGACCTACTATGTGCTGGGTGGCTGCACAAACATCCTCCCTGTTCACTGCAATTGTAAAAAATGAGCACCGTTACTCCCCCTTGGTGAGGAAGAAACAGCGGTCCCACAGGGAGAAGGGTCAAAGGTCACAGACCAGAGTGTGAAGGAGATGAGATAGAACACTCCACCGATATTCACCAGCAATAGTAACCATGCCATGACTTAGGTTGCTATGACTCCTCCCATTTTACAGATGAGACTCTGAGGTACAGCCGTTAAATGCCCAGCGAGGATCAGGAAGGCTGACCTTGAGGCCCAATGTCTTCACCACTCTATTTTTCTCCTCTGAAAAATGTAGGGGCGCTTGTTTGGAAAGTCCCAACAGTTCTGAGAATTATTGGTTGGACCCGATTCCTGAAAATGACTAGAGCTCTATCCAAGTGCCTTTGCATAGGACAACATTATTTTGAAATAAAACTTTTATGAAAATGAAAATACAGATTTTGTTTAATCAATTAAAGCATTGCTTTGGGGAGCAGAAGAGAAAACTTCTCCATCCCTCTTTCTTTCCTCCCTTCCCTGGCCCCTGCCTCAGATCAGTAGCCTGAAATCCTTAACTCTTTTAAATGAGCAGAAATTTCTAAAGAGATGACCCAAGGGTGCTGAGCGACAAGGGAACACAGACGGGCAGAGTGAAGGACCCCTTCCTTGGACAGATGAGAAAACAGGTCCTGATGAGAGGAGCGACTTGCCCAGGGTCAGGCACACACACGTGTGCACACACGCAGGTCATGCATGCTAGGGCTGGGGCCTGCACAGCCAGCAAGTGTCCTCCAGCACGTACACGCCATACACACGGCCGCAGCAACCTCTCCTTGAGCCCACACTCCCCACCCTCCCTGGGCCGCTGTAGGGCTCACTCGTGGGTAACGACCGCCCCCTGGTGGGCATCAGGCCCTGAGCTGAGATTAGGTCCTCCTGCCATTAACCCCAGGCCTGGGGGCCAGGATGGAGGCTGCTCTGGGAAGTGGACTTCCACCACGGTGGGTCAGGGGCTCCTAAGGGGAGGAAGGGGAAGAAGACAGCAGAGATTTGGTGTTGCAGCTCAAGTTCTGCAGGAGGCCGACTCTGAGGAGAAGAGCAAACAGGAAGTTTATTGGGGAGCTTTGCAGGGGTAAACACTTTCTTGGGGGTGGGGGGGATGTAAACGGGGCAGGGCTTTGGAAGGCTCAGCTGACCCCGCAGGAGCACTAAAGTTGGGATGGCCCTTCAGGAGGGCTACCTGATTTAGTAAAGGAAATTACAAGATCCCCGGTTAAATTGGAATTTCAGATAAACAGCGAATAATTATTTCATTTATGAGGATGTTCCATGCAGGGTGCAGAGGGTGTCTGGGGAAAAGGGGCTGGGCTTGGAGGGTAGGAGCAAAAATATTGGTCAGAGAATAGGGACTACACAGTTGGCACTCCATATCGGCAGTTCAGCATCTGCAAATTCAACCAACTGGGTATCAGAAATATTTGAGGAAAAAAATTCCAGATAGTTCCAAAAAGCAAAACTTGAATTTGACGCACACAAGCAATATTTTACATCACATTTACATTCTATTAGGTATTATAAGTAATTTAGAGATCATTTAAAGTAGACAGGCGGTTATATGTAATACTACGCCCTCATGGAGACCTGAGATGGTGGTATCTGCAGGAGTCCTGGAACCAATGCCCCGTGGATACCGAGGGGTGAGTGTAATGAGGATGAGGCGAGGTGATTAGGTCGTGAGGGTGGAGCCCTCATGAATGAAATTAATGTTCCTGCAAGAGACCCCACAGAGCTCCCTCCCTTCTCTGGCCATGTGAGGACACAGTGAGAAGGTGCTGCCTGTGAACCAGGAGGAGGGCCCTCACTGGATCACGACCATGCTGGCATCTTGATCTTGAACTTCCCGGCCTCCAGAACTTTGAGAAATAAGTTCCCGTTGTTTATCAACTACTCAGTCTGTAGCACTTTGTTATAGCAGGCCAAATGGACTAAGACACAGCTTAAACATTCAAATGGAAAGGTAGAGGTTAGAAGAATGATTTTTTTTAAAGCATGACCTAACACACTTTAAATATAAAGACAGGGATACATTGAATTAAAGGAGTGGAAAAAAGATACATCATACAGAACCATGTGAGGGCTGGTGTAGTTACATGAATATCTGATAAAATAGACTTCAAGATAGCATAGCACCAAAAATAAAGAGGGATATTTTCTAAAGACAGAAGGATCAATTCACTGGGAAGACCAATAACCATACATGAGTTTACAGCTATAAACAGGGCCTCAAAATACATGAAGCAAAGCTTACAGAAGTAAAAGGAGAAAGAAACAATTGCCCAGTCATCATGGGAGATCTTAACACCTCTCTCTTAGCAATTGATGCAGTGACTGAACAAAATCATCAGTGAAGAGCTGTAAATGTAAAAATATTATTCAAGGATCTGAATGATAATCTGAACCATGTTATCCTAACTGATAGTCAGAGACACTATACCCAACTACAGAATATACATTTACTGCAAGTGCACATTGTATGTCCACAAGATTGAGCATAAAACAAGCCTCAATAAATTTAAAACAATTAAAATCATACAGAATATTTCTCTAACACAACTAAATTAAATTTTGAAATCAAAAATAGTAAGATAGCCAGAAAAAAAAAAAAAAAAGCTCATGACAAGATCCTTAACACACACATTAGGAAGTTTAAAATTAAAAAGACAGACAGCACCAAATGTTGGTGAGGATGTGGAGCAACTGGAACCCCCACACATTACTGGAGGAAATGCAAAATGATACAGTCACTTCCAAAAACTGTTTGGCAGTTTCTTAAAAAGTTACTAATATAGTGGCCATGTGACACAGCCAGCCCACTCCTTGGTATTTACCCAAGAGAAATAAAAGCATATGTCCACAATAAGACTTGTACAAAATTGTTCACAGCAACTTTATTCTCAATGGCCAAAAAAACCAGAAGCAACTTAAACATCCATCATTTAAGTGAATGGATAAACAAAAGTCATATAGTATACAAAGGAATACTATTCAGCAATAAAAAGGAACAAACTACTGATAAACACCAAAAAAAGCCTGAATATCAAAATCAATAGACAGAGTGAAAGATGATAAAACTAAAAGAGTATATATGGCATTGCTCCCTTTGTAGAAAATTCTAGAAAATTCAAACTAACATATAGGGATAGAATTAGTGGTTGCTAGGGGCTAGGAGTAGAAGGAGGGACACACTGTAAAGAAGAATGAGGACTCCTTGGGGGTTAATGGAAAGCACTGTATCTTAATTATGGTCACAGTTTCATGGCTATCTACAACTGACAAAATTGTACACACTTTAAGGAGATTCAATCTATTGGGTGTTACTTATCCCCCAAAGTTCTTTTTTTTTCATAATTTCAGCATAAAATATTAAAAACATGATCAAATGGGACCATTCTGGGGATACCTGGATAACTCATTGTTAGAAAAGCCATTAATATGATCGATCATGTTAGGAGATGATTTAACATATGTGATTATTTCCATAAATCCTGAAAGACATTTGACTAAATTCTGGATCCATTCGTGTTACAAAAAATTTAAATTAAATAAAATAGAAATGTATGAATTTTCCTTTATGTGATAAAATATCTTTAACAGAGAGCCACAGAAGACATTCATGATTAAGTCAGCAATAAGGCAAGGATTACTATATTTGCTTCCTATTGCTGCTATAACAAATTGTCAAAAACTTCATGGCTTAAAACAATTCAGACTTATTATTTTACAATTCTGAAATCTGAAATGAGTCCCACTGAGTTAAAATCAAGGTGCTGGTGGGTCTGTGTTCCTCCTAGAGGTTCTAGGAGAAAAGGTTCTTGCCTTTTCCAACTTCTCTTGCCTAGTCCATGGCTCATGCGTTCACATCACTCTGACCTCTGCTTCATACTCACATCTCCTTCTCTGACTCTCATCCTCCGCCCCTTCTTATTAGGCCCACCCAGATTATCCAGGATAATCTAGCTCTGACCTTTAACTTAATCACATCAGCAAAGTACCTTTTGCCATGTAAGGTAACACATTTACCACTTCTAAAGATTAGGATATGGACATCTTCAGGGAGTCATCCTGCCTACTAGACTTACCAAATGCTTTCCCTGCAGATGAGGCTTCTGATGATTGGGTGGACAAGATGACCTATTCAATGGGTATCAGCTGGCCTCTCTACCCAGACAGCCCAGTGCTTATTCAATGCATTCATGAACAAAGTGGCCATGATGGCAGGGGTGGACTTGATGCAAGAGCTCAGATTTCCCTTCCCTGAGATTATTCTGAGTATGTGACAGCAGACACTCATACTGAGCAACCAGTGCAATAGTTCACCACCCTATTAGACACCTTGCATCATGCAAGGGGAAGTGATTTGTCCTTACTGGAGTAGACACTTCCTGGAATATGGATTTGTCTTCTCTGCCTGTGGTTCCTCTGCCAGGAACAACATTGTTTCTCCCTCTTAACATTGTTTCTGTCCAGGAAGATCATTTTAGAGCAATGGATAAAGGCTTATTTCCACAGCATACACGTGACTTATCACAGATCTCATCACCCAAAGAAGCTGGAATAATAGGACAGCGGACTAATGTGTTGCAGGTCTCATTATAACTGTAACTTGGAGTCAACACCTTATAAGAGTGGGAGTCATTTGCAGATCACAGTATGTACTCAGAACCGGGGGCTAAGATAAGGGGCTGTTGTGCTTACAGCCAGAAATACCCATACGCAGGAACCAAGGAACAGAAATGGGAGAGGTGCCCCTCAGTAGCAACCCTAATGGTCCCTTATAGACATTTCTTCCCATTCCTTGAGCTAAGCTGGCATAGAGATCTAAGTGTCCAAGGGAGAAAATCTTCTCCTAGGAGACCAAAAATGGATCCACTAAACATAGGAATAGGAACCTGTTTCTTAGCCATTTGGGTCTTTTTTATGCCATTAAATCAACAGGCAAAGACATAAGAATAAGGCAAAGGTGGAATAAAGTTGCTACACCCTATGTGGTAGCAGGGAAATATGTCAAGAATCCAAGGGATTTTCTGGAGCATCCACAAATACGGCCATGTTCAGTGGCCAATAAATGGAACATTCTAACAACCCAACAGAAACAAGACCATCAGAGACTCAGAGCTCTCAGAAATAATTTGGGATCACTTCACCAGGGAAAGATCCAAATGATACTGCAATCTCTAACCAGGTGCAGATAGGAGGGTTATAAGAACCACCTACGTTCTCTTACTTCCTTTGTTACTTAAAAATAATAATAACAATTTCCTGTTCTTCCCTTTTTCTTTTCCCTACCATTTTCATAGAATATGTTTTGGTGGTTAATTTTATGACAGTTCATGGGCTACAAAATGTCAAGATGGCATTGCAACTAAACAAGAGGGAAAAGGCTCATCACCAAGTCATAACTGAAATAGCTAATGCAACTCTGGGTGTCTCATCAGCTTTGGAGGAGATCATGAATATATTTTGGTTTATAAGAGATATTTGTATTACATTCAGAGGGAGAGTGTTGTTCCTATAGAGGTTGTTTGTAAATTTAAGTATGGGTAAAAGATGATGATTAGTAAAAGGATGGAGTTTGATGGATGGGGTGGATTGGTGCTCAGCCTCCAACCCCCCCACCCCCAACTCTGATGTGCTTTTCTGTGTGGCAGAGGCTGGATGATGGAGCTCTACATTTCCCAGGCTCCCTTGCAGCTAGAGCTTTAGATGTGATTTATGCTGTGTCAATCAGAGGTACTCAAGGTGTTTGAAAGCAGAGGTGGGGTTTTTCTGCTTACGCTGTTTCCTGCTGGTACACACGGCCATGGAGTTACTGGTGTTTCTGTGGCAGCATTAACAGAAGTCTCAGTGTCCAACCACAATCTTCAAGAGTGTTGAGGTCATCCTGCTGGCCAAGTTGGAAGAGTTCTGCATGATTCTAGAGCCACAGTGATAGCTCCCTCATCAAGGCAGCATCCTGTTCACAGAGCTGGTCAATGTGGCTCCAGAGATGGCAGCTCCCTGACTCCAGAAGAGTCACAGATCTCTTGGGGACTATTTCTGAAGCAGTTCCTGAAATCTTAACCTAGCATCTGTTTTTTTCAACGCTCTTGATTATGTTGAAATCCATTTAATAAACTCCTTCCCAGTCAAACTATCTAGAGAGGATTTTGTCCTGCATCAGAATCCTGACCACACAACTGTGTCCATGTAAACACAGGATGTTGATTTTCAGCTTTCAGATTCAACACAGAAGTAAATCACTGAAGAGAAAATGAAGACTATGAACTTGACAATGTATAAGTGACAAAGACTACTAGCTATTAACCAAAATCAATCATTCTGTTTTCCTCTTCTTCCTGGGCACCTAAGCAGAATACATTTCCCAAAGCCCCTTGCAGTAAAGTATGCTCATATGACAGAGTTCCTGCCAATGGAATGTGAATGAAGTGACATGTGCCACTTCCATGCCTGGTCCATGTACTCTTAGCCAAGCTCTTTATTATTTCCAGCTGGCTGAGAAGCCAATTATTACCATGAACCACATTGATTTGTCATTGAATTCATAAGGCTTCCATCAGACTAAATCAACAAATGAACTGCCAACCTGTTCATCTTCCAGTGCCATTACATAAACTTTTATTGTCCTGGAGACATTTGTTTCATTCGTGTTTGCATCTAGTATCACCCTAACAAATATAGTAAGTAAAAGCACACATGCAAAAAGTTGAATGTAGGGGCTTCCCTGGTGGTGCAGTGGGTAAGATTCCACCTGCCAATGCAGGGGACATGGGTTCAATCCCTGCTCCAGGAAGATCCCACATGCCTCGGAGCAACAAAGCCCGTGCGCCACAACTACTGAGCCTGTGCTCTAGACCCCACGAGCCACAACTATTGAGCCCACGTGCCACAACTACTGAAGCTCTTGCACCTACAGCCCATGCTCCACAACAAGAGAAGCCACCACAATGAAAAGCCCATGCATCCCAATGAAGAGTAGACCCTGCTCTCCATAACTACAGAAAGCCCATGTGCAGCAATGAAGACCCAATATAGCCAATAAAATACATACATACAGAAATATCTTTATTTATTTTTTTTTAAAAGTTGAATATAAATGGGGAGAAAATAGGTGAAGGAAATGGGCCCAAATATCCTCAATTTACAAAACTGGGGAATCAAGATACATTCTTATACTTATGTACCAAGAAATAAAGATGCATTTTATTTATATAAAGTTGCAGAATAAACAAAAGAGGGCCTAAAAGTAACAATTTGGTAGGAAGAGGGATTATACAAGTTAGCAGTCATCTCTCATAGCAGAAAAAGACTGGATAATCTCTGAAATGGATCATCAAGAAACAAGAATCTAGCATGGGAGGGGGACTCACAAACAAACAAAACTTAAAAACAGAAAGTTAAAAGACATAGAAAACAAATTTATGGTTACCAAGGGGGAGAGGGAGGGAGGGACAAATTAGGAGTATGGGATTAACAGATACAAACTACATAAAATAGATAAGCCACAAGGATTTACGGTAGCACAGGGAATTGTATTCAATATCTTGTAATAAACCTATAATGCAATATAATCTGAAGAAAAATAACTGAGTCACTATACTGTAGACCTAAAACTAACACAATATTGTAAATCAACTATACTTCAATTTAAAAAAAAACAACAACAACGGAAAGTTCAAGTTCTATCTGGATGAAGGGCTGGGATAAGGAAGGATGGAGCAGGGCTCCAGGGTCAGCTTTGTGAAAGTGTGATCCATTCGGTTGCAGAGGGCCCTGCTCTCAAGAGGGCCCCATGCGTGTTTTAATGTTCTGCTCTCAACATCATGCCATTCTTGATGACTGTGTCTTTTAATTAATTTTTATTGGGGTATAGTTGATTTACAATGTCGTGTTAGTTTCTGCTGTACAGACAAGTGAATCGGTTATTCATATACATATGTCCACTCTTTTTTAGATTCTTTTCCCATATAGGTCATTACAGAATATTGAGTAGCATTCCCTGTGCTATACAGTAGGTCCTTACTAGTTATCTATTTTATATATAATAGGAGGTATATGTCAATCTCAGTCTTTGAATTTGCGTTTCGTAAGCCAAGTCCAATGGGCCCATGGAGCATGCCCGTAAGCAGAGAAGACTCAGCAGTAAGCTCGTCCCCTATTCCTTGCCGCCCACACACATGCAGCTGTTGGCACTGCCTCACAAGCACGGAATCCAGTGAATGCACTATGTGTGGGAATCCAGCAAGACTAAAGGCGGGTGTGAGGTAAGCATGTTAGATCTATGTATACTGGGTAAGCAGGACACTGACAGCCACGAGAGGCCACGTCTTCCATCTGAACCAGCACTTGCTTTGAACTCAGAAAAAGGCAATGGTGTTCTAAGATACGCAACCAAGGAACCTATCGCATTTTTTCTTGTTTGTGCCTCCTCCAACTATTTATGCTGAAAATGATGACATAGAAGGAAAGAAAGAAATGAGAGATGAACCCACCAAAGGCATTCTTCATCTCTTTTTTTTTTTTTTTTTGCATTTTTTAATTGAAGTATAGTTGATTTACAATGTTGCATTAGTTTCAGGTGTACATCAAAGTGAAATATATACATTGTTTTTCATATTCTTTTCCATAATAGGTTACTACAAGATGTTGAATATAGTTCCCTATGTTCTACAGTAGGACCTTGTTGTTTATTTTATATAGAATAGTGTGCATCTGTTAATCCCAAACTCCTAATTTATCTTCTCCCTTTCCCCTTTAGTAAATATGTTTGTTTTCTATGTCTGTGAATCTGTTTCTGTTTTATA
The DNA here is from genome assembly GCF_030028045.1 of Hippopotamus amphibius kiboko. Lineage (NCBI taxonomy): Eukaryota > Metazoa > Chordata > Mammalia > Artiodactyla > Hippopotamidae > Hippopotamus > Hippopotamus amphibius. Next base: position 89,065,274 of record NC_080193.1, on the reverse strand, counting down.
AATAACATTACTTGTATCATATTTTAGATTACTCACATAAGTGATATCATATGATAGTTGTCTTTGTCTGATATCTTCACTTAGTATGATAATCTCTAGGTCCATCCATGTTGCTGAAAATGGCATTATTTCATTCTTATTTATGGCTGAGTAGTATTCCATTGTATATATACACCACATCTTCCTTTTTTTAATTTATTTTTATTTTTAAATTTATTTATTTATTTATTTTATTGGCTGTGTTGGGTCTTTGTTGCTGCACATGGGCTTTCTCTAGTTGCAGCGAGTGGGGGCTACTCATTGTGGTACACGGGCTTCTCATTGTGGTGGCCTCTCTTGTTGCAGAGCACAGGCTCTAGGCACGTGGGCTTCAGTAGTTGCAGTACATGGGCTCAATAGTTGTGGCACATGGGCTTAGTTGCTCCGCTGCATGTGGTATCTTCCTGGGGCAGGGATCAAACCCGTGTGCCCTGTATTGACAGGCAGATTCTTACCCACTGCGCCACCTAGGAAGTCCCTACACTACATCTTCTTTATCCATTTATCTGTCGATGAACATTTACATTGCTTCCATGTCTTGGCAATTGTGAATAGTGCTGTTATGAACATTGGGGTACATGAATCTTTTCAAATTACAGTTTTCTCTGCATATATGTCCAGGAGTGCAATTGCTGGATAGTATGATAACTCTATTTTTAGTTTTTTAAGGAACCTCCAGACTGTTTTCCATAGTGGCTGCACCAATTTACATTCCCACCAACAGTGTGGGAAGGTTCCCTTTTCTCAACAACCTCTCCAGCATTTATTGTTTGTGTACAGTTTAATGATGGCCATTCTGACTGGTATGAGGTGGTACCTCACTGTAGTTTTGATTTGCATTTCTCTGATAATTAGCAATGAAAGGCATTCTTCATTTCTGTTACCATATTTTATATTTCTCACATTTTCATTTGATTTTCCCATAGTTTCCATCTTGCTTTTGAAATTAGCTGTCTGCTCATATATACGATATATCAGATGAATGTCAAAAACATATTGCTAAATGAAAGTAGCCAAATTCAAAAGGTCACATAGTTTATGATTACATAGCATTCCAGAAAAGGCACAACTATAAAGACAGAAAATAGATCAGTAATATCTAGGGACCGGGGGATGACAGGAGAGGGTTGACTACAAAGAGGAGCAAGGGAACCTTGGGGGTGAGGAAATAGTATGTTGTTTCATTACAAAAACATATAGATTGGGATTTCCCTGATGGTCTAGTGGTTAGGACCTGGCAATTTCATTGCCGTGGCCCGGATTCCCAGTAAGGGAACTAAGATCCCACAAGCTGCATGGCATGGCAAAAAATAAATAAATAGTAAATAAATAGAGACATTTTTAAGAAACATATATGTTCGTGAAAATTCATAGACCTGTAGACTTAAATAGTGAATTTTACAGTATACAAATTATATATCAATAAACTTTATTTTTTAAAAACACACCAAAATGCCTGCCATTACACATATCCCAGAAATGCTAGAATTTAAGAAACTGCTGGCGTTAGGTGTTGGTGGAGATGGAGAGCAATGGGAGTGTGGATTCCTATGAGAGCTTTGGAAAATCATTTGACAATACCAGCTGAAGCTGAACATATGAATACCCCTTGACCTTGCCATTCCGTTCCTAGGTTCACACCCAGAAAGAAATTCATAAGGGTGAACATCAAGAGACATGTACAAAAATGTACATAGAGCTTTATTCATAGTAGCCCAAAACTGGAAACAACACCATATACTTAATAATTCATTGAGCTCTAAAGTTATGTACACTTGTATTTGTGCTCTTTTCCGAATTTATTTTATGCTTTTCTATACTTTATAAAAACATACTCTGTAACAAAGTTTGCAAGGCTCTTCATGCTTGGCCCCGCCCACCTCCACAGCCTACACTCCCTGTTCACAGTCCCTGCCCCAGCCATGCTCATCCCTGGCCACCATGGCCTTTCACCCTCATGCCTTTGCACACTCTTCCTGCTGCCTGGATATTCTTCCACCGGTCCTACTCTATACTCTTCATCTGTATGGAAACCTCCAATTTACATTTCAAAACCCAAACCAGATATTACCTCCTTCCAGAGGCCTTCTTAAAGTGCCATGTCACACACCTTCCTCCACAAGGCTGAATTAGGCAACTCTATTTTAATTTCTCTATGCTTCAGGTAAGGGTTTAATCAACCTCAGCAACACTGACAGTTTGGGTTGGATGATTCTTATTGTGAGGGGCTGTCTTGTGTGTTTTAGCATCCCCAGCCTCTACTACATGCCAGGAGCACACACACACACACACCCACCCCACACCAGTTATGACAAATGTCACCTGCGCAGGCAAAACCACCTCTGGTTGAGAACCACTCCTTTAGAGAATCAACAAATAACATCCTCTCCCCACACCTGAATGCATAAGCAACTGAGAGATGGGCCAAAAGCCCGGAGGTTGAAATTCAAAACGTTAGTGATAGAGCTGATTGGAAAAAGAGACTTTAGATCCATGGCCACAAGAACTGTTCATATATTACTCGAAACGAGAGCCTCCCGTCCCAGACATGAGCAGTGCTGACAGCCACAGGCCCCCTGCACAGGACAGGCCCCTCGCCAGGAAGGGAGGAGACTGGAGTGCAAACATCCTAAGAACATGCTGGCTCGGGAGGGAGAGAGGGCGAGCAGAAGGAGCTGGACCATTTGCTCGATTTCTCCTCCCAAACTCCCAACCTGATGAATCACTCGTCCTGACATGAAAAAGATTGAGGGGTGAGGAGAGAGGCCAGAAACTCCTCCACAGGAGAAGTGACTACGCCCCTACCACAGTGTGCCTCCTTCCTGGAGAGGGCTGCATCCTCGTCACCTGGGCTCTCATCTGAGTCCTGCGTAGACCATGGGGGTATGAAGCAGGTCCTGTTCATCTCCGCATCCTCGGTGGCTAGCACAGGGCCTGGCTCATGCTAGGAGCTCAGGACACGTCCTTCTGTTCCTCTGTCCCCACCATCACTACTACTGTAATGTGCCTGGGACCCTTATACCCCAAAGTATCCCCGGAGAAAACCACACTCACTACACTGACTCTTGAAGCCACCCCCTTTTCCCCCATGAGCCCTGTTCCTGGACATCTCTCACAAAGGGAGCCTGACACTGGGAGGAGCGCAAAAGTATTTCATCATCTAGATTAAGGGCTCTGGCTGCAGGGGGCACTTCCTCTGACCTTCCAGCCTCGGCTCGCAGTACCACCGCCAGGGGCCACCAGGGGGCGACATCCCCTTTCAAATGCCTCTACAGCCTCCATTCTTAAAATCAACCTCTTTCCCAGGACCAGGGCAGAGGTGTCAGAGAGGCCAAACGCCCGCTTTGCTCTTCTAAAAACAGAAGAAGATTCCGGACAAGGCAACTGGCCTTACTGGCCACAACTGGACGTTGGGCTGATTCAGACGCTAAACTGTGAAGTCCTTGGGTGTGAGCTGCCTCTCTGTGACTTCCCCTTCCCTGCATTCCCATGAGGTTGCTTCTCTCCTGTTGAGACCAGCAGCATCCCTAGCTCCTCCAGAGTCGGTGGAGGGTACCCGTCCCCTCAGTGTCGTCTTGGGGATCTCCTGGCTCAGGCTGGGCAGGAAGACCCCATAATGACCCTCTGGCTTCCCACCACCCCATCCCCTCTTTGAGGGTGTCCCCGCTCCCTCTGCGGGCCTGCTTCCCTGTGCTGTCCATGGCCAGGCCTGGATTCTTCCCAGCTGCATCCTGGAGACCATGTCCGCCCTCACCAGCCTCTTGGTGACTGTTCTAGGATCTCTATCACCGGCTCTTTGGACCAACCAGGCTCTGAGAGAGCAAGTGACCTGTGGAAAGTCTCTTCCCCTCCTCTGAGCTGTCTTGCTTGCAAAGGGCACAGTGAGATGAGATGGTCACCGGGTCACATGACCCCTGAGTCTCCTCTCTAAGGCCTATCCTTGCTCTCCCTCCCTCCCTCCCTCCCTCTGGCTCTTCTCTGATCTCACAAGTGTTTCTGCCTTCTCAGGACCCTAACCTCAGCAGGGTCCTGCTCCCACCACATCTACACCTTTCTAGATACGCCCACAGTCTTTAGAAGCAGATAGACATGGGTTCTTATTAATATAATTGTCACCTTCTCTGAGTCTTAGTTTGCTTATCTGTGAAATGGGGATGATAGTGACCACCTTGTTGAGTTTTTTGTAAATGAGATCCTGTGCACATCACATAGGACCTGGTATATCACAGGCAGTCAAGAAACGTTCCTTCATTCCCAAGATTCCACATGAGCATAGGGCTAGACACTCTATATATATAATCACAAATATTCACATAACTGTGTCAGGTAGTCATTACAATCCCATTTTATAGGCAAGGAAACTGAGGCACAGAGAGCGCAAACTGGCCTGGGGATCACAAGCTGAAACTCAAGTCCCAACTGCAAGGACCTGAAGCCTCCTCCTCCCCAACCATGCGTTCTACCTCCACCTTTCACTGCCAGTAAAAGGAGAAGTTTTCTCATCTTCATTTCCCAGTTGATTTATCAGAGCTTCAGTCCTGCCTGTGCAAGGCGCCCACCATCCCTCCTATTTGGGGAAAAGAGGTTTATGCACTCATTCATTTATTTTTTCTTTTCCATCAGATTCAGCTTCTCTTTCATAAAGACCCAGCGCACTTTGGTGAGATCAGAGGCCTGAGGGTGCTAGAGAGAAATGTGGGTGCTAGAGAGAAATGTAGGTGCTTATTCGCACTCTCTTCATGGGGGTCACTGACTGTGAAGAAGAGGAAAGTAAATTAACCAGGTCCAGAGGATGCAGATGCCTCGTTACTGGTTCTCAGACCCAGAACCCTGAGGATGGGAAGGAGTGGTTTCTGTCTTTGTAAGGGCTGGACCCTCCAGAAATGTGCTCACGCGGAAGGAGGAGGCACAGGGTGAGAAGAACAGAATTTCCAGAGTGCCAGATCATTCTAACAGGCAAAGAGAATAGAACACTGCATCGCTGGCCTGGGAGAGACACTCGTCTGCCTGCCAGCTTGATGGAGAAGGTGAACTTTGGACTGGCTGCAGGGGGCATGGACAGGTGGGCCTTGCAGACCCAGGAAGTAAGAACATGGGGATGGATCACGCAGCGCTGTGAGGAAGCTCCCAGAGACATCGTCTGTCCTGGAGGCCCAGTTAAAGACGAGCACACAGAGGCTTTGGGAGGGGAGTTCTCTTGGTCAGCCCCTAGTCTACCCAAATCTCCTGGCTGCTAGTCCAGTGTCCCTTCCACTGAGCCGCCCCCTGGGGCCAGGGCCTCACTGGCTCCTGCCAATGCTGGCCACATGCATGGTCTCCAGCCCTGCCCCCAGGTAAGTCATGGAGAAGCTCGGGGCCAGCTCCAATCTGCCAAGAAGGCTGACTGATGGCTGGGAACAGAGGCCACCAGCTCTCTGTCCCGACCACTCCCCTGGAGCTTTCAGTAAACAGCCTGCCTCTAAATGCAAGAGTACTCTCAGCTTCCAGCTTTCAACCCACCGTGTCCCTTAGGCCTTTGAAGTTGGCTCAGCCGGCTGCCCAATGTGACCTCTTCCAGAAGGCTCCCCGAGTGGTGCAGTGCCCCTGTTGGCCACTGGAGGGAGCCTTAGGCCTGCGACTGCGCTGAGAAGCCATCCCCAATGTGGACCTAAGGCTGGAGGAGAAAACTGTAGATCACAGAATCCCAGCCCTGGCTGGCCTTTCCAAAGTCCTCCCTCCACTCTCCCCACACCAAGCCTAGGCCCCTCCTGTCCCCCGAGGTCCCTGGGAAGGGAGGTTCTGCTGGTCTCCATCCCCCAAGAGGGACCTCCGGCAGCAGCTATAGCCAAAGCCCCATTTCCTGGTGGCTTGCCTGGGTAGGGCTGGGAGGGGCAGCTGGGAGACGGGAGAGGAGGGGACAGAAAAGTGAAGGAAGAGGGAAAGCGCAGAGAGGAAGGGAAAGATGAAGGAGCTAGACAGGGAAGGTCAGACAGGAAGAACCCCCCCGGGGCTGCCCACGGCCAGTCCAGATGAGCACCCAGCATCCTCCTTTGGTGTCTGCATCCGCTCCCTCCCTGCCTGCTTACCCGGCCCAGCCAGTCTCTTCAACAGCCGTCCAGGACTTGGGGTTATTAGAGGCTGGGCGGGCAAGCTCCTGGAGCAGGAAGTTGAGAAGGGGAAGTGGGTGAGATGGCTGTGATGATACCCTGAGCCCACACAAAAGCTAACACCGCAGCTCACCGGGTTCTCACCTCTTATCTCCACGTGGGATAGAGTTCAGAGGCTTTAGTCTCTGAAGGCGTGTCATTGAGAGCAGCCTTCTTCCCCTACTGACAGCTGCTGATACCACTGCTTAGGCATCAGGCAGCTTCTCCTGAAAGGCCACCGCCAGCAGGCTTCAGATTTCCAGGACAAATCACCTCCTTTCCTAGTCTCCACCTTCCCCCTCCCAATCTTTGATGCAGATGAAACCTAGGTCAACGTGATCCGCTGAAAGCAGAGAGAAACTCTCAGGAAAAGAAGTTAACTGCAATGGGTAGAAGTCAAGGTTTTTGCAAAGCCATCCGCACTTGCTGTCTTTCTCCCCTAACACATCACTCATCGAGCCACCCGTTCTACAAATATTGTGAGTCTTTTTGAGCCAGGCGCCGTGCTAAGCCTCTTCCTCAGCCCTCAGCCCCACCGCCCTAGGGTCACTCTTTTCCCAAGGGAAAAAGAGACCGTTTCATCACCAATTAATTACCTTCTATGGGACTCGTTCAACTTGATCCCAAGGGAAAGCTGGACTGTTGACCAGCTATTTCCTCCTTCTAGAAGTTCTCACTCTACTCACCTACTAAGACAACAGTCCATCCAGGCTCACCTCCTGCCTTCTGAGAACTCCATCTTCTTCACGGCACCCTCTTCCCCACTGAAGGGATGAGAAACTTTAAATTGTGTCCAATACTTGGGGCTTCGGGAGCACCCAGGCACTGAGACAGGCCCATCTGAATTTCAAGTCCCCTGACCCAGGGCTCAGCCTGAGATGTCCATCATCTGGCCCAAGTGGCCTGGGAGTCAGGTTGCTTTCTCTGCAGTAGTTCTTGGGCCACACGTGGAGCACAGGGACCTCTGCACTGCTGCCCCGGCCCTAGTCCTCCGTGTCTTGTCACCTCTGTGAAGACAATGTTGAGAAGTGCATGCAGCCACCCCCTCCCTGCCCCCCAGACCCTTTCTTTCCTCCTTTCTCCAGTCCAGGGAAGAACGTGGACTGTCGTCAACTTGAGCCGGACACTTGCCCCGGAGCAGCCTGCTCCATCCTGGGAGGACGTGGTCAGGGTGCCCCGGCACACAGACACAGTCGCTGGGGGCCAACCCCGTAGGTCAGGTCCTTCCCATGAAGGAGGGGGACCACTGGGCTGTGCAGCCACCCCACGTGGAATCTGTCGTAACTCCCGAATCTTTACTTCCTGCCCAGACCCCTTACTTCTACTGCCCAGTGAACATTCCCCCTGGAATTCCCGGGGCTGCTGCTCTCAACACGGCCAACTTGAAACACTCTGCTCAAACCAATAATCCTCGGTTCAGCGTATTATCAAGGTGCAAGTGGGCATTCTCAACCCATCTCCTTCCTTCGCCCCTGCATTTGATCACTGATTGAGCTTTTCCGATTCTCCCCTCTTAGCTTCTTCCAAGTGTGGTCCTAGACAGAAGCATGGTGTGGCCCTCGCCTCCTGCCACTGGAGCCACAGAGGAGTTCTGCTTCCCACTGACATCGGAATGTGAATCAGAAACTAAGAGCTGCTCCCAAGCCCACTCTCTTTTTCTTCCTTTAGTAATAAGTCCTTGGTTGGGCTCATGGCTGCACAGCATAAAAATGACATTTCCCAGCAGCTAGTTGAGCCCATGTGACAGTGTTGGCCCTGGCAACTGAGCAGAAACAATGCATACAGTGGAAAAAATGTATTGTGTCCTTAAGGAGAAGGGCATGCCCCTTCCTTCCTCTTTTCCTGATTTCCACTGACTGGAATGCAGTTGCAATGGCAGGAGCTGCAGCTACCATAATGTACGGAGGATAGCAGAGCAACAAAACTGAAGGACCTGGGATCCCTGAACAACTTCATGGAGAGAGCTCTAATACAAGCCAGGGCCTTTACTTGAGAGAGAAATAAACTTCTATCACATTTAAGCGTTTGGTCATTTGAAATCTGTTATAGAAGCTGAACCAATGTGCTAAATGATACAGAACTAAAGAGATCTTGAGTCAATTTATGTAGAATTTTCTAGCTATGAAATCTTGGGCCAACTACGTAATCTTTCTAAGCTTTAATTTCCTTAGCTGTATACCTATTTCCCAGGGTCATTTTATCAACAAATAAATGAGATAACATTTAATACAATACCGAATACAACATCTAACATATAGTTGGGGTTCAACAGACGTTGAAACAGACAGCCCAGGCATCTTTGCAAAAGCCGACCTGATCCCACCACCTCCTTGATGAAGAACCTTCAAACACCTCCGCTACTTTTACAACAGACATCAAATGTTTCACGTGACCGCGTGAGCCCCACCTAACTCAGCCACCCTCCCTAGCCCAACCCGCCTCCCTTCCCCCTCCCTCCCCCGGCTCCAAGGGCTTCACTGACCTTGCCGTTACCTCATTCCTTCCACAAACATTGACAGAGGGCCTCCCACATACCAGACACTGTGCTGAGGCTTCAGATACAGACCTGGGTCCTTGCTCTTAGGGACTTTACAGTCTTGTGAGGGAGGGGGAAAATATTAAATACATAAATAATAAACCTGGCTAACATATATGAGCATCTGCTGGTGGCTGGGTGCTGTCCCAAGCTGCTTTTACAAGGGTAGACTCCCAATTCTAAAAACAACCCTCTGAGTCAGTTACCACTATTATCACCTCACGTTTACAGATGTGAGAACAGAAGCGCAGCAAGGTCAAGCAACATGCCCAAGGTCACACAGCTAGTAGGAATGGAGCTAGAATTTGAACCCAGGCCATCTGACACCACAGCCTGTGCACTTTACTACCTGGCCTTCAAAGGAGTGTCAAGTGACACTGTCTAAAGTGCTACCCAGGGGAGGTACAAGGGTTCAGACCCACATGCCCCTCCTGCCCCTGGACCTTGGCACGTGCTATTCCCTTGGCCTGAAACATGTTGCTCCCCTCTTTGCCCAAATCTACTCCAGTGCATCCTTTGGACCTTCACATTCAGGGAGTGTCACTTCCTAAGGGACATCTTCTTTGCTCTCCCCAGACCATCCAGATCGATTACAAACTCTTGCTGCATGAGGTACCTTTCGTCCAGGGCATTTATCACATTGTGATGATAAATTTGCTGATTCTTTATAGGTTTTCCCTGCTCTCCCTTCCCCACTGTCCTTAGATCAGGATGCTGTGAGATGAAAAAACACCTTGGGATTGCTCAGCACCTCACATAGTAGATGCTCAATAAATATTCGGTGAATTAATTAATTGATGGAGTGATTGACTTACCCAAGGTTGCCCTGAGGTCTCCATATCTGTACGGTTTTCTTCATCTCGCCTGGCAAACTCCTGCCCTCCTCAAGGAACCCTGCCCCACATGCCCCCACTCCTGATGTCCCAACCAGCCCAAGTCCCCAAGGGAGGGCCGTGCACTGCCAGGTCAGATTCTGCTCAGACAGGATGTGGTGCTGGAAGTGGGCAGGGGGCTGATGACCTTACAGGCACCCCCTACTTTCCCAGGACCTAAGCCTGGAATGTGAGGTTTCCCAGGACCAAGCCAGGAGTCAGGGAAAGGAGCAGAGGCTGAGAGGAGGGGCCCAGAACCCGGACATCCTGTCTCGATGGCCAGAGATGATCTTTAAACCCCATAAAAGCTGGAGCCATGGAGGCGGCTGTACCATCATCCCCAAGCGCTGCGGTCTGGAGTCAGGAGCCAGCAAGATCAATATCACTGGGGAGGCTTTCAGCTACAAGTCCTCTCTGCTGCCAAGTCTCCCCAAAGGCCTGAGGAAATGATGTGGAGGAGGCAAGAGGCACAAGAAAAGGGGGAAAATAATGCATATTCCTTAAAAGCCAGCAGCCCAGTAGTCAACCAAGGGCCATGTTCTGTGTCACGGGTCTCTATCCTCACACCAGCCTTCTGGGGTAGGTGTTAGCCCATTTTACAGATGGGGAAACTGGGGCCCAGAGAAGGAAAAAAACTTTCCTGAGATCCCAGCAAAGCCAGGACCAAATCCAGCCGAGCCTGGCCCTGAGGCCAGCAGGCTCTGAGACAGGGCACCTTGAGGAGGCTCACCTGCCCGTGGCAGGGACCCGCCACACCTACACTCCCAGGTCTAGCTGGAAGAGGGGGCTCTCCTAGGCTGAGCACGCAGCCCCACCCAGGATTGCGGGGTCGGGGCGGGGGGGTGGGTGGCGGGGCGCCTTCTGCAGTCCTCACTCCAAAACCTGCAGGGACAGGGAGCTCACACTTTCCAAAGCATCCCTTTCATTACCAGCAACCCCATCTCTCCTCTGACCTCCCTGTGGCCCTCACCTATGACAGTGTGATGCCCAGAGAGGGCTGACCCTCTCGTCCAAGGGAGGCCATCGCACACCGGACAACCAGCATCCCATCCTCCCCATGCCGTCTCTTCTCCCAGCCAAGCCCTGCCTGCCCTTCTCCACCAACTGCAGCTTGCTCAGGAGCCACCAGCCCCGTGCCATGTGCACCAGGCCTCCCAGCAGGTCTGACCTGCAGAAGGCACGGGGGCGCTCTCTCCGCCCTCTGATCACGCCACTCTGCTAATCAGCGCAGCCAGCGGCCGGCTCACTGCAGGGGCAGCCCTGCCCGGTTGCTGGCCTGGTACCCCTGGGCCTGAGCGGCCACCAGAAGGTTGCCAGGAAGGAGGAAGGCATGGAGACTCAGCACAGCCCAAGGGGCCAAGTCTCGTGTGTGTGTGTGTGTGTGTGTGTGTGTGTGTGTGTTCCTACACTTACTGTCAGTGTTTTAGAAGCAGCCGTCTTCTTTCCATATTTTGAACTGCTTAGAAAGTGCTAAGACAAATAGTCATTTTCACCAGCTAATGAGAAAAATCCAGTTCTTTAGAAGAGGAAGGCAGACTTTGACTAACACCCATGAGACGGCATTCCAGAGCCCCTGGAGTTAGGCTTTCCAGGCTGTTCCCTTTGCACCATTGTCTGTCTACGGGCCCTAGAGGCCGTGTCCCCCAGAGAGACCGGACCTTAGCATGGTTGGGTGCAGCCCCACCTGGGTGCAGGAGAGGGACAGCTGGACAGCATTCTCCCGCCCCGAGGAGAGACGTGGGAAAGGGCCGGCCGTGGGGAGGCCCAAGCCAGTCCAGGAGGGACTTTCCCTCCTCCCTGTCCGTCTCCGGTGCACACACACCTGCCATGGAAGAGTCCCGTTAAGGAGGGCTTCTGTGCCCTGGCTGCCTGTGGAATCCCCGGACGGAGATGAAAAAACCCAGCTCCCCAGCATGTCACTCAGAACCTCTGGCTGGGACCCAGGCTTCGGTACTGTTCAGCCAAGTCTGAGACTGAGTGCGAGGCTCCTCAACTCGGCCCCCAACCCCACCCCTCTGCCCCTCCTGCCCTCACCTCAGCTGACGTTCTTGCCTCTTCCCAGGTGGGACTCCGCCCACACCCTGCCTGTCCACCTGCGGCAACAGGAGGTCCTGCTCGCCAGGGTCAGGCTTCGCCCCCACCGGGCCCCAGTCTCTGCAGAGACTCCAGAACCCCGTCAGCAGGGCTCATCCCCAGTGGGGACCCAGACAAAAGCACTGCAGCCCTGACCTCTCAGGAGGTGCTGAGGCAAGGCCTGGGCTCAGCATCGCGGGCCCTGGGGTCGAGCCCCAGCTGTGCGATAGCCACCCAGGCTGCTCGGGCTTCAGTGCCTGTGCAGGCTTCCTGGGGCCTTGCTACCATGCAGAGTCTGATCCGCAGGTCTGAGGCGGGACCAGAGGTTCTGCCTTGCTTATAAGTTCCCGGGCGCTGCTGATGCTGACAGTGCATGGACCACAATGTCACATGGGATGAAAAGTTCCTTCGTGTCTTCGGTGTACTAAGGTGGGTCATGAGCGCTCACCTCCCACCCCTCCTGATGCAGCCCCAGCCTATTCCCTCCTCCTCCTCAGGGCGCTGGGAGCACGGCTGCCCCCACCCTGCCTCACTGTTTAATTCCCTCAAAGCCAGGCTGGATCAGCTCGGCACGCAGACCTGGCTCTCTCATCCCCTGCACCAGGCCCAGCCTCAGGCAACCACATGGTTCCACAGCTGGGTGTGCCCTCCCCCATCACACAGCAGGAGGCCTGGGCCACTCCCCGGAAGCCAGCACCACTGCCCAGGCCTAGAATCCCTGTCTGACCAATGCCATCAGCTTGCTCTCCTCCCTGCGCATCACTCATCAGTCTGTCTTTCCCTCCTGACGCAAATCCTGAGAACAGAAGAAGAGGTGTGAGCTGGGAAGTCAGCTCACCTAGATTCATAACCTGGCTCTGTTACTTGGCAACTTTGTGATTTCGAGCATTCTCTGAACCCCTTTGAACGTCAGTTTCTTTCTCTGTAAAATGAAGACAAGGACACAGTCCTGATCTCACTGGGTGTGTGGGTGTGAGAAAATACACATACATGCTCAGCGCCATCCCTGGCACTTAGCCGATGTACTAAATGCCAGCTGTCACCAGTAGTGACAAGCATCATCTCTGCCAGGTAGAAGCTATGTGACCTCTCACAGCTTCAGTGTCCTTGTTTGTCACTTGGGTACAGCAACACTTGCTTCAAGGGTTCATTGGGAAGATTAGACAGGACGAAGCCTAGCACACGGTAAGGTGCGGTACGTGTGGATCCTCCATTGCAGGCAGGGTATCTGTGCTCCACATGTCTCTGTTCCTTAGAGCAGCAGTTCCCAAAGTATAGTCTGGGACCTGAAGGATCCCTGAGAGCCTTTCAGAGGTTGTGCAAAGTCAAAACTATCGAAACTAATTTCTTAATGATACTAAGCTGTTAGTTTTCTTTTTCACTCTCACTTTCCCACGAGTTTTCCGGAAGTACGCATGTGTGATATCACAACAAAGTGAATGCAGGAGCAGATAGGAGAATCCAGCTGGCTTCCGTTAAGCCATCTTTTCAAAAATGCAAACCAGTGTTACCCTTCTCACCCAATCTTCTTTGTTTTAGAAAATATCATTTTTCATAAAAACGCTACTTATGTTAACATGTAGCAAGCTTAACATTGCTGTGGAAGTGAATTAATAAATATTTTTAAGTGTTCTCAGTTTTAATTTATAATATGGTAAATATGGAAAGAGATAACCCATGTGAACAAAAGGTCTTTGGGGTCCTCCATACTTTTTAAGACCGTAACGCAATCCTGAGACCAAACCGTTTGAGCAGGCTGCCATGTGCCGGGGTATTCGCTGTGCTGGCCGTGTGGGGTCTCAACACACTCACCCAGATCAGCTCACCTGAGCCCCAGGCGGCTCGATGGGGAACACAGCTGTGTCATAGGAGTATCTGAGATCTCCTAAGGACCCCAGTACTGTGCTAGGCATGCCTCACCTCAAACTTTCTGAATTGAGAAGAATTTACCCAGGACGCCCAGGCCTGGTGTCCAAGTGAGATACACACTTGCGTCTGATGGGCAGCCACAGGTTTTGCCTGGCAGCCTCTACTCCCCCTTCCTCTGATCAATCTCACCCTTTCAGGGACCAGCCACTGCCCCATTCTCAGTCCCCGTGGTTCAGAAGGCTCCAGGGGCAGTCATGTGACCCAGATCCAGATGAAGTGGCTGGCTCGGAATTAGTCATATAACCCAAGCAGGGTCTCTCAAAGCCAATGAGCATTTGTCCCAGGTTTTTGTTGAAAACACTGGGAGACAAGAGCTCTCTTTTTACTGGTAGGATGAAAGCCTCGAGCCTCGAGTGGCCATATTCTGGAGCATCCGGAGGTATCACCATGGGGATAGAGCTTGCCTGAGAACCAAGCCAACTCAGAACCAAGTGATGGAGACAAAGTCCTGATTCGGTCCCTGGATCCAGCTGTGCTTGGACTTCTTGGTTACGTGTGCCATTAAATTCCTGAGTTTTTTTCCCCCTTAAACCATTTTGGTTTGTTTGTCTTCTAGCTAAAATGGTCCAGATGAAAAACTCATTGTAATCAGATCCAAGACCTAGATGGTGGGGAAGCCCTTAGAGGATTTGGGATGAGTCGTCTGCCAGTGGCACCCCTGAAGCCCACCACATATCCAGAGCCTGGGTGAGGCCCCTTTGTGCCCACTGGAGACCTGACAGATTCCCCTTTCCAAATGACGCACCTAGAGAACAGCACAGATTTTTCTTTCACTTTATCATGTATAAAGCCATACAATGGATCGCAAAGAAACAAAGCAGCTGTACAGGAGTGGGACAGCATCAGTGTACAATACATTCATATCCAGGATAAGTAGCATACATCAGGGTTTATACAAGGTGACAGAGGTTATAGGCACGATGATACAAAATAGAAAGTATATTTCCATCTATATAAATACACAGCCAAGAGATCGGGAGGGTGCTGGGTTATTTGGTTTTTCCTGCAGAGGGTCTGGGAGGCAAGGGGAGGAGTAGGGGTGAGGAATTTCTTACATTTGTTTTGAATGATGTGTCAGAGAGAAGAGAGGTGGGGAAATACAGCATGCAGGCCCAGCTGTGCTCGCTCTCTCTCACACACACACCACACATGGACACACAGGAGAGTCTCAAACTGTTGAACACTGATTAAAAATAAAAGTGGGCTCCCCCTCTACAATTACCTTGCCCCTGGGAAGGGCCCACGTGTGGGAACTAAACAGAGGTCCTCCAACGTTTCAACATCAGAGGACAGAGGAGTGCCACCCCGTGTGGTTGACCCCACCATCGCCGACACGGAGACTCCCCCAGTCGGGGGCCCTAAGAGCCTCGCCTCCTGATTCCTTTCGCCACTGGGTGAGCGTGAACTTGACATCCCATTGCCCACCACCTCCAATCCAACTCCTAAGTTCCCTAAAGAGACGAGCAAAAAATGCGCACACATACACCCACACTTGCACACGCACGCGCACACGTTCTGTGTTACCACTGGCCAGGGCACTGTAGTCTCAGGATTCTGGGGCCTGGACCCATGTGACGAGTGGCCCCGAAACTCTGCCCCCAGCCTCTCCAAGGATCCCGAGGGTGGGGAGATGTAGGGGCAGGAGGCAGCCCTTGGACAGGGCATTGGCCCCCTTGACTTCCCCCAGATCCTGAAGCTGGGAAAGACCAAAGCTGGGGAGGAGACCCAGGAGGCAGGGGTGGTGGACGGAGATCCCAGGGAAGGGGGGCTGTTCCGCGTACAGACTCGTCCACAGACCCCTGGGCGGCGCAAGGGGCCTACCCAACCTCTGCTCGGCCCATCCGAGTGGGCAGAAGGATGCCCGACTCATCTCCCTCCTGGAGCCCCTGTACAGAGAATCACACTTGTCCCGAGGGCTCCCTCGTATGGTCGCACAGCCACCAGTCCCCCCGCCCCCACCCTGCCTGTCTCTGACATACCCAGGGATCCCTCAAAACCCTGCCAGGGGAGAAGGAATCCTGGCAGTTCGAAAGCATTTGGAGCTGCTACAGGAGAGGCTCCAATGAAGCCCTGGGTCAAAGGGCCTTTCCCAAACCTAGGACATGATGTCTCTGTCCCTGGAACACCTGGCTGAAGGAGGGAGCCAGAAGACCGTGATTGCAGGGCAGGGCCACTCGCTCAGCCCTGGAGCTCCATCAGACAGCTCCCTTCCCCCACACTTCCCCTCTGGGGTCACCTCTCCACTGTTCCCATGCCAACCGTTCCCCTCTGGCTCCATCTGGGAAGGGCCACATGGACCTTGCCGGGCCTCTCTCCCCGCTGGATCAGAGGGCTGTCACCTCCCTGCCCCCACCTTCCCTCCAGACACCGTACAGGGCAGCTACGGGGAGGCCCGGGCTTCCTCAGAGGCCGGGCTGCACGAGACGCAGGCTGGGCCTGGGGAGGGGGCCTGAGCTCACCTGGGGTCTGCGTCTCTGCATCACCAGCTGACCGGGCCTCTCAGGTCCCGAACCCTTTCCCATCCCCTCCTCCCCAGCCCACTTTCAAGACCAGATGGCACTCTCCCGACTGACAAACAGGTTCAACAATAAACAACAACAAAAAAGGTTGGGGGAGGGGTGGGGGAAAAAAGGATAAACATTTACACAATAATAACAATAATTATTAAAAGTGCTTTCTTTTAAAGGAAATCTTTGGCAAGAACATACTGCAGCACTGTGGTTGTGTGTGGGGGTGTGTGAGTGTGTGTGTGTGCTCACGTGTGCCGGGTGCACAGGCCTAACCTGTGTGACACGGGAGGGTGACGGTAGGTGTCTCCCCAAGCAGTGTCTGACCCAAAGGTGAGGCCATAGTGGAGACTGGGGGACCCTTCCCCATCATCCTTCTGGACAGGCCACACTCTAGGAAACTGACTCTTTCCAGAAGAATGTTGGGATGGGGGCAGTTGATCAGCTTCCCAGCAACTCCTGAGTCCTTCCCAGAGTCACACATGGGCCTGAGTGGGGTGAACCGGCCATTCCTGGGAGGTGGGCTGCTGGTGGGCAGTGGGAAAGTATGTGTGAAGGCTGACCCCAGACGCGCACGAAGGGTCTGATGCTCTGCCCGGCCATCCAGACCAGGAGGAGAGCATTCCCAGGCTGGCGAGTGGGAGATTGAGATATTTACAAAGGAAGTGGGTGGGAATATCCCCTTCTGTCTGGGAAGAAAGTTGGGGTGGGGGGGTAGGTAGGAAATGAGAGGGGGGAAATCAGGGTGTCTGGCTTGAAGGCCACAGAAGGAAGGGCCCTTTGGAGGAACCTCAGTGGCCAAGGACAAGGTTTCAACCTTCGGGAAGCGGGGGCCTGCTCCCCGCCATCGTCAGACGCCCTCCTTTCCAACTCCTTGAAACAGCACGTCCACACACATACAGCTTCTCGGAAGAGAAAAAAATACAAGATGCACACATCACCCAGGCCTACCACGCACACCCGTGTCCCCCGCAGGGAGGCGGGCCGCACCCCCCTTATCTCCGGGAGCTGACAGAAGGGCCCGGCTTGCCAAAAATAAGCGGTGTGAAGGGAATGGAACGCGTGCACCCCCTCCCCGCTGAGCCCCAGCCAGAGTCGAGCGAAGGCCAAGGCCGGGGCAAGGAGACCCCTGATGGCTCCAGGGATAAAGGCCCCTAACTTTCAGGCTTCACTTATAGGTACAGAGAGGGATGGGGACTGGATTATGCCAGGGAGGCAATAAAGCGATATGGAAAAATAATAAATACTTCTTGTCAATTTACCTATTCTTTTTTTTAACCTTTTCTTATATTTTATTAGCTTACAGATTCTGTCAGTATGTCTCACATATATATTATATATATTTATATATCAGTACAATGCCTCTCTCTAGGGAACCCAGAGGCTTAAGAAGCCACTCAAGGATGGTGTCCTGGCGGATTTTCCATCCAGCTTCGAGCTCTTGGGTGGTGGTCAGGGGGTTCCCAATCGCACAACTGGACTCTTGGCCCTTCGGCCTAAATGTGTGCCTTCTGCCCTCCGCTCCACGGCAGCTGGGCTCTGGGGGGAAGCAAAGGCAGAAGGGGGAAGAGCAAGGCTTTGGGGCCGCAGGCAGGCCATGTGGTGCACAGGCGGCAGCCCCCAGAGCTCTGGCCAGCTCCCCAGGGCAGCCCAGCAATAGTGAGACCCCCAACCCCTTGCAGAGGGAGCACAGGAACAGCGGGGATCTCTTTTGGACCTCGCCGAGCAGGGCTTCTAGAAGCAGGTTCCCAGGATGAGCCCCCACGTGGGGAGCCTGCAGGACAGAGCAGAGCAGGGCGGAGCAGGGAGCCTCGACCCCCAGCGCCCAAAAAGGCTTCATGCACCTAAGCAAGTCTGAGAAAGGCTGGACCGGGACGCAAAACCCAAGGAGGGGCTGAGGGCTGGGAGCTGGGCCACACGCCTCGGGGGACGTGCCTGGAGCTCATCAGCCCCCCTTCCTGAGGGATCCCTTCCCCAAAGCTACGGACACACAAGTTCCCATCTCCTCAAACCAACGCTCCAGCTTCCTGGTGGAGGCAGATGAGGGGTAACGTTGCAGCGTGGCCAGACCCACTCCATGGGGGTCTCTGCTGAGAAGAAGGGGCTGGCGGCACCCAAGGCTGTTCGCGCAGGTGCAGGGACCAAGAGAGAGTCCGTTACCCATACTCCTGGGTGCTCCTGGGGAAGGGAGCTTAAACCCCCTCCCTGCTGCCCTGTCACCCCCAACTCTAACTTTCTTTGGACAGAATGCACACGTGTGTGCAAACACGGGGGACCCGGACAAGTATACCTGTTTATAATTCTAGCTGAGAGGCAAACAGAGATCCGTGTGTGAGGATGTGGGTGTGGCCATATATACACCCCATAAACACACCCACAAACTGTACATGGGAGGCAGAGCAAAGAGACTTTAGGTGCCTCAGATCTGAGATACTTTCAAAAGCAAACGTTCCGCCACTGGATGTCCCATGCTGGCTCTTTTTGGTTTGGTGATCTACCCTAGAGGTGGCCAGAAAAAGATTCTCTTGACAGGATTTCTCCTTGCAAAGCAGTTGGGTTAGGGAGAAAGAGCTTTCCCATTTCCCCCCAAAATGTGGATCTGCAAGGAGGTTGATTCTGTCTCCTGTGAGGAGCCCCATCAGAGGGTGGAGGGGGAGTCAGGTGGACCTGGTGAGCTGTGGAGGCTCGGCAGGGTTCGCAGTATCCATCTCCCCAGGGGAATGCGAGTTATTCTCCTCCATCTCTTTCTTCCTCTCTCTCTCTCCCCCTCCCCGCTCAATTCACTTCCCTCTCCCCACATTACACTTTCTTCTCTCCTTCTCCAAAATTGGCCCAAAGTCCTCCTTCCGGATTCAAGGATGGTCAGGATGCACAGGTCCCCTCCCCACGTGCCCCATCCCCCCTGCCCTGGCCCCGGGCAAGGGGCGGGGGTTCCTCTCTTCATCTCTTCTGGCCGGCACTCAGCATGACCTTGGAGACAAAGTTGACGATGGCGGAGGCCGGCTGGTTGGGGTCAAGCTCAGCAAAGAGGTGGCAGGCGTTGTCCGTGGTGCTGCCCTGTTTCCGGGCCACAAAGCCGAAGAGCCTGCAGGGGCAGGAGACGGTGACAGGTGTGAGGAGGGAGCAGGAGGAACCCCAGGCCTTGGAGAGGCGCCCAGGAGAGCAAGCTCATCGTTGCTCCCTTCCCCATCTTTCCCCACCTCCCTGGGCACTGGGCACTGAGGGTGGAGCACGCGAGAGAATCCTCTCTCTCCTTCACCCACAAGAAAACCGACGCCTGGAGATGGCACGACACGTGTTCAGGGTCAGCAGAAATTCCCCTTCATGGGTGGGGGGTGGGAGGAGGCGCCGAAGGCGAATGACAAGGAAAAGGTGGAGTGAGACCAAAAATAAAACGGAACATTCCTAGACCAGCTTCTCTCAGCCCGTCCCTGCCACACCCCTAGCCGACTGTTCTTACACACAACCCATAAACAAAACACCGTCTGCCTGTCAAAGGGCCCGGCCTCCTCAGACACCACAGAGGGTCAGGGAGACCAGAGGACGAGGGGCCACCATTCCCTAACACACGCACACACACACACACACACTTCTCCAGAGAATGGGAGGGGGGCCCCACACCTGTTCCCCCCCAACCCCCACCCCCCCACACCAGGACTGGAGTGACCGAGCATTCTCTCTGTGCAAAACAGAGTTAAAAATACGAGCACGGAAGAACAGAATGTGAGCTCCGGTCCCCTCCCAGCCGGCACGTTGCTAATTAGAGCTGGATGGGGAAATCGGGACAGCTGGAGATGCCGATGGAGACCCCTCTCCCAGGACCGGACGGACCGCAGCAGCTAAAATTAGCAAAGTTGGGTCTGGATTACTGCCACTTGCACACCTGCCTGTGTACACGCACAGGGGAGGCGCTCCCCACAGCTCTGCTCTCCCCAAATGTGTTTCAGGGACTGGGAACAACCAGGCCAGAGGCCTGGGGTAACAGTCTGCCCAAGTGGCAGGGAAGCCTGGGCCCGTGGACCTCCCCGCCAGACCCCACCTCCAGGCTTCTGGGGCCTCCTTGGTGCAGTGGAGGGAGTCAAGGGCGGAGGGAGGGAGTGGCTCTGAGCTGCCCGCGTGACAGGCAGCCAGCCCCGGCTGCCTGGCTCTGCCAGGATGCAGTGCCCTGAACACTGCCCACCTGCTCTCCCCTCATGTTTATTTCAGCTCCGGGGGTCCCAGGGCCAAGTCAACAGCAGCCCGAGCCCTTCCTCTGCTTGGAGGAGTGGATGCAGGCAAGAAACCTCAGCTCCCAAGGGCAGAGACAAGCACTTACAAGCACCCAAGAGCGAGCACCTCCTTAAATTGGGGGCCTGGGGCATCTCGCTTGCCTCACCCTGGCCCAGCCCTGAGCTCTCCTGCGCCTTCGCAAGAGCGCGTCATAAGGAAGCTCAGCACAAAATCTGCTCCTGAATGAGGAATTTCCAGGCCTGGGACCAGCCTGCTTCTGTCTCTGACCCAGCTCCCCCTTGCAGGGCCCAGTGGCAGGTAAGACAAGACCCTTCAAGGACAGAGTTCTGGCCTCCTGGCTGGCGTCAGGGAATCGGAGACCCTAATGACCTATGAGCCCCAGGGGAGGCTGAGACAGGAGAGAGGCAAGCTTTGAGAGGACTGGACACCAGGGCCTCCTTTCAGCTGGGCTGCTAACTCTTTACATGACCTTGGGCCAGAAGGGGTTTCCTCCATCCCACACGGCCCGTCTGGATGAAACAGAGCAGGACCCTATGGTCCTTGCCCCCCATGTCCCCTGCCTGCCTTTTGTCTGTGGACAAACTTTAGCCAAAGAATAAATTTAATCAGAGAAAATGCAGAAACAAAGGAAAAGAGTCCAACAAGACTAAATAATAATAGTTTAGTCAGTAAGCATAGTCAAGGACCTCCTCAAGGGCTGCAGATAACATTCTGAGCCATGTCCTGTGAGCTGTCTTGTAGAGACTGAAATCCCCACCAGGTGGAAGAAGTTAACTACTTGATGACCAGACTGTAGCCATGACATAAGCTGCCACAATTCCGAGAACTGGTCTCAAGGAAATGGGAACAAACTGAACCGGAACGAAAGATGAACTGTACTTAAAACAATCCAGATAACGCTAGCCAGACCCCTGAGGACCAGTTTCAAGATGACTGTCAGGGCTGACTGTGCTGTTTCTGCACGTAGCCCCCTCTCTCCGCCTATCATATCTCTTGCCCACTGACTGTCCGTGGTGGGGAGCCGGTCTTCGGACAGGAGGCTGCCCTCCCCCCGATAGCCAGCATCCAAAATAGAGCAGACTTTCCCTTCCACCAGCCTGGCCTCTTTACTGGCCTTTGAGGGCAGACACAGTCTTGCCCTCAGGCAGCCTGTAGCCTGGTGCCACCTCCCCACCCCCATGAAATCAGCTCGCGCCCACTCCCACGCCCATGTCTACCTGTTTTATAAAACCTATTTTTAAACATAGGTTCATTCCCCAGACCTTCCGAAATCGCTCCCTGCCTGGAAGTGCTCTCCCGTGTGGCACCGCAGGTGTGAGCTGCACCCTCCTGACATGTCTCATTCAGCAGTGGTTTTAATTTGCTTTTAATAGTGAAAATTTTCTTTTTCTAAAGCCAATCCCATGAAGTCTGGATATGTAAAGGTGACAGCAGTGCTTATGGCGATAAAGGTACCAGTTCAACAGCATAACATTTACCTATGATAAAGTCAATCCGTGAGAAAAGAGATGGGGCTGTCTGGATGAGCCCAACAAAGTAAAAGGTGGAACTATAGACCGCAGTGACCGTCTTATGTCAGCTTCAGTACCCAGGTTATTCCTACACTTCGTTTTGGTTCTGCTGAGAAAACTCTGATTCACCCTGATAAGTAACTGCAAATCATAGCAAGGTTTTTCCTCCCCTCATGGTGGCTCAGTTACAACCTGAGGAACCTAGGGTTCCTTGGAACATAGTTTGAAAACCATGGCAGCACCTTAGCCTGTTTATACACTTCTTGTATCTACTGTGCCAACGTCACGCATCCGAGGGCAGGGTCAGCCTCCTGGTTGGTCTGAATTTTCCCAGGGCTGAGTTCCCTGGAGGCACTTACAAAATGCCAAATGGATGGAAAATTGACCAAGGGACCCCAGGGCCATCTGCGGGATTTTGGAAGGAATTCAGACCTACAGGACTCCTGCAGTCTGACGCAGCGGTCTAACCCAGCCACATCATGCACGGAAGCCTGCCAAGAGAGCAGGAATGGGAATCAAGGAAGCCAGGATCGTGGCAGAAAAGATCATTTAAACAACCCCTGCCCCACAGCTCCAATAACAAGAAAACTCTTGGCTTTCAGATCCCCTCCTCAGACCCCTGGTCTGGTCCTGGGAGAGGGAAGGGGACTGGAGGCTGGGCCTTTGGCCTCAAGGCAGGAGAAGGCAAAGACCTGGCTGCCTGGGCAAGCTTGTCTCCAGGGCTGCCCTTGGCCTACCCCCTGGTTCTGGATTCTAAACCCGCTCCCGCACCCACCGCCCCCCAGCCAAGGAGCACGAAGGCCAGCCGCCGGGGCAGGGGAGAAGCACACTTACTTAGCAGGGGCACCTCCCTCTGTCTTCATCCACCTGCGGAGAGAGTGACAGCGCAGCGTAAACCACCATGCCTCCCTCAGAGCCCAGCCCGGGCACGCCCGGACCCCTGGGGGAAGGCAGAGCCCCTGCGGCAGGGGGATGGGAGCTTCCAGAGATCCTGCAGCGGCCTTCCACGGTGGAGAGAGCACCGCAGCCTGCCTCCCGAGGAGCGCTCCCCCGCGCGCAGAGAGGAGAAGCAGCTTCAGGGTCAGAGGGGTGCAAGCAGGCATTTGAGTCCCTGGGAGGGGCTTCACATTGGTGGTGGGAAAAACCCAAAACGATGCCAACACAGCTGCTCACAGTCCCACAGACACGGGCAGATCTTCAAATTGCATGCAGGTGCGCGCGCACACACACACAGGAGTGCATACACATGCACAAAAATGCGTGCATACACACACACACACGTACACACACAGACTTCAGTGTTCGGAAGATGGCTGGGAGAGCAGGTATCTATGAGAGACTTACTTTCTCTCCTGTGGATCCAGGTCACAGAAGGTGACGGTGCTGAGGGGGTAGTGTCGTCTGAAGAAGAGCCTGTGACACACACATCAGATA
The DNA here is from genome assembly GCF_030028045.1 of Hippopotamus amphibius kiboko. Classification (NCBI taxonomy): domain Eukaryota; kingdom Metazoa; phylum Chordata; class Mammalia; order Artiodactyla; family Hippopotamidae; genus Hippopotamus; species Hippopotamus amphibius. The sequence goes on along the minus strand of NC_080193.1, from coordinate 89,042,018 downwards.
AACAGAATGAGCGCTGAAGTGACTGCTCTTCCCCACCCTCCTCCTGCAGGTCAGGCCGCCACCTGTGGCTGTCACAGGTCCACACAGCCTCTCCCTTCTGAGCATGGAGGCCTGGGCTGCTCCCTTCGGGGACATAAAGCAATGCATAGGGACAGAGACGTGTGTCATAGAAACATGTCCCAAATGCTAGAGGCTAGGAAAAGAAGGAAGACACTGGCATTGAGGAGTGAGAAATTAGGGGACCCTGGAGGAGGAAGAAAAGGGGCTGGAGAGACAGCATGAGAGGAAGGGCTCTCTCTCTAGAAAGCAGGGACTTTTATCAGTTGCTTTTACAGCTGTATTACCAATGCAGGCATATTTGTGGAAGGAAGGAAGGAAGGAAGGAAGGAAGGAAGGGAGGGAGGGAGGGAGGGAGGGAAGGAGGGAGGGAAGGAGGAAGCAGACATAAATGACTGAAGGGATAAATGGGTAGGGGAAGATAAATCGGGGATGAATGGATGAAGGAATGGATGGATCAACTGGTGAGCGGGTGAGCAAGTGGATGGCTGGATGGGTGGGTGGATGGATGGATGGATGGATGGATGGGTGAGTGGATAGATGGGCACAAGGGACGAATCAATTAGTGAGTGGGTGGGTACATGGATGGACAGATGGGTCACGGGGTTGGGGGGAGCCCAACACAGAAGCAAGTAGAAGAATCTTACTTTCTCTGGTTGTCAGTCAGTGTAATTCCCTGGGCAGAAACTTTGAAGTGAACGATGGTGGCAGTTGGCGTGGGGTCGGCAGCCAGTGTCTCAGAAGTGGCTTTGGAGATGGCCTGTGGCCCAGTGAGTGACTCCATGTCCACAGAGTTGATGAAAAGCACATTGCAGGCTGGAAGAAACCCACCCAAGGAGGAGTCACAGGGGCCGAAGCGGGCAAGAACTATCCCCAGGTCTTCTCTTCAGGGAGGAGGTAGCAGATCAATTTCAGGCCAGCCTTGGGCCAAGGCATCTGCACATAGAAATGAGGTCTGCCCCGAGACATCTGGGTCTGGGATAGACATCCAGCCTGCACCTGCACGAGGGCACAAGGCCAGGGGGGAGAAAGGCCTGGGCAGGGATCCCGTCTGGGGTGGCCGCTCACCTGCCCCTTGCTTCAGCAGGTCGCTGGTTGAGTTGGCAGGGCCCGAGCTATCTTTCGATTCATCTGTGGGGTCTGAGACAAAAATTTAATTCAGCTGGTAATTAAAACTCCAGAGCTGAAAAGAAGCACCAGGTTGGCTGGGCCTCAGGCTAGCTCTGCAAATACTTCATGCAACGGATACTGCTTCTCATAACAAGCCCTGGCAAGTCAGCACATGTGTCCAGTCGGGGTGTCCCGTGCTAAGGACTCTGGTCGGGAGCTGTGGAGTCCAACAGAGCGCGGTTCAGACGCTCGCCCAGGTGCTTGCCAAGGACTCATAAGACGGAGGTGATGATGCGAGCACCCACTTCAGGGGGTTTTGAGATGCTCTGCGTCCAGTGGTAGTCCCGTGGCTGACATAAAACAAGGCTTCAAGGGGCAACTGATGTGCTTGTTTTGCATTGACACGTCTTTGTGTAGATCAGTAAATACCCTAATTAATTAAACCATAACGCAGCACAACGACAACGTCAATATTCATGAGTTGAGTACTGTTTATATCAGCATTTCTCAGACTTTGGTGTGCAGGCTTGCTAAAACACGGATTTCTGGGCCCCACCCCAGAGCTGCTGATAAGGTGGGGCTTGAGAATATCTACGTTTGTAACAAGTTCCCAGGGGTGCTGATGCTGCTGGTCTGGGGACCTTACTGTGAGAACCACTGGTTTATATTGATTCAATGTAAATAAAGAGTGGTTTTATAATTGTTAAATTACGTTGGTAAATTCCTTAGACGTATAATTTAATTAATGTCTAAATCATGTGGTTAATGGTGCTACTTATATAGTATTTGAACTTTTAAGTTAATAATAGTGGTCAATTACCATTAATAATTCAGCGAATTGAACTGGATACATCGAAATTGCCAAATAATATTGGAGATTTTAAGTGTGGACATAACCCCTGGAGCTCCAAGAGAGACTGAAAGCAAGTCCCGGACACAACTGTGAATACGCTATTATTGGACAGAGAGCATGCGGAGAAGGCACCCCCGTTCCTGGTTCCTAGACCTCAAGTTCAGGGCCAGGCGTATTCCCCTCCCTTCGTGGGACCCCTGTGTAATCGGGGTTGCAAAATGGAAGCCTGTGCTATTGAAGGGTTTGGGGTGTCCATCCGCCAACCTCCAAGGCTGGGACACCTCTCTAAGAGAAACTAGACTCTCCTTCGCCAGCCCCAGGGTCTCGCTCAAATTCTCTCCCTACACGTGCCGAGGCTCTGGGGTCCACTCGTACTTCCCACCATCAAAAGAGGGCTTGCTCCTCCCATCAGCTCGGTGTCCCGAGGGAACACCCTCTCAGCTGTGCAGACTAGAAGCTCCGGGGACATTTTAGGTTTCCTGTTTCCTTCCCACGCCGTGTGGAGCCCAGCCACCTCTTCCTCTAAGAGATCCCTCGAGTGTGCCCTCTCCTCTCCATTCAGACCGCCCTCCCACACCTGGACGCCCCGTGACCTACATCTGCCCTCTCCTCCCCCTTCCCTCAGCCCTGTCCACTGGTGCCCTCTCATCCTCCGGACGCAGTCCTCCCCATGGCTGTCCCCTGCTTCTAGCGCCTCCCCTGGGATGAGGCTTAATTCTGAGGATTCAAGTATGAATTCTTAAAGCCTCCAGAGAATTTTCCAGAACAATCTGGCAAGTCAATCACGTATGTTTCTGGAATTAAGCTTTGTAATGAACTTTCCCTTCTTTTTTTATTAGAAAAAATAAAGAGCAGAGTGGTTTTGAGTTTCCCCAGATCAGCAACATGACCTGTTCCCTCCAACCCTGGCCCACGTTCTGGAGCAGCTGGCCGGGCAGAGACGTGAAGGAGGCCAGCACAAGGGTGCGCGTGGAGGGCGAGGAGTCTCAGGTTCCTACCTCGGTTTGGAATGACCAGCTTACAGGGCAGAGCCAGCGGGATGATGGAGTGCTGGTAGACCAGGGCAGACAGAGATCCTGCAGGGAGGGAGAGAGCCCGGCAGAGGCAGCGTTACTGGGAGCGGTTCGGGGCACTGAGGACGCTCACTCATCCCACCCCACTGTCCATAATCTTTGGCTTCTTTATCACCTCTCTCTCTTCCCGCCCACAAAGCTGAAAATTCACTCCCTCTTTGTTAGCAAGCCCCAAGGGAGATGATTCTAAGGGCCCCCTCTCACCATCAGAAGGTTACCCCACAACTTTCCTTTATTGACAGTCACTGCCAGCATCTGTCCTAAGTCCCTGCAGCTGCCAGGGCGCCTCTCAGGAGAGTGCGGCAGACGCGTCAGAGGATGGCGCGATCAAATCCCCAGCCAGTAACTCATCAGCTACACGTCCCTGGATAAGCCTGACTCCTGAGGACCTCAGTGTCCTCGTGTGTAAAATGGGACGATGACACCTACCACACTGGATGGTCGGGAGACCGGAAGTGATATGAGGTACCCAAGGTGGCTTTCACACAGTAGGTGTGGATAAAGGCAGCTGTTGTTACAGTTGTTATTCCAACGGTAATGACAACAAGTCTCCGTGGAGCGGGACAAAAGCAGAAAGAAGCGTGGCAGAGGGAAGGCACCGCCGCACGGAGGAAGGGAGTCACTGTGCACCTCTCTGCGGTGCCTGTGGCAAGGGCGCCAGGCAGAAGCTGCAGTGGGGACCCCGGGACAGGCCTGAGACCGTGGGGACAGAGGCGGGCACAGCTCACCAAAGTTTGGCTCGTTGGGGCAGCCTTTAAGCTTGACTCCTCTGGGGCCCGTCTCTATCAGGAAATGCCTCACGAGCTCATGGGTCATGTCTCCTGGGATGAAGAGAGAGAAACGCGGATGGGTCACTGCTCATGACGTCCTCCCACCACCTCCCAATACCACTTCCCAACTTCTCCCGTGTGCTGGGCTGTGATGGAGAAGGGATCACAGAGAGAACATGGCCAGAGCCCTAGGATGGAGAGACCACAACTGCTAGTCCACCCCTCAAGGAAACTCAATCACAGGGTCCCAGTTACCTTGCTTCCCTGCTCTCTGACCCCAATCATTACCAAGCCCAAGACCTGCTCTTCTGAAGAGTCTGATTCGTAGGGACCGGCTCCCATGAGAATTAAGAGACCTGCCCACCCCATATACCACAGCCCTAGACCCACCTGGTCCTTCTGGCAGCTCAGGACCTAAAGAGACTGTAGGGACCACCTGGTCCTGAGACCCCCACTGGATGAGCTGGTGTTACCTTTTTTATTCTGCTGCATGATGGTCGGAGGGGGCGACGACACCTTCATGGCCAGCCCATAGGCTCCCCGGAAGGAGTGGCTGTCGCGGATGATGAAAGCCCCCGGCTCCTGGTCCTTAAGGAGGGCGATGGCTGAGTCGGGAGGAGAGGAGAGGAAGTAAGAAATTGATGCACTGGCTTTGTTTAAGTCTCATCAGGCCTTGAACCTCATTCTTTCTCAGGTGAGATAAGAGTCCTTAAAGTTGAAATGCAAACACTCCTAAAGGTCCTCCTACACTGGATTCAGCAGTGTTTCCATAAAGAGCCAGACAGTAAATGTTTCAGGCTTTGCAGGCCGTGCAGTGTCGTCTACAACTACTCATCACTGCCATCACGGCACAAAAGCAGCCCATACGGTGAGTAAACAGATAGATGTGGTTGTTCCAAGGAAACTGTATTTACCAAAACAGGCAGCAATCTGGATCTGACCCATGGCCAGAAGGCACCCTGCCCTACATCCACACAGACTTTCCTTAGGGGCTGAGGCCTCTCATCTCCATCCCCACAATCCCAACTATGGTTTTTTGTTTTGTTCTGTTTTTGTGAAATATGCAAATACCTCCCACATTAGGCAGAGGGAGAGCTAAGCCAGCCTTTTATTTTGCCCTGGAAAACCAAGACTCTACTGCTTTTAAGGGAACGGCTAAAACCACTGCTCCTGTTCCCCACACTTCACTGTGTGGAGGTGTCTCTGACTGTCGAACCTTAGTCCCAGCCCCTCTCTGCGACCACCACCTACTGCAAAGAGGAACGAGTCTGCTTATGTCCCTTGCCCAGAGAAGACAAGGTGGGCAGCAGCCAGCTGTGACCTCGCATGGACCCCAGGACCTTCAGCACCACCCACCACTCACCCTGCTCTCTGGAGATCTCGGGCTTGTACCAATACTTGGAAGTGTCCTGGACAAACTTCACTTTAGCCCGCGTCTCAGGACTGTTGTCTAAAGGAGAAGGAGAGGAAAAGAAGGTGTTATGGGTCTCCATCTATGTCCCCCAAAAAGGTATGTTGGAATTCTAACCGCCAGTACCTGTGAATGGGACATTATTTGGAAATGGTGTCTATTGCAGATGTAACCAAGTTAAGATGCAGTCGTGCTGGATTAGAGTGGACTGGTGTCCTTATTAAGAAGAGGGAAAGGGACAGGGAGACACAAGGGGAGAGCATCATGTGAAGATGGAGACAGAGATTGGGCAGAGACTGGGGAGATGCATCTACAAGCCAAGGGACCCCATGACTGCCCGCAACCACAAGAAGCTAAGACAAAAGCCTGGAACAGAGTCTCCCTCTGTGTCCGATCCTGCCAACACCTTGAATTTGGACTTCCAGCCTCAGCTACTGTGAGAGAATAAATTTCTGTTGCCTTAAGCCACCAAGTTTGTGGTCCTTTGTTATATAGACCTAGGAAAGTAACACGGAAAGCTAGTCTGCTCAAACATTGCTGTAAGGGGGCCTCGAGCCGTTTCTCATTCTCCCCCATCACCCAGCAACCATCATGGGTCCCTGAGCTGCCCTCCTGTCGAAGAGCCTGAACAGCATTCTCACCAAGCCAGCAAGAGCCCTACTCCACCCCATCTCCCCTTTCCTCTAGAATAGTCAGACTAAACCCTTCCCGAAGCTTCTCTCCCACCTTCTAGTCCTTTTCTCCATGGGTTCAGTTTCCCAGCTTTAGCACAACAACCTTGAGGATGAGAGCAGAAAAACACATCGCTGCCCACTTTCTCCAAGCCCATCCTCACTCATCATATGGAAAGCCCAGGTTCTGCCTCTTGCAGAGCAAAAAGATTGCTCTTGCCCTGCCTGGGACAAATAGGGAAAGGGTTGACCTAGAATTAAAAGGCCATCTAGTGACTATCACATACCCCAATTCTCTGGCAGACTTCCCCATCCCAGACCCTTTGCAGACTAGGGATGCTTTCATAGAATGGTAGGTTCTGGAGGAGCTCAGAGAGCATCTTCTTCAACTACTTAACTTTACAAGTGAGGAAGATGAGGTTTATAGAGAGGGAGCAACTTGCCCGAGTCACACAGATGGTCCACAGAGAGGCTTTTGTAAGACCTTCCCAGGTTAGAAGACACAGCAGCCAGTTCAGTGCCAGCGACACTATATCTCCCTGGCTGGGTATTAGGACATGTGGGCCCCACTCTCCAACCTCTTCCTTCATCTTTTGGCACCAAAGGGAAAAAAAAAGGAGAGGATGGGGGAGAAGGGGGAAAAGAAATATTGCATATCTGCATGTTTCCTTTCCTTCCTTCAGGGAGAGGCTGGAGCAGAGAAGCCTGTATTCACGGTGCTGTAAAGTTCAGGGCACAGACCAGAGATGCGGCTTGGGCTGTGTGTCCATTGCTTAGTCAACGTCAACGTGTCACTTACACCCTGCTAGGCTTCTGGGATCTGTCTCTGGAGGACAGAGAGGGGGCAAGTCAGCTCCTTTTCCTGGCAGCTGTGCACTGAGCAGGGCCTCTGGGCTAGGCAGCTGGGCCGTACAACTGTGCAAGCTGCCTCTCTCTCTGCTCTGAAGCCCCAGGCCCCGAGGCTGCCGGGGCCTGTCTAATGAGCTGTCAGAGGCGGCTGCAGCCCCATGTGCCTTCCTGTGCTGACTCCCATGGCTATTTTAAGCAAGGAAGATGGTGGGAAACAGGAAATGTCCCAACTACTACAAGTTTTGCATCCTCCAAGAACTGGGGCTGGGAACCAGATGTGTCTGGTGGGCAGCAGGAAGCAGGGGCGTGCAGTGTCACTTCGCAGGCTCAGGGCAGGACCGGGGAGTGACACACTGAGAATCTGGGAATCTGGGGCCCAACCCAGGCCGCCTGTAACATTCTAAATCTTCCTCGATTGCCCCAGGGCTCCAGGGCCCCTCTGCCCATAGTCAGGTTCAAGACCTGGCTGAGAAGCTGCAGATCAGCTGAAGCCTTGACCTTTCTGTTTAGAAAAATGAGCCCTCTAAGTGGAGGCAAAGATGCCCAGTTCTGGTGATAAGTGAAGAATTCAGTGTGCAGATCTGCATGGGCTTCAGTGAAGCCAGATTGGGAGAAACTAGACTCTAGTAAAAATGTTTAACCCTCGGCCTTGTCCCATATCGCATCTGGCTGCCAGATCTATTATGAATGATGTACGCAAAGTGGGGATCAAAAGGTGGGATCAGTGTTGTGGGCTGGCAAAAGGTATGGGGGCCCAGGCTTGGGGAGCATATTTTCAAGGTTCCCCTAAATCACAGCAACCCTCAAGATAGGAAAACATGATAAGACAACTTTAAGAGCACAAGTTTTAGGGTGATGAGGGTCTGGATGGGAAATCATTTATTAACTGTGGGACTCTCTGGACAAACGACTGAACCTCCCTGAGCCTTGGTTTGCTCATGTGTAAAATGGGCAAAAGGATGCCCACTTTGCCAGGTGGCCACGAGGACTGATGAGACCGTCCTTGGCTCAGAGCCCGGCACAGAGCATGTGCTCAATGATGGTGGCGATGATCATAACAGCAATGCCGGCATCACCGGCATCCTGGCATCCACATCCTCCCCCCGCCCCCACAGCTGCCACGACCACGGCACATCTACCTGAGGACAGCTCCCACGCCCATTATACAGATAAGGAACCTGACCCCAGAAGTCAGTGATCCACCCATGCTTGTCCGCCAAGGAGAGGTCAGAACAGAGTCTGGGACAGATATCCTAACTGGTGGGCTTCATCTGTCAGCAGGAGAGATGGATGTGGAAGGAGGGTGCACCTGGCATGGAGTACTTGGAGAAGTCGGGCAGAGTGTGGGAGAAGGAGACGGTGCTGCCCCCACTGGGACTGGACATGCCGCTGGCGACAGGCGAGGAGGACACCTTCCCGTTGACGGTGGCGTAGTTGGGGAGGCTGCCCGCTCGATCTCCCATGGACATCCTCCTCTTCTCTGGCAAGGCTGGTGTCGGGCTCCCTTGTCGGAAGGCTGCTGAATCCGGAGAGGGGGAGGTGGCGGGGCTGCTCAGGCCAGGGTAGTAGGCGGGGGACACAGGGAAGGAGGGCGTGGAAGGAGCCTGGTAGCCTGAGGCGCTGCTCTGTCGGGACAGTGTGGGTCTCCGGTCCTCAGGGGTGGAGTAGCCACCATAGGCTACGTGCCGGTCCAAACTGGGGCTGCCAGGAACCACAGATCCAGACCCTCCCAAGGGACGGCCCAGGCTGGGGCTTCCGGGGCTCGCTACTGCGTTGCCATGGAGACTGGGAGCCAGGTTGCCTTGGTGGACCCCCGGATGCCGGCCCAGGCTGGGGCTCCCTGGAGTGGTGGCCACATTGCCCTGGAGGCTTGAAACCTGGTGGGCCGCAGGGTGCCGACCCAGGCTGGGGCTCCCCGGAGTGGTCGCGGCACTACTCTGGGGACTGGAGACCGTGTTACCATGGAAACCAGTTCCTGGCGGAGCCATCACCTGGCGGTGGCTCAGACTGGGGCTGCTGGGGGCAGCCATGCCAGGGTTCACGGCCCGGCGGCCAAAGCCAGGACTAGGGGGAGTGTTGGTGCCCACTGTCCTGTGCCGCGCCTGGGGGCTCCCAGGCACCGTGTGGACACCCGCCACGCTGAACTGAGACCGGGCCTGGCTTTCCGGGGAGCCGAACTGCTGAAGGGAGTAGTCGGGGCTGCTGTAGCTGCTGCCCGCAGTCGGGAGAGGAGAAGAGCTCTGGTAGCTTCTCTGAGCCGAAGGGCTGGGCTGGCCCAGGCTGCCGGAGCGGAAGCCAGAATCCAGCAGAGGCTGGGTGGGTGTCCGTGGGCCCTGGTCGCTGCTCTCGCCGGATGGGAAACTCCCCACCGAAGTGCTAAAGAGAGACGGAGCAGGTTGAGATGTCAGCAGATGGCATTTCGTGAAGGACAGGGTTTCAATGAACCCTCAGCCCTGCCTCCAACCGCTAATAAAGACAATAAAATCTCCCCTCATATGCACAGGAAAGTCAGGGCTTTTATATGCCACGCTACGGACATCAGAAGACAAAACTGAGGCTCAGAGAGATTAAGCAATAGGCTCACAACCACACAGCTCATAAAAGACCAGGATTTCAACTCAGCTGTGTCTGATTCCAAAGCCCATGTATCCTCAGGCACCACCCTGACTGCTCAATCACAAGTCAGAGCAAGATCTCTCCCATTGAAAGTGAAGGTAGCTATCCTGTTGCCCCCTCCAGCATCAAAGAAACTGAACACTGGAGAGGGGGTTAAACCACTTAGATTCTGTTCCTGCTGGAAGTATCCTCACCTTGAATCAGTTTCCCCAGATGTGCTATCAGCATCTTTAAACACTGAGAGTGTAACTAGGCTTCCACTCCTGGGTAGCTCCAAAAAAGCAAAGATGAAGAAGTCTCACAGGAGATTTCAGCTCATTATAGGATCTGCTTTCTAGCCATTGAATCTGACCACTAATGGAGCAGGCTGCCTTACATGGTAATGAGACTCCCATCATTAGGAGCATTTAAGCAGAGGCTGACCAACCTCTTGACCTGAATGCTGTGGAGGAAATTTCCTCCATTGGGAGGTTAGATTAGATGAGCTCAGAGGTCACTCTCAGTTCTCAGACTGATAAAATTCAGTTCAGAGGGCACTGTACCTCTGGGAATGGCCACAGTCAAAGGTTCTCCTCTGAAGTTAAGTATTGACACAAGTCCGTGGCCTGGGAAATCTGGATTCTGCTTGTTAAAGCCTTCCCACATGTAAAATGAGGGAGATGGGTGAGATGACTCTGATTCCTTCCAGACCCAAACTTCTATTCGTTGATGATATAGCAGGAGAGACAAAGGTTGACAGGGCACACACACAAGCAGCCGCTGCAGGGAGGCAGCAGGCAGGCTCTGCACCAGGAGCCCCTGGGGTAGGAGGATGGGGCCGGTCCTTCCATAAGACGATGCTTCAAAGCCTGGAGCCACAGACTGGAAGGAGTCTGAAGGCTGGCTGGCCCCACCCTGGGCTGGGTCGGATAAGCACAGGTCCCCTGGGTGATGTGAGATGGGAGGGCCAGGCGAGAGCCAAGGGCAGAGAGAAGGTCAGGGGCCAGGCCAGGACGAACACTACCTTGCATCCCAGAAGGGGCCAGAGTGGAATACCACTTTGGTACAGAATAACCTGGATTCTGAGGAGTGGGAGGACGTGCCAGGCTGCGCAGGGGGTGCTGGGGACACAGAAATGGAGCTCTAGATGATTAATCCTGGAGAAGAAGCTGGCTTCCTGGGGAGTCCTACTGCAGCAGGAATCTGAGTGAGAAACAGTGAAAACTTCCTATTGTCAGGACTCCCTGAACATCAGCAAGGGTGGCTGGAGAGGTGAGGAAAATCTCCTTTCCTTTAAAAGAAGAATGTAGCTCCTGCGCAGAGGAAGCCCCTCCAAAAATGGAGCCGTCAAGAGGCCAGGGAGGGCGCAAGGTGGACTGGGAGTGCAGGCGTGTCTCGAGGTTTCAAATCCTTAGACTCGGGAAGAAAACTGCCTCTGCTCACCCACGCCCCCCGCCCCACCTTGGGAGGGGCGCATCGCCCCGGACCAGGGCAGTTACACAGCAAGCTCGGCCCGCTCCCGCCTGGGGAAGCGTGAAGAGGTGGCTGGACAGTTTCTGGGCTCCATGAGGTCCTGGGCTGGGAAGGGGAGCGGACACGGGAAGGGATGGTCGGAGCAGGCTCCCCTCCTGGGGGCGAGTTCCCACTGCCAGGGCAGGCTCGCCCGGGCCTCCTCCCCGCCTGGCACCCTCTGCCCTGCCTGCGCTCCTCTCAGGGTCCCTCTCCTATGTCGTCTTCCCATCTCCCCATCATAAAGCCTATGCCCCACCCCACCAGTCAAGCAGCTTCTCGCCGAGCCCCAAACACCAGAGGGAAATTTCAGGCTTTCCTCTCTGTCTGACCCCATCAGAATGCCAGCTGCCCACCCACCAAGACGTCCCTCCTCTAACCATACAGCGACCCCCTCACCTGCAGCTGCGTGCCCGCAGCCCCCACACCCAACACCTCCACACCTCTGGGTCTGTCCTTGCTGTGCTGTCCTTCTGGAAGGTCCTTTCCCTCCCCCTTCACCTTTCAACCCCTGCTCATCCTTCTGGCCTCAGCACAAATACTTCCAGCCCCCAGAGACCCTCTCTGCATCCCAAGCCAGAAATAGCAGCTTCTTGCTGGGAGCTCTTCTCTTACACATCTGCTTTTGGCACATCTGACTGTCACTCCATGACTGGCGGCCACCGTAAAGCAGATCTGGGGCTAGAGGATAGACATGCGGGCTCCGGAGCCAGACACCTTCAGTCTGAATCCTACTTCTGCTACTATTTAGCTGCAGGACCTTGAATAAGCTACTTTATCCCTCTCTGCCTCAGTTTCCTCTTCTGAGAAGTAGGAATAATAATAGTACTTACTTCATAGGATTGCTGTGAGGTTTAAATAGAAAGCACTTAGCAAAACGCCTGGCACATAGGAAGCACTCACAACACAGTCACTACTCTTGTTCGATTTTAACCTTGGGGGAAGGGGACTTTCCTGGCAGTCCAGTGGTTAGAACTCTCCACTTCCACCGCAGGGGGCACAGGTTCGATCCCTGGTTGGGGAACTAAGATCCTGCATGCCATGCAGTTTGGCCAAAAAATAAAAATAAATACAAAATTTTTAAAAATTAAAACAAAACACAAGCAACTTGGGGGAAGGCCTATGCCTGTTTCGCATCGTACTCTCCCCGGGGAGTTGGCACTCGGGGGATGCTCTCGCCATGCACCCGGATGAGCTGGTTTCCCAGGGGCAGCAACCTGGCTGTGATTTCTGTCCATCCACACCCTAGACAGATCCAAGAGGCCTCATCTGTGCTGTCCCAGGCCTGGATCCTCCTCCCCACTTACCTGTCAGCGCTGAGGATGGGGCTGCTGGTGGAGAGGGGGCTGGGGGACACAAAGGAGCCTCCGAGGGTCCCATTCCTCAGGGGTGTCTCGTGGCCATAGGCCTGGGCAACCGGGGCGCTAAAGCTCTTGGGCTCAGGGTCCTGAGTCCGGGGCCCGGCCACCGCCGTCCGCACCACCGACTCCACATAGCTCCGGGGCTCTGGAAGGGGTAAGAGGACAAGGACTGAGCCTGGATTCACGGGGGTACAGCGTGGACCCCACCCAACCTCCAGGGAACCCGCCTTCCCAGAGCCTGTGGGACAACTCCAGAAGGACAGCCAAGGGGGCAAAGGGCACTTCTCCAGGGCTCCTGCCTGTCCAGGACCACCCTCTTCCCATCATCTCGGAAAAGCTGTGAGAGCCCCCACAGAACTTTTAACCAGGGCCTCGTTCTGAAAATCTTCCCAGAAATGGACCCCAGAACATAGCCATCACAGAATCCTCCCTCCTAGAGCCAGGACGCCCATCCTTCACTCATGTCCCCTCTAGCTGCTTCTTTTCTTCCATGACCCTGCTACCCAGGCCCCCAGGCCCTTCTAGGCTCCCCAGCACCCCTGGAATCTGGGCTCTTCATGGACCCCAAGCTCCAGCCCAGCCTTGCATCTCGGGACAGCGCCAGGGCTCACACGAGCTCCACCCCACACCCAGAGTCCAGAAACAGGCTCGCTGGCCTAGCAACAGGCCTGTGCGGGGGTGAGTCACGCCCAGCCCCTGCATGCCAAGACACACCCACCCACCTTGCCTGACACACTTAGCATTCCTCCCGAGACTGACATCATTATCCCACTTGGTGTTCAGAACGGCCTGAGAGGAGGCTAGGCGGGGGAGGGGGAAGGAGCAAGCGCCAGAAAGGTCACTTTGCAGATGAGGACGCGGAGGTCTGGAGAGTGAAGTGGGTGGAGGCACAACAGGGACCCAGGTTTCCTGCGCAACCCCCGCCCACCCCACCCCCCACCCCCAGCCCCGGCCTCTGAAGCCAGCCCCCAAACGAACTTGCTATCAGACAGGAAGAAGCAGCAGGGCACTCTTGGCTTCTCCGGGGACAGGATCAGGGATAGATGACGTTCCTATCACTTCCAAACCTGGCACCGTCCCTGAGGACGTCCCAGGAGGGACATGATCTGAGCACACAGCCACACTGCCCACAATGAGGGCATCCACCGAAACCAGCCTGAGGAGCGGAAGAACTACAGAGTCTGTGCAGCCCTGGGTTGGGGGCGGGGGGGGTGGGGAGGGCCTCTGCTGCCAGGACTGTGCTGGCCACTGAGTCAGAGAATAGCCCCCCCCCCAGCCCAAAGAAAACCCTACGTTGGAAGGAACCTAATCACCAGATGTTATGGGGCCACTGCAGACCCTGGCCTCTGAGGTAACTTCCAGACCTGACATCCTGCTTCCAGGCCCAGAGGCCTCGGGACGCAGGGCAAGGATGGCCCTTCAGAACAGGCCCTTTACAGAGGAGGCCTGCAGCGGGGGTATACAACGCCAGCCAGAGGCTGCCAGTGTAGCTTTCCGTTTCCACACAGAGCTCCCCCCAACCAACAGCGGCGACAGCGGATGGGCGTGGGGCAAGACGTCTGCAAAGGGACGGGCGTGAGGCAGCCTGTTCCAGCGACCTGGCACAGGGTGACACAGAATCAGCCACCACGGCGCCCAGTGATGGAGCCCACGTGGGCAGAGGCCGGCAAGGCCTCCTCAAAAGCCCCCCTCGACCAGCCCAGGCCACCCATCCACCTCACGGAGGCCCCAGGCCACACCCACTCCCAAGGCAATGATTCCATGCCGTCCAAGCCTGAGGAGCTAGGAGATGTGCAGCATGCTTTTTTGAAAAGGACCCAACAGTAAATATTTTAGGCTTAGAGGGCCAAGCAGTCTCTCTTATAGCTACTCAATTCTGCTGTCATCGCGAGAGCAGCCACAGACAATACAAAAAGCAATGAGCATGGCTGTGTTACAATAAAACTTTCTTTACAAAAATAGCCAACGGGCCGGATTTGGCCATATGTTGCTGGCTCCTGATGTAAACCTGTCTCCTCAGCCCACAGAGGTAGAGTAATTTGCCCCAGAACACACAGCCCATTAGTAACCATGACTACCGTCTCCTGCCTTTCAGTGCCGGCTCTGGGTGGCCTGGAGGGGCCACAGACGCATGGGACACTCAGAGTTGGCTGCTACCCAGAACTCTAGCCCATCAGCCAGAGAAGAGCCAGCTCCACAGGGCTATTAATAATAGTAAAAATAGCAAACAACTATATGAGGAAAGTAGAATTTGGAGAATGTAAGTATCTTGCCTGGGCCAAACAGTAGCATGTGGCAGAATTGGCCTAGGAACCCAGGCAGCCTGGCCCAGAGCCTGCTCTTGGGCCTTGCACAGACCGCCGGCCGAAAATTGAGGCGCCAAGAATTTCAATGTGCCTTGAGCCTCGGGGGGGCCAGCTCCACGCCTTGGGGTCACTGAGATTGACAGAAGGGACACTCAGACAGGATCTCACACCCACAGAGATGGCACCTGAGACCCAAGGCCAGAGCCCACCTTCCCTGCCCATCCCTCACTTCCTGGCGTCACTCCCTGAAAACTCCTCCTGGACCCCCCAGGCTCTCGACTTCACCCCAGGCCCGCAACACTTAGCGCCCTTCGCTCCCACCCAGAGACGGCAAGGGGACCCACCTGCTCCCTGGCCGCCCCGGGCTCCCTGATCTGTGCTTGCAGCGCCTGGCACACAGGAGGTCCTCAGTGAGTGTCTGTCCCACAAACTAGTGGATGCATGACCTTTACCCTCCGCCCCCCCCCCCACACACACACAGAGGTGCACAATCACTAAGACCTAAGGGGCACACATTCGTTTTCCTCCTTCCCTTGGATTCTTGCTGACCCCAAAAGGTCAAGGTAAAACGCATGTGGGTGAGCCCTGAAGTCTGTGCTCTTCTCCACCTGCCATGTCCTCCTGATCACTGCCCCGCCGGATCTGTGTCCCTGCAGGCCAGCTTCTACTGACCTCATCCCCCAGACCCCCGGGGCCCAGGGCTCTGGGTGGCTTTGGCCTTCGGCCAAAGGTAAGAGGGACGAGCAAGGGATGGGGGTGCGGGGGTGAGAAGGTCAACGTGCCAGGGCTGCATCCTCCACCCAAGACTTCAGCTCCAGTCAGGGCCTCCTTCCTCCAGCTCCCTCCTGGTTCCTCCAGGCCTGGTGTGTGGGGAGCTCCCTCCTCCTGCTCGGGAGCACCCCGGGGTGGGGGTGCTTCACCATGCCTCGTTGGTTTGCCCAGACCTTCTAAATAGTCCATTAAACTCTCCTCGGTTGTCTCACTGGAATGAGCCATCTGTTTCCTGCCGAGACCGGACCCATATAGTGGGTAAGCCACTCACATTAGTGGGTAAGCACCCCATCCTGTGAAAAAAGTACATGTACTGCTTCTACCAGCAGTAAAACGGAGGTAAGGCCGCCCACACCACCCAGTCCCAGCGTCGGGATGGAGCCAAGCCTGGGACCAGAGATGCTGACGCCCATCTGCTCTATTTGCCATTAGTCAAGGCTGCATCCCCACTAACTCCTTCCGGCCCAGACACAGGGACAGGAGCCTGAGTGCAGTTTGCACAAAACATCGACGGGACAGTATGTTAGAAAGGTGGAGATATTAGGAAACCCGAGGAGGCCACGTTCATCAGGCACCAGCCTCATCAGCCCTGCCCCACTCCCTCAGAGGCGCTCTCAGAGAACTCAGCGTCTGAACTTGGAGGACAGCACTGCTTACCCAGGGAGAAGCACCGGCAGCTGTTCCCACCACGAAGGCAGGAAACAGCCTGTGAGTTTCGGCAGCCACCTAGCCCGGGGGCTTGGTTCTAGGGCTCGCAGTCTGTGGATTTCAGACCCAGCCCGCCTGGCCCTGCCCTCACCGTGTTCTCCACCCCCATCCTCTTCCTTGGTTGGCTACTCTGCCACCCATTCCTGACCTTCCAGGCCCAAATCAGGGGTAGAGATGCACTCAATCTCTGCTCCTCATGAAGCCAGAGCAGAAGGGACCTTTGGGAAGATACTCGATTTTCTGAGTCCATCTCCAGAACTATTCAAAACCAACCTTTTGGGCCAGAAAATCAGTTTTCCCAGGTTTTAAAATTACCCCTCTTTTTAAGTATTAAAATACCCCTCTTTTTCTGTCTATCCCCATCCTCCTTCTCTCTCTCCCCACCTCGGTACAACATGTAACGTGTGGGCTCCCCCATCTTTCACTTACTGGAGGGGTGACCTGAGACAGGCTGCTGAATCTTTCTGGGGCTCAGTTTCCTCATCTGTAGAATGGGAATGAGAATACCCACCTGCCCAGCCAGGATCAAGGGACGAGAGATGGGAAAGTCCCTTCTAATTCTTTCTCGCTAGTTCCAACACCAGTTTATAAGCAGCCCCACTGTTGACCGCCTATGCCCAAGCCATGCCTGTGCCTGCCTCCCTCTACCCTCTCTCCTGCTGTTTTCCTCCTCTCCGCCAATCCCAAGCAGCTGCACCCAGAGGCCATGGGAGCTGGGAAGGGCAGGAGAGGTGGGGCCAGGGAGGGTGCTTCATGCAGAACATTCCAGGAGCCCAAACCCATTCCAAGTGGCTGTGGGAGGCTGAGAACAACTGGACTCGAGGCTGAGAGGGTGACTCGGCCCCACCAGCCTGGGGGCACTGTCAGTTCTTCACCCACACCCTGAAGTGCATTTTCTGCCTCCCAGAAAAGTTTCTTTGCCTGGAGAGAAAGGACCTGTCCCCTCCAAGTGAAATGAAGACATGCAGATGGGGGAGAGGGAGGAAGTAAATCCCTGAGGTCCAATCCAGGACCTCAAAAGTTAAAATTCCAAACTTTGAGACTGGGCCACACAGCCCTCCTCTGAGCTCCCATCACACCCTATTCCTCCCCCAGCTCAGCACATCTACCTTATGCTGAAATATCTTTCCTTACCAGCCTAGCTCACTCATCTTTATGCCCTCAGTGCCTAGTAGGACCTGGCAGAATAGGTGCTCAATAAATCTTCATTGCACAGCACTGCCCTAAAATACCCAGATACCACAGTACACCCATCACTGAGGATCTCAGAAAAGGAAGGATCCCCAGAGGGGCCATTTCTAGTCCATTGTCTTTCTTTGTGCCAAAGCCATCCCATCTCATCATCTGAACAGACAGAACCTAAGCTGAATGTTCCCCATTCCCATTCCTCCAGGAAAGAAGGTTCAGCAATTTCTTTCCCTGTTTCCCCACTGGGAAGATATCCTTGACGCTGACCTCATGCCTTTACTGTTACAGACTTTCTTCCTCGCCTTCCTTCATGGAGAAGGGTACCCAGTAAAGACACTGTTTACGTTTAGAGGTTGCACCCCTTGCAACCACATGGAAAGGGGCAGCCTCCACATTCTGATCCAGCATAGGCTCTGCCCCTGATCAACTCTCTGGGCCTGGACAAGTCATTTAACATCCTTATACATCATCTCCTCATCAGCAAACTGAGGTTCCTACCACCTTCCTCTCAGTGCTTCTGTGATTACTGAACAAGATGATGTGACAATGACCCACATGGTCCCAATGACCCACATGGTTCCACCCCTGCCTGAGGACCCTCTCTCTGTACCACACTTCCCCTTGCTCCAGCCTCCAGCTTTCCCTAGCTCTCACTCCACTGACTTTGCAGTTCATGGGGAAAAAAATGCCATCCCTCCTACCCCAGGGCCTTTGCACATGCCCTTTACCTCTACGTGGAACACGCTTTTCCCATCCCAGCATCGCCGAGTTAATGTCACTCACCCTCATGTCTTACTTCTTCAGCCAGGGTCTCATAAAACTGTATCCCTTTGTTTCGGAGCACTTGTCTCAATATGTAATTCTTGGTGATAATTTAATTCTGACACCAGTCCATGCATTTGCTCCACAAGATTAGGAACCATGGTACAGCTTATCATTATACCCCCAGAGTATGCTTGGCACATAGCAGGCACACAAAATACTTAATCAATGAATCAACAAATGACAAAAAGAATGAATGTAAAGCGTTTAGTATGGCACCTTGAAGGAAGCAGACTCCCCTAAAGTCTTTTTTGCCCCTAGCTAAATAGGTCTGTCTCTGATTATTTTTCCTCACAGGCATCTTTTCCTGAATTTCCCATCAAAGTATCAGCAGGGAAATCAAGCAGTGCTCCAGAGGGTCAGCAAAGAATGTGCTTTAGTCTGACCCTGGAGGTGACGTGTGAGTCAGGGAAAACGGAACCGGCTGCCCACGGCCTTGCCTCCTGACCCCACCCGCCCCCCTCGCCAGCTCATGACAGCAATTCCGATCCCCACGCTGGAATCCCAGGGCACGGCGCCTGGGGGAGGGAGGGGGGCTGTGAAGCCGCCGCTTGATTAGGAGCCAGGAGACCAGTAAGTCCAGGGTCGGCCCTGCTGCCTCTTAATTGTGACTCTGGAAAGATGCCCCACCCTCACCCCACAACACAGACCTCAGCTCCACATCTGTGACAATAACGGGTGTGCTAGAGCAGATCTCTAGGAACCTTCCCCCTGGAGCGAACCGTGGCTCCAGGACAGACGGAGGAGGGTCAGAGGGCCCCGTAGGCTGAGATCCGATCATAAGGTGCAAGGGGCAGGTATCAGTCCTGATCTGTTGAAGTGTCACCCTCAAAGTAGGGAACACACCGCCAGGGCCTGTCACCCTCAGACCTTCCCAGCAGAGAGCGTGTGGGTCCCAGCAGTCTGTGGAGATCAGCAACCACAGCAGCGCTGAGAGCCCCCCATGTGGGTGGGCCCCTGGAACACGGCACACGAACACTGGCTCCAGCCCCCAGCTGACTCTAGACTCCTGTCGGGAACCAGCAGCCTGCCTCCAGCCTGGGGGAGGTCCTCTCCCTGGCTCTGAGGCTGGGATCTGCTGCTGGGGTGCTGCCTTGTTCTGCACCCCCACAGACAGCCTGGCATTGCTGCCAGAACTCTGGCTGGCTAGGAGTGGGCCAAGCTTTACGGGAAACTCCAGCCACCTTACCTGGGTGATGGCAGATTCAGAGGGCCACAGCTCATGCCCATGTTAGGGATAGAAAATCAAGGTAACGAGTGGGAAGTGGGCTTAAGAAACCAGACAGAGCCTTTAAAGAAACCAGGCTACATGGGCCCAGGGCTCAGGGCCCAGGCAGGAAGTCAGAACATTTAACACATTCAAGCTGGAAGGTGCTCAGGCCCACCCCGTCCAACCCTGTCCCCCTCCCCGAGTAGAGATTGGGACACAGATGCCCAGGCCACCCAGGCTGCACAGGCCGGCATCCCCCTTGTTTTGCCTCCTGCTCTGAGTCATCATTTGAATTCTGTTCCTAATAAATTAAAGGCCTTCAAGCAGCTTATATTCCCTGATTCTCCATGTGCCATCACCTAAATCAGGGGTTAAGTCAGGACACAGACATGCTAACTCCTTGAAACTGTCACAATTATGTGCATGGATGTCCCGAGGCATCTGTGTAGCAGGGGGTCCATAGCTTTTCCAAAATCTGCAAAGGCATCCAACATCCCAGAAAGACAGACGTCCTACCGTCTGTGTGGATATGACACCAGGCCAGGGCAACTTGTGGCTCTAAGACAGTGGCTCTGAACAGGCAGTGATTACCCTCCCGGGGAAATTTGCCACGTTGGAGACGTTTTGATTGTTGTGGTTGGATGAGTGCTCCTGGCGTGTAGCAGGGCGAGGCCAGGGAGGCTGCTAGACTTCCCACAACACATAGGGCGGCCCCCACAACTGAGCACTGTCCGGCCCCGAATGTTGGTAGTGCCGAGGCTGAGAAACTGTGCTCTGAGCTCTAAATGTGGGGCACACCGGGGAAATGGGATAGGAGCCCCCGCCCTCTGAAGGGGCTTGCTGCCCTCCAGGAAGGCGGGTGGAAGGGGCGTTTTGTCAGCAAGGTGGCACCACGCTTGTGCCTGGACACTGGCTGTGGCTGTGAGCACCTCATTCCACATCCAGAGTGACAACTCATCACCAGGGTGGGGACCGGGGTCTCTGTGCCTGGTCACATGAGACCCGAGCAGAGACGAGAGCTGCCTCTCAAGCCGGGCAGAACAAACGGAGTGAAGAGCCATTCCCGGACCCGGAGAGCAGAAGCAGCACACGGCGATGCCACACGTACCTTTGGAAAGCTCTGTCACCACCTTCCCCTCATCCTCTTCTGAGGGAAGATAGGAAGAGAGGTGAGGAGGAAGCAGAGGCAGGAAAGAGAGGCAGGTGATGAAGAGGAGAGGAAGAGCAGAAAGGAGAGAGAGAGATGGATTAACAGGGATTATTTCTTGAGACAGAGAGAGACTTTGCTTAGAAAAGGGACGTGGGAAAGCAGCGTGAGGCTGGGGCAGAGGCGGACTCTCCAGAAGAGCCACAGGGTGAGGGGTGCAGTCCACCTGGACAGGCCCGCAGGCTCCAGGGTGGCGAGGCACTCGGGCGCACAGGTAAGAGAGGGCCGCACTCTCAGGCGCAGCAGGCCCAGTGTCCCCGTCACAGCCCCCGCATCTCAAGCAGGAGGGCGCTGGCCAGGTGAGAGTCAGCCCTCCACCCTGTGACTGGCTGTCTCTGGCCACGCGGACACATCCTGGGTGGGAGGCTGTGCCCGGGCGTGTGTCCGCGTGGGTCACACCTGCGTGGCACGGCCCGCCTACCTGGCTGGGTCGGCCTTCTGGTGACTAAGAAAAAGAAGCAAAGTTGGTCCCCAGAGCCCCAGCCCAGCCCGAAAACCAGAGTCTAGGGAGCAAGTGTTTGGGCTCAGCCTGCTGGAAATGGCCAGGGAGGGCCCCGGGTCCCCACATTCCCCTTCCCCACAGGGAGGAGAGAAGCCAGGAAATGTGATGAGGTGTAAACCTGGGCTGTGTGCGCGCATGTCTGCACGTGTGTGCATGTGTGCGTGTACACAGGCACTGGGACACTAGGGGATGGGAGCCAGACTTCCGGCAGACAGCTAACCAACTCCAAGGAAATAAGGCAGGCCTCCAAACCCCCGCATCAGAGAACACTGGGAGTGGGGTTGACCCCACAAGGAAATGGCAGGAAGGCTACAGAGGGATCTGTCCCCTTCAACCCCTGCACAGAGAGCCCCACCCAGGCCTGACCTCAGCATGGACACAGAGCCAGGCTGCCACCTTGTTTCCAGAGGGGCCCCAAGAACCCACCACCTCTGGGCCCTGCCCAGGACCACAGGGGTCCTCCAACTCCCCACTCCTCCCTCCAGCCTCCCCGACCACCGCCCTTCCCGCCAGAGTCACTCACCGCCCGTGGGGTGCAGCAGGATGTCGGCTGGGTTGTGGGGCTTCAGGCCCAGGGCAGACAGGGGTGTCTTGGCCAGACCTGGAGGGGAGCGCACTGCATGGGGAAGAAGAGGGGAGACCCCGGGAGTGAGCGCAGGTGGAGTTGAGGGGAGAGGCCCCCTCTAGAGTGGGGGCACGTGGCGGGAGGGCGGGCAGCCGGAGGCAGAGCAGAGGAACCTGCCCCAGCCCTGGGGGTGCCGCGGCGGCTCCACCCCCGCTCCTGCCTCTGTGCTCCTCCACAGTGTGAAGGCTTAAGGGAGTCCGGCAATGGCCCTGCCCCTCCACCTCCAGAAGGTTAGTTCTAGCCCTCGGCCCTGAGCTGCTTCGCTATGGGCCCTCCACATCGCCATGGTTTACAACACACACACTGGTTGATTGGGTGCCCTCGGACGTGTTCTGTGTTATTCTCTAACCCCCTCCCCTCTCCACCCCAGCCCCAAACACACACACACACACACACACACACACAGAGTCTTTCTAAACCATGCACATAGATGGACTTAAAGAAAATGGAGTATCAAGATGGCACAATCTGTAAAGGACAGAGGAGGAGAAGGGACCACCAGCAGAACCAACCCTGAGTCCCCAGGCCAGCCCTTGGCCACAAGTCTTTGGCCCCCAGCCAAGCAGGTCCCTTGCAAGCCCCACAAAGACAGAACTCATCAGGGGCTCTCTTACCCCCAAAACCTCAGTGATCTGGAAGAGGAAAAAGCCCCATCTCTATAATATTTGGCCCAGAGCACCAACTTCCCGCACAAACCCAGACTGCCTCCCAAGCCACCCATTAGGGTTGGAAGTATCATATAACACACAAGGTCAGAAAGGGCAGTCAGGCTTTCTCCCATCAGCCAAGGATGCGGCCGGACTCTGAGCTGAGCTTCAGGGCAGTTGCTATGCCCAGTCACGAGGTTTCTCAGCGGCAGCTGCCATGTCTCCTAACGCACCTCCGAGAAGAAGTAAAGAAATTAGCTCTGTGTCTCCTGTCGCAGCTCTTGGGACCCTGCAGAGGCCACAGCCACTGAGGACACGCAGCCGCACAGATCCGCCAGAGCCCAAGGCTGCCTGCCCCACGCTGATGGCCTCAACACACTAGCTGTGGCCCTTGGGCCCTCAGGACCCACACAGCAACTCCGGGGCCCTACCTGGCACCTCCTCCCTTTCCCAAAAGACAGTGAGACCTACAGGAAACTAACGCCCCCAAAATAAAATCATCCAGTGCAAGCAATTTAAATAACTTATTTGTGTACAGAGGTGTCCGTGGGACTAGAGAGGCAACATACAGGAGTCCAGGTGGGCGGCCCACCCCTACACTCCACCCTCACTCCATCCTGAGATGTCCAACAGACAAAATACAGCAGAAGGGAGAAATATGTACTAACACACACACCCAGGCATGGCGTAGGCCTAGGCCTGCATGTTCCTGTCTGTCCCTCCTCTCATTACACACACACACACACAGAGGTATCTTGCAGTAGATGCTTATCAATCACTTAATAATGTTTGTCACACAAATAACTTTGAGTGTGAATAATTATGGAAGAATGAGCCCAGCCTCAGAGACCACTGTCCATGGAATGACCTCGAAGCCTCTTCAGCCCACATGTTTGCATGTGTTTGCCCAGCAGGTGCAGCAGAGGCGCAGGTGGACCAGCGAAAGCAGATGAAGCGGGCAGGGGGACAGAGGCGGTGGGAGGTTTCTCTAGGCTCCCCTCAGCACCTCCAGCTCCCTAATCACTCCTGTCCTCAGTCCCCAGGCATCTGGCCCTTCTGCTGAGGCAGAGGAGTGGGTGGCCCTGAAGCCAGGCAAGGCTTGGCTTCCTGAGAGAAGAATTCCTCGCATTTCTCCGCCTCTGTCTCTCTCCCGACCCTGTGCATGGAGGAAACTTCTAACTTATTCTCCCTGCCGGGGCGCCCGGGGCTGGCCGAGGGGAGGGGGAGAAGAATGGGAACAGAAACATGTGGCAGAACACAACTCTAGCTCAGCCCAGATGGCTTCATCCCAAACAGGGTGATGGCCAGGAGCCTGGCTGTTTGGACCCACGGGAAACTGGAGCAGGTGTGAAGGTGGGGGTTAAGACCAGGGAGAAAGCGTCCGCAAGTCATAAAAGGCACAGAGCAGTCTCGAGCAGCTTGTCCTGGGCTTGCACTGTCCCAGATGGTAGCCACGAGCCACACGGGGCCACGGAGCACCTGTGGTGTGGCCAGTCTGAACCGAGGTGTGCTGTGAGTGGAAAACACACAGCAGATTTCAGACTTGTATGAAACAAGAATCCAAAATACCTCTTTATATTGATTACATGTTGAAATAATATTTTTGATCTTTGGGGTTAAGTAAAACCCATTATTAAAGTTAATTCCACCACCTCCTTTTTAGATTTTTTTTGAAAGACTGTAAGATACCTCATTAATATTTTTATTTCAACTTACCTACTGAAATGATAATACTTTGGATGTTTTGAGTTAAATTAAAAAATCATCACAATGAGTTTCTCCGGTTTCCTTTAACAGAGGTGTTAGTAAAGTCTCCAGTGCAAATATGGCTCATGTTATTTTTCCACTGGACAGCACTGCTCTAGGGACAGCCATGGCATCCACTCACAGCTTCAGCCTCCTGCGTGTCCAAGATGGCAGCCAACATGAGATCTGTTGGCACAGAGGCCAGGTACTGGTGCCACATTCCTCCCCTCGGCAGGACAGCCAACCACCAGGAGAACGCGTGGCCAGCTCTGCCTCTCCTGTCCTTACCCTCCTCTCCTCCCACCGGCACAAATGCAGAGCTTGGGCCAGGCCCACCCAATCTCCACCCCTGCCGACTCAGGCCTCTCCCAGGGACCCTGAGTTCTTCACAGCCTGGTACTGCTCCATCACTGCTTTCCCAGGCCTCCTTCAGCTCCTCTTCATGTCTCTTCGGCCATAACAAGAACACTGCCCCTCTCCTGGGTTCATCCAGGTCTTCTCTTTGGGTGGAAATGTCTCTGCCCTTCAGGGATTTGCCCCTCCAGTGAGAGAGCATCAGAGGGATATAGACCAAAGGTTCCTGTCTGGAGGCCAAGGGATGGATGAGATGGGGATACGGTCAGCCTGAGGTTTCTGAGCCTTTCTTCCCTTGGTGGAAACTAAATAGGTTGCCTGAAGTGGAACAGGTGCTCGGATGCAGGCGGAAACGGGGGCCAGAAGCAGGAAGGCCAAGGGGTGTCTCAGAGACACACCAGCAAGTCACAAGGAGTCACTTTAGGATGGGGGATGTTTTGCACACAGGACGCAAAGACTCTCAGCAACTAGCAAACTCCAGGGGCCCCACAGTAGGTCAGTCTGGATCCCAGGACTGCAGCTGCTGCATCCTTAGACGCGTGAGCGGGGAAGGCGGAAAAGAAGAGGAGTGGGGGAGGGAAGCTAAAGTAATATGAGACACAGGGATGAGAAGCGGCAGGTTCTGGCCCCGCCCAACTTTGCCAGCACCCCCCAAACCTGGCTGCTTACACAGGCCAGAGGGGACCCAGGGAAGACCGGCCGAGGGTAGCGTTCTTACCCCCACTGGGCGGTGGACTGGTTGGGGAGGTTCCCTCCATCTCCTCGAAGGCCTCCTTGTAGCTGTGCAGATGGGGCTGCAGAAGACGAACAAGGGAGGAAAACAGTGGCTGTGACCCCGAGGAGGAGGGGTTCCCAGTTAACCAGCCTGACCACCTGCCCTCCCCTGGTAAACACAGAGGTCAAAGGGAGATCCTTGCCATCTATGGCCCCAACAACTCCTTGCAGCCGAGAGAATAGAGAGTGGCTAAATAGCAAGGCCATTGTCCAGCAGCACCTGCCTTGGAAATATTTCACAACAGGGCCAAAGAGAAGGGTCTGGGGGCGGGGGACTGGGGTCCTGCCAGAAGGCAGGAGAGAAACATGTCCAGAAGCCATTTCTATACAGAATGACTCGTTAACCTGGATTTTATCAAACATGGACCACTCACATCAGAATTTTCCAGGGCACACATTTAAGATGCAGATTCCTGGGCCCTATCCCAGGTCTAATAGGCTAGCATCTCTGGAGGGGACTTGGGAATATACATTTTTAATAAACTCCCTGGTGCTCACTAATGTTTAAGACCTACTTCCTCAAACTACTGAAACGTCTCAGAAACACAAACACTTCGACATTGAAATTTGATCTCCCAAGAAAACCCTACATCTAGAAAGGGCTCAAAAATAGTCAGTCTATAGGATCTGGCTTGGAGTTTAGAGACTGTGGTCACCTACATCATACCCAGAATCCTTACCACCCTACTAAGGGGCACTCTTTAGGAGTCAGGAAGGGAACCTCAGTCTCAGTGTTCATGGAGCATAAAAGCTATCTAGAGAAGGAACTGGGCTCCAGATTCCACAAGACAGAGAGCAGACCCAGGCTGAGGATGCAGCAGGGAAAAGTTACTGAGTTTACTGACAGGTCACTGCCACCCAGTTGACCATCAAGTTCCTCAATCGTTCAGGTGGGCTCTGCTACCCTCTGTGGCCCCAGGACTCACCTCTTTGGGCCGCCCTCCAGGATTGAGAGCGATGGTGAGAGCCAGCTCCGGGGAGACGCACTGCACAGGGGAGCGAACCCCAGGGCTACGGGGGGATGCAGGTTCCGGCGACTGGTTCTCGTACTGCCCATCGCTGGCCGCCCGCCTCCGGAGAGGTGCCGGGGGCTCTGCAGGCTGCTTCTCCCGAGCCTGCACCCCTGGGAGGAACGGCAGGACATAGAGGGCAATGAGCTTAACCTGGGGGAAAGGATCGATCGGGCCAAATTCCCCCAGAGAAGGCAGTGCCTCTTAGCCCAGGGGGTCAGGCTGGAGCTGGGCTTGTCTCCCTCGGCACCTCCTCCCCCCAGCCTCCCTCTGCCCACACCCCAGTTTCTCTGCAGGGTGGGGGATCCACTTAGGTTGGGCTGGCCTTCACCAGGAATCGCTACTCTGCACAGGGTTGGGGCCCAGAGCACAAAGGACTGATACAAGAAACAGATGTCAACTTCTTCCAAGCCCCGGAGGCAGAGGGCCAGAGCTTCCAGGCAAACGAGCGAAGGTGGAGGGAGGAGAGACAGTCTCCAAGGCGACTGCATCAACCAACAAGCAACACCAGGCCCGTGGGGAAGAACTTTGGAAAGGACAGATGATGCATCATCTTGCAAATGGTGCTCCCGAGAAGAAATCAAGAAATGACTAAGTCTTGTCACGAGGCCCCCAGCCCCAGCTGGCCCCTGGAATACTGCTGGCCTTCTCTGGGGTTCCCCAGCCCTCATCCGGTGCACCTCTGAAACCTCCGACCCACTTCCCTTATACTAGCCCCTTATCTGCCTACCCTTTTCTTACCCCAAAGATGGCCCGGGTTCCAGCCTGCCCCTCCCAGCAGGGCAGCAGGCAAAGAGCCTGAAGTCATGTGCCCCATCTGCTTTTGTGTACTTCCCTTCCACGCCGCAGGCCTGGGGATGTTGTTACTCTCCCCCTCTCCCTTCCCACTCCCTCTTCCCACAGCTGGGCTGCGGCACGAAACCCACTGCCTTGTTGAGCTGGCTCCAGAATCCTAGAAAACGTATTCCCCAGGGCCCAGAGGCCAAGACCCAGCCTGAGGGCGGGCCCCTCGTCCTCACCACGCTGTGGGAGGAAACTCCCAGCCCTGCCTCCACCACCACCCGAGAGGGCAGGTGAGGTGACAAGAGGTGCTGGGACTTGAAGGTCTCGTGAGACCCTGGCCACAGCAGCCTCAGGCCAGCACTCGGGGGCAGACCGACCGCCCCATGGCACACGTTCACACAACACACACGCACGCACAGCTGGCCCCAGGAGCAAGCCAGCACAGCCAAGCAGAAAGCACCCTCATTGAGATTGAGTCATCATCTACCCTCCACGGTGGGGTCTGCACGGCCCCAGGGGGCCCCCAGCTCCCGTCTGGCACGGCCACTGAGGCTGCCACGGAAAGCACAGGCTGGGAAGCCTTCCTACTTGTCTGAACAGCAGGCTGCCGTCTGCCGAGTCTAGGGACAGACACAGATGCTCACACACACACACAGTCACTCCAAGGCATGCACTCACACCATCCCATAATTAGGAGCCCCATCTGGAGAGCACTTGCAAATGCAGAAGGTACCCGGGTGGGGTGGTGTTTTGTTTTGTTTTGTTTTTTTGGGGGGGTGGTATTCTGAGGCCCCACTTCAGGCTCTCACCATCTCAACCAAGAAAAAATGAGCCCCAGCTGAAGACAGTAAACCAGACTCACAAACTGCTTTACCTAAAGCAAATAAACCCCCTGCCTCAAAGGACCCTTATTTTCAGAATAGAAAAATGGGGGTCGCATAGTCCTAACCAGGGGCTGCTATGAGCATTAACCCGGATGAAAGATGGGGCACGGCTCTAAAGGACTGAGCCGCACCCGGGGACCCTACAGCAATCCCAGGCTCCCAGCGGCCTGCACCCCCCATCACACGGGCAGGGCACCCCTGCCCTCAGCCATGCTTCCCCCACCCCTACCGACGCCCCAGCCCCCTCAGGCCTCCTGGGCAGCTTGGTCCAAAGCTGCTGCTGGTGCCACTCCTGGCAAAAACATTAGAGAGGAACAGACGTAGCCATTGATTTTCTAATAATAATTGTGACAAAGGAGGCCCATTTGGGAAAGGCTCCTGGGGTTTGGAACTAAGGTCAGCCCCAAGGTTAAAAGAAACACATTAGGGCTGTTCTCAGTTCCGGCTCGCCCAGCCTCGCAGCCTCTTTCTGCCAGATCCCTGTGCCTTTGCGAGGGGTGGCCAGTTTCCCTTTTTGGGGATCTGATGTCTGCCCTTGAAAAATGGGTCTGTTTCTATTCAAGGCCCTGACTCTCCCAGAGGGACAGAGAACCTTCTTCTCGATGCACCCAGGACATCCTCCACATTCAGCGGCCCGGGGAGGAGGCTGGGCTCTTGGAGGGGCTTCCAGGCTGTGGAGGATGTGAGACCTGGCCCCAGGCGGTCAGACGCTTGAGGGCAATCACACCTCTTCAACCCCCTCTCCACCACCACTGGAGTAGGACCGTCTCTGTCCAAAGGCAGGGGGATGGACAGGCTGCCGTCCAAAGAGCTAGGGTCCTGCAGGGCAGAGCCTCCCTCTGCAGAAGGGGGAGGACCCGGCATTCCACCCCCACGGGGACGGCCCCTCTCCCGCAGAGCGCCCCACGGCCCCAGTGGCCGGCCTGGGCTTCTCACATTCTTTGAACACAGTGTCCCACTGTTGTCCGCCTTGGCAGGCCCAGATCTACCCCGGAGTGCCTGCAGAGCCATGTTCCCTCTCTCTTGTCTCTCTCTACGGGAGGGGAGACAGGCCATGATAGAGCGGAGAGAAGAGAGCCCCACTGTTCTTCAGCCAAGCTGGGATGTCTGGACACAAGCTGACAGCCAGTGTCAGAGGGAGAACAGCCCTCCCTCATGCCCCAGAGACTGACGGATAATAAAAATAGACCCGTTCCCACCACCGGCCTCCTCCCCTCCACCACCCCAACCCCAGGACGTTCTGGGTGTCCTAGTCCCATCCCCTCTCTCAGGGCCTCTGTCTACGTGGCCCCCACACAGGCACACACGCACACGCACACACGCACGCACAGACACGCGTGGGCGCACGCAGCTTTAGCCCAGCAGGAAGAGCGGTAGGTCACAGTCACCCTCCGAACCTCTATGGTCAGCCCTCTCCCAGCAGGAGACCGAGGGCCAGAGGAAGCTCATGAAGAAAGGGGGAAAGAGAGGCAGGTGAGGGTCTCTGGAAGGTCCTTTCAGGAAAGCTGGTGAGTCCAGCCTCCCAGCCCTGCAGCACGAGGAGCGGCCAGAAAGCAGCCTTTAGGATAATAACACGCTACATCCAGAAGCCCTTCGTCGTCCTCCTAGGGCTGCTCACACACAGTGGGCATCGGGCCTTCCCTACCTCCTGGAGGACAGTGGTCACCTCAGCCCGGGGCCTCCACACTGACCACCAGAACTGAAGAGCAGGGCGCTGGAGCAGCCCCATCTCCCAGGGTCCTCGCTCTGCTCTGCAGGATGGGGCTGTGCTTGGGGGAACAGCTGGCTCCAAGGCTCCCCTAAAGTAGGCTGGACCTGAGGCCATGAATCCCCTTCATCACATACACACACACACACACACACACACACGCACTCACGCACGCACACGCACGCACATTTCTAGGGGCATAGCCCTAACACATCAGCACACCTGGTTAACAGACAGAGCATGGCTGCCCATCGCCCCCGGGTTCCATGGACAAATGCCCTGATGTCAGGCTTCATCACATGCCTCCCCTACACCCCCAGGCTGGCCGCTTCCACCCCCACAGACCCAGCTCTTCTTTCCAGCCTTCCAATTTCCAAAAGACTGGATTCCTCAGCTCCAGGTGGCGGGGCTGGGTGTCCGACTGCTGGCCTGGGGCTCCGGAAGGGAGGGGATCCGGGCGGCCACCTGCTGGGCCAGGGCACCAGAAAGCCACACGGCAACCACACTAGCAGCCCCAGGGCAAGCCATGCCAGCTCCCCTCAGGACCCCCCAGAATTGCCCAAACCCCCAGGCCCAGCTGAACACTGCACTCCCCACCACTGGACCGAGAAGAAGGTGGAGGGACAAGAGAGAAGGCGGACAGGGGGCATTCTGCTAGAGCCATCTCCCCATCATCCATGGACTGGGAGAAGGAGGGGCCGTGAAAGCACCAGATGTTGCCACTGGGAGTCACCACTTCCCAGCACCCCCTAAGCCTTTTCCCGGAACTGCTCAAGGCCACGGCGTGGGGTAAGCCCGAGCGTCTTCTCCCTGACCTGGGCCTCTGGGCTCTGAGGAGCAGGGAAAGGATGAGGTGATTCCCTCCCTGGGGCTAAAAGCCTACGGGTTTGTATGTCCAAGAGCTGGGGTGAGACGCCAGTGGACGACATCACCCTCAAACACAGCAACGTGACACTTGATAGAGGGTCCACCATATTGGGCACATGAAGCCACCAGCCAAAAGGCACATGGCAAGACCACTCTCCTCCACCTGTCACACGGGGAGACTGAGCTCAGCAATTCAGAGACCTGCCCGGGGGTGTCACAGAGGTGGTCACAGCAGAGCCAGGACCACACCCAGGACTTCTGAGTCTTGGCCGTGGGTCCTAGGATCAGAGAGTCAGGCTGAGGTCAGAGGGGGCGTCCTGTCCCCAGGGAGTGCTGGGCTCCAGAAGGGGCAGCGTGGCAGGTGCCGGAGCATCCCTCTGCGCTTTGTGCCCGCTGGCCCACGCAGAACACCGCCTGGCTCCGGCTGAGGCTCTGGCCAGGCAGCCCGGGTGATCTGGCCAAGGTGGCTGGAGAGCTGGGCTGTCCCACACCTTCACCGAGCACCCTTGTGGCAAAGGCCTGCGTGCCCACAGGGAGCCTGAAAGTTCCTCTAGTCACCCGGACCCTGTTCCCAGCAGGGAAGGCCAAGGCTGGAAGCATCAGGCCATGTCCATGCAGAAGTGGGAGCACTTGCTCATGCAGGGAGAAGGCAGGGAGGAGGGAGGGAGGAGGGAGAAGGAGTCAAGGACAAAGAAGGGAGCAGTGAGAAAAGAAGTAGGGGGTAAAGAGAAGAAAGAGATGGAAAGGAGAGGACAGAAGAGGGAGAGGAAGAAAAGTGAGGACAAAATGGGAAATGAGGAGGTAGAAGAAAGTGGGCAAAAAATTTGGAGGAACAGCAGATGAAGGAGGAAGGGAGGAGAGAGAAACAGAGAGCTCAGGTGAGTTACAAACGGGGGAGGGGGGAGAAGAACGAACCAGAGAGAGAGGAAGACCGGAGCCCGTGGAGAGGAGGGTGCCCGGAGCCGGAAACGACACTCTGCCCAGCGCCCTGCAGCCTGGCGTTGTACGCTGCCCACCCCACCCCAGGGAGCCGGCAGCGGGTAGGCAAGCAGGGAGGGGAGGCGGGGGGAGGGGGAGGACACCCGGCAAGGAAGGCGCCACGCCCATGGCATGGGACAGATGGACACGGGACACACGGAGAACGCCAGGGACAAGGCATTTAACAAGACAAAACAAAACAAAAACAAAGAGAAAATCAAGATTAGTCAGGGTTCTGAGTCTGGGATCTGGCCACACGCTGGAGGGAGGCGGGCAGGGTGTCAGACAAGAAGAGAGGGTGGATCCAGGGTCTCACTTCTCCAAAGGGAAGGTGGACTTTCTGCTGTCCGGCAGGATGCTACCCACGTCTCTCTTTTCTAACCCCAGCGTGGAGCAGGAAGGTGCTGGCCAGGGACGAGGAGATTTCAATCCTGTGGCCCCACACCTCACCCACCCTCAGAGTCAGCATAACCCCATCCCAGGACCTCTCTCCTCTCATGGCCACCTGCCTCTTCCTGGACTCGGCAGTGACCTTACAAGTCTGAGCCCAAGGGTCATCTTCACGAGCCTCGGGGCATCCCTGGGCCCTTCATTATTCTGTCACACACCCCTTAGTAATCCTCTTCCATGGGAGCCACTTAGGATTGTCTACTCCTGCCCCAAACTGCTGGGCACCACTGAAAAATCCTTAAGATGAGCCTGCCTGGATGCACTGTAAGGACCTCTGATGTCCTTTTATCCCCCCAGCTGACTCCAACCCATCTCACACCACAAGAGCTGCACAGTGGCCAATATTACCCCTTCCTGCCTTCCAGGGAACCACACCCTTTGAGTTTCCTCCACTTCAAAAGCTGCTCCACGGCAGTTTCTTTGCTGGTTCCTCCTCATGTCTCCAATCACTAAATGGTCAAAGCTCCAGAACTCAACGCTTCTCTATCTGTGCTAACCCCCTGGGTGATATCGTGCAGTGCCTCACTTCACATGACATCATATACCGACAACTCCCACATCTGCAAGCTCCAATCTCTCCCCCATAAACTCCTGACTCACACATCCAACTATCTTGGACATTTCATGGGCATCTCAAATCCAATGTGGCCAAAATCACACTTCTGATAGTGCCTCTAAGCCTGCTCTTCCCACACTCTTCTCTGTCTCAGTAAAGAGCAACTACATCCTTTAGTTGCTCAGGCCAGAAATCTTGACTTTTCCTTCTCTCGCATCCCAAGCCTAGTCTCTCTGTAAATATTGATAGTTACACCTCCAAAATATGTCTACAATCTGAGTATGTCTCACCATCTCCAGATACCATCCTGATCAATAGCACCAGCCTCGCAACTGGTCTCTCGCCTTCCATCCTGGCCACAATGATGTTTTTAGAACAAGTCAGATGATGTCACTCTTCTGCCCAAATCCTTCCTAAGGCCTCTCACACCATGCAGAGTATAAGCCAAAGTTCTTACGATCACCTACAAGGCCCACGAAAGCTGGTCCCCATTCTCATCCCCTCTCTAATTTCCGGCCCCCTACATCCCATGTGTTGGGCACACTCCTGCCTCAGGATCATTGCACATGCTATTCCATCTGGCACATTCCCTGCCCGCCCAGTGAAGCCTTTTCCCTGATCATCCAACCATCCCCCAACCCTTTACCCCTCACTGGCATTTCACTGCTTTATTTATCTCTATGGCACTTATCACCCATCTGACATATTATATGTGTGTTTGCTTATTTGTTTATTGTCCTTTTCCACCTCTTAAAAAAAGGATCTTTATCTCTTTTGTTTACCACCATTTTTCCAGAGCCTAGGCTAGCGTGCAGCATGGATTAACAGCACATATTGAGTGAATGATGGAATGGGCCTTGATCTCATCTCCTATTTCCATGATGAAATATAAAAATTGGGCTCTCAATTCAAGCTCCCAAAGCTTGACACCAATACCTCCCTATTTCTGTATCCATCCTCTATTCTTATTTCATGAAGAGGTACCTCACCTCCTGGTTGAGCCTAAATTATCCACCTGGGTTCCTAAGCCTATCCCCACTTACCTCCTTAGAAACCTATTCTATCAATTTCTTTCTCTCTCTCATATCTTTTTCTTCTCCGTCTTCCCTCCATATTCAACCTCTCTCTCCTCCTCCTCTAAACACATTCTCATGGCTCCTATATTCATAGAAAGACGTGCTCGGTATCTTGCTACCCTCTTTAGCTACCACCCTCTTCCCTTTTATCACAAAACCATTCAAAAGAGTAGTTGGTATGCTGTCTGCACCCTCTCATCTCTCACTCCTCAAACCTTCAGTCTGGTTTCTGTCACCACCACTCTACTGAAAATATGCCTTTGAAAATCACTGGAGCCACATAACTGGCAAGCCCAGTGAATCTTCCTGAATCCTCCTCCTCATGCTCTCTGCACAGGCACATTGCTAACCTCCCACCCCTCCTCCTGGAAACTCTTTACTATTCTGACTTCTGTGATGACCCACTGTCCCAGTGTCCTCTCTCTGTCCTGAACATTTGTTCTCAGTCCCCTTATGGCCTCCATTCCCTCATGTCCATTTCATTCTAAGTTCTTTCCTCTCCATGCCTTCTGGCATATAGAGATCTCATCCATGCCCAAAGTTTTAACCTTCACTTTTGTGAGGATGACTCCCAAATCTATAGCTCTTTCCACTCTTTCAAGCTCCAATTCCTATTGCCTTCCATACATCTCTACCTGGAGGCTCTACTATCACTCAAATTCAACATATCTAATACTGAGGTCTTCATCTTACACCAAACCTGCTCCTCCTCCTAACTCTGGCTTATTAATGGAACCATCATTCTGTTTCTGTTCATGGAGCCTTAGAATTATCTTTGATGTCTCCCTCTTTTGCACCTACTACATCCAATCAACTTGTAAATGCACCAGTTCTCATCCCACCACAGCTTCCTTGGCACCCATCTCTTCTTTTTCATTTCCATGGTCAGCACCCTAATTCAGTCCCCATCACCCAGGTTAGCTAATAAGCGCCTAGCATCCTAGCTCCCAGCTCAAAGTCTCTCCCCTTTTGGATCCTTCCTGCCCAGACCCACCAGATATATCTTCCTAAACTACAGCCCTGATCATGGCATCCTCTCCTAAAACACAGTAATGGCTTCCTACACTGCCACTAGGTAAGAGTCACGCTCCTTAGACTGGTATATAAAACCAAACAGACACAGGCCCCACCTTTCTTAGCTCTCTCTCACACAGCCTATATGCTCTCAATCCACTCCATTCTTCAAACATGTCTTACATTTTCCTATCTTCATTATGAGCCCTCTCTCTCCAATGACCTCACCCATTTTCAAAATCCTACCCATCTTCCAAGGCTCTATTTAAAACCCACACTCAACAAATAGCCTCCCCAATCTCTCCAGATGATAGTGATCTTCCCTTTTTCTTCATTCCCATAGAACTTTCTTCATACCTCTCTTATTACAAATAACTTCATTTTACAGTTCCAGTTTTTTCCCCCTTACTAAACTCTAGACTCCTTAAGGATAAGATCAACATCTGATTTCCAACATGCACTGAAATCTCTACCTCTAAAGACACCTGAGATCAGCCCAGTCACAGAATCAGGATCATAAGATAACTTGATTGGACTCAACAACTCTGACTCTTATTTCTTTTTCTTGTCTTATTGCACTGGCTAGGATATCCAATACAATGTTAAATGATAGTGGTGATAACAGGCATCTTTATTTTATCCTTGGTGTAACAGGAATACTTCTAATGTTTCAGAAGAAAGTGTGATGTGTGCTACAGGTTTCTGGTACCTACCCTTTATCAAGTTAAGAAAACTACCTCTACATATTCTGTGAGCTAAGCTGAAATAAGACATAAGGAATAGTTGGATCAAAGAGGGATGAACCAAGGACAGAGAACTGAAGAATAGCGCCAAGGAGGAAAAAGCAGACCTGGGGGAGAAAGGCCAGGAGAAACCAGATCATATTCATGACCATATAGAGGTTCTCCCTCAGATCTGAACTTTCTGAATTTCTCATGTTGAAGCCTACTTTCCAGTTTCTCACAGAAGAATGTAGAATGAGAAGAAATAGGTAGTGCTGAAAGTCTATCCCTTGGCTCCTAGACTGTTCTACAAATTAATCCTGCCAGTGCATCTTTATCTACACAAGCACTGCAGATAGCCTGAAGGGCTATTAAGGAAGTTGTGCAAGCAGGACCTGCTGACATAAGAAATACTGTTCATGGCAGGGCATGGACCCAATAGGCCCTTTGTAGCCCTGGAGACCAAATATAACTGTCCCCTCTACACATCTTATCCCTTCCCCTAACTGAGTCACTCACAGTTGGTGGAGGAGATGATAGCAGGGTTGGGGAACAAAGATACTGTGCCAACAATATCCTGGCCTCCCTATGACTTCTTGGCAGCCAAAACCTGAGCAGCTACAGGATATGGAGGTTGAGAGGCAAGACCTCAGAAACTGGTAGGAGAGAAAAGGCTGTGGGAGAGCCACTACAAGATGGACATCCTTCTGGAGCCATTAAAGTATGGCTTCCTTTTGAGCAAGCTCTGGAAAAGCTATACAGAAGGTTCTGCAAGGGGAAGGAAATTCATCCTGCTCACCCAGAGAAAAGCCCCTTGGATCCTGCCCATTATTAGACTAGAATGTCACTATTCCTCAGGCTACCACCCCAACTCTGTAAACTATTGGGAGGACCCATTCCTCTCCCTTCAACAAAACCAGGAGGAAAACAGTTTCTGCTGACAAGCCACATATTCCTTATCTCAGGGGCGCAGATGTGGACAAAAGTAGAAGACAGCAGCCCATGGGGACCACCCCATGGAGCATTCCACCCCTTGGATTATAAAGCTACTCATCTTATGCTTTGACTCTCTGGGTAAAGGCAATGATGGCAGGTGAAGCCCT
This sequence comes from Hippopotamus amphibius kiboko, assembly GCF_030028045.1. Lineage (NCBI taxonomy): Eukaryota > Metazoa > Chordata > Mammalia > Artiodactyla > Hippopotamidae > Hippopotamus > Hippopotamus amphibius. The sequence goes on along the minus strand of NC_080193.1, from coordinate 89,005,748 downwards.
TGATTGCCAATCTCCATAGTAGAAATACTGCCATTACGGCCAATTTCAAGTTACCAATAGTTGAACTGGAGGCTGTGTTCTGCTCTGAAGTACAGAAGCAGGGCCTCCATGCCTCCACACCAGGTCCTGGACTCAAACCCAATAGGCAACTGGTCTGGCCCCAGCTACTTCCCTAAATCCACCATCCATCCCCAGGGAGGGTGTATCCCTTCCTCCCTGCAGCTGGCATGGTGACTCAGCTTCCCCTAAATTTAGGAAAAAGGACGGAAGGCAGAGTCAGCTGCCCAGGCTCCCCTTCTGCTCCCTGACCACCCTGTCAGCTGAGGGGCTTGACACAAGGTCCCCATCACTCCAGGCTCTGGTCCACCCTGGCCTGGGCTTCATCTCCACGACAAAACCAACTCACAGGATTTCCCTCCCAGTTTGGCTGCCTGCAAGGAATGGTCACAGGCTTAGGCCAGAGGGAAGGAAGGGAGCCTTTCCTGCCCCTTTCAACATGGCCCTGGACACTCTGCCGTTTCTTGCCTTTATCTCCCCAATAAGTTCGTCTGGTTGCCCCACTCTCTCTCCTCTCTCTGAAGAATATAGCCCATTCTCTGATAGGAAATGAGGTTCTGCTTCTCAGTGTCTGCTTCCCATACAGAGATGGTCCTAAAGCAAGGACTAGCAGGACAGCTGAACAAGAAGATGGACCTTGGCCTCCCCAGAAACAGAGAAATATCTTGCAAGGACCCACTAAGATTGAACACTGAGATAGAACCCAAGGGCTTCAGGACACACTCTTAGGCATTGCTGTGCCTCTGAGAGGGTCCAAAAGGGAACTGGAGTCCACAGAGGCCTCCCTCCAACCTTTTCCAGGCCTTCTCCAATGGAGGCAGCTGCAGAGAGTATCTCCTCTCTGCCTAGAAAATTTGTACTCCAACCCTGGAGTCACCACCTCCAGGAAGCTTTCCCTGATTGCCCTAGGTGGTAAACCTTGCTTTCCAAAGTTCTGGGGCTTTGGTCCCCACCTCTGTTGTAGCACACATTGCACTCTGTTAGAATTATCTGTCTGTGTACATGCTCCCTCACTGGACCAAAAATTCCTGAAAGACACTGATCTTTGAACCTCAATGCCTGGCTGGGAGCCTAACAGGCAATGAATGCAGGAAGGGATGGCTGGCATGTGGGCTCCTGATATCCTTCCCCAGGCCAAAGCAACACCTGCTGAGGTGTGATGGTCATGCCTGCACCTCGCCCCAGCAAAACCAACCAAGACCCAAGAGGGAAGGTGTGGAGGGAATAAGGAGGGGATACCCAGCACTCATGGCCCTTGAGGCTCTTACCTGCTACCCGGTGGGCCACCAGCCCCTCTAGGTTCAATGGCTCCTCCTCTGGAGTTCGGGATGGGTCTGAAGTCACCTCCTTTGGTGGGAGCTGAGGCTGAGTGGTGAGGCCAGGGAGAGACGCTGGGGGCTGCTGAGAGCTTTGGGTGTTTGGAAGGAAGGCAGACGAGGAGGCAGAGGCAGCTGGGCTCTTTGGACGGTAACTCTGGTTGGGCCCAGTTAGACATGGCTGATAATCATAAGGTGAGTAAGGCCTGCCAGGAGGGACAGATTCCAGGGAAGCCCGTGGGGCTGGCTCAGGGGCTCCCAAGGAATGCCCGCCGGGGATGTAGCCAGATCTGGACTGGGTCAGTGGATGGGACTGGCAGGAGGAGCCATAGAGGGGCTGGGAGGAGAGCGGGGAAGCCCCCGGCCAGGCCCCGGGGACACTCTGGGACTTGTGCAGGGGAGCGGCGGCCGTGGCTGGCTCCAGATCCAGCATCAGCATGTTGAGGGTTTCGATGGACTGCTCGATCTCCTGCTGGGAGGCCGCCCGCGGGAACTCAGGGAGGCCAGGCATGGGGGGCTCTGCCAATGGCTGGGGGCTGGGCCTGCTGAGCCCGAGGCTCTCCAAGTGGACTCTTTCCTGCTGGCGAGGAGGTGGGCGAGGCTGCTGCTGCTGCTGCTGCTGCTGCTGCCAGGAATTCAGGCCCCTCTGCACAGCCTCCCGGCTGCTCCCCCCACGGGCTGGAGCTGGGGGCAGCTGGGGCTCAGGTTCCGGAAAGGACTGAGAGCGGAACATACCGCTGGGATCATGGCCATAGTGGGAGGTCGTCACTGACTGCGGCCAGGCTGGGTGAGGCCCCTCTCGCTGGTATCCAGCTAATCCCTCCTGTGCAGAGTAGGAGGGTCGCATGGGGGCAGGGTGGCCAGCCTGGGCAGGCGCCGCCCGGCTGGCAGACTCATAGGGGTAGCCCCCGCCATTGACCATAGGTTCCATGGGGTAGGGCTTGTCCAGACCGTTGGTCAGTGGGGACAGGGCCTCCGGGTAGCCCCCTTCACTGGTGTTGGTGACCCCATCCAGGGAGGACAGCGTGCCCATGCTGCCCACGCTGTGCCCATCCTGGTTGGGCAGCTCATCATCCAGGATGTCTGTCTCCCGCTCAGATGCCAAGGCCCCGCCGTTGACGTGAACCTGGGCCGGAACCACGTGGCGGCCGGAGGAGGGCGCAGCAGGGCCTCCCGCCGGGCGGGACCGGAGATGCTGGGCGTGGTACATGGTGCCTTGCTTCTCTCGCTCCAAGCCGAAGCCACTGAGCAGGCGGTCCAGCTCGCGCTTCTCCTCGGGACTCAGGGCAGCAGGGGCACTGGAGGGGCCGGGGACAGGCTCATCGGTCTTGTCTGTCTTGGTGGAGGCTGTGGAGTTGCCCGAGTCGCTGCTCACGGAGAGGGTGTGCTCCACGTGGTTGGGGGTGGCCGACAGAACGGGCCGCGTGGCATTGACTGCCCCGGTGCTGCCGTGCAGGGAGTCCTTCTTCTTCACCTTGGCATACAGGCTCCCGTCCAGGGGTCCCTGCGTGTGGCCCACAACCTCTACAAGAGAGGGACCGGAAGGGAGACAGACAGCAGGTGTCAGTGGGAGGCGGGACATCTTCTGTTCTCCCAAGGAAAGCAGCTGAAAGCTTCCCTCCCCAGGATCCCCAAAGGGAATCCTCTCAGCACCCCAAGATAGAGCCGAGGTGGCAAAAGGACCCTTTCCCCAGGCTTTTAAGCAGAGTCCTCCCCAATACCCGGGGTCAAGGCCAGGCAGTGGAGCCCAAAATTGGGCAGGGGTCCTAGGGGCAAGATGCCCCAGTCCAAAGCCTGGCTCTGGCATGGCACTCGCTTCCCAAGGACCTAGGGGTGCTGGGCCAGGATGGAGTCCAATAAAGCCAGCAGGCCCGGTGTCAAAGAGGATACCGTTTGCCTCCGAATGCCAGGCCCTGTGGGGATTCCGGAAAGGAGCTTCAGGGGCCAGGGTAGAGGGAACATCTTAGGGATCGAGAACACATAAGTAGATATTTTCATCAGGGAGAGGTGTTCCCTGTGTCATTTTGTCTGCAGACACTCTGGGGACCCCATGAGCAATACTTTCTCTGAAAGGAAAAAGTGAGCGCTGGATGGCTAGAGGCCAAAGCGCTGACTCAGGAACGAAGAACTTCCCCGCCCAGAGGAACTCAGTGATTTCACACCCTGTACAGTCAGCAGCCCAGCTTCCAGCATTCTCTCTCTCTCTCACACACACACACACACACACACACACACACACACACACACAGGCACCTCCCCAACCCCCACTCCAAGGCAGGCCACCCACTGGCAAGAAAAGAAAGCCCCCTCCCAAACACTGCACACACTCCAGCCCAGACACCAACAGTCACACACACACACACACACACACACACACACACAGAAAACCAGACACAAAGACACCCAGAGACACACAATCCCACCAGAAATCACCCAAATCAAACACTCAGACACGTGCACTCGTGGAGTACACCGGACACCTCCCCAGTCAGAAAGAGCGTGTGTGGATACAAACATGCAAATACTAAGATTAACAGCTAACACGCAGGGAACACTTTGCTACATGTACACATACATTATTTCCAATCCTGTGAGTCAGGGTTGTTACGCCTTGTTTTAATGATGGAGAAACTGAGATGTGAAACCATTTATTTGCAGATACATAGTACCTGGTGAGGCTGGGACTTTCCATCAGAACTAATTTAAAATTTAAAATAAAACTAAATTCAAATCAAAACTAAAGTAGAACTTCAAAGACCACACAATTTTTTATTATTCTACAAAGTCCTATCACACACACACACACACACACACACACACACACACACACACCCATAGCATAAACACATAAAAAGCAGCAATGCCCCCAAAATAAATACTTAAATTTAAAGCCACAAACATTTCAGAGAATACAAGCTCCTACCATGCCCAAGGATCAGCCCTCAGGCCAGAAGTGGCAGCGTCTAAAAATAAACACTCACATAGAAGCCCGCGGCCAAAAACAAGGGATCAGACAACCGCAAAACAGGAACGTCCTGATCAACATACACACACACAAACCACAGGCCAACCAAATGACGTCACCAGAGCACTAGCACCGAGATGCCCGACAAGGCACAGCATCCACACACACCCCCTGGGGGCTAGAGGCTCTGCCCACTCACTCAACTCTCCAGAACCACCTCTCTGCCCCCCGTTTTCCCTGGGGCTTTGGGACCTCAGCCAGCAGCAGATCCCAAGTGACACTGGACCAGAGTGTTGCTGCAGCCCAGGGCTCACAGGGGTGGCTCTGGTCTGAACTGGAAAGGGGTTTTGGCTGAGAAAGGTCTGATTCTCCGAAAGGCTGCCCCTTGTGCTGGGACCCCAAAAGGCCACTAAGATGCAGTTGGACACATGCTGCCTCTCCCAACTCACCTGGTATCATTTCTAAAGGGGCCGAAATACAGATGAGAGGCTGCCCCTTCTTCCAAAGAACCGGGCTCCATGTTATACACGTACGAAAAAGAGACCCTGGCTGGCTGTTTCCAGAAGAGAAAAGTATTGCAGACAGAAGGCTCTCATCCACTCAGCTTTTAGGGGGTGGTTCCTGTGAGGGTGGGCCCCTGACTCCATTTAATGAGAGTCTAAAGAGCTGTCTTTCCTTCTCACTGTGCCTGGAAAGCAGCTGGCCAATTCCTGGGCCCTGGCCCCAGTCTGCAGCCCACACTGTGAGACGACAGAGTATTCCTCCCGGGCCTGGGATCTCCTCCATCCCCTGAACCCCCTCATCTTCCAGGTCCAGGTGCACATAGTCCAGGAAGCAATGGTGGGTGGGGGGTGGGGGCGGCCAGGGCGGTATAGGAGCAAAGCAAAGGGTGGAGTGTCCAATGGCCCCCCATTTACACTCAGAAGGCAATGAGAACCACTGGGTGCAAACCAGCGCAGACCTGAGAGTAATCCTTCCTTCCAGGAGAAAGCAGGCCCACCCCAGCATCTCACTAGGGTTCATAAAAGAAAAGCTTTTGGCAAGAAAGATAAGAAAGCATCGTCCAAGACAGGGAGGGAGAATTCACACTGATTACCACTACCTGATATCTTGGCCCTCCTGGGCCAGGCCTCATGCTTCATCGACTTTGAAAATGCCAATATTAAACTTATTCTGCCGCATCATTTACCCCGACACTGGCTACTGTTTGCAGGAACAACATCAGGGTGATAACTGCCAGGCCACTAAGGCTTAGTAAGAAAATCGAAGAAGTGTAAACTGTTTAATTAAATCTTATTTGCCAAGTACAAATGGAAATGCCTATTTCTGATCTCAAAGAAGGGGCCGGCTGCTCCTGATGCCCAGAGCTGCCAGCACACTTCAGGCTGTTCTACACCTTCCTTGGGTCATCTTCCTTTTCAAATCAAGAGAAGAAACTGAGGACACCCAGGCCTGTCCCAGGTCTGTCAGCCCCCAAGAGGGCTCTGCTGAAATCCCAGCTCACTGGCACGACCTGAGGGGCATCAACCCCTGCTGCTCCCATGAGAGATGAAGGAAAATGCCCGTGTCCCCCACACTGTACAACATCATCCCCTTCTCCCCATCGACCACGGCCACATTAAGAGCTATTTACCAGGACCACAAGAAGCCGGAACACCATGTCGGTTTCAATCTATTAAGGCAGGAAGGGCAAAAGAGAGAGACGGGCAGAGCAAAAAGGAGGCGTGTAATAGAGTGGGGGAGGAGGAGAGGGGACTTTGAGGGGTGGGGGGAGATGGCTTCAAGGCTCTTAAGCTAAGGGGCCACCAGAGCCACCTTGAAGTCCCAGCAGCCTCTAGGGGCCCGGCCAGTACAGGTAAACCCATCTCAGACGAGCAGGAGTTGGACACCCAGTGGGAGGGGTCAGGGGATAGAGGGCGGGACCTGCCTGGATGCGGCTGTGGGTGCTGAGATGGGTGACAATGGAAACACAAGGTACAGGCAGCCCAGGGGGGAGCTGAGCTCCCAGGCCCCCAACCAGGCCAGCCTGGCCATCCTGCCCATTTCTCTGGGGAACTGGAGAAGTCCACAGTCTCTTCAAGGCCCTGCTTGCTTTGTCTAACTATGCCTAGCTCTTCCTAGCAGCTGCTCCAAGCCCTGGACTCCACCCTCAATGCAGAGCTCGATTGCACCAAGGGGCCCTTATTCCACGGCGGCCGTAATCCAGATCTGCGTGTCATGCTTCTGGAAAGCTCTGAGGAAAATCCCTAGCTGACTTGGACGTGGACCTACTCCCTACCCCCTACCCACTAGGTTCCCTCCAGTAAACTGCAGAAGTTTGCGTGTAGCTGGAAGCACAGCACAGGCCAGTATGCAGGAAAGGAAAGATGTGTCCGTCCCACACACTTCCAAAGGAACAAAAGAAATAAACATGGGATGCTAAGGTGATAAAGGGTTTGCGCAGTTGTTGTCTAATTGTGATGTTCATAAAAATCTCCTCCGGGGATTGTTAAAAAATATAGGTTCCAGAGTCCTATATTCAAAGATTTTCATGCGTAGGTCTAGGGTAGGGCCAAGAATCAGCATTTTAACTCTCTCAGAGGCTTCTGGGTAACATCTTGAGAAACCTTGACCCAGGTGGTCAGCGTTTTGAGCCCTGAGGTTAAAGACCTCCGCTGCTCTCACTAATGTCAAGTGGGGAGATGTTATTTATTTAGGTGTCAGAACAGACAGGCCAACCAGGAAAAGTAAAGGGTGCCAGCCTGGTGGACTGCAAGAGAGTGACTCAGTGAAGAGAGACCCCTCCCTGACCAAGAGCAGATCTGTTGTGCACAGTGAATGATTTATTTAGGTCTTCAGGATAGGGCCCTTCATGATAAAAAGTCCTTTGGGTCCACGTCCAGCAGAATAACAATTCATTAAAATACATTACCCGAAGCAGTGATGACCAACCAGCATGGAGAAAAGTCAGTGCAGTGCCGATAGGAGGAGGCACGGTGCCCACCCTGGACACAGGGGGTTTCGAGGCAGATGGGGGCCCCAGCGAGCCAGGAGGGACCCTCAGCTCCTTAAACATGGGAATGAGGCATCAAAATCCACGTGTGTCGGGGAGGCAGGTGAGCTTTGACAAACACTGAGGCTTGGCCAGGTGGCAGCCAAGAGAGCAAGTTCTGGGCGTATTGACCCTTTACGCACAACCTCTTCCCCAGCCATGGCAGGAGGTGGGCTGGGGCTGGGGCTGTTGAGAAGAAACATATGAAAGCCACAGGAAGGGTACCAGGGAGGCCAGAGGAATGGGGTTCTGGAGAGAAGGCAGAGGGGAAGCATCCCCTCCCTCCCCACCACTGCGCCAAATGCACCCATCACTCAGAAGGACGGCCCCCATCTTAATGGCTAACTCAGCTTGTGTCGACCACTTAATCACACGGAGCCCATCAGGTGAAGACTCAGATGCTTACTTGCAGGTTTGCTGAGTGACAGGATCCAGGAGCTGAGTACCCTGAGCTAGGCCTGGCACATCCAGGCACGCTAACCTCCCCCCTCTCCATTTCACAGCTCTCATCACCCGGAGTAAAGCCCAACCCTGCCCCGCCTTGCTGGACATGCAGACCTTTTATTATCTGGCCCCTGCCTGCCTTTTGAAACCTCACCTTTACTGTCCTCGATACTCCAAACACGCCCCACTCTACTCTTACTATTTATATGCTCCTGCCCACCCTGTACCTCCCACATCCCGCTCCCTCTCCTAAAAGGCCCCTCCCCACCCTGCTCCTGCAACTCCCAATCTCCCCCCTCCTTCAGGCTCAGTTTGAACCTCTCTAGGAAGCCTCCCTTGGCCTTACCCCTCTTCTACAGTCCTCCAGACTCGGATAAACTTTTTCATGTTCCCGTTGCCCTATTCCCATGACCGTAACACTGATCACCCACTGGAGGGTGTCCATGTTTGTCTTCCCCACTAAGCTCCTTGAGGAAGGCCTTTACTTCTTTACCTCTCTCCTCCAGTGCCTGGTTCCCAAACAGTACCATTCACAATGTGCTCTATGTGAACAGTGCCTCTTGGAGTTCAGTGCGCCACACACAGCGCTATACAGGATGGCCCTACAGAGCGCAGGGCCTAGCAGCTGTTAGATGTTCCAACAATGCTTCCTGCATGACACTAAATAAAGTCCTTTCAGCCCCTGAGATACTCTTCTTCCACTTGCACCCAGAGAAGTGGAAAATCAGGGATTCAAGGGGGACCCCAAGCTTCTCCCAAAGGCAAGAGACACATTGCGGCCAAAATATCAAGAGACAGGGATGCTTTACAGAGTTGGTGGCACAGGCTGGGCCCCACGGAGGTCCCTGTACATTGGCTGAGCCAGAGCCCACCCCACAGCATCCCCCACAGGACTCCTCAGCCACTCTCCAGCCCAGTCCAGGGGACATTCACTTTCCTAGCCAAGGACATCTTGGGGTATCTGATGAATTCCCCCCAAAATGCACAAGTACAAATTTTGTACATAATTTCAGAGGGGCGATGGACACCCAGGGGAGGTGTGTGAGGAGGGGTTAAGGGTGGAGAGGGCTGTGGCGAACCTAAGCCCCATGGTCGAGAGTGGCCTGGGCTCTTCCTGAGACGCCCAGGCAACGGCAGCAGGGACCTCCTGTGGCCCATGTGTGACAGTCCCGGACTCCACCCATGCTGACCTCCCCACCACACCCTCACAGCCAGCCAGGCCCTGAGGCAGCCCTTTGTTCGAAACACAGCTTGCAGAGAGTTCTGCAACTTCTCTAAATAGGAATGGGCTTCCCCAGAGATGCCGAAGAGCTTTAGGATTAGAGGTTGAAGAGAAGTCCCGAGTCTCTGAAGAGGAAGCACAGAGAGGAGACACAGCCTCTGAGAGGCGAAGAGGGCGGGCAACATGTGCCACCCAAGGGACTCAGGTTCACACCGGGAAGTACCCACTGGTGCCACGCCGACAGGCACGGGGCCCTGTGCGCAGGGACAGATGAGTCCGGGTGGGGCAAACAGACACCCGTCTTTCTTGTTTAGCAGCACTCACCGGGAACCCACTGCCTTTTCACAGAGGGGAGAGAACAAGACTCTTCCCAGGGCTGCTGTCAACCTTTTCACAGGTGGCTCGTTCCCTGGACAAGGGACCTCACAGGGTCACTCAAGAGCCTGCCTCTGTGGAGCCAGGGAGGGTCCACACCTGGCCACCTCTGCCAATCTGCTGGAGGCGGAGAAATGAGGAAAGAAAGAGGGATGCACTGAGCCCAGGGTCCAAACGGAGCTTCCCCATCTGAATTTCAGAAGATGGAGAGAGTCAGCATCCGAACAGAAACGGAAGCCAGAGCTGTCTCCCACCAGCGGCTCTTGCCCCGTGGCCCCTGGCCCTCAGAGGCAGCACGACGCAGGTCCGCTGAACCAAGGGAGCCTTTTCAAAGCCATGGGGTTGGGGGAGCTGAAGGGCCTGAGGGCTCGGGTAGTCCGCTGCCCACCCCTCATTTTACAGGACAGTGAGGCTCGGCACACTCTGGGAAACCCCCAAGGCCACCCAGCACGGCGGGCGCACAGACCGCCTTCCTGCCTCCAGGTTCAGTGCTCTTCCCCCAATGGCGCTTCAAGGTGAAGATGGCCAGAGGAGCCCGGGGGGCGGGGGAGACTCTCCAGCTGTGGCTGCAGACCAAGAACCCCACAATATCAGATACAGGGCTTGGTGCAGTGACGATGACAGACGCGTCCCCAGATCCTCCTCAGGAAGGACCCACACACTTTACACAGATACCATCTTACTTGAATTCCTCCAGAGAGAGGGAGTAGGGACAGAAAACCTCAGGGTGACCTTTCTTTCAGACGCGAGGGACCAGGGCCTGGAGGGTGAGTAACCTGCCCAGTCACAGGCCAGCCCACGCCTGCGGGGCGAACGTGAACTTGTAGGACCAGCCTCCTGACTCCAGCCTGGCCTTCAGCTCCCACGCCAGGCACTATAACCAGAGCCTGGCACTCCCACTCCCCGCCCTCGGCCTATCCGGGCAGCAGATATCACAGGCACACTCCGGACAGTAAAAATAGCTCCCGAGCCCACAACAACCGAAATCCTTCTCTGCCAGGCCGGGGCGCCCGCCTGGACACTCAGAGATCCCTGGCCAGGGGGACAGTCGAGCCGCCAAGAGCCCTGCCAAAGTTGGGAGAAAGCCACGAATGGGAGCCCACAGGAGGAATGGTCAGCCTGGGGGTGCCACGAAGTTCAGGCCACAGAACTGGGGGTGAGGGTGCTGTCCTGGATACACGGGAATGTTTCAGGGGCTAGTCCACGCGTCCATCACACGCACTCTGCCCAGCCCATTCTCTTCCATCATGAGCCATTACCCCAAAGAGTGAGGCCGGCTCAGACACACTGCCCCCTCCTCCACAGCCACCCCTCAGACCTAAGGTGGCAGCTCTTACATGTCCCAGGGCAGCGAGTCCAGGAGGGAGGCGGCCAGGTCGGGCCCCATCCACCTCCAAAGGCAGCACCAGGGTCCACAGCCCCACGCAGGCACATCCCCGGTCCAGGCGCATGCAGACCCCGGCCCCGGGCACAGAAGCTCCCCATCACCCTCTCCCCAGGTCCAGCAGGGAGCCACACAGGCCACAGGCAGCAGACACAGCTGCCCAGCAGACACTTACCCTCTGGACGAAGAGGGAGCAAGAGGAGGGAAAAGAAGCACTCTGAACTGATCTCCGCTCCTTGTACCTCAAGTTTCAAATAATTCCTCCATGGCTGCAGCTCCCAGCGCTGTCTGTGTCCTACTCAGGCTCCCTCGGACTGTCAGGGGTGGGAGGAGCAAGTGCCGCCTGCCTGCCCATGCACACACACACACACACACACACACACATACACACACACACACCACTCCCTCGCTCCGGCTCTCGCTCGCTCTCTCTCTCCCCCTCTCGGCTCTGCGCTCTCTGCCTCGCTCTGGCTTGTAGGAAGCCAGTGGGATAAAACTCTGTCTGTAATTTCAGCCAGCTGGGTCCCCAGGGCTTCACTTATCATCCTGTAGCTATGCAGCTCTTGAATGACATCACAGTGGCTTCCCAAGCCCTCCACACGGAGTGAGAAGTGGCCGGGCCAGCCCAGCTCCGGCCCCAGCTCCATCCTAGCCCAGCAACAGCCCCAGCCCAGTACAGGCCCAGTGCAGCCCAGCACAGCCTCAGAACTGCCCTGGCCTGGCCCCAGTCCCAAACCCACTGCGGCCCCAGGACCCAGAGGAAAAGTGGTAGCAAAGCAGCTGGGATGTGAAGGAGAGGGAAGGGTGAGAGCTCCTATGAGGTACTGAGATTTATTTCCCCAAATTTTTCCACATTTTTTTCCCATTCTCAGCAAATGAAAGGCAGAGCAGATGACAACAATTTTCCAGCTGCTGAACAATAAGGTGGAAATCTTTTTTTCCTCTCTCTCCCCCTCCTTCCCCCCCACAGGGCAGCGTCTAGGAGCCAGGACACTTCCTTGGCTTATAAAAGGGGAAAAAACTCCACAAGCTCCTGTATTTCCCAGAGGTGACCACAGGGCCTAAATGGAGGGACTGGGGTATCATGCAGGCAGGCTGCTGGGAGGGGGATGGGAGCCTCAACGTGCGATCCTCGGGGCAAAGCTTTGGATCCTGGCCCAGGAAACGTGACCGTTTTTGAGGCCTGACTTTGGGAAGGCCAGTGGCTCTCTGGCCTAGGACATTGATCTGCCAGGCCGCCTGAGACGCCTCCAGGTGACTGGCTATTGGTTCTCAGTGTGTTCCCACCTGTGACGATCAGGGAGGCAGGCAGGATAACTTTTTGGAGTGTCGGTGACACCCACCCTCACACCCAAGCACCCAGATCCAAAAGAGCCCCCTCAGCCAGAAGCCACACGAGCCGCCCCAAAGACGCCATCAACATCGCGGTGTGCCCTCGAAAGTACCAGCAGTCCCTAACTGACAGCAGGACACCCACTCCCATCTCTTATTTGCACATCCACTGAATGTCCCAACCCAAGTCCCATAGGCGGTAGAGATGGCCTGGGAGTTGCAGCCCGGCCAGGAGGGACTTCAGGGCCTGGCGTCTCCTCGCCAGAGCGCCGGTGAGCCTGCCCCCCGGAAGTGCTTCTGCAGCCGCCGCACGCGGATGCTTAGACTTTCCACAACCAGGTCGGGCACTGCAGGCCTAGCAGGGAGAGGCATGCCGGGTGCAGGCCACCTGCTTCTCCCTCTTCGGAGCAGATACCTCACCCCTAGCTCCCTCCCCGCTGCCAGCATCACTGGCTGCTTCTTTCTGAGCGTTAAGAAGGAAAATAAGGGGAAGAACAAAAATGGTGCCCTGTACTCTGGCCCCTGCCCTATCTTAACAGCATCTTCACTGATGAGATGGGGGAGGCCCCCAGCCCAGGGTCAAAGACGTCACAGAAACCATCAAGAATGGGGCAGGGAGAAGAGAGGTTCCATGCCTCAAGCTCCAAACTAGGGGCAGGAGGACTTTCAACTTTCCCAGCGCAGGATGGTTGTAAGACCACAATTTGGACAAATGACTGTAATTATCTCCTACCTTCATGGAGCCTTCTAGAACTAATTGACAAACCCCAGGCTTTTGAAAGGGTTAAGGTCAACTGGTCCACCTACTTGTCCGTACCCCCTACAGCAATGTTAACCTGGATTTTACGTGCATACAGCCTTCATGTTTATCTGCACATATGAATTCCATCAATAGTATTATTTTTATAAGATTTTGTAAAACTTGTAAAATAAAGGTAACTTCAAGTAGTTTGAAGCATCAATACCCATATCGCAGATGTGCTGTGAAAGCTAATACACATTCTCTTCTAATATGCACGCACATAAGCTCACCTAAAACCATTTCATATAGAATTACCAGCGTGGTCCACGTACCATACTTTGGAAACACCACCACATAACAGTCTCTGTAATTAGCAACCCGATCCCATGGTTCTCTGCTACCATCCAGGGACTGGCTGCACCAGAAGCCTCTGGGGAGTTTTATGAAAACCCTGACACACACCACACCCCCCGGCCCCACCCCAGACTTCCAGAGGCCGAATTGTCAGGGGTGGGGCCTGGGAATCTGAATTGTAAAACATTCTCCAGTTGAGAATGCTAGGCGGCCAGGTTTGGCAAAAAATGGTCCTAGCTGTACTTAACTGTTTTCAATTATAGGCATCTTACTATCTACCCCAAAAGCCCATTTCATTATTAGATGGCTCTAACAGGTAGACTTTAGCTCCCTGACTTTTCCACTAGCCTTGTGGTGCCTCACGGGGTGGCTCAGACAAGCCAAATTTCTGCCACATGAGAGCTTCAGACACTGAATGTGATGTGCACGTCCTCCCGAGTCTCTCCTTTGACAGGCAAACCTTCCCCACCCCCATCCCCAAAGTCCCTGAGCCCGCCGTACCTCCCTTTGCTTCTCTTCACCACCTGAGCACTTGTTAGCAGTGTTTTTTCTCACTCTGAAGCAAGGGACAACCTATGAGGGCTCTCTGACCTATGAGGAGTACCACAGGCCTATCACCTCCCAGTTTCTGGAAACCATGCCTTTAATAATGCAACCTAAAGTTATACCCAGCCCTTCCAACTCGTTTCACTTCAGCATCTGCCAGGAACCAGTGGCTAAGAACACAGGCTTACAGGTCAAGAAGACACTGGCTTAAATGCAGACACTACTACTTACTAGCTTAGTGCAACCTTGGATTGATTACTTAATTTTTCTGAGCTTCAGTTTCTTTATGTATAAAATGGTTTTCTCAGAGAGTATGGCAAAGACCAATACAATGTGTGCAAAGTATGCAGCATAGCAAAAAGCACACAGAGGTGCTCTAAATGAGGCAGCCGTGTTTAGACAACCACCACCACTGCAACATCTGCTTCCCCATCCTCCTCTCCTGCCTGGCCCCACCCTGAGCAGCACCTCAATGACCCCAGCTCACTGGGCCCAGATGAAATACACCCAATGCTTAAGCTTCAGGACTTATCCTTTGGCCCGTCCTTTCTCTACTCAAAGATCATGGCATCAAGTGTCCAACAGAGAAGAGTCTCACAAAACAGCCCAGACTCTGAGGATGTGATGTTGTTCAATCAACAAACACTGCGACTGTCCCGGCATCAGTTACTGCCACCAGTATGCCCCAAAGTGCCACGCCCTCTCCCACCTCCAGAGGTGGCTTCAACACCAAAGACTGTGAGCAGGGAGGGATGGCATCTTTCCAGACCTGGCTTTTTGCTCTTTCTCTTAAGAACTAAATGGCTGAGTGTTTTGGTTTCCAAGCAGCCCAATCCTAGAACAGAAGCAGGAAGCAGAATAGAGTGTCTTCAAGGACAGGCTGCTTCAGGTGGGAGAGGTAAGGTCCCAGAGACAAGGGGCTGAGAAGACAGCTAGACTAATGGTCCTCCTGCAGGGAGATATGCTCCCCAGGGACATGTGGCAATGGCTGGAAATATCTGGTGTTGTCACTTCAAGAAGAAATGCTATTGGCATCCAATGGGTAGAGATGCTGCTAAACATCCTCCAATGCACAGGCAGGACAGTCCCTACAACAGTCCCATGTCCAAAGTCAATGGCACTACGGCCAAGATACCCCGAGACAGACAGAGGGCAGAGGGAGTTTGGGGTGTGAGAGACAGAGCTCAGGACTGAGTCAGGAGTCCCAGGTCCCAATCCCAGCTGGAACACTGACTCACCATGAGACCTTGGCCAACCCATTTCCTGGAGCTCAGTTTCCAAAGTAGTCAAACGAAACAGAAGAGCAAGATGAGCTTTGAACTCTCAAACTTCTGGTTCTAAGCAGAACACAAGGTGGAGGGGAAAGGCCTGGGCATCCCAAGGGTCAAGGTGTGAAGGTCTGGGGGAAAAGGGAGGGCCCAGAGGAGAGCCGCTGCCTGGGCCAGGTACAGCGTGGGGTGTGACATAGAAACAAGTCACAGACCCCCGCAGGACCTCCTCCGCACCTCCCAGCCCAGCGCAGAGGGAAGGCAGGCTGACCCAGAGTGCAGGGCACTGCTCGTGTGGTCCCAGCCTTCCAGGGTCTCCACCCGGTGCCCCAGGAAGGTGGCGGACAGGGCCAGGCTCGGGAACGTGCTCCCCAAGAGTCGGGCAGGAGCCTCAGCACCAGAGGATCACGCAGGAAGGGAATCGCCAGGCGGATGGCTGAGCTGGACAAGAGTTAGGGCAGATCCACTCACCTCCCTCCCACCTCTCCCCACTCGGATTGTCCACCGGGGCCTCGACGCCATCTCAGTAGAGTCCTCACTTGGGAAGGATGGAGGGAGAGTGGGGAGAGCGGCCGTGGGGCTTGGGGAGCCAAGAAGAATGAGCCAGCACAATGGAGCGGGGCATGTGCATTTTAACTACGCGTCTGCTCGTTAATGGATGTTCTCTCTTTTGCTTCCACAACTGCCCTTAGAGGTAGATCCCTGACAGAGAGACTGAGGCTTAGAGGCTGTGGCTTGCTCAAGATCACATGGCCAGTCTCACTCCGACGCTCAAGTTCTTTCTGCTTCCCAGAGAGGAAGGAGGAAGGAAGGAGAGGGATGCGCAAAGGATGAGAACTTGGAGGATCCAACAGGATGAAGGGAATGGAGAGTGATGAGGAAATCACAATGCTGGTTTAGAACAACCGGCCCAGATCCCGCCATCCAAGTGGGTGCTGTCCCCATCAAACTGGTCCTTGGGAATCTTTATGCCTGTATCCCTACAATGCTGCCAGGGTTCAAAGCATTTCTGGAAACTCATAGGGAACTGCCTCAGAGCTGCTTCACAACTCACACATGAACCTACCTCTGCACTTAAAGGTCAACCCCAGATCAGCGGTATTTAACAGGCCCATTAAGCACCTCACATAAGTACTGGTTACCAGACTGGTAACCAGTCTGGTTTTATAATGACAGCTCTCCTCACTCTGTGGGGGTGTGCAGTGGGGGTGTTTGCAGAGGGCTCTCTGTGGTTCCACTTCTGAGTGGGTGTGGGGATGGGGGTGGGTGGGGAATCTGGGTGGTCTCCACCTCCTTTCTCAAACGGACCCCTCTGTGTGCGTGAGTATAAGGAGGCTCAGGTGGGCATCTCCGTGGGGGCCTCCCGGCGCTGGTGTGCAAGCTCACACACACACGAGCACGTGTGGGCCAGAAGCAGGAAGGCCCTGCTGCAGGGCGACAACCTGGGAGTGACCCTCCTGACCCACAGAAGCTACAGCAGCACGGGGCACAGCCCCGCAGGGGGAACAGAAGCCAGGGCACCACCGCAGGCCGCTTTTCTATTTTTTTTTAGAATTTTTATTGAGATCCAGGCCTCTTTCTATCTTTGTGAAGAGCCCCTGCCTGGTTCTCAAAGGCGGTCATGCAGTGTACAGACAGAGGGGGACAGAGAGGCAGAAAGGAAGAAGGAAAGATCTGAGAAGCTTTGAGCTTTCATATCAAAATCTGACCTCACTGCCCCTGGAGAAGGAGAAGAACAAACATCAAAGAACACTTTGCTGCTAACAGTTTTTTAAGTAATCAAAGCAATACCAGGCGAAAGTCTCTGATGAGCACCAGGGCGTTGACTAGTTACGAGGATGTAAAGACATGGTCCGGGATGAAAAAGGCTGCCAGCAATTCCTTGCCCCCACCCACCGACAGCTCTGCGCTGCTTCCCAGATCCAGGGGGCCCCGCTGGCAGCCTGGATAACCCAGCTAGGGCTGGACCAGGCCCTGGCCCTGGAGGGTGGAAGGGCGGCCCAGCAGGCCTGCCGTCTGGAGCAGGATCCCCCATATACCTACAGGAGAGTCTTGCAGGTGCAAAGAATGCTCGAGCAGAAGAGAAAAGAGGGGCAGGAGAAAGGGGGGCTTGGCAAGACTCTTGTGTCCCCTTTGCACACAGAACCTGCTGGGGCTTTGTCAGAACTCTCTAGAAGCTGCTTGTTCTCTCATGTTCATGCACCACGGTCACTCACCCTACTTGGACAGGTGCGTGGTGTGGAGGATGGATTCTCCTCAACCACAAGAAAATCCAGTCCTGCCACCAGTTCCCCCTTCTCATGTCCCTCAAAAGCAAGACAGCTCTCCTGGAAGCTGGATCTCCACCCTGCCTGCTGCAGTTAAAACTTACTCTCTCCAACTCTGCCCTTCAACACCTAACTGACCACTGCACAATACATAGACACAGAGAAAGTGTTGTCTGGCAGCAACAGCCGTAGACTAGAGAGTCACAAGGACAGAGTACTAAGGAGTGATTGTGGATGGGCCTCAGTTTATCCTCTGTGCAATGGGAGAGTACAACTAGATAGATGGTCCCTGAACTCTTGGACAACTCTAGGCACTCAAGGATCCAACACAGAGAAGATGCTCAACCTGGCATTGTCTCTGTGGACCTGATGCTCCTCTCCTGCTTGGTGCTGCCCGGGTGGCTCCAGGCTCCAAACTCGTCCAAGGCTATTTCTGCAGCAGACACAGAGCCCCTGGGGGCTAGGACAGAAACAGTGACTTACAGGAAGTCTGGAAACACACGCCAGGCTGCAGAGGTTCCGAGGGCCATGCAAGGCAATAAAGAGGCTGATTTATTTTCATCAGTGAAATGCCGAAACCCAATCCCTGGAGCAAGCTGACCCAGCAGACGGCGGCGGGGAGCTCCCCACCCGGAGCAGAACTAGCT
The DNA here is from genome assembly GCF_030028045.1 of Hippopotamus amphibius kiboko. Classification (NCBI taxonomy): domain Eukaryota; kingdom Metazoa; phylum Chordata; class Mammalia; order Artiodactyla; family Hippopotamidae; genus Hippopotamus; species Hippopotamus amphibius. The sequence continues at coordinate 88,987,798 of NC_080193.1, read as the reverse complement.
AGATCGCAGCCTCCCAGGTCTCACCACTGGGGCTCACGATGGGAGGGACAGAAGGGGAGGCCAGGGTTGGCCAGCTCAGCCAGTGTGATTCCAGGTCCCTCGGGCTGGCCTCCTCCCACCCTGCCGCTGGCCTGCAAGGGTCTCTGGGATGCAGGCGCAGCAGTGCTAGGTCCACATGCCCACTTGCACGGGGCAGGAGGAGCAGAGGCACAGGAGGCAGGGTGCCTCAGACTCCCACCCTTGTGAAGCCATGGTGAGGAATGGTGGGCCTCAGCATCCCAGCTCTACATCTTCCTGGCTGTGTAAACACTGGGAGGTTACTTAACCTCTCTGTGCCTGTTTCCTCATCTGTAAACTAGGAATAAGAGTACTCAGCTCACAGGCGGGTCATGAAGTAAAGGAAGTAATGGGCACCTAATAGAAGCTCACATGTGGAGTGTGTATACGGAAGGGAGAGATAGATTTTCCTCCTAGTCCCTAATCAAATTGCTGGCTGGGAGTGTCAAGTAACACAACCCTTATGGAGGCCAATTTGATGCTACCAAAATTACATATGCATATATTCTTCCATCCAGCAATTCAACTTCTAAAAATCTGTCCTGCAGACAGACTTGCACAGATGAAATGGTGTTACACACAAATAAAAATGTTACTCATTGCAGCATTTCTGAAAACAGCAAAAGATTGGAAACAACCTATGCCCCATGTCACTTAAATACAGTGAAATGAAAGACTAGTTAAATAAAACACTAAAACACAGAACCTATGTACGGTGGAATATTATAAAGCTGCAAAAAATGAGAAGGCTCTCTGTTATTATCTGTTTGAAAATCATTATTTGAAAAAAAATTATTTGAAAAATTATTTGAAAATTATTATTTGAAAAAAGTGAGAAGGCTCTTTGTTATTATTTGTTATTATGAAAAAAATCTCCATATGTTATTACATGAAACAGCTCAGGTACAAACCAAATCCTTACAGCAGTTACCAGACCCTAAATGACCTGGTCCCCATTACCTCTGACCTCATCTCCTATGACAACCTTCACTGCAGTCACATTGGCCCCTTCACCTCTTCTCAAACATCTCAGGTGAGCTCCTGCTTCAGGATCTTTGCACTTGCTGCTCCCTTGCCTGGAATGCTCTTCCTCAGATATTTGCGTGGCCAGCTCCCTCACCTCCTTCAATTCTTTGTTCATATGTCCCCGCCTCAGTGAGGCCTAGGCCAACCAGCTCTTTTAAAAATTTCAACTCACCACTCGATGCCCCCACAACCAACAACTCCCAATCACTCTTACTCTGCTCTATTTTTTCCCAGAGTATTTATCACCTTCACCATTCACGCTCTCTCATTTACAGTTGACGCTTGAACAATGCCAGGGTTAGAGGAACCAACCCATCCACCATCCACATCCTCGCAGTCAAAAATCCACATACTGCTTTCTCTGCCCCCAAAACAAAGGAATTGATAAACGACTCACCCAAGGGCAGGGAGCTGAAATAGGTTGGATGGAATCAGGACTCTAAGGGAACACAAACTTTTCCCCACATTTAAAGATCCACAAAATAAAAATACAGGTATATATTTATTGGAAAAAAAATCCATGTATAAGTGGACCTGCATTTCAGATCTGTGTTATTCAAGGGTCAAATGTACTTATAATGTCTTTTTTAAAATTATTTTTATTGTCTGTCTTCTCCCGCTAGAATACAATCATGACAAGGGCAAGGATTTTTGTTTTGTTCACTACTGTATTCTCAGCATCTAGAATAGTGGCATGCCATAGGCACTCAATAAATATTTATTGACTGAATACATGAATGTTACTGAGGACAGTCCACATACCAAAGAACATAAATGATTTGTTTTTTCTTTTTTTCTTCTTCTTCAATACAGTGGACTCAAGGTTACACCTATAATCACGTCACTCTCATTCTCCTGCATCCTGACATTTTTTCTCAAATGGAGGAGAAAGAAGCAGCTTTATGGCTGCCCCAGCAGTCACCATGGCCCACAGCCTGGCCATCACTGAGGACCAGTGTCATGGGGGTTAGGACCCTGGAAAGACCCGGCAGCTAGGCCTCCTCTGTCCCCAACTATCTGAGGGACCTCTGTGAATCTCCCAACCCCTGAGCAGAGGGAGCAGCTCACATAGGAATGGAACCTGGCATTTGGATGAGGCCAGGGAAAAGGTTCAGTAGGAAGAATACAGACCTGCAGCCAGAGGCCAGGGTTCAAAGGCTAGTTCAACAACTGGGATGGTCGAAAGGTGAACTGACGTGCACTCAGGAAAGCATTGCATGAAGTAGCACCCAAGGTCAGGTGGTGGTATCGGTAACAGCTAACATTAACTGATAACTTACATGGAACAGGCACAGAGCTGAGCCACCCACCTGTTATCTCACTTAATTCTCAGTCTGTAGGAGAGGTATATCCTTGTCCCCATCTTACAGGGGAGAACACTAAGGCTCAGAAAGGCTAAATGATTTGCCCAAGGTCAACAGAGGGCAAGAGGCAGAGCTGGGGCTTGATCCCAGGCAGCCTGAGTCCCAAGCCCATGCTCTCAACCACTATGGTGCCTCTACTGCCTCCTGCAGATGTAGATTTCGTCCCTTCTCAGGCCACTCTAAGACACTGTCCTCCTTAATCTCAATGGAGCCTGCCTATTACTGAAGGTATGTGAGCTCAGCGACTTTGTCAGGATTTCAGAAGGTCTCTTGGCAGGGAGAGGGGCAGAGAGAAGAAAGAGATGTACAGGGGATGAATCACCCATGAGCAGCTGGGGAAGTAGAGGGAGGGGAACCATAAAAGAAGGAAGGACAGATCATCCCCCAGATTCCAGACCCACTGAAACCTTTTCCCATAAATGGTCTCAGGACTAAATCCACTGGACAGAAACCAGGGCCTGGGAGAGGGATGGGCTCTGTGGCCTGAAGAGACGCCAGCTAGTAGGCAGGAGGAGTGGGCAAGATGCAGAGAGGCTCCAGGGAGGGTGCTGCCTCTCAAAGGCTGCTGGAGAGATGGGCCAGAGGGTCAGCACCATTAGTGAAGGGGTTAAACTTTGCCAAGAAGCAAACTAGCCTCAGCTAGCACCTATGAGCCAGCTCCAGGCCAACTGTCCTGGACGAGAAGAAAGCGGGCCAGGCACAGCCTACAAAGGCAGCTAGGAGCACCCAGGGCCTGCAAAGGTCCAATAAGGAAGAGTCCAGAAAAATCCAGAAAGACAGTTCTCACCAGCTCTGTTCTCTCTTATTGCCCATCACTCAGCCACGTCCCCTGGGCAACAGATCCAGGCTCCAGGAACCCATCCACTGCAGGATTTTGTGCGCTGCCTTTTCTCTTCATCTCCAGGTTTGTCCTCCCCTCCCGGACCCCGTGAATATGGTTCCCTTGGGGCTCCCCTCACCCTCCCTCCACTTCCTCCAACATTCCAACCTTCACCAGCTCCTGCATTCCACTGCCATCCTACCCAGCCACCACGGGACGGACGGAGGCAGTGGTGACAAGGAGCCCAGAGCAATCTGACTGCTTTCTTTCCCTCTACTTTCTAGACTTTGAGCAATGTTGTTACGCCACCTCTAGACTTGAAAAACAATTCTGTTTTCAATGCCATCTAACCCCCCTGCCCCAGCCTAGGACAAATGCAGCCCCTCTGCAAAGTCATCCACCTCTGATCACCACCATCCCCAGAAGCTTCTTCTCTCCTGAGAAGCCTGGCTCTTGGCCGAGGTCCTTCACCATTTGGCTGTGGGTCGCGGTGGATGATGCACTTGTCTGATCTGGACGTACCCCCTCCCCACCCTGGTCTGCAGGAGTTTCTACAGCATCAGGGCTAGCCCAGGGCCCGCTATCTAGTAGGTGATCTTTAAGTATTTGGGAAAGAAAGGAGAGAGAGGAAAGGAAAGGAGGGAAGGAAGAAGGAGGGGAGGGAGCAAGGGAATGATGGATGAAAAGCAGCTTTAGTTGGGCCCCAAAAAATATCTGATCGATGGAAGCTTGAATTTCTTCTCTTGGACATGGTTAGGGTCCGTCTCTCGGGGCCTTGCCGGGTCCAGCTACCTTGCACTTGTCTGCAGGTCTGGCAGGAGAGGAAGCAGGGAGGGTGGTTGAGGGGGAAACACTGCACGTTCTCCTCTTCCCCGGTCTGGAGCTTGATATTTGAGCACAGCAAGAGGGCAGACTTGCCGCTCAGGCTGCTGGCCAAGAGCTCTGCGTTCTCTCCAAGTGTGGCTCCGGCGTTCCAGCCTCTACCCGATGGCAGAGATTACAGAGGACCAAAGGCACATTCAGCCGGGAGGGTATTGGTTTACGGAATGTTCCATGGGCAGGCACCACTCTTCAAGCCTGCCAGCTGCCTCACAGAGCAGTGCCAGCTAAGGGTCTGAGGGCATCAGCACAAGCCCCACCCCACCTAACCAGGAGCAGCACTAAGCAGGTGGCCGGCAGATGCTGGGTCAGTGGAGTCATCTTCTTTACCCACAAGGGCCAACCCTACATTTAAATTCTCAGCACTCTGATTGTTCCAGCAGGTCAGGAGAGGCCTCCCTCTTTGGAGAGGAGAAACCCAGCTCCTCCTCAAGAAGGCATCCCACTCCTGCCTCTGTCACTATCCGTACATAGACCATCCCACACGGAGGCCCATGTCCCTTGTTTCTTGACATCTCTGCCCAAGGGGATCAAGAGGACAAGGGCCAACCTTCCTGCCACAGTTGATCTACCCTCTCACAGTCGGGACGTTCTTCCAGGTGGCTAACTCAAATGCCTCCTGCTGCAGTCTAAGCTCTTTGAACTACAGGATGATAGAACAGGCACAGAAGTTGAAGTTTTCCGTAATAGCTTTGAATTTCTCCCTCCCTGCCCTTCCCCCAACCCCTGACCCTGACCAGACCAGAAGGGCTGCCCCCTCCAACAGCCAGCTTAGGACTTCCCAACAAAAATCAGGCTCTCGGGGGAGTTCTCCGGTGGTCTAGTGGTTATGATTCAGTGCTTTCACTGCTGTGGCCTGGGTTCAATCCCTGGTCAGGGAACTGAGATCCCAGAAGGCGTGTAGCATGGCCAAAAACAATAAAAAAAAAAAATTAGGCTGCTAGCACCTGTGCTTAGAAAATCACCCCCTAAAACCCTCTGCTCAAGGGGCAGATGTATCACTCAGGACCATTGGACACTTTTCCTGAATTATTTGGGACCACCTGCAATCTTGCCCTCCCCTCTTTTACTGTTTCTCCACATCTTACCCAAAAGTTCAGAAGGCAAGGGTGTCACACCCTATGAAAGTATGTCAAGAGCAAACATCCACCATGGTGCTCAGGTGTTCTTCCAGGGTGGGCACAGGGGCTGTTGTTCCTACTAATTGCCCCAAAGGGGCCACCTTCTGCTACCCTTCCCCACCCTGCCTCACCCTGGGAGATGAAGGGACATAGGGTGGTGTAGGTGTCTGAGGCAGCCCAGAGGCAAAACTCGTGGGCTTTGGTGCTGCCCTGACATCCAGGGACCTGAAACCCGGCCTCCCTCTCTGTGTAATGGGGCAGCTGTTCGAGACAAGTCGAAGCACCAGTTCCAGGGCTGGAAAGAGATCAGATGAAGCCGCCTAAAGCATTTCAGGCTATAGATATATAACCATTCAGATCAAGATCACAGAATGATAGGAAGCAGCATCCCTGACTAGCTCCAGACCCCCACCCAACCCCTCAGAATCTTGCCTTCACCATTTACTGAGGGTATTATCTGAACAAGGTCTCTAACTAACCTCTCTGTGATTGCCTCAGTTTCCTTTCCTATAAAATGGGAACACTCATAACCAGGTGTATATGTGGAAGCATTTGGGTCTCAGCTGTGACAGAGGCCCCAGGAAAATGAATGCCACGTTCCAAAAGTAAGGCAGGGCTGGCAGAAAGGGATGGCTGGCAGAAAGGGATGGCTGACATCAAGAAAGTGAAAAGCCAACCCACAGAATAGGAGAAAATATTTGCAAATCATATATCTAATAAGGGACATATTCTCAGAATATTTAAAACTCTTATAACAATAACAAAAAGACAAAGAATTCAACTTTTAAAATGTGTGAAGGATGTAAATAGACACTCCTTTAAAGAAGATAGCCAGTTGGGACCTCCCTGGTGGTGCAGTGGATAAGACTCTGCACTGCCAATATAGGGGGCCCGGGCTCGATCCCTGGTCAGGAAACTAGATCCCACACGCATGCCGCAACTAAAAGTTCACATGCCACAACTAAGGAGCCAGTGAGCCACAACTAAGGAGCCCTTGAGTCGCGACTAAGGAGCCCACAAGCCACACCTAAGGGGCCCGCGAGCTGCAACTAAGACCTGGCACAACCAAATTAAATACATACATACATACATAAATATTAAAGAAGATAGCCAATTAACAAAGATGTTTAACATCACTAATTACTAGGGAAATACAAATCAAAACCACAATAAAATATCACTTTACACCTACCAGGATGACTAGAATCCCAAAGATAGAAAAGTACAAGTGTCGGTGAGGATATGGAGAAACTGTAATCCTCATAGATTGGCTGGTAGGAACGTAAGATGGTTCAGCCACTTTGGAAAACAGTCTGACAGTTCCTCAAACGATTAAACATTGAGTTACTATGAGACCCAGCAATTCCACTCACAGGTATCTACCGAAGAGAAATGAAAACGTAAGCCCATGCAAAAACTTCTACATGAATGCCCACAGCAGCATTCTTCATAATAGCCAAAAAGTGGAAACTGCAAATATTCATCCACTGATGTGTGTATAAACAAAATGTGGTATGGCCATAGTGGAGTATCACAACACAAATCAAAATAAACTAACACACGCTACGAAATGGATGAAGCCTGAAAACAGCACGCTGAGTGAAAGAGGGCCACAAAAGGCCACGTACTGTGTAATTCCATTTACATGAAATATGCAGAACAGACAAATCTGTAGAGATAGAAAGTAGACTGAGGCTGGCGGTGGGGAAAGATGTGGGGAGTGACTGCTAACGGGTATGAAGTTTCTTCGAGGGGGCTGATAATGTTCTAAAATTAGATTATCGTGATTGTTGTACAACCCTTAATATCTTAAAACCCACTGAATAGTACTCTTTAAATAGGGGAAGTTATGGTATTAAAGTATATCAATGCAATATCATTTCATTATATTTTATTGTATTATATTGGGAATATATAACATTAACTGTTAAAAAATTTTTTAAAGACAGAGATGCCTGAAAACTGTTTGCGGCTCTAAACGACCCCCACCCCCAACATACACACACATCCAGGTCAAGGGAGCGAAAGGATCAGGAAGTGGGAGATTCTAAAAGAAAAGAGTGTTGGTCTGCTGCAAGTGCCACCTGCCAGCGGCTTTCCTCTCATCTTGTGAGTCTGCTCAGCTCAATGCGAGTCTGCAGGAGAAGCAAGATGTGAGAGACGGGCCTGGCTCAGGCCTGGAAGTCCGCACAGTAGGAGGTCAGCCAGGGAACAGAGAGGGGGCTGCACTGGCCACCTCAATCCCAGGCTTTGCTGAGCCCAAGAGCCCTTAAGCGCTCCTGCAAACCAAGGGGAGAAAGCCAGCCCAGGGCTGCCTGCGATCCTGTGGGAGAGGGCCACCTGGAGGGCTGAAGCGCCTCTGCAGGGGGAGGCGGAGGGAGCAAACGATGTTCTGGCCGAGGAAGGGTCGTGAGCCTCTGACAGAGCTGCAGTCACCCACCTGAAGGAAACTATGAGGAGAGACTCTTGGGGAGTTCAAGGGGGGGCTTCCAAAACACCCACGAAGGTGCTGCAGGAGGAAACAGTCAGTATTCGATGCCTCCAGAATCTTCCACTGGCAAAGAGCTCAGATGTCATATCATCTGTGCCTCTGTCTCCACACAGAAAAACCTCACAGTGGCGCAGGCAGGCAAGAATGTTCTCATCCCTTCTCTCTTTCCTCTCTTCCCCGTAAGTTAGGAAAACAGAGAGAAAACCTACTGAAACAACCCCCACCCCCTCATATCCACAGCTGGCTCCAGGCAGGAGTAGACAAGGGGGAAGAACTAACTCTGGGTGAAGCACCAAGTTCACTGGCACTGAGCATATTTACTACTGCCCAGAGGCTCTTGTATAATACTACCTAAGTGTGACCAGAAAAGTCACGGGACTGGCCCTCATGCCATTCGGGGGCAGGAGAAGCTTCAAAACCACATCCTACAAGTTCTTGTTCAGCCTAATGGTTACAAAATAGTAGCCACCTACAGGCATTTGGGGAGGAGTAACCAAGAGAACATAGATGGGGTAAGAACACAAGGCTAGCTATCCTCTAGTCAATATCTTTGTCATCATCATGGTCATCGTTAGGGTTTTAGAGTTGGAAGTCTCCTTGCGAATCCATCCCCCTCAATTCACTGATAAAGAAAAGTGAGAACCAGAGAGGGAAAGTAACTTTTCCAAAGCCACACCGCAAGTTAGTGTCAGAGGCAAGTCTCGTGACTTCCAAGAGTGGGGCTCCCAGAACAGAACCAGCTACAGACAGTTCCCAGAGGGTAGGGGGACCAGGGGATGTTGGTTTTACCTTAGGAAGAGAGGGCTTGTATACATTCAAAATCACACCTCTAACTTTTTTCCTCCAGCACTTCAATAATTAATAATAATAATAATAACAGACACAAATTATTGCCAGCATAGTCAGGCACTTACTTTTCACATTTCACATACATTACCTCACTGAGTCTTAAAAACAATCCTAGAAGGAAAGTAGTTATCGTACCAATTTTACAGATAAGGCATCAGAGAGGGAAAATGATTTGACCAAGGAACACAATTAAAAACAACAGAGCTTAGAACCAGATCTTCTGATTCTCCATCCCACAATCTTAATCCCTAGAGTAGACATTAGTCCTTTCAACAGTACTTCTGCTTTCTTCCACACACAAATTCCCTGCCCCCTTTGAAGTTAGGCATGGATGTGTGACATGTTTTGGCCAACGAAATGTGAGCAGAAGAAAAGTGTGTCATGTCCAGACAGATGCAGTGAGCAAGTCACAGTGTCCTCCACCTCCTTCAGCAGCAGTGGCAGATGCACCAATGACATGAAGCCACCACCACACTGGAGGAAGTAAGATGAACAGAGACCACTGCCAATCCACACTGGACATCCAGGCAGCATGAGCAAGCAATACGCTTTTGTTGATTAAGCTACTGAGAATTTGGGGCTGTTTGTAATGCAGCATAACCCAGCCTCTCTTGACTGATATAGGCACTGAGCAATGCTGCTTGCCACTCCAAGCTCAGGAGAGGGAAGCTCAGCAGCTCCATCTTAGCTCCTCACAAGTCACAGAAAGAAACAATGAACTCAAAGAAGTGAAAAGAATTGCTACTCTGACTCCCTCATTTTACAGGAAACAAAAAAGATCTAAAGAAAAGGAGTTACCAGGGATACCCAAGCCCAAATCTCCTGCCTCCTAGGCCAATAATGTCTGTCCAGATCTGTCTGTCTCTCCATGTCTCTCACCTGTTTCTCTCTCCTCACTCTCCGCCTTTGGAAAAAATAAAATAAAAAATCAGAGAATCTTTAGTCAAGCCCAGCTCATGAGAAGTCACCACAGACCAGGGACTCCTGGCTGCCATCAGGGAGGCTCTTCTCTAGCTCAGACAAAAGAACGTGAAGAAGAGATGGGTGGCCTACAAAGCTGGAAGCTCTCCCCCAAGGAAGGAGATTCCTCTCCTCACAGAGCCTGAGGGAGAGAGGCTTGAGCACAAAACCAAGCCCGCTTGTCGCTTGTCGCAGGCCCCTGGCTCTGGTGGGGCTGCCTACAGAAACAAAAGAAGGGCTGCCGGGCATCTAGCAGGGGGTGAAACCCAGAAGGGGGGGTGGTTATCAGTCCCCAGCGTCAGCCAGGCCAGCGGACTTGTCATTTCTCCCTTCATTACTCCTTTCGGCCCTGACCAGCCCCAGCCCCTACTCCCCCGTCCTCTTTTAAGCCTTGAGAAACTCTAATCAACTCAGTGTCCAAGGAGGCCGGGGAAGGGTGGGAGGGAGTTGGTGGGCCTGGTCAACCTGTGGGCTTCTAGGAGGTGGAAGGCAGCCACTGCCCCCCACCCCCCACCCCTCACCGCCCTCCTCGGTCTGGCACTTGCTTCCGGGAAGGCTTGCCCTGGAACACTCTGGAGGAATTTGGAGACCGCTCGGTGCAGCATACGCAAAAACACAGCCCCGCTCCCACCCACAGGGAGCTGGGATCTGGGCACGGGGCTTCAGTACTCAGGCCAAAGAGCTAATGGGGCTTCTGGAGGCTGTGAAACGCGGTGTCAGCCAGAGCGCTGAGCTGGCAGGCTCCAGACTGAACAAGAGATAGACAGGGAGGAGGAGGCTGGTGGGGGACCAGGCTGCTCTCCCTCCACCTGCCCTGGACCTTCTCTCACCTCTCACTCAGGACCAAGACTCCAGGCATCCAACTACATGCAACCCAGAAAACTCCTTCCTAGGTGTTATGGGCTGGACCCCCGCCCCGCCCCCAAATTCATATCTTGAGGTCCTAACCCCCAGTACCTGAGAATGTGATTGTACTTGGAGACAGGGCCTTTAAAGAGGTGATAAAGTTACCATGAGGTCATAAAGGTGGGCCCTAATCCAATCTGACTGATGTCTGTAAGAGAAGAGGAGGTGAGGACACAGATGCACACAGCGGGAAGACCAAGGGAAGACACAGAGAGGAGACGGCCATCGACAAGCCAAGGAGAGAGGCCTCAGCAGAAACCAACCCTGCCCACACCTTGATCTCAGGCTTCTGGCCTCCAGAGGTGTGAGAAAATAAATGTCTATTGTTTAAGGCAAACAGTCTGTGGTACTTTGTGTGGCCGCCCAAGCAGACTAGGATATCAGTCTAGTTCATCATCACGTTGACCAGAGGGTTCTGCTCCCAAAGTAAAGAGTCAGTCCCTGAGATGACCGTCCCCAAGCTCATCCTATGCTCCCCGGCCACCTGTCCCAAGGCCTGGAACCTTTTCTGCCTAGAAGGGTCTTCATTGGATTCTTCACCTTCTGTCACCTCCCTCTCCTTCTGATTTAAGTGCAGGGGAGCCAAAATGGCCCCAAGCAGCCGTGGTCGCCACAGCCTTGGTCCACGGTGCAGCGGCACACTCTCCCTCTGTTTCTGGCCCTACTTCCTGGCCCCGTCCTGCAGGGAAATGGGCTGCCCTGTGGGGCAGTGAGCACCCTGCCATCTAAGGTGAGGAGCCAGGGGTGTGAGGAGGAGGAGGAGCTGAGCTCCAGGGGGCAGGAGGGATTTGGGGCCAACCCCACCTCTGATCTCCGGACCCCTGGCAAGATCCCTGACCTCCCCACACGCGGTGTGGTCTTCACGCAATAGGGTTGCAGCAGGCTGAGATCATGAAACAGGGTTCCACTCGTGGCGATACCCCCCCCAACCTCTGGCTGATTCCTTCCCCTCTCAAGCCTCAGTTTCCTCTCTGTAGCGAGGAGGGTGTGAGATGGGCTCTGTGACCTGGGGGACTAGCCCACAGAGACCAGAAGTCCCCACACATTTTCTTCCTTCATTTGGCTGCTGAGATTGATGGGGGACACCCTGGGGGAAGGGAAGAGCATGCGGAGTGCCACGGGGCCGCACGTCCTGACCTGGAAACCTGCGCAGGGGTTCAGGGGTGCGGATGCAGGCGGTGAGGAAGACTTAAACACAGAGCAGTTCCTGACAGAGGGTTAAGTCAAGATCACCCGGAGAGCCTCCCAGAGGAGAAGGAGCTCTGACCCCAGCACTGACCGCCTCTCCCTTCAGTGAGGGCTGAGGTGGGGCCCAGACCAGAGATGACCTCTGTCCCCAGGAACTGGGCTCGGGGCCCCACCCACCACTCTGAGTCACCCAACAGACTCCAGAGGGACTAGCCGGCCCCTCCTATGCCCTCCCCTGGTGGGCCTGAAATAGGAGAGGCTGGCCTTTCCCAGAAATGGCCTCACCTCGAATACACCACCCGCTCCGTATTTTGAGAGGCCAGCCCCTCACCGGAGGCAGTCCTGAAGTCAGCAGCCCCTCCTGTGGGGGGAGGGGGCAGGGGGGCATCAGGGATGTGCCTCAGCTGTCCCCTCCACCGAAGCCCGCTAGGTACCTGCCACCGGGCTCTACACTCCTGCATCACCATGGGCAACACCCCCCATCCGGAGAGACAGGGCCGGCATGAGCTGGACTGTCCAGTGGTGAGAAGTGGGGGCGAGCAAGCAGACACTCACCCAAGCCCAGTGGGACCCAGGTGCCACCACAGGCCCAGACGCCCGGGACAGGCCCCCGGGGACGACGGCCAGCCGAGGACGCCATAGTGGTTAGCACCGGGGTTCCAGCTCTGCTCTTTACTAGCAAGGCAACCTTGGGCAGGTCACCTAACCCCTCTGCGCCCCAGTCCCCCATGCAGGCATAACAACAGTGCCCACCTCACAGCGCGGCTACACGCGTTAAGTGCTTGCTATCAAGTGCTTGCATCGTGACCAGCGTGTGGCAAAGCCCAAGCTGGCTCCCAGGACGAAGGGGCCTCCTCCCTTAGCCCTGTCGGCAGACCCCCGAGATCACGGTCACTCCTGACGTGGCGGAGACTCACCAGGAAACACAGCAGGCGGCCCCTCTGCAGCTCCTGCTCCCCAAAAGGTGCTCAAAATGATCCGTCAACAGCAGAATAAACTGAGGCCCCAAGAGGATGGCATCTTGGCAGAGGATTTTAACCCAGGTAGTTTGGCTCCAGAGGCCACAGTCTTAACCACTGTACAAACTGCCTCTCATGAAAATTGCTACAGTAGCCCAGTGACGTGGGTACTGTCACCCTCCCAAGTTTGTAGATGAGGATACGAAGAGCACAGAAAGGTGAAATCATTTGACCAAGGTCACACAGCTGCGGGGCCGAGACCTGCAGCATGGACCGGGCAGCTGGGCTCTAAAACACACGTGCTCACGCCCTGCACTCCAGCACCACGAGGTCAGCCTGCCTCTCCTGGTCCAGGACCTCCCCGGAGTGTAGGCAGGGCTGCCTCAGGCACCACATCACACCCCAAAGGTCATCCCCCAGCCCAAGGACAGCTCCAGTGAACGGCCAAGCCCGCTCCCAGGCTCCCGCGTGAGCCATCTCCCGAGCACCCCAGAGTCTTGGGGGTTAGAAGCCCTTATCCTAGCTAGCATGTGGGGAACCTGGGGCACCGTGACTTGTCCACAACTAGGGAGACAGACACAGGCCTCCTGCTTCCTTCTCTTGACCAGAGAATTAGCCAGAAGAAAATGTATTTACCTCTGGGCCCCAGAATCTAGAGCTTTCCGGAAGTGCTCCAGCCAGGAGAAGCAAATGGGGAAAATCCCTGCTCCCGCCCCAGGGCCACCCGGGCTGGCTCTCCTGTCCCTGTGGAGGATGCAGCCCTGTGACGGTGGGGAGTACACAGTGGGATAGGTGGGGTCTGCCCCGGTGACCACCCCAGTCCACCAGCTCCGGGCTCAGGCCAGCCAGGCCAGGGAAGAGGATGGCTGGGCTGTGAGCTGCTCCCCCTGCCTTCCCTTCCCACCCTCTGGCGCAGGACCAGCGTCTCAGCCTCCAGACAGGAGCCCCTCTGTCCCTACAGGATGAGCTGACCTTGAACTAGCCAAAAGTTCCCACTGGTTCCATCCCCCTGCCTGGGCGAGCAGATGGGAGGAGAAAGGAGGGCAGGCAAAGGGGTGGGAGAGGAGCCCAGGGTACCACCTTCCTGCTCAGTCCACCCGCTTCCTTCCCTCATAGCTGACTGTGTCCCAAGCCCCATCCTTCCCAGAGCCCCTCCTTTCCCCTTAATTATTTTACCTTTTGTTTGCCTGGCATTTTATAGTTTACTAAATGTTTTTACATTTATCATCTCATTGAATCCACACCAGGGAGAGATGGAGAGACACTGAAAACTCCTTCCAACTGCCAAGTGTTCTTGTTAAAAATGCAAACATCCCCAGCACGATGAACAATTAGGCTGGCAGCCACCGGTACCTCAGGACTGATTCATTTCATCCTCTGCCTCTTTCCCAGCTACGGGGCACAAGGGGATATGGTCGGGGCGAGGGGAAGAGTGCTTTCAGGGGCAGCCTCAGTGCAGTAGGGAGGGCCCTGGCGGAGCATCTGGGCCTCTGGAGGGGTGCGGGGAGAAGTGCGAAAACCAGGTAGGTACGAGGACAACCTCACTATTAACACACTACACAGGTACTTCTTCCATCCAACTCTAAACTCTAGCTCAAGCATCGCCCTCACCACACTCCCTGTGAACTCCATCGCTCATTCTGGTGTTTCCAAGGTCAGAGGGAGAATCTTTATGCAGGAAAAGGGCTAAAAGACTTTCAGGGTAGAGTCCACAAATCCGAAACCTTGGGGATGGAGGAAGGAGGCAGGGTGTGGGCCCTTGGTCTACCTAACCCAGCTCTGCCACGTGGCCCAGGGTCCCCACCCCAGAATCAGCTTCAGCTGGGAAGAGAAGCACAGAGGCTTCTCTTCACAGAGGCACAGAGGAACAGAAGCACGGAGGATGAAAGGACGCATCCTGGTCGTGGGGGTAAATCAAGAGACGCTTCCTTCTGGGGGGTGGGTCTCAGCTACCCCGGCTGAAAACTGAAGGGGGGGGGGGCAACAGTCCCCAGGCCCTCCCAGTTCCCACATAGTACGGTCCCGGGACCAAATCAGGGGAACAAGCCTGTGGCCAGACTCCAGACGGGGCGTCTCAAAAGTTCCCGAGCTCCAGACATGCTCACTTTCAGAGGCCCCGCCCTGCCTCCCATCACACATATTCAAAGGAACCACGTAAATCAAGAGAACGCACATATAATTCTCAAGAGTTGAACTGAGTTGTGGATGACCATTTGATATAATGTTAGGTTTTGTTGCTAAATTAAACACGTATTAATTTCAATTCTGCTGCTTTCTTTTCGAATTTTGGAGCCTACCAGTTTGTTTTCAGCTCACAAACATTTTCGTTGGCTGTTCATGAAAGCTTGTGGGCCCTAAATGCTGTGTCTACATTCCTAGTTCTCTGACCCCAGAGAACTGAGGCAGCAAGCCTGGAGAAATCCAACAACAGGGTTAAAAGAAATCTAACAAATGCTGTGTTCGCAGCACAGGGGGGTATCTCAAGCTCCATGCAAGGCCACCTCCTCCAAGGAGCCCTCCCAGCCCACTCCTGCCCTCAAGAATCCCTCCCCTGCCAGTCTCAGAGCATTCGCTGCCTATGGGACTCCTTCAGCACCAAGGATACACCATTGTATGGCTGCTTTGCTGCATTCTTTAGCTCATTCAGGTTTTGTTTTCTCTTCCCCAACTGAACTGCGAGCTCTCAGAGGTGCCCTGGACTTCTCTCCTGCACCCCCTCCCTCTGAACCCTGTATGGTGTCGTAGCAAACCAAGATAGGTGAGGCCATGTGAGTGGGGGCTGGGCAGTCACAGAGGGGCTAGAAGCCACTGGTCCCACCTACCCTCCATGCCATCATCTCGATGACCATTGAAGTTGTCATAGGAATCCCAGCGGATGAGGGGGTCAGAGGTGTTATAGTCCACAGACACGCTTGGCCCGTTCTCCAGGTGTTCCATGCCTTAAAAAGTGGGAAAGGCAGAGACAACAGTGAAGAGAAAGAAAAAACACATCAGCAGCTGGAAAAACAGAGGAAGCCAACAAGCTCCCCAAGGATGCTCCCTAAGGGACTTCTCATTTTCTTGACCATGGCAGGGCGGGACCAGTGGCTTAAGTTGGATGGAGAACCCAGGAGTCTGGTTTCCTGCATTCTTGAAAAGGTTCACACCAGGTCATGAAGGTAAATCAGGACAGCAGCACTGAGCAACGAAGACCCTTTAGAAGAAAGCTGGGGGACCCTCTGGTTGGGTGACTGCCTCTTTCTCTTCTGTGTCCCAGGGGCCCCTGGGGCAGTGCCAAGAGTCCAAAGAGTCTGGCCCTGGAGTCAGCGGGGAGTGCAGGAGAGGCCTGTGATGGGCTGCACAGGGTCAGGGACAGCAGGCAAATCACAGCCTTGACATGGAGAGGACAGAGGTCATCCCAGCCATCCCCCTGCCCTTCCACTTAAGATGCTCTCAACTCCAGGCAGAAATCTGAGGAGTGCGACACATCTCTCCTACACATCCAGAGAAAGCTCAGGATGCAGACAGCACAAGCTACAAGTCAGGCCTTCTGGGGTGAGTTACCTTCCTGACCCAGCAGTCCTTTCTTTAATCTACCCACAGTCCCTCTGTCTGTAACCTGACTTCATCTCTTCCCATTCTGTTCCCAAATAAGATGGAGAACAACTGGTCTCCACATATAACCAGTCTAAAGGCTTAAAGGCTATTATTAAATTGGCCTTCTCATCTTCAGGTTGAATCACCTCAGTTCTCATAAATACTTATCGTCCATCCAGCATCTTTGAGTGTCCCCTTGGCCACTCCCTCCATCCACCACAGCCCTCAGTCTCTGAATATAATAGGATAATGACCTAACAGGGCCAGAATAGTTTAACCAACCCAGCGCCTCTCTGTCTACTTTTTTACTTTTTTATTATCCAGAGATCAAGTCACCGGTTCATGTTTAGCTGGGGGTCCACTATGATACCCAGATCCTTTACTGCAGGCCTGCCTCTCAACCACAGGTAACTTGATATTTGCAGAGCAGATCAGTGGGAAAATGGTGGAGGTGAGTTGAGATGGGGCAGGGCAGGATGGAGGGAAGGGAGTGAATCAATGGATTCTAACTTGGCTTTTACCTTGAATTTTCTCTGGTCCATAAGAAAATACAAATTCAACTTTGCCATATTCTGGAAATCGATCATCTGAAAAAGGAGAAAGAAAAACAAAAATGGGCAAATGATTCCCAAAAAAGGACTCCACAAAAAGTTTTCTTCTAAAAAAACTTTAAAGTAATATATGTATACATGGCTAATAATATAAGTGGTATATATAATGACATTAAGTCTCCAGCCCACCCTAGCCCTGTCTCACCTGCCTGAGGTAACCGTTTCTTACCATTTCTATTTCTTGTTCTATGAGCAGTTACGTCTAAGACTGTAAATAATAGGCACAGTTTTTATGCCACTATTTCTAGACATACCGGTTTTAAATCATCTTCATTGATTCACCACTATGAAGATGAATAATTTGGATCACTTGTCGTATTCCCACCTCCTTTCTTGAATCCGGTTGTTTATTATTATTATTACTATTACTCCTGTTATTGTTATTGTTAATTCACCCTTCTGATTACCTCTGAAACTTTAAATACTACGACTAAGCTTTGGCTATGTCTTGATCTGTCCCTTTTCGATGGTGTCCTGACTCCCTCCATGTCGGAGGTGGAGATTCGTGCCCCTCCCTTCTCCCACCGCTCCACAACCCTACATTTATTTTGTCAGCTATTCCTTTATTTTCCTTGTTAAGACTGATAATGTTTACATTCTCTTCTGCAATTACAGCAGCATCTTCTGCTTCTGCTCTCCTGGTTCTGGTGCAGGGAAAGCTCATCATGGAAACATCCTTCTCCTTCATGAGCCAGACCACACTGGGGGACCAGGCCCCTCCTCCTCAGAGCCCCAACCCCACGCTCTGATCTCTGCTTGAGCCAATGTGGACACAGATCACTATCCACTGCTTGTAGGAAGGGACAACCACAGCAGGGGTGGTGTCCACTACCTGGAGCACCCGTCATGCCTGTGCCTGTCTCCATCACCACAAGCATCACTTCATAGTATCATGTTTGTGTGTCTCTTTCTCCCATAAGACTGTGAACTCCCTGAGGGTAGGGCCTGACTTCTTTCTCTTTGTATCACCGGGGTCTAGCACATGCCTGGCACATACAGACACACAGTGATGCTGGTGGACTTACAGATGGACAGATGGATGGATGGGTGGATGGATGTGGATATGTCCCAGGCCTGAATGTAATAAAGATAAAACCTTAAACAGATAGAGGAAGGAGCAAAGGGAGACAGCTCCTGGACCACCTCCCCTTTCTCTAGGAAAATGGTCACCTTTCATGGCTGCCACAGACCCTCCACTATTGCTCCCCTATCCTGCGGTATAATTATTCCTTGCTAGGTCTGCCTCTCTACTCAACAAGCCCACCTTTGAAGGCATCGTCAAGGTCCTCCTTCCCAAAGACAACCCCCAGGTCATGGATGGCGCAGGTGTGGAACTGCACACGGAAGATGACGTCACGGGCTGGGCTCCGGAACTTCTTGTGGTAGCATTTCAGCTGGGTGGGGAAGAGCAGAGCGAATCAGGGGCCCGAAGGTGGGAAGTCAGTCCCAGGGGGCCTCCTTATCAGCTCCACGACTAGGCCCCAAACCCAGTGAGGACGAGGTCACCAACCCCAAACAGGATCTCAGAGCTCACTGGGGAAACTTCTAGAACAGAAGAGAGTTGAAAGTCAATCTTGCCCTGTGGGGACAAAACTATCCTCCCAAGAAGTGCCTGTACACCAGTCAGAATGGAGAAAGTAGGAGTGGATTTAAACTGCAGGAGGAAGTAGTGAAGTTGGAATTGAAGGAGTCCTTGTCACCAGCAGGAAGCCCGGAGGTAACAGCTCACGCAAAGACATGTGTCCCTGGAGATGCTCTAGAACAAGAGGCAAGCCTGGGGGAAGGCACATCCAACTCCGAGGCAGGGGATGGACAAGGTTGGAAGGCCTTGCAGGGCTCCTGAGAGCCAACGACCCCAAGGATGGTGGCCCACCAGGAGTGACACTCTTGTCCAGAAAGGCAGAAGGGAAGGAGGAAGAGAAAAGGAAGAAAAAATAAACGGTGGTGGGGTGCTTGAGACAGAAGGGCAACTCACCAAGATGTCTCCCTTCAAGAGCAGCCCAGGCTCGATGGTGATGCAGATGCTCGTCTGGCTGTCTCCTTGGACGTTGCTATGGGAGCGAGGCGGGCAGAGGGAGAGAGGGCTGCTGAGGGGGCGGGGCAGTGCGCTTTCTCCCAGCTGCCCCTCTGCCAGGGGACTACTGGGAAAGCTCACTGACCCATCCCTCGGCCCTCTCCTAGAAGTCTTCCTAGAAAAGGTTCTAGGCAGCCCCCCAACCCCTGCCCCTGGTCCTCAGCCTCGGACCTCCAGCATCTCTGGCCTCTCATTCCTGTGGAATACCTACTAGATGCCAGATGTGTAAACAGGTTGCATGGCCTGGTAGATCCGGAGAAATGGCCGACACCCTGTAAGGGAGGGGTGGTGTTAGGAAAGACAGCAGAAAGAGTGGGAGGAGGAAGAGGGAGAGGAGAGATGAAGGAAGGGAGGACCAACCAGGAGAAGAAAAGGTAAGAGGGGGAAGGAGAAGAAGAAGGAGAAATGGAAAAAGAAAGAGGAAGAAATGCTAACTGTTCATTTAAAAAGCATTTTGAGTTTACAAACACACTGCACCATCCAATATGACCTGCCTGCAGGCAGTGCAAGTATCAAACCCATTTTACAGATGAATCAACTGGGGAGAAAAGAAATAGGAAGCGGTACAGTTGAGACTCCAAGCCTGACTCTGCAGCTAGCCCGCATTTTCACCTCCCAAGGCTGCCTCCTAAGAGAAAGAGATGGAAGACAGGAGGGGAATGGAAGCCAGAGTGTTCAGGCAGCTACCTCCTTTAGACTCGAAGTTGGGGATGCCGTGCATGATCACGTGATGCAGAAACAAGGGCTTGTTGTTCATTTTGATGGAGCCAGAGAGCAGGCCACTGAAATAATGCACGTACCTGGAGGAGGGAGAGGAGCAGCTTCAGCCAGGGAAGCCTGTGCTGGAGCAGAGCCATCCCGTTCTCTTTTCCCCCAGAACACTGCCCTAGGTCACCCCGCCAACTCCCCCCGCAACCCCCAGGCCTCCTGGCAGCTGGGGTCTCCACCCTTGCTGCGTAGCCCCAGGTAGGGAGGGTACTACCACACCTGGAGTGGAGTCCGGCCAAACCTCCCACTTGGGGTTCTCTGGCGCCCCCTGGTGGTCAATGTGACCATCTCTTTCCTGCTTCACTCCCAGCCCAGGATTCTCCTGCTGGACCAAATTTCCGCCCACACATCCGTGACAAGCATCATTTAGCTGTCCACTTCCGCACAAGGCAGGGTGGTCAACCATCAAACAGCTCTGGCACCTTTACAGAGAGCCCAAACCAAGCTTACATTTGTACCCACAGGCCCCAGTTCTGCCCCCACAGACCCACCAGTCACATGACAATCCAGCAGATACTAAGAGCTCAGTAATTCTAGTCCTTCACTTTTTTATATCATGCTGAAGTGTACAAAGTTCGTCTATATCATTTCATTTGATATTGGAGGACATAGGGTCAACATCCCCCAATTCCCTTAACAAAGATCTCATTGGAAGAATGCAGTAAGTAAGCCATCCCCACTCTAGAAGAGAGGGAAAATTAGGTCCAGAAAGGGTCATTAGCCTCCCAAAGACACACAGCAAAAGCACACAAAGTGGGAGGGGAGCAGATGGGAGGAGAAAGGAAGTAATGTGACTCCAATGCGTCTACTAGCAGGAGAGGCCAATCCTTTTTGGTTGGTGGGTCCTCCTTTTCTGATTGGCCAGAGGATGCCAAGCTGGGTCAGCTGGACCAATCAGAATGCATTCTGATTTGAGGCGAGTGAGGCCAGAATCCTCAGGACCATGACAATGGTCCCATCCTGTCTCTTGGCTCTTTGGCCCGCCTCCAGGTCTGTGGGCCTCTGTCCCTGGGCTGGGGTGGGGCCACCTTGGACTATCCCAGCAAGATAACCTGATGGGCAGCACCAGCTCCTATTCCGGCCTCTGCCCAGCCCCCAGCCCCGTTGCTCACACCGGAAACCTGGAATGGCAGGTTCCTATCAGATCTTCTGATCATGCCAACAGGATATCTCTGTGTGCTGAGGACAATGAGCCCAAGGGGTGGGGTGACAATGAATGGGGGAGCTGCAGGCAAAGCCCCTCCCTCCCTCTCTCCCTGACTGCCTCTCCTCCAGCTACTCCAATCCCTGCAGGCGACACTGACAGGAAGGCGGGAAAGTGGCAATGAATCCCACTTTCCCAGTGGCTGCACTTCCACGTTTGGGCACAGACAGAATTACCCACCGATGAGATGCAATTGCAGATATGAGTTGCAAGGCAGATACAGATAATGTAAACACACACACACCACCCGATGGCATGCTATGTAAGCACACACTGAGCACAGTGGGATCCCTGCACCATCCCATTCCTGAGAAGTAACACTAAGCCCCGTTCTGCAGACTTTCAGCTCCAGAGACGCGACTGCTCTGCCCACTCTCTCCAAGCCACGCTGTGCCACTGTAACATCATGCTCCTCTATCTCAATCTCTTACTTTTCAAGGTCAAGGGCCAGACTCATGACCAAGGCCGCCAGCCATACGTAGTAAGCCATGATCTTGAACAATCGTTCTTTCCTCCCTGAGACTTCTTCCCTGGGAAGACTCTCACTGATCCACAGCAGCTGCGTCTGGCAGCCTAGTCAGAACTTTCTGCACATAAAGACATTCCATTTCTGATCTCTGACCCAGAGGCTGGCTACCAGCTGTCCTGTGCCAGTTGTAAGGCTCTGAGGTTGCCTGAGGACTCACTCACTTCTGCTTGGGCTTCCTGCTACAGTGGTGGAAACAGTCCCCAGCGGTGCCAGCACACGTTTAGCCAGGCAAGGTGGGGGTGATGGGGTGTGAGTTGGGGACCCCCAGCATGGAGAGGCTGGAAGGCTCCAGGACCTGAACCAAGGGGTCCTGCTTGCCGGGTCAGTGTTCCAAGGAGGTAGAAAAGTCAATGAGGCATTGTGGCCTTTACACTTGCTGTTCCCTCTGCCTGGACCCTTTACCCCAGACCTTCACTCAGATGCTTCCTTCTCCCTTCTCAGACCTCACCTAACATGCCATCTTCTCAGAAAGGTCAGTCCGTTGGAATCAGCCCCTCATGTCCACCCCGTCATCCTCTAGCCCGTCATGTTCTATTTTGTTTCTTTTCCCCATCAAAGCATGTCTCACTGTCTGAAATGACCTTGATGGTTAATTACTTGTATAATGTCCATCCTTCTCAATAGAATATCAGCTCACTAAGGGCAAAAGACTTTGTCCTGTTCAGCTAGATACCTCCAGCCCTTGGAACATACTAGAGTACCTAAAATTTGCCAAATGAATGAAGGATTCCATCCCTGTCCTGCTTCCTGCCTGGGCTGTTGTGGACCACATGGTTGAGAGCCCTCAGAGAAGAAGGTGAACCTTATGATGAGCATCCGTGACCTCCTCGGGGCAGGAGGCAGTGACATCAGTCTCCTGTAGACCCACCCAAACTCGGAAGCAACCTTGCTGCCAGGACCAAGTACGGCACTGCCTTCTTATATGAGCTGCCTTCTTGCACCTCCCGCCCACCGATGGCCCCGCTGCTCTCTGGCACCAACCTCAGCAGCCAATTGCTGTGCCCTCCTGTGGGCACACACAGCTGCCCACGGGTTCACCCATGTCCCTGAGCTCACCCCCCTCCAGGCTGGCATCTGAACATCCTTGCTTGGTACACCCCCACCCAGGCACGCTGCTCCATCCCTCAAGGGTACACGAGGCTAGTTCCCACGTATAGCAAGCAGGCACGCGCACACACACACACATGCACTGGGCCGAGAGCCCTGGAGACCTACCTTCTCTGGGATGGCTGGCCAATGGGTACAATCTTATCCTCATAGAACCTCTTCATTGCAAACCGGTCCAGGGCCTGGTCGGCACTGTGGCGAGCGACAGGTGGTCTGCAGAGCCAACTTTCACGAGACCCTTGTTCCCCCACCCTTGCTCCCCAGACCTGCAGAGTCCTCCGGTCACTCTGTCCTGAGATGCCTTCAGGAAAGGACTGCCTCAGCATCTCTCCATCCTGTGTGCTTCACTACTTAGCACAGGGGCCTTGGAGCTAGGTAGCCTGGGAGCCCATCTCAAGTCCACCACTGACTAACTAGTCTTGCATCTTGGGGCAGGTTACTTAATCTTCCTGAACCTGATCTTCCTTTCCTGTCAAATGAGGTGATAACTGTGCCTTTCTCGAAGGTTGATGTGGCAATTAAGTGAGATAACATCTATGAACAGCTTGGCACATGTAGGCACACAGTAGATGCACAGGAAATGTTGACCATTAAGCAAAGACTAAGCTGGGTCGGGTTTCTTAAAGTCATAAAATTACTCTCCTATTGCAAGCCCTTCATAAAACATTCTACCCACCCTCAAAGAGGTCACTTTGTTATCTTTTTTTTTTTTTTGGTTGCCTCAGGTCTTAGTTGTGGTACATGGGATCTTCTTTGAGGCATGCGGGATCTTGTTGTGGCATTCAAGTTCCTCTCAAGTTGTGGCATGTGGGTTTTCTCTCTCTAGTTGTGGCATGCAGGCTTCTCTCTAGTTGTGGTGCGTGGGTTCCAGAGCGCATGGGCTCTGAAGTTTGTGGCATACAGGCTCTCTTGTTGAGGCGCGCAAGCTCAGTAATTGTGGTGCGAGGGCTTAGTTGCCCCACGGCACGTGGGATCTTAGCTTCCCAACCAGGGATCGAACCCATGTCCCCTGCATTGCAGGACGGGTTCTTTACCACTGGACCACCAGGGAAGTCCCAAAGCGATCATTTTTTAAAGGGACAGATTACATAGGTTCCTCTGTTCTTGACTCTCCAACAATGTCCCACCCCTCTCAGAATAAACCCCAAAGTCCTTATCAAAGGCTACAAGGTCCCCAGGCTCTGACGCCTCCCAGCTTCACTTCCTGCTCTTTGTCCCCTCACTCACTCGGCTCCAAACATGCCAGCCGGGCGAATTCCCACTGCTGGCCTTTGTCCTTCCCTCTTTTCTGCCTGGAATGTCCCCTGCCGCCACCACCCCCCAGACTGTATAGGACACAGTCCTTGCCCCACTTCTCGCCACTTAATTCCAGTCTCTGCTCAAATATCACGTCCTCAAGAGGCCTCCCCTCCCCACCGTCTTGCTCCAGTCTCCGTTCTTCAAAGGACTAAGTACCTGCTCTTACTGATGTGTTTGTTTACCTATTTAACATTCATGAGGGCAGTAGCCTGGCTTTGCCCACTGCTCTATTCCCAGCACCTGGAGCAGCCTGCACAGTAGCTGTTCCACAGCCACTGGAAAATGACTAAATGAATGGAGGAATTCCCCTGCCTCTCTGCAAATCCAAATCAGGAGGAGACTCATCCACTGTTATCTCCTAGTCTTGCTGCAGAACACCTAAGTGGGGAGATGCCCCTGCTGGCCAGAGTCAGGGGAATGGATGAGAAAACATCTAGATGGTTCTGCTGGACGCAGACGTGCTCCCACATTTCTTCGTGGCTCCCTCCCTGCTCATTCAGGTAAACAGAAGGCAGTTTGACAAGGGAAAGTGGCCCCAGGAAGACAGGGTGTCCATGCATGGGCCTGCCTCTCATGGCTGCCCGCCTCCGGGGCCCCGGATAGAGAGACGATTCTCTCCTCTCTCCTGCTCTCTGCCCAAGGGCCCCTGCCTGAGAGCTGAGGGCAGGGACCTCCTCCTTTCCAGGGGCTCCTCACCCTGTCTTCAGCACCACTCAGCTCCTCTGTCCTTATCTTCCAACCCCAAGCAAGGGAGAGGCCCTGGGGTGGGGGTGGGATGGGAGTCTTGCTGTCAATATTCAGAGAATAGGAGGCTCGGAGCCCGCTTACCTGGCAGAAATGTTGCTGTAGTGCATGTAAGCCGCAATCACAACGCCTATCCTGCCTCGGTTTCCCTGAAAGAGTGCCGAACACAAAAGCCTTTACTTCCAAGGCTGGCCTTCATGCCCCACAGCCCATCCAGAAGCCTTGAAGAAAAGGGGGTCAGGGGCTGGAGAGGGGGTGGGATTCTCAGGGAGAAAAGGAGGAGGGAGGAAGCAGGTGGGGGCTGAGTCTCAAAAAGAAGAAGCACAGCTGGTCCTCCCCCACACCTGAGTGACCCACAGGCTGGTACCCTCGCTTCCTGGGGGTGCCCCCTGGACAGAGTCTACCAACCCCAAGAAGAAGAGTACACACGAACTTGCACGCTCACGCAATCCAGTGATACGGGCAGGTACATACACTCATCCAAGGATACACTCATGCTTGGGCACGAACACACACACACACACACATCCTGCAGCCCCGGCTCTGACCTTGTTGTGCAGAACGACGACATTGTGGGGGTCTGCATTGAGCCAAGTGTCCATGGCCTTGCAGACACTGCAGATCTTCTCCAGGGCTGGGGTGTGGAGGTCGGGCCAGCCAAATTCCAGGACCTGCGGCCCAAGCCATGAGTGAGAAGTGACAGAAGCCGGGAGAGTCACTGGAGGGCGGGGGAACACGCCATGTGCCAGTACCGGGGCAGGGCCACCAGCAGCAGGGCCTCAGTTCCTGCCCTGCCCATCAACCCCGCTGGGAGGCAGGGGTGTGGAGGCAAAGGACACTGATCCGGGACTAGAGATCCTTGGTTCTGACGCTGGCTCCCTGTGGGGCCTCAGGCCCGTCACAACCCTTTCCCCAGCCCCAGTCTCTCATATGTGCGTGAAGCAGGGGCTTAGAGTCGAGGTCCCTTCCACGTGACTTTGACCTTAAAACGTGCTGGGAGCCCCCGGCATTGCCCCCAAGCTCTCCTCCCACAGATGATCCCGAGGCCTGGCAAAGGGAGAAAGAAGGAAAGATGAAGGCTGCTCACAGCTCTTTCCCAGGCCCCGAACACACACACCATGAAGTTTGCAGGCCAGCAGAAAGAGGCCTGAGGGGCAGAGAGCGGATCTGAATAGCAGTCACCAGCCTCCTTCACACGTTTCTTAACTCACAGAACTTTAAAGTAAAAAAAAAAAAAAGGTGTGCTCGGAAGGGCCCAGAGAGCACACCTAATCCAGCCTGTCCACTTTCAGAGGTGGAAACTGAGGCCTGGAGAAGTCTGCCACCCACCCAAGCGATAGGTAACCAGAATCCAAGGGCCAGAGCAGACAAGCACGCAAAGCTCCCCACACAGCGCACTGAACAGCAAGTGAAAGACAGCTGACTATAGGAAGGCCTGTGTTGGTGATTCCCAGCCAGCTTAAATGCAGAATACTTTTTTTTTTTTAATTTTATTTATTTATTATTTTTGGGGGGGTCAGAATACTTTTCAATAAGACTAAATATCTCACAGCTCCAGCCCCAACCCACAGACCCTGTGTGACCACAAGGGGCAGACCTGGGTGGAAATCACCGTATTGAGCTTTGCTTTCTGTAATTCGTGTTACAGAAAAACTAAATATATTATTTTCTATTTTCAAAATAGTAGACGGCATTATAACTTTGAATAGACTTCGCAAACTGTCAGCACTTTTCCCCAAGATTATAATGTGGGAGCCTCGGAGGAAGGGAGCCTACCTGTTCCCTCTTTTCAGGCAGGGAGAATTCCTGCCACCCCCAAACAGCCATGGGCTCACCTTGGCGTGGAGCTTTGTGATGTCAGATCTCCGCTCAGAGAGGTTGAAAAGCTGGGAAGAAAGAGGAAAAGGAAGACACTGTAAGAAGCCTGGCCCTTTTGCTCCTTCTCTCTCCTTCTCTCTTTCTCTCTCTTTTTTCCCTGCTGGAAATTCTACCCAAGCATGAGCATACGTAGAGTCTCACACCAGACACACACAGACCTACAGGAACTCAACTACAGGTTCTCAGGATAAAGAAGGGGAGAGAGAGACAAGTATGTAGACACCCAGCCACTCTCCTGGATGAGCGGACGTCCTGAACTGAAGATGAGAAGGGGACGGAGCCTGTCTTGGGTCCCACGTGCCACCCCCAAGGTGGGCATCTCTCCACACTGAATGGAAATCCATTAGTGTCAAGCTATAAGCATCTGGCCATCTCCGATTTCCATCTCACATGTCGACTTTAGAAGCTCACCCCCATGAAGATGCAACTGCTCTGTGGATGGACACCCTCCATCGGAGGGTACAAACCGTGCTGGGTGGGTCTTCTTCGAACCTTGACACTCCTCTTCCAGGAGACACCCCCTGACACCTGATCACATCCCACGGGAATCCCCCAATCTCTGAATTCCTGTCTCCATCTCTGTAGGAGGCAGGCAGAACGCCCCTCATCCACCTCATGGCCTGGGAAACTCAAAGACCCCTGTGATGCCTTATGGGAAAGAAGAGGACCACAGGGTCTAAAACAGACAGGATAGAGCAGGGAGGTGGAGCAGTGACCCACAGAATCCTGAACTCCTGAAATCAGGCAGGATCTTAGATGGCTTCTGGTCCACTTGAACCCCATAAAGTAACACGCTTTATGCCGTTAACAACGGCTGCCGCTTGGGTGTCCGCAGACGGCCAGGCTGCACTAAGGACTTTACAACTAACAGCTGCCTTTATTCTCTCCACAACCATAGAAGTAGGTAGTGTTATTAGACCCATTTTACAGATGGGGATCCTAAAGCTTAGTGAGGCTAAGTGCCAAGATCAGATAGTTGGTAAGAGCAGAGCCAGCACAGAACTTCCTGATGTTTAAAGCCAGACTCTTAACAACTCCCAACACAGCTGATGGATGGGTCTGTGTAGAGGGCTGAATAGTATCCCACAAAAATTCATGTCCACCTGGAACTTCAGAATGTGACCTTATTTGGAAATAGGTCCTTTGCTGATGTAAGTAGTCAAGGATCTGGCGATGAGATCATCCTGGATTCAGGGTGGGCCCCAAATCCAATAACTGGTGTCCTTATAAGAAGAGGAGAGGACACACAGACACAGGAAAGAAGGAAGGTCATATGATGACAGAGGCAGAGATTGGACTAAGGCCACTACAAGCCAAGGAGCCACCAGAAGCTAGGAAGAGGCAAGGCAGGGTCCTCCCCTTCGGGATTCAGGGGGAGCACCACCTCACTGACATCTAGATTTGGACTTCTAGCTTTCAGAACCGTGAAAAACATTAATTTTGTTGTTTTAAGCCACCTAATTGGTGGTAATTTGCCCTAGAGACCAAAAACAGTCCCTACACCCCGCCTGTGCTCAGGCATCCCTGGCAGCCCTTACAGTGGCACGTCTGGTCCATGGGTCCAGCCCACACATACCTCCCTGTAAAGCGGGCCTGAGCCCTCCTCTGGGGCCGGGACAGGTCCAATCCCCCAGGCCAGCCTTTCTGACGTTAGAGACCGCTGTGCGGCCGGGGGAACCGCCTCCACGTCAGCTAGGAGAGCCTCCTGAGCCAGGTACGCTCCCGGTGTCAGCAACACCAGGTCCCGCAAGACACACTCTGCCGCAGCTCTGTCCTAAGACTGCTCAGAGGCACCGACAGGGTGACAGCCCTGACCTTAGACAAACACCCCACCTCTCTGTGCTCTCGCAAAATCTGCTTCCTAGGGCTGTTGTGACGTTAAATGTGTGGAGAGGAGTTAGAACAGGGCCTGGTTCGACATAAGCGCTCAATAATACGAGCCTTTATTGTTATTCTCTCCTCTTGGTCAACATACATATGTACACACACACACACACAAACGCACACACACGCGCGCACATCCACACACAGGATTTGGCTCCAGATTCTGCATCCCAGCTGCAAAGACACTCTTAGAGTACAGTTGGGCTGGACAGTGAGTGAAGACTCAGGCCACGAGAGACGCCCAGGGCCAAGGACAGGTGAAGGGAGAGAAGAGGAAGAGCCGGCTCAGGGGCAGGCGGGCAAGACACCAGCAGGAGGAGGTGGCGAGCAGAAAGGACGGGGGCACTGGACCAGCGGGCAAGGAGCCCCGTCCTCACCAGGTAGTTGCCTCCATGTTTGGACTTGAGCATCTGGGCCACCTCGCGGAGGTTGCTCCGGAAGTTCTCCTCATTGGCTGTGCTGGGGAAGGAGACGGCAATGATCCTCTCTGTGACGTACACCAGGTCCAGCTCGCAGCTGTCCTCCGTGGTCCGGCTCACACTCATGTTTCTGGGGAGAGAGCAGGCAGAGCGGGGTCCAGATCACAATCCAGGCCCCCAGGACGTGGTCCAGGGCTCTGCACCCCCTACACCCAGGGGGCTTGGCTGCTCCCTGACCCAGAGCCAATGCCAGAGGCTTCCCCTGGCAAGGCCAGTGCAGCCCGCAAGGCCAGTCTGGGAGCGCCGGGGAGAACAGAGCTGGGCAAGCTGGCAAGGATCTCAGGCCATTTCAGAACCAAAGAGTGATGACACCAGTCCTAGGTGCTCATCAACCTGTCGGCATTGCCTTCAATCTGGGATCCCACAGGTCACAGCCAGGGCCGGGACCAGCCAGGGCCCAAGAGTCCAGCTCAGCCTCCTAACAAACCGCGGCCGCCTGGTCTGGCAGAAGTTTCTCGAAGGATCCCTGGACAGGATGGCTCCAAAAGAGGAAGGAGAGCCTGAACTAGGTGCTCTTGCATCCCGGAGCTGAGCCTCCTGCTGCCCTCCCCATGCTCGGAGCTGTGGAGTGGGCGGGGAGGCCCCTCAGGGGCAGGGGCAGCTCAGGTGACATGCTCACCTGGGCTCCAGGTAAAGCCAGACCACAGCACACATTCCAGCCCTCCCGGGAGGCAGGCTGACTCCTGCCCTTTGTTCCCTGGCTCTCTCCCCACCTCTGGCAGCTCCCACCGCCTCCCAGGGCTGCTTCCTGCCAGTGACCTCCCTGATTTCTAAGGGCCCAGGGAGCAGAGGGGGCTGCTGCAGTGGCTGGTGGTCCCCAGACATCCCAGCGCCATCCGAGCTTCTCAGAGAGGCGGGGAGCCCCCAGGCTCGGCGCTGGGTGGGGGGAGGTGAGGCTCACACCTTTACACCTCACCCAGCTGCTCTTCCAGAGAAGGGTCTAGGATGCCCACTGGGGAGCTGATGGGAAGGGGAAATGGGTCTGGGGATGCTGGCGCTCCACTCTGAAGCTCACCTGTAGCTTCTGGAGGCACCTCACAGCCTGCCCTTCCTATCCCATCACCAGCCTCCTAGTGTCCCGCTTCCCCTCTCTACCCAAGGTCGGCAACACTCACAGTTCATGCTGATAACCTCTCACTACTGTGGGGTACAGTTGGGACTGGAGGGGCAGCAGGAGGAATACCACGGGGTGTTTCAAAGTGATGGAGCGGCACTGGGGGTACAGCCCCAGGACACCAAGAAGCGGGGCAGAATCCAGATCTCCACCAGGGTTAGCTCCGAGCCCAAGTGTATAGACGGGGCTTTGAGATAGGGGAGCCAAGGGTGACATACAGCTTCTCCGTGGTGGCAATGACAGGGGCCAAGTGGCAGAGGGGCCAGTGCCCTGGGAGCCCACTCTGAATTTGGCCTCTGAATCTCAGTCATTCCTTGTCCTGCAGCCTTTGGGGGTGAGGCTCCTAATTAAGGCAGAACAGCACCACCACCTGGACGACCTCAGCATCGCACTCTGCACCCACCCACCCACCCCACAGTGATTCTCAGCTGTAGGAGAGGAGGGGATCCTCTAAAGGGCCCCTCCAGTCTCTGTGGACAGCTGGCAGCTGGGCTACAACCCACTGGGAGCTTCAGCTACACACCAGGCCCTCTCAGGCTGGGGCTCCGTATCCCTGGGACCAGATTCTCACTCATCTCAGGAGCCTCGGGGTGAAGGGGTGGCAGAGACAGAAGGGCCTAAGCCAGTAAACCAGAGAACCTGGGCCCAGGAAAAAGAGACTGCATGAGCAAAGCACTGAGTCCCCTGTGGATTCCCTTCCCCCAGCCCCCACCAGCCCAGCCAGATAGAGAACCTTCCTTTTACAAAGGACCCTCCAACATCAGAAAGCTCTGCCCGTGGAGAGGAACGGGATCTAGCACAGGCCTCGATGCCAGCCGGTCCTGAACACAAACCCAAGTGCTGCCTCCTGGTGGGACCTTTAACAAGTCGCCTCATCTCCCTGAGACTCAGCCTCTTCATCTGCCAAATGGGAATAAAATACTTACCTTGCAGGGATGTTGCAAGCACTAGATGAGATCATGCAGATTAATAAAGAATCCAGCTCAAGCACGAGCTTCAAGCTAGAAGTGAAAACATCACCATTTCCCAGTGGTATCTACCTGCATCCCCTCACTGTGGCTTCCATGTTTGCCCGTGCTCCCTACCAGAGGCTTTGTGACTTTGGTCTCAGAGACCTAAAGGCATGACTTGCTGAGAACACCCACAGTGACCTCACTGCCTGCACCACCACCACCCTCCCGCCCCTCATAGCCCAGGCATACCTGATGGGCTGGGGATGGGGTTGGACACTTGGTGTGAGTCTGGTGGAGCTCTGGGAAAGAGAGGAGAGAAGCAGCGTTAGGGAGGGGGCCAGCTGGACCGCAGGAGAGCAGCTGAGAGCTGTCCACGCGAGCAGCAGGGCCACAGGCAAACACAGATTCCCTTCTCCTGCCTCTGCCAACATTCCAGCCCAGGCACCCTAAAGCCCCAGCAATGCAGCAACTCAAAGCTAAAAGCAATCAGTGCCAAGCCCACGTGAGCGAGCCAGTGTGCCTGTGAGCCCCCAAGGGGAAGGGCTTTCCTTCCCTGGGCAAGGAAGAAATCCCAAATGCTGAGAAATGCACCACAACTGGGCTGGTGCCATCTGCGCTGAGTACACGCACAATAAAACAGTTACTAAGCTGATGGAAATACATTTCCCCTTGCTTTGCTGGACACTGGAATAGTAACCCCAAGTGGAGAATAGAGACTGCAAACATGAAAGAAGGAAAGGGGAGCTCTGGCACCCCTCTGTCCAGCTCTGAACATTTATCCTCTGACCACCAGCTGCCCACATGCCCCTCCTTTAAAACAGCAACACTGGGTCACTCAATCAAAAGTTTTGAGACAAGAAACAGCTTGGCATGGCGGGTACCAACCAGGGCTAGGCAGCAAATCACGCTCCTAAGGACCCACTGCCCATTGTCTGTTACCCCCCTCACCCGCTCCCGTCCCTAGGGTTGTCGACTCGTACAAAATTAGGCAAATGGACCAAGCTGGTGTTTAAAACATCCCAGTGCAACCCGATAGCACAGTGATGAAAGCACAGGATCAGAGTCCCACAGCATCGTGCTGGCCAGCCTTGCATTACTTAATGCTCTGAGCCTCTGTAATGTCATGAGTAAGATGGGACAATCCTTATGGGGTTGTTAGAAGATTAAAGGGAACTATGCATATAAGGCACTTAGATGTTCTTACCATTATTACATCAAGTACAATTAAAAGGGGAGTTAGAGATACAACCAAACATTCACCCCTAGAGAAAAGCAAAGCCCTGCATCACCAGCTGCCACCCATCCTCTCAGCCACCTCGCTCAATGCAGAATCAGTCGCCCAATCTGTACATTCCCAGGCCCAGCCAGAGCCCTCTGAGCCCACTGGCACCTTCCAAACATCCCTGAGCCTCCCCTAAATCGGCCTTTCCTGACCACCAAGTTGCATCCACCTCTTGGAAGAGACAGAGAGGAGAAACCGAGGCTACAGCGACTCACCCCCAAGTCCTGAGGACCGGCAGGATTCACCCCCAGGCTTCGGGCTGGACCTCTGAGGCCCCAAGGAGAGGAGCCCCTTTCAGCCCTCTCCAGGCCCCGCAGCGCCTACGAGGCGGGGGTGGGTGGGCTCTGCAGCCTGGCTCCCGGCTGAGCCCAAAGTCAGGGCAGCCCCGCTAAGAGGAGGGCTCTCCATCAAGCCTCCCGTAAGAGGGCTGCGGCCAGAGTCCCCTCTGCCTGGGCTGCCCGCCCAGCTCTGAACAGCTCAGCCTTAGAGGCAGCAGGAGGAGGAAACAGCCAAGTGGGGCTGTCGGGGCGGAAAGTTTCTCTGTCTCCACAGCTCTCCTGGCCCTGAGGACTTGGGTTTGCATGAGTCAGGCCTGGGGAGTTGGGGGCTGAGGGCGGGGGCAGTAAGGAGGGGTTGACTTGTGTTTGGTTTTCAAGACCCAAACCAGGCTGTTCCAAAACTACCCACTCAGAGGAACGCAGAAACCCAACACTTCATCCGTCTCCGCTCCGCGGGTCCCTGATGAGGAGCTGCTGGATCTCCCCAGGCCCTAGGCCCAGCTCCAGGCCCCAGGGCCACCCTGCTATAAATAGCCCCTCGGGGTCCCTCTACTGCTGATCCACTGCCATGTTTGGAGGAGGCCACCACCGCTGCTTCTAACAACTGGAAGCCACAATCCTAGCCAAGGCTGGAGGTGCGGCCAGGACCACGGGGCCAGGCCCAGGTTGCTGCAGGGAGACAAGGGGACATTGAGCCGGGCTTGGCAGGGGGACTGGGGAACCCAGGGGAGACTAGGGGAGCCTCCACGGGCAC
Source organism: Hippopotamus amphibius kiboko (assembly GCF_030028045.1). Classification (NCBI taxonomy): domain Eukaryota; kingdom Metazoa; phylum Chordata; class Mammalia; order Artiodactyla; family Hippopotamidae; genus Hippopotamus; species Hippopotamus amphibius. The sequence goes on along the minus strand of NC_080193.1, from coordinate 88,954,644 downwards.
AGGGGTGAGAAGGATGAAGGGCAGGAAAGCCAGCTCCCGCTTCTCCACCACCCCCCTCCCGTTACAACACTCCACATTCCGCAGCCTCCCCACCCCAAAAAGCCAGGAAAGATAAATAAAAACTTGGCCCCAGCAGGGTCTGGCCATGCCGCCTCCAGAGGTGATAAGACAAAGTCCAAGCCGGCTCTGCTCTGCCGGGCCAGCGGAGGAAGGGGAGGCAGGGGAGGAAGCTGCCCTGGACGGTGACCCCAGCGCAGAGGACGGGGACGAACAGCTGGACGGTCATCCTCTGATGAATCACTGGACCGCCCTCTAACCGATGGGGCTTCCTGTTTTCTGCAAAGTTTGGGGGCATGTGACACTCGCTGGCAGAAAGCAGACGTGCACAGGTAACACGTCCGAGGGCTGGTGGACAGAGTCACAGGGAGAACTGGAGAACCACAAATGGGCCAGGGGAGGAAGCGGGGCGTGTGAGCAACACAGCTTAACGGTCCAAGAAACACAGTGACCTCACACACAGGGCTAGAGTCGGCAGTGCCTTCTGCAGCTGCCTGATCACGCAGGCCTTTTTCAACAGGGATGTGGTCCTCTCTGCTCCCCATCAACGAGTGCATTCCCTCATTCAGCGAAGCTTCACTGAGGGCCACCGGCTGTGCATGAGGTCCCTGACCTCAGAGAGCTTATAGTCTATGAAGGAAGATACTCCTCCACAGAGACAGCGTGAGAAGCTGTCGCGTGGTCTCAAAGACCAATCTGTAAAAGGGGTACAGCACAGCCTTGTGTGATTTACCTGTTCCACTTAGAGCCTCTGGGAAAAACTACCAAGGGCTTTACAAAGAGTACTCTAAAGATTTTGTTTTATAAAGAAAAATAAGCTCTCTGCCTGCCTGTAATTCCATTCCTTTCCTCTCTGGGGCTCTCAAAGCCCTGTACCCACAGGCTCTGAACTTCTTCCCTGCCCCTCCCAAGACACAGATGGATAAAAGGACTTTCAGTCCAACTCCCTAGCCACCAAGATCTCTCCCCTGTGGTCATCACCCAAACACAGTCTCTCCTTCGCTTAAAGGACACTGGGAAAGGAAATTTCACAGCCTTCCCCCAAGTGTCTTACTTCTTTCACTATCAGGCAGGTCCTCCTGGTATCTAACCCTCACCCTTCCTGCTGCAGGTCTGGCCAACTCTGTTGGCCTTGGTCCTCACTGCAAGCAGGAGCTGCTGACCACTGCTCAGGTGCTCCAGCGCAGCTCAAGATCTATGACCCTCGGCTCCATTTTTCGCCTCCTTCTTCCCCGCCATGCAGCAAGAGCGGGAACCCCAGGATCTGGGTGGGGTTGGTGTGGAGCAATGACTGTGTGGGAAGAGCGCTGCCTTCCTTTGAGGTCCACAGACCAAACACAACAGCTCTGGACCAAAAGAAAAACTGTTTCCTGAGCCCAAGTCCCCAGGGGGCACAGTTGGGAGGAGGGTCTGGAAGCAACACCAGAGGCCATGTCAGGCAGCCAGAGACTGGTGACCAATCTACATCAGGGGCCCTTCCCCACCCCTACGTCTCCTCTGGGGGCTGTGGCCACCCCCGCCCCTCCACACCAGCCCCTCCAGCCACACCCCTTCCTCTCTCCTTCCTGCCCACCCGCCTGGATTTTTCCAAAACAAAGTGCGACACAGCACACCATCCACAAACTCTGCAACACACCAATCCCGTTCGAGGAAAACAGCCATTCCTGCCCTGTGAGTGCTGGGCCATGGGCCAGAGACAGGAAAACAGCTCAACAAACAGGCACATTATCACAGCAACAGGCCCAGAGCAGCAACCCTGCCGCTTCGGAAAAGGGGCTCCTCACCCAGGGCAGACGGCGGGAGAACCCAGTGGCTGGGCAGCGGAGCCTGGGGGTCACTCAACCTGGGACAGGTGTCTGGGAACCTCAAAAATTAGGTTTTCTCTCTTTCTTTGCAGTACGAAGGCCATTCTGGAATCTGCTCACTTGCTTAGCGTTTCATGAACTCCTTTAACTAAACTAATTAGACCAAAACTCATCTTGTCCCTCCTTCCATATCCAGGCAAGACATCACCCTTACCCACTCCTGGCACGCACAGACACACACACTTTCATCCCAGATCAACAGAACTTTCTCCTAAGAAACCTCTAATCCCAACTAAGCAGCAATCTCCTTCTTCACCAGGACCAAGGTCATATACATCTGTGCATCAAAAAGTTCTTCCTGATGTCTAACTTCACTCTCTCTTGCTGCAGCTTTACCTTGTAGGATCTGTCTGGCCCAGGCAGCTGCTCTAGGATTTAGCTTAAAAGAGTGTCCAGGCCATTGGCTAAAAAGCTTGGTTCACATGCCATTACCCTGTCCCCTGACCAAGGGTCGGGAGTCCTGGAAACACCAGATCCAGGCAGAGGTCCCAGGATGGAATGGAGCCAGTGAGCCCCTCCAAGCCTCTGTTTCCCCATCTACAAAATGGGGCCACAGCATCTGCCATAGCGGGATGTCACGGGGACCAAAGAATACCCAGCCCACAGGGACCTCCCTGGCAGTGCAGTGGTTAAGACTCCATGCTTCCACTGCAGGGGTCACGTGGGGAACTAAGGTCAGGGAACTAAGGTACTGCATGCCGCGCATCGCAGCCAAAAAAAGAAAAAGAAAAAAAAAAAAAATACCCAGCCCAGTTCCTGGCCCTTAGCCAAAATAACAGTAATAAAAATGGCTAACATTTATTGAGCACACAGTATACACTTCGTGAGCATTGCACCAGCTAATCTTCAGGAGTAAGTACACAAAAAATTACTTTCTCCCCTACACCCCAGCCCCAGAAACATCACACACTCGGACAAGGGTCCCTCCCAGCTTGTGCACTCCACGCTCATAGGACCCTGCATACCTTGAACAGAGCCTTCCCCGCTAATTTGGGAGGCATGTTCCTGCTCCTCCTGGCAGGGCCCCGTGCAGCCCTGGGACACCTCCGCCTTGCAGGGCTGGCCCAGGGCAATGTGGCAGTGGCGGTGGGCTCATCACAGAAGTGCGCTGCCTGCAGGAGCCCAGCACCTCCCTCCGAGGCCCTCCCCGCCGTGGGTCAGGCAGCTGTCAGATGATAGGGCCTCATGCCATCAACAGCTCCCCCTGTGCCAACCGCCAAAACCACTCCCTGTTCCTCTGCAGATCAGGGCGGGCAAGGATGGAGAGGCCAGCAAAGGGGCAAGTTGTCAGAGAAGGGTAGGGAAGAAAAAGAAAGGCCTGACTTCACTGGGCATCTGCCCCTGGGGTGTGAGGACAAGCCCAGGCACAAGTTCTGCTCAAAGCAGGGTCCTGGGAGAGCCCCTCCTTCCTTCCCTGGGGTCCTTCCACCAATTTGCCCATCGCCCTCCACCAAAACCACAGGGCAGGAGGCGCCCCTGAGACCTATCTTTCAGCTTCCTCCTGAATCAATGGCATTTAGGCCATTTTCAAAGCCTCCTCTCTCCGAAGAAGCAGAGCCTGTGATTCCCCAAGAGCCGCTGACCCTCCAAGAGCCCAGGAGTCCCTCTTCATCTCTGCCCTCAGTCCCTCCTGCTGCAGTGCTGCCCGTTCCCCTGGCCTCTACCTGAGCGACGGCTCACCACCCAGCCAGGCCGTGCACGGCAGGCCCCGGCTGTCCTCCCTCCCCACCCTGCAGCACTAAGATCTGCCTCAGCGATGGGCAAACTAACTCTGGATCCAGCTGGGCTGAAGCCAAGACTAAGGTCCAACGCCTAAGTTATGGGGCCTGCTCACGAGGCCTCCCAGCCCCTCTCCCTGCTCCAGGACTGAGCTGAGCAATTCTACAGAGGATGCGGCGAGGGACGCCCCACCACACGAGACAAGCGTGAGACACTGTCCGCCGCCCCCCGTCCCCACGCACAGGGACCCACCACATCTTCCTCCTCCCCTTCCCCATACTCACGTCTTCCTCAAGGCTTTTCCGTGTGTTTCCACCCCGGGAGGCTCCTTCTCCCTGGAGACAAAGAAAAGACAGTCAGAAAGGGGAGTCGAGGAAAGTCATCAAATGTACCAGGTCTTTCATCTGCTGGATGTGGCAGTGGTGGAGGTGAGAGCTTGACAAAAGGGCCTGGGAGAGGACTTGGCTGTTCGTGTAGCATTTCTTTGTCCACGAAAGGCCCCTCAGAGCCAACCACACCTTCTCATCTGTGTCTCTCCTGGTGGAGATATTATTATTCCCATTTTTGCAGATGAGAAAACTGAGGCACAGACAGGCTAAGGACCTGCCTACAGTCTCACAAATAGAACCTTGGAGGAGTTGGGATGTGAACCCAAGTCCTCCATGTCCGAGCCCATCACTCCGCCCTGGCTATTGCCAGGAGATGCCTCCCGGCTGCCAGACTCGGTTTCCCCATCGCGTGACCCACCCACTTCCTTCCCTTCCTCCTCCATGCAGCTTTTAGGAAGTCATCCATCTCTCTGCTAAGTCAGAAGGACGTGTGTGGAAAGATCTGCCTGGCTCTCTCACATTCTACGTATTCAATAAAAAAGCCCACATTTAAAGACGCCCACACTGGCTTCTCCCTCCCTGCCTGCCTAGTTCCCCAGCAATCCATTTCCAAACACACAAGGGGACAGTCCGATGTCCCCACCCTTCCCTCAAGTTCCCCAAATCTGCTCCAGAAGGATGTCCTCAAGCACATGTGTTCACGTTCCCCCCAGCCTTCCTTCTGCGTTCTCGGCCTCCCCAAGCTGTTCCCCACCGCCCGGCCCCGTCTGCTGTCACTCACTGTGTCCACTACATTCTTTGGAGCAGTCTCAGTGTTGATGGGCTGTGGGCAGAGAGAGAAAACAGCATGAGGCCTCAGGGCAAACATCCCCAGGGTGGCCCTCTCCCCGGGGCTGGTGGCCGTGCTGGGCAGAAGGCCTCCTGAGACAGCGCCGATGTGCTGACCCCAAGCTTGCAGGGCAGAGTCTGGAAAATGAAAGACAATCCTATTGGTATTAGAACCATCCAGCTTGACAGACCTCATTAGGGCCCCTAACTCTGACAGTCGCTGACCCCTCACAAAGGAACAGGAGCGCGTGAGTGACTCTTGTTCCTACCTGCCAGGCAGCTGTACCTACACTGGCCGCTTCATTTATCCACGAAAACCCAGTGAGGTCGGTACCATTACTACCTTTGAGCCCCACTTTACAAATAAGGAGAAATTAGATGAGTGGACCAAAGCCATCAACTACTAAGGGGGACAAGAGGTTGGAACCCCATCTCAGGTCTCTATGCCTCATGCTGTGCGAAACCACAGCAGCCCCGGACACCAGGCCAGCCAGAGTCCTCACGCTTCAGTGGGCCTTCAAGGGCCGCCCGCACCATTGGCCCTGCCCCCTCACAGGCCTCAATTTCCATTCCCGAAAGCTGTTCCATCCCGACCTCTTGCTATTCCCACATCCAGGCTTCTGTTTGTGGAACAGCTTCTCCTTTTTTCCTACAAGCTCTCCTCCTCCATGAAGCCCTCCCTGAACACCCCAGCAAAGGGGTCTCTCATTCCCATCTCAGAATTCCAATAAACCTTACTGTCTGAGCTACTTATCTGGTCCTCATCTGCATGAATAATCTCATTGTCAGAATATGTCTAATTCCTCAACTACTGTTTTATTTGTGATTCTTATCCCACCTACCTCCGAAACAGATTCAAAGCAGCATTTTTACCAACTCAGTTGCTATACCCCTCGTGCCAGAGACTGGGGTTTATGCGCAGCGAGCCATCAATAAACACCTTTGGATTGATCCCGTCCCTCATCCTGGTGCCATCCTTCCCTTGCTCAGAACGTCAGAAGTGCTTCCTACTAAAGGCATCCTGAAACGTGGGCTCCTCGGACTCCCCCACAACAAGAGAGAAACCTCCCATTCCAGGGCCACCCCCTGACCACAGTCTCCAGGGCTCCATTTCCAACTCAGTGATGTGGTTAGAGGGGCCCTTGAATTGCACAGATGGACGTGGACATGAACGTCAAGGTCATGGAAACAAGCCTTTGCTGAGATGACTGTGGGCCAGGTTTAGAAAGTAGGCCTCAGAATAGGAAACCCGTGCTCAAACCCCATCCCTGGGACCTCAGGGTGAGCTGTTCATGTCTGAAGACAGGGGAATGGACAGAATGACCTCTGAAAGGTTCTGGCATCTGGGAGGAGAACTGGGCATGGAGGAAGGAAGCGGGCTGAGCTGAAGGCAGTAGTACTCTTTCTAAAAACGCCCAGACTTTCCCCCTACTGCCTGGGAGACGGGAGGCTGAAGCCAACACTTCTTTCCAGGTGGATGAAACCTCCTGTGTAGTTCAAGGTCAAGGCAGCCTGGGACGGTTGAAGGAAGACAGGGTGGAGGAACAGAGCAGGAGCTGGGGAAGCACATCAGTCAGCCCCTCCCAGCCCCCTAGGCTGGCCCACCTGGAGTCTGAGGATGGCTCTGCAGGGGGAGTCAAGATACCACATTCTGTCCCCACCCAGCCCAGCCCTAATCCTCACCCAGCCACCCCCAGAGCCCCCACTCCTGAGCCATTGGCCAGCGGTCAGGAGCCAAATGAGCCCACAGGAAATCCCCAGGGATCCCTGCCCAAGACGGAGCTCTAGGAGCTGCCTGACCATCAGGACCAGGCTCTCCCCTTAGCCTCCAACCACCACCTGGCCCCACCCAGGGGAGTCCTCCGCCTGCCCCAGCCCTCTGACCGCCCCGCCCATCTCTTCTGGTCCAGGGCTCTATAATGCTCACGTGGAGACCATGGACTGAGCAGGATGGCCCAATTGCCTCCGCTCTGAGCTGCCCCGGCCTCCTGTGGGGAGGAGAAGGCCTGGAGGGCAGATCACAGGGACCTTCTGCCTGAAGAGTCTACACAGCAGAACTGAGTCTGAACCCAGATCTCCCAGCTCCAAAGCCCTCACTCTTCATAGTGCACACAATCAGCCTCCCTGACAGGGGGGGTCAGAAAGGGCAGAAATAGGGTGGGATGGAGAAGCTGGCCCGGAGGAGCCCCTCATCCTGCTCTGGGGAAAGCCTCCTAAGAAACATCAACTGGGCAGAGCCGAGTGAGAGCTGGGGGCTCAGACATCAGTGTGCCTCCCAATCACCTGGAGGGCTGTCGACAGACACACAGGTGGCCGGGCCCTCCCCAGAGGGTCGGATCCAGTAGACTAGACAGGGACCCAAGAATGCGCATTTCTAACAGGTTTCCAGGTCTGAGGATGACACTTTGAAAACCACTGGTCCAAGCTGACAGCATTGGCAGCAGATGGCCGGGCCACGTCCTGACTCTCTCTGCTCTCTCTGTGACCTCAAGCGGGTCACTTTGTCCTTGCTGCTCTTCAGCAGGACTGCACGGTCCTATTTTGTGAGAAGCAAATGAGATGAAGCACAGACAGCACTTAGAACAGGGCCTGGCACTTAGGAAGTGCTCAGTAAATGTGAACTGTTATTTATCAGCTCAGGCCCAAGGCCAGGCCCTCTCCCAGCCCAGCCTGCCCCGCCCTTTCCCACCTTGACCCTCCTGCCCCGCCCCTCCCAGGTCTGGCACAGTGCAGACCAGGGAGTCAATATTAGAAACCACAGGCCTCAGCAGGACAAGAGAAACTTCTCTCCCTGCCAGCAACCATCTGAGCACCAGCCCCTCTGCCCCGACCCCTTCCCCACGCCAGCTGGAGACTGGCCACAGGGCCAGCCATCAGATGCCTGCTTCAACATACTGGTGGAGAGGCTTTCTGTGGAGCTAAAAATTTCCAAACACCCCCTCTGACCTCAACACCCAGTGTTTTCCTGCAGTGTTTGCAAACACAGCCCAACATGCAGGCAGCGCGCCCCACCCCTCCCCTCCCCCAGTCCTCCTGGGATTGAGTCCTGCTCCTCTGTTTCCCAGGCGCTGCCTGCTCTGGGGCTACTGGGAATGAAAAAGGCAAGGGAACTGGTAACAGGATGGGGGCGGCGGAGGTGGGGGGGGTTCTCCCCTGAGGTCACCCCTGCCCCAGGCCCTGCAGGGAGGCTTGGGTACGCTAGCAGAAGCTCCCAGGCCATCAGGGCTGTGGTCTCCTGAGGCCACAGCCCCAGAGCTCCAGCGGCTGGCAGAGACCCACCAAGCCCTGGCTGTCACCGTACCTTTAGTGCGCATACGAACACACACACTGCCTTTGCAAGCACTCCTCAGACACCATGTCCTCCCTCCCCATTTCACAGAGGCAGAAACTGAGGTACAGAGAGGTACAGGTATGACTCACCCAGCCTCTCACAGTGAGGTGCATGGCAGGACTCCAGTAGGCATCCAGGTTTTATAAAGCCCACTACTGAGCTCACCCACCCTTACCCCAGTGCCAAGCCAAACTGCAGGCAGGGTTAGCAGGTGCCTGCTGGTGGGCTCTGCTCTTCCTTCTTCCTCAGGTTCAGCTGTAGAAGGATAAAGCAGGCTGAACGCAGACAAGGACGGCGCCCCCCGCCTGGCCCCTCCCCCTGCCCAATCCCAGGACAAACCCAGGCTTTCCAAAGCTGAGGGCAGCTGACTCACTGCCCCACCAGGGGTCTTCCAGAATGCCTCCTGCCCCCAGGCAGGACAACTCAAATCCAGCTCAGGAGCAGGTGGCAGGGTTTGTTTGGACCTGGTGCCACTTGACCACCAAGTCCTGCTCTCTGTGGATCACTCTGCCCTAGGGCCTCAAACCCAGGAGTCTGGAGCAAGGGAGGGACTAGAGTGAGGCTCTCAGGGCAGAAAATGTAAGGAGGCATTTAGTATCAGGATGCACAACCCTGAGAGCAATACCTCCCCAAATTTTGTACCCCAGGTGCCTCACTTGCCTTACCTCTTCCTGGACTTGGCCCGCAGGTGCCTTTTCATAATGTTATCGAATTAACAACAACTACTCAGCAGGTACTAATGATGCCCTGGGCTAAATATTGGGCTCTTTGCTTTCGTAATCATCAGTGCTCATAACCAACGCTCACAAAGCAAGCACTACCTCATCCTACAGGTGAGGAAACTGAGGGGCTGAGAGATTAAATAACCTGGTCAAGGTCACACAGCCTGTAGATAAGGACAGCTGGTGTCGGAAGGCCTCCCCTTACATCTCCCTCATGCTCTGTCTCCTCTCCCTGGCCATAATCTTCATTCATTTCCTCTTGCTCTTAATCAACTGCCCTCCTGTTGGGAACAAGCTTTCTGCGGCTTAAAGACCAATTGTCTCAGATCCTCAGGAGGAAGAGGCTTCTTCAATACACTTCCAGAGGAAGAGGAGGAAATGGGCTGCAGTAGGAGAGACTGGGATCAGACATCAGAGAGAACTTCCTGAATGTGAGGGGTTGTGAACCACAGGGTGGATAAGGGAAGCTGCACATCCTTTCCTCAAGGTTTTTTTTTTTTTTTCCCCCCAAAAAAAGACACATAAGCCCTTTCCATGCGTTTACCCACCCCCAACGGTGTGGGCCCAAGGAGGGGCTGGTCTGCAGAGGCTGGGGTGGCTGGGATGACTGCCTGGAGGTTCACTCAGTAGGACACGTTGGTGGCCTGCAGGGAGGGTGAGCTGGGAAAAAATGTATCTGTGGGCTGCTGTTTTGGAGGAAGGAAAAGGCAGAGGGCCATAGCGGAGGGGGGGAGGTGCTCAAGCCCTGGACTGGGGGGGAGGGGAGCCGGCGCAGAATGCGGACTCAGCCTCCGGAGGAACATTCCGTCCAGAAATTCCTCGCACCCTCCCCCCTTCCACCCCTCCAGCTCTCTCCACTCTTGCCCCCTGGGAGGCCTGGAATCCGGGCAGTTTTTCAGGCCAAAAAGACCCCATGACATCACATTTATTGCCACGGACCACAGACAGACTGTGAGGTCAGGGGCAGCTCTGCCTGCCTGTCAGGAGGGGAAGGGAGCGAGCGAAGGGCAGGGGGCACTGGGGGGATGTCCTCAGCCCCAGGACCCAGAGCACGTTATTCTAGGCTCACTCCCTCTCAAAATAGAACCCTAAGCAGATGAAGAGGGGACTGAACGCCAAAGGGAAGGGCAGGGAAGCACCATTACCCAGGCACTTAGACGGGCGTGGCCAGGAGAGCACCCTGCAGAGCCCACCGCCAGCTGGGCTGGCAGCAGAGGGGCACTCTGAGTCTCTCTCGGGCAAATGCGGACACTGAGTTTCCGGGGAGGGTGGCCAGCTCCACACTAGCTGAGGTCAGCCCCTTGCCCCACGTTATTTCCCGGCAACCCAGGAAGGGGGCGCTTCAACACGGACGGCAAGGGGCTGGAGGGAGGGTACCGGCAGCCCGGCCCCGAGAGGGTTCGGGTGAAGCGGCTCCAGGGGCCACATCCTCTCCCAGGCAGGCTGCGGCCACCAGAGCAGCAGAACAGGCTGGATGTGATTGACTGGAATGTGATGGCTGATCTTCCCTGCTCTCCCAGGGAGGGGACCCGGCAAGCCCACTCCTGTCCTAGCCACCCCCCCAATTCACCCTGAGGGACCCAGCACCCAACTCCAGGGTGCTAAGGCCAGGCAACTGCGGACCCTCCAACCCTGTCCTGCTCGCACGCGCTCCCCAGGGCTGGCTCTGAGCCAGGCTGGCATATTTCTCGCCCCCTCCAGCCACGCTCCCCTCCCCGTGGATGTTGTTCTCCTCCCTCTCAGCCGGGGCACTGGGAGTCTATGCCACCCCAGGCCCTTCCTCCACGCCCCTCTGACTGCCCTCGCACAAATCCTCCCCGCCACGCTGAGCACCTGCACCCGCCCCGTCTGGTCTACCCAGCCCTCCTGGCAGCCCCCTCGCCACCGAGCCACACCCCGCAGCTGGCAGTAGATTCCCGCTCTCAAAGCCTGCTTTGGGTCACTTCCCCACTCAAGAACCCACAATGGCCCTTAGTGCTTGGCTCCACAAGTTCAAGCTCCCCAACCTGGCTTCTGGATTCCTCCCTCATGTGGCCCCCTTTTCCTCGGGTAGCCTCCACTTCCCCTATCTGCACCTCTGCTCCCATCTCATCAGTGCCCACCACCATGCCACGCTATTCCTGCCTCTATTCCCACACTCGGGCTCTTCCCAGCGGCATCCCAGCCAGGGCCACCAACGTGCGACAAGGTTGCCTGGCCCCTCACCCCCCTCAGCAAGCGCACTGGATTCGCTCCGGCCCCCATCAGGCTTGGTCGTCTGTGCCAAGGCCCTACCCCTTCTCTGTTTGGGCCCTACCACCTTCCGGAAGGCCCTCTCTGCCTCCCTCCTCTCTTTCATTTGCTCAAATCTTAAACTGGACTTGGAACAGGAGGCAGACCTCCTCAACCAGAGCAGCACAGATGGACTGCTGCCCTGTGCTGCCCTCCCTGGACTCCAAGGCCACCTGCGGTCAGAACACCTGAGAAGAGCACTAATTCATTTCCACAGTGGAGTTCTCTCTCCCCCCCACTGAACAGGGTCCCCGGAGAGCAAGCCGCATCATCCAACTAGGACTTCTCCCAGTGGGGGTCAAAGAAGAGGTGGTCAGCACACTCATGGATGCCTTGACCTCCTGGGGACCGTGTCCCTTCACAGCCCAGCCTAAGGGCGAGACCTCAGTGGGCCCTGAGGACTTCTACCCAAGGACCCCCCCAGGGAGGGAAACTCCCATCTGTACCCTCACAGGCATCAGTGAGTGTGTGTTCCAGTGACAGCGACTGCCCCAGACAGCCCCGATGGGCCATTTTAGGTGTTAGAAAGCTCTTCTTTACACCCAAGTCTCCTCCTCTTTATGAGACCCTCAACTTACGAGGTTCTGCTCTGTGGAGAGCAAGGGAAAGGAAGCCAGCTGGTCCTTCAGGATGGTCTCACTCCCACTCTGCACCCACCCGTATTTTCCGTCTCCAGACTAAGCAGTCTAGGTGGTGCACGAACTGGATTTTGAACCTCCCTCATCATTCTGGGAATCCTCTTTGGAATGCAATGTTCAGAGTTTGCCGCCTCCTCTGAAAATCAAGACCCTCTCAGGCTCATCTCTCCTGGCATTGTTCCATTTTTCAAAATCTCCCAAGATGGCCACCTATGGCCCACTCAGTGCCCTTGGATGAAATGCATCAGGGCTGGGAGTTCAAATGAACTAAAGCACTGCCTGCCACTCTCCCTGATGGAGAGCAAGATGGCAGTGCCAGGCTGGCGGGCTCCACATGCTTCCCCTTCTCTTATACCATGAGGCAGCACGGTGCCTCCTCACCCCAGATCTGACACAGGCATACCTTGAGAAAGTCATTTGAAAATCTCAGGACCACCACCTCACAACCATTAGGATGTCTACTATCAAAAAAGAAGAAGAAGAAGAAGAAGGAGAAGGAGAAGAGGAAGAGGAAGAGGAAGAAAGGAAAGAAAGAAAGAAAGAAAGAAAGAAAGAAAGAAAGAAAGAAAGAAAGAAAGAAAGAAAGAAAGGGAGGGAAAGAAAGAGAGAGAGCGAAAAGAAAAGAAAAGAATAGAAAAGAAGAAAAAAAAGATAAAATGGTACAGCTGCTGTGGGAACAGTATGGTGGTTCCTCCAAAAAATTCAAAAACAGAATTACTATATAATCCAGCAATTCCACTCCTGAGAATATACCCAAAATAACTGAAAGCAGGGATGAGAAGAGATATTTATACACCCATGTTCATAGTAGCATCATTCATAGTAACTAAAATGTGGAAATAACTCAAGTGTCCATCAACAGAGGAATGAATCTGTAAACTGTGGTATATACACACAGTGGAATATTATGCAGCCTTAAAAAAGGAAGGACATTCTGACACATGCTACAACATGGATGAACCTTGAGGCTATTATGCTAGGTGTAACAAGCCAGTCACAAAAGGACAAATATTGTATGAATCCACTTACAGGAGGTACTTGAGTAGTCAGATTCACAGAGACAGAAAGTAGAATGGTGGTTGGCAAGAACTGGGGAGTGATTATTTAATAGGTGCAGAGTTTTTTGTTTTACAAGGTGAAAAGCATTCTGGAGGTAGATGGTGGGAATGGTTGTACAATGAAATGGATGTATTTAATCCACTGACTATGCACTCAACAATGATTAAGAAAGTGATTTGTATGTTATGTGTGTTTTACCATAATTTTAAAAATGAATTAGAGTAAAAATAAAAATCCCAGGGCCTCAGTTTTCTCCCCTGGGAAAGAGTAGGATTTGACTAGATGGCCTCCAGTCCTCTCACTCTTGTGGCTCCGTGCCTACTGCATCCTCACCTGACTTCCAGAAGCCCTGGCACTCGGTAGAAAAGAACCTTGCAGCCCCAGCGTGAGAACAGTGCCTGGCACAAGGTAGGCGTTCAGGAGATGTTTGCTGGTAGGATGGATGGCAGATAGATAGATGGATAGACCTGCCCTTAAATCCCAGGCCCGCTGGCAAACAGAGAGGTTAGCACGTGGCTGGCACTGTTTAGAAGAAATCCAGGAGAAGCCCACTTAGCAATATCAGGTATTTACATGGTCAGCAAGCACCAGGGTACCGGGGAGAAAGCAGACCCAGGAATCCAAAACCCTACTCCTGACCTAGCCCCCACCATCACTGCATGACTGTGAACCCATCACCTGGCCTTTCTGAAACCCAGTTTGCTCCCCTCCCCAGGATGGGCTCACACATCCAGACCACCACACAAGTCACTGAGGGCTTGGGGTGGCCCATTGTCAGGGTAAGGGCTCTGAAAACCGCAGCTGCTGGGCAAGCCAGTCACATTTGTCATTATCGTGGTTACACGTGTGGACTCTGGTGCCAGGCTACTGAGTCGAAATCCCAGGCCCCCCCCTGGAACAGCCCTGTGGCCTTAGGCCTCATCTGTGTTCCTCCTCTGAGACGTTGGGATAATCCCTCCACCTCCCTCACTACATTACTGTGAAGGATAAATGAGTATATCTTTGTAAATCTTTCACAACAAAGGTCTGCAAAGAGAAAGTTCCATACAAGGGTTAACTTTTTGCTATTGCTCTGATTACTACTGTAGATGAAAACAACCTGGAATTCCCATCCCCGATCCACCTCCCCACCGCAGACTCTCCACCCCACCTGCAACCTGCGACCTGCAATTCGATGGGATTCGTTCCACAGAACATTTCAAACACTGGCTTCGGGGCCGGCCTGCAGAGGAGAAGCAGCGCCCACATGGCCCTCCCCCTGCCCAGGTCTCTGGGGTGCCGGGCTGTGCGTGCAGAAGGGCTCATATCTGGCCCACCTCGGTGGTCACTCCACTTGGCCATCACCCTCGGGAAATTCCTTTTGACTCATTTTTCAGAAGTTGAGAAAAGCTGCTTCAGCGCTTTCCAAGGATCAGGAGCACCCATGGCAAACACACCCTCACCCCTGTCCATCCTGCCCCCACAGTGGACCCCACAGGAGGGAGGTGACCCTAAGACCCTTCTACCCAAGGCCTTGGGCAACATCTGTTAAGTAAGACGAAAACACGGGTTGACGATTAAGCCACTCTGCCCTGGATGGCCTGGCACGGGTTGCAAAATGTGTTTGCTGGCAAGGCCCAGAAACTGGCAGAAATCCTGGGCCCGGGGATGAGCGGTCCCGATCCCAGGGGGGTAGGACTGAAGTAAGATGGGTGAGAAGGCCAGAGGAAGAGCTGGGGACATGGAGAAAACTCAACAAACAGACAGACACACAATGTGAGGCAAGAGGGAGGGGGCAGGGAGGCCGGAGACCAGCCCTGCAGAGGCTGAAGGGCAGGCAGCAAAGGGAAAAGGAAGGAAAAATACAACCCGCCCTTTCCTCCCGCTTGGGAACCTGCTCAAAGCACTTGCCTTGCCTGCCTGCCTGCCTGCCGTGAGGAAGCAGGTGCTGAGTGCTCTCTAGGGGAAGCCAAACTTTCTCCCGGCTTCCCCTGGGCCACTTTCCCTCCCCAGGGACAGCAGCAGAGTTTCCCGCTGGAAGCCATCCCCCCAGTAGACCCTCACGGCCAACCGGCAAGGAATAAGAGGACAGCAGTCCTGTTTTTTGAGCACTTAATCTGTGCCGGGCATCTGGCTGAATGTCTCAAGCACCTACTGTGTGCCAGACAGTGGGGGATACAGCTGTGAACACAAAGGACAGAACCCCCTTGTCATCCTAGAGTTTACCTGCTGGTGTGGGGGGAGCCTTTTAATGCAGATCAGCAAGTACGATGGTGACACATGCTGAGGGGCAAAGAAAGCAAGGAAGGGAGAGAGGATGCTGGGGGATGGGAAATCAGACACTTGAGTAAAGGCCTCAAAGAGGGAAAGAGCCTGGCAGTATCTGCCCAGAAAAGCTTTGCAAGTGCAAAGGCCCTGAGGCAGTATCTACCTGGTATGTTCGAGAACCAGTAAGAAGGCCAGGTGGTTGCAGCAGAGTGAGTGAACGAGAGAGCTTCTAGAAGATGAGGTCAGAGAGGAAATCTGTCTATCATGCAGAGTTGTGTAGACCAACGGAAGTACCTGGGCCTTTCCTCCAAGTGGTGGGCAGTCACTGGAAGATTCTGAATACAGATTAATTCAATGAGTTCATTTGCTCCTTTTATTCTCCTCACAGCCTTATGAGGTAGGTACTATCACTAACTCCCAATCTGCAGAGTGGAAACTGAGGTCCAGAAGGTTAAGCGATGTGTCCACAGCCGCAGACCCAGGGCCTGGGGAGCCGGAATCCAGAGGGAGGTAGTGGAACTCCCTTGCCCTTTGACCACCACTGGCGAGGGAGGGAGGCAGGTCCTGACTCAGGTGGGGAAACCTCTGGTGTCACAGCCACTCCACCACCAGATGGCTGATCCAACCTCCACGAAGGTGAGAGCCCCCCTGCCCAGAGAGGGCACATCACAGACATGGGAGGATGCCACAGCCAGGCTCAGGCAGGAGTCCCTTCCGGTATCTAACTGCAATCCCTCCAGCTAGAATGCCAACCTATTCTCTTCTGTTCCAACCCCTGACCCCTCCTCACGTACACAGACCTCATGAGACTCCCAGAGGTAAGGCATCTGGCTTCTGCCCTAAACCCCAGAGCCCCCAGCCATCCCAGAGCCACCAAGCACATTCAGTTCTCAGTGGCAAAGTGGCAGCTGGGTTGAAACGATGAGACGTGGGCTCATCCATCCCAGCCCTCCCCGGCCGCCCTCCATGGTGTCCCTCCGCAATCCCAGAGAGATGTGTCCCTGGCAGCTCCAAATCAGGCCTGCACTCTGGCCTCATCCCCACAGCACCCCGCCCCCAGCCCCTGCTGTTGTCAGATGACCTTCCACCGAGCTCTGCGCAAGTAATACTCCACATCTGGAGCAGCACCGCCAGGCAGAGCTGGGGCCCACAGGGTTTGAGCCCAGTGAGGTTAAAAGGGAGGGGCAGATGCAAGGAGGGGAAATAGCGAAGCAGGGCCCGGGCCGGGAGGGCAGAGAGCAGTGACGCGGCTCTAGGTCCAAGACACACCTGAGAGTTGCAAGCATTTCTGCATCATTTTTTTTTACATACTTTATTTCCTCCCATCAACAACCCTGAATGGCGGGGTGGGGGGGGGGGCTATGTATTAGCACTGAGAAGGCCTTTGGAGCATCTGGTGCAACCCCTCTCTCTGACAGAGAGGGAAACTGAGGTCCAGAGGAGGGCAGGACTGGGCCATTGTCATATGGCACACGGTGTTACAGGAGAAAAGACCAAGCGACCTGAGTGAGATTCCAGGCTGAGCAAGTCACTGCACAGGTGTGCAGATGCCTCCAACTGCCTGGGCCCCAAGGCACCCTTGCCACCTCCCCCAGACGCCCACCAACATCAGTGTCACCACAGGCACCTCCACAGCAGCCACTCTGATGGTGCCCAAAGGGACTCTCCATGACACACTCCACACGTACATGCACGCGCGCGCGCACACACACACCTGCACTCAGACAGGCCCCTCCCCCTGCAAGCTCCAGGGCCCCCCTGCCTGCCTCCTGCACTGGGCTGGGGAGCAGGAGGACCTCTAAAGGGTAAGAGGCAGAGAGAGGACAGGGAGGGAAACATTCCAAGTCAGCCCAGCTGGGATCAGTCTGGAGCAGGCCCCTCTCCACAGCCCATAACTCATAGGAGTTCTGCCCCATCCACACTTTTCTGGAAGCCTGACTGGGGGAGAGAGGGAGGAGTGGGGGATGTGGAGAGAGGGCAGAAAAGCAAAGTCAGCCAAGGAGCCTGGAGGTGGAACAGGCCACCTGAACATAACTGCCCAGGTACCTGGACTCTGTGGGTCACGCCTCCAGCTGAAGGGTACCGGACCAGGGACGAGGCAGGTGCAAGGAGATGCCATTCCTCGGTTCTGTAAGCCCCAGGACAACAGGCACCTGGCCAGGCCTAGAGACGGGCGAGATGCCCTTTTATGGGGTTTTCTAAGGACGTAAGTCTCAAGACTGAAATAGGAGACCCCGCATCTCACAAAGTCATGACGTCATGAAGGGACGTCATGACTCATTTCCTCCCAGTCCAGCTTCGGCCTCAGGACACGGCCCCTTCCTCCTCGTTACCTAATGGCCCAGCCCCCTGGGGGCTGCAGCAAGCTGCAGCAGGAGCTGAGGGAAGAGGGGAGGCGGGGCTGGCAGGGCCGGGAAGCGACTGTCACTCACCACCAGGTCATGGCTGGACGGAGGAATGCAGGGGGCAGCCACCTGTGGGAGGAAGAGAGAAAGGCAAGGTGAGCGTCTATCATCCCCACAGGAAACCAGGGCCTCCTGAGATCATTCTGCTGCCCCCAGCCCCATGCTACACACCCCTCCCGTCAACTCGCAAACACCGACACTCTCGAGTAGGAGCATCTGTCGGAAGACTGTGTGGCAACACGAAAAAAATCCCTGGGCAAGAACACTCAGGGGGGCGGGGGTGGACAGCAGAAGGCAGAAATGAAACGGACATCACATTTGTTTAATTCTGGAAAAACATATACAGAAAGACTGGAGGTCAAAGCACCAGGGTTAAGGTAATAAGAATAAAGATTTCTTTGCTCTATGGTCTGAATTTTCTACAATATAAGATTTGTTTTAATTTTTTTAAAACCACGTTTAAGACCTCTAGAAAAGGAGACGTCACCTCCTCCATTCTCCCAAATGCCAAGGTATCTCACCCAAAGGTCAGAGCGGCACACAGCTGGCCAAGGTGAAGGGCCTGCCGGCTCTTCCAAGGGAAGTCGGCCACTTCGCTAAGAGATGTGGAAGGCATTGAAGGATGCAAGCACCCTCCACGGGTGAGCCATTATTTTGTCATCTCCTCGTCTTCTTCTCCGATGGGGGGGAGTGGGGGGGCCATGTGGCCTCAAGACAGAGGGAGAGGGCAGGGAGGGGGCAAAATTGCTCCCCACCCTGAGATGACACTCCCTCCCCGAGGGCCAGGCAGCCAAACCACTGCCCTGACAATTAGCAGGGGCCTTTATCAGAGACTCAGTGTGTTCCTTTCTTCTAGCTGGGACACGTTTTTCTTGGAGCTCATACCTCAGCCTTGGCTCCAATTCCTGACCCGAACACCAGGCGGGGGCCCACAGAGGGGATGGAGGGGGAAGCTCTCCCCCTGGGATGTGAGGGTGTCAGACAGAAACCGTGGATCGCCAGAGAGCAGGGTGGCTGCCTCCTCAAACAGTGGGCAACCCAGCCCCCCACCCCAGAAGAGCAGACAGGGACAGCCTACAGGCCCAGCTGGAGCTGGCTATTCACAGAAGCCTCACCCTCAGATGGGCCCTCTCTTCACCTGACCCTGTTCTGTCATCTGACCAGCCCCAGCGACCACCTAGTTTGACATACCAGCTGGGCGGGGACCAAACCTGTGGGATGGTGTGCCCTGGGCTCTGGAAGGGGTGGAGAGGCTGGGAGGTAGCATCCCTGGGTTCTTGATCCAGCCATGCTGCAGGCTCCCTGCCCAACTCATTCTCCAACAAAGAAGCCTGAGCCGAGTCTCAGTACCTATCACCCTGTACCCAACGTTACTCTAGGACTTGGGAGAATCATATACGAAGCCAAAAAAAAGGAAGCAATAATATCTACCACACATAGCGCATATTGAATGTATACTGTATAACAGGCATTATTATCAGTGCCCTACCCATGTGAACTCATGTAATCCTTTCAACAGCCCAATAAGATAGGTACTATTATACCTCCGGTTGAGGTACAGGGGCACAGAGAAGTTAAACAACTTGCCCAAGGTCACACAGCTGATCAGTGGCCAGGGGTGGGGTGGAGGATGCCAGGAGAACAGGCCAGAAGGACAGCAAGGTCTGGAAGTAGCTGCAGCCTTCAGCCCACCAGACACGGTTTCAGCCACAGGGACACTGCTGTCCCCTAGGCACCTTCAAGGCAGGAGTCCTGCATCTAGCGATGGCCTCCTCCCTGTCTCCTCCCACCCCCGGTCCCAAATCCCACCCTGGGGCTTGTAGGTCTCACCCTGATGGGGCCAGGCGTCTCCTGTCCCCACTTCTCCTATCACCCACGGGCCCTCAGGCCAGGGTGGGAGCGGGTCATTCCACAGAACGGCGCGCCCTGCTCTGCTCCTTCCCTTGCAGCCAGAGCTGGGATGGGGCTGGGAACCTAAAGGTGGGATCGGCTATAGGAGGAGGGGATGCTGCTGGCTGGTGCCACAGCCTCCCAGCCACCGGCAAGCCACATCCACCGCCACGGTCTCCCCCTGCAATACACGAGCGTGAGTATCTAGCCTCCATCCAGGACCAGGGGTTGGGGAAGCAAGAGGGGGGTGATGGACAGATTTCGAAGCAAGGGCAGGATGGACAGGTGTCCTCTGAGACGAGAGGGAGAGCCTCTCCCCCAGCACCACCCTAAGGAAGTGGGAAAAAATGGGACCTGACCGCAGGTCCCTTCCCTGTCGCCGCTGAGGACTGAGACCTGAGGGGCAGTTGCGGACCCCCACTCCGAGGGCCTGGTGCCTGGGTGCCCCCTCGCGGCCTGCTGCCCCCCAGCGGTCTCCTCCGCCCGCCGCCCACAGCTGTGCATTCCAGCCCAGCTGGCCAGCCAGCCCACTGACTTTGTTGTGTGTTTCAGTGTTTCTTGTCTCTCTCTATTTTTTTTTTTTTTTAAGCAGAGAAATGTTTCCTTAAAAGGCTCTCTCCTTCCCTCCGGCACCCTGGCCCCTGGCCACCCTCTCAGGAGCCTGGAATGTGCCAAGGAGAGCCAGGGCCCCCTGCCACTCTGGCCCACGCCCTGTGCCCCACACTCCTGGTGTCCGCAGTGACCACTCCCACTGGCCCCTGGGGACCCCAGCTAGGAACCCTCCCTCTGCAGAGGGGCCAGATGCTGGGATGCCAACCATTTGCTTCCTCAGGGCTGGCAGTATAGGTTTCCAGAGCTCAGGTCCAAGAAACTGGCCTCAGGTAAGCCTCCTTCTTGGGTCTCCCTTCACTACCCATCTGCACACGGGGGTGTTGGTGGGCCTGAGGCTCAGCCTTTCCATTCTTAAAACTACAACAACAATAAAAGTAGCAGCAGCAGCAAATACTTCCATCGTACTTGCTATATGCCAGGCACTGCGCTTTGTACTTGATGTAAATTAACTCACTCCATTCTCACAACAACCCTGAGCATCCTGTTTCATGGACGAGAAGACGGAGGCACAGAGGTTAATCAACTGTCCAACAGAGAAGGCAGGATGCAAACCCATCAGTCTAGCTCTAGACAGAGACATGCTCCTGCCCTCTCTGCTGTGCCAACTCTCCTGTAAACACGAATTTCCACACAGCCGTACACGAGAGTGGTAACAGGAAGCTTATGGGATGTGCCTATGTGTCTGAAACAGTCCTAAGCCCTTTCCCTGGACTCATTTGATCTTAATAAAAAAAAAAAAAAAAAGAATGGGTTATATTGTTATTATCCCCATTTCACAGATGAAGAAACTAAGGCACAGAAAGGGTAACAACTTGTCCAAGACCACTGCAGCAGAACAGCGTGGCTCCGGAGGAAGAGAGGCAGAGATGTGAGTGTTACCAGGCCCGATCAGGGCCAGTGCTGAGCATTCATCAGCCCCCCGCCCACTAGTATTTCGTGAACTTCAAAGGTCCCCAGGCACAGTGTCAACAACAGGGTATGGCCTTGGAGACTCCCGCAGGACAGCAGGGTTTAAAGCACCAGACAGCAGGCAGCCCAGGCAGGGAGCTCCCTGCACAACCTGACCCTTGCCATCCCCCACACTGTCATTCTGTGCCCATCCCCCTTGTCCAGGACCCAAAGCCACACACAAGGGGTGGGCTCCTCTCAGTCCTTGGGACACACCTAGCTCTGTCCTTCCTCAGGGCCTCTGCTTATGCTGTTCCCTCTGCCCGCATGTGCTTAGCCCAGCTGTCTGCATAGCTAGGTCCTTCCTATCCTTCTGGTTTGGGCTTAAATGCCACCACTCCAGAGAGAGGCCCTCCCTGACTCCCTTAAGTCATACACACACAGATTTTTCTCTCTCCTGAACTCCTATCTCTTCCTTCCTTCACAGACCTAATTACAATTTGTAATGATAGATGTGTTTATTTTCTTGTCTATAATCTGTTTCCCCCTCTAGAAATCAAATGCCCTGAGGGCAGGGAGCATATCTAGTTCATCATGCTAGTCCCAGCACACAGTAAGTGCACACAAAAACTTTGCGGAAAGATGAAAGAGACTCAAGGCCTGAGGAAAGGTGACACCTGTCACCAACAGTGGTAAAATCACTGCCATTTGTTAAGCACCTACTATGAGCAGAGGAGTTAATCCTATCATATGCCTGTGTCTCGGAGACCCTCCAATCTTGCAGAGTCAGTAATATTGCTCCCATTTTACAGATGAAGAAATGGAGGCTGGAAGAGGTCGCCACATAACACGTATCCAGGGTCAATCGGCTAAGAAGCGGAGAGCCGTAGATGAGAAGCCAGGCACCCACCTTCCACTGCCCCCATCACCTCACTACCTGACAGTGGCAGGACCTGGTCCCCAACTGGGTGACACCCCCATCCTCAAGTCTCAGGATTTGTTACATGAAATCCCAGCCCTCCAGAGAGGCTTCCCACGCACACATCCACCTGGCCCCGAAGACAGGAGGACAGCCTTGCCTTCAGACCAAACTAGAACCACTTGAGTCTCCGAATCGAGCATTTCATATAGTTCTGAGCAGAAAGGGGTTTTTGTCCTTATATCTTGCTAGTCCCTTTTTTTTTATTATGGTAAAATGCACATAACATAAAATTTATCATTTTAACCATTTCTAAGCGTAACTCAATGGCACTGAGTACATCAACAATGCTGTATAATCATCTCCACGACCCAGTTCCAGAACATTTTCATTACCCCAAACAGAAACCCAACACCCAATAAAAATAATTCTCCATCCTCCCCTAGGAACCTCTAATCTACTCTCTGTCTCTACGAATTTGCCTATTCTAGGTACCTCACATAAGAGGAACCATACAATACTTGCTTTTTTGTCTCTGACTTATTTTGCTAAATGTTATGAGCTGAATCATATCCCCCAAAATTCTTATGCTGAAGAGCTAACCCCTAGTACCTCAGAATGCGACTACTTTATTTTTTTCCTTTTAAAAAGAGTTTTACTAGGATATAGTTGACATACAATAAACCGCATATACTTAAAGTATACAATTTGATATTTTTTTCTTCATAGTCGTCTATTTTACACATACTAGTGTATATATATGTCAGTCCCAATCTCCCAATTCATCCCATCCCAATCCCCCCACCCCCCCCAGTTATGACTGCTTTATATGTTATTTTATTTAATCTTCTTGACAAGTTTTTGAGGTAAATAGGCTCAGAGCATTTAAGCAACGTGTCCAAAGTCAAACAGCTAGAAGTAGTAGTGTTGGCAGAAGCATAAATGGTAGCTGCTAAAATTTTCTGCACACTCACTGTGCGCCTAGCACGGTCTAAGCCCTTGTGTATATTATCCCTTCCCTCTTCGGGACCCCCCAAGGTAGGCTATCAGCATCCTCATCTTACAGGATCTCAGGGAGCCCCAAAACAATCCTGTGAGATCCAAGATGGCACATCTACCAAGTGACAGTGCCAGGACCGATACCCAAATCAGCGTGACTCCAATACCTGCCTTTGCCAGCATGCCGCACGTCCCCAGGCTGGACGAGGCCCACGCTGTGGCAGAGGCACCAGGGCTGCGACACCACAGAGCGAGTTCAAGGGACCCAGGCAGGCTCCACGGAGGAGAGGTACCTGAGTAGGTCCTCAAGGACATATTACTTTTGCTTGTCTACTGCGTCTCACCCGCTTCCCCCCCCCCACCCCCCTGTAAGCCCCATGAGGGCAGGAAGCATACGGGTCATTTTCACCGCGAAGCTCTGGGGCTCTGCTCAGAGCCGGAGGCTCACCAGGCCTGTGGGTAAGGTTCTGAAGGGGGAGACGGGGAAAGGGCATTTCAGGTGGTAATGACCACAAGGCATGGAGGTGGGAACGCTTCTCACGTCAAAAGAATCCCCTTTGGTTGGGACACAGGATCGGGGAAGGCAAGGAAGAGACAGCATCAAAGGACGTGCAGAGGCAGATGAGGGAGGCAGACGGGCCAAAAAGTCTCATTGTTCCAGGCTGGACGATGGGCTACTCTGAACGCCCAGCAGAGGAATTAAGACTTTTAGCTGCCAGCACTGGGGAGCCATTGAAGGTGCCTGAGTAGGAAAGGGACCAGTAGAGGTGAAGGGTGGGGAGCTGAAGGCAAGCAGGAGGTGTGCAGTAACACTAATAATAATGGGGGAAGGAGTCCCAAAGCCTAGAGACAAGGGGCCATCAGGGACCCTGAAACCTACAGGCTGTCATCCCCACCTCATTTGGACAGATGCTCCCTCAGGCCTCTCGTTCCCTCCCCAGCCCAGAGCTCGGGAGGGTACCCCTCCCCTTGCAGCCTTTCACAGAGCCGGGGATCCTGCCCTCAGCTCTGCCTGCTGCTCACCCTCTGGGCCCCACTTGAGGAACCTGTGGCCAGGACGCAGCCATCCTCTGAGCCCTGGTCACTGAGGCGACACCAGAGGAGTCAAGAAAAATGCAGACACTGATCCCAGAGGGATCCAGCCCACACGCCCCACGACTGAGAGCATAGCCAGATGCCCTCCCCCCACCCGCCGCCGTCTGTGGACAGGCCAGCACCTCTGGGTTCACATTAGGAGTCTGTGGGGGCTCTATCAAGAGGGCCCAGCTGGCCCCTGCCAGTCAGGCAAGGGCAGGCTGGGAGGCCCAGCCAAGTGGACCAGGGCTTGGCTTGGAAGCCGGGTGGGGGTGATTGTGCCCCCCACTTCGGGACCCGGGGACGCTCACAGTCAGGCAGCTGCAAAATGCCCTGGCCGTGGGGGTGGGGGTGGGGACTGGGCCAGTACAAAGCCCAGGGCAAAAGGGGCAGAGCGCTAGCGTGGCTCGAAGACACCGGCCTCCCAGACTGAGCCTCCAGCCCTGGGCAGGGGGTCCTGGGGAGGAGGGGGGCCACTGCCCTGCCTCCATTTCCTCCCCAGGCCTGTGCCCTCCCCTCCAGGCCGCCTATCCTCACCAGAGCTTGCTCCTGACCTGCTCGGCTGTTTCCTTCCCTTATATAGAGTTCTGCTTGGGACCGGGACAGGAACTGCGTCAAGTTCCTGGAGGCAAGAAGGGGCCTGTTCCCAGGGACACCTCGCGCTGAGGAGCGGGGGGCCATGCTTCAGCCCAGAGTCCCCTTCAGGGCCCAGGAGCCAGCCAGGGGCAGGGAGGGGGCCTGACCCTTTCCCCAAGCCCAGCAGTCTGTGGCTCAGAATCCAAGCAGACAAGACACACGGGTGACCCAGAAGGCTGACACTGGTCCCTGCCTCCAGAGCCCCAGTCCCACTGCCTCCCCAAAATCCTCCTGGGCCAGGCTCCTCTTGGACCACTGACCCAATCAACCCACCCCCCAAGCTCCAGCAGCTCCCCTGTACCACAACCCTCCCTCTTATCTTGGGAGCCTTTTCTCAGGCCCCACTCACTGGCTCCCCCAGCCCCTGCACGCCTCCAGGTCCTGAAACACACTCAAGACGAGGCGTTCCAGACAGGGAAGTTTCTAGCCACACCCACACACAGCAGCCCTCACCTGCACAGCCCAACCCCATACAAGGGGAGGACCGGCTGTGCCCGACCCTCTTGAGCCCACTGGAATGTGATATTTCAGAGCAGATATTTCCCCAGCAGATCCTGGCAGCAGCAAAGCAGGTGGGTAGGCCTCGCAGAACACACTGAGAGCAGCGGGCCCCGCCTCTGCACCGGTCCCCTTCAGAGCCTGTCCAGGGGATGGCATGAGATAGCACCAGATCACTGGGTGCCTAGCCGGTGCCAGAACATCTTTTCTGAAGATCTGCCTCCCCTGGAACCCAAGCTGGAACGGCAAGGGCCCTGCTCAGGGGCCAAACTGGCCCACATCCAAACTCAGTGACCCTGGGAGGACCGAGGCTGCACGCCAGGCCAGACTTCTCATGAGCAAGAAAATCAGAGAAGTTGGGTCCAGCAAACAAGCAGCAAGCGCCTCCTATGTGTCCGGCCCTGGAAGCACAGGAGGGGAGCCAGGGGTCCAGGAGGGGCCAGCAATGACAAGGCCGGGGCATGCGGGGCCACGGGGAAGTACCAGCAGAGGCGAGAAGGCACAGCTGGGCCCAGGGCCTGACACTGATCAGCATCCTGGGCTCACGGCCCTGCCCCCACTGCGCCTCCTCCTGGGCTCCCTCATGGCTACTGACAACCACCCCACTCCCCGGCCACCCAAGGCTGTTAAGCCAGAAACCTGAGAGACAGTTGGACTCCTCCTATACTGCCCCTCAACCAAGCCTGGTCAATTCCTCCATGTGAATATCTCTCCAAGCCACCCACTGCCTGACACAGGCCTCCCTGCCCTCAGTCCAGCCCTCTAAGCCATTCTCCACTCGGCAGCCAGAAAACTATTTCTACGAGGCACAGCCAGTCATGCCACTCCTCTGCCTGAACTCCTTCCATGGCTCCCAGCTCCAGGGGATAAAGTCCAGATGCCTTAATATGGTCTTCACGGCCCTTCGAGACCTGACTGTGGCTCACTTTCCAGTCCCATTTCTCACCTCTCCACCTCAAAGTCCTTGCTCCAGCCAGAGAACACCACTTTCTTGTTGTTGTTTTTCCATATGGTACACTGTGAGGTAGGGGTTATCAGCCCATTTTACAGATGGGGAAACAAGGCATTGAGAGATCATGTGCTTAGCCTGAGGTCATACAACCAGTAAGTAATGGAACCAGAGTTCCAACCTGGTGGCACCCTAAGCTTCAGCTCTGCCCAGGACCACAGCACCTTGCCCAGTCAGGAGTCACAGGTAGAGTTTCATGGGGGGCATAGCCTCTGAGATGGGTAGGCCGGAGAGATGTCTGGGCCAGGGCAGGGGGAGGGGACGGAAGAGCAGACCAAAGTGAAAAGAGGCTCTGAGCTGGAGTCAGAAGCAGAGGAGCAAGGCTGCAGAGGAGCAAGGTTACAGAGAGCAGTACAAGGGGATACAAGAAAACTGGGGAGAAGTCGGCCACCACTGAGGGACCCAGCCTGGAGGACTCAGAGGAAGCAGGGCCTCTGTTATATGAGTGGAGGCATTGGACAGGGAATTTGAAATGCAGACTTCAAGGTTACCTTCTCCTAAGATCTAAAGAGCAGGGAAAACCCCAGCCCTTCTTCCCCTCCTGGAGAAGGGCCACTTGTTTTGAAGCAGGGGTGTTGGATGACATGGCCTCCAGCACAGAAAACATTGCTTCTAGGAAGTTCCTAGAAGAATCTGGTGAAGGAAAGGGCTGTGGTCTGTGGTCAAGGTTCTAGGGGAACTGGGGACGGGGGGAAGTGACGGGCACAGAAGCAGGACCGTGCATTCTTTCAACAATAGTGACTGAGGGCCCCTCAGTGCCACATTCCCAGCTATGGAGACAGAGAGGAATAAGAATGGCCCAGCCCGGGAGGGGAACTTGTGGCCCAGTGGAGGAGACAGGCATGTAAACAGAGAATTATAAAAGAGCCGAGTAACTGCTATAATGGAGGTACGAAGAGGGCTATTATTTCACTGGGATTCAAGTCCATCTGTTTTTCCAGAAATTGCACCCAGAGGGAGACCGCCCACCCTGTCCTCTCACTCCCCATGAGGGTTTCTGTCCCTAGATGAAAACTTTAAGGGACAAAAGTCTATGACCCTAAGCTGTGCTAAAACAGTAAGGCAGGAAGGATGCATGGGAAAAAAACATAAGAGCAAGGGGGAAACCCAAGAAGCCAGAAGGTTCAGGAATTGCCAAGGAGCACGCCAGGGGCCCCCGGCAGAGGAGGCTGGAGCAGGGGGGTGGAGGAGAGGACGGGCTGAGCCAGGCCCCAAACTGAGAATTCCAGGGCTGGGGGCCGCCCTCAAACCCACACAGACGTCAGAGGTTCCCCTTGCCTTCCTAATCTCGGCCACAGTCAGCTCTCAGGCCAGGACAATGGCCTGCAGGCCTCCCTCCCTTCTACATCTGCAAGAGGCCTTGCAAACCACAGGTGTGCGCAGCTCTGTTTCCTAATCTCAAAGATACCATTGATTGTCTGGGGCACCATCAACTGGACAAGAGCTTT
The DNA here is from genome assembly GCF_030028045.1 of Hippopotamus amphibius kiboko. NCBI lineage: Eukaryota > Metazoa > Chordata > Mammalia > Artiodactyla > Hippopotamidae > Hippopotamus > Hippopotamus amphibius. The sequence goes on along the minus strand of NC_080193.1, from coordinate 88,927,200 downwards.
TGAGGAGGAAATGCTAACTGAAATGTATTGTACCCTTCAATTGTAAGATGCATTCCAAGTTCAGAAACATTAAAATGTGGAGAGGAAAAAAAAAAAGACATCTTGGATTTGAAGAAATGCCCTAAAATGTTTTTGGTTCTTCAGGCTCCCTACACTGCCCGCATCACTGCCTACACTGCTGCTGGTCAGGAAGGCCTTCCTGCTGTCTACCTACCTCCTTTTTTAAAGATTTAAGGCTTCCAAAAGAAAAGCAAACAGGAGAAAATTCTGTATTCTCAAAGCCCATCTGTGGCCTTGAGTTCCCTGGACCCCTAAAGGTCATTTTCTCTCATCACCTGACTCCAGAGCGCTCTGAACCTAACCCAAATGTGGTAACTGGAAGTGGGTTCAATTCTGAAAGATCATAACACCTTCTGCTCGTGGCCCCTCACTGCCAAATTCCTGAATACATCGAGGGATCCTAAGTTTCCAACCAAAAGACAAGAGGTGGGATTAGAAAAGCCCTGGTCTCGGTTAGAGCTGGGCTCAAATATCCAATTGCCACAGACCAGCTATTGAGACCTTACTGAACCTCCCCAAGACTCAGTTTCCTCATCTGTACCCTGGGGATTAGGAGACCTACTTTGCAGAGTGGTTGGGAGGACAAAATAAAGTTGACGGAGATGACACAGGTAAAAATGCCTGGAACATAGCACATGCTTGGAAAATGTTAGCTCCCTTCTATTTGAGCCAGATGCAGTTCCTGCACTTCTCTGTGCCTCAGCACCTTCATTTATAGGGTAGCAAATTGTACAGGGCATACGATGTGCATCTGATGTGTCTCAATTCATGTAATCCTCACTTGAACCCTGTGAGGTAGGTTCTGTTCATATGCCCACTTTACAGAAGAAAAAACTGAGGAACAATAACAGAATGAGAGGAAGGTCCTGTCTACCTTAAGTCAGAGCTCAGCGCAGTATAATACAATGCAAAAGAGCCCCGTCGAGTAATTCACCATTTTTTCTTTGGAGCTTTCAACTGGTACATGGCCTAAGCTTCAATTACCTGCAAATTCATTCATGTAGAAAACTCCTGGGCCACAGATGGCAGCAACAGGAGGAGTCAGTGTGATCGTTCCGCACAATTAGCGCATGTCAAGGGCTGGTGTTCTGGAACCCCGTCTGCTCAGACGGACTGCACCAGGAACCCCAGGAGCAGGAGGGCCCCAGGGCAGGGCAGCCCAGCTCCATGTAGCTCCTTTATATCCATCTGCGGCCGAGTCGCAGGAAGCCCCCTCTCAATCCCAATTAGCCGGCAGCAGAGACTTGAAGCCAGGCCAGCACTGAAGGCCAGCGGAGGCCTGGCTGTCACCAGCATTGTTCGGCTCCATCTGACGCATATCCACCCCCCTGCAATGTTTCCTTGTTCCCCGGGAGGCCCTCCAAGATGCACGCATCCCGAAACCAGGTCTGGAGGGAAGAGGGGGTAGGCAGAGGGGCAGCGGAAGACCTGGCTCTATCTGGCTAGGAAAACACAGGCAGATTTTAAACGGACAGGAGAGAGAGCTCACATCAGATAGAGGCCCGGTGACCCAGAGACACTGCACACGCACAGCTCAGATGCCCCAAGGCACACACAGGGCGCACACACGCCACAGGACCATTGCCAGGTCCAGATGCAAAGTCACTCCCTGGTGCTCCCTCCCCGCCCCACCCCAAGCAGAGCCGCACAGACAGGAACACAGCAGCCTGGCCAACACACCCACTGGCAGGGGCAGTCTGCATGGCCCTGAGCTCAGCTGATTTCAGGAAGCCAGAGGGGGAAATGACCCATGTGGGCAGATGGTGGGGAGGAGAGAGCACGAACCAGCAGAGGTGGGGGGTGCGAGGTGCCCACAGAAGCCTGCTCACCCACTGCGAGCAGACAAAGTGACAAACTCCCCTTGGACTCACCCATCCCACCTGAGCCTTGCCCATCCTTCTGATAGAGCAGGTGAGGGGTAAGGCACACCGATGGAAGCTGGGTAGGCGGTGGCAGAAACAGGAGAGCATGTGCACGAACAATGGGGCAGATCTCACTGGAGGATACGCATCCTGAAAATTATGGGATGAAGGCACGGAAGCAGGAAATTTTACAGGTGGAGGTGGGAGAGGAGAAGCAAAACAGAGTTTAGGGCTTATGCGACAACCATTTTATTTGGATACCTACCAGGTACTGTGTACTTTAGACATTGTATCACATTTAACCCTTTCAGCAATACGCACAACAGGCAACACCCTCTTTTTCCAGATGAGGCCACTGAAGCTTAACAAGAAAGGTAAGCTTCCCAAGACCACTCAGTTATGAGTAGTTGAGCTGGGAGTCAAATCCAGGATACCCAGAACACAAAATCTATACTCCTTCAGGCAATCCGAGTCATGAGGGTGCTGAGAAGACAAAACAGGGCACCTATGGGGCCAAGGGGGTGTGGAGGTATAGATGGCGGGAGGGCTGCGGCCGGACCCCCGGCTCCTAAGGAAGGCAGGGGCAGCAGAGCTCAGGCCGCCGTGACTCAGTGGCTGGGCCTCCAGGGAGCATTTCCGGAGCCCCAGACAGCTCTGCGCAGTCTAAGAGCCACCTGCCCAGCAGAGACACCAAGCCATTACTCACAACTGTTACTCACTCCTCTCTGCACGCCCACCGCTCAGCACATCACTTACGCCCACTCTGTCCCCTGAGCGTGGCCAAGGGGGAGCTGGCAGAGCTGCCCAGTTCCTTCCCTCACTTTACCAGCTCAATCGTGCCAGGGCGTCCCCACCTGAATCACTGGGTCAGACACCCAGAAACTCTGGCCCACTCCTCTCTGACAGCTGTTGCCCTCCGCTCTGTTCCAAGCAATGGAGCTGAAAGAGTGGTCACTGGGCAAAGAATCTTCCCATCCCAGGGCTAGAAGAGACCTCCCCAGCATCTCAGTAGGCTTCTCAGTAGATGCCTAAAAACCCCCAGGGCCCCCACCTCCGAGAGCTCCGCCAAGAGCCCCAAGAGCAAGAGCCTCTCTGTTCAGAAAGATCCAAGGACTTGCAGAATCTCAGCACAGATTAGAAAGTGAGAACTCTCCTAACTCCACTCTCTCTTCTCACAAATGAGGAAACTGAAGCCCAGAGAGGGGAAATGATTTTCCCAAGGTCACACAGCACCAAAGGGGGACTAGAAATAGGCCACCTGAACCCCCCCCCCCCCCCCCCCACCGCCACCAGTCCTTCCAGCTAACCCTTCCCCCTGACCCGAGTCAGGGCAGGGCCTTGAAGTCTACCCTCACTCTCCCCTGTTGCAAAGCAACCACTCAGCCCACAACACTTGCGGTGGGAGAGCTGAAGGCGCACTGAAGAGGCAAGAAATGCGTTGCAGCCAGACGGTGATTAGTGTAGAGCAATCACTTTTTAACAGCGAAAGGGCATCAGAAACAGTCTGTCCAGGAAGCATGGAGATGGACCACAGACCTTCCAAAGGCCCTGGAGCTAAAAGGCCAGGCCCTCTGGCAAGAGATGATGGAAGGAATTCCTGGGGTCCCAGCTGGGGACTAGGGAGAGTCCTGGCCTCTGCTCTGCTCACCTCTCCTCCCCCCCCCTTCGCTCCTGCTCTCCCAGGGCTCCAGCCTGGAATCCAGGCCTGGCTGCTGCGTCCGCTCCCACGCTCAGCTCGGCTCAGCTGGCCACAGCAGAGGCAGCGCCATGTGCGGCGTCCAAGGCAGCTCATATGGCACCGAGGAGTCTTCAAAGCCTCCATCTATCTCCAGCGCTCCCCCATCTCCCTCTGGGCAGCTGCTCTCACCCCTGCCAAGAAGCCCCTGTCCCACTCTCTCCCTCTGCACCAGCAATGGTAATAACAGTAATAATAACCAAAGGTCACCAGTACGTCCAGAGGACACAGTTCTTTCTGGTTCCCACATTTTACAGATGCGTAAACTGAAGCGCTGGCTGGTTAGCTAAGTTGCTGGCAGTCTCACAGCCTGCGAGAGGTGGGGTCAGGATTCAAACCCAGTATGGCTGCAGAGTTTGTGATCTTGACGTCCAATCCACACTGCCCTTGTGTTAGGACCTCACTCCGAGATGTTAAAGCTCCTGAAATCTCCATTCCCTCATCCATGCAGTCACTGAGCACCTGGCCTCTGCAACATTCAACCTTCCTCTTAGCCCCGGATGGGCAGCCCCCGTCCGGACACTCACCAGGCCACTCACAGTCAGGCTGAGCACCCACAGCCTCCATGCTGACCAGGGGACACCCTGATCCACGCCTTCATTCATTTACTATTCAACAAACAGTGAGTGCCTACTGGGTGCTGGGCAGGTGGGGAAGGACAGCCCCCCAAAGAAGCCCCTTGATTCCTTACCAATGGGAGCTGCCTGCAGTCTACCCTCACTCCCGCCTGCTGCAGCCCGTCCATCCCTTCATGGGTGAAGTCTTGCCAAGGAGAGCTCTCTTCTGGCCTGAAAGATCTCCCAGGAAGGAGATCTCAGTGCCTCCCCGGTCTCCTGATCCAGGAGAGGAGGACAGCACGTGGGAAGGAAGCCCAGTGGTGTGAAATGACTCAGGAGAGGGTTTCCCAGCTCGGGGACTCCAGAAGATTGGAGTTGTGGCCTGTCCCTGGTCTCCCTGGCCCAGTACAGCCTTCATAGCTGCCCAAATCACTTTCCTAAATAACACCCTCTTTGTGTTTCTCTGATGTCAAAGCCTTCTGCTGCTTTCCTCTCCCAGAAAATACCCCACTGCTGGACCCCAAGCAGCACCTCCAGGCTCCCCCAAAGCCAGCCTTTCCCACACAAACCACTTTCTGTGGGCGTGGCCTGTGCCAGGCACTGAGCTTCACAAGCAGGCACTTCACAAATATGATTTCATTTCATGCCAACCATAACTCTATGAGATTGCGTATTAACCCCATTTTACAGATGCAGACGCTGAGGCTCAGCCCAAGTTCATACAGGTAGTAAGCAGCAGAGCTGGGGGGGGACACCCAAGCCTGTCCGACTCTGACACAGGGCTGGAGCCATTATTTTATCCATCATTACACGCGTGCCACTGTGCCTTTGTGCGTGCCTTCCCCTGTGCCTGAAGAAGCCTCTGTCCGTTTTCCTTCCTGCCAAACTCCTTCTCAACCTTCAAAACCCATCTCAAATGGCACCTCTTCTCCAAAGTTTTCTCCACTCTCCAGCTCCTTGCGGCTTGATGTCCTTTCTGCATGTAGCAGAAACCCTCTGTCTACTTCCCTTTGTTTGCTACTAGACCACACACATCTCCCTGGCCTTTCTAGCCCCATACACACCCCTGTACCTTTCCTGGCAGAGGGTTGATGCCCCAAAAGGCTTTTAAGTGTGCCCAGCTACACTCAGCCGCTGCCACACGGCCTTTGCAGTGGATGCCCCGGCACCGCCCTGGCCAGAGGAGCCGACCCCCAAATCCCAAGCAGGGTCCCCTAGGCAGAGCCAACACCCAGCCCTCGTCCCCCTGGCTGGGGGGCTGCTCCCCGTGCCTCCCCTTTCCTTGCCTGGTGTCCCCTCTCTGCTCTACCAGCTTGGCTGTTTCTGGGAGTCTCAGCCAGTGATTAGGGCCCTAATCAGCAGGACTTCCTGCCAGCGACTGCCAGAGGTGGGGGCAGGGCGGGGAGGGAAGCAAGGTCAATCCAAGGTGAAGTTCGCAGCCTGGGACCAGGGGCGGCTCCAGCAGAGAAATGAACTCACAGACTCTTGCAGCCCAGCACCTCTCTAGCCCTCCATCCTACAGGTGAGGACACCAGGCCCAGCAAGGGAAGGGACAGGTCCAGAGTCCAGGGACAGAGCAGGAGCCTTGCTCTCCCACTGCCCTCAGCCACAGGGACCCCAGGGCAGAAACCCTTCCTTAGGCATCCCCTGAAGCCCTCTGTCTGCCCCTGGGAACCCCCACCCTAGGACCAAGCCCCATGCTGAACCCACAGGCTGTTCCCCATAAAGGGTTGTTGGAGAACAGTTGACTGCTCAGGCCTGGTCAAGGTCAAGGGTCAAAGGTGAGCCCCTCCTCTGGATGAGCAATGGCCTAGCAATGGGGCAGAGGTGAGCAGGGGCTGAGGAGGGGAAGCGAGATAGGGCCGGGCCAAGCTCAGGAACCCTCCCCAGCTGTCATCATCATTAGTCCAAGCCCATTCTTTCTCCAAAAAAAAAAGTTTAATGCCTTTCACAGCTGCAACTGGGAGAGCCAGGGGTCCGGAAATGGAGCTCACGCCCCCGACCCGGAGCAACCTCAGCCTCTCTGGGTGGGAACGAGGGCTAGGTGGCGGGTGTAGCTTGGCAGGCCTTGAGGGCTGACCCCTACTAACGAGGAACATCAGGGGCACCGGAAAGCAGGGGACCCCAGAGAGGCCTGAAATGGAGAGGGAGTGTGGCCAGGAGCCTGCCCCTATCACCCTGGGGTCAAAGCTCCCAGCTCTAAGGCATGCAGGAAAGGCTGGGCGTGGTCCCCCAGCCCCACCCCACCCCCACCTCCTACCAACAAGGGACTGAACTAAAGTTACAGCAAAAGGGATGCAGGTTAGACTTCAAAGAGACCTAGAAGGTATAAGACACAGCAACTTGCAACACTATTTGGGGAATCCCACTTTAAAATATAGATGCTGCCTTTATGGATGTAGCCCATGGTCAAGAGTAGCTTGTCTGGAGGTCAAAGAGAGGCCTGCCTGGAGGCCAGGACATGTCCTTGCTGGGCCTGGGAGTCTCTGATTCGGTGACTCTCATCAAGGAATGGGATGGGATCCAAGAAGGGGAGCCTGGGCTGGTTTATAATAATCCATCTTGTTTACAGTGATGGCAACTTTCTCAGAGTCCTCCATAAACACAGCTCCCTGGGCAGAGAAGGCCTCGAGAGGTCCCCTTATCTCCCCACCTCCCCCCAGACACAGAGAGAGACAGAGTCAGGGTGGGAGGGGAAGGAAGTCTCTTCGCTAGGACCCCTTGGAGGAAAATGATGCACCATCTCCTCTACTCTCTGGTCCCATAACCCTCCCCATCTTAGGGGTGGAACAAGCACAACGAGAGAGAAAAGGGCCAACCCGGACGTGGGATCCTTGAAGGACACCACCACCACCACCATCACCAATGATAATAATCACTAACCTTTATTGAGCACTTACTGTGTGCCAGGCACTGTTCAAAGTGTTTTCAATAAACCAACTCATCTGATCCTCACAACCACACCATGAAGCAGAAACTATTATTAAAACTGTCAAGGGCATTATGCTAAGCGAAATAAGTCAGACAGGGAAAGACAAATACTGTATGATATCACTTATATGAGAATCTAAAAAAATACAACAAACTAGTGAATATCACAAAAAAAGAAACAGACTCACAAATACAGAGAACAAACTCGTGGTTACCAGTGGGGGGGAGGGGTGAATACAAAAGAGGGGGAGTGGGAGGTACAAGCTATTGGGTGTAAGGCAGGCTACAAGGATGTACTGTACAACACAGGAAATATAGCCAATACTTGTAATAACTGTAAGTGGAGTGTAACCTTTAAAACTGCATTAAAGAATAAAATTTTTAAAAAAATTTTTAAACTGTCCAAAACTCTCACCCCTCTGCCCCTCATTAGTCCGTCGATTCACGCTAAGCAGCCCTTTGTCGGGCACAGCAAGGACCACCAGGCAGGCACACGGCACAGGCATGCCCTCAAGGAGCTCATAATCCATCTAGAAGACAGGGGAGCACACGGGAAGCTGGCAAGCACTAGGAAAACTGAGGGGTCCCATAGTCTATGCTGGGGAAGGCCTAGGAAGCTTCTTGGGGGACCTGACCTAGGACTCGGGCCCCCGCCCCATCGTGGCAGAAGGATAGGATCCCACTTGGGCCCTGCAGTAGCCCCTCAAGCCCCATCAGCTCCCCGGGGCTCCACCCTTCTGGGCCAGTCCCTCTCTGCTTCCCGGAACACCCAGGCCTGAGCTACAAGCTTCCAGCCCTAAAAAGGCAGGGATTCGAGAGCCCAGACTAACCCTGGAGGAAGCAGCGCCAGGGACTGGGCTGGGCCCACCTACCACCCCCACCCCACCCAAGCTCCAACTCTGCCGAGACCACCACCCTCCCCGAGGGAAACCAAAGTGTGGACAAGTAGGAAGATGGCCAAGGTCACCAGCCTGGGTAGAGGCAGGCCGGGGACCCAGCTGCACCTTCCGTACCCTGCCCCCCCCCCCCCACCATGGGAAAGTGTTTCAGGCAATTGCAGAGAAGGAAAGGAGGGAGGGCTGCGTGCATAATGACAGAGGCACCCGGGGAGGCAGCGTGGCCCACCAGCCTGGCAGCCCTGCACTCCCATGCCGCTCGTTCCAGCTCGCTGGGCCCACACCTCTGCACACCTAACAGCTTTGAAAGCTAAGACCAGGGCCATGGGGGCATGGTGCTGGGGACAAAAGTCCCCCCAGTCTCCCCAAACCACTTCCTTCCTCCCGCAGCGCCACACCCATTTCTGACTTGCTTATTTCAGAGTCTAGTAACTGGGAAGGAGGTCCTCTGCCCCCCTTCCCCACATACCCCTTGACCGTACCTCAGTTTCCCTTTCTGGGGTGGCCCCAGAGAGAAGCCAAGAAGCCAAAGCAGCTGCACCTGAAACCCTTTGCTGGCCACCCCAGCCCCAAGCCTGACTTCTCCAGGCTCAAGGGCACACTCTGCATCTCACCTTCCTGCCCCTCCCACTGGGTCCCTGTCAGACTAGAGGACGAAGCGTCCTAATTAAGCAAGCTCATCTGGCCCCAAGGTACTGAAGTTAGACATCAGAAAAGGCTTCCTCCTCAGTTGAAGCCAGGACCCTACTCCTTCACCCTCTCCATTAAGGAGAAAAGGGCTCGCAGGGCACCCGGAGAGCCCGATAGGGAGCGGCAGGCTGGGACACCCAGGGTGCATCCAGAGCCACCCCAGAAGCCCACCCTGACACGCCATCATGGGAAGCCCAAGGCTCCGAAATCTTGAACCCCGCCCCACTGTGCCTCTCCTCGCGGCTCTCAAGCACCTCCACCCCCAACCTTGGAAAACAGGTCTGGAGCAGCCTGTGGTGGGGAGCCGGTGGCTGGCTCCTCCCACACTCCAGAGAGGCCCTAGCACAACGCCCTTGGCTGGCACCCCCAGCAGTTAGTTACACAAACCACTTCTAGCTGCCCTGACAACCCTGTATTATTTTACAAGTGCAGAAACTGAGGCTCAGAGAAGTGCGGCCCCTGTGTTTTGCTGCATCTCGGATCTCAGCTCTGCTGCCCACCCTCTCCAGGCGTGCTGGGGAGGCCCCTTTGGGGGGCAAACTGGACAGAGGTTCGAGCTGCCCACCCTTGTAGCACACCCCCTCCTCGCCCACTGCCCCCAGTTAGCACCTCAGGGCGCAGCACGGGCATGGGCTCTAACTGCACGGGCGCAGGGGTCCCCCCATTCCACACGGTGCCCACAGGTCCGCTCCAGCCCTTGTGGGGTTAACCCGCAGGGCCAGGCAAGCAGTGGGCCAAGAGGAATGGGAAGAAACTCAGAATCCTCGCAGGAAGCAGCTGGGCCAGACCTGGCGGGCCGGTGAGCAATGGGTGTGAGGGCAGAGCGGTAGGCTCTCTGGTCCCCACACACTGGCAGGGAGGAGGAGGACCCTGAGCCGTCCTGCCTGTGCCCACACCCCAGGCCAGAGGCCACTGCCTTCCTGCTCCCTGATCTGGCTGTCAGAGAATTCCCTGACTCCAAGAATCCCAGGACCTCAGCATCCCAAGAGACTTTCAAGGTCATCCCTTCTAACCACATCCCAGCTCAGGAATCCTTCCAAGCCGTTGTCCAGGCTCTGTCTGAACGCGCCCCCTGGACGGGAAGCTCACTACCTTACAAGGCAGCCCTTTCTCCCACGGATCCACCAGCCTTCGTTACACCGAGCTGAGCTTCCTTCACCAAACGAAAATCCATTCTGCCCCTTTGCTTCCTACTCTTACTTCAGTAGAAACAGGGCACTGGGGTTCCCAAACTCCAAAGCTCCAGCCACGGTCCATCAGCAATGGGAAGATGGTCACCGAACAGTAACCTCTTCTCTGGACCCCTCTGCACCCCACCCCAGCCCCCCTCTAACCTGGCCACCAGCTCCCTTGTTTACAGTTCTGGACACAGCAGCCCCCACGGGAGATGGTGAACTGGGGCTTCGAGGGAAGTGAAGTATGAAGCATGGGATGAGGGATCAGGAAGGAGAGCCAGAAGGGTTCAAGGCCAGGGATTTAGAAGCCGAGGTTCCCAGGTTGCCTCCTCCGCCACTTAAGAATTCTCAGCTCCAGATCAAAGTCCTGGCTCCCAGTCCTGTTAGACTGACCGAGACCCTCCTAGGCCCCGGCCCACTATCTCCACTCCCTGCCCTCTGCGGGCAGCAGAGTCAAGGCCAACCCCACACTGCGATCCCAGCACCGATCCCATGGAGAGCTCTCCCAGCCAGCTCCCCATCCAGAGCTAGGTCCAGGTCCTCCCTCCTACACCCTTAGGCCAGGGGGGTCAGGGCAGAGGGTGCCTTAGCCTCAGTAAGCTTCGAGGTCCTGGGGGAGAGCGAGGGTGGGGGAGAGTGGAGTAGCAGCCAGCTGGCAGGGGTAGGAGCCACTGAAGGCCAAGTTTGAGCCACAATGGTCCCCACCCCACCCAGACAGATGCATGAAGGGGCCCAGCAGAGACTCGAGGAAAAAGGGTGCTCCCCCCACACCCTCCCGAACCCCTGGCTTGGCTCTGCCACATGGAAGAGACGCTGGGGCTCCCAGAAGAAAAGCCCCTGTCCCCAAAGGCTCTAGCACCCTCATCTCCAGCTGCCCCTCCTAGCCTCACTCCACAACCACCTGTCCTGCCCTCCCCGTACCAGCATCTCCCCTAGGCAGCACCCATCCTGTCCCCTAACCCCATCCCACCCCCCTGCAGGGAGCCCGGCATGGGAGCACAGCAGGCTCCTCTTGGTCACCCCTCGGTCACCACCCTCCCAATCTCCTCCTCTAAGACAGTGGCCAACCTAAAAACATCTGGGCAGGCAGTCCTGGCCCTGGTCCTGAACTGGGGGTGGGGGGCGGACACGGAGGTTCGCTCTGTATGGATGCTTGGGCTTGGGAAGGGGTGGCCGGCAGGGCATAAGCGGGTCAGGGCAGGAGAGAGCGGCGGGGAGAGAGGAAGGAGAGGGGGGTGAAAGGCAGCTGCATGTGTCTGTTCATTAACCACCTGGATTAGCTATTTCTGCCCAGAGGGGTGAGAAAGGCATAGGAGCTGCTGGATGGGGGAGGGCAGCAGGGGGCACTCATGCCAGGCAGTGCCCACGGGCAAAGGAGCACGGACCCACGCTGAGGGGAGTGAAGCGGGGACACCTTTCCGAGCCTGCCAGACCCTCATCTGCAGCCCGGCCGCCCCCTGGGAGATGCGGGGTAGGAGCAAGAAGAGCCCCAACGAGGAAGAAGGTGCCCAGTAACATCTCCAGCCAGTGGCAGTGAAAGAAACACGGAGGAAAAACTGCCCACACCTGTGTCATGGTCCTCTCCCCCCGGCAGCCCTGCGATGGTGGGCAGGCAGGCAGGGGAGGGGACCCTGGAGGGTAAATGCCCCAACCCCCCAACCCCTCCCCCCCCACCGCCTTGGTCAGTGCGTCCCTCCCCACTCGTCCCTGCTGGCCTCGGTCTCAAGCAGCCATTGACACCAGCAACTTCTTCAGCAAACAAAACTCCTTCTGACTGGTCTCTTTCCGAGCAGGGACAACCGCGCCCCAGACCTCCCTGCCAGAACCAGACACTGACGGCGGCAGGGGACTGACATGTTGGCCTGGAGGGGCTACCTAGCCCAGAGGCATGTGACCAGGTGGACTGACCTCCCCGGTCCTCTAATTTACACCCCATCAGTGGTCCTGACAACATCAGTCCTACACACACAGACACACACACACACACAGGCACACGCACACCCCACACTCACCTTTCCGGCAGAGGAGCTGCTGGTGGGATGAGTGTCTGGGCTCACAGGACAGGGGCGGTGGGCAGTGATGGGGCAGCAGCTGTGGCTGGCAAGAAGCTGGTTGCTGAGAGGAGGGCGTGAGTGAGCCTTGTGTCCGGGCGGGCAGGGAGCAGGCGCAGGGAGCAGAGCTGGTCCCAGGGCCACTGCTGGGAGCAACTGAGCGAGGGCGCTGCTCGCCCGGCTCCCTCCCCCGGCGGAGGAGGCGGGCGGGCTATCGCGCACCGCCTCCTCCTTCCCCCTTCCCGGAGCCGGCCAGCAGTCCACCCGCCGCCTCCTTTAACCCCTGAAGCACTCGGCCAGGGCACGCACGCCCAGCTCCCAGCTCGGCCAGCTGGGTGGCAAGGCACGTATGCCTGGGGCAAGGCCTGCCAAGAAGGGTGGGCTCCCCCCTCCTTCAGCCACCAACTCAGCAGCCTCCCTGGGGACCCGCAGAGAGGGACAGAGAGCTTTCCAGGCAGAGGTTGGGAATGGAGGCAGGATGCCAAGAGGTCCAGGATCTCCCCGTGGAAGAGACACAGCTACAGAGAAATGGCCCAAGGGCAACTGCTTGGAGAAGGCTGGTTGGTAAGACAATAATAATAATACTAATAACAATTGCAACTCCCAACGTTTGTAAAGCGTGCAGCTTTATGCTGTTTCCAACTCATTTTGTGATGGGAGACCTAAAATCTCACTTCTGAACCTGTTTTTTTTTTCTGTATCTGTCAAATGTGGGATAACAATCCTGGCTTCTCTCTCTGAGCTGAGTTAGGATGTTTGTGACTGTATACTCAAAAAGCGATTTGAATTGAACTCTAGTTAATGAAATGCATGCTTCAACTCTCTGAAACACATCAAAAAAAAAAAGTAAAATGGATTGATGGAGGGAGAGATAGAAATGTGATAAAGCAAATATAACAAAGTGTTCATTACAGAATCAGGGAGTTTACCATATTATTCTTTCAACTTTTCTATATGAAAACAATTTTTTTACAATTAAAAATATTGAGGGACATGTGATTTGAAGTTTGGAGTACCATACAAATGATAAAAGAAGCAGATCGGATTATCTTGAGGGGAAGGGAAAATTCATTTGCTGCACACCTATTTGTATGCCCTGCACTTAAAGAATACTCTCTCTCTCACTTAATCTTCGAATCTCCCTTGTTATTTTAGCTGAAGAAAGTGACCTCTGAGCGGTTAGCTGACTTGTTCAAGACCACACAGGATGGTGTAGAGCAGGAACTCTGATCCTTCAGGCTGGTTCCAGAGCCAACCTCCCCACCACTCAGCCCTCCAGAGGTTCAAAGGTCCTTCTCTTGGCCATCTGGATCACCCTCCTGTGAGGTCCTGGGCAGGTGACCTGCATCTCTGAGCCTCCTCAGTTTCCCTTGCTGTCTGATGAGTTTGGATTCGAAGGTTTTGAAGATCTTTGCCAGTTCTAATGCTCACTAATTTTATGAATCCAGCCAAACCCTTCCCCAGGCTTCAATTTTCCAAAGAGTAAAGTGATAGGGGAGGTCCGGGAGAATCAAACAGCCTCAGGAAAGATTTGGCGGCACCTGGGGCCAGCATCGAAGAGATGATCAGCATGTTAGAGGGCTGCCTCCCCTGCCCCCCTGCCCCCCACCATCTGTGACAGTGAAGCCCAGGAGGACAGAGGAGGGGGAGAGAGATACCTTCTCAGGACCTTATGTGGGGAGGGCAGAGACAGAAGCATCACTGCATCCACCCCCTGCCTCCAGAGCAAGATGACCTCATCCCTTCCCAGATGGGAAGAGTCTGGCCTCCCAGAGTCCCAAATTCCAGCATCTCCGAATGTACCAGCCTTGACAGCAGCCTCAATCTGTAAGCATACGGGTACTGACCAGAGATGGGAAAGACCTGGCCCCACAGAACATGTCTTTGAGACTGTGTAGGGAAAGCTGGCCCAGGCCTCCCCGGGCCCCTGCCCAGCCCTCACTACCCCACCTCTGGGGCAAAGTTATCTCCAAATTGCCTTATTCTGCCTAACCTTCACACCCCCTGTAGACCAGGGACAGCTCAGGGGCTTGGGCCAGCCCTGGTGAGGGGAGGGAAGTGAGCCATCTAGGTTCTTCTAGAGGTGGGTGGGGGAGTCTGCAGAACCCTCGGGACTTCCCTGGCGGGCCAGTGGTTAAGACGCCACGCCTCCCATGCAGGAGGCACGGGTTCGATCTCTGGTCCAGGAACTAAGATCCCACATGCAGAGGAGCCAAAAAAAATATTCTAATTAAAAACTTAAAATAAAAAAATAAAAACAAAAAAATAGAAGTGGAAGCCTCCCTCAGGTCACAGAATAGCAGAAATGCCATCCTCCCCATCACCTCCTTCCAACCCACACCCACCCTCATCCTGCTTGACATCAGATGGTCCCTGGCTCCCAACCACCTGCCATGTCCAGTCCCGGCTCTGCAGCAGGACATTTGAGCCGTCTGTGATGTGGCCCTGCCCTATGATCCTTGCCATCACACTGTTCAGGGCTCAGTTCAAAAGCCACATTCTCCACGGGGCCTTCTCCAACCATTTGGTAGGTACCAACCCCTCCTCTGAACACCTGAGGCTCTCGTTCATATACTAATGCTGGGACGTTTGCTGGGTGCACTACTACATCTCCCCTTAGTTGAGCAAAGATTTATTCGTCCTTTCCTTCCTCCTTTCCAACTTTGTCCAGTGCCCAGCACAATGTTGACACCTAGTAGATTCTCAATAAATGTGGAATGAGTAAGGGAATAATGGAGAGATGGATAGATGATGGGTTAAATATTGAACAAAAGCGCTCTATTAAATGCTGCACAAGGCTGTACCAAGATAACCGTATGCAGACTTTTATCTTCAAAGTTATATGATCGCAGACAGAAAACCTGACTATGCTAAAACATGGGGACCATTAGACTGATACACAGATGTCCCAGGAGCATCCCACCCACCCCAGGTCTGCAGCAGATGCAGGGAGCTCTGAGAAACGCCCTCCTCCAGCTGCTCTCATCCCCCACCCCACCATCGTTCCCTCTGTCTGGCCTTCCTGGTCCAGCACCTGGGTACAGAACCATGAATTCAGCAAGCCTCTAAAAACCACACCGAGAGGAAGTCAAGGAACTAGAGGCTTTCAAAGAAGAGCAGCCTTCCCCTTTACTTCCAAGAGCTGTCCCACAATACACGCACACAGAGCCAGAACTGCTTTCCACAGAAGCCCGCTGAGCCCTTCTCTGCCCTCCCAACTCCTCCTCCTCCAGGCTGATGAAGACTCAGGATTCCCAGGGTTTCCCTTCTCCCATCCCCCAACCTCCCTCCCCCTCTCCCTGAGCCAGTCCATGCCCCTTTCACTCCTCCCTCCCTCCCTCCCTTCCTCCCATTCCCAAGCACAGCACTGCACATCTGGTTCCAGTTGTGGTTGGTCCATTCAGGGGCAGGCCTGGGGGGTTCTCATAAAACTGAATAATACCAGTGTTGGAGCCCAGCGCAGCTGGGGGAAGGGAGGGCAGGAGGCCGAAGAGGGCGGGAGGGAGAGAAGCGGCAGCAGGGAGGCAAGGAGACGCAGAACCCAGAAAGGAGCAGGGCAGTGCCTGGTATAGAATAAGCCTTCAGTGGATGCTTGTTAATGGCGGATCGACGCTAGAGACACGGAGGGCAGAAAAGCCAGGAGAAGAGAGTGGGACAAAGAGCAGGTCAGGAGGAGGGACCCAGAGGGAGGAAGGAGAGGGAGCTGGGGGTGGTGGGGCTGCCCACGGAGCCACAGAGAGGCCATTGAGAAGAGAGGAAAACGAACTGCTCGCGTCGGGGCCAGGTGCTGAGTTAGGCACTGCCATGGGGAGTGGAGGGGACAGAGGGACACAGAGAGACAGAGAAGAAAGGGCCAAGAGAAAGAAAGGTCAAGAGCCAAGAGCATCGAATCCCGGTTTCCCGAGTCTCTCAGCCCCACGGTGGGTTGAGGGGAAGGGAGGGTCAACCCAGAGCCTATATCATTTGCTTCTTCATTTCATTTTCATCCCTCTTGAAACGCCTACCCTGCACCAAACCTCTTCCGTGTGCTTTTCCATGCAATTCCCCATTAAAATCTGGGAAGTGACTATGATTCTTATCCCAGTCTTAGAGATGGGCTCAGAGCATTAAGCAAGTCACCCAATGTCACAGAGCAGCAGATGACGGAGGAGAAATTTGGCTCCAGGTCTTCCAACTCAAGGCTCTGTCACCATATGGCTCAACCGGCATTCTGGGTCCCAGCACTGCCCCTGGAGGGCACCGTGTCACTTGACCCCACATTCTCGGGACCAGATTCCCAGGCTCTTACAGCACTAAGGGGAAGCTCCTCTGAGCTGGGCTAAGAGTTGACCACAAATACCCAGCAGGGAGGGATTGGCTTCTTAAACCTTCCTAGGGTGGGGGCAGGGAGGTGACCTCCTGGGGGAGGGGCTGGAGGCGCCCCCACCAGCGCCCTTGACCCCCACTCTCTTCTTCCCTCTCCACCACAGAGAGGACAGGGCCACATGCCCAGCCCCCAATGAGAGAGGCCTTGGGCCTCAGAATCCTGCTGGGCCCAACTTACAGCTGGCTGGGAGCCAGGCCCTGGGGGTCGTCCTAGGCAATTGGTCAATGTCTGTGCATTTGGGTTGCACCCTCCCTCTGCTGACCACAACCATCCCCCTGCAGCTGGCGATGAGTTTGGGCTGTCCTCCAGGATGCTTTCATCTCTGGGACCCCCCTGGGACCCCCTGGCTAGGGCACCCTCTTAGAGCTGACTCCAGAAGCCACACCCTGCCCTGCTTCCCCACAGAGCCCCTCTCCCTCCCTTCCTTCTTGAGGCTGGGCTTCACAGCCCAGGCCACTGGTTTCCTTTCCTTTTTATCACCCTCAACACTCAGGCCAGACTGAGGCAGGAGCAGGGGCACCCCCTCCTCACCGCAGTCCCCTATTTGCATCTCATTTGCATGCATTCCCAGCACCCCTCAAAGTGCAGCCATGCCTCAGGCCCTTTGCCACACACTCCCCCATGGAGAGAGAAGCACTAGGCCTTCCACATTCCGGCTTCCTACTCTCAAATTTACACCACAGTCTGAGGGCAGAGGATCAGGAGGCAGGGGAAGCATGGGGAAAACGGTCTGCCAACAGCATGTCCCCAAGACTCCTGCTGGCAGCCCCTCCCTCCCGGAGACGCCGCAGTTTCCAGCCATGCCAGGCACTGGGACCCAGCACTAAGAGCCTCCGACTGGACTGGGAGTCCGGCCTCAGGTTGCAGCCTTGCTCAGCCCTGCTTTGCCATGGGGACTAAAGGTCACTCTCAGCCCCTCCTGGCTTTCATCTCCTCATCTGATAACCTCTCAGGTCTTTGGGAAGATTCCTGGAACACACTTCCAGGCAGATGTTGATCCTTAGCAGAAAGTTAATGCTGGTGCACACTGACTGCACACAAATCCCTATCTCCCCTGAGAAGTGCAATTTTAAAGCAGGAAGGACCCTGAGATTTAGTTGCCTCCAGGACAGGATTCCTCTTAGGCCTCCCCCAGCGATGATCACTGGCTCAGCCTGGATCATTTCAGAGAGCCCACACATCCCTCCCTCACGTATCCCTCCCTAGCCACATCCACCACCCTAACCCCATTATTATAAGGTTCCCGGACTGGACGGTCGGGGAATCCCCAAACCTAGATTATCTGGATTTCAGGAAGGTGTTGGCAGGGTCCATGATGAAATGCTTAGAGCAAAGATAGAAAGTCGAGTGGATTCCGAGCCAGCAAGCCAAGGGGTGTTGATTAATAGATCAATGTCAACTTCCTGACTTGCCAAAGGGCTCTGTCCTCTGCCCTGGCTTGTCCAACATACTTATCAGTAACTTAGGTGAAGACTCAGAAGGAGGTTTACCAAGCACACGAAGAAAACAAAAAGCAGAAAAAAGAGCTAAGGTATCGAACTGAACTGAAGCACAAAACTGACTTTATAAAAAGGCCAAAATTAACAAGGAAACATTTCTCTTGGTGTAAAGTCCTGAACTAAGATTCAAAAGTTATTTTTTAAAAAATTGAATTAATTAATCATGTAGGGAAAGGTCCAATATTTAGTGAAAACAAATTCAGTTCAGCTAGCAACAGGATATGGCTGACCCCAAAAGGTACATGCACTTTTGGTTGAGTGAATAGAGGTATAGAACCCAGATCA
This sequence comes from Hippopotamus amphibius kiboko, assembly GCF_030028045.1. NCBI lineage: Eukaryota > Metazoa > Chordata > Mammalia > Artiodactyla > Hippopotamidae > Hippopotamus > Hippopotamus amphibius. The sequence continues at coordinate 88,909,093 of NC_080193.1, read as the reverse complement.
AAGGAGGTGAAACTTCCATTCTACTCCTCACTGTTCAGGTACCATCAGAAATGACAAGTTCTTGTCTATACACTATAAACCAAAGAGCATCCAGAGGAGAACAACAGTACACACTCAATAAATATTTGTTGAATAAAGGCAGGAGAAAGGTTAAAGAAATTGGGCCCAATTTTTATTTCAGATGATAAAGAAAGGATACAACATTCATCATCAAATACTCGAAAAACTGTCTTGGGAAGGTGAGCCAGGGCAAATCCCACTGCCCATGTACACCTGCCTTGTATTTCTACTCCTGCATCTGTGAATTCCTGGAGCCTGGGACCATTTCCCATTCATCTCTGAATGTCCAAGAGACAGAAACAGCCAGGGGCTGGGCAACTGCTAAGGACAGGACAGCATCCTGACAAGGCCAGGCCTGTGGGCAACGATCAGCAGAGAGCAGGCTGGTCCCTGCATGAGAGCTGCCCTCTAGCCAAGCCGGCTGCCAGGCTGGAAGAAGCAAGGAGCTGGGCTGGTGACTAAACTTTTGGTTTGCACGTGTTGTCCCAGGCTGACCCACTAGTCAACTGGCCTCCTACCCCCTACAATGCCTCCTTGCCGCTGCCCAGCAGTCCCATGGGGACTGGCCCTAGCCGGCCACCGCTGCCCAAAGTCTGGAGCTGCCCAGTGGCCGAGGGCCCACCAAACATTGGGCTCCTCTCCCTCCTCTCTCGTATCACCAGCATGGCCTGGGTCCACCTCCTCAGCCTTCTGTGCTTCTACTTCCCTTCCCTGCACCCCCTCAAGTTGCCCCTCATCTCACCATTTCTTCTTCGTAACATCTAACCTCATCCCCCCAGTGTCCCTCTTATGACTCTCTCTCCTTGCCCGGGGCCCCATGGCAATGAGCTGCTGAAAATTTCAACCCTTGTCCTACTCTCACACTCTCCCCATATTTTTTTAATTACATAATACTTTCAGGGTTGGACAGAGCCAGAGACTTCCTTCCTGAGGACCTAGGTTCCTACAGATAATAACAGATAATAATAATCCCTACAGATAATAATCATTTTGCACCACCTTGCAGTGAGGTGCTGTCCCTCCCAGGGTATGAGAATCAAAGAAACCTGACCCCCTCCTGCCAAGACTCAGGAGTGGAGGGGAGAGAGTCTAGGCTTTGGAGTTGCATGGACCACAGCTGAAGGCTGGCCACCCACTCACTGGCTGTGTGACCTCAGGCAAGTCACGTAACCACTTTGGGTGCTGAGTGCAGAGCCTGTCCTGATCACCTGATCAGCCTCCCTTACGGTTATGCACCCCGCACCCCCCTCCCGATCCTACTCCTTCAAAGAAGCCATCACCACCCCCACCCGCAATCAAGATTCATCTCTTGGTCCTGTTTAATAAATGCTCAAATTTATTGAGTGCTTTCCATGTTCTTAGAGCTTTGTGGGTATTAACTCACTTTAATCCTCTTAACAACTCTATGGGTATTGACCATTATTAATCCCATTTTATAGACGAGGAAACTGAAGTTCACAGACATCGGCTATGACTGTGACTACTCTTCTAGCTGAAACAGCAGCATCCAGTCGACAGGGACCTCAGGGCCTTGAGAGTCGACACCCTGTACGATGCAGGGCTCCCCCTGTGCCTGGCAGGCCCACAGCCTCAGCCTGCACACCCCAGGCCCTGAGTTCTTCCCACACCCTATGCAGCTCCCACCACTGAGAGTCAGCCTGCTTCCCGGGGCTCCTGGTTCCGCTTCAGAGAGCAAACCTTGTCAAAGCTTTATTCAAAAATCACACACACACACACACACACACACACACAATCACTCACAATCTCCCAGAATAGTTGTTTCCCAGGCTGGACATTCCCAGCTCTTTCAGTTTCTGGATCTTTCCACTTCCTAGGTGCTCAGGTGTTTCTCTGGTTCTGATCCGTTTCCAGTTGGCCTTCATTCATTTGTTCATTCCTTCACCCATTCAGTCAACAAATGGTTTGTGAGTGCTGCAGTGGGTCAGGTCCACTGCAGGGGCACAGGAGCAAAGCCAGGTAGAGAGCCTGCCCTCAAGGTCTGGAGGAGGAGAGGTACCAAACAAACAAAAGCACGGACACACAGGCGCACAGTGACAAGAAGGAAAGAGGAGAATGCCACCGCGGGAGGTGTGCTCCTCACCTGTGTCAGGCCCTGTCCAGGCGTGAGCACGTTCACCCCACACCACAGCCCTGGGACCAGGTGTTATTCTATCCCGTTTTGTACAGTGGAGGAAGTTCAGACACGAGAGGTGAAGTCACTTGCCCAAAGTCAGCAACAGTAAGATGGCAAAGAAGCAATGGTGATGGGAGTGAAGTCCAGTTTGTACTCCTAACCGCTACGCCATCTTACCTCTAGAGGCTCAGAGAAGGTTCCTTAAGATCAGTTCCCAAACAAATGACCCCCAGCCACGCACCAGCAGCCGCCTGACCGTGCAGAAGGCAGTGGGCCCTCCCTGGCGTGACCTGGACTCCACACTAGGCTCCCATCTGTGGGTATCCTAGTGCAGCGCTGGCTTCACCAAGATGGCAGTCACTCTAACTCCAGACCCTCTGCTTTTCTCCCACTTGATGTCACCTTCACACCTTTGACCTTTACCCTAGTTGGCTTCGAGGTGGCTGAAGGGACTGTCCGAAAAGATGGGAACGGGTCCAGTGGCCAGCCCCTCTTGGGTGAGACCTGGCTCCTGGTCTCACCGATGGAATCAGGGAGGGGGAGAGAAGGGTTCCAAAGCCTGGGAAACAATCACCGCAGCCTCTCCCCAAGGCCACCCAATCGGGGCTGACAAAACATTGGTGAGCCTTCGATGCCGACCAGTCCAGCCGTCCCCTTGCAGTGATGTGGGAACTGAAGCCCAGGGGGGACACGTAGGGAGTCCCAGTGTCACCACTGGGAGGAACTCAATGGAAACAAACAGGGAACCAGGTGTCCGGCTCCCACCCCAGCCCCCAGGAGAGCCGGCTCTGGCCTCAGCCACATGGGGATGCACGCAGAGCCTATCCACTTAACGATGAGGAGGGAAATAACAGCTCGGGCCCCTGCGGTGGTGAAGGAGCCACCGGGCCCAGATAAGGGATGCTTGGGCTCCAGGTGCAGTAGGGCCCTGCTCCCCACAAGACGACCAGAGCAGAGGCTGGGGAGTGAAGGCTAAGCAGGGCTAAGGGCAACAGCTGAGGCCCTCCCTCTGGGCGCTCCTCCCCGGGGACCCCACGGGTGACGGTTTTCCTAAGAACATTGTGTTCAGGCTGCGAGTCTTGGCTCAAGCACCCTACCCTGGCAGATCTCCAGCTGCCTGTTTAATAATGTACAGCCAATCGGCCATTAACGGCAGATTCCAAAAAAGAAAGTTTGGTGGTTGTTTTTGTTGTTGTCAGTTTTTTTTCTTCTTCCGGGTAGCTAGTGGTGGTTGTGAAAAACAAGTCTTCTCTGGCTGGCGTCCAGGGCAATCACAGCCTGCCCAGGCTCGGAGATCCAGGCAGATCCCCCCTGCCTCTGCCCACCCCCGCCCCACCATGCCGAGGCGCCACAGTGCCCACTCCCACCTCCACACTCCTGGCAACACCCTGGTGCGCTACCCCCGGGGGACAGCGGTCCTGGGACCTGGGAGCTCCAGGGAGGCCTAGGAGGGCCCAGGGAGAGGATGTGGGATACGCCAGCAGGGGCAGAGGGAGGGCAGGTGGGGGCCCAGCGCTTCCTAGGAATTCCACTCCCATCTGGCCAGAGCTGGGGGCAGCAGCTGGGGTCAGGTAGCCCAACCAGGTGCGAGCACCACAGTCCAGGCCCAGATGGCAAGCTCTCCTGGGCAGGACGGGGCCAGGAAGTGAGGATCCGGGAGCCTGCCCTCGCTGGGGCCCATTCCTTTCCGTCTGAGACTCAGGATTTGCAGGAGGATCTAGAGATCTCAAAAGCAAAGACTCATTGGAGGGCAGTTAAGACAGAGAGTGGAAACCTCAGTCTTGTAAGAAACTGCGTGGCGAACAGATGCATCCTGGGCTGCCTGCAGCAGCTGGCCTGGGTGAGAAAGCCTGCCAGACTCCCCTGACCTCTCCATCCTGGCAAGGCGCTGCCAACCCAGAAATACGAGCAAGGCAGAAAGTGCCTTGGTAGCCGTTCTTAGTATAAAGAGCTGCCAGGAGCCAAGGGGGCTGCATCTTGATGGCTCTGCCCATCTTCCTGGTGACCCTGGACCAGTCTCGCACCCCCTCTAGGCCATGCCATGAGCGGGATGAGCTGGGGATCCCCTATTCTTCCTGGAGGTACCGGCCAGAGAGGAACTGTCAAGCTAGATGCAGGATAGACAGGGGGGTCCACAGTCATGATGATGATGGTGATGTGTTATCATTTATCAAGCTCTGAGTGTGTACAAGGCAGTTTTTTGTTCTCCCAGTAACTCTACTAGGCAGGTTGCAGTTACCATCATCATCATGCAGATGAGGAAACTGAGGCTTGAAGAGGTTAAAAGTCACTTGCCCAAGGTCACAAGGCTAGTGAGTGATGGAGGCAGGACTTGGACCCAGGCTGGCTGGCCTCGGGCTCTTTACCACGCTGCCTTGGAGAGTCCAGTCAAAGGGGGTGACCCAGATCCCAAGTGCCGAGAGCCCCAGCAGCCCCTCCCCTGCCCTGTACATCTGCCTGCTGTCCTCCCCTCCTCCCCCACCCAGCTACCAGCCTCTCACCACGCCCTGGTGGGGTCATCAGCCTCCCTTCTGTCCTGTACTTCCCTCCTGCTCCCTAGGCCTCCTCGGGGCTTCCTGCTTCCCCCAGGTAGGGGCACACACAGACACAGACACACAATCATACACACTCACACCTACTCATACACACACACACACTCGTGCACACATGCCTGCACAGGTATCTACACACCACACACAAGCATGTGCACTTAAACCCACGTGTACACACACACCTGCATGCACAGGCATGAAAACATGAGTACAGAACCACATGCACACTCTTTGCACACACCCTACCAAGCTTAAAGGCCCCCAAAGATCCACACTGACACGCACACTTGCACCCACACAGGCACATGTCCCCACACATACACATGGATACACACACACACACAGGCAACACACATGAGCTCCAGCCACGGGAGGTTCAGTGCAGACACCCGAGGGTCGTCTGGGCAGGCAGAGCCGGACAGGTGTTTGCCACGCCACTGGGGTGATTACTCCAAAGGCGAGAAAGGCTGCCGGCTAATAATACCGCAGCACATTCCTGGCCAGAGATAAGCAGCCCCAAGCATCCTTGGCACGTTCCAGCCTCGGTGTCTCACCCCTGTGGATTTCACCCACCCGCAGCGCCGTCCTGGAGGAGTCCCAGAAGCCGGCGCCACCAGCACAGACGCTTTGGCCTGGGGCCTGGCACTCTCCCCTCTCCAGGACCCCGCAGAGACACCCACCCACACAAGCAAGAGAGGAGGGCTGTGTTCATCCTGAGAAGTGGATTAAACTATAGGTCGTCCTCCCTGCGTTCCAGTCCCTCCAAGTTGGACAACCACACTCCACGCCACCTCTGGTACTAAGTGCACCCTACCCAGGCCCCTCCACTGCCAAGGGGTGTTTAGACACCTCATCTCACACCATCCTCTCCACAACTCGATGACATCCTTGATATTGCTGCTGTTTTGCAGATAAGGGGACCAAGGTTGATTGAGACGCCACAGCTAGGAAGGAAGAGAGTCAGAATTCGAACCCAGGTCTTCCAACTCCTAAGCCAGAGCTCTTTCCAGGACCTCAAACAACCCTCCTTCCTGGCTGACTCTGAAGTCACATATTTTCAGAGCCACTGGATAGATCAGGGGCATCTCAGGGATCGTTCTTCTCAGGGAAAAACCTCATGTTCATTCTAGGCTCAGGAAGAGGGGACTCTCAGAAAAACGCACATGAGGACAACACCTCCACAAAGGTGTCAGGTGTTGGGGGCTGTTCTGGGGCATCTGTAGCTGCCTTGGGGCAGGAGGGGTGTCCCTGGGACAGAGGACAGGAGGACACGAGCCCTCCAAACCCCCAAGTCACAGAGCACTTTAGAAGAAACTTGGTGGCTTCCCTGGTGGCGCAGTGGTTAAGAATCTGCCTGCCAATGGAGGGGACACAGGCTCGAGCCCTGGTCAAGAAGATCCCACATGCTGCAGAGCAACTAAGCCCATGAGCCACAACTACTGAGCTTGCATTCTAGAGCCCGCAAGTCACAACTATTGAGCCTACGTGCCGCAACTACTGAAGCCCGCGTGCCTAGGGCCTGTGCCCCACAACAGAAGAAGCCACTGCAAAGAGAAGCCTGAGCACCACAACAAAGAGTAGCCCCTGCTTGCTGCAACTAGAGAAAGCCTGCACCCAGCAATGAAGACCCAACACAGCCAATAAATAAATAAATAAATAAATAAATAAATAAATAAATTTATTTATTTTTAAAAAAGAAGAAACTTGGGAGATAAATGGACCCCCATGCATGGAGTCAAGAGGAAGGGGTCTTTGGTTTTTAGGGCTGGGGGTCAGGACAAAGCGTTGGGGGATCAGAACAAAGGGCTGGGACTTGGGGAACAAGGCAGGACCCTGAAGATGACATGTACATACAGAGGCCTGAAGAGCACAGCAGAAGGGACAGAGTGATGCGGACACACAGAGAAAAGTCAGACAGGAAAGAGACAGGACAAAGATACAAAGACGTGCAGGTGGGACCTGAGATATAAGAAAGGAGGCAGCACAGGGAGAACACAAGAGGTGCCCACACACAGGCGTGAGGAGCTGGAAAGCTCTGCTGGGCCTTGGTAACGCCGGGCAGCCCTCACTTCAGTCTCCTTCTCTCCTGTAGCCCAATCCACGTTCAAGGGCTGCAGTTCTAAAGCCTGGGTGCACACACGTGCACACACACACACACACACCTAAACCTCAAATGTCCCTCTCGGCTGCTTGGTCAATGATGTCAAACGGTATTCTGGGCATTTCTCAAATGACAGCACTGAGACCCAGGAAAGGGCGGCAGTGTCCCCGGAGGTGCCCAGGATCCCAAGGAGAAATCTGGGAAGAGGACCCAAGTACCCCCATCCCCTCAACTTCCCAGGAGGCAAAGGACTGAGGCGTGAGACCTCAGAAACAAAGGCAGAATAGGACGGATGCAGGCCCCGGGGACTCTAGGGCATGACTTTCCCAGTCCCAGGGAGATGGGATCAGAGCAGCAGTGCAGCGTCCCAAGGTTGAGACCAGGCTCAGAGAGGGCAGGACTTTGGCTGGCAATGAAAGCAAGAGGGCAGGGGCCCTGGGGGTGGGGCCACAATGGGGAGCACAGCTGAAAGCAGGAGTGTGTTCCCATGAGGCTTTGGCCAGCCTCAGGCCAGCCGCCCGGTAAGGCTTTCCAGAGCCGCGTGACCCCACAGCCACCCCCTTCAGCGTTACGCGCTAGTCCCCACTCCAAGCAAGCCAGAGAGCCTTACATGGACATCGCAGGGACACAGTATTTATCAGATGAGGCATCGAGGGAGACGGGCGCGTGGGCTTCTTCCTCCCCGCCCAACTTCCCCCGAGAGGCACCCGCCGCCTCTCCTTTCAGGGCCCCCTCCTTCCTGGGGACAGGGCACTGAGCCGGCCAGGCCAAGGCCAGGGAGGGGAAGCTGAGAACAAGAGAGATATTGGGCTCCTGATTTCACAGCCAGCTGGACAGAGACCCCACTTGGGAGCCTGAAGGGAAACCTGTGCTGGAGAAGAAAAGTATGGATCGGAGAGGAGGCAGATAGAAACTATGGAATAAGGGCCCATCAGAAAAAGCGATCATGTATCATCAGTTGATTAGTGAAGAGACAGAGGCAATGATACATGTAGACATATGATTATTATTGAAATAGAGAGACTAGAGCACAGTTTCCAAGTCCATCTGCCTGATTGAAACCAACCAACCGAAACAAGACATTTTTGAGATAATCAGGGAAAATTGAACACAGACTAGGTATTAGCTGCTCTTAAGAAAATGTTATTAATTATGTTGACTGTGATAATGGCATTACAGTAATGTTAAAATTAAAAGTCCTTATCTACTAATGATACGTGCTATTTACAGTGAAATGATATAATGTCTGGGACTTGCTTTAAAAAAAAAAAGCACTCCAGCAAAAAAAAAAAAAAAAAAGAAAGAAACAAAAGAAAGTGAAGGGGGACAGATGAATCAAAAACAGCAAGAAATTGACAATTTTGGAAGCAGAAGTATGGGTACAAAAGAGTACATTATACTATTCTTACTACTTCTGTACATTTCAAATCTCCCATAATAAAGAACTGACCAAAGGGGGGAATATATATATATTATATTACATATATATGGGGGGGAGAGGTTCATGTGGTCCGTGTTTCCTGAAATGTGGTCTTCAAGATGATTTTCCTTGGAAACATGGCTCAACAATTTTGTTTTAAGTTTTTTTGTATTTAGCAAGGAATTAAAAACATGTAATTATAGATTAAGCCCATAAATTCTATCACTTAGAATGAATAAAAGGTTAAAAAAGCAAGTCATTTTTTAAAAAATGAAGTAATAGTGCAGGATGGTGATGACTGGCACGATAAAATGGGAAAGGAGAACAAGCCTGATGGCAGTTGGGAAACCACCGAACTCACCCACACTCCCCCCTGCGTGGGAAGCCAATAACTGTCCCACAGTGGGAGTCATTCGCCCTCTGCCCAAGGGCTCATCAGCACCCTTGTCTGCAGGGACGCAGCTACACCAGAGACAGGAAAGAGACAGAACAAAGATACAAAGAGGATAGAGCGGGCTGCTGGTGGTGGACAGTGCTGACGTAGCTAGTGACAGACAGGGGACGGCCGCTGCTTATCAAGGGTAGCTCAGACCTGGCTCTATACGCTCAGAATCTCCAATCCCCAGACTGTCCTTGGATGTTGACAATATCATGCCCATTTACAGATGGGGACACTGTGACTCAGAGAGAATAGGTGACCTTCTCAAGGCCTGGATTCAAACTCACATCTCCCTGACATCTAAGGCTGCTAGTTGAACCTTGAAGGCAGGCAGGTAACCAACTCAGCCAAGAGCCAAAGAGGTCCAGCCAAGAGCTAAAGCAATGAAAGAGCTGAAAAGGAAGACAAAAATGGTATGATCGTGGGAAGGAAAGGAAGGAGAAGAAGCTGGGGAGGGCCTGGGCTGCCTGGACGGTTATTACATAGATAGGTTTGGGGTGCCTGGACGGTTATTACATAGAAGTGGCAGAAAGGGAAAGACTGCAGCAAGTTGAATGGAGGTTAGACCACTAGGGGAACTGGATGGTAGAAATGGAAGCCTATGAGCCTTGGTTAACATTTCAAAACATCAAACTTCTGAGCTTTGGAATTATTCCAACTCAGTACGGGGAGGTAGGTTATCCCACGCCTCCTGGAACTTCTAGTTGGTAGCCGAAACGTGTTTGATTAACAGAACTGGGGAAATGAGTATAATTTCTCAAACTGTAAGGTTCATGGGGGAAATATTAATAAAAGAATCCTTTCATTGTCCATCAGAGCCTGAAATAGATCTGAAAACAAAGGCATTAAGGTAGTGCCCTGGAGGGGCTGCCTGCTTGCCCAGGTCTCTAGCTTTACGCCCCTAAGAACTGGGGAAGGAATGAGGAGGGACACTAACTTTCCCCTGCAAAGCTCTCAGCACCCAGATCCCCATCCATCTTTCCTAGCAGCTGAGATTGCCCTAGGGAGTTCCGGTCCCCCAAGCAAGTCCTGCCTCCCGTGCTTGCATCTCCTCTCAGGGCCACGTCCTGTGTCCAGGGTGCAGAGGGGTTAATGGAGCCTAATGCTGTGACAGGGGAGGGGGGGATGATGCGGAGGCAGGGGGCCACTGGGACATCTGCAGCACAGGGCGGGGTTCTGGCTCCACCTATTCACTAGCTGTGTGAGGTGGGACAAGCAGCTTGACTTCTCTGAGCCTCAGGTCCCCCTCCTCCCCACCTTCCCCTCCCTGTCGGTGCTATAACTGGAAGAAGAATAATAGCAACCTCCTCATGGGGCTGTCTTCAGAATTCAGTGACATGATCCACACAATGTGGTTAGTGTGCAACCTGGTGCCTAACTGCTTAATAAATGGTAACCACTATTATTATTTATTATTATTATTATTATTAACTATCCTATCCAAGGCCCATAGTTGGGCATTCAAGGCTCTGCTGAGACTGGGTGGAAGGAAGCGGCTGGTGGGCAGCACCCAGCAGGACAAAGGAGGGGTGAGCACCGCAGCTCAACCTCATCCTCTCCAGGAATGCAGGGCCAGCGGCTGGGAGGGTGGGGGGCGAGGGGAGATGCCTCGCCGCTGAGGTCAGGCCCTATTTGGAGCTGGCAGCGTGTTTATCACCCTCCCGGGTGAGAGGAGGTGGGGGAGGAGGGGGAGCACGGAAGGGAGAAAAGGAGGAGAGGCAGCTGCAGAGAGCAGTAGGACTCCCTGTAGGGAAGGGACCACTCCTGTACCGCGGTCCTGGGAGACCCCCTCCTAGCCTCTCCTGACTGGCCCAGTGAGTGGGGGGCAGGAGGACGGTCAGCTTCACATAAAGGCAACCCCCACTCATCACCCCAACCAGGAACAAGACATTCACCTGACAAGATGCACCATCCCCAAAGCTCTCCACAGCAACCCGGTGAGCTAGACATTATTTTCATGGTCCCCATCTTACAGAGGAGGAAACTGAGGCTCAGGCTGGTCCAGCTCAAGGACCAAGGATGCACGCTAACACCAGTCCCATCTCTAGGCTTTTGTCACTGCCCCAGAGGCTGGGCTCACAGCGGTGGGTGCAGGGTGGCATGAGAACAGTCTTAAGGGGCACAGCTGGTCTGTGCTATATACCCCAGGTCAGTGCAAGGCAGGCTGGGACTCCAGGACGCTCCAGGGCTCATCACTCTGTGCCCAGCAGACACATACATCCCAGTGCTGGAAGGCCCAGCCCCCCGCAGCCAAACACAACCACTTCTACTCTTGAGATTCCAGTCAAGGGTTCCCAGCTGCCCCTTCAGTCCCCTGAGGCCCCTTCCTGGGATCCCACCAGCACCTCCTTGAACTAACCCCTTCCAGCTGCGGTATCAACCTGCTTCCTCCTAGGACGTCCTCCACGAAGATCAAGAAAATAATCTGGTTACCCTCAGTGACTGTGCCTGGTGCCGACTCCTCTACTGAACCTGGAACTGCCCTGGACCTTGGCTTCCACTTATGAAAAGAAACAGAGCAACTGACACCCAGGGAGGTGGGAGGAACTCCAAGGCCCTCTCAGCAGAGCAGGTCTTTGGGACATAGTTACGGCTTTCCTCCTGCGTGAAGGCCCCTTTCCCGCTCGTTTCCACATCTTCTTCCCCAGTTCTGGAAAAGCCAGGCCTCTCACCCCCCGCCTCCCCAGCAGTCTAAGAACTTCAGGGAACTCTGTCCAGTTAGAGAGCCTTATTCAGCACCTGTGGGGCCCCTGCAGGTTCAAGTCCCAGAAGGTGTCCCCGTATCTCCAAGCACTCCCCATCCGACTTCAGGAAATTAAACGCGCATGCGCGCGCGCACACACACACACACACACACACACACACACACACACGCGCGCGCGCGCACCCATAGCCGCAATTCCGGCCTGGGCTCTGTGGTTAACCCACTTTGCACTCTCTGATGACCCTCTCCAAAGCGATCGGATCAGAGAGAGGAACAGCTGCTGCTAGACACTAGCACCTCCGCCTCTCCCAGGATGGGACGGGGGCAGCTGTATCCCAGGTGTGTCCCCAGGAGGTTGATGGCAAGTCCTAGAAGGTACCAGAAGCCAAGCCTTGCAGGGGAGAAGAGGGGGAGGGTTGGGATGTTCCCACTCAGGCTTCTGAGACAAGCATTTAAAATCCTTCTTCTGAATCCACCCACCCTAGAACAATGATTCTCACGTTTTACAGAAGAAAGGAGGGATTTGCCCAAGCTCTCACAGAAAGCAGGAATCAAAGGTCAAATCTGGGAACTAGAGGCCTGGACCAGGACTGCAAACTTCCATCCTAAACCAGCCTGAGGCGGCAGGGGGGGTGGGGGGGGTCTGTATTCTCCATCCACCCACCCATGTTGATATATGTAAAGCCAAATGACTTTCACACTTCCTATAGAATGAGTGGGTGTGATAGTTAGTTTTCTGCGTCAACTTGGCTAGATAAGAGTACCTGGTGATTTAATCAAACACCAATCTAGGTGTGTGTGAAGGTGTTTTGTCGATGGGTTAATATCTACAGTCAATTGGCCTAAAATAAAGATTACTCTCGAGAATATGGGCAGGTCTCATTCAATCAGTTGAAGAGCAAAAACTCGTTTCTTGGAGAAGAAATTCTGCCTCAAGGCTGCAACACCAACTCCTATCTGAGTTGCCAGCCTGCTAGCCTGCCCTACAGATTTCACACTTGCCAATCCTCACAATCGTGTGAGCCAATTCCTTAAAATAATTATCTTCATGTAAATATCCCATTGGTTCTATTTCTCTGGAAAACGCTAACTGCTATAGGGAGTAAATAAGAGAGGTCAAAATCCGTGGGTCCTACCAGCTTAAAGGAACTCCCAATGGCCAGAGCTGGGCCGATTTGATCCAAGAAAAATAAAATAAAATGGGTACCCAGGGTCCATACAGACATAAATAAATAACTGAATAAACAAATGCAGGATAAGGGACAGTTCTTTACAGTAGAATTTCAATTAATAAACGTAGAAGGAATGATGGAAATAGAAAATCAAATAAACCAAAATCAAGGGACATCCTGCAAAATAATAGAGCAATACTCTTCTGAAGTGCCAAACTCAAAGGAGATAAAGCAAGACTGGAATTGTCCCAGGTAGGAGGGGACTAAGGAGATGTGACAAATAAATGCAAAGTGGGATCTGAAACTGGATCCTGGACCTGAAAAGAGGCAGTAATGGAAACACTGGCCAAATTCTACTAAGATCTGCAGATTAGTTATAGCATCAGATCAATGTTAATTTCCTGGTTTCGATAACTGCAACAGTTTCATAAGATGCCGACATTCGGAAAAATTGAGAAAAGGGTATATTGGTATTCTTTGTACCATTTTTTACAAACCTTCCGGAAGTTTAAAATCATTTCAAAATTTTTTTAAAAACTTAAGTGGATCCTGAAGAAGACACAGATTAAGGGTCAGAAGGAGAGCAGAGGACCATTAAAGAATTAAGTCCTTGGAAGGAAAGATGGATTCAACCTGAGAAGGTCCCCAAATGCCTCAGAATCAGACAAGGGACACTCAGACTAAGAGGGAAGAGGAGGAAGAGGGCAGACTGCACAGGGAGCAAAGCAAACAAACCTGGCCAAGGGATAAGGTGACACAGGTGGAACACAGAGGTATTCCAGCTCTGGGATCATCTCCTGGAGAAAGCCAGACTCAGCACCTAATGATAATAACCATGATGCCACCACCACAACCACAGCTGTCACAAACCACTGGCTACTGTGTACCAGCAGCTGAAAAACACTCTCTGTATCCAACTAATTTAATTCTCACCACAACCCTGCAGGGACGTCTTTACCACCCCAGTTTATAGATGACAAACTGAGAATCAAGGCACTTCAGAAAATGGCCCAAGGTCATTCATTCGTAAGTAAGAAAAGCAGGAAACCAATCCAGCTCTGACTCGCAAGCTCCCAAGTCTTGGCACAAAAGAGACCTTCACTGCCCTTAGTCCAGCCTCCTCCCAACAACGCAAGATGGCTGCTGAGAGCTCACCATCTCACAAGACAGCCCAGTCCAGTGGGGACCATTCAAACTGTTATCCCTGGAAGTCCAGGCAAGCTTAGTAAAACAGAGCTTCCTCCACCCAACCTGACTGCAGCCTCTATCCTAGGACCCCATTCACAAGGGAGCCATGATAATAATTGCTGGTATTTATCTATGGCTCTAAGCGCTTTCGATACATTCACTCATTTAGTTCTCACAGTAATATTAGCAGGCAGGGACTATTTTTATGACTTTTATACATCAGGAACCCAAGTCATAAACAAACTAACGAACTTGCCCAATTACAGAGTTAGTGAGTATTGAAGAGGGAGAGTCAGTCGCGGGGTTGGGATTCTCACCACGCCACCTCCAGGACAGACTCTCTCCTGGAGGCTCTCCCTGAGTGCTGGTTCCACTCCTGGATCCCAGTTCTACCACCTTCCTGTCTGTGTGAGCACATTGCTCAACCATCTCAGCCTGTTTCCTCCTCTGTGCCCTAAGGGATTATATTAATGCCTATCTTTTAGTGCTGTTGTGAGGATTAGATTAAATGATCCTGTCTGTGCAGGCATAGAGGATCTTTGTAAGCCAGAGACTAATGGTGGAATTCAAGCCAGCATGATTTTTGGCGTGCAGGAGAGAGCCCTGGGAGCTTTTCTGCTGTTCCTCCAATCACACATGACCCACAAGTGACCTTCCTTCCCCGCTTCCTTGAACAGAACCCGGTTTGAACCCAGACACCTCTGGACACCTTCGCTTGGGTGCCCAGGCTCAGCAGATGGAAACAGGCCGGGGGTTAATCTGTGACTCGCTCTGCGCTTTGCTGTGCCCCAGGACACACATACCCCCTCTCCTCCTAATGGCCCCCTGCTAACATCCCACCCGGCCTGCCTGCTGCCTGCTGGCTGCAGGGAACCACTGGCCCAGTCATTCCTCAGCCAGGGGCCAAAACCCTCAGAGGGAGGGGGCAGGGGCCTCATAGGTCCTGGGCGGGGCAGGGCAGAAAGGACATGGGGCCAGCAGGTGACCACAGGTGCAGGGATCCACGTGGGGGGAGGCTAAAGGAACGTGGGCCATGGTCGTTCTTGTGGAGCTGGCCGGGCCTGCTGGCTGGCGGGTTTCTGGGGCACTTAGCTGTTTGTTATCCTTGGGTCTCAGAATAACAGAATAAGAGCTATCATCGATTGAGAAACAGCCTATCACATGCCAGGATCTCACCTACATTTTCTCTAATCCTCAAAACCAACCTTGCAAGGTGACTGCTACACATCAGTGTCACCATTCTTATACGGATGAGGAGACCAGTTTCAGAGGCCGAATGATTTGTCTGCTATCACACAACTCACGTACATGGGAAAGTCAAGATCCACCCGAGCCCAAAGCCAGAGGGACTCCAACTCCACCAGGACACCCAGGCTCTGGGACTGGTTTTGGGTCAGTGGCTTGGAAGGCTCTGAAGGTTAGGGCTGAGTCTTGGCCCCCAGGGAGAGCCAAGCATGAGAGAATGCCGGGTCCTCGGGAGGCATCTCAGGGACCCTTAGGACCAACAGCTTCTCTCGGGCAGAGGTGAACACCTCAGGAGGAGAAGCCCACCTCTCCCTCACTCTCCCTATTCAGTCAGCTCCAACAGGCACTGCAGACCCCCAAACTAAAAGCCAGAAACAGCCCGGTAGGCTGGCATGGACCAGGGGTTCAGGAGTCACCTCCCCTCCCATGCCACTGGCAGAACTTCTAACCTGCCCTGGCCCCTCTGCCCTCTCCCTGCACCACAGACCCCAGCCTCATCAGATCCCTCAAGCTCATTCTCAGCGGGAAACCTCTGGCCTTTGTTCCCTCCTGCATACTTCACCACGTGTCCTATTTCAATAGGACCCAGGATTTCCCTCTCAAGTCTCCCTCTCTGGTTCCAATTCTCCAGCTCCCATGTGTCCTCCTCTCCCTGCTCTGGGTTCCACCTCCCCCTTCCTAACGCCTGCAGGCTCTGAGATGCAGCAACCCCCCAAGTGATGTTTACACAGCCCCAGAGTCAGAAACGCTGAAAAATATGAGACCTTTTGGGAACCACATTCCAGGAAAATGAGAAGCCAGTCACAGCTCAGTGTCACTTTCTCCCCCAGCCGTGGGGTGGGGGTGTGTGTGTGTGTGTGTGTGCACGCGCGCTAACTGCTTATGACACACTCCAAACCTGTTATTAACCCCTGAAGGCCCTACCCTCTCAGAGAGAACGCTAGGAAGATTGGGGGAGGGAGGGAGTGTTACAACTTCTCAAACATTTTTATAAAGTGGAGATGAAATGGCTTGCTACCCAAGACCTACCTCATCCTTGACCCCCACTTCAGGGGAAGCAGAAACCAGAACAGAAGCCAAAGGAACCAGTGACTTCCTGGGGGCCTGTGCCCAGTGGAGTTGAAGCAGAGTTTCCAGGGACAGACACACATTAGTCAGGTGCCATCAAGGGACCCCAGCATCAGAATCATTGGGGCTGTTAGATAATAATGCAGATCCCCCGGCCCAAGCCAAGACCCACTGAACCAGAGCTGAGGGTGGCAGGAATATGCTTAACGGGCTTGTCGCGTGAGGCTGAAGCCCAATGACCGGTGATGGGAGGGAATTTGACCCATGGCTCTTCTCCTTAGAAATCAGAGAACGAGCCTCAGCAGCAGAGTAGAGACTGAAAGCCGACAAAGAAGCAGTGGAAAGCCATCAGGCTTTGGCTCCAGATACTCAGACCTGAGCTGCCTGCTAGCTGCGTGACTGGTGCAAAACACTGCAGTTTTCTCATTTGAGAGTGTGGCCAATTATACCCACTTTATGTGTGGTTTTTCAAGGATTCAGTGAGATGAGTGTCAAGTAGCCACCACGCAGAGGATACTCAATGAACAGTAGCTATAAACAAAGTGACTGCAACGAAAAGCCCTGCAAGAGTTAGAGAGAAAATACGTTCTTAGAAAAGGTCAACAAAGTTGATATGCCTTTAGTAGACTGACCAGGAAAAAAAGACAGACGACTTAAATTACTTGCATCAGAAATGAGAGAGGGGATATTACTACCAACCTTACAGAAATAAAAAGTATTATGAAGGAATACTATAAATAATTATATGGCAATAAATTAGATAGCTAAGGCGAAAAGGAGAGATTCCTAGAATGACACATACAATCAAAACTGACTCAAGAAGAAATAGAAAATCTGAATAAATGTATAAAAAATAAAGAAACTGATTTAGCAATCAAAACACTACACACAGAAAAGCCCAGGTCCAGATGACTTCCCATGTGAATTCTACCAAACATTTAAAGAATAATCAATATCAACTCTCCACGAACTCTTCCAAAAAGTGGAAGAGGGGCAAACACCTCCCACCTCATTCTATGAGGCCAGTATTACCTTGATATCAAAATCAGACAGAGACATTACAAGAAAAAGAAGATGAAAGACCAATATTTCTTATGAATAGAGATGCAAAAACTCTCAACAAAATACTAGAAACCAAATTCAGCAACATGTAATAGTAAGAAGTATACATCATGACCAAATGGGATATATCCCAGGAACGCGATGTTGTTTTAACATCTGAAAATCAATTACCATAATACATCATATCACTAAAACAAAAAAACAAAAACCACACAATCATCTCAACAGATACAGAAAAAGATTTGACAAAATCCTAATATAAATAACACTTAACAAACTAGAAATGCCCTCAATGTGATAAAGGGCATCTATGAAAAACTCACAGCTAACATCACGCGTAACGGTGAAAGACTTCAATCTTTCCCCTAAGATCAAGAATAAGAGAAGGATTTCTGTTTTTGCCACTTTTAGTTCTAGGAAGGTCTAGCCAGGACAATTAGGCCAAAAAATGAAATAAAAGGCACTCAGTTTGGAAAGGAAGAAACAAAACTCTCTCCATTCACAGATGACGTGATCTGGTATACAGAAAATCCTAAAGAATTCATTTTTAAAACTATTGGAATTAATAAATGAGTTTATGAAGGTTACAGGATAAATCTTCAATATACAAAAATCAATTGTATTTCTATACACTGGCAATGAACAATCTGAAAATGAAATTAAGAAAATAATTCCATTTAAAATAGCATCAAAAAGAATAAAATATTTAGGAATAAATTTAGCCCCCTAAAAAGTGTAAAACTTATACTCTGAAAACTACCAAACAGTATGGAAAGAATTTAAAGAAGATCTAAATAAGTGGAAAGTTATCCCATGCTCATGGATCAGAAGACTCAACATTGTTAAGATGGCAATACTCCCCAAATTGATCTACAGATTCAATTTAGTCCCTATTAGAATCCCAGCTGGCTGTTTTGTAGAAAGTGACAGGTTGATCCTAAAATTCAAATGGAAACTGAAGGGACCCAAAATAGCCAAGGCAATCTTGAAAAAGAAGAACAAAACTGGAAGACGCACACTTTCCAATTTCAAAAATTACTACAAAACAGTAGGAATCAAAATAGTGTGATACTGGTATAAGGACAGACACACCCTTATTCCACTCTCAACGGGATACAATTAAGAGTCCAGAAATAAACCCTCACATCTATGGTCAATTGATTTTTGACAAGGTTGCCAAGATCATTCAGTGAGGAAAGAGTAGTCTTTTCAACAAATGTTTCTGGGACAACCAGATAGGCACATGCAAAAGAATGCAACTGGACCCTTACCTAACACCGTATATAAATACTAACTCAAAATGGATGAAATATCTAATGGTAACAGCCAAAACCATAAAACTCAGAAGAAAACATAGGGGTAAATATGACTTTGGATTTGACTTTAGCTATGACACCAAAAGCACAAGCCATAACAGAAAAAAATAAACAGGACTGAATCAAAGTTTAAAACTCGTGTGCTACAAAGTAAAAAGCCAACCCATAGGATAGGGAAAAAATATCTCAAATCACACATCTGATAAGGAACTTGTATCCTGAACAAATAAAGAACTCTTATAACTCAACAATAAAAAGGCAAATAACCTAATTTTTTAAATGAGCAAAGAATCTGAATAGACATTTCTCAAAAAAAGATATACACATGACACATGAAAAGATACTCAACATCATTAGTCATCAGGGAAATCAAATCAAAACCGCAATGAGATGTCATTTCATATCTACTAGGATGGCAATACTCAAAAAGTCAAAAAAGTATTGATGAGGATGTACAGGAATCAGAATCTTCATAAACTGCTAGTAAGAATATAAAATGGTGCAGCTATGTTGGAAGTTGAATTGCATCTCCCCTAGAAAAAGATATGTCGAAGTCCCAGTACCTCAGAATGTGACCTTATTTGGAAGTAGGGTCTTTACGGAGGTAGTCAAGTTAAAATTGCAAACATTATGGTGGGCCTTAATGATTGGTGTCCTTATAAAAATTTGGACACAGAGACAGGCATAGAGGAAAGATGATAAGAAGACACACACAGAAAATACCCTGTGAAGATAAAAGATCAAAGTGAAGTATCTATAATCCAAGAAACACTAGAGATTCCCACCAAATCACTCAAAGCTAAAAAGAGGCAAGGAAGGATTCCCCCTACAGTTTTCAGAGGAACGTGGTCCTGTCAACACCTTGATTTTGGACTTTTAGCCTCCAGAACTGTGGGACAATAAATTTCTGTTGCTTTAAGTCAGCTTGTGATACTTTGTTACAGTAGACTTAGAAAACTAATGTAAGCTACTTTGGAAAACAGTCTGACAGTTCCTCAAAAAGTTAAATGTAGAGTTACAATAGGACCCCGTAATTCCACTCATAGGTATGCATATGAAGAGAAGCGAAAGAGAAGTGAAAACATAAGTCAACATAAAAACTGATTCATGAATATTCATGGCAATATTATTCATAATAACAGAAAGATGGAAACAACCCAAATATCCATCAACTGATAAATGGATAAACAAGATGTGGTATACTCATACAACAGAACATCATTTGGCCATAAAAATGATGTACCTTGAAAACATTATGCTAAGTGAAAAAAGCAAGCCCTGAAGAACATACATTCTATTATTTCATTTATATGAAATCTCCAGAATAGAGAAGTAGGTAGAGGCAGAAAGCAGATTAGTGGTAGTAGCTTAGGGCTGGGACTGGGGTGTAGGAAGGAGAGGGATTGAGGAGGGACAGTTAAAATGTATGGGGTTTCTCAAATGCTGGAGAGGGTGTGGAGAAAAGGGAACCCTCCTACACTGTTGGTGGGAATGTGAGTTGGTGCAGCCACTATGGAGAACAGTATGGAGGTTCCTCAAAAAACTAAAAATAGAGTTGCCATATGATCCAGCAACCCCACTTCTCAGCATATATTCTGACAAACTGTAATTCAAAAAGATACATGCATCCCTATGATCATAGCAGCACTATTCACAATAGCCAAGACATGGAAACAACCTAAATGTCCATCCACAGATGAATGGGTAAAGATATATATATAATATAATGGAATACTACTCGGCCATAAAAAAATGAAACCATGCTATTTGCAGCAACATGGATGGACCTAGAGATTATCATACTAAGTGAGGTAAGTCAGACAGAGAAAGACAAATATCGTATGATATCATTTATATGTGGAATCTAAAATATGACACAAATGAACTTATCTATGAAACAGAAACAGACTCACAGACACCTGTGGTTGCCAAAAGGGAAGCGGGTTTGGGGAGGGATGGATTGGGAGTTTGGGGTTACCAGATACAAACTGTTATATATAGAATGGATAAACAACAAGGTCCTACTGTACAGCATAGGGGCCTATAGTTAATTTCCTGTGATAAAACATAATGGAAAAGAAAATGAAAAAGAATGTACATAAATGTATAACTGAATCACTTTGCTGTAAGCAGAAATTAACACAGCATTGCAAATCAGCTATACTTCAATAAAATAATTTTTTTTAATGTACGGAGTTTCTTTTCAAGGTGATAAAATGCTCTAATATTGACTGTGGTGATGATTGCACAACACTGAATATACAAAAAACCATTGAATTGTATACTTTAAATGGGTGAAATGTATGGTATGTGAATTACATCTCAATAAAGTTGTCATTTTTAAAAAAGAGTAAGAGAGGCCCTTGACCGAAGAAAGCACTATTACACACCTGGCAACATGCTGGGTGTTGACCAAGGCAGCAAAGACGGAGACGGGTCTTCAGAAGCGGCGGACCAGCAATTCTCAAATTTGGCTGCAAAGGGCGCTCACCTGGGAAGCTTTTATTTAAATCAGCTTTATGAGATATAATTTATATACAATAAATGCATCCCTTTTAAGAATATGGTTCAGTGAGTTTGACAAATATATACTCTGGGTAATCACCACCACAATCGACAAAGAACCTCTGTATCACCCAAAAAAAGTTCCCTCACACCCTTTGCAGTCAATCTTCCCACCACCCCCCAGGTCCAGGAAAGTACTAACCTGCTTTTTGTTATGAGAGTTTTACCTTGTCAAGAATGGAACCATCCAGTACGTACCCTTTTGTGTCTGGCTTCTTTCACTAAGCACAGTGTTTTCGCAATTCATCCACGATGCTGTGTGTGCCAATAGTTCATTCGTTTTTATTACCAAATAGTATTCCACTGGACCTTTATGTCACAATTTGTCCATTCACCTGTTGTTGATTATTTAGGTTTTTCTGGTTTGGAGGCTATTGTGAATAATGCTGCTATGAATTTATGTACAAGTCTTTCAGTAGACATGTTTCCATTTCTCTTGGATACATACCTTGGAGTGGAATTGCTGGGTCATAGGGCAAGGGTATGTTTACCTTTATAAGGAACGGTCAAACTGCTTTTCAGAATGATTGTACCATTTTACACTCCCACCTCGGTTGCCACTTTCAAAAATCCCAATGCCTAGGTCATGCCCTAAACCAATTAAATCAGACACCCTGGGGAGGAGGACACAGGCATCAGTATCATTAAAGCATCCCAGTGATTCTAATGTACAGACGAGGTCTGGAACCACTGCTACAGATCTCAGGTTCCCTGAGGCAAGCAAACAAGCAAAAGGCACAATATATTTGCCTGCATCTGTTTCCTCATTCTTCCTTGACAGTAGAGAGGGAGAAGAGAAGCAAAACATACACAAGCATCATCTTGCTTGACACCAGTGCCCTCAGCAAGCTTGGTTGGTCTCTCAGTTCAGATTCTCCCCACTTTCTTTTGTTTGGTTTGGTTTTTGACTGCGCCACAAGGTGCAGCACGGCATGCACGCGGGATATTAGTTCCCCAGCCAGGGACTGAAACTGTGACCCCTACAGTGGAACTGTGGGGTTCTAACCACTGGACTGCCAGGCAATTCCCATCTCCCCACTTTTTCTGAGTTAGAAGAAGGTAGGAGGGGGGCTCCCCTGGTGGCACAGTGGTTAAGAATCCGCCTGCTAATGCAGGGGACACAGGTTCGATCCCTGGTCCAGGAAGATCCCACATGCTGCAGAGCAACTAAGCCCATGCGCCACAACCACTGAGCCTGTGCTCTAGAGCCTGCGAGCCACAACTAATGAGCCAATGTGCCACAACTACTGAAGCCCATGTGCCTAGAGCCCGCGCTCTGCAACAATAGAAGCCACCGCTCGCCGCAACCAGAGAAAGCCCACGCGCAGCAACGAAGACCCAAAGCAGCCAATAAGTAAAAGTAAATTTTAAAAAAAAAGGCAGGAGGAATATAAAATTATAAATATTAGCAATATTTTGACCACTTAATTTTGAGCTTGGCATTTTAGTTGGGTTATCACAGAGCCCTACAGGATAGGTCCTACTATAATCCCTAAGTTACAGATGAGGAAACTGGGGCTCAGAGAGATTAAGTGCCTTGCCCAGAGTCACACAGCCAGTTATTAATGTAGTCAGCATTTAAACTCAACAGTCTGTCTCCAAGGCCAAAGAACTTAAACACTCCACTGGGCTCACAGCAATAGATGGGTCTTGGAGCCATGAACCTCCTCCCACTGCCCTGCTGTCCCAGTAGCAGGAGGGCACAACAAGCCTCCAACACAACCGCGAAGGGAGGCTGCAGGTGTGTTTATGAGAGAGCGGGAAAGGTGATGTGTAAGGTGACTGAAAGATGGGGGTTAATTATGGGATTTCCTTTCCTTTCAAGCTTAAAGGATGGGATTTAAACCCCTCTGGTACAGGGGAGGAGACCAAGTCATTGCTGCAGCCTCCTCCCTTCACCTCCCCTGGGGCTGAGGGTAGGGAAGTGCCAGGGCTGGGAAGAGGGTAGGAGAACTAAAGGAAGCAAGGTGACAAGGCGCTGCACGGGGGCTGAGGTGTGGGCCTGGGCAAGTTCGCCTGTCCTGCATCTACCTGTTCCTTTCATCTAACTCTTATCTCACCTGGAAGGGACAACTAGCATTTTGCTGGAAGGAGCCACCCTTGTCAGCTGGGACTGCTATTTCAAAACAAGGGGGCAAATCAAGAGTGAAAAAAATTGGGTTTCTCAGACACGTATCAGGATTAGAGGAAGCTGGATGTGGGCTGTGCAGGAACTCTATGTGTTATCTTTGCAACTTTTCTGTAGATCTAAAACCAGCCTGAAATGTAAAGTCTCCTTTAAAATAGTAAATAAATACATAAATGAATAAAAATGCATCTGGAGGTTGTGGAACCCTACAGCAGGCGAGTGACGAGAAAAGCAAAACAGAAGAAAATCTACTGTGTATATACACAATGCACGTGCTCAGATAAAAGTGGAAGACAAATCCTGGGTCCATTCATTTTAAATCCTCAACAGGAGTGAAACAACTGGGGACAGATAAGGACCCCTATGAGACTTAAGGGTAGGGACTAACAGAGGCTTAGGATTTGCTCCCCTCAAGAGATTTAGGGGGGCAGCTGGAGAGTAATGAGATGCCTGTGCCTGAACCAGTCCCTTCCCTCTACTCGTCTCTTTTTCTCTGGCTTGCTCGTGGACTCACTTCCCTTCTCACCTGCTCCCCACCCATTTATCCCAGAAAGCTACTGGCACTAAGGTGCCCTGAGCCAAGTTGGTTACCCTCCCTGGGCCTCAACATTGGATCTATAAAACGGGGTTCCCATGAGCCCTGCCCACCTCATGGGACTGAGAAGCTGAGGGAAAATGTTTTGTGTATTACAAAGTTCAGGGTAGATAAAGGTGATTAAATGTCCATAGCAGGTCTGTCCATAATAGCCCCAAACTGGAAGTAACCCAATGGCAACCAACAGTAGAATGGATACACTGTGGTTTATTTACATACTGGAATACAACACAGCAATAAAAAAGAATGAATCCCCTGTAACCCACTTAGAACACAGATGAGCCTCCCAGCCCTGATGTTGAGTGAAATAAGCCAGACACGAAAGTAAACATACTGCATGATTCAATTTATATGAAGTCCATAAACAGGCAAAACTAATCTCTGAGGGTATAAGTAAGACTAGCAATTACCTTTGGGGGATATTGATTGGAGAGGAGCATAAGGGCTGCTTCTGGGGTGCTGGAAATGTTCTAGTTCTTGATCTGGCTCGTAAGTATGTACAAATTTATCAATTCGTGTACTTGAAGGCACGTGAGTTATACCCCAACTATAAGATGTACGTGACTAGATTAATTATTTGGAGGATCTTTGTTGTCAGGAGGTAGATGAGCTTTTTGAAAGGGAATTTTTAAATGGTTTTCTGCTCCTTTCCTGCTCTCCTCCACCCCCTCAGCCTCTCCCTATGTAGGAACTTCTTGTTTCTCAACATTCCTTTATTCCACTCCTTTACTTCTTCATCGGAACCTCTATCACCGGCCAGGCACTATTCTAGAAGTTAAGGGCACAACATATCTCTCAACAGTCCCAAATGCAATAAACATGCATTTAACATCTTTTCTGAGTTGAGCACTAAGGCCCTTCCTCTAGCAGCACTAAGCATTTTCTCTCAGGCAGGTCCAAGTGGCCAAGAACAGGGCACAGAATATCTGGGCTCCTTTCTATTGATAGTTTCGCCTATGGTTCCAAGAAAGGAGAAGATGCCTACTATGTGCCAATGTGCATTTAATTCTCTATAACCCAGCTCACGCAGCTGGAAGGCAGCAGGAGTAGAGTTCAGACCCAGGCATGTCTGATTCCAAGGTCCTCACCCTTCCCACCACATTCGTGACCTCCCAAGATCCAGATCAGCTTTGCTCTCCCCCGGAAGTCTGTGGGAGTCAGCCCCCAAATGGTCCCAATGATTCTTGCACCCAGTACTCATGTCTTTATAGGCCCCTCCCACACTCAATGGGTCCAACTGGTGTAACTAATAGCATACTGTAGAAATGGTGTTTGTCTGCCAAGGCTAGGATATAAAAGACATGGGGCTTTTACTTTTCTTTCTTGAATCACCCACTCTGAGGAAGCCAGCCGCCATGTTGTGAGGACACTCAAGCAGTCCTACAGAGACATCTGTGTGGCAAGAAACTGAGACCTGGACTTCCCTGGTGGCACAGTGGTTAAGAATCCACCTGGCAGTGCAGGGGACACAGGTTCGCTCTTTGGTCCGGGAAGATCCCATATGCCATAGAGCAACTAAACCTTGGCGCCACAACTACTAAGCCCTTGTACCACAACTACTGAAGCCCACATGACTAGAGCCCAGCTCCACAAGAGAAGCCACTGCAATGAGAAGCCCGCACACCACAATGAAGAGTAGCCCCCACTCACTGCAACCAGAGAAAGCCCACACGCATCAATAAAGACCCAACGCAGCCAAAAATCAAATAAATAAATAAATAAATAAATAGGCTATAAATTTTACAAAAGAAAGAAAGAATCTGAGATCTCCTGCCAAAAGCCACATGAATGAACAATCTTGGAAGCAGATCCTCCAGCCCGTCAGGCCTTCAGATGGCTACAGCCCCAGCTGACATCTTGACTGCCACCCCATGAGAGACCCCAGGCCAGAACCAGCCAGCTAAGCCATTCCCAAATACCTGACCCACAGAAACCGTGTGTTGCTGCTTTAAGCTATAAAATTTGAGGGTAATGTGTTATATCATATTATGACATATAAATAATAGAGCCCCGCTCAGAGCCACGAGTTCCTGCTGCAGGAACAACCTGGAAGGAGGCATGTTTAGGCACCCAAAACGAGTCACTTACTAGAGGGGTAGCCAGAGTGAGCTGAATTTGAGAGGACAGGAGAGGATCAACATCAGCAAGAAATCCCCAGTGCGTGGGAAAAGAGAAAATAAGAGACAAAGCAAAGCAGAAATCCTGGCACCTTCTTCCCTAGAAATTCCTCACACACTTCATCTATCTCAGTAAATGGAACCACGTGTACTCGGTCACTCTGGCCAAAATCCTGGGAGTCATCCTTGAGCCCATTCTCTCTCTCACACCCAACATCCACCAGCCAGGCTCTGAGCTCTACCCCAGAATGCATCCCAGGCCTGGTCCCTTCTCACCATCTTTCCTGCGAGCACCACGGACTAAGCTGCCAGCCTCTCTCACCTGGGCAACATCAGCCACCTCTTGACCCATCTCCCTGCTCCTATTCTTTTGCCTGCCCAAGGTCAGAGTGGCCATTTCGAAGTGGAGATCAGATTATGTCTCTCATGCTCAAAACCCTCCAGTGCTCACTACTCTCCAGCCACACAGCCTCCTTCCAAGTGTGACAAGCTCACCTCACCTCAGGGCCTTTGCACTGGCTCTTTCCATCTCTCAGATCATCGTGTAATATCATCAGGGTCTCATCTCACACAATACTTCCTTGGAGGAGTTTTCCTGGGCCACTCAGCCTAATCATCCTCTGCTCTAGCTCGTTTCCTTCATAACTTGTTTGCCAACTTTACTGTTTGCTCCACTATTAGAATGTCATTCCCACGAAGGTCAAAGGCCTCCTCTGTCTTGTTCACTTACAACAGTGTCTGGCCTATGGAAAGAGCTCAAAAAACATTGGTTTAATGAATCCTATCTAGAGGCAGGGGAATGGATGAAGTGACCTCCAAGTTGATCTGGTTATAAAATTCAGAGTACAGAGCTCTGCTGTGTGTTCTGGGGTTCACGTCATCCTTTCCCAGCAGGAGGAAAAGGCAAGGCGGTAGTAAGAACTGTGGTTTTAGGGTAGAGACTTGCCAGCTGGGTGGAGCTCACACCACCAGTGGGTCCCATTTCCTATAGAGGAAAATCCTATAAAAAGCCCCATCTGTCCATCTGGCCACTGCCCTGCCAGTCCACCTCTCCCCGCCGGGTTGGCCTCATTGGCTGGACAGAGCAGGGTTGCTGCATCCTGGTGTATTCTGCCCCCAGCATATGTGAGAACTGCCAGGCAGGCTACGCCTGCCAGGAGTCATCTTTGTCATCCCTCTGCTTCCACACAGAAGGCAACTGTACATCAAGGAGCCATTTTCTGTCACACCTCTCAGCCCCTCTGGACCCCCTACTCGCCCTACTCAGACCCTTCACTGTACATTCATTCCTTTTTCCTCTCTAACTGTACCCACTACTGCAAGAGATGGAAGGCAAAGTGGGAGGGGCAGGTAAGGATCAAGGAATGTCTGACTATAGGCAAGAAGGGACATTTTAGAAGGAAGCACAAAGGCCCAGGGACAGACACGGGTGAGGAATTATATTGTGAGACCTTGGGAAAGTCATTCAACCTTTGGGTGCCCCAGTTTCCTTATCTGTAAAACAACGGGATCTTTCGGCCTGTTTTATGCTCTGATAGAATTAAGAGAATAAAATCAGATAATGCATTGAAGTGCTTTCTAAGGCCCACAGCACTGTACAAATGTCCATTGTTATTAAGAGAAACAGGTGCAGGAAGGGGGCGGGGGGTAGATTGGAGAGGAGCAAGAACACCAGAAGGTTCTGGGGTTAAAGGTGGAAAAACCCTGCTCTGGATGAAGAGAACGAGGAGGGAGATGCAGAGAGAAGCAAAAACTCACTTCCCACCTGGAGAAGAAAAAGCTGAGGGGGTCGGAAAAGCAGAAGACAATGGAAGGGGCAGAAACTGTCCAGATGGCAGAAACAAGCCAGGCCTTTTACACCTCTGCTGGGAGAGCCCTCCAACCTGGAGTTTCCAGATGGGGAGGACCCCGCCCCCCCCAGCAAGGTTGTGTGCTTTGTTTGAGCAAGGTCACTCAGGAGGAAGTGGATCCCCTCTCAGAGCGGCCCGCTCCATCAGCACCTTTCTCCAAGGTAACTCTCGGCCCTCGGAGCTATCAATTGATAATAATCAATTACCTGCTATGTTTCTGAGCACCGATTGTATGTCGGGCTTGGTGCTGGACAGGTCACACGCATTATCCCATCTCATCCTCATAATAACTTTTTCTTATCCCCATATCCTTGAGAATGAAACAGAGGCTCAGAGAGGTTACATGACTTGCCCAAGGTCACCCAGCTAATAAGAAGTAGAGCATGAGATGTACCAGATGCTGGGCCTCAACTGCTCA
Source organism: Hippopotamus amphibius kiboko (assembly GCF_030028045.1). NCBI lineage: Eukaryota > Metazoa > Chordata > Mammalia > Artiodactyla > Hippopotamidae > Hippopotamus > Hippopotamus amphibius. Next base: position 88,880,959 of record NC_080193.1, on the reverse strand, counting down.
AAGCTCCTTTTTGAAGCATTCTGCCCCTTCCTTCCATTCACTGTACTCCTTCCTGAAAGATTAAGCATGACCAGCAAAGGTAGAGGGGTTAGAGGGCAGGGAGGATGTTAACAATAATCGGGGACTGGCTGCATGTGAAAGGTTAAGGCAGGGCATTTCCACCTCCAGAAAGCTGAGCGCATCTGACAGAACAATTTCCTTCCCAAGTAATCGATCATAATCCACCCTGGTGTCATCCCCACTCCCACCCCCATTACTCCAAAAGGCTGCCACCAGGTGATCCATCACTCTTCTGCCAAGGTCTGAGAGGATGCAGCAGGGGACCGGCCAACCAGGGCCCAGCAGCTCCTCTGGTCTTCTTGCCTCAGGTTTTCCTCTCCCACTAAGACCAGCCAGGAAACCCTGATGGGGAAACTGAGGACCAAAGTGGGATTCCCCCCAATAAAGACAGTGGAATGGTTGCTCAGGAGGTTCCAGGCCCAGCGCGACCCTGACCTCTGACCCTTTTCCACCTCACCCCCACTCCCCCTACCTATCCCCTTCTCCCGCCCTCGGGGGTCCGCTGGCTGTGGCCCCATGCCGCGTTTTCCTAGCCTTGCCAAATCTAGCCGACTAGGGCTCTGCGCGGCCCACAGGGTAATTGAAATTCATCCCTCTCCCCGCCACACCCCCATCCCCCTTAAGGACTAGGGGGAAATACCTTCAAAGGCCCTTGTCCCGGAGCTCGGTCCCCGCCAGCCACCCCCAGTAGCCGCCGAGCCCGCGCACCGCGCCCCCATCCCCCACGCCGCCCCCGCCCCCGGCCCTCGCCTTCACCTTGACCTGAGCCGGCTCCGGGGCCCAGAGCTTTGCATAAACAAAGAGAGAAGGAGGGGACGATCAGGGCACCGCCCCCGGCCCGCCGGCGCCCCCGCTCCAGTCCCGGGACCCCGAGCCGGGCCCGTCCTCAAGCCCCCCGCGGGGCCAGCCGGCCCGCAGCCCCCTTACCTTGGCCTGGCATTTCCGATGACAGGAGAAGCTGCAGACTGCAAGAGGGCGAGACACAGAAAGAAAGTTTAGCCGCGAGGTATGAAATGGAAACTCCAGCGAAATCTCCTCCCACCACCGCCCGCAATCCGCGCTCGGGAGGGAAGGAGGGACGGAGAGAGGAGGGGGCGGGGGGCTGCCGCAGCTCCCCGGGGCCTACGGGGCGGGAACGCCCGGGACTGCGGACCCGCGGGCCGGGGAGGCGCCGAGCCCCCGTTGCCAGAGCCCCTCTGGCGGGCGCGGGAAGTTGGCAGGAGCAAGGGGAGCGGAGGGGACCGACTCCGCCGCTGAGTCCTTGCCGAGGGCAGAGGTGGCCCTTGCCAGCCGAGCCAGGAGTAAGGGGACCTTCTGCCCTTACACACTAGGCAGGCAGCTCGCACCCTCTGGGAACCACGATCACACTCAGGCCCCCCCAGAGAGACGCACAGACCCAATTCGTGCTCCAGCAGAGGCCGCGTGCTCACCAATGTACACATTTACACTCATACACACACTCACCAATAACCACTTACACCCATACACTCAGCCATCCATGCACACGCAGCACACAAAGCCAGCCTCACACACCCACTCGCAAGCCGGAGGAGAAACCTCTGACTCGGGAAGCACCAACACACAATTTCATGGGAGACCCTCAGAGTACAGCCTGACACAGACATGTGGACACAAACTCACCAACTTTATGTGTTGAAACACGTGAGTTGAAACACACACACACACACACACACTCGACTCTCTCTGCCCTCCCCCTACCAGAAGCTGGAATCAAATTTCCTGTGGGGTTCCCTCAGCCTGGAATGTCCCAGCCCTGGCCACCCTACCCCCAGGGCCCTCCACCCAAGGTTTGGTGGTCCCCTCCCACCAGGTCCCGAAGATGGGGTGAGGGGTCTCCGGAGCTGAGCTTCTGCACTGACTTGGGCCTGCAGAGGCGGGTGGGTCAGCCGCACTGGTTAGAGAACAGCCCCCTGACCCCAGATCCTCCCAGCCCTGGGCCACAGTCAGCAGTGCTGCCTCCTGGATGTACAGTTACCCAACCCTTTTCCAACCAGGAGCCAACCAGATCCCCAGCGGAACGCGGAGGGGAGACTGAGACACAAATGAAGGCCCGGAGCTGCCAAAAGAGACTCCAGGGCTTCCCACACCAAGGCTTCTAGTTTGTCTGTGGGAGGGGGCGGGCGGGGGGGTGGGGTGGGAGGGTGGGGAGGGATACTGGGAGGCACACTGGGTGGAGCCTGGGATGTGACCTTGGCCGGACCTTGTTCTCCTAGAACCTAGTTCTGGCCCCAGCTCAGGCCTGTGACTCAGCCAGTGCTGAGCAAGGCTTTCCTGACCCCATCAGCCACGTAGCCCGACCCGGGGACTTCTCCATCCCCGACCACCCAAGTCAAGTCATGCCCACTGTCTAGCCTTTCTGCTTCTCTCTCTGCCCCACCCTCACCACCCCAGGTGGCAACGCCCCACTGCCTTCCAAGCCCCAACCCCCATGCCTTCTTTACTGGCCTTGGAATGTGGAATTGAGAAAGCCTCAGGCCATGGGGCCTGAGCTTTGAAGGCCCTTCCAGTCAGGCAGGCGCCCCACTGGGCCACTGCCTCCAAACTGAGGGGCCTTTCCTCTTCCTCTGCTAATAAAATGCCAGGTGTTCAAGAATAAGTCCTGGGCCCCTTTTCTGGAGGCCTCTTTCACTGTGCCCTTCTCCTCGAAGGCATCACTACAGAGTGCACCTTTCCTGCACCATCTTGGTTACCACACTTGTGGACTCATTCAAGGAAGGGACCTCCTGGCACTCTGTCTCTGTCTCTCTGTCTCTGTCTCTGTCTGTCTGTCTGTCTCTCTCTCTCTCACACAAACACACACATACACGATACCGTGCCTGGCATATTAGTAGAGGCTTAATAAATGTTTGCTGAGTTGACCTGACTGAAGATCTCCCCTGGAGTTTATGTGCACCCGCATTTAATCATCCCTACCCCCCTCTCAGTCTTTTCCTGAGTCATAATCCTCCGCCCAACAGCTCATAGTCAATCAAAAAGGCATCCCTAAGTGTCCACTCCAGGCCTCTCAACCCCAGTCTAGACACTGGGAGCACAATGAGAGCCAGGACTCCATCATTCTCCAGCATCAGACCTCATACTCCTGACATTCACAGAGTGCATCAAGCTCTTTCCGATCTCAGGGCCTTTGCACTTGCTGTTCTGGCTGCCTGGAATGCTCTCCCTCACTCCACCTCTCCATTGTTCACCAAGCCACATCCTTCTTCTACTCCTAGAATCCACTGAAAGCCATCTCTTCAAAGAGACTTTCCCTGACCACCCAAATTACAGTAGGCTCCCTACTATTCTTTCTCAGCAGCTCCCTGATAAAAATCCTCTTAGCACAGCTCACAATCTGCAGTCATCTTGAGTAATTCCTGCTCACTTACATATAGTATATTTCCCCACACTAGATTGATGAGGGCAGGGAACATGCCTGTCTCACTCGTACTGTATCCCCAGCAGCTAGAACAGTGTCTGCTCCGAGAGCAAAGCAGCAAACAGAATCTTTGTGCAAATTAGAAAAAGTCCCACCCTCTGGGCAGACCAGCCCCCTGGACACTGATGATAGTGTCTTTGTGGGAATGGCAAGAAGATGCTCTTTCTCCAGGTGGACCCAGCCCTGTTCCCGGATGCATGGCTTGGTGAGCAAGGCGTGGACTGATTCCAGTGTTCGCTCGGGCAGGCGCCCTTGGCAGTGAATGCCCTGCATGACTATACAGGGCAGCCCTGCCTGTCACACAGTGGGCAGACACTCAATAAATGCCCTTGAATGGAGGGCAGATGGGGAAATCATTGGGCAACTGCAGTACAATGTGCTGAGTGCTCCCTACATGCTGGAATGCAGAGAGCTTGTCCTTGAAAACTCTACAGTGGGGAGCAAAGGAAGACCTCCCCCGGCCCCCAGCCCCCAGCTCTAGAGAAAAAAGCTCAGCAAACTGAGTTCAAGTGGCAGGTTCCAAGGAGCGCAGGTGTGGTCAAGCCTCCACAGATGAATTTTTACACCTTCAGAAGCACTTGTTCCCAACCCCAAGGAAACCCTCTTGCCTCAACTCCCCTCCAGGGAAGGCTCCTTTACAATCTCAGTCATCTGTCTCAGGTATTCTCCCATAGGGCAGTATTTCCTACTCTCTAACTTGCATCCCTCCTGCTGTAATTTGAAATATGCCGTTCAGCTGGCTTCTCACTTCCCAGATCAATGGCACATCCGAATGTGTCACAAAGGAGAAACTGCGGCAGCCATCCTCCAAGGTGGCCCCGGTGTGTCTTCCCTCCTGGTATGCACACCCTTCTGCAGTCTCCTCCCATGATGAACTGGCTTATATACCAATCAGATATTACAGAAAAGATGGCATATGACTTCTGAGGCTAAGTCATCAAAGGCACCGGTGGCTTCAGCCTTCATCTCCTGGATCACTCACTCTAGGGGAAGCCAGTTACGATGTCACGAGGACACTCAGGCGGCCCAACCGAGAGGGTCGTGTGGTGAACAACTGAGGCTTCTTGCCACCAGCCAGCACCAGGTTGGCTGGTACACGACTGAACCACCTTGGAAATGGATTTTCCACCTCTGTCAGACCCTCAGGTGACTACAGCCCAGCTATCTTGAGACACCCAGAGTCCAAACAACCCAGCAACGTAGGTGACTCCCCACTTGTGAATCTCTGACCCACAGAAACTGTGTAAGAGAATAATTTCATATTTGTTTTAAACTGCTAGGTGTTGGGGTAATTTGTTATGCAGCTACAGCTAACTAATATGGAAACCAGAGCACAGGATCCCTTAAAAAGCAAGAGGCCAAAGGCTGATGCTGAGAACTACAACCAGAGGTCATCCCCTGGGTTCTTCCTTGCTCCCTGGGTACCTGCATATTCCTCTCTGTAATTCCCATTTCCCTTTCCTTACCTTACCAAGAAATTAGTCATCCAAAGAGGCTGCTGAGTCCCAACCTTCCTCTCCCACCACTGCACCAGTTCAGACCAGTTATCCTTCCCTGGGCCCCATCTCCCCACCAGCCTTGTCTCCCTTCAATCCATGGAATCACAGGCCATTCTTAAGTACAAACTGATCACATCACGCCCCTGCTTGGAACCCTCTGTCCAGCTCAACACACTTATAAGGCCCTACATAGCCTGGTCTTGCCTCCACCTCCACCCACTGCCCCTAAAGAGATCTGTTCCTGTCACACAAACTCCCCAAACAGAGTTTGAGTCGACAAGGTTCAGGTCTGGAATGGTGAACTCATATACATCCTTCAAGGCCCAGTTCAAAATGTTCTTCCCTGGATAATAAAGCATTCAAAGACGGTCCCTCCCAACTCTGTGCTCCAAGAATCCTCAGCCCACAGCCCTTGGAAAGCTCTGGTCACCTTTCAGGACTAAGTATTCCTTTATTATTTGTTATCCCCCACATTCAACTGCTTTAAGACAGAAAGGGAGGTCTTGCTCAACTTTGCAGCTTCGCGGGCTGCCCCTTCCCCTAGCACTGGATCTGGCATAGATGGGGCTCAATAAATGTGGAGTAAATTTCAAACTAGAAGGATTCTCCCCAGCCTAAACCCCTGGGGCCAGGGCTGACATTCTGGGGCAACAGAAAAGACACAACTGAAGGTCAGGGAGCCTCACTCTTCAGCTCCACCCCCTGCTGGGAGAGGGCAGGCAGGGACCATCATCAGTCTTCCCAAGTGCTTCAGGATAAACACCACCTGTGATCAAGCCTGGTGAAAGGGTGGGAGCATGAAGAAGGTAAGTGATCCCTCCTCCACTCGTCCACAGGTCCATCTACCCACTTACCTACCTAGCTGCGGTTGGACTGACTCTTGGCTAGATGCAGGTCATGCACCAGCTCTGTGATCTGGGGCAAGTCACCTAACCACTCTGAGCCGTCATCGCTTCCTCTCTAAAATGGGGGTGATAATAGCATCTACCTCACAGCGTTGTTGGGAGAATTAAATGAGTTAATATACCAGGCCAGCCCAGAGTATGTTCTGTATCAGAGTTAGCTATACCAGCAGCATCTCCATCACCTTCGTGATTGTCATTATACAGAAGAGCCCCGACTCAGGAGACCTGGAGTCCAGTCCTGACTGCTATCGTAGCTGTGTGACCTGAAGCAAGTCACTCCCCTCTCTAAGTCTCAGACTCCTGCTCAGAAAATAAGGCAGCCAACTGGCAGCCTCCAGGGTAGATTGGGCCTGGGCCCTTGTCTTCATTAACTGGTTCAACGTTTAAAACACAAAGGCTTATTCTCTCAGCTGGAGTGCCTTCCAGCAGAGCCGCTCTCTCCGGAACCCTGGGGCCCCCACCATAGCCTGCTGTCCACACTTACTTGCCTGCTTCACCTCTGAAGGCCCTTGCATTTCCGACTCCTGGAACAGATGGTCTCCAAGCCCTCTTCCAGCTGTGACAGTGTGTGTGTAACCCCAGACTGTCTCTCCATCATAGTCACCACCTACCACTTCCTCCTCCTAACCCACAAAGGGGGGAACCCAGGTTCCAACCCTGAGAACATCCTAAATGCTGTTAAGGAAACACCCGGGGGAGAGGGATGCCCACTCCACAGGGTAACATTTCTCACTGCAGAGGAACGAGGGCAGGAAAGCTGCAGCCTCCCCCTCCTGGCATCCCTCAGATGCCTGAGTCGTCCCTGGACACACTTCTCAGGATCAACCCCACCTGAGAAGACTGTGGCCTTCCCCAGCTCTCACAGAAGGCCAGTGACTCTGCAAGATGAAGCCCCCTGGGGAGGACCCTGTCAAACCAAAGCTCCATGGAACCCAGGAGCCCCGCCTCGGCCCATGGGTATCAACACTGCCCCCCCCCACTCCACAGCAGGGCCAAGCCAGTGGCCTGAGAGAGAGCTGAAAGCCCCATAGCTGGGAGGGGTCTCTAGGTTACCTGCAAGGATGGAGCATTGCACGCCAACCCCAGCTCTTAGCCGACTCCTGCCTCGCTGGGCTGCCTGGACTCTGTCCTGAGGTGGCTTCCTGCCTCTCGGGAACACAGGAAGCCAACATTGTTGGGATCTAAATGGCCTTTTCCTCCTGGCCTTGGGTCGGAAAATGAGCACATAGCCTCAGTGTGCACCTGACCTAGGCGATAACTGCCTGTGTGCCCGGCTAGCCTCCGTGCTTTCCCCGCGGGCAGAGACCTGCCCAGCCGCCCACCTGCCGACAGGGCCTCACAGCCCTTCCCTGCCTTGCTTGTTTCCGTGACCTGGCCTGGACATATGTGATGGTTTATATTAGGTGTCAACTTGGCTAGTCCATGGTACCCATATATTTGTTTAATATTATTCTAGGTGTTTCCGTGAATGGGGTTTTTTTGGATGAGATTAACATTTAAATCAGTAGATTTTGAATAAAGCACATTCCCTGCCATATGTGGGTGGGCCTTGTCCAATCAGTTGAAGGCCTGAACAACAAAGAGTGATCTCCCCAAGCAAGAAGGAATTCTGCCAGCTTTTTGGACTTGAACTGCAACTCTTCCCTGGGTCTCCAACCTGACTGTCTGCCCTGCAGATTTGGGACTTGTCAAGTCTCTACAATCAATCATGTGAGCCAATTCCTTACAATAAATATCTGTCTATTCACCTACCTACTTATCCATCCTGTTGGTTCTGTTTCTCTGGAGAAACCTAATGCACGGTGACTCTGGGGGTGGTCACGGGGGAATGGGTATGGTGTGGCTCTAAAGTTGACGCAAGAAGAAACCTTCTAGGTCATCCCATCCAGTGGTTTTCAAGCTTTTCTTTTTGCAGCCAAACTCAATGCAGCTGAATCTTTACATGGAATTTCACTCATATTGGTTGGCATTTATTGAATGCTTGTTATATGCTAGGATCTTTTCTGAGCACTTTACATATATTATCTCAGGTAATCCCCACACTAACCCAAGGAGGGAGGTTTGCTGTGTGTCCCATTTTAAAGGTGAGGTAACTGAGGCACGGAAAGGTGATGCAATCTGCCTAAGTTCTCACTAGTAAGAGCTGGGATTTGAATCTAGGATGTCTGAGCCAAGCTCAAGACCACCACACCATCCTGCTTCCTGATATATGTAACTCCTAAAACCAGAGCTGCTCTGATTAAAGTGGGCAGGGGTTCCAGGGCCCCAGGTCCTTAAGCCTGCCCTTGGATTTCCCCCCTTTTCCTACCTTCTCAGGCCAATAAAGAACTTTGCAGCTCCCTTTGAACACAGTTAAGAACCTCTGATCTAGTCCAACCCCTCATTTAAAGAACCAGGAAAACCAGGCCCAGAGAGCTTAAGTGTCTTATCCAAGGTTACACAGCCAGGCAGGGGGAAGCCAGGACTAGAACCCAGCATCTTCCCACCCTACCAGGCTGCTTCCACTCCAAGAAAGGAGTGACTCAGACACAGGATAGAAGCTGGGATCCCCAGTGAAGAGAAAGCTCCCTGAAACAAGGTTTTCCCAAATCTGGCTAGTGAGGGCTTCTAGGTAGACTTGTCCCATTAAGGCAAGTTTCCACTCTGGGGAAACCGCAGTTGCCCCTACCTTCCAAGCTGACCAGAGGCATTAAGAAGGGGAGTGCTCTAAGTCTGGGCCTCAATCCAGGTCCAGAGGGCAGTCTTTGGGCTTTCGAGCTGGCATTCTGGTCTCTTCCCTTGGGTTTCAGCCTGGCGGGAGGCTAGCGCCCTTGGGCAAGGCCCTAGACTCTCTAGAGCACTTCCCCCAGAGACCTGTGGGAAACCCTCTGTTTGAACTGAGGCACTCATACACATTCCTCAAGACCCAGCCTACATTTGGATTCCCTCCCAAAGAAAATCTCTGCTGAGTCAGAGACAGCCTTTCACACTCCTCTGTGTGAGCTTTGCCACTGGGCTCTGTGATTGTCTGAGAGCATGTCTATCTTCCCAGGTCAGGGGCTGGGTCTTGGCACCAGTACCTGGCACGGTATCCAGCCCAGAGGGGCCCGGTTCATGATCGTCAGACAGGTGCACACGTGCATGCAGGGGGTGGAGTGGCAGCCAACACTGGGAGAATTATCCAGCCTCTACAGACTCCAACAAGGGAATTCTCCAGGGCCTCCCATGGTCTGGGCCTCAGTGGATATTCTTGGTCCAACCCTTTACCTGTAGATGAGGAAACTGAGGCCCAAGGAGTGAAGTGATTTATCTGAGGTCACCTGGCCTGTCTGAGTGGCAGGGCCCACTGACAAAGGCGCCAGGCCTCTTCTCCTCCCATCGTCTCATCCGTCCGTCTCCCCACAGGGAGCCTTAGTCCTGACACTAGTGCTCACTTCACAGCCACAGAAGCTCAGTGCTCCTCACCATCACCCCCTGAGAGACAAGAACCAGGTTTATTATTAACCCCGTGATATGCAGGAGGAAACAGGCTCAGCGCAGCAAAGACCAGCCGTGGTCCCATGGCCACCTCTTTGCCTGTATATCTGTCATGCTTACACCCACATGTCCACACACCTTCATTCTTTGTCTGCCTCATTGACCTTTGAGTCTCCCAGAACCAGAAGTAGACCCCAGGTTCCTTGACTCTCTTCCCGACCCTGTCTCCCACCCCACGCCCTTCAGCCATAGTCCATTAAACAATGAAATGTGGGAGGGTGGGCAGCTATGGTGCAGGGCAGCCAGTGGGAGACAGGATGCCCCAGTCTCTCTAGATCTGGGAAGGTGTCTTCACTGGTCCTGCCTGCAGCAAAAGTCCCTCAACACTGCAAGCCCCATGGAGACTATGAATGCAGGGCCTTGACGTTCAATCCAGAACCCCCAGCCGCTAATCCAGAGGGTCACCATGCTGAAGTCTGAGACTTGAAGACTGGAAGAGGAACCAGAGAGCACAGCAAACACTCTGGATTATTGGCCTTGGTGAATTGCCCCCTCAGCTAGGGAACAACCAGTACAACCATACCTGGTGGCCCTGGATGGATGGATGGATGGATGGATGGATGGATGGATGGGTGGATGGATGGATGGATGGATGGATGGATGGGTAGATGGATGGATATATGGATGGGTATGGATGGGTGAGTGGATGGATGGATATATAGATGGGTGGATGGATGGACATATGGATGGGTATGAATGGGTGGGTTGATGGATGGATATATGGATGGGTGGATGGGTGGGTGGATGGATGGATGGGTGGATGGATAAGGGGGATCTCATGCCACCATGACTCCTGGTTCCAAAGCACAGAGAGTTGGTCTACTCCTGCATCTCCCACCAGAAAGCCCAGTGGCCCCAATCCTGCCCCCAAGCCTGGTGACCTTAACCCTCTTGCTGGGGGTACATATGTGGCCTGTGGAGCTGGGAGTCTTCTGTCTTCCCTTGTGGGGCTGGGGGCCCCTGTCCTGACACCTGGTGGTGCCTCTGGAGAATGGCCCTGGCTTTCTTTCCTCTTCTTCCCACTGACTCACTCAGAGCTGCCAAACCAGCCTGGCAGCCCACTGGCCACCCCCCCCTCCACTCTGGTTCACACCAGCAGGGCCAGGCTCTGACCAGGTGAGACTGGGGTCATCTCTGCTCACCTTGGGAGCCTTCCATTCACGTGGAGTCAAATCCCCTCCTCAACCCGGGCCCTCAAGGCAGGTCATTTGGGAAACCTAGGACCACAGACCATTACAGAATTTGAGGCCAGAGATGTGCCCAAGATCACCCCGTGAGTGTGCTAGGACTTCCTTCTACCCCCCAGCCTGTGCTGCCTCCTACCAGATCAGTGTTGGGGGTCACTGGGGTGAAGGGAAGGCTCACTGGGGAAGGAAGGAAGGAACTGATGGGTGGGTCAGGGGCTAACATGACCAAGTTCAAGGAACAGGATGAGGTGGGCGTGGTGATGCAAGCAAAATGCAAAACCCCGCCCTACGCAATGCCTCCCTGACTTCTCCCAGCTCCGACCCTAAAACACCACCCATCCCAGCCAGACCTCTTGGGAGGAGCGTGCCACCATGTGGCTAATTTTGGTATTGCACAAGTTCCTGTTGGCCCCCTAGACACAGTCTGGGTGTCCTGGCCCTACAATTAAGGACCATAAAACTCTGCCCTTGGCCCAGAGTAGGCTTTGCCTGGAATGCCCCCCAAATGCACACGCACACACTCACACACTTCCATCCACCCACTCCAACCTCCAACACCAGCTGCAAACCCTCATCTAGGAAGCCTTCCTTCCCCAGAGAGCACATACTCTGGAAACCCAACTCCGACCCAGCCAGCTGTGTGCCTTGGCAAGAGACTTAACTACTCAGAGCCTCAGTTTCCTTATCTGTAAAACAGGGATAACACCAGCACCTCCTGGATGCTGTGAGCGCTGCATGAGATCACGCAAGTGTGTGCTTTAATAGGAAGTGCTTTAATGCCCAGCTTTCCAGCCCCACCAAGACTTGGGCATGGAGGGAAGGAAGAGGGGAGAGTCTGGGTGGAGAGAAGTGCGTGAGTAAAGGCTGCAAACAAGAAAGAGCCCAGCCCTTTGGCATGTTTGACATAATTGGCATATTCGGGAAGCACGTGAGGTGCAGCTGGTTTCACTACAGGCTTGGGAGCCAGGGAGACATGGGTCAGAGAGCTGGCAAGCGGTGAGTCTGCCAGGCCGCACAGCCGCAGGAAAGGGTCTGTGCTTTGTCTTGAGGGTGTGGGGCCTCCAAGGCTATATCCAGGGACCTGACAGTGAGGCCCTCTGGAAGCTGGTGCAGAGGTGAGCTGAGAGGGTGGGTCAGGACGCGAGAGGCAGAGGGACTGCTGTCAGTCACACAGGTGAGAGATGGCAGCAGCCTGAATTAGCTGCAGAGAAGCTCAGCGATTGAAGCTGTACGGAGGGGTGGGGTGCTGGCGATTGATGAGAGGTGAGAATGAGACAGAGGGTGGCATCTGGTGGGGCAACTGGGTGGGTGGTGGTGTCAGTTACTGAGATTGGGTGCAGGGGCCTCCTGCTGATTTCACAGTGTGATCTGGGACAAGACACCAACTCCTCCACCAACAGTGACAGCCAAGCCCAGGCCATTCCAGAAGCACATGGGAACAGTGATTGCGAAAGCCTGCCAGCCAGCAGGCCCTCCTCTGAGGCTAATTGGGGGCCTCTTAAACTCACCCCTAAGCTGCCACAAGGGGAGGACTGCGGCTTGGCGTCTTTGCAGTCCTCCCGGTGCCAGGCACACACCCCCCACACACCTTCCACATGCCCTCCACATGCCAACCACACAACCTCCATGTGTCCTCCACACACCATCCACGTGCCAACCACAAGACATCCACAGTCCAACCACACCCCTTCACACACCCTCCACACGCCAGCCATACACCAACCACACACCACTCACCTGCCACCACATACTATCTATATGCCCTCTCCACGCTATTCACATGCTATCTGCATGCCATCCACATACCGTCTTCATGCCATCCACATACAAGCTACTTGCCATTTCCATGCCACCCATCCCCTGCCATGTGCCATCCACACACACCCACATGCTCGCCATCCGTGTGCTCAGCATCCCCTCCCAGATGAGAACCAGGCACTAAGTCGGGACCCCAAAGACAACCCAGCCTGACCTGGGCCCCAGGCTTCTCATTCCCATGGAGACATGCCCCCGACCCCCGGTGGCCCGACCAGCTGCTCACCTTTGCAGGTGCAGCCCTCCCGGGTGATAACTTGTCGGCAGATCCCACAGGGCTTCACCTTCTTGAAGGTCTTCACCTTGAAGTGGTGCGTCTTGGGGGCCTCCAGGTCCTCTGGCTGTGGAAAGAGAGGCACAGTAGTCAGGCTGGGCCCCTGGAGAAAGAGCTGGGAGACTGGGGGAGATGCAGGTGAGCGCTGGGGCAAAGGAGAGGCGAGAGCCCCTTCCGCTGTGAAAGGCTGAGCCCATTTCTCTGAGTTGTGCCCAGGGAAGGACTCAGAGACGGCGGCAGGGTCAGACAACCGAAAACCTCAGCATCTGGGTACCACAGGCCCCTCCACGGTTTCTTAATCACTTTTCCTATTTACTTTGTTAGCAAAGTGCACTAATTTAAAATGTACTGCTCAATACAATTTGACAGACGTATGCCCCATGCAGCCACACCCCAGGAGGCTCCCTGGTGGCCAACCCAGTTAATATCACCCCGAGGTAAATATTATGGTGACTTCCATCACCAAAGATCCATTGTGCCAGGTTTTTACATTTCATATGAATGGAATTATACAGTGGATACTCCTGTGTCTGCTTCTCTGGCTCAGCAAGAATCTGTGAGGTTCACCCCGTGCCCACGTAGCAGCAGCTCCCCGCTTGCGCTGCTGCAAAGTACTCCACCGTGTGCGTGCAGCTCACTCACTCATCCGCCCTCCTGCTGATGGCCCTTGACCTTCTACCCGCGTCCCCGAGGGCCATGTCCTCAGTTCTCTCTGTCACCCTCACTACCCGCCTGCTCCAGCCCAGAAGGCTTCTTGCATCTTTATGTTTATTTACTATTCTTTACATTATGAAAATATCGATAGGTTAAATACACTTTTTAGAACTATACCATGACACACGTGGGATGAGAGGCGAGCTGGCAGTCCTCTGTGTCTGGCTTGCTGTGAGCCTCAGGGCCAGCCGCCCCCCCACCGCCTCCGTTTTCCCCTTCGGACAGCACGCGGTTGGGCCCCACACCCCTTGTGACCCCATATCTGAACACACTCTAAGCCGCAAAGTCCCGCACCCACGTTGTTTAGGACCACCCTCCTCCCACCCGCAGCCTCCAGCCCAGGCACAGGCTGGGAAAGCTCCCCGTTCAGAGGACTCCCCGAGAAGTCATGCCCCGCGTGCAGGCACTATTCCTCTCTCCAAAGCACCTCACCCTGGTGTCTAACCAGATTCGCTTCCCGGCGCCGGCAGCAGGGGCCAGCAGAGCACAGACAGTGACGCTTCCACGCCCGCACCTTCCGCTCTCCCCTACCCCCAGGCACAGAGCTTTCCTACGTCCTCTGCACACGCATGGACACACAGACACAATCACAGACCCCGCAGCTCTGGGGAGAGGGGTCTTCTCCTCCAAGTCCCCCTCCATACACCCTGGTCCTAGCCTCCCAGCTCTGTGCGTTCAGGGAACAGGTGGCAGTGTCCTACAAGCCCAGCATGTCCAGGACTGCCAGCTGAAGACCCTGTGGTGGTGAGTTCTGGGCAAAAGAGACGGAGCCACAAGAGACACAGAGAGAAAAATGGACAAGATGAGAGAGAGACAGAAAGCCAGCAGGAAAAGAGGCAAAGACACAGAGAAATAGGTAGAGGGAGAGAGGGACAGAAGGAGTCAGAGACAGAAGCAAGAGAGAGAAAGACAGAGACAGAGACAAAGAGAGACAGAGGGAGAAGACACAGAAAGACAGAGAAAAGCAACAGTCAGAGAAGAAAACAAGAGGACCAAGATAAAGGCAGAGACAGACAGAGACGAATAAGCACACACAGAGAATGGGAGAGATTAGATAGAAACACACAGAGACCATAAAGGGAGCCAGAGAATCAAAGGGGGACAGACAGACAAAAGGACACAGGAGCCAGCTTGAAGGGGCTCCTCGATCTGGGAAGATCTGAGCATCAAAATACACGATAGTAATGGCTTAAACGAGTCCACACTGATATGTGAGATAAGCGAGTACATTGAAAGTCTGATGAGGAACAGAGTATTTACGAGTCTCAAAGCACCTCCCCACATCACGCTTATAAATTACAAAGGGGAAAAAGGTAACTTTGCCTGGCAGACTCCACTTTCATCAAATGATCAAAGCTAACGTCACCAGCAACGGGATGAGTGGAGATCGCGCACCATGGAGGGAATGGACTGAGAGCAGAACATCACTCCTGCAATCCTCCTGCCAAAGAGACACAAGCTGAATCTAATCACAAGGAAGCATCCGACCAGCCCCAATGGAGGGACAGTCTACCAATTAAGTGGCTTATAATCTCCCAGAGTGACAAGGTCATGAACGTCAAGGAAAGGCTGAGGAGATTTCCAGACTGAAGGAGACTAAAAAGATATGACCACTGAATCCCACCACTGATTCCAAATGGGATTCATTCCACGCCCCTAAAGGACATCATTAGGACAACGGGCCAAACCTCAGTGGGGTCTGAGGATGCGAAGGCAGTCACGCATCAGTGTCAGTTTCCTGACTTGGATGGCTGTGTCATGTTAGGTAGGAAAAGTCCTTATAGGAAAATAGGGAAGTATTCAGGGCTGGTAGGGCAACGTGTCAGTAACTTACCCTCAAATAGCTCAGGAAAAAAAAAAAAAAGTTCTTTGCACTGTATTTTCCACTTTCCTGAAGTTTTATGTTATCTCAAAATTCAAAGAGACAGACAAGTTGTGGAGATGGTGGGGAGGCAGGAGGGAGCAGAGATAAAGCCCAGAGCAGAGAGAGAGAAAGCAAAGGCTGGTGGAGCCAGGAGTGGGTGCTGGAGACCAGCAGGGCCCCCGGCGGCTGGGCCAGGCAGCTGGACCCAGGTTTTGATACTCCAGACACTTCATTCTGGGAGCTATGCGTCCAGCTTCAGATGGGGGGTGAGCTGAGGGTGGGGACGGGGCACTGCCCAGCTCTGGACTTGACTCAGCGTCCCCCATCCCACAAGGAGGGGCAGGTGGGTCCCCTCCCCTGTTTTCCCATCTCAGCCCTTGGCTGGTGGCTTTCCAAATGATCTCTGTCACAGACGTTCCAGGGAGGGGTTCCAGTCCCGTGTCAACTGTAGCAGCCAAGGCCTAGGATGGGAGGAGGTGCAGGGAGGGGACTTGGGGTTCAATTGAAGGCCTGTCTCGGGGGAGGCAGGAAGCCCTAAAGCCGAGTCATCTCAGGCCTACTCTGCCCCCCGAAGCCTGCCCCTCCTAACCCACTGTCAGCAGAGCTCCCTGGGCCAGCTTTTCCCCCAGCCTTCTCTGCCTACCCCCAAAATCCAGCCCTTCCCCCAAAGCCCAGGGAAAGAGGCCTCCGCCCTAAAGCATAGTCAG
This sequence comes from Hippopotamus amphibius kiboko, assembly GCF_030028045.1. NCBI lineage: Eukaryota > Metazoa > Chordata > Mammalia > Artiodactyla > Hippopotamidae > Hippopotamus > Hippopotamus amphibius. The sequence goes on along the minus strand of NC_080193.1, from coordinate 88,864,982 downwards.
CGCAGTGGAATCTCCCCAAAGAGGGTCCAGGCTGCCCAGTAAGCAGATGGGGAGCAGGCAGAGCCTTCCAGGCTGACAAGCAAACACCCAGGCTTCTCCCCTGGGCCTTGGGCTTGCCTGCCCTGCCTGGCCAACTCCATAAAGTCTGAGTTTACAAACTCTCTTCCCGTGGGGCTTAGAGACCAGGAACAGGGTTTAGAAAACACTCCCTGGCCTTGCTCACGGCCTCTCTAAGCTGTCCCTGGGTGATGACACAGCACACTCCTGCCCCTCGCCCCCACCCTGACCTCCCTCTCTGGCCACTGGGATGGCCGTCTAGAGACCTGCTTTGCAGGCTGGTGGCCTGGAGAACATCTGGGCCTCATAGTTCCCAGATGAAAATGAGGGGTTCGGACAAGACGGCCTGAGTGCACACAGTGCAGGGGAAATAATAGGCCAGTTTGAGAGGAAGGGGCTGTGGTATCTGGGGGTGGGACGTGCTGACGTCTACCAGGAAGAGGGATGTGTAATGAGACATCAGCCCTCCGTGAGAGGCTGGGGAACCCCCGTGAGCGTGAGGAGACCAGCTCAGCCATGCCCAGGAAACGGACCCCAAGTCGTGACCTGGAGTCTGCCAACATTGGCTTCCCTGGCTATACGCCGGGATGTGTGGTAATCTTGTTAAGAGAGTGACCCACAGAGTTCTGAAGGTCTCCATGATGATGGAGGAGAAAGTTCGGGGCGGACTATCTTCAAACGTCTGAAGGAGACATCATCATAAGAAGGGGCCAGATACAAGCTGTGAAGCTGCTGAAGGCAAAACAAAAGCCAGCGGGTGGGAGCCGCCAGGACTCATGATTAGACTCAGGGGGAGAAAGAGCTTCCCAACAATCATGTGTCAGAACCCAGAGGAAGAAGATACACGAGGGTCTGGTACCGCCCCTGCCCTCGCCCACGGTTACTCTGCAGGCACAGGCAGAGGATGAGAACGAGCCCAGAAAGCACCAAGCTCAAGGGTAATGGCTTGTTATGACAATGATCTTCATTTTCCCTGACAAGGGGCAGACAGCCTCACAAAGCACACCCGGCCCCCTCCCTTGCTGGATTTGCTCCTACCAGACCTGGGGGAAATTCAGGGCAGAAGAGGCCCAGCCACGGCAGAAGCTGCCTGGTCCTTCCAACAGAGAGCCAGAACCCAGAAAAGAGAAGGGGTCCCAGCTGAAGTCATTCTTCCCCACCCTCCAAGCCCGGAGCCCTAGCCCTACAACAAGCCCACCCAGCATCGGAGGGCTTTCCTGGCCCTCTGCGGGAATCTCTCCCTCCCACCCTCCTGTTCAGCCAAGTGGCCTGCCAGAGGGGTGTGGCACATCTGGCTGGAGCAGCCTTGGCGCGAGTCCTTGGCCTTGGGGTGGGAATGGCTGTTCGTTGGCTCCTCCCTGCCCCATGGGGCAGAGCAAAATGGGGTGGGGGTAGTGATGAAAGGGGACTGATGACCCTAGGGACCTCCAGCTCATGAGATCCTGCCCCCTCCCCAAGAAACTTCCCCAGCCCTGCCCCGCTAGGCTCCCTGGACCCCACACGAGGAGCCCCGGAAGACAAGGTCAGAGAGCAGAAGTCTGTGAGCCAGTGAGACTTGGGAAAGAGAGTCACCGAAAAGCAGACCTAGGACAGACCTGGTGGGTCCTTCGATCTTCTCCCTGCCTCCTGGCCATCCACCCCTCCATATCTCATCACCTTGGATGGCATCAGCAGTCATTTCTATGGGGAAGACTGGGACTCCCGGTGGAGCTGCAGGCTGGCCTCTGGGGGCCCCCGCTTCCCCAGCACCTCAAATTCAAGCTCCCTCCAACCCCATCCCACCTTCATATACACACCAAAGTTCCTCACCACCATCACCACCCCCCAACCCCCTTGCCAGCCAATGGCCTGTCCAGGTTCTTGGTCGCCCCGGGTGGAAAACTCTGAGTCACTCTCAACTCCTCCCGGCCCTCCACCCTCCAATCCAACCAGTTGCCAGACTCTGTAAATTTTGCTTCCTAAATACTCTCTTGGCCCTCCTGTGCTTTTCCATTCCACTGCCTTTGCCCTGTCGGAGGCCCTGTCACTTTTGCCTGGGACTGTTGCAACAGCCTCCTGGCCCCCCCGCCCTTCCTCCCCACACAGCCTCTAAGGAACACCGCTCTATGGGGTCACCCCCACTCACTCCAATATGCTTCCATGCCTTCCCAAGCAGCCACAAAAAGCCTTCACTCCCTCGAGTTAGCAGGGAAGCAGCCTTGGTCCATACTCCGCCCACCCGGCCATCTCAATGCCCACGCCCCGCTCCCCAACTCCCTGCCCTGCATCCACCTCCGAGCTCCTGACCCACTATCCCCTCTTCCCAGAATGCCCTTCCTCCCTCTCAGCTCGTCAAGCTTCTAGGCATCCTTGAAGGCCTCATTCAAACCTCACCCCCAAAAGATCTTCCCAGATACCTACCCCTCACCTCTTTCAAAATCAATCTCCCCACCCGTCTTCTTTTTTCACTGTGAAAAGTTTAAAAGCTCCAGGAAAGATGAACACGCGCGTGCCCTTGGCCCTGATTCACCGCTGGTTAACATTTTGCCACTTCTGCCCTCGCTCTGTCTCTGTCCCCTACTTCAGCCCAGTATAATCACCACCCTCGGGAAATGCAGCATCAATACGACAGCATTATCTAATATTCAGTAACATAGTCAAATTTCCCCTTTTGCCACAATAACACCCATCAGAGCTGGGTCTCTGTGCTTGTTTTTATTTTGGACTCAGGATCCAAAAAAGATCTTGTGTTACATTTAGTTGCTGGGTTTCTCTCTTCTTTCGTGTGGACACATGACTCCAGCTCATAATTTCCCTTTTATGACACTGACTTTTTTGAAGAGCCCAGGCTCTTTTGCAGAATGTCCCTCGGTGTCTGGATTTGTCTGGTCGTTTCCGCATGATTCAATCCGGGCTAAACGCCCCCCAGCGCCCCAACCTTTCCTCAGTTGCACGTACTCAGTGCCCCGCCACAGTGGTCTGTGCAATCTCACTGGTCCCTGCTGCCTCGCTTGTTAGCTAGGTGACCCCAGGCAAGTTGCTTAACCCCTGTGCACCTCGCTTTACTAATCTGTTAAGTGGACTAATCACAGCAACCACCCCTAGGTAGTGACAGTGCCTGAAAAGCCACTGGAGCAACGCCTGACACATAGTAAGCGCTCACTAGACACGGGCTCTGATTCATGCTGTCACGTCTGTGTGTGCGCTGGACTAGTCCGCCAGGTGCACACATCTGCACGTGCTTCTGCTCCGTGTCCCCTGTGTCCAGAACAGTGTGAGCCCAAAACAAGTCAGAAGGAGCAAATCAAACGCAGTCGCTGCCTGACCTCGGTTCTGTGTAGTGTAATTATACCCACTCCCACTGTTCTGCCCTCAGGGGACAACACAAGTTCAGGTGCTGGCATCACCTGGCTGAGCAGAGAGCTCTCTGACGCCGAGTCGCCCTGGATCTCCACTGGAGGAAGGATGCGGAGCGTGGCTTTAACGGAGCTCCCCGTGTGACGGAGGAGCACTCAGAGGCGTGGGGAGCCCGGGATTCTACCTGGTGGCCCTCGGCCCCTGACTCAGCTTCCTGAGCTGGACCACCTCTGGCCATCAGCCTGCCTCTATCTCTCTCTCCCCTTGGCTCCTTCATAAACTACACCCTAACATTTTTGAGCATCGAGTCCCAGGTCCCTTTTTGTGCTCTAACATGAAATCATCTCCTGGAGTGGGAGGGCACAGAGATGTGGATCCTCTGAGCCCCTCTGAATGGCCCCGGCGCCATGGCGAGGGGCTGGCAGATTCCCTCGCTGAATCCTCACAACAACATCCTCGATGAGGCTGAGGAAAGTGCTCTGGGACACACAGGAAGGACAGGACGGAACGAAGATTCAAATCCAGGTCTGTCTGAGCCAGGGTCCCCAGTCCCTCACCACGGCACCAGCGCCACTTCCTAGGGTGTGTCAACAGCTGCCGTCTGTGTGATTCGGAGCAGCCCTGGCAGTTACGTCGTCAGGGCCTCTCTGTCCAAAGGCCATCTGCTGGCCAGTTTATCCCATCGTGTCCTTCTACAATCATTCTTACTTCCTGCACTTGGATTTCTGAGGTCTCAGCTTCATCTTTGGATCTAGTTTAAAGTTCACCTCTCGAGAGGTCTTTCCTGCTATGTTCCCTTTCCCCCAGTCTAGGCTAGGTCTCCCCTTAAATGTCCCCACAGTTTCCCTCTTGGTCACACCCATCTTATTGTAATCATTTGCCCAATATCTGCAAGCTTCTTGAAGAAAGTCTGCACTCCAGATTCACCGGTGAGATAGATGGACGGGAACATGGGTGGGTGGGTGCGTCGCTGGCCGAATGACTGGACGGTTACTTTGTCACGGTGCTTCCCCAACACCATTTCCTATCCCTAGGCTACTGGCCACCAACCCCTCAGCCCAGAGCTGCAAAGACCCCGGCCCATATCCTTCCTCTTTTCGGGAGCACTGAACCCAGTAGCCACGTGGCCCCTTAGACAGGCCACTTCCTCTCGGTGGGTCCCTTTCCGCTAGAAACCGGAACGAGCGATCCCTGCCCTTCCTACCTCACAAAATTACAGTGAGGTTCAAATGCAACTGTGTGAGTCATGGAAATGGGCACAGGGGAGGCACAGAGGCTACATGGCTGCCCAGCCCACACAGCCAGTAAGTGGCAGAGCCAGGATTTGCACCCAGAATCCGAGCTCTGACACTGTGCACACTGCCTGTGGGAGAAGGCCTGCGTGTCCTGGGCCTTCACATCATCCTCACACCCCCACCTGCCCTTCCCCGAAGTAGTCCCAGAATGGAAAGCCCTGGATGGGGAGGCAGGAGAGCCGGGTCCAGGTTCTGACTCTAACTTGCTCGTGGCCTTGAAATGTGCCGTCATATAAAGAGACCTAACGTTTCTTGAGCTCTTACTGGGGAGACACACTATTCTAAATGTATTGGCTCCTTTAAAACTTAACAACCTTACAGATAAGTGGGGAAATCAACCGAGAAACAGAGATTTGCAGCCAGTTGCCTAAGGTCACAGAGCTTCCAAGTGCCGGGGCCAGGATGAAATTTGGCCAGCCCGCCACGCTTCCTCTGAGCATCGCAGGAAAACAGTCCAGTATTGCTTCCCGACTTTGTGCCTCAAACGTCATTTTGAAAAATTTTGCAAAGGGGGTGTTTTATTTCAGACCTTGTCAGTGTTACGTAGCCCAGCCTAGCTCCCAGACCCGTGGCCAGGAGGCTCCCCTTGGGCACAGCCCTTACAGACCAACAAAACACCAAAGAGAGCAAGCTCAGGATGGAGGGGTCAGAATAGGGTACACAGGGCAAGAACTGCACGCCAGGAAACCGGGGGCTCACAAGGACCCTGTGACGAAAATGTGTGCTTCGCGCTGGGAAGGACACCAGCTCCAGAAAGGAGAACATTTCATTGTCTGCAGCTGGAAGTGGCCTCCAAGGACAGCATCCAAGCTTCTATGAGGTCCAGAAAAGTCAAGTGACGAGACTGAGGCCACATGGCTTGCTCAGGGCCAGGCCAGGGCTGTACTTGGCCCCCAGTCATGCCTTGTGGCTCTTTCAGCCCCACCTAATAAGCCCCTTCCCAGTTCCTGAGAACAGGATGAGCCCCTCTGGAAGAAAGGGCCTGCAGCTCTAACTCCATCAGTGCAACACAAAAGAGCCTCAATTAATAGGCATGTAATTATTTTCTAAATAAACCATACTGGAATATGTAACAGCAAATGGGAGCATTTGATGAGAAAATCAAGTTATGCATAATATATAGCTATGCCCCTCAGCTCATAAAGTGATTTTTATTCCTAGAGCTTGTTAAAACTACACGCTACAGATATATTACTTCTTGGATAAAGCATCTGCAGCTATTCCCAGGGAGATCCTCCCCCATATCAGATCTGGAATACAGGGAATGCCGTGAGCCAAGCAGGGGGTTGTGGAGTAGGGGAAGGACCGGCATTTACTGGGTACCTACTGTGTGCTTGGGTACCTCGTCTTTTGACACACTTTGTCTCTGTCATCACCCCAGCCAGACAAGGTGTGCATTATTCTCCCCACTTTACAGATCAGGAAACTGAGGCTCAAGAAGAGAACTGCTGTACCCAAGGCTGCCCATCTGGTAAATGACAGGAACTAGGATTTGAGCTTAGCCCTGCCTGGTGTCAAAGTCCATGCACTTTCCACCAGCAGGTGCCTTTCAAGGCAGAGGCAGCGTCCTTGTCAAGGTCTCCAGGACCTCTGTGCCCCCTCTCCATAATTGGCACCAGGTACCCCTCCCCTCCCTGCTACAAACTTACACCGCAGCCCCATAGAGGCCCACTGGAAAGGAGAAATGTTGCTGGGACAACTGCCTGGAATAAGTGGAGGAGGGGGACAAGAAGCTTGAGGGCGAGGGCTGTGCCTTTGGGCCAGTACCCACCCCCCAGACCCAGGTCCACCCTGGTGATGGGCATCCAGGCCGGAGCTGGATGGACAGAAAGCACCCTTCTCCCCAGCCTGCTCCCACCAGCCTCTTTCCCTTCCCACAGAAACCTGCCTGCTGGGCTGCCCCACAGAGCCGGGGAGGGACAGGGCAGGGAGGCACCAGCAGAGAGGACGGAAAGTGGGTGAAGGGAGGGCCTTAAAGAAGTGGCCGCATCCACACCAGCCCTTGGTCCCCAGTCCCCTCTCCCAGCTCTCGCAGAGAGAAGCGACAGGGACGAGGCACTCGTGCTCACCTCTCTGCACCTCCCCGCCATCACCCTCATTTCACCCATGAGGAAACCGAGGCTGGAAGTCATGAAGCACTTCTCCCAGAGCCTCTGCGCTGACGTGGCCTCGTCTCCATCCACAGCATCACCCCTGGAAGTCGGACTGCCATCCTTCCCACTGCAGTCCTCCCTCCCTGCCCACCTCTGTCCTCAGCACCGTCTGCAAGCCTCCCAGAGCCTGTCCCCCAGAGCTGGAAGGGCCTGGAGTGATGAAAGCGGCCAAGGCTCCCATTATACAGATGTCGACAGCAGCCCAACGAACCCCTGACGCACCCTCTGTGTAGGACGCTCCAGACAGAGCATCTATTACTCAGATCCACACCTGCACCCAAGCCCCACCCACCACGCAAACCCCCTCACACCAGCACCCTCCCCACGTCCCCTCTCTGCCCAGGGTACAGCTGGCTGCCCAAGTCTGACCTCCCACCACTGTCCTCAGCCTGGGCTTGCCTGGGCTTAGGATGGCCCGCCCCAGGACTGGCCAGGACAGGGAAAGGGGCAGGAAAGGCCACATCTGGATCCTGGGCCTGAAGCCCCCTCCCCCAAACCAGCCATCACTCGCTTTGAGACCAACAGTAACCCCGGCCAGGGATGACTTCCTCGCCCTCCTGACCCCTGTGCATGCCTTCACCCAGCCCAGACAGCGGAGCCCCTATGAGGAAGGGGGTCCCCCGCCCCCGCCCCCACCCTCCTGCAGCAGTCAGCCCCCTCCCAGCCCCCTCTCTCCCAGTAGCCGCGGCCCCTGACTGGCCTCAAGACTTTTAACCCTCACCATGTGCCCCCCAGACCCTGCCTGCCCACCCCTCAGGCACCCCGCCCCAACACACACCTTCCTGAATATGGGGCCAAGAAAGGGGAAAGAGGAGGCTGTGGCTTCCCCCTCTGGGACTGGAGGGGGTCGGGGCGGTCTTGGTAAGGATGGGAGGGCTGTGGAGGGAAGGATGGCAGCGGGTAGAAGCTGAAATTGGGATAAAAGTGATGGAATCCGGGCAGATCTTCCCCCCAGCCTGACTTTTCCGGATTTCATTTTCTTAGGTCAATACCCCCTATTCCCCAGGCCCCTACCACTGCCCGCTCCTCAAACTCTTAGGCTGAGCAACTTCAGGGGTGAATAATTTTCACCCCGGTGTAGGGGTGGGGGTGGGAATGGAAACAGGAGAGGCTCCAAAAAGAAACAACCTTTGCGATGGCTTCCTTCTACTTACAGCTCCTGGACTCAACTGGGGGATCGGGCAGTGGAGAGGGGATACACTGACCGGCAGAACCAGGGCCCGGGCCCCGTTGATGGGGAAGGACTCAGGCTGAGGGTCTACTCAAGCCAGCCTTTCCTCCTGTCCCTCGGAGGCAGAAAGGCCCCCTCCTTCACCACCAACGCTCACCCCACCCCAGGTTCTCAGCATAAAGCTAAGGTCGAAGAGATGGAGGTGGGGGGTTCGACCTCCTAGCGATCACAACCACACCTACCCAGAGCATGCAGGACAGACAGATCCACGTCATCGTCGACGAGTGCCGTCCCTGGGCCCACGCCCCGAGGCCTGCCAACGGTCCCCCTGAGCTCACAGCCCCCACAGAGCAGGCGGAATCCGCAGCGGCCGCTCTGGCTCAGGCAGCATCTGTGGGCCGCTCGCCCTGCCTGCCTCCAGCTCACCCTCCCCGCTTCTCCTCCTCCTCCCCGCTCTCCACCCCCTGGTCCCAGCCTCCTGTCTCCTCCCTCCTCCCAGCTCCACTGGTGGCTTTGGGGGTCAGAAGCCCAGCTTTGCAGGGGGTGGGAAGGAGGCGGAGCAAAGGGACAGCTACTGGAGACAGCCCCTCCCCCCAGACGCCACCCCCCAGCCCCGGACACATAGCCCTGTGAGCCACCGAGGCCGCTCCTGCCTTCTGACTTGATCCGGCACTGCCAGGCCTGGAGTCTGCTCTACGTGCTGCAGGCCCCACCCCCAGACCATGGATGGAGGGACAGACAGACATGGGACAACACCGTCCACTTGAGCAGGGGTTCCTCGGCCCTGTCCCATCTCCAAGAACACACGCATGCCCTCCTACCCTTGGAACGCACACTCACTTGCACACACTTAGCTAGATCGGGCACTGGTGCCCGTTCAGCAAGCTCGGAGCCCGCGCCACACGTTACTCAAGAGAAACCAGGCCTGAGACCGTGGAGAACAGCCCTGCCCCCAGGGCTGTGGATTTTGTTCCAACTTTTTTCCTACTTTTTTTTCCCCTTCTTTCTTTCTTTTCTCCAAACATCTGTCCCAGCCCTTCCTGCCCTTCCTAAAGGGAGCCCCGCTCCAGGCTCCCGCGAGAGTCTGTTTTTCTTGACTGTGCCCTGGGCCAACATTTGGTTTGCATTTCCCCACTTCCTCCTCCGCCTCCCCTGCTCCCCCTCCCTGGGCCCAGTTTTCACCTCCCACCATTCCACATGCCTACTTCTCCCCCAGACTGTCCCCCCGCAACCCGCCCCCACCAGCCTTTCCCTCCCCTCCCCCCCCCCGCCCCCACCCCCAACTTTAGCCCGGGGCCAAGAGTCTGGGATCTGGGGTGGGAGGAAGAAGAGGGGTACAGATTGAAATGTATTCCCAGGGCGCGCTGCCGGGAAACCCAGCAAAATCTGCCCCAGGCCCTCATTGTCTCAACTCCTCCCTCCACTTTCCCCCCAGAAACTTTCCTCTTTGAGCTCTGGCCACAGCTGGACCAAGTAAGGGTGGGTGGGGCGGGTGAATCCCCCGCTCTATTTTTTGGAGCCTTCCAGGGGAGGGAAAGAGGGCTCGGCCCCACCCCCTTCTGCAGACACACACATCAGGACACACAGCCCAACTCACATAAACACACAGAGTGCTGAGGACAGGGCCCCACCCAGAGTAGGCACTCTGAGACCATTTTCTAGGATTGAGTAACTTGGCAAGAAAGTCCTCTTGCTTGAGCTCCTATGCACACACACCAGCATGGGTACACGTCCCAGGTCATATGTAAAAAGGGTTCTATATCCTCTGCCTCTCTCCCCCACTCACCCAAAAGCCTGCCCTCACCACCCTCTGTCAACACCACACACGGTGCTACCCCAGGGTACAGTCTCTACTAACAGCCTCTCCCCTCAGGTGGACCTGCCCAGCCAGGTGTACTGGCTCCCAGCCCACAGTCCAGTCAGGACATCTACCCAGGAAACTCCAGAATGAGAGGAAAACATTCACACTTCATCTGGGAAAAGGCTGCCACACGCGGATGTGCAGGTTGTACACTGCACAAGGGACTCTATTACTCGGTGGTTCCAAGAAGTCAGGGGAGGACACTAAAGCAAGATGTCTAATTCTGCTCCCTCCTGGAGCGGGTACCTGAGTTAAGAGTCTTTGTTCTGATGAAGGCGATAAGGTGAAAAATAGGGGCCCTTCTCACATCTCTCCAAGTCCTTCTGCAGAGCTGTGGGGCAATGAAAGATTCTGCCCCTACTCTGCATCCCTTTCCAGAATCACAATACCCCTGGATATCCCCTCCCAAGCCTGCCAGGGCTCAACTGACAGTTTAGCCAACACTGAAACGGACCTGTGTCCCACATGTAGCTGGCCCTGCAGCCACCGCTGGGGATGTCCACAGACACACGCTCCTGCCAGCCCTCCCCCTATCCACTGGCTGGAGCGCAGGGCAAACAAGGAAAAGTGGTTTTAAGGGGGCCTCTCTAGCAGCCCCTGAACCCACCCCCAGCCACCATCACCAGCCCTACCAGCCACCCAACAACTTCAAGGGCTCAGCCAGCTCAGCCCTGCCATCCCAGCGCCTCCTCCCACCCGTCCCCCCAGCCTGCTCCCACAGCCCTTTGGTGCTGGCGTCACTAGAAGATGTGTCTGCCGGCAGCTATCTCAGGAGTTCTGAGAAATCACCTTGCTGCTTCCCAGAAACGCTGAACAGCAAGACTGAAGACCAAGTCACAGCAACACCAACTTATCTGGCCTCCCACGCAGCCCAAGGGGGCCCTGCAGCCCCAGGGCCAATTCCCTCTGCTGTTCTTTCAACCAGGACTGAAAGCGGGAGTGGAGAACCCTAGTGCTGGGGGTCCCCTTGGAGGAACCCAACCCCCAGAATTCCCCTTTTCTAAGATTATGGGGGGGGCTGTCTTTCCTGTATCTTAACCCCTCACTGTCGGGAAGTCCTTCCTGCTACCCAACCACCATCTTCCCTGGTGAATGTTCAATTCCGCCACCTGAGGCATCTCTAACTGTATGTAATAACCCTGTTTCAGGCTTGTTACACATTATTCATCCTTCACAGCCTGGTGTCCCCTCCCCCACGGAGAGAATTCCTCAGGCAAGGACATGTCCTGTGTTTTGTATCCCCAGAGCCTGGCGTACAGCAGGTGCCAGACATGGTTGAAGAAGCAATGAATCAACCTACCAATCAATGTGTCCTAACCTATTTTCCTAATTTTACCATCTACTATCCCCTTCCCCAAACTTCCTCCTGGGACACTCCGACCCTGCTTGAAAGGACATTGGACATACCTTGCCTGTACACATTTGCATGCCTGTAGTACCACCTCTCTTTAGCACCATCTCTTCCTGCCAACCCCTGGCCTCCGAGCTCTCTCGGGACACAGAATCTCTGGAGACTGGACCAGTACCACCCATCCTGGGATTCCCCACCCCATGCCTGGACCAGGGTCTCACACGTAGCAGACACTGAGTATTCCCCGGTGGGCTGGCTGGGTTTTCCAGGCTGGGATCCCAGAAGCCTCAGCAGCTGCCCCCACCCTGTGGCACGCCACCCGCCGCCCCAGCCATTTCTGCAGCAGCTGACTTTAACTCTGCCAGCCAGGTCTACTCTGCCAGCCAGATCTAGCCAGTCTAACTCTGGTTAGATTGATATTAACTAACCAGACACGCACAGAAAGATCGATACTAACTAACCCTCCACACACACAGCCTTCCCACTCACTGCCCACTGCCCTCCAGCCCCTGGCTCGGCAGCCAGTGGAAGAAACAGCCAGGACTGCAGCCTCTGGGACTGGCACTGGGCCCAGAGAAGGGCCGAGCTGAGGCAGAGGGAAGGGTGAGTGAGGGCAGGAACGGAGCTAACGGGCCTCATAGGACTGAGCCTGGCACTCCCCTCTCCCAGCCTCAGTTTCCTCACCTGCAAAAGGACCAAGCTGATGGTCTCGAAGGTCCCTTCCAGCTCCACCTCCTGTGAGGCCACAGATTTCCCAGGCCAAGGCCCCAGCTCCCTCCAATCCAGTCTTCCTATCCTTCCACACTTGTCCATCAAAAAGCTCTTCCTGCTGTCAGCCCCTCTCCTAACGTAGCATCATCTTTTCTCTGTCACCACTGGTCACAGAATCTGAAAGTCACAGAACATCAGAGCTGGAAAGACCTGGAGCCTTTCCAGGGGCCACGATCAGAGCTTGCCCAGGCTCGACAGAAGTTAAATGAAGGCAATGGGCAAGGAGTCTCTGGGGACCTGGAGAGGGCAGGCCCAGCTGAAGGGGACCCCGTTCCTCGGCGACAGTTGCTGTGGTGTCAGCAACATGAGCCCAAACTGTCAGATCTTTTGATCTGTCAACAGAAGCCCCAAATCTATATTATCTTATTAAATCTTTTATGTAAAATATGAAAAATGCAAATTTTTAAATGTTGGCTTTTTTTAAATTTTTTTTAAATTTACCTATTTATTTATATTATTTATTTATTGGCTGTGCTGGGTCTTCGTTGCTGCACATGGGCTCTCTCTAGTTGCTGAGAGCGGGGGCTACTCTTCATTGTGGTGCGCAGGCTCCTCATTGTAGTGGCTTCTCTTGTTGTGGAGCACGTGCCCTAGGTGTGTGGGCTTCAATAGTTGGGGCACATGGGCTCAGTAGTTGTGGCTCACGGGCTCTACAGCACAGGCTCAATAGTTGTGGCTCACAGGCTTAGCTGCTCCATAGCATGTGGAATCTTCCCAGGGCAGGGCTCGAACCCATGTCCCCTGCATTGGCAGGCGGATTCTTTACCACTGCACCACCTAGGAAGTCCTTTTTTAAAAATCATTCTGCTGGCTTAGATTAAGCAAGTCTGCCAGAGGATTTGGCCTTTGGGGCACCACTCACCTAACCAGTCCCCTCATCTAAGAGATGACAACATTGCAGTGAGGGGTGGGGGGTGGGACCGCCCTGAGGTCACAGAGCTGTGGCTCCCAGGCCCCAGAGTTTTCCCAAGCAGCCTGCTGTCCAGTCATTGTAGGGCCAGAGTCATGCTCTCACCTTTCTCCTGCCAACCCTGCAGCCCGCTGCCTTCACACAGGGGCCACACACACCAAGCCTTCCTCCCAGCCAGTCCCAGGGCATCCGACCAAATAAGCAGGTGCAGAGCTGGTCCTGGGATTCCCATCAACGTCCAACTGCAGATCCCAACAGCACGGGACACAGGAATCTGACACCAAAGCCCTCAGCAACTACATCTGTACCCTCTGGCCCCCTCGGGCTCTGTCCCTCTGCCCCCTACCTCTGGAAAGATCAATATTAACTAACCAGACACTTAATTGTGGTATCGTATTTAAGCCTCCTACCAGATCTCAATTTATAGATGCCGCAACTGAGGTGCAAAGAGGTTCAGCAACTTCCTCAGCATCACACAGCTAGCGTGTGTGAGAATGGAATCTGGAGCGTCTGATTCCACATCTCATGGGGATGGAGAATTTTCCTGCTGCTCCTCTAGCAATACTGTCACCCAGAGACTAGGGCTTATGGTCCCAGGTTGAGATGATGTGTTAGCCGTCCTCCCCACTCCTCATTCAAGGGCTGCAGCTCCAAGAAGAAGGTCAGCTGCCCAGGCCCAGGTCCGGCTTGGGGCAGGGGGCAGAGGGACACAAAGAGGGAAGCCGAGGACAGCGCTGCCACCTGGGTCAGGATGAGACCGACTGGCTCCCTAGTGGATCTAGAAGAGCCAACCAGAAGAGAAAAACCACAGTCCTAGCAAGCCCTGGAGCCTATGATCTGGGTGAGGAGAAGGCCTGGCCACGGGGCTGCTGTTCAGATAAGCCAGGCTACCTCTCCCTGCTCCCCAACCCCATACACACTCAGCCTTTGAGTTCTGTGGGGCTCAGAGCCCTAGCAGAGCCTCCATGTACCACTGGGCAGGATGTTCATTGACCAAGGGTGCAGCCAAGGGGTGAGTGCAGCCTGAAGTCCCATCCATGCTCTACTCACCAAGCCTGGCCCGAGACACAATCACCCTAATGTCCACCAAGGTACCCTATAGGCGGGGGGAGGTCCAGACCCTTGCGCCTAGGCCCACCACCCTTCCAATATAAGATGGAGGTCTCCCTTTGCACTCCAGAAATCAGAATGCTCTCTAAGACGTAAAGTGAGATTTCAACCAGGCCCCGTCTGGGCCTCAGTTTCCCCAGCTAACCTAGGAGAGAACACCACTCACACCCCCTTCCCCTACAGCCCCTCCATCAGCACCCTGGGTAGGGACATTGTCTGGGCCCAACTGCAACAATTTTTAATAAAATCCTTCCCAGAGCTCGACTCCGGTAATCTTATCTCTTCCCAAGCTCTAATTTCCTGCCTGACTCAGGCTCTCAAAGGCTGGAGGGAGGCAGTGGCAGCTGATCAGCCAGCCCCTCACCCCCAGGCTCCAGCTCAAATCCAACCCCAGGAGGAGTTATGTCATCTTCAACCTCTGCAAATGAGGAGGGGGAATCGCCAAGTGACCTGGGGTCTGACTGACCTGGTCTTGGCTGGCCATTTCCGCCGCAGGCTGCCTTTTCCCAAATCTGAAAACCCGGACCCTGTAGCATCTGAACTCAGAGCCCACGAGAACGTGGATAGGGCTCTGGCCCCGTGGTCCACAGCCGCAGCGCCTGCCTCTCAGCCAATCCCTGGAGACAATGCGTTTTGCTAGAAGATTTCAAAGCACACCTTGGGTGACTGGAGCGGGAGCCTGCTGGCACCTTTTCCCCACTGCGGAGTGGCAATGAGGGAAACTGAGTCCCAGAGGCAGCACCTGGGAGGAGGCACTGAACATTCAAGCTTATCGAGCGGAAAAATCCTTCCTATCCATGTGATTGGGAAGAATGGATACTGGGAGAAATCCCTCCATCCCCACATACCCAGTCTCTGGCCTGCCTGAAGGTCTACAAGGAAGGAGAGCCCTGCTGGAAAGAAAGTCACAACAAGAATAAAGAAAAGATTCCTAATTTTTATTGAGTACCTACAGAGTAAGCACCTGATAACCACTTCAAATGTCCTACTTCATTTAATCCTCACAACAAACCCGTGATATAGGTATTTTTATAATCCCCATTCTACATGTTTGAAAACTAAGGTACAGGCAGAGTAAGTAACTTGCCCAAGGTCCAAAGCTAGTAAATGGTAGAGCCAGAATTCAAAGCCAGGAAAACCAGCTCTACAGCGGGCACGCTTAACCTGAGTGCCACTGAGCCCCCTTCCGCCATGTGACAGGAGCCCCTCTAGTTTCCCTAAGGAATGGAGAATGGATCAGAAAGCCAGACCCCCAGCCCCTGAAATCCTGCCCCTCACTGGGGTCTTCTGGGGCTCGAGGTCATGCTCTTGGAATCCTCTCTGTGCCTCCAGAGCGGGATTTCAGGCTACATGCACTTTCACCCCTTCCCTACTCCACTGGCCAGCTATGCCCCCAACTCCTCTCCCTCCTCAACCTCCCCCCGCCACAACGCACCCCAAAGGTACTGTCAAAGATGTGCTCTGGGAGGAAGACGCTCAACACGCCCACCCACAGCACTGTGGGTCCCACCAGACCCCTCCTCCCTCACTCACCCAGCTCTGCCTCAGCCCTCATCCTTTCCATGTTCGGTTCCCTGGTCCCTCCATCCTCCTGAGCAGATAGGGAATCCCTCCTGGCATTCACCAGCCTCATTCCCATCTCACTCTGTTACTGCCCAGCCTTAACTCGGAATCCTCTGAACCCAGTTGGGGAAAAAAGAGACATTTCCAGGAACTTGCCCTCCCTTCCCATAGAAACTTGACAGGGATGCTTGAAGCCCCCATAAATGGTCCTCTGTGCCCAGATCTCCAGCGTCCTCACACAGACTCCAGTGCTATCCTTCAGACTTCTGACCCAAACCCAAGATGCTGTGCCCTGGCAGAGAGGCAGCCACTCCCCCTTGTGGATCCATGTATGAGTGGGGGCTCCCCGGGAGTCCCCAGACTCTCGTGAGAGCCACGCTGACAGCGGTCAAGACTGGGTGTCTCAGAGGGAGGAATGATGATAAACCTGACGCCTAGGTGACCGAGGGAGGAGAGTGCCTGCCGGGGAGGGGTGGGGCACATGTCAGGTGAGTTTACCTGTCTGCGGAGGCAGAAGCGCAGGGGCAGGAAGCAGGAGAAGAAGGACTTGCTCCATCGAATCACGCAGGAGAAACACCAGCTCAGCCGAGTCATGGTGAAACCGGAGGTGGGCGCCGCGGGCGCGAGGGTCGGGGGAGGAGGACTGGCTGCTCCGGGGGTGATGAGGAAGGCGAGAGCCCCGCCCTGGGGTCTCCTGGATGCTCAGCCCCGCAGGAGCAGCCCGAGTGTCCCGGAGCCTCTAGCCGGAGGAGCCTGATGGGGCCCCCGAGGCGCGGCCCCGACGTGGCTCCATCTCCCCCGGAAACCCCTGCGGGAAACGCGGGCGCTACAGGGCGCTTCCACCCTCGGGGACTTCCTCCAGCTACTGCCTCTCTCCTCCCCTCGGCGTGACAGCCTCCGCCTGCCGGTCTCCCAGGCGGGCTGGGGGGCGGGCACAGACACCCGGGCAACTTCGGAGGAGGCTCGGGGAGAGGTTCGCAGGAGAGACTGAGCGGCAGAGCAGAGGCGATGCCAGGCTCCAGGCGTCCACCTGCGGGGAAAGCGCAGCGGCGGTGGGAGCCTGGGCGGCGGTGGCGGCCGCATTGTGCTCCAGGCTGCAGTGAGTGAGTGTGTGAGTGTGCGTGTGTGCGCCTCTGTGCGCGGATTCCCTCCAGACCTCACTCTAATTTCCATATTGCTCCCCAGAGCATAATGTGATTAACCTAAACGGAGGCCTCCGGCTTCCATGACTGAAGCAGAAGCATCCGTGGGCCTGGCATGCACGTGAGGACACTGAACACAGGCTAGACGGGCTGTCCCAACTCGCCAACCTCTGACCCTGGCCATACCTGAACTCCTCTGCCTCGATCTCTCTCCAGCCAGCTACAGGAGGGAGCTCTGCGCATCCAAAGGCCCCACAAGTTGGAAGGGCCCCTGCCTAAGAGGCTGAACCAGCTCCGATGATGAGAGCCAGATGGGCCACCCACAACTGTGGCTGAACCTCTCGCTCAGGGTTCAGGGTGTGCCACATCCCATCACATCCTGCCCCATGGCTGCCACTGGAAGTCAGGGACCCTTCTCTGCCTCTGCTGAGCTCAGAGGATATGAACAGGGTTCGGGACCTCTTGGGAAAATTGTTTGGGGGTCACCATACTGTGTGACCCTGGAACCAGGGAGCGGGAGGAAGAGAGAGGTGAGAAGGAGGTGCTGGACTCTGGAGAGAGGCAGAGACACAGAGAGACAAAGGCAGAGGGAAATCTGCAGACAGACTTCAGGGAGGTGGAGAGGCAACAGTGAGCTTTGCCCCTGGTTCTGTCGCTGCAGAGAAACTGGGAGGAGAGCCAGCCAGCCGAGCCCAGAAAGAAAAGGGGCGGGAGAGCTGTGGCTGAGAGCAGGACCCTGCCAGGGCCTCCTCCACAGCAACAGGCCACTGGAGCCCAGCCAAGGGCCCCACCCCCCGCCCCCCACTGCTGCCTGTGCTCCCAGGCCTGGGCTTCCCTGGGCACCATCTCAGGGCCTTTTTTCCTGGCAATGCTTTCTCTCTGGTCCCTTCCTCAGGAAAGGATGGGGACACAGAGACAGTATGGCAGGGGCTCCAGACAAGGTCTCCTTCCCAACATGCAGAGTTTCTCAGTGAGCTCACTCCTGCCTCCAAGCTCTCCCAACCCCACAGGACTTCTCAAGCCCTCCCCCATCCCCAGTTCAGCTCCCCACTGTGAGACAAGGCAGTGGGTTACAGCGCTTCGGGAGAGGTTGGCAGGAGGACAGTGAGGGAGAAGGGAGGGGGCCCTGCTGGTGCATGGCTAGCCCACAACAATCCCCAAGCAATGGGTCCCTCATTGCCTTCCCCACACACACCACCACAAAGGCTCTGGATGAAAGCTGGAGGGGTGTCGGGAAGCAGGTAGAGAGATAGTATGTGAGCCTGTCCCTAGTAGGCCCTGCCTCTGCTCTTGCCCACGACCTCCAGTGAAGTGTCTGGCACTGCTGAAGTCTGTGCCAGGCCTGCAGAGGGGGCCTTCCTCCTCTTTGAGGGGGACCTGCAATCTGCACAGCCTCCCCACCCTGGCACGAGAGGAAATGGATACGTTGTGAGATGTGAGGAAACTGGGCTCAATCCACAGCAAGTGGAACAAAGTTTACTCCAAAGGAATCACCGGTTGAATTTTTCCAGCAGAAGGAAGTTCTTCAGATAGGCTGAAGTGTGGCCCTGCCTAGACTAAGAGAGGAGGACGAGATGATTTTCCTTAAGAGGATTCTTAAGACTTCTCAGCACCAAGAACATGAAAGGCACTCAACAAACAGAAGGAAGGGAGGATGGGAAGAAAGAGAAGGAAGTGATTTCTAGATTCACTCCTTTCCGGACAAGGAGATCCTGATGAAGAAAAAGGGCTCAGAAGGGCAGAGAGTCCTTCATTTCAGCCACCGCCCAGCAGGAGGTGTCGTTAAGCCAATGACCCTCCAGGAGGAAGGGAAGAGCCCGTGGCTGACAGGGACAGGAAGCCAGGCCGGCACTGCCTGGAGCTTCTCCCCAGCTCTCCACTCCCAGCCCCTGGCCCCACCACAGCCCACATAGCTTCAGCGCCAGGCTCTCAGCCCCTAAAGGTCAATGAAATCCTGCCCCCTTGTGCATGACCCCAACAGGACACAGAAATGTGTCTTCAGAAGTTTGGTGCCTCATGGGAAGTCACAGGTCCTCTGTTCAGTTTTCATCATCACCAGAGATCAGAACCCTGAGGACAGCAGCTGCAGGACCCCAGAACCTCCTGCAAAGCTTTAGCGAGGATACCGATGCTTCCTCTTGCAACTTTCTGTGGAGGTGGGGAGGGGGTCCAATCCCAGAATTCGTCTTTCAATTTCAATCTCTTTCTCCTCAAAGCACTCAAAGCACCAGAAACTGCATCTGATAGGTTCTTGCATGCATCCCCACCCCACCCCACCCCCCACCTCTCCTTCCAGGCCCCCAAGCATCAGGGACAGAGATGCAGGATTCCACAGACTGCATCAGACGCAGATGTTCAGACATAGGCGACCATGGACCGGGATGAGCCTAGGCAGGGTCTGGTCTGTCACGGAGGCCTCACATCAGACCCCAGCCTCTCTGCAGCCCCCACGTGGGTACCTGACAACAGCCCCCAGCTCCTAGCTTCAGCCTCCCCTGTGGAGCTTTGGAAAATCTGGCCGCCATCCTTGGAGGGTAACAAACCTCCGGGGACTCTTTGTTTCCCCTGCCCTGTCTAGGCTCCCACAGGCCCCCAGGCCTCTCTCCCAGCCCTGCCACCCCCGGGACCCCTGCCCTTCCTCCCTCTGCCTCCTCTTCTCAGCTACAGTCCAGACTGCCAAGCAGGGCTGGCTGTGGCTGTGGCTCTGGCCACGGCTTGAATGAGGAGGAATTTCTTCTCCACACCCTACTGTCCACACAGCCCAGAGACCTAGATTCTGAGTGCAGGCCAGGGAGGAGATTCCAGGGTCTAGAGCCAGGTGGCATGGAGGCCACATTCACAGAGAGGGGGCTGCTCTTCCCCCCTCCTTGCCACGAACCCCCCCCCCACACCTGCCCCCAAGCAGGAGAAGAATGGGAAACTTCCCAGAGGCATCTAGAGAAGGTGTTAGGAAAACAAGAGAGCAAGTCACAGCTACCAGCTCCCTGGGGACGGGGTAAGCACAGATTCTCCTCTGTCCCAGGTCCCGAGGGCCACAGTGCCCCCGGCTGGTTTTGTCTGTGGGGAGACAAAGGCGGCTCCTGTGAGGGGAGAATGGCTTGGGCATCTGATCGGAGGCTCTGGGTCTTGCTTTCACACTGAGAGAGATGCACAGCAGCCACTCTCTGGAGGCCCCCAGCCTTTCTCCTCCATCAGATGGGGCAGCTCCGGCAGGCCTGGCTCACCAGCTGCTCGCTCACGACTAGAGTTGGTTTCACCACCCTCCCAGCCACAGCAATTCCTCCTGTGGCCCCCAGGGAGCTTGTACTTGGGTCTCCCCTCCAAGACTGGGCTCCCCAAAGCCTCAGCACCTCCATGAGGGACGGATTTCACCAGCCCCACTCATGGTTAAACTACCCAACCACATTCAAGGTCCAGGACTCCCATGCAGCAGCAGAACTGGGGTCCCTGCAGAGCTGAGGTCCCAACTCATATGGACTCCAATGTTACCTCCTCCGATCACCCCACTGAAGTCCTTCCATCGCTCCAGCTCCCAGTCTCTGTGTGGCACCAGCAAGTTCATGTCTTCAGAGCACTCAGCACTATCTCTTATTGATAGATTTGCTCACTTCCTCACTGTCTCATCCCCTTCCCCACTAGATTGCCAGCTCCCAGAGGACTTTGTCAGTCATTCATGGTTGCACTCCCAGCACTCAGCACACAGCACCCAAAACTCAGCACTCAGCACCCAGCACTCCTCAGCACCTAGAACCCAGCATGGTGCAGGGCACATGGTCAATAAACATGAGTTACTTAGTATGTTGGTTGGTTGATTGCATGAATACAAGAAAGAAGGAAGGCAGGCCATTCCTGATTCTAAACCCAGAGTCCCTGCTCCAGCCCTGGATTACGGCCAGTGGGGAGTGTCATTTTCTGGGTTCTTACTGCTACTGCACCAGGACAGTGGGCTCTTTATGCATCTCCACTGCACCCACCTATTCTGCTCCCCAACATCCAGTACTGATTCTAGTTAAACTTGAAAGAGACCCAACGCCTTCCCCTGCCCCCTCACCTCAACACACGCATGATTTACACATCAGGACACTGAGGCCCAGAGAGGTAAGGTGACTTGTCAGGAGTCACACAGCTGAAAAGTAGCAAAGCCAGAATGGATCAAGGTCCCCCATTCCTGGCTCTTTGCTTTTCCATAGCACAACACTGAGGTGGAGGAGAGGAGGGAGAAGAGAGGAAATATTTCCTTTCTTATAGATATCCCAAGGAGGTCAGCCCATAAGTTCTCTTTCTCCCCTTCACCACTACTAACCCAGGTCTCTGACCTCTGACAGGCAGGAAGTTCTTCCTGATACCTAACCTCCATCCCAACTCTCAAATTCCAGACCACTTCCTCTTAGACTGCCTTGCCTGGGGAAGGACAACTTGGTCACTCTCCCTGCACAATAAATGCCTTCAGACACTGGCAGCTCATTATTCAAGCCCCCATCCCCACCCCACCCCCCCAACCCCCTCTATTCTGCAGGCTGAGAATCCTGGGTCCTCTGGGCCCCTTTCCAAATAACTTCCATCACCACCCAGCAGCTGACATGAGAAATGGGTGGGGGAGGGGTGGAGACAGGCCTGGAGGGATGGTGGGTATTGATCCCTTTCCAGGCAGGCCATAGCATCTAGGGCTGGAGAAGTGAGAACAGGGACCTGCAGTCATCCTGGTCATCCCTCTGTCCCTGGGGTGTTTGTTGCAGGGCCCAGCATGGAGACTGCAGACCTAGGAACTGGGCTGCTGGGTCTGAGCCCAGGCTCCTGCAATGAGATTAAAGCAGGGACTGCCTAATTGATTCTGATGGAACTGGGAGAGGCAGCGAGATGAATGGAGAGGGCAGGAGGAGAGGAAGGAAGGAGGGGCAGGGGGGCAGGGGAGGGTCCAGTCTGGGAAGCCCAATTGTATCAGAACCAGCTAATACAATTACTGTCCACCCCACCCCCACCCTCTCCCACACAGCCCCATCCCCTTCCTGGGAAACCAGCCCACTGACTGTCTGCCCCTGAACCGGACAGAGAGGGCAGCTGGGTGTGGGAGGCACAGAAGGAGAGGAGCTGGGTTAAAGCCCCTAGTCTGAGGAACCAAGGTGACCCAGAAAGGTAAAGATAGTGACAGTGACTGGCAGACAGCGAGAGACATCAGAGAAAGAGGCAAATGGAGGTGGATACAGACAGATAAGCAGATCCCTCCTACCCCCCTATTCTTACCCGACAACCTTCCTCCACCCCCTCCCTGGTGCCTCTCACCCCTCTCCAGCCAGGACATCACACTGGGCCCCTCTCCTGGGCCCACCCCTCCACACTTTCTGCAGGGTGAGGAAATGGGAGAGAGGCCAGGAAATGGGACCCAGGACTCTCCAGTCCCCACTCATCCAGGGCCCTCAGCCTGTGCCCTGCAGACATCCAGGGAGCTGTGAGAAGGGAGGAGGCCCGGGAGGAGCCAGGCCACTGAGACAGATCCCAGGTGGACCACAAGATGGAGACGAAGACAGGAGGGGGCACACAGAGCCTCCAAGAGAGACATCCAAGTTGGGAAAGGCAGTGGGGCTGAGACTGTCCAAGACCAGAGAAGTGAGAGAAAGCTGGGGAGAGGCGCGAGAAGACCAGCAAGGAAAGGGCAGGAGGAAGTGGGGGGACAAGGAGACAGGAGGAAGGTGGAGGGCTCCAACCATCCCACAAAGAGCAGAGGGGAAGGGCCCGCATCAGGGCGGTGGAGGGAGGATGCGAGTAAAGAAAGAGGAGAGGAAGCACGGCGTGCCACCAGCCAGGCTGCCAGGGGAACCGAGGCACGAAACAAGGTGACTCGGCCTCATCTCTAGGTTCCAGAAGCAAGCAGGGCCCCAGACTCCTGGGGACTCCCGCCACCGCAGACTCAGACCACTGAAGGGGCAGACCCAGAGTGGAGTCTAAGGTGACATGAAAGGGCCCAGCTGCAGCCCCTGTGGTCAGGAGCCAGATCTGGGCCAAGGCCCTCAGGGCACGTGCTTCCTGACTAGGAGAAGGCCACAGCTGGTCCAGGGGCCCAGGCCCAGAACAAGCTCCTGGGAGGACCTCAAGCACCCCCCGGTGTGAATCCTTCACCACGCCACAGAAGCCAGGAGAGCTAGCACATCGGTGCACCCTGGTTGGACCTTGCATCAGATGTGGGTAAAATCCCTACATCCCTTCAAATCAGGGCTGGAGGCTCTCCTGGGTCTGCAGATTTCCATTTGCTCCCCTGACCTGAATGGTACAATGCAACTTCCTCTTCCCCCTCCTAAAAGGTCCCAGACCCCCTCTGTGATCCACTTGAACCTGGCTTCTGGCATGTTCTGTTTTCACTCCGTCTGGAAGTTTCAGGGTAGAGCAGGGCAGGCCCGGAGAGAGTGAGGTTACAGATGCAGTCTCCCAGCCCCATCCCAGCCCTGTGGAAGGATGAACCGAGTCAGGGGGTCGCGAGGGCTGAGGACTTGGACCCAACGGCAGGAGGGAACACCCCAGACGACGCTTGGGGCACAGCCCCTCTGGAAGCCCCAGTGTCCTCATCTAGGGAACAGGCACCGCTGCATTTGCCTTTCTTACTTCCCAGTGCAGCTGCGAGCACGCCAGGGGACACACATGGGAAGCGTCACCTCCATCGTCCCCACGCTCACCTCCCAAAGAGAAGGCTTGAGGTACAAAGTCAGCAGAGACCAGGGTCCAAATCCTGGCCCTGACACTTACCGGCTATGTGACCTTGAAGAGATTACTTCTCTATTCTGAGCCTATTTCCTCTTCTGTAAAATGGAGACAAGGATCTTAGCCTCATGGATCGTTGTGAGGATTAAATTAAATGCGAAAATGCCTGGCACCGGACCTGACTCATCAAGGCACTCTTGGGAGCTACTGGATAAATATCTCAGAAACTGGGGCCAGGTGGGGCACCCTGGGGTGACTGTAAAAGCCAGTTCACCCCGAAACCCTTCCTGGGTCTGCTAGCTGCATACTGCACGCCCCACCCCCTCCAGACAGATGCTCCCCGCCAGAGCCCTGGGCACGAGCACCCTGTCTGGAACACACAGTTCACACTGCCATCCGGGGAATGGACACCCGAGGAAGAGGAGCCAGGAGTCCTAGCAGGATGAAGCCAAAACAGCGTTGTTAGGAAGATACTGGAAGCAGGCCAGAGGAGAGGTAGAATGGGGGCACATGAGCCCAGAAGAGGCTAGAAGTCAGGAAGAGGGAGGAACTGAAGGATGCCTGTCAAGCAGGGAGGACAGAAAGGAAAGCACAGCAGTGAGTTCCCGAGCTTCCCACCCCCACTGAAGATGATCAGGAGGAAACGGTCAGGAAATACTCAAGTTAGACAACAGGCAGAACTTCCAGTGAGCCACCACACTGCCAGAGAGCCCTCTGTTCTCACCCTGCTATTCCCTCGCTCTCCCCTTCTAAATCCCAAATGAAGTTTGAGTCTTCAACTTCCTATGACTTAGCATAAAACCTCAGTATTAGAAATCCCTGCTTACCTTAGCAGGAAACCAGGCCAAGCCTGCTCCCCTGGTCCCCAGATCTCCAGCCTTACTCAGTCCAGCACCTTCTGTATGGATTCTCTTGCCGAAACTAAAACCCATTCCCACCATCCATGGCCATCTTAGATCCCTGGGGTAGGGGCCACTTCCCATCGAGACATCTACTCCTCATTCATCAGAAACATCTTCCTCAACCAGGCCTTGCCTAGGCCACTCTCACCTGGTTCTGTCTAGCACCAGACTGTCCCCTTCCTTAAGTTTCTGCCTCTGGGAGGCAGAGGAAAATGTGCAGAGGCTAGGATGGGGATAGAGGTGGCGGGGGCTGTGAAGCAGCTTGGAGGACAGGGGGGAGCTCTCCTAGGGAAGGGCTGATGGAAGCCCATTATTGTTCATGAAAGTTGGTAAGAAAGGGCTGGGACTTGGTTAGAAATGGGGTGCATCTTGTCTAAGGGGTCAAAGGAAGGAAGCAAAAATGAGCCTAGAAAGAGAGGAATTGTATACAGCCTACATGGACACACATAAAACACGCCCCGACAGGACAAGGCGAGGGTCCTGGAGCAAAAGGCCCAGGGCTGGGACTCTGTAGACGAGGAGTGGGGGACCAGGACAGGAAAAAATGGAAGGGGGTAGAGCTAAGTACCCCTGGAAAGAGAAACGTAGGTGCCAAGGGAAACTTCTGGCCATTTTGGACCCCAAATGACATGCAAATTGAATGCAGAAGAGTATGCAAATGAGGTTGCTTCACAGGGAATTCTTTGTCTGTGTCCTGCTTGACTATAAGGAGATGTCAGTGTAGGGCCACCCTGGAGGTAAGGACCACCCCAGTCTTCCTCCTCAAGACCCCATGTCCTTGGAGGAGGCCCCTCTGCCTCCACCCTTGGGCCCCAGTGAGGGAGGCCTCTCCCTACCCTTAAGTCTCTTTCTAGATCCCCAGACCTCCTTATATCCCTGCCCCTCACACCTCAAACTTCCTCTTCCACAAGGGGCTTATCCTTTCGCCCCACAGAAGGGGGGCCTCCCATGGAGAGACGCTTTCTACTGATGAAAAGAAGGGAGGCAGACAAGGGAAATCAAGAGATCAGCAATCATGCGGGCAGATCAGGCAGCAAGGCCCCCGGGGATCATCCCAGTCGGCCCCCTGCCTTCCTACAGATCCTCTCCAGCCCAGGTCAACCAGGGGCCCTCCTGGCTTAAAGTTCTTCCAGAAGGGAAACTCCAGAGCTCCCCAGTTCTCTGGCTTCACAGCCATGGCTACTGGGAAGTGCTTCCTACTGTCTGACCTCCCGCCCTTCTGCTGCTCTTTTCACACCTGCTGGTGGCTTCACACCTCACATCCCATCAACGGCCTCAAGGCCATGACTAAGAGAGCTGATCTAGGAGGAAGACAGCGGAGGAGCCCCGGCAGCTGGGTCAAGAAAAGGCTGCACCTTGCAGCCCTCCTCACCAGTCACAGCCCTCCTGCCAGCCTCACTCCAGGCAGGTGAGGGAGGCCCCAACCCAGAGGAGAGAAGTAGATACTTCCGGGGAAGTTAGCTGATTGAACATGCACATTTCCTTTTGCTCGCTCTTGAAACTCCTCTAAAGCAACAGGAAAGATTTGGGTTTTTTTTGTTTGTTTGGGGGTTTTTTGTTGTTGTTTGTTTTTGTTTTAATGAAAGCATAAAACCTGGAGGATCAAAAAAAAGAACCAAAAAAAGGAAGAGGAGACCACAGGAGCAATGTTTAGCACAGCACAACCACTGCGGCTGTTAAGAACTAAAACTGTTTACACAGGTCCAGTGCGTCGTTACGGCACACCCACCTTCCCCATGCTCTAGCCCGTCCCCTGGACCTGAAAAGGCTAATTCTTGGCTCAGGAGGGGGCCTCCGGAGCCTCTCCAGCCCCTCAGCGCAGTCCCTAGGATCTCTTGTTAAATATTTTGATTATCACCCCTGACAACAGTGTCAAAATTCCGGGAGTTGGAGAGCAGATGGATGCCTGGGAACCGTGAGCCTGGGAAAGCTAAACCCGGAGCTGGCTGCAGGAAAAGCCATGACGCCGCCAGATTCTTCAGCGCAGAACCCCCCAAAGGCTCAAGATTGGTGGCATCGGAATACCTTTGTGGGGGGCGGGGGGCGGTGAATATGAACCTGAACCAGGGCTGGTAGGACACTGAGGAAGTGGGTAGATTTTGAGATCCTCTCCCGGACTCCCAGCAGAAGACAGGAGATTTATTCCCTGGAAAGGGTGAGACAGCGGGCTCTAGCCCCAGGGCCACCAGGCACTGTTGAGGGCATGAATACTAATAGGAAAGAGGGAGTCAAGTGAGTGTTTACTGAGTATGAGGCAGCCAGGCCTGTACCTGCCCCCAGGCAGAAAAGTGAAAACTTCTCTGGAGATCTGACAAGCCCAAGAGGAGAGACCCAAAGATATTGAGAGCAGTTTCCCTGATATAGCAACACAACTGGACACCTGAGAGCCAGCGAAGACCTCGGTGGGTCCATCCCCACCCTCAGTGCAAAGAATCCACCCTTTAATGTCCCACTTGAAAAATAAGTGGAAAACCCAGGCTCCCAGGCATCTGAGGAAAGCTTAGCAGAGAAGTAGTAGAGACCAACAGCAACTTGGGGAAAATAAGTGAAATTCAGTGGGAAGAAAATGTTGAGAAAAAGTGAGTAATGTCCTCAGAGAGATCAAGAACAGCAGGTAATAAAATAAAAAGAATATTCAGAGAGCAACAATTAAAAAGCTCTTGGGAATTTAAAAGCACGGAGGCCAGACAGAGGCCCACGCTGGGCACCCAGCCTATACCTGCCCCTTCACCCACTCGCACACACTGGTAGAGGCCAGGCTCTCTTCGCCAAGGAGCTCTGCAGACCCCATAGGGCTGTCAAGTCTGTGATGGGAGCCATCTGGAGACCAGAGAGGAAACGGAGACCCAGACACAGGGAGGGGTCCAAAGGACCAGGAGGAGATGGAGGGTCCAGGGCTGGGGCTGATGAGGGACAGAGGCCACTTGGTGAGCTTGTGGATGGCCCCCAGGAGCCTGTCAACCACAGACCCAGCAGCCATGTGTCTAGTGGTGGCCCCTTTATATAGGTAGGAAAGCTGATGCTTGGAGAGCCCGAGTCATAGCTGAGTCTAAAGCAAGAGAAATTCAAAGCTGGGAATGAGAACTCACCTTAACTCAACGTGCGTGCAACAAAACCAGCTATGGCTGGAGATACTCTGCCTCCAGTCTGAGAGCCTGGACTTGGGTTCAAGTCCTAATCATCGACAGTTACCAGTTAGGAATCCTGGTTTGATCTTGGCACTCAGCTCACCTCTTTCTGCCCACGTGTCACCCACCAGCACCGGAAAGTCCCTCCTTGGTGTCACTGGGGCCTGAGGCCCTCCAACCAAGCTTCTGGCTGCAGCAGGGTGGTGGGGAGGCCCCAGGGCCCCAGAGGAATCTGTCCCCCAAGGAGACCATGAGGGTCCTGTGGGCTGGACCCTGCCTCTGCCCCAGACTGCCTTGAAAGTACACCACGCATGGGTCTATTTTTAGCCAGGCCCCAGCAGGCAGCCAACCACCCAGTGTTATACTAGACTGTGGGGTCATCTGGCTGGCTGGGGTTAAAGGGAGCCATTGCTGAGGTTGTGGAAATAGCACCCCTGGAGGAGGCACCCTGTAGATTGGGGGGGGCGGGGCGGCGCACATGGGAAGAGCAGGGGCCCAGGGCAGGGAGTCAGGGCCAGGAGCGCTGAGTGGGTGATGTAAGTCAAGAAAAGGCTAGAGGGACTTCCCTGGTGGTCCAATGGATGGGACTTCACCTTCCAATGCAGGGGGTGCGGGTTCCATCCCTGGTCAGGGAGCTAGGATCCCACATGCCTCGCGGCCAAAAAACCAAAACATAAAACAGAAGTAATATTGTAACAAGTTCAATAAAGACTTTAAAAGTGGTCCACATCAAAAAAAAAAAAAATCTTAAAGAAAAAAATAGAAAAGAAAGAAAAGAAAAGGCTAGAATACCGGGAGGGCAGCAGGTGACAAGGGCTCCCTGAAACTGGCATCAAGGGACAGAGAGGGGTACCTATCTGGTTTCTCCTTGGTGAGGGGGGCAGTGCCAAGGAGGGCAGATGCCAGGGGGAAAATGAGGAAGAGGATGGAGAGGGTGAGCTGTACAGAGAGCGAAGGAGCAGGGGAGGGAAAGGAGAAACAGAGAGACAGAATAACAGACTCAGAGAGAGGGCTGGGGTGGGGACGGGTGACAGCACTCATTCCTGGGGCCAGAGAGTCACTCCCAGGCCCGACCACTTCCTCCTCAGAGGCACCCAGTCTCCTTTCTCCCACTAGGGCCTCTCAGCCTTGGTGTAGGGGCCCCAAGACTGCTCTGCATCCCTGAATCCTTTTAAGAGTCTTCCTTGCCCCCCACCCCAAATATAAAAGAGGTCACACTGGGACGTGGACACACGCATGTGTATATGCATGCACACACACACACACACACACACACACACACACACACACACACATTCACGGCCTCCTGAGAAGAGATGGGACAATGGAGAGGAGAGAGGGGTGTCCCTTGGTCCCCCTGCCTGGCCTTAGGAGCTCAATTCCACACAAAGAGCTTCACAAAGGGCCTCTGGCTCCCAGAGGGGGAAATCAATGGGGGGAGGAGGGCAGGAGGAGAGGGGAGACCCCAGAGCTGGAAATTCCCGGTCAGTGGGTCTGGGAAGCAAGATGGGGGCTGTTCTCACAGCCACAGAGGCTGCTGGAGTGCTTAGGGGGAAGGGGAAGCGGGGGTGGGGGATGGGGCTCGTGTGTTCAGCGGGTAAAGAGAAAGCTGAGGCCAGAAGTGGCTTCCTGGAGGAGGCAGTCAGAAGTGCCAACCTGCTGGAGGCAACTGAGGGAGCAGTAGCTGCGTTTCCTGCCCAGCCTGAACAAGGAGGGCAACAGGCCTAACCCCCTCCTCACCCAAAGAGCGCAGCTGCCACAGACTAACCCCCACCCATTCTCAACACTGCCTCAGGTCTGGCAGGGAGGCTGAAGGCCAGACCAGGAAAGGTGGGGGAGAGAGGGCGTCCCAGGAAGACTGACTGGTCAAACAAGACAACGACTTCTTACTCCCAAGAGAACACTGAGAACAAGAAGAACCCCTCCCTTTACCAGGACCGCATACCCCTTCCCCAGTAGTTGAGGGGGGCTGTCTCGCTCAGCAGAAAGAGAATGGGTAAGAGGCAGGAGACAGGTCAAGTGCAGAGAGCCAGGAACCAAAGACCTGGCTTGCATCCGAACTCTGCACTGACAGTGATGAGACCACGGACAAGTCATTCCCTGGGCCTCAACCTGCCCGTCTGTGAAATGGGGTGGTAATGCCCGCTCCCATCACTTTTCAGGGTTGTTGTGAGCATCGTGTGAGGCTAGTTTTAAGAGCATTTATAATCGTTATTGCTAAATGACCTCTGACCTGTCTGCCAAGTCAGAGACCCCAAGCCCAAGGCTCTCCCCATCCCTCCCCCTCTTTCTGAAAGGGAATCAGAGGTGAGGTCCTTGGCCAAGCCAGCAAGTGAAGGGGTCAACCAGATGACTTCAAAGTCCCCTTCTAGGAGGAGAAGGAAGCTGATATTTATTGAGGGCCTACTAAGTGCTGGGAACTTTACCTATGTCAGCCAGCTTAATCCCCCCCAACCCTGTGAGTAGGTGTTATCATTCCCATTTCCCAGATGAGGAAACGGAGGCTCACAAAGTTAGTCAATGGCAGAGCCCGGACTTGCAACCAGATCAGCCCCACCCCTGGTTCCACACTTTTCGGCTATCAACCCTACCTCATTTTATTGGTATCTGTCCCACCCCTCACCCCCAATCCCTGAACCCTAGAGCAGAGCTCCCAGAACAGCCTCCTCCCCACACACACCCATCCCCAGCTGACCTCAGGATTCAGGAGTGCAGACTGCAGGGGGTGACAAAAGAGGGAAAGAGGTGCCAACAAGAACAGAGTGTGGATGGGCTGGAACAGTGCCCCTGTGTCCTGCAGCTTGGCATATACTCTTCCCAACAGCCTGGCAAGGTGGGCTCTACTGTCCCCATTTTACAGGTGAGGAAGCTGAGGCTCAGAAATACTAAGTAGTTTGCCCAGGGCACCCAGCTAGGAAGCAGAAAGCAAGGACTCATCCAGCTGCCTGTCCCCGAGTCCCCACTCCTTTCATGACAAGGCCTCCTTCTGAGCTGACCACCTTGGGGGAGGCAGTGTTGAGTCACACAGGGAGCCCAGGGGTTTTGCAGGAGAACCACAGAGAGCTGCTCTCCCCCCACCCCCACCCGCTACCTCCAACACGCTCAGCCCCTGCTGGCTTTGCTGCAGTTCCATTAAGAAGCAAGGGAATAAATTAGCCCTGCTTAGCATATTGAGTGGCTGGGGTTCAAGAGGCTGTCTTGGTGACTCGCGCATCTCGATGCAGTCTGCAGCGGTGGGGAGCTGAGGGGGCAGCAGAGGGGACAGCCTGGCCGGGCTGCGCCTGGTCCGACCGCCTACAGGCGGCCTCAGCTCAGTGCCCAGAAACACTTGCTCCCGCTCCAACTTCATTCCCCTAATGGTGTCGCAGTTTGGCTGGGCTCTCCGCACTCCTGTCCCACACTCCGGCCAGCCCGACCAGTCCCAGAGGACACCCAAGGTTAGCGTCAGGGGTGGGCTGCCTGGCCTCCCCTAGGATGAACTTTGAGCTGGACGGTTCTGTCCAGGCGGGAAGATTCCTGAATGCCCCTACCCAGAACCCTCACTGGCCCAGTATACCTGTGCCTCAGTTTCCTCCTCAGCACCGAGGTACCCCAAGCAGGAAGGGAAGATAGGGAGGGGGACAGAGAGCAGTGTCCGAGGCCAGATGGAGTCAGCTGTCTGCTCCAAGCAGGACCTCCGCACCATTAACAGGACTAAGCGAAAGGATGTTAACTCAACATCCAGGACCCAGCCTGAAGCCAGCCCTAGTGAGGGGCCCTGGCCTCCAGGCCAAGCAGACCCTGGCTTAGAAGGGAGCACGACAGCCTGGGGCCCAGGTGCTGCCTCCTTCCAGATCCTTGGGTCACCCCCCTCCACTCCTCCCAAACCACCTCAGACCCCAGGACCAAGGGCCCTGTCCTCCTCCCTGTCGCAAGGCCCTGTGGCGGCCACCAGAATGCACCTTGCCGATCTCCTGCGGCAGGAGCAGGGGCCCAGCCGTGCATCAAAATCCATGCTTGTTGAGGCCGTGCCTCCCTCCGGCTGCTCCGCCGTCGATTCAGAGGCAGACCCGTTCCTGGGGGTGAGGAGACTTGTCAGCCAGCTTTGCTTCCTGGATTCCCTATGGGCTTTACTGAACTCTCCTGAGAGGGCACGGAGGTCCCGGACACTCCCGTCCCACTCCGGCTCCCTCTGTCTCCCCTTCACCCAGGGTCAGACTCATGTTACCGTCTGAAGGCTCTCCCAGCCTTCCCCAGCTCCTTCCTTTCACAAGCATTTCCCCTAATAAAATCTTTACACATTTAATCCCATCTTGTTTCTCTGAGGACTTGGACTAATACAATCACTCAATAACCATAATGACAGCAACAACAGCTACTCTTTATTAAATGCTATCGATATGCCCCACGCTGTTCTAAGTGCTTTTAAGGGCAGCAGAGGGAACCAAGGCACAGAGAGGTTACATAATATGCTCAGCGATGCACAGCCCTGAAGTGGCAAGGCCCAAAGCTGAATTTAGTTTAACCCAGAAGGCCACTTGTGTAGCCACTACCCCACACTGCCTCATCTGTAAGAGAGAAGCCATCCATCCTTCCGTGCCTCCTGCCTCAGAGGGGAAGAAAGAGGCTGGAAAAGGGACTTGAAACCCCTAAGGAGTGGGCGAGCCAGATATAGAAAGAAACAGAGTTAGAGCACAAGAAGGATTTAAGGAGAGAAAGAAGGCGGAAATGAGACAGAGGATACCAGGAGGAGAGCCAGCTCTGGCCCTCAAAGAATCTGATCCTGCAAGCAAGAACGCCTCACCCCCCCCAGGGCAGGGACGGCCTGAGCTATGGACCAAAAGAAGCAGAAGAGGAAGGAGAAGGCGGCCCTGGAGTACTTTCCGACCCCACCCACCCCTTGCCACCCTTGGCCAAGCACTCCCACCGGGCGCCCTCGGGCATGTGACCAGGGTATGCCAGAGGCAGCAGCCAGGGAGCTCTGCAGACAGGCTCCCCACAGCCCCCGGTGCCAGGAATCCCCATTGCTTCCGGCCCGCTCCGCTCCTCATCCTCCAGCCCTTCCAGGGCAGACACAACAGGCCCAGCCCAGGTCTCAGGGTCCCAACAAAGCCAGGCCTGTCCCCTGCCCAGCCTCCGTGGGAGTGACGTCTGGGCTGGGCAGCAGGTAAAACTGAGCCAAAGGGACAAGGCAGAGAGCCAGGGACGTACCTCCCCCAGGTGAGCTCGCCGCTTAACTCCTGGCCTGCCGGACCCGAGTTCTTGGGGCTTTTGGTTAGGGGATAAAGGGGTGGGTGGAGGCGAAGTCAGGGATGAGGAAAGGGAAGCAGCTTCTGGGGGACCCCTACACACACACACACACACACACACACACACACACACACACATCCTCATTTGGTCCAGCCACAGCTGGAATGAGAAGGACCCAACCGCTAGCTCCAATCACCCCATGCACCTCTCTCATCCATCCTCCACCTGTGCCAGGGATAGTTTAAAATGCAGACACCCCCCACCCCCCCATCCTTGGCTAAGACTTCCAGAGGCTCTCTGTGGCCTGCAGAAGTCTAAAGTCCAAACTCTTTAGCTTTGCATTCAAGGCCTTTCCCATGCTGACCCACTCTTTTCCAGCCTCTCCTCTCCCATCCTCTACCCCAGCTCCCTCGGGGCACCACACACTTCCACACAACTGGGCCTGAAAAAAATGGCCTTGGCTCCCCTCTGTGTCAGTGAACTCCTACTCACCTTGCAGGACCCAGGCCAAAATGTCACCTCCTCTGGGAGGGCTTCCCAGACTGCCCCAGGCAGAAGAGCCACTCCCTGCCCTAGAACCAGGTGACAGCTTGCACAGGCCTGCCTGCACCTTGTCTCAGGATGATGTGTTTGGATGTCTGCCCCTCACCCGCCTCCACCCCACGGGGCCTCCCACTAGAAGGTGAGGACTCAGAGAGGAAGACCAAATGTGTGTGCTCAGGACTTGGCAGGGGGTGGGCGAGTGGGAGAGAAGAAAGGTGATAGAGAGCAGGTCGGATGGAAAAAAGAAGATGATGGAGGGAGGGAGGAGCAAGTGGGTGGAAAGGCAGATAGGCTGAGAGGTAAGCAGACAAATGAGCACCTGGAAGCTTCCACTGGGTACAGAACCAACATGTCACACACAGGCACCAGGGCCCACAGCTTGACCTGAGACCAGAAAACCCCCACCCCCGATCCTGCCTCCTTGTGAGAGCCGCCCATGGCCAGCCCCAACCCACCACCAGGGTCTTATCTCCCTTCCTACTCTTCAAATCTCCAAAACGCCTGCTGTCACTTGACCTCTTCCAGCATTGCAGACGTTCCTATCTTACCTCTAATCATGCCTGAGCTTGACCCAGGTGGTCTTATCCCAGATCCCATCCTTACACCTGCACCCACCCAGTGAGTGTCCAGAGGAGCCCTAAGACCCAGGGGAGACCACAGCTTGCCAGGCCACACCTGCCCATCACTGTCCCCTGTGCCTGGCCTCCCCCTGGGCTCTCTCTCCTTCTCTGAGGTCTTTACCTGTCCACTCTGGCCATCCACTCATCCATCCACAGAGAAACCCTTATTGAGCATCTATCTGCTACACGTTCTGGGATACCAAATTCACTAAACCTTGACTCTGGGCTGAAAACACTGGCTCACAGACTTACACGGGAGACAAGCTTGTGAACAGACATCACCAGAAGCACCCCAATGCTCTCTTCTTCTTGGCCAGAAAGGAACACTAAAGCTGAGGGCCCTCCATCCTCTATTCCTGGGGTGGGTTTGAAGACAAGCTTCCTGCTCTGGGCCCTAGGACTACTCAAGCTGGGAGAGGGAGGAGCTGGCCGGAAGCACCAGGGCTGGGGTCTCTTGATGGGGAGGGGTCAACGTAGGGATGAGAGCTGGGACAGTCAGCAAGAAGACCTGGACCCTCGGCGTCACCTGGGTCTCCTTTGCTCCCTGCCACTTGGCTTCTCTGCAGATGGCAGCCTCGGCTTCCCACTCTCAGGCGGCTGCCCCTCCGGGGCTGCCTTGGCTTGCCTGCCCTTGGCACTGCACTCCATCCTGGTGCCAGGGCCCTCAGCAAGTTCGTACATCAAACAAGGTGGCAGTGGCTGGCTTCCTGCCCTGGGGAAAGAGAGGAGGACTAGAGGGTGTGGCCCCACCCTCAGTGTCACACACTGCTGACCCACCAGGGACCCAGGCCTGCCCCCAGAGAGTGGGTGAAGCAGAGAAAGGTGGTCAGCTGACGCCCACCTGCGGCCACTCCAAGACAGACCTCTAGGGCTTCTTCTTCCTCCACCTCTGACACTTGAGCCCCACATGGCGGGGGAGTGGGTGGCAAGATGAGAAGAGTCACCACAAAGGGACATGTTAGGGAGCTAGAGAATCTTCTCCCCTTCCCCAGATATCTCATCCCCGTTATCAAGATGCTGAAGTGCTCCCTTTGTTAGAACACAGGATCACCAAAAGTCACGCACGAAAATGTTCACGGCAGTGCTAGGCGCAAGAGCCCCAAACTGGAAATAATCCAAATGCCTGTCAATAGCAGAACTGATAGCTTCACACAGCAGAACACTAGGCAGCAGTGAGAAGGAGCGATCTACAACCAGACGCAAGAATATGGATGGAATTTTCCACCATAACGTCGATCAGAAGAAGTCAGGCACAAAAGAATACATGTGCTCCATTTATAAGTTCTGTAACAGGCAAATCTATGCTGATAGAAGTCAGGATAGTGAATAACCCTCAGAGGGAAATTAGGACCTGGAAGGAGACAGAAAGGCAGACTTCTGGGTGTGAGTGATGCTCTATTTCTTGACTGATGCCAGTTACATGAACACAGGGGTGTGTTCGGTTTGTGGAAAGTTTGGGCACTTTTCTGTATTTAGGAAATACTTCACTAAACTAAAATGGAGGCATACCCAATGAAGCCTTACCACCTACCATCTTTGTACGACAAGGGGAGTCATCTTCACCTGGTGCCCCACCCCCACTCCCTCTCACCCCACCTCCGAGCCATCTCCTCCTGTTCCTTCTCCTCCAGAATCAGTCTTGGCCTCACTCTGCAGCAAGCCCTCCCCATGACCTGTCACCTCTCTAACCCAAACCATCATCATCTCTCCCCCAGGTGACTGTGACCACCTCCCCTGGTGTCCTTGCTCTGCCTCTCACCCCTTCTGATCCATACACACACTGCATGGATGGTGAGCAGCTGGAGAAAGCCGTTGTAAAATTCCCTAGGAGCCCCCAACTCTTCTCCATCCCAGGACCATCGCGTGTGCCATTCCCACCACCTAGAACGCTTCTCCTCACTAACTTCTACCAGCACTTCGGCTCCTTGTTTAAATGCCACTTCTTCCATCTTCCCTGATCTAACTCCAATCCCTCTGGTAGCTCCCATTACATCCTTTACTTCTCCATCGCACTGTTCCCAACAATGCATTTGTGCAATTGCTTGTTTGCACTTGGTTCTATCCTCCCCCTGGACTGACACCCGCTCTGAAGCCAAGAACGGGGCTGCCTGCATTCCTACTCCGGCCTCAGCTCCCAGCTCCACACCTGGCTCACAGCAGGTGCTCAAAAATGCTCATGGACTAAGAGACTAGACTTTTATTGTTCCCATCACAAAAAAGAAGAGCTGATTATGTGACATGATAGAGGTGTTAGCTAACACTACAGTGGTCATCACATCACAACATATAAGTGCATCAACTCAACACGTTGTATACCTTCACCTTACACAATGTGACATCAATTATATCTCAATAAAAGTAAATTTAAGAAATCCATACACTTACAGTGAAGTAAATTCTATTACAAATTGAGGTAATGAGTACCCTAAAACTAGAAGAAAAAAAAGTTTGTTGAATAAATAAATGGCCAGGCCTGCCTATCTTGTAGGCAGTCTGGGAACAAAACTCCCACTTGTGCAGGGTCAGGACACTTACGGTCCTGGATCTGCTACCCACTCGTGTGGCCCTGGACAAGTCATTTCCTCTCTCTGGGCCTCCGTGTGCTCATTTGTGAAACACAGGATTGGTAAGGATCAGGACCCTGGGTGGGCTTGAGGGTGTTTATAATATTGTGTGAGTGTGTTCCTACAGTGGAGGAGTGTATTGTGTGTACATGCGTGTCTGTGTGTGTGTGTCTGTGTGTGCACACACCCATTCACATTTCCCTAGTAGGTGAATCTGTAACTTTCATCAGATTCTCAAAGGAATCTGTGACCTTTCAAGGTTCAAAACCACTAACCAAGATCTTTCAGCTCTGGAGTCTATGATTACATACAACTAGAGTGAGAGAAAGAGGAAGTAATTCAACCCAGAGTAGAGGGAGTTAGATTAGACCCCAGAACTTCCATCATAGATGTAGGACCCCATGACAGGAATGCAAGGGAGGCTGCAGGGCCTCTACCCTGAGGGATCTCCTAAACTCAACAGGGCTCTGGGCTATTGGGCAGAGGCCAGATGAACTGGCCCCAGGAGCTGGCTTTCAGAGAGAGGAGGCAGAGGCAGCCTGGAGTCTCCTCCCCTCTGCTCCCACCACCATCTGACAAGCACCTACTTGTCTTGGATATCGCAGAGAGCAAGGAGGCGAGGCTGGCACCTGGAGATGCCCTGCAGGCCCCTTGGCACCCAGGTCCAAGAAGGTTTGGCGGGAATGCTCTGGAGGGATGCCAAGCCCCACCTTCCCTTCTCCTGATGTTGTCAGGCTGCTGTGTGGGATCAAGGCAGGGCTCGGGGTGTAGGGCGGTCATGGGACCCTGGAGAGGCCACCTGAAGCATGCAAGGCCTGCACCACCAGGCTCCACTAATCCAGAGCTGAGGCCCAGAGGCATGGGTACCAAGGTGGGCAACCTTCCTCAAAGCCAAGAGGAGAAGCAGGCCACAAATTCTGGCCAGGGGGGCAGAGAGGTGTGGGCAATGATGTCTGGGGGGACAAAGAGGCCACCAGAGTGAGGAGGGCAGTGTGGTCGGAGCAGAGGACAGGCTGCTTAGGAGGATGAGTCAGGACAGCATGCAGGGGCAAGAGGACAAGATGCCCTGGTGGGAAGGGAGCTTGCCAGAGGGGAGACAGAGGAGCGAGGCTGCAGGTGGAGTTATGTGAGCACAGCCTGTGGCCCAAGGAGAGAAGTTTGGCCTGTGGAATGGGAGGGTCTGTGGCAAGAAGGGTCTGTGTTTCAGTGGCAGGCCTGTCAGTAGGAGTGCCCTGGCTAGGGGCCGAGATGCTTGAGTAGCTTCTAAGCCCTGACTCCCGAGGGAGGCTGAGAGCCCAAGAGATGTTTATCCACCACAAGAACGTGGTAAAACACCTCCTCTGGTGAGGTGATAGGCGGCCTGGCTGCCCTTTCCAGGGTGACGGAAGTCTCCTGAGAGTTATGGTATGAATGAGGGCCCTGGCAAGGGGAGACAGCACCAGCAACAGTGCCCCCCGCCGGAGCCAGAGCCAGAGGAGCGGCGGGCACAAGCTGGGACTGGGACAGAGTTTCACTCTGCAGATAAAGGCAGGCTGAGTCATGGGTGAGCGCCAGGCTCTCTCAAGAGGCCGCTCAGAAACCAGCTCATCCGAATGCAGACAGACACGCGTCCCCATGCCCGTCCCTGTGGCTGCCGCACACCCACGCAGGCACAGGCCCAGCCCCCACCTTCTCCCCTCTCCCTGATCACCCACCTCCTGTGCCCCCGGCTCCTTCCTCCAGCTCAGCCTTGACTGCCTGTCCCTGTCCCTGCCCTTGGTCAGATGCCCCTCCAGCACCCACCCTACTGCTGGCCGCACATCGCATGGAGAAGGTAGGGAGACGGGGTATCCGGAGACCCACCAAAAGACAGTAAAGTCAGCAAGGGTCTGAGACAGGAACAGATAAGGGAGGGAGCTTGTGAACTCACTTCCCCCTGGAAACTTTCAAAGACAGAGGAGGGTTCATGAGGCTCTGAGGCAGGGGAGAAGCCCTGACGACCCCTGGGGAGGGGCCCTAAAGTCCAAGAGTTCTGCCATGTCACCTCCACTCTCTGCCCCTTTGCCAGGACCAAGAGGCAATAGTCTGGGATGCCCAGCTGACACCCCCAGGCCTCACCCTACCCCCAGAGCCCAAAGCTAGGCTCAGGCCTCCAACAGGATCATCCCTGGGTCACCAGCCCCTGAGAGGACTCAGGCAACAGCCATACCCCACCAAGCCTGTCCCTCACCGCAGCTGGTCATCGTGGTGAGAACCGTGGCTAGAGCTTAGGAAGGACAGAATTCAGTTTACAAGTCCAGCCCTATGCCTGGCACTGTGGAGTCCAACTACAAATATGCCAAATTTGTGACCTGGAGGGACATCCAGTCATGTGGGATGGAGGGGTCACTTTGGTGCGTGCACGCGCGCACACACACATGGCTTCACTGGCTGCCACAGGGAAGGGGAACAAGGGGAAGGGGATGTGGCCACACCATACATGTTGAGTAGCCCAGACTCTGTGAGCTCCAAGATGGAGGGATGCAAGACACCAGCCTAATCCAAACCCCACACAGCAAACAAATCTTTGGAGGCTGCAGCCTTCACAGTCTCCAAACAGGGAGGTAGGTTGGGATTATGCATGGACCCTAGAGCAAGGTTGTCTAGTCCCTGGTGACCCCAAATATCTCCCCCACCTCCTCCTTGGAGAAATCCAGTGCCCACACCTACACCAGGTCTGCTGGTTCACGGACAGATGCCTCACCCGAAACAAACACCTGCCTCCTTGCACCGGCCTATTCCCACCCCTTTGGGTCAGCTTCCTACTTGCAAGGCTCCAAGACTTAAAGATAACGCAAGAGTGACGGTCCAACTCCCCCACCATCTCCAGGTCCGTCCTGGCTGTGATGGGGCCCTCCCTGACTCAGAAGGCCCCCTCCCTCCAGGCTACAGAGCCCTGTCAGAGACGATAGCCCCAGCTACCTGCGGGACACACAGTCAACTCCTGGACCAGCTGGGGGAAATTCACCCTTTCGGTGCCTTTCCCAGCAAGCCCGGCCCTGCCCCTCTTGGGTGGCTCCTAAAACCTCACCTGAACTATTTGTCCTTTTAAGGGTCAAGTCTCACGTCACCCTTCTCCCAAGGGCACAAGACAGCCAGGTGAGACCTCGACCTAACTCGTTGCCCCTTCGCCGGGTCCTGACCCCAGCGCGCCCCGACCGACCTGTGCCGCGCGGTTCGCCGGCGGGGCTTTTTACCTGTCTCAGGTGAGCCGGGCTCTGCCCGCCACCCACGCGCGGCGCCCTACCTGAAGCAGCAGCCGCCTGCTCTCGGCTCGGGCCGAGCCCCGGGGCTCCCGGCACTTGGGCGGCGCGGGGGCCGGGGGGCTCCCCGGGGGCTGGGGGCCGCAGGGAGGCCCGGGCTCCAGCGCCTCGCAGCACACCAAGCTCACGGTGCAGCCCATCCGGCCGGGCGCCCGCCCGCCCCTGGCCCTGGCCAGCGCTCGGCCCAGGGCGCCGGCGACGTCGGGAGGGGGACGGCGACGCCCCCAGCCCGTCCCCGCCCGCAGCCTCCTTGGCCCGCAGCTCCAGGAAGCGGGGGAGAGCGGGGCCCGGCGAGGGGCGGTGACACGGGCGCCCGGACGCAGCCAGTGAGGAGGGAGACCCGAGGGCGCGGTGGCGCGGGGAGGGGCGGCGCGGGGTCTCGGGGCGGGGGCGGCGGACCCGCCGAGAGAGCGACCGCGACGGCGGGAGAGGCAGGAAGCAGATAAGGAGGGATAATGAGGGACAGAGGGAGAGACGGGGACACGGGGGACAGAGGGGGGGACGCAGCCTCTGCACGCGAGAGACCAAGTCCCAGAGACGGGCAGACAGTCCCGGCGGGAGGACAGAGCCAGGCTTGGGCACGCGTGTGCCAGTGTTTACGTGCGGTTCCTGGGGGCTTGGGAAACTCGTAGTCCTCGCAGGTGCCTGCTCCTCTTGTTCTCGGCCCCCAGGACTAGCCCCTGGGGACCCCATGATGGAAAGACCCCAGCCTCAAGGAGGCAGAGCGCAGCCAGGGTGGGAGGGCCACCGCCCACCTGGGCAGCCCACTCCCCGGGGTTCCTGAATACAGGATCTCACCAGTGCTTTCACTTTCATCCTTTCAGGGGTGAGTCCCAGAACCCAGGGGATGGCACTGGTGATCAGCACTCACACGGACCCCCCAGAAGAAATGGGGAGACACGAGGTGGGACCTTTGTCCTCCCCTCCACACCTGCACCACACTCCAACCAAGTGACAGTAGAGGCCGGGCAGCATCATAGCCTCTTTGTGCCACCTGGTGGCGATAAGGAAGAAAGACAAGAGCAAGGGACCGTGATGAGAAAGTGAAAGAACTTACAGAGCAGCAATTGCTACTACCTCACGGGTGAGTCCAGGCCCCAGTCGGGCCAACACGTGAATCTACCCCAGGTCGGCCTGAGAGGAACCATCCCCCCATCTCACCCATTCTTCCCCCACCCCCCCACCTCAGTCTTCTGCTCCTCCTGCTCTGAGCAATATTTCCTCCTCCTCCAGGGTGCCGGGCTGGGCGTGAGTCACTTCCCAGACAGCAAACTCTGGGGAACGCTGTGCAGAGCGCTCAATCACAAATGACAGGCTCAGGCTGCAGTGCTCCACTTTCCGTGCGCTTCCCAGGTGAGTAGCAAGAAGACCCGTGGGTCTGGGGATGGCCAGGAGGAAGGGTAGAGGAACCCTGGACAGAGATGAGGAAGGGAAGGAGGTCCATCTAGGTGTTCGTGGATTTCACAGATCATCTGGGCTAACAGGAGCTGCAGAGACCCTCAGTCCAACCCCTTGGTCCACAGATGGGGGAATCCAGGCCCAAGAAAGGCGAAGGATGTACCCCAGGTCACACAGTGAGCTAGCAGCAGGGCCAGGATGGAGAACCAGGTCTCTTGACTCCCAGCACCGTGCTCCCTGTGTGCCATCCCCCACTCACCCTCCCTCATTTACCTCCGTTTCCTTCTCCCTTCCCCTCCTCTGCATCCCAGCCCTCCTTCACTCCCACTCACTCCCAAATTCCAGCCACCACAGCCTGGGAGGCAGGACACCTGGGTTTCCCACTGCATCCCCATCTTTTCTTCAGGCTCTCAGAATCAGCCCACAGGCCCTCAGGGGCCACAGTATTCTTCTCTGAGCCCCAGGACCTGACAGGCTGAGATTCACTAGGGAGCCAGCAGCGGGATGAAAACCCTGCTCCCCACACACCCCCAGCATTCTGGCCCAGGCCCCGCTCTGGGGCCTCGCCTTACTTCTCCCTCCTTTTCCTCAAAGAATACACATTTTCCACTCAGCTGGGGCCCAGGAAAGGATGAATGTGTGTCCCAAGGATGATGACTGCTCTGGCAAGTCCCCCTGTGGGGAAGGGAGTGACTTCCCCCCAGCCCAGCATCCACAGGTCTGGCGCACGTAAGCACTCACAGGGCTGCTCACAGCCAGTCATGGTTGAGCGCACAGGCCCTGCAGGCACAGAACCCTGAGTTCAAATTCTACCTTCACCCTTGGAGCTTTGTGACGTTAGATAAAATATTTACCCTCTCTGAGCGCCTCTCTCTCGGTATAAAATGGAGTTCATAAGCCCCCAGCGTTATTATGGGGACTGAATAAGACAAGGGTGTCAGGTACAGGACTCAGGGCCTGGCACCCAGGAATGGCTCCGGAGGTGGGGGCCACACCAGCGTCCTCCCACCTGCCTTACAGGAAAGAGCTGGGTTTTCTCCTACCAGTGAACTCACTGTGTGACCCTAGAGATGTTACATTGTTTCTCTAGGCTCTGATTCTTCCTTTGTATAAGGAGAGAGCTGGGCAGCTAAAGCCAGAGGCTCCTTCTTCGGATATTCTAGAGCCACAAGGAATCGCGTCATTTTCAAATACTCATGGCAGAAGAAGGCGCTGTCCTCAAAATGACCAGGAACCTGAAGGGTGAGTGTATCCTGGGAGAGTTTCTGGGACAGAACTGAGGGAGAGGTGAGGGGTGTCGGGAGCCTTTCCCTCAGAGCCCTCACTGTCTGGGGTCTGACGTCCACCATCCTCCCCACAGCGGCCGTCTACGCCATCCTCCAGGGCTACGGGGGTGGGCGGCAGCCGGTGACAGACGCCAGTGCTGAGCTGCACAGACTCTGCGGCTGCCTGGAGCTTTTGCTGCAGGTAGGGCCCTCCCCCCAATCTCTCCCATCTCTCCAGGTTCCGATAACCAAAACCTGAACGGGCTTTCCAAGATGGTGAGGGAAGAGCCACTGCCTCTCTCTGTCACCACGCGTGGCCTCATCTCTGTCAATCGGCAAACCCTTTCTGACATCTAACCTCACTGTTGGAGGCTGTCACTTTAGCCTGGGAAGTGGGGTGGGACAAGGCTGCGGCAGGGTTGGGTGGGGCTGGGTCCGCCACGCTGCTCTAAAGACAAACGTTTCAGAGGCACGGATGTCCTCGGACTGGCCTTCCTCACTGCTGGTTAGAGCCGCAGTCACCACTATCACTAGCTTTTATTGAGCACATATTATGTGCCCGGCTAAGCCCTTTACGTGCCCACCTTGTTTACTTTTCCCTCTGACCCCCTAAGGTGCTTGACAACCAGCCTATCCCCATCCCCTCCACAAACACATTCCCTTCCTACTTCTCTGGCTATGTGTGTGTACATGTGTGTGGTGTGAGTGTGCATGTGTGTGTGAGGTGTGTGTGTGTATGATGTGTGCTGTGTGCAGCCAGTCTGCCCCTCGTGTGCTGCACTCCAATCACACTGGCCTCCTTGATCTTCCTAAAGCACAGCAGGAAAGCACCTACCTCAGGGCCTTTGCACTTGCTATTCCCTCTGCCAAGAAAGCTCTTCACCCAGAAATTTGGATAGCACGGTGCCTTGTTTCCTTCAGATCTGGACTTGAATAAAACCTCCTCAATGAGGCTTTCTCTAGCCACCCTAC
This sequence comes from Hippopotamus amphibius kiboko, assembly GCF_030028045.1. Classification (NCBI taxonomy): domain Eukaryota; kingdom Metazoa; phylum Chordata; class Mammalia; order Artiodactyla; family Hippopotamidae; genus Hippopotamus; species Hippopotamus amphibius. The sequence goes on along the minus strand of NC_080193.1, from coordinate 88,821,670 downwards.
ATTTGTAACACACACCACATATACACATCACATACTTACACATCTCACACACATCTCACACATGCATGCACACACCACACACTTTCCATTCCCTTTCCCTGCTTTATTTTTTCTCCTTACCAGTCAGTGCAATCTAACATACTAAATGTTTTGCTTAGTCCTTTTGATCATTGCTGTAACCCCAGGGCTTAAAACAGGGCCCAGAACATAGTAAGTACTTAATAAGTATTTCTGGAATGAATGAATGAGAACACTGAAGGCTCAGAGAGGTCAAGCAGCTTCCTCCTGGTCACACAGCCAGTAAGGGCAGACCAGGACCCAAAGTGAGTCTGTCTGCACAAGCCCTTTCCCCTATACCACTCATACGCTGGAATGCAGAGTGTTCTGGGAGGAAATATTTCCACACTTTCCTTTCCCTTATCTTGCCCCAGTTTGACCAGAAAGAGCAGAAGAGCTTCCTGAGACCTCGGAAGGATTACTGGGACTTCCTCTGCATGGCACTGTGGCGGCAGCGGGGGGACACGGAGCCAGTCCGCTTTGTCCACTCACAGGACAAGGTATCCAGGGCCAGGTGGAAGGGAGGCCGGCCTCAGCATGATGGGGTCCTGCCCCCAGGCTCTCGATGAGGATAGCTCAGAGGCCAGAGGGGGTGGGGGGGACACAGGCTAGCCCAAGGCCCCTTTCTCACCCATCCCAGCTCCGCTGACCATAGCCCCGCTTATCTGGTCCTCACCTGTTGCTAGTCCTTCCCCCAGCACCCCTCCAGCCACCTTCTTTCCTCCCACAGCCTCAAGTCCCATGACACCCTTTCTCATCAATCACTCATTCCATCTTCTCTCCCTCTGTGCCAGTTGAGTTCCCTCTGTCCTAACACTGCCATCTCCCCACTTGTCCCCTGTGTGCTCTGCAGTTGAAGACCCCGCTGGGAAAAGGCCGGGCCTTCATCCGCTTCTGCCTCACCCACGGACAGCTGGCCGAGTCCCTGCAGCTCTGCCTCCTGAACCCAGAGCTTACCAGGTGGGGCTACAGAAACCATCTGAGCTCATGTCCCTCCTTCATGAAGAGCCCTCTTTACCCCCAGGAGGGTGGTTTGAGGTCAAGGACAACTAAAATAAGGATCATAAAGGGAAAGTCAAAGAAGAAAGGGCAGAGGGGAGGTTAGAATCTCAGTCCTGGTAGTATCATGATGCTTGGGCCTCCTGGTCCCCAAGTGCCATAACCCTGTCTGGGGCACCTTCCCAATATGGTGTGCAGTGGCGGTGCATTCTCTGAGGCCGGGGGCAGCAATCGCACCAGGGCCAAAGGCCAGCGGTGCTTGATCACTGTTGACACAGGGAGTGGTATGGCCCCCAGAGCCCTCTGGTGTGCGCTGAACTCCAGGAAGACATCCTGGACTCCCTCTATGCTCTCAACGGGGTGACCTTCGACTTGGACCTGCAGCGGCCTGACTTGGATGAGGCCTGGCCCATGTTCTCAGAGTGAGTGGGGCCAGTGTGGAGGGAAGCTTCTTTTCAATGCCTGCTCCCGTTACCACCACCCATCCAAATTAACCCCAAGCCCTCAACCCCCAGCCCCATCTTTTCCTCCATCCCTTCTTGCTCCCTGACTCCTGGTTCTCCACCTCCCTAGCCTTCTGTTTTCCCAGTGTCATCTTAGGGTGTCCCATGACGATGCATAGCAGACACTCTCAAAGACTGGTTGGATGGTTGGGGTAGATAGTTAGAAGAATTAGTGGCTATTGGGATGGAATGGAAGGATGGATGGAGGGTGGATGCATGGGTGGATGGAGAGAAGAATGCATGCATGAAGGTGGAAGGTCAGGAAGGTGGGATGGGTGGTGGGAAGATTGGAAAGATGGGGTATCTTGCATCTGAAGACCAAGACCACTGCTAGAGAGAGGTCCAGGGTCCCCCTCCTTCTTTCACTTTCAGATCCTGCTGCTCCAATTCCAGCCGGACCCAGGGAAGAAGACCCAGAAAGATCAAAGATTCCCCAAAGGAGGTGCCTCTTCCCAACCTTCACTCTAGTTGCCTCCTCTCTATCTCTGTTGGGACCCCCAGGCTGAGACGTAACTGAGCCCTGACCCAGCTGGACAAAGAGGGAGAGGCCAACGTGTGGACCTAGGGGCTGGGGAGCCACAGAAGCAAAGGCTCATATTCCTAAGGTGGTGACAATGTCAGGGAGAGAAGGGAACCACTGGCAGCAACTGCAGGTGCCGCTGGGGCCCCAGGGAGGAAGGAATATTGGGGAGGGTGACTGGAAGCTTATAGGAAACAGCCCAGGGAAACAACCTCTGCTGGACAATTTGCAAACATCTCAGTTCAATTTAGGGAGCAATTGAAGAGCCAGATTGCCTGGTTCATATCCCAGCTCCATCCCTTACTAACCATAGTCCTTGGGCACATAACTTGTCGTGCCTTGTGGGGTGATTGTGAGGATGCATTGGCACAGACGAGGTGCAGCACAGGGCAAGGCTCCTGCTACGTGCCCAATAAAGAGTAGCTTGTAGTTATCATCCTTTGCATCACTTTGCACCCCACCAGCTTCCAGGTCCCGGTGCAGATGCTGTAACTCAGTCTCTGACCTAAAGGAGTTCCAGGTCTGTTCGAGGAGACAGACCCTAAAGGAACACATTGAAACGCAAGTTGTGTGGTGACCAGGCGCTCCCAGGAACATGGGAGCACAGAGAAGGCTTCTTGACTCCTAGGGGCTGACGGTCTATTTAAGCTTTCACCACAACCCTATAAGGAAGCATTATTATTCCCATTTTACAGACCAGAAAACGGAAACACAGAGAAGTCAAGTTCAGGGGGGAAGATCAGAGGAGAGTGGTGGGAAGAACTTAGGGGAAATCAGATCAGTGCAGAAGATAGAGGTAAAGGAAGTGAGGAAGGAAAAGGCGTTGAGAAGCCCTGCTGCTCCCTAATCAGATCAAAGCCTGGGCATCTGGTCCACCTGGGGTGTGGCCAACATTCAGATTCCTGGGCGCTACCCCAGATCTGCTGAATCAGTATTTCCGGCGGGAGGACACAGGAACCTGTATATTTAGCAAGCCCACTGGATTAGGACTGTGGCCTCTCCCACGCACCAGTTGGTGAGTTGGTGCTGAGAGGGATGATGGGTTTGGGGCTTCTCTGCAGATCTCACCCACATATGGAGACCCCACAGGAGTCCACCCGGAAGAACCATGTACCAGCCAAGCTGTCTGTCTGCAAGATGCACCCAGGGAAGACAGGTTGGCTGGACTCCCCAGGTCCCAGCAATGCATACATCATCCCCCCATTCTGGAAAAGAAGAAGGAAGATCCCAGGAGCTTTGGGCCGCCCCAGAGCATGTGGGAACTAGAGGGGGAGGAGCTTCAGCGAGACAAGGAAGAAAGAGCTCCAAGGACAGGGATCTGCCTGGAGAACTCAACACCCAGCATCCAGGGACAGGGGGAGGGGGCCAAAGGGACTCTGAAGGATGTAATAGGGACAAAGGCTGAGGGCAGGGGGGTTTTGCTGGATGTGGACGGCCAGAGAACAGCAGAGGGGACTAACGAAGGGGAAGCAGAGCGGAGTCACAGCCATAGGTTGCTGGCCTCCAGCCCCAAAGGGACGATAAGGGATGTAGCATCAGGAAGCAGGCAGGATGGGCAGGGGCCCAGCATCCCGGGCGAGCTCCGGGTCCTTCAGGGCCTGGGAACAAAGGAAGGCTCCACCACAGAGAAGCCCCAGGAACAAACAGGAGTGACCAGTGTGACCAAGAGGGAGGAAGAAGCAGAGATGGCCTTGCAGGATGTGGTCAAGGTGAGAGCAGTTGAGCTCTGTAACTGTCTCTGCTCCCTTTCTCTAACTTGACCCACAGGTGGGTGTGTCCAAGGATGGACCAGGGCCATTCCAGCCCACAGACCAATTTGCATTGGGCCGCACAGGATCATTATGATTTGGAAGTTCTTCAGTGCATCGCATGAAGAACATGCATTCTTTGGTTTACCACGATCCCCACCTCTCCGTATTGCCTCACACCGGGCCCACTTTGTTCATCCATGCTACCTGCCCAGCCCCCGTAGACATCTGGGTTTGCGATCCCTTCCCAACAGTTCTTTGGGACAGTTGCTTGTTCTCAAGTTCCAGAGCTCTTATTATTGGCAGGTTTCTTCCCAATATCTATGCTGCTGCAGGCCCCACCTAATTGCTCCTGTGGATGCTTCTCTTCAAGGTCACCCAGGTTGTTTTCAAGCCTCCCTCCAGCATCCTCCACAGCCAGAGTCTTCCAGATCCTTGATGTCTGTAGCTCGCATCCTTTAGTGAAGGCAGAAGCGGTGGCTCCAGGCTCACCCAGGGGCAGAGCCAGGCACCGGCACCTGCAGCGCTGTCCCCAGTCCTGCCCTCCACCCAAAGACTGTTTCACATGGCCTGGGATCTCATGGGGGTGTCTGTCAGGTCAGGCCCCAGGCTGGGGTCTCTGCCCTCCTCCTCAGCTTCCACTTCCCCTCCTTTTACCCTCTCCTGCCCTCAGAGCCTCAGACATGGGCTCCAGAAAACCAAGGAGCAGGCCCAGCACCAGGAGCAGCTGCTGAAGGAACAGGAAGGGGAGCTGAAGGCACTGCAGGAGCAGCTCATCAGGTAACCTAGGCAACCACCAGCACCGCTGGGCATGGGAGCCAGGAGGCCAGGGAACAGGAGGCTCGGATTCACGGTCACACCAGCAAGCATCTTCTGAGCACCTCCCATGCACCAGGCCTTGTGCAGGCACAACTGTGGGATGCCAGGCATACGGGACATTGTTCTCACTCTTAGGGAGCTCCTGCCCCCCACTCTTAGGGGCCTCCCCTCCCCCTTGCCAGCCCCCTCCCTCGCTGGCCTCCCTCAGGAGCCCCAGGAGAGGTCTATGCGTCCCGTCCCTCCCTTCCCTCCCACGTGCACCTTTGCCCCTTTCTGCTGCCTCTTCTGGGCTCCCTGCTCTCTTTTCCACCCAGGCAGCCTCACTGCCCCACCACACCCCTGCCCCACTCCCTCAGTCTCCCTCTTTTCCTCTGTTTGCCTCTCAAAATTTTCCTGTTCCCTGTTGTACAGTCTCTCTTTCACCCTCTTGATTACCGTAATCCTAACTGTCATTACTGAGCATTTACTACCTCCCTGGCACTGTTCCAAGTGCGTCCTCCTAACAACTTCAGGAGATCAGTCCTCCAAGAACCCCCATTTTGTAGATGAGGAGGCTACGGCTCAAAGATGCTACACAACTCACCCAACATCATCTAGTTAGCAGAGGAGCCAAGAGGCAGGCCCTACAACTGACTGCAGGACCAGTGGGCCTAAACGCTACCCCTCAGCCACTGTTCCCAGTGCCTGTGTGTCAGCCTCACTGTCTCCCCACTCAGGCTCTCGCAGCATCCGGCATCTTCATCCTCCCACCATCACATTCACTTCAAGGGTCCAAAGTGCACGTTTTGTCTCTACTTTCCCCCTCAGTCTCCAGTGTCTCAGTTTCTTTGTCATAATTTATCTGTAAATTATGCAGAGCTCTTCCTTGGTCTGACTCAGCCTCTCTGTGTGCCGCTCCCTTGGTCTCCCTGTGCCTCAGTCAGCCCACCCGCCTGGTCTCTCCCACGCAGCTGACACCTGCCTTGACCCCCCAGGGGGTCCTGTGTAGCTGTGATTCAGACTGAATCACAGATCCATCTATTGACTGCTTAACAGGCTGAAAGAAGCCCAGGGACCCAGGAGCCAACCCAAAAAGGCCTCTGGGACTCCTCCCACCAGATGCTCCGCTGAGTCCCGTGTTTTGGTCAGCAAGGAATCCCACGATTCAAGCCCTAAGTGAGTGCAGGGGCCTTGCCCACCCAAGTCCATCTCTGGGAATCGAGTCAGTCTGGAGGGAGACGCGGGGAGGCTCCAGGGAGACTCCAGGCTGCGCCCTGAGGCTGGGGGAGCCCCTGTCTCACAGACCCCTGTCCTGTGCCCCGTCATCCCATCCATCATTCAGTCACTACACAAACACTCAGAGCCAGGCCTGTTCTATGTGCTGAAAACACTCCCACGGACAAAACAGACAAAATGCTTGCCCGTGTGGAGCTTACATGCTGGTAGGGGAGGCAGCTGGTAAATACAAGTAAGTAAAATACATAGGATGTCAGATTGGGATAAGTTCTAAGAAGAAAACAAAATAAAGCAGGGAAGGGGAATGCGAAGTGCCAGGATGATATTTCGAATGAGGTGGCCTGACCGGGGAGGCCTCCCTGGAAAGGTGACATTTGAGCCAAGACCTGAAGGAGCTGAGGAGTGAGCCATTTGTTTATGTGGTAGAAGAGTGTTCCAGGCAGAGGCAACAGCCAGAGCAGGGCCCTGCGGTGGGAAGGGGCATGGCATCAGGGACCCCACTATCGCCCCAGTGGAGTGAGGGAGGAAAAGGTCAGGTGGGTAATGGCAGACCCTACTAGGTCATCCAGAGGACCTTGGCTTTGACCTGACTTTGAACCACTGAGAGTCCTGAGCAGAGGAGGGACATGACGTGACTGTTTGCATGTTAAAAATATGTTTCCGTGCTTTTAAAAAACAATTCAGTGGTTTTTAGTGTATTCACAAAGTTGTGCATCCGTCACCACAATCAATTTTAGAATATTTTTGTCACCCCAAAGAGAGACCCTGTACTCATTAGCAGTCACTGCCATCTTCCCCCAACCTCCCAGCCCTCAGCAACCGCTCCTCTGCCTTCTGTCTGTGTGGCTGTGCCTATTCTGGGCTGACCTGTGTTTCAAGGACTCAAGCCCACTGCTCCGTGGAGCTAGTTGTAGGGGAGCAGGGCTGGAAGTGGAGAGACCGGCAAGGAAGGGGAGCTGGGATGCTCTGGTGGCAACGGAGGCCCGGAGGAGCTGCAGCATCCTGGACCCACCATGAGTTCAGACTTCCCGAAGGATGGGTGTGGGGTGTAAGAGAAAGACGGAAGTCAAGAATAACTCTGAGTCTTCAGCCTGACCAACTGGAAAGCTAGAGTCACAAAGGCAGAGCAGTTTTGTGAGGAAGGCTCAGGCGTTGGGTTTGGAACCTGCTAAGTTCAAGACCTGTGTTAGACACCAAGTAGAGCCTTGGGCGGGCAGTTGAGTGTGGAGTTGGGGAGAGAGGGCGGGCCAGGGGACCCACCAGGGAGTCACTGGAATGCAGGTGGTAAGTTACAGAAGCTCCTGAAGCCTGAACAAGGATGTGCCCCCGCCTCCTGGGATCCAAGGAACTTAGACAAACCCCTCGCCCCTGGGAAAGGGGTGTGGGCTTCATGCTGGTGACGGTATCTCACCACCAGCGCACAGAAGGGCCATGGGGGCCCAGGCGGTTAGTCAACAATATTTACTGTGCCTCTACTATGGCCACAAGCAGGGAACAGAACAGGCAATGTCTACTCTCAAAGACCTAGGGAGACAGACAATAGATCAACAAGTAGAAATACGATATCAGGTAGTCATGACCCCTGTGGGGACCAGAGAGAGAGACAGGAGAATCATCTAGAATTGGAGTCAGGGAAGCCCTCTCTGAGGAGGTGACATTTGAGCAGAAATCACAAACACAGGAAAAGCCGGGCCATGCAGGTATTTTGAGAGGCGTGCTCCAGGCAGGAGGGCCAGCAGATGCAAAAGCCCAGGAGATGTGAGTTTGGGGACAAGCAGGTGTGTGGCTGGAGCAGAGATTCCCACAAGCTGTAGGAGCAGAGTCACGAGCAGGGGATTCTAATGCTCTGACTTGGGGTTTTGAAGGATCACTCTGGCTATGGCGTGGAGAATAGACTCAAGGTGGGTGGAGGTGCAGAGCTCCAGGCTAGACGCACAGGGGAGATGTAGCTGGCCCCAGAGCAGACTTCCCAGGGCTATGAAAATACACTTGGGCTTCCTATTCATGCTCCCTAGCTTTCTGGCTATGGGACCCTGGGACACTGGCCTTCCCTCTTGAGCCTTAAGTCCCTGGTTTGCAAAAAGAAATGGTTGGATCTCTTCTAGCACAGAGGATCTGTGAGACCATCTTTCCAAGAAGGTGGGCTTCCTCTGCCCTCCGGGTTAGACCTCAAAGCAAAAGGGATTAGGACAGGTACATGTGGAAGGTCCTCAGATGGGGAATTAGGCAAACATCACATCTTCTCCCCATCTGGGATGGCAAAACTGAGCTCCTTGGAGCATGCCACAGGACCGTAAGAATCCATCCCTCTCTCCCACCTGCTGCCCACTCAGCCCTGGTGCCACAGACCACTGGTGATCGGGACCCTGCATGGACGCAAGTATGGGGAGACAAGAAGGGATTAGAGCTGGGCAAGCCTGCCGTCAGATTTCTGCTCCCCTCACTTACCAAGCTGTGTGACCCTGGACAAGTGTTACTTACTCTCTGAAGCTCTATTTTCTTTCCTATAAAACGAGAGCCATATCACCTGTCCCATAAATTTGTGAAAATTCAGTAAAACAAGGCTATAAAGCACTAAGCTCCATGCCTGGCACATAGTAGGTACTCAATAGACTATAATTCCTTCCATGTCCTCGCCTGCCCTAGGAGCGTCTGTCGGCCCCATGAAATACTTTAAATACTTAAAATGCTTCAATGGCTTCCATTGCACTGAGATCAAAGCCCACTCCTCCTAGGGCCCTGCCTACCTTCCGCTTTACCTCCCGCCTGCCCAGCCCTGCCCTTCATGGAATTACAGTGTCACTAGCCATTGTTTCATTTCCTCAAACAAGCCAAGTTCTTCCCAACTTGAAGAACTTCACATGTGCCCTTGGCTGGCTTTATACAGCTGCTTCCTTGTCTTTCAGATCTGTTTAAATGTCTCCTTGTCTAAGAAAACCTCCTGAGCGCCCCCTCAGCTCTGCATCTTGGCCCCTCCTTTGTCACTGTCACACAATTATCTTATTGGTTTATCACAAAGACACACACTAACCGCCGGGGTCACACTAGGGCCCACACTAGCCATATCAGAAACCCTGGGATCACTGGGCAAGTAAACTAGCTCAGGAAAATGAAATCCTAATACCGAAATGAAGAGGCTGAAGACTAGAATGTTCATTAAAAGTCACTTCTTCCTAAGGCTTCAGGGACTTGGAATTTTGGTGGCTAGCTTTTGTCGGTTTCATCTCATGGCCCACCTAGTTTGCCTCCCTACAGCATGGTACATGGCAGAATTTTTAAAATTATAATTCAATTCGTTATCAAGCCTCTTCCCCTCAAACACAGTCAGCTGGGGACATGGGTACACACACACACACACATACACACACACACACACAGAAACACACGCCCACACGCATCCAGAGGTCACCAGACAGGCACCACCATTGCAACACCCGCTCATCTGAGCAATGGAGTAAGAGGCTGGGACCTGGGGCTGGGACCTTTTTATTTCTAGTCCATTAGATTTCTTGGAACCTTCTAGGAAGCCACTAAAGACAAAAGAAAGAGGCAAACATAGAGCTGAGGCATTTCCAAGCCGAAACTGAAACAGAAATTTAAGCAAGCCATGTGTTTAAGATTACGTTTTTAAATTGAAAAGACAATGTAATGAAAATGTTCAACATATTTTAAAGCCAAAAAGTCACTTCAAATCCTACACCACCTACCCCCTCTCCCCAGACACCACAATTGTTTACAGCTGGCACAGCCCATCCGGCCTGGGTTCCCAGACACCTATTTCCCCCAGAGAGCCGCCAGGATTGTGAACAAGCCTTTCCAGAAAATTACATTTTAAAATGGAAACTTATTTATTTACTTATTTATGTATTTAGTGGCTGTGTTGGGTCTTCGTTGCTGCGTGCAGGCTTTCTCTAGTTGCGGAGAGCGGGGGCTGCTCTTTGTTGTGGTGCACGGGCTTCTCAGTGTAGGGGCTTCTCTTGTTGCAGACCACGGGCTCTAGGCGCTCGGGCTTCAGCAGTCGTGGCACGTGGGCTCAGTAGTTGTGGCTCGTGGGCTCTAGGACACAGGCTCAGTAGTTGTGGTGCACAGGCTTAGTTGCTCTGTGGCATGTGGGATCTTCCAAGACCAGGGCTCGAACTCATGTCCCCTGCATTGGCAGGTGGATTCTTAACCAGTGAGCCACCAAGGAAACCCTAAAATGGAAATGCTTTTTTAAAAAAAAGAAAAGAAAAAGGAGGAAAACCAATGAAAATGTTGGCTTTTTCCCTCTAAAGGAAGATGTAAGGCTAGGCCCTGTTTTCATTGCTCTGAATTGTTGATGAGGAGTCAATCTATAGGTGTCAGTCCACACAGTGCCCGGTTCGCTGCGACGCGTGTGTGTGTGTCTGTGTTGGATGGTGTGCGTATGTGGTGTGTCATAAGTATTTGTGCTGTGTGATGTGTTGGGAGTGTGTGTGTGTGGTGTGTGTAGTGTGTGGTGTGTGTGGTGTGTGGTATGTGTGATGTGTGGTGTGTGTGTGGTGCATGTTGTATTGTGAGTGTGTGCAGAGTGTGTATGTCTGGTGGGGATGTGGTGTAAGTGTATGGGATGTGTGCAGTGCATGTGTATGTGTAGTGTGTGTGTGTGCTATGTTGTGAGTATGTGTAGTGTGTGTGGTGTCTAGTGTGGTGTGTGTGCCTTGGTGTGTGTGCCTGTATGGGTTGTGAATATGTGTTGTGTGTGCTGTGTTGTAAATTATGGTATGTGGTGTGTGGTGTGTGTAGTGTGCAGTGTGTGTGGTGTGTGGTGTGTGTGGTGTGTGGTGTGTGTAGTATGCAGTGTATGTATTGTGTGTGTGGTGTGTGTGGTGTGTGTGTGGGGTGTGTGTGGGGTGTGTGTGGTATGTGTAGTGTGCGGTGTGTGTGTGTGGTGTGTGTAGTGTGTGGTGTGTGTAGTGTGCAGTGGGTGTGGTGTGTGGTGTGTGTGTAGTGTGTGTGGTGTGTGTAGTGTGTGTGTGGTGTGTGGTGTGTGTGGTGTGTGGTGTGTGTGTGGTGTGTGGTGTGTGTGTGGTGTGTGGTGTGTGTAGTATGTGGTGTGTGTGTGGTGTGTGTAGTGTGTGTGTCGTGTGTGTAGTGTGTGGTGTGTGTGTGGTGTGTGTAGTGTGTGGTGTGTGTGTGGTGTGTGTGTGGTGTGTGTGTGTGTGGTGTGTGTGTGGTGTGTAGTGTGTGGTGAGTATGTGTGATGTGTGTGTGTGGTGTGGTGTGTGGTGTGTATAGTGTGTAGTGTGCGGTGTGTGTGTGTGATGTGTGGTGTGTGGTGTGTGTGGTATGTAGTGTGTGTGGTGTGTGTGGTGTGTGGTGTGTGTGGTGTGTATGTGTGGTGTGTGGTGTGTATGTGTGGTGTGTGGTGTGTGTGGGTGTGTCGTGTGTATAGTGTGTAGTGTGCGGTGTGTGTGTGTGATGTGTGGTGTGTGGTGTGTATGGTATGTAGTGTGTGTGGTGTGTGGTGTGTGTGTGTGGTGTGTATAGTGTGTGGTGTGTGGTGTGTGTGTGTGTGGTGTGTATAGTGTGTAGTGTGTGGTGTGTATGTGTGGTGTGTGGTGTGTGTGGGTGTGTGGTGTGTATAGTGTGTAGTGTGCGGTGTGTGTGTGTGATGTGTGGTGTGTGGTGTGTATGGTATGTAGTGTGTGTGGTGTGTGGTGTGTGTGTGTGGTGTGTATAGTGTGTAGTGTGTGGTGTGTATGTGTGGTGTGTGGTGTGTGTGGGTGTGTGGTGTGTAGGGTGTGTGGTGTGTATAATGTGTAGTGTGCGGTGTGTGTGTGGTGTGTATAGTGTGTAGTGTGCGGTGTGGGAGGGGGTGTGTGTGAGCACACACACGCACTTCAGCTGCAGTGGGCATCACCACCTTCCCCGGTGGGGCTCCCTGTAGTGGAGAGGCCCGGCCCAGCCCAGCTCAGACACAAATGCTGTGCTTTTCCCCTCAGAACTTAGTCTTTCTTCTGTGCCCAGGTGTCAGGCTGAGAGGGCCCGGCTGCAGGCGGAGCTGGAGCAAAAGCAACAGGAGGCTGAAAGGAGGGATGCCATGTACGAGGAGGAGCTTGGCGGGCAGCAGGACCTGGTCCGAGCCATGAAGAGGCGGGTGCTGGAGCTGATTCAGTAAGGGCGGGACACTGGGGTGGGGATGCAGAAGGCAGCATGGTATCAAGCAGCTCTGGACCTTTTGTGTATACTAACTCATTTTCTTCTTTCAGCCATCTCCTGCTGTTATTCCCATGTTACAAATGAGAAAACTGAGGGTCAGAGAGGCTGACTTAGCCACCAAGGACGCACAGCATATAAATTGCATAGAGTTCTCTGCCTGTAAGGCAAACCACCCTCCAACCACCACATACACACACACCAACCAAGGTTAGGAGAAGGGAAAGGAGCCCATAGGTTAACCAAGAGGTAGTCACATATTCTACACCTGCCTGCCTGCTGGACTTCCTCAGATCACTGGGCCTGTGGCCCATCCTGGGTCAGCTGTCCTGGGTTCCAGAAGCTGAGCCTATCAGGATTAATCTCAAACCACTAAGCTCACTGCAGGATGGAGGAAATGTTTAAAACCTGCTTTCTAACCTTCAGTCTAGTGAGGAGATAATTCACAGATAGACATTATACTTTCACCTCATTCAGGAAATAGGAGACCATTGGACTCTGGTTCCATTAGAACTGGAAGCTTGCTGAGGGATCCTCTAGGACTAAATCCCCTGGCACAAAATCCAAGTGATTAAAGATGAGAAAGGGGAGAGATGAGCCTGGAAAGAACAAAGAATTTAAGGAATAATCTCCTCTGAGGACTTGTCAATCAGGAGGAAGCAAATAAAAAATTAGCTGTATATCTCACAAAACAATTTAAGGTAGCTAACAATAAGACATATATATAAATATATGATTGTTAAAGAGAAGTAGAAGATTGAATGAATGATGAAAAATATATACTCCTGAAGTGTTAGGGTTAAAACAGCTCTGAACATCTTGGTAGCAGGATGAAAAAGAGAAACAGAAAGTTTCACTCTTCATTCAAAGGAGCAATACCATTTCATCAGGAGAGACAAATGTTTTTTCCCAGTGCTAAAGAAATTAATCATAATATGATACAATGTCCCTCCAGAAGTGTTGTGGAAGATATGACCCTAAGCAAAAAAAAAAAAAAAGATGGTGGAGCATGAGGGTTGCCTTCTGTCAAGCCAGAAAATAAGTGGAAAGGTGGATACTGGATTTAGCCCAAGTTAGAACTTCAGAGCCCAGAGACGCCAAGAACACAGATGGCAGAAGTGAGATGAGGGGCAGAAATCAGTAAACTTAGCTGATAAAGTCATTAGAAAGAGCAACGTACACCCCGTGCTTTCTGCCTGTCTCCCCAGCGGCAGAACATCTAACAGCAAGAGGCCTGTCACCCAGGCAAATGACTAAAAGGTCTTCCTCTAAAGAAACTTGTATGCCCAAAATAAAAGAGCAGTGTGCTCTTTTATTTGAGAGTCTGGAGTGGCAGGTAGCTCCCTGCCCAATCTCTCCTAAAGGGAGGCTACAAGTCAGTCATCCCCTTCTACTCCTTGGAGCTCTAGCAGCTTTTATTACCTTTCTGAAACATGAAATGACAACCAAGGATCCCCAGACATTTGAGGAGAGCCTAGAAAATAAAGGGGAGTGACAAAGATAAACAAACAAACAAAAAAGATCCATCTTCCATGATGCTGTGAAAAGCGACCATCAAAAGAGAAGAAATGTTCTTGGAAATTAAAAATATGATCACTGACTTTTTTTTAATTCACTAGGATTGGAAGATGAAGATGACGCAGTCTCTCAGAAAGTAGAATAAAAGCACAGATAAATGAAAACATGAGAGAAATAGAGACATAGAGAATCAATCCAGGGGTTCTAGAATCTTCTCCAACATACAGGAGTTCCAAAAAAGGAGAGAATAAAAAGGAGCTGAGGGCTTCCCCTGGTGGCACAGTGGTTAAGAATCCGCCTGCCAATGCAGGGGACACGGGTTTGATCCCTGGGCCAGGAAGAACCCACATGCCACCAAGCAACAAAGCCCATGTGCCACAACTACTGAGCCTGTGCTCTAGAGCCCACGAGTCACAACTACTGAAGCCCTCGTGCCACAACTACTGAAGCCCGCGTGCCTAGAACCCATGCTCTGCAATAAGAGAAGCCACTGCACTGAGAAACCCACATACCGCAACTGAAGAGTAGCCCCTGCTCTCCACAACTAGAGAAAGCCTGTGTGCAGCAATGAAGACCCAACACAGCTAATAATCAAATAAATAAATACATTTATTTTTTTAAAAAGGAGCTGATTATCAGATACTTTCCCAGCTCTGATAAACATAGATCTTTAGATTTAAAGATTTCACTGAGTGACCAGCACAGTAAAGGAAAAGGGGGGAGGTGGTAAATGATCTAGATGCATCATTGTGAAATATCAGTAAAGCAAAGATGAGGAGAATAGCCTAAAAGACAGGTCCACTTGTAAAAGAAGTAGAACCAAACAAATGTCATGACTCCATGGTATAATGCTTTCAAGTTCTGAGAAAAGCTGGCTTTTGCCCTAGAATTCTATATCTAGCCAAATTATGAAGCAAGTGAGGACATGATAGAGGAAAGATATTTTTTTAGATTGGGCACATAAAATTCATCTCCCACACAGCTTTTCTTAGGAAGTTAATTAAGGATGTGCTCCAGAAAAACAAGGAAGTAAGCCAAGAAAGCAGAAGACGTAGAATTCAGGGAATAGTAGTTCTAGCCCATGAGAGAAGAAAAGGGAATTCCCAAGATGATAAGGGGGCAGCAAGCCCAGGAAACAGTCAGTTTAAGCTATAGCAGAAGCATTGAGGGCCCAGGAGGGAGGTCTCGGGGGGAAAAAAACCTCAATAGAATATCTGATATGATGAAGAATTAGGGGTGAGGGGGACTAGGCTATGTTAAAGGCAAGTCATGCAAAGAGCAAAGAAAGGGAATTAGAAAATCCTAGAAAAACAAAAAGTTTCCAAGAAGGGAAAGGTTATAGAACACATCTCAGCTCCAGCTAACGCAATATGCTTATATATTGTCTAATAATGTAAATACTATTCATTGACTTTTTTTCAATGTCAGAATCAAACTAAAGGCAAAGCACAGAAAACAATCATAATTATAGAACAAAACTAAATGTTACCACCTAAACCATATTAAGTATAGAATAGAATCCAACAGGAATTTCTGTGAAGATGGCAATGTTCTGCATTTGCCCTGTCCAATATGGTAGCTACTAGTCACATGTAGCAATTGAGTATCTCAGATAGGGCTGGTGCAACTGAGGAACTGAGGTTTTACAACAAACTAGCGAATAAAATAAAAAGAAGCAGACTAACAGATATAGAGAAAAAACTAGTAGTTACAAGTGGTAAAGAAGGGCGGGCAATATAGGAGTAGGAGATTTTTTTTAAAAGACGATTATTATGGGATTACATGAAATCATGTGTGTGAAACGTTTGAAAATTGTAAAGTACTATAGAATTTAAAGAATCTTTCATTCAATAACAATAATAATTAATAAATAAGATAAAAGGTTAAATATATACCTATAGCTGCATATGGCTAGTGGCTACCATACTGAATGTTGCAGGAATAAATGACAAATTAGGAGGTGGAGAAGGAGGAGAGCTGAAGAGAAGGGATGCTGGCACCATCTTATTACAGAATGGCAGTCATATGTTGCTATCTATAGTTGATAGAATGAGTAAGAAATAAATGTGTGCGTATATTCTGTAAAATTCCGATAGTAACCAACAGAGGAACCAAAAAGAGGGATATAACTGCATTGGGAGCAAGGAGGAAGAGTTAGTGAGGACAATAATAAATAAGCCGTATCTTCTGATATCAAGGAACTCTATGGAAGATGTTCTCTCTTGATAAATCAAGGGGAAGGAATATGAGCATATTACTTAAATATGGGAGTAATAGCAAGAAGAAAAAGCTAAAGGATGTAATAAGTGGTTTGTCATTGAGAATGAGGAGTTATCTCCATTACTTTTTTCAATAATTAATTTTTTAATTAATTTATTTGTTTATTGGTTGCATGGGGTTTTCATTGCTGCACACAGGCTTTCTCTAGTTGCTGCAAGCAGGGGCTACTCTTCATTGTGGTGCGCGGGCTTCTCATTGCGGTGGCTTCTCTTGTTGCAGAGCAAGGCTCTAGGTGCATGGGCTTCAGTAGTTGTGGCACGCAGGCTTTGTTGCTCTGCAGCATGTGGGATCTTCCCAGACCAGGGATCAAACCCTTGTCCTCTGCATTGGCAGGCGGATTTTTAACCACTGCGCCACCAAGGAAGTCCCTCTATTACCTTTTATATAAATCCTTTTATACTGTTCAATTTTTAAATGGTGCATGTGTACGTCATTTTGATAAAAATGTTAAACAACCCACATTCCTAAACGCCCTTTAAAAAAACAGTGAGAATAGTTTTGCAGGAGCATAAACATATGTAACTACAAAGCAGTTTGTACTGAGTGCCAAATGAAAGATAATAGGCATTATATGCTATAGGAGTCTGGAGCAAGAGCTCCCTGGGGGCTTTCAGGATCAGGGAGCATTTCTTGGAGGAGGTGGGATATGAAGAGGTTCTTAAATAAGGGGTCAATGTTATGTTGGGCGAAGGGAGCCTGGGTGTGACCATCCATCTTCCCAGAAAGACTGGAGACTCACCGATCTCTAATGTGTGTGTATGTCTCTCACTGTCTCTTCATTTGTCTCTGTCTTTCTCTGTCACTATGGCTCTTTCTTGGTCTCTCCATCTTTCTCCATATTTGTCTCTCCCTCTCTGTCCCTGTCTGTCTCTGCGTCTTTTCCCTTGTGTCTTTCTCTCTCCCTCTACACTGATCTCCCTGTCTGCTTCTTTGTGTGTCTCTGTCTCCCTCTCCAACTCCCTGACTTCCTTTCTCTCTCTCTCTCTGAGTGCCTGTCTCTCTGTCCCTCTTTGTTTGCCTCTCCATTTCTGTATCTCTGTCTTTCTGCTGTGCTGTCTCTGGTCTCCTTTTGTCTCTCTATATGTATATCTCTGTGTGACTCCCTCTATCACTCTCTGTCTCTCTCTCCTCTTTGTCTCTGTGTGTCTCTTTCTGTCCCTCTCCATCTCGCCATCTGTGCATTTCCATCTTTCTGTCTTCCTCTATCTTCTGTGTGTGTGTGTGTGTGTGTGTATGTGTGTCCCCACCTCCACCTGCCCATCAGAGAGAAGGATAACCTATGGCAGAAGGTCCAGCATCTCTCTTCCATGGCCCCTGGATGCTGTGTTGTCTGTAGCAAGATCTTTGGCAGGCTGTCTCGACGGTACCCGTGCAGGTAATGGGTGGAGTACAGAATCCTTCCTCTGGGATAACCCAGTTTCCACCAGCCCACAGCCACCTCCAGGGAAGGGAAGGACATAGGAAATAGGTGTTTATGAAAGGCTCCTTAAAGCTGGCTACTGATTTTACCCAACACTTAGCAGAGACATGAACAAGAACAGTGGAAAGGGGGCAGACACGGAATGGCATCTGGAAGATGGGACTGGGTAACCCTTCCAAGAACAGACTGATTAATCAATCAGCTCATCTCATCTGGGAAGAGATTTCCTGTACAGAGGAAGCTGCTCCCCTCACCTCGCCCTGGGAACACAGTGGCAGGACAAAGAGCAAGAGAGAGGGGCCGTCAGGAGAACTTGCCATTTGGAGTTAGAGGGCCCTGGAGGGGTGGGGCATGGGGACACCTTTTAGGAAAGGGGAGGCCTCCTGAGACGGACCCAGGGCTGTTCTGCTGGGAGATAAGAAATACACAGGTGAACGCGAAGATTCTTGAACCCTATTACCGCCTCCCCGTCCGCACCCACATACACACATTCTCCCACCTCTGCTCCCCAGGCTCTGCGGAGGCCTGGTGTGCCATGCCTGCTCTGTGGACTATAAGAAGAGAGAGCGCCACTGCCCACCCTGCTCCCAGAGAAGAGAAGCCCAGGTCCTCTGACGGAGACCCGCCCCGGCCTGGCCAGCCCACCCGATCAGCCGGTCCCCTCGGCCCTTCCCAGCCCTCTGGTCTGACCAGTCCCGCCTTCGAGAAGTTGGCCATCTAAGGCGGACAGCACTTGAGTGCGCAGACCTGGCGTAGAGAACGGAAGGAGCCGGGCTGGCAGGGGAGTTCTAGCCCTGCATCTCCCACCGATGAGCTGAACGACTTCAGCAAAGCTGTTGGGCTTTTTCCGTAACATGAGGGAGCGGGCACCATCCTCTCCAAAGTCCCTTCAGGCTCAGAAAGTCCTTGTCCAAGAACAAGTCCGGGTGGCCGTGACGTTTCTCCTCCGCACTCCCTCCTCAGTCCGCTCACTCTGCACAACACACCGGAGCTTCCTGTCTAGAGTCTGCTTCAGGGGTCTATTTTTGTTGTGTTTTGTTTTTAACGACTTTCTTCAGTTACTATTAACATGTAACACACTTTACATAAATCCAATGAGTTTTGACTTTGATATACACCCTGAAGCCATCACCATATTCAACATAATAGACATATCCATCAACCTCAGTTTCCTCGTACCCTCTGTCATCTCTCCCTCCCCCCAACCTCTCCCCATCCCCAGGCAACCACTTCTTTGCTTTCTGTCACTAGAGACTAGTTTGCATTTTCTAGAATTTTATGTAAATGGAATCATACAGTATACACTCCTTATTATCTGCCTTCTTTCACTTGGCATAATTATTTTATCATCCATGTTGTGGCATATACCCAGAGTTCCTTCTTACTGTTGAATAGTATTCCACTGCATGGATATACCCCCAGTTTGTTTACACATTCACCTGTTGCTGATACTTGGGTTGTTTCCAAGTTGAGGCTATTACAAGTAAGTTTCCCATCATCACCTGTGTACAAATCTTTGTATAGACATATGCCTTTATTCCGCTTGGGTAAATACCTAGGAATGAAATGGCAAGGTTGTATGGTAGGTGTACGTTTAACTTTTAAGAAATGGCTGAGTTATTTCCCAAAGAGATTATACGTTGTAGCTTCCCACCAACAGAGTGTGGGAATCCCAGTTATTCCTCAGGGCATCCAGTTACTCCCCAGGTCTGTGCATCCTCTCCTGCTCACCAAACCAGATGCTCTTCCCTGCCAACCACTATGGTGACTTGATGTGTCCCAAGATGTGGGCACCCAGAAGAAGGGGCTGAGTCTAGATGACTCTGTGCAGTGCTTACTCCGCTAGACTTTAATATTAAAGACAGTTGACGAGGACTCATGCAGCTCCATGGTACAAGATCATATCCCCTGTCTGCCCAAGAAGTCTCACACAAATTGTGATCATTCAGTGGTCACCCAGTTGCGGTGCTTCTGAGAACACTCTTTCAGAAACAGTGTGGGCCCTACTCTATGACAAGGCAATTATCTGGGCTCCAGGGCAGACTTTGTGGCCCCAAAGAGGCATGCGTGCTATGTCTGTCGCCTCTGCCTCATGCAGACTGTCAAAGCTTCTGCAGTGGTTGGGCAACCCTGTCAATCTGACCAGAGCCTGTGGACCGCCTCTTGGGGTCAGGGCCACCCAGAGTTGCATCCCATCATCGTCTCAAGGAGGAAGAGTTTTGTAACAGCAGTTCCTGCCCTGGAGAGCTGGTGAGAACTTCTCCTTATCAAAGGAAGCAGTGAGGTGGGGGGGGGGGGGGGGTTAGGGAATGGAGGGAGTGAGCGGCAAAGCTGGAGCTCCTGGAGCAGTCAAGGCAATAGAATCACCCCTGCCCTAAAGGACAGCAGTCCCTTCCTGGAGGTTAGACTTGCTCAGATACTTTTATTAGGGCAGGTTCTTTTTTTATTGGCTGTGTTGGGTCTTCGTTGCTGCACACGGGCTTTCTCTAGTTGCAGCAAGTGGGGGCTACTCTTCACTGCGGTGTGTGGGCTTCTCATTGCAGTGGTTTCTCTTGTTGCAGAGCACGGGCTCTAGGCACACAGGTTTCAGTAGTTGTGGCACATGGGCTCCATAGTTGTGGCACACGGGCTTAGTTGCTCCGCGGCATGTGATATCTTCCTGGGGCAGGGATCGAACCGTGTCCCCTGCATTGGCAGGCAGATTCTTACCCACTGCGCCACCTAGGAAGTCCTATTAGGGCAGGTTCTTATTGCAGCAGAAGACATATTCTAGTAGGAGCTCCAGCATGGAGTTGAGACGTGCCTGAGGAACCAATGGGGGAGAGGGAATCTAGTGGAAACCTGTGTTCTAAGAGGAAGCAAAGTGCTCCTGAATGAGAACTCAGGAGGAAATCAGGGGCCAGGAATGGGGGAGCTTGACCTTCTCCGCTTTATGAAAGAGATGGAAGGGCAATGCTGAAGACCAGTCCCTAGTTCAATACTGTCCCCACAAAGTCCAGTGGAGAGCACGGAAGCTCCACAAAGTTATTGGGAAGCTCTTCAGACCCTGAGGACTCTCTGGCAGAAAGTTCCACAAGGGTCACCATAGACCATCCCAGAGCACGGCACTGTGAGGGCACCCGTTCCCCAGCAGCAAGTCCAGGGCACATGTCTAGCCCAGCAGTACCAGAGGAGCACCTGGGGGACACCTCTGACAGACTCTCTCAAATTCCTGGGGAGCATTCTACAGGGAGGTGAGCCCTGTGGAGCACACAGGATCTAAGCCAGTGCCATCTGGGTTCTCGCCATTGACCTGACTTCATTTGTACTCACAGGCTGGGGGTGCCCCAGGAAATCTGAGCGACACAATTATTTCTTTAAATTAGATGTCACTCAGAGGCATCAATGTACATCCGTTTCCCCACTTTCTCAATTCATTCAGTGCTCAACAGAGTGATATCAAACACCTAGGGTATGCCAAACACTGTGTGTGATTGGTTCGGGGAGACAAAGATTTCATATATATATATAATCCTTGCTTTCAAGAACCTCACAGTAAGGAGGAGGAAGCAGCCAAACTGAAGATTATAAATCCCCGAAATTGATGCCATTGTAGAGGTAAGCCTGGGGACGCAGAGGAGCACAGAGAGGAGCGGCAGTGCATGGAGGTGACGACCGGGCTGAACTGGAAGGGGGAAAGAGCTGGCCAGCCCGAGAGGGTGGGGACGAGGAAAAGGGAAATGCGTGCTGAGGCCCAAGGGGAACCAGAACAGCTCTGGAGGGCGGGGGGGGGGGGGGGGGGGGAACTGCAGGTCATTCCCTGTGGCCAGAGTTAAGGATTCAAGAGGGCATGACCTGAAAGAAGGCTGGAGAAGCACACGAGGTCAGACGCAGGGGCACCAGGCCCCCAGATCAGGAATTTGACTCTGTCTGAAGGCAATGGGAGTCTTTGAAGGGTTGTAAGAGGAAAAGAGGGTGATCAAATTCACATTTTTTTTTTTGGCCGCGGAGCTTGTGGGATCTTAGTTCCTCAACCAGGGATCAAACCCAGGCCCATGGCAGTGAAAGCACCGAGTCTTAACCACTGGACCATCAGGGAAGTCCCTCAAGTTCACATTTTAGGAAGATGGTTCTGGTAGAGCGTGGAGGATGGATTGAGGAGGAAAGACTTCAGGCAGAGAGCATTTAGGAAAATAGTGGTCTGGTAGTGGTGGTAGTAGCAGCTGCAGCAACCAGCAGTGCCAAGCACCATTCTAACTGCTTTGTAAATATAGACTCATTGAATCCATATGACAGTCCTATGGGGTGCGTGCTCTCATTATCCCCATTTTACAGATGATGAAACTGAGACCAGTGAGATGAAATGACTTGCCCGAGGTCTACAACCGCTGACATTGCTGGGATCCTAACTCACACAGTCCAGCTCTGAAATCCACAGCCATGCCATGCGAATACAGTAGTTTAGGCTAGAGAAGATAAATTAGGGCCCAGTGTCATCAGTGAAGACGGTGAGGAAGAGATAATCAAGAGAGATGTTGGGAAGATAGCCTCCGTGGAGAGGAAGAGCGAGGCGAGCGTGAGGGGCACGCCTGTTTCCAGGTTAGGGAGGAGGGGCACCCGTGTCAGGGAATTCCGTGAGACCGGTTTTCTACACGTTGAGTTTGCAGCATCTGTGGGACCTCAGGAGAGATTTCAGGAAGTGATTGCATGTAAGAATTTGAGCTTAGAGAGAAGTTTAGAAGAGAAGCTGGGAACTACAGGTGTGAGAGACACTGGCACATACTGGCTGGGGGCTGAAGCCAAGGAGGCAGGTGGACTGGTCTAGGGCGAGCAGGTAGAGAAGAGAACAGAGGCAGACTCCAAAGAACATCCATATTTAAGGAATAGATTGAGAAATAAAGCAACAAATAAGAGGTTCTTGGAGAAGTAAGATAAGAATGGAGTCGGTGGGGTTAAATGGTACAGAGATCAAATAAGATAAGGCTTGAACAGTATCCATTTCAGCGTAAGTAAAGTTAAGAAGCATACAGCAGACTGGGAGAAAATATTTTAGCATAATTTACAAGTATGAGGCAGTATGAGAAGGTAGGGTAAGAGGCCCTTTTATAAACTGATAATAGGAGAACACACTGGAACAGTCTTTTTGAAGGGCAATGAGTAGTGTTTATCAACATTTAAACATGAACAATTATGACCCAGCAAAATTATACTTAAGCTACTGAAACACTCATACAAGTTCCCAAAGACCGGTATCCAAAGATGCTCATGGTGAGACCCTAAATATTCATCTATAAGGTAATTATCAAATAAATCATTTTACATCCTTGCTGTGGACCATTATGCCATCATTGAAAAGAGTAAGATGGATCTATATGTACCGATGTGAAATGGGTACATGGTACACTGTTAAAGTGCAGAACAATATAACTAGTTAAATACTATTTTATTAAAGAAGGAAAACATGTTAGTACGTGCATGGGAGAAGTCTGGAAAAATGTTCACAAGATACAGGTGAACAGAGGGATGGAAGGGAATCAAATTTTACTTCGTATGTTTTTTATCACCTGTATTCTTTACAGTATGCACAGTTTATTTTTATAATATTAAAACAGCTTTATTTAAGAAGAGAGCTCACTGGTTTTAGCAACCCTAGGTCACTGGGAACCTTGGCAAAGACTGTTTCCACAGCGCAATGGGAAGGAAGCTGGTTGCAGTGGGTTGAGCCGTGAACAAGAAGTTGGCGAAGTGGAAACAGCAACGGCTCATTGTTTTTTCAAGAAGTTTGCCTGTGACATGGAGTGCCCAGGGGGAGTGGTAGCTAAAGGGGTCCTAGACAGAGGGAGGGAGAGAAAGACATTCAGGGAAAGAGGTGGTTGAGCAGCAGAGGCAGCAAGACCCTCAAGGACGTGAGAGGCAGTGGGTCCCACGTCAAGGTGCAGGAATTCACCAGAAAGAGGAGGAAGGATACTTCTCACGCTGCCCCAGAAGGAAGGAAGAAAGTGTGCACACAAATTCAGGCACACGTGTCAGCTGGAGGTTGAGGTTGCCTGCATTTCCCTTGCAAAGAAGGAGGTGTAGGTTGAAAACGAGACAGAGGTGGACTAGGTAAACCTCCACCTTCAGACTGGAAGCCTCTTGCAGGAGCCATTAGACAAGAATGTGTGAAAATTCCCAGCACTCATTACAGAATTGCCAGGAGTAGGCTTAGCCTGCAGAGTCCCAGGACAGACCTCGTTGTTCCTCTGTGGCAACACCTCCCCTGGTGGGCCTCCTGGGTTTCCCCCTCAGCAGCCCTGGGTCAGAAGTTTCCACATAAAGGCTGCTTCACTTTTTTCCTGTCCAACAGCCCTGACAGCTACCAAGCCCTGAGTCACAGCGGAGGCATCCGTGGCCACTCTACTAACACAGCAGCCGTAGCAGCAACAGCAGGTAAGTGAGCAGCTGGGTCTTAGCGCTGCTAGGGACATATTTCCGGTAGAAGGAACTTGGAAACTTCACTCTCCTCCCGTGAGTCCCCTGAGAACTGAGGTGATGAATTGCAGAAATAAAATAAGTCTTAACCAAGACAGAAAGGTACAAGTGAACTTTCTACGGTAATGGAAATGTCCTGTATCTGCACTGTCCAATATGGTAGCCACTAGTCACATGTGGCTATTGAGCACTTGAAATGAGGAACTAAATTTTTTTTAATTAATTTAAATTTAAGTAGCCACTTGTGGCTACTCTCCTCATTTTCCAGGGGACCACATGGAGACACAGATAGAAATGACTTGTCCAAGCTCACGCTGACCAAGAACAGCAGAACCAGGACTGGATGCTGGTTCTGTACTCACCCCACCATCCGTAGGCCTGCAGTGGGCTCAGTGGAAATGAAATCAATCTAATGAAAATCAAGAAGTAGGCTGGTTGGGAAATGTCAAATCTGGACTGTCCTTTCTACACCCAGTTGTCTGGGACGGAGAGGTACTTACTGGAGCTCAGAAACCATTGCAGTGGACAGAATAGCAGATTTGAGGTCAGGTAAAAAAAAAAATGTCTCAAAAACTGCTTAAAACTCAGTTCATCTGCGTCACTCTAGGTAAGTTGCCTAACTTGAGTCTTAATTTCCTCATTCAGAAAGTGCACACTTCATGGGGTTGTTGTGAAGATTAAATCATACAGATTCTGAAAAGCACTTTTCCTGGAAGCTAGGCCTAGCAGGCACTCAACATTAGAGCTAATGTGACTGTTGTTCTTCAGGTTAAAGCAAATTAAGATGTACCTGGAAGTCTGCCTGGAAAGCTGACCCACTACTTTCTCTTGCTTGGGGATGTAGTGGGAGAGATCCCGTGCTATGATTATTATTACTATTTCAGTAATAATAATCATAACAATAAATGCTAACATCGTGCTTTATATGTGTCAAGTGTTTCACAGGTAATCCCTGACTTCATCCTCAGCACATTCCAACGAGTTAGGTTCTATCACTGGCCTCATTTTACAGAAGAGTAAACTGAGACTCAGAAATGAAAAGTCACTGGCCCAGAGTTGCTAGGCTAGCAGAATTCTTAACTGCTGTTCTCATGGCCTCTCTTCGTGGGCTCTGTCTGGGTTTAGCATCACCTGGCCAGGGGTCACTGCGTTCTCCAGCTTGGAAAACAGAAAGGTGACAAAGAATGTTTGCTAAAACTCAAAGGTTCTTTCCTAGGGCTAGGCAGCTGAGATGAGTTTGCCACAGGATTTGGACACTCTGTGGGTCCTGGGATGTGTGGAGCCAGGTGCATCACTGGGGTTGGGGTTTGGGGGGGAGCAGTCACTGCTCTGCCTAGATTTATCCTTTCAATTGTTATCAGTAGCAAATGTGACAAAATATATTCTTGGTGTCACTCAACACTGTTTTCAAAAATGTATTTGAATGTGGGTGGGATTTTAACTTTTACCAAATGGCTTTCTTTCCAAATTAGGTGCTCTTGGTTCCAAGCGTAGTAGCTACTACAGATCCAATTCCAAGTGGACAAGCTAAGAGAAACAGCAATGCTCTAGGAGAGGAGTAGGGTTAGAGCAGATGTTTGGGGAGGGAGGTGAAAGACCAGGAGAGGTGGAAAGGGGCCCCCATTTGGGGGTGGGAGTTCTCAAAGGGGTATGGCGTGGAGAAGGCGTCCGCAAGGTTTTAAGGATGCCTGGGGCAGATGGGGTGGAGACAAGAGGCATTAAGTCCGGAGAAGAAAGCCACCAAATGCTCCAGAAGCTAAAGTTCCGTTTCTGTTGCCTTAAAGAGCTGTTCCCCTTTGAGATGGGAAAGATGTTTAAGAGCAGTAGTGCTGCTGCGTTATAAGCACAGGAAGCCCAAGACAGCTGGAGTGTGGGGAGAGTCAGACAGGGCCGCTGATGGTGCCAGGGGCTGCTGAGCTCAGAGCAAAGATAAGAGAAATCTGTGCAGTCCTGGGCCAACTGCTTCCTTTGGGTGGGCCTCATCTTCCTCATCTGTGAAATGGAAAGACTGGCTAGAAAACCCCTTCCCAATATGAATTCTGCCAGTTCATAAAATGACTACTGATTATCAAAGAGCTGACCTGGGAATGAATTATTCAAGCTATCAAAAGCATCCCGCACCCTCAAGGGGCTCCACCCCCACATTGAGCAACCTAATCCACCACTCACTTCCTCCCCTGTGTTCTCACCACCGCCGCCCTTTCACTCAGGCACATCTGCCCTCCTGGAGGTGTCCCACAGGTGACAAGCCCAGAATTCTGGTAAGTCTTGGAACATCCACCCCTCCCACCTTCCAGAGTGTCTCTGTTCTCTGTACCCCTCGACACCCAGCCTCCATTTACCCCCTCCATCTATCCCCACACTCCTCAGCCTCTCCATTCTCTCTTTATGCCTCCCTATCCCCAAAGGGAGCTTCTGCCCCTCTTCCTTGCACCTCTCTCCAACAAGCACCTGGGGCAACTCGCTGCCCACCCCCTTCTCTTCCTGATCCAGCTGGCTCTCCCTGCCTTGACTAGGATTCGGTCTGAGGAAGAGCCAGATACTAGTGGGGACCTCCTCCCCTACATTAAATGCAAATATTTGTGGATTATATTTCTAGAGAGGAAGAACACTGGAACTGTATTCCAATAACCTTGAATTTGTTGTTGTATTATTGTGTTGTTGTTGTTAAAAAGATTGCCTTATATATTTGGGCTCTTGTAAATGTAGCGCTTTCATGAAGTAAATTAGAATTATCCTTTCCATGGAGCTTCTGATCTACCATAAGGGGCTGGCAGTTCTGCTCAATGAGGGAATCTCCTGCTTGGTTACCGAGAACATAACTGGGTGGTCAACCAGTTCAAGGGCATTTGGTGTATTATTCTTGTAAGGGCTGTTTCTCTCGTTCTGGGCCTAAGGAATAGCAAAGAAAGCAATGCACAAAACCTCAAACACTGGGAGTGAACTAGAGCCAGGTAAACCTCATGTTATCTCAATAACTTAGCTTACAACTATATTTGTTACCTGAGCTGTGATTTTTTTTTTGTAAGAAGCAGATCTGTGGATTGAAAATAGCACATGAAACCATTCACACCTAGTTGGAATCCTGGCTGCAGCACTGAGAGGCTCTGTGACCACAGGCTGGTTTCTGAGTCTTGCTGTGCCTGTCTGTTTGTAACTGCCGAGCGAGACCATGTACCTCTGAGGCACAAAGCAGATTTCAGACGTGTATCTCCCTTCCCTTAGTTTCTCCCTTTAACTGTCAAAACATCTTCGCCACAGATTGGTCATTAAAAAACAAACAAATAACAACAAAACATTCCCCTCCCCCACCTTCCAGGGGCTGGAGGTCATTTCTCTGGCATGGTTCCCATTTCTGAGTTCTCTACTTTCTGTCCTGATTGCATGGTCTCCCTCTGGACCCTGAAGCTGAGCCCTCATGTCTGAGAGTGGGAGCTCGCCCATACACCTCCAGCCCAGCTCCGGCACAGCCAAGCACTGGGTTATCCAGAATGAGGACTTGTCTGTGAAACATGCTTGGCTGTTGCTGCTGCTTCTGAGAGGTAGTTTCTTCGGCTGCCCCAGCTCTGCCTTCTCGCAGCCAATGCTCGTAAATGTGGGATTCTTCTCTCTAAGGGTATAAGCTCTCTGCACCCATCATGATCTGTATCCACTCTCAAAGGCGGGTCCTCTCTTAGGCCATGTGTTCCCTTAAGAGCATCTCTGATCATCTGTTCCCAGAAGTGACCACCTTGTGGCTCCGTTAGACATTACCCTGGACTTCTGAGCAAACTTGCTCTTGACCTTGGGACTGCAGAGTCAGTGATTTCTCGCAGGTTTTGCCAGCAACACTGGCTGAGCCAGCTGTACTATCCACCTCTCTCACTACCATCCCTGCCTCCTGGCCAGACAGGGCCCCATCCTTATCATCACATCGTTTAGGTTCACAGCCTGATCTAGTCTGCTCTATCTGTGGTCTCCATGTGCTGAGAAGGCAATTTATCTGGTCCCCATCACTTAGGGGAGAAATACCTTCTTAGGAAGGTGAAGGCTAAGAATTCTATCACTCTAGGGGAAAGGGCCATTGTGTTTCCAGCCTCCCTAATCTCATTCAGCTTTTTTCTTTGCTATGTATGATTGATAGTAACAGTTTCCGCTGCTAAGGAGAAAAGCTTCCTAGGACTTTTGTTGTTGTTGTTGTTGTTGATGTTGATGATGATGTTTCAATATTTGTGTTTCCTTTGCAAGCCTATATGCCTTTGATTAATCTTTTTTAATTGAGATGTAATTCACATACCCTAAAAGTCACGCTATACATATATATACAATGGAATACTACTCAGTCATAACAAAGGACAAAATAATGTCATTTGCAGCAACATGGATGGACCTAGAAATTATCATACTAAGTGAAGTAAGTCAGACAGAGAAAGATAAATATCACATGATATCACTTATATGTGCAATCTAAAAAAACGATACAAATGAACCTATTTAAAAAAACAGAAAGAGGCTTCCTAGGTGGCACAGTGGTTAAGAATCCGCCTGCCAATGCAGAGGTCACGGGTTTGATCCTAGCTCCAGGAAGATCCCACATGCCACGGAGCAACTAAGCCCGTGTGCCAAAAAAAAAAAAAACAGAAAGAGACTCACAGACGTTGAAAACAAACTTATGGTTACCAAAGGGGAAATGGAGGGAGGGGGTGGATTAGAAGTTTGAGATTAACAGATACGCACTACTGTGTGTAGAATGGATAAACAAGGGGGACCTACTGCATAGCACAGGGGACTACATTCAGTGTCTTGGGATAACCTATAATGGAAAAGAATCTGAAGGAGAATGTATGTGTATGTGTAACTGAGTCACTTTGCTGTGTACCTGAAACTAACACAACATTGTAAATCAACTATACTTCAATTAAAAAAAAATTTAGAAAAAAAAGTCACACATTTACAGTATACAATTCAGTGGGCTTTTGTATACAGACGGTCCCCAATTTACAATGGTTCAACTTAAAATTTTTCAACTTTACGATGGTACAAAAGTTTCTAGCCTCAGCTGGAAACTGTACTTCAAATTTTGAGAGTTTGATCTTTTCCCAGGCTAGCAACGTACAATGAGATTCTCTCACAATGCTGGGCCACGGTCATGCAATCATGAGGGTGAACAACCGATAACACTTACAACCGTTCTTTACCCGTACAACCATTCTGTCTTTCACTTTCAGTATAGTATTCAATAAATTACTTGAGCTATTCCACACTTTATTATAAAATAGGCTTTGTGTTAGATGATTTTGCACAAACTCTAGGCTAATGTAAGTGTTCTGAGCACGTGTAAGGTAGGCTAGGCTATGCTAGGATGTTCAGCATGTTAGCTGTATTAAATGCATTTTCAATTTAGGATTTTTTCAACTTATGATAGGTTTACTGGGACATTACCCCACAGTAAGTTGAGGAAGACCTATATTCACAAAATTACATGATCATTGCCACTGTCTAATTCCAGAGCACTTTCCTCACCCCAAAAAGAAACCCTGTACTCATTAACACTCCCCCTGCCCCTGGCACCCATTCATCTACTTTTTGTCTCTACCACTTTGCCTATTCTGGACATTTCACACATGTGGAGTCATACAGTATAAAGTCTTTTGTATCTGGCTTTTTCACTTAGAATCATGTTTTCCAGATTCATCCATGTTGTAGCCTATATCAGTACTTCATTACTTTTTATGATTGAATAATATTCCTTTGCATGGGTACACCACGATTTCTTTATCCATTTATCAGTTGATGGACATTGGGGTTACTTCCACTTTTTGGCTGCATGCTGCTAAGAATATTGACGTACAAGTTTTTGTGAGGATGTATGTTTTCAGTTCTCTTGGGTGTACTAGGGGTGGAGTCACTGAGTCGTAGGGTACCTCTATATTTAGCTTTCTTAACAAGGGCCAAACTGTTTTCCAAAACAACTGCACCATTCTGCATTCCCACCAGCAATGTATGAGGGGTTCAATTTCTCCACATCCTCATCACCATCATTATAGTCCTTTTTTTTATTACAATCATGCTAGTGAGTATGAGGTAATTCCTGAGCATTTTTACTTTATGTTCTTCACTTTAACACTGGGTTCCATGTTGAGGTAGGCTACAGACTCGCACAGATAGGGTCACAGGATGGCCACATCTTGTTATAAAGAAATGTCATGGGACTTCCCTGGTGGTGCAGTGGTTAAAAATCCGCCTGCCAATGCAGGAGACACGGGTTCGAGCCCTGGTCCGGGAAGATCCCACGTGCTGCGGAGCAGCTAAGCCCGTGCGCCACAACTACTGACCCTGTGTTCTAGAGCCCGCAAGCCACAACCACTGAGCCCACGTGTTACAACTACTGAAGCCCACACCTAGAGCCCATGTTCCACAACAAGAGAAGCCACTGCACTGAGAAGCCTGCGCACTGCAACAAAGAGTAGCCCCCACTCACCACAACTAGAGAATGCCTGCATGCAGCAATGCAGACCTCATGCAGCCAATAAATGAATAAATAAAAATTTATTCAAAAAAAAGAAAGAAAGAAATGACATGATGGTGATATGTTTTGTGGTTCAAAAGGAAGCTAATTCAGTAGCTGGTCACTTTACTTCCTCTTTGAAAACTGTGATAATATTTCAGGGTGGCTACAGCTTCACCCAAAAGCAGGCTCTCTGTTACCCTCCTAACAAGGACAGAGCCCACAGAGGTTAGCTAGGGGGTGCTGCAGAGTCAGGTTTGGAAGAAGGCACCTGCTAGCAGGACAGGAAGCGCCCCCACCAGAACTGGGAAGCCACCAAAACAAGGGTCATGTGTCTCCACCTGCCTTCCCTGCTTCCTGCTGCCTCTCCTGCTTATGCTGGGAACAAACTGCCTTTCTCTGTTCACCCCTGCGTGGCAGCATACGCCTGCTCAGAGCTCCCAATATAATCTGTTACATTTCCACCCAAGTGGAGAGTCGGTCAGCCACCTGCTTATGATTTTTAATATATTTTTTCAAACCATGCAAGTATTCCCAGAGCAGACCCCCCACATCTCAGAAGAAAAACACTTGGCTGTACTAATGGAGTCAACTTTCTCGTAGCTCGAGCATCCTGAAACTCCATGCTACTGTCACTCAGACTGTTTTTCCAGAACACTTCTTTTAAAATAACTTTCAGAAAGTTGGACAAAAGGATTCATCTCTCAGCTTTATAGTCAAGCCTTGATCTTTTTCTAGGGATCTAACACACTTGATTGCCTGCTTAATCCCCCAGATTGAGAACTGGATGCTATCTCATGTTTCTGACATTAAAATCATCCTCAATAGTCAGAGATGCCCACCACTGAGGATCCAAGACAACATGTTCTGCAGGGATTATCCAAGGAGAAGTTTCAGCAATGGTTTGGGTGATAGCAATGTCATGGAAGGTGATAAGAACCTCCATCTCTCTGATGTTGAAGGGAATTAGACACTTTTTGTGAAATGCACCATTTTTACTAAATTTGTCTCCAAAACCTTAGCACTGAGGCCATTCTTTGCAGTGACAGTTATTTCCATGTAACGTACAAGTTAACACAAAGAATCCTACCTAAGTTTGTGAGCAGAGGGGCTAGAATCTGGGGAGATTTTATTGTGCAGTAATCCTCATTTCTCTTCTCTAGGCTGGAAATTAAGTTTACTTCAAATATGGAAACATATAACTTTAGCTGGGATTATGATGAAGATTTTGCTAATTACAGTTACAACACTGACCTGCCCTTTATTATACCAGACTCTGCCCCATGCCGGCCAGAATCTCTGGATATCAACAAGTATGCCGTGGTCATCATCTATGCCCTGGTCTTCCTGCTAAGCCTCCTGGGAAACTCCCTGGTGATGCTGGTCATCTTATACAGCCGGGTTGGCCGCTCTGTCACCGATGTCTACCTGCTGAACCTGGCCATGGCTGACCTGCTCTTTGCCCTGACCTTGCCTATCTGGGCCGCCTCCAAGGCAAAGGGCTGGATCTTTGGCACATCCCTGTGCAAGATGGCCTCACTCCTGAAGGAAGTCAACTTCTACAGTGGTATTCTACTGCTGGCCTGCATCAGCATGGACCGTTACCTGGCCATTGTCCATGCCACACGCACGCTGACCCAGAAACGGCACTGGGTCAAGTTCATATGTTTAGGCATCTGGGTCCTGTCCTTGATCCTGGCCCTGCCCATCTTCCTCTTCCGCAGGGCCATCTACCCGCCCTATTCCAGCCCAGTCTGCTATGAGGACATGGGTGCCAATACAACGAAATGGCGGATAGTAATGCGGGTCCTGCCCCAGACCTTTGGCTTCCTAGTGCCCCTGTTGGTCATGCTGTTCTGCTACGGACTCACCCTGCGCACGCTGTTTGCGGCCCACATGGGGCAGAAGCACAGGGCCATGCGGGTCATCTTCGCTGTCGTGCTCGTCTTCCTGCTCTGCTGGCTGCCCTACAACCTGGTCCTGGTCACAGACACCCTCATGAGGCTCCAGGTGATCGCGGAGACCTGTGAGCGCCGCAATGACATTGGTCGGGCCCTGGATGCCACCGAGATCCTGGGCTTCCTCCACAGCTGCCTCAACCCTCTCATCTACGTCTTCATTGGCCAGAAGTTTCGCCACGGCCTCCTCAGGATCATGGCCATCCATGGCCTGGTCAGCAAGGAGTTCTTGGTCAAGGACGGCAGGCCGTCCTTTGTTGGCTCCTCTTCAGGGAACACTTCTACTACCCTCTGAGACCCCACGCAGGGCTCCTCCCTTCCCTACAGCATCTGCCCCAAGCCTCATGTCCTCTGGCTGCTCACACCCCATGTCAAGGCAGCCCCCCACCGTGGTAACAGGAAGTTGCAGAGGCCACGTCCTTACTAGGCTCCCGTCGTGTGGATTAGAAAGCCTGCCCTGGCCCCCACCTCCTACCGCAATTACTGTGTCAACTGCTAGAGCTTGGTCTATCCTACCACTGAGCCCACAGCCCTCTGTCTTCTGAAGATATTCTTTTAAGAGATTACAAGAAGTTCCCACCATTGGAAGCCATTAGTGTCAAACACCATTGGTGCTTCCTCAGCTCTCCCTTTCCTTGTCTGCTAACGAAGTCCACCTCCCTAGAGAGAGGCTGAAAATGACAGATACTCCCTTTCTAAGATTCCCTTAAGCCAGCAGTAGCCATATCATTTGGCTCTGATTAATAAGACTTAAAGGCAATAGTGTGCTGGTAAATCACTTTCCTGGGGGAAAAGTCTTGATTTGTAGCATTTACCATGTTCTGTGGTGTAAATAAATGCTCCCACCATGGCCAATTTCAAGGGTGGTGATGTTTAGCAACGAGCTCACAAAATCTAGAAACTGTAATGATCTGCTTTCACAAGCACATACAAACTGGCTTCAGTGCCTCGTTGCTTAAGAGGAAGTCTACTGGGTCCAAGAGACCCTTAGGAAGAAGTATTCCTGGTGGGGGGGGGAGGGGGGAGGAAGGGAGGGAGAGAGAGAGAAAGAGAGAAACATATCCTTGGTTCCTGCTTTTGAATATGGTTATAGGATATGCTGTGTGGTGCTGAGGCATCCCTTTGTGACAATAAGACAAAAAGTGTGGCCAACACACTCGGGCTGATGGAGCCAAATGATGAAAAGAACCTGAGAATAAAGAGCCCAGAATAAAACTAGGCATAAATAGTCAAATGATTTTCAACAAGGGTGCCAAGTCTATGCAATCGGGAAAGAATGGTCTTTCAACAAATTGCGCTCGGAAAATTAGATCCACATGCACAGAATGAAAGTGGACCCTCAGCTTACACCATTTACAAAAATTAACTCAAAACAGATCAAAGACCTAAAATTAGAGCTAAAACTATAAAAACTCTTAGAAGAAAACATAGTGGGAAAGCTTCATGTCATTGGATTTGGCAATGACTTCTTGGATATGACATCAAAATCACAGGTAACAAAACAGAAAGTAGTTTAATTGGACTGCATCAAAGTTTAAAACTTCTGTGCATCAAAGGACACTATCAACAGAGTAAAAAGGCAAATCACAGAAGGGAGAAAATATTTGACATCATATATCCTATAAGGGGTTAATATCCTTATAAAGAATTCCTACAACTCAACAGCAAAAAACAAACACGCAAACCACCTAATTCAAAAATGGGCAAAGGAATTAGAGAATAGACATTTCTCCAGAGTACATAAACAAATAGCCCCTCACTGATAATTAGGAAAATGTAAATCAAAACCACAATAACGTACCATTTCACACATATTAGGATGACAATTATTTAAAAAAAAAGAATGAAAGAAAGAAGAAAAGAACAAGCATTGGCAAAGATATGGAGAAACTGCAACCCCTGTGCACTGTTGGTGGGTATGTAACATGGTATAGCCACTGTGGAAAACAGTGTGACAATTCATAAAAAAACTAAACATAGAATTACCATATGATCCAGCAATTCTACTTGTAGGTGTATATCCAAAAGAACTGAAAGCAGAGACTCAGACAGATATTTGTACACTAATGTTCATAGCAGCATTATTTACAATAGCCAAAAGGTGAAAACCACCCAAATGTCCAGCAGCAGATGAATGGTTATTACACTTACAGTGGAATATCATTCAGTCTTAAAAAGGAATAAAATTCTAATATACGCCACAACATGGATGAACCTTGAAAACATGCTAAGTGAAGTAAGTCAGATGAAAATATTATATGAATCCACTTATATGAAGTACCTAGAATAGTGACATTCATAGAGACAGAAAGTAAAATAGTGTTTACCGGGGGCTGGGGGAAATGGGACGTTATGGTTTAATGGGCACGGAATTCAGTTTGGGATGAAAAAGTTCTGGAGGTGGACAGTGGTGATAATTGTACAGCAATGTGAACGTACTTGATGCCACTAAACGGCACACTTTAAAATGGGTAAAATGCTAAGTTTTATGTGATGTATATTTTACCACAATTGAAAACAAAAAACCTAGTTCCAAAAAAGCAAACGTGAACCACTGGAACCAGCTACCTGTAACATCTTAAGTGAGATAATTAAATGTCTTTTTTTGTATAAACTACTTTTGTTGGATATTTCATTACTTTGCAACAAAAAGCATCCAAAGTGCTACAGAGGTCTGGCAAAGGTGAGCAGAGGCCCTGAATGAGAGTCTCTACAATAAATAAATCCCTCCGCCGTTTATCGGGGACAGGGAGAGAAGGTCTAAATCAAGATGGAGGCTGGTATTTCTTTTTTTATTTATTTATTGGCTGTGGTGGGTCTTCACTGCTGCACGCCGGCTTTCTCTAGTTGTGGTGCACGGGGGCTACTCTTCGTTGCGGTGCACAGGCTTCTCATTGCAGTGGCTTCTCTTGTTCCAGAGCACAGGCTCTAGGTGCACGGGCTTCAGTAATAGCAGCATGTGGGCTCAATATTTGTGGCTCGCAGGCTCTGGAGCACAGGCTCAGTAGTTGTGGCGCACAGGCTTAGTTGCTCCACAGCATGTGGGATCTTTCCAGACCAGGGAACCCATGTACCCTGCATTGGCAGGCAGATTCTTAACCACTGTGCCACCAAGGAAGCCGGAAGCTGGTGTTTCTTCCTTCTTCTTCCCCAGCCCAAGCCGCCTGCTGCTGAACATGTATTACGGAAGGAAACCTGTCCTGGGATCATCTTGTGCTTCTCATATCCTTGAGTGAAACAGCAGTGAAGAGTATCAAGAATGGGACTTAGAACGGCCAAGAAAGTCTACCAAATCAGCCGGATTGGGTAGCCAAAAGTCAGAGAGCTCTCCTGAGCTCGACCAGCAACTCTCACATTGAGTCCTCTTTCACTCTCTCCCCTCTCTCACCCATAACACACACACACACACACACACACACACACACAAACACATACAAACACACACTCACGCACCCATCATTCAGGTTTGACAAAGGGACACTCATGCAGAATGGGAAAATGACTATGTCACCCAGACAAAACAAAGAATTGGACTCATTCCTTCAACCGTGTTAAGAGCCTACTGTTCTAGGGCTTTGGGTACAGCCACAATCAAAACAGACAGAGCCTCACCCTGGCACAGCCCTGTTCATGGGGCTTGTCTCTGAAGGGTCTTGGGCAGGAGGGGGCTCTGGCTCTGAACAGCCCGCTGAAAGAAGTAAAGAAGCAAGGGGAATTGAACTTCACCGTCACCGAACTTTTACCAAGTTCTAATCCCTTTCATGTTAATAATTCTCTGACCCTTAAATCGAGGAGATAGCAGCCGTGGCTATGACAAGAGGCCTCTCCAAGGAGGCAGAGCAAACCTCTGAGCTGAAGTGCTCAAGGGGCAGGTAACCACCATGCCTAACTCAGGAAAGTGCTTTTCCTTCTGCAGTCAGCAAGCAGGCTTAATTCAGCAA
The DNA here is from genome assembly GCF_030028045.1 of Hippopotamus amphibius kiboko. Taxonomy (NCBI): domain Eukaryota; kingdom Metazoa; phylum Chordata; class Mammalia; order Artiodactyla; family Hippopotamidae; genus Hippopotamus; species Hippopotamus amphibius. The sequence goes on along the minus strand of NC_080193.1, from coordinate 88,785,578 downwards.
CAATAATCCCTTGTTCCGAGCTCACTCTGCCAGGCACTGGGCTAAACTCAGGCTCAAGCATGACTTAGCTGCTCTGGCTGAGCCGTCAGAACAGCTTCTGATTCAGCAGGAGGGAAAGGAAGGGGAACGTGTATTTACCAAACACCTGAGTTGCCAGAGCGACCAATGGTGTCCTGACTGGACAAGGCAGACGGACCAGATGGCTCCCTGAGATGACTGTCGGTGGGAGGAGGCCACTCTGGTTTCAGGAACGCTGCGCTTTCCTCCTTGGAAACATGGTTCCATGGCTAGAGGAAACATGGCTCTCCAAGAAAAACAAGAGGATAAAATAAGCCCAGAAGCAATGAGGCGGAGGCTGAACTGTGCTTACGTGAACTATTAATATTTATCCCTGGCTCTTACTCACACTCTCTCTCACATATAAAGACAGTCTTGGCATAAATAATAGACCAGCCAAGCCATCACGAGGACAGGGCAAATCCAGGGCCTGCTTTTGAGTTGTTGATTTCTTTCTTCCCTCAGATGTTTCCAGGAGAACCACATCATCACACAGTAGCAAAGCCAAGGGAGACTTCAAGATACGCACCACCCCCCCCAGCCAAGGCCAACTTTTGTAATACATAAAGGAGGACACTGAGGCCCAAGCAAAGCAACTTGACCAAAATCTCATGGCTAAATAGTAATGGAACTGGAATAAAAATTCCTAATTCACTTCATTTTTTCAGATATTTTGCTTTTAAAATCGTAAATTTTTAAACATCTTACAAATGGATGGGAAATATATACACTGAACTCAGAGCATTACACTCACACGGCAGGGCCAGTCTACCTCTTCGGTGCCTAGACTCATCTGTGTTGGCACTGGGGTTTGGAGTCTCCATCATCTGATAGAGGTAAGGGCCAGTTGAGGCTTGGGGCACAGGTACGGGAGCAGGCTCAGGGGGGGTTACCCTATTCTGCACTGGCAGGCAGGACAGTTAAGAGGTAATTGAAGGGACTTCTCTGGTGGCGCAGTGGTTGAGAATCTGCCTGCCAACGCGGGGGCCATGGGTTTGATCCCTGGGCCGGGAAGATCCCACATGCTGCAGAGCAACTAAGTCCATGTGCCACAACTACTGAGGCCCACGTGCCTAGAGCCCATGCTCCACAGCAAAAGAAGACACCGCAAGGAGAAGCCCACGCACCGCAACAAAGAGTAGCCCCCACTCTCCACTAGAGAAAGCCCGTGCGCAGCAACGAAGACCCAACGCAGCCAAAAATAAATAAATAAATAATAAATCTTTTCAGAAAAACAAAAAAAGAGGGAATAGGAGCCCAACACAAAGTTCAAAGACAGGCCAAACTAAACCCTCTATTGAGACACATGCTCTATCACACAAGGTTCAGTTAGAAAAGCAAAACCACTAGGAGATTTGTTACAGGGCCCTGACTGTAGCAGTTGGGAGCTGGTTAAATAGTCTAGAGCAGGCTGTTGTCTTTGCTTCTGGTGCTGGGACCTGAAAGTGGCAAGACAGACAGCTGAGAAGGAAAGATGCACGTGAAGTGGAGAAGAGTAAGGACAGAATAAAAGCTGCGGGGGGCTCTCGCAGCCTTCAAGCTCAGGCTGCGGATGGCCTGCCTGCTGGAGCGGCTGGTGCCTGCATCACGAAGGTCAGCACACTCCCGGCTCAGGAGTGCTCAGGGCAGAGCAGCCAGCAGATAAGCGATAGCAATGTCACAACAGCACTGACCTTCCAGAGCATTAAAAATGCAGCTTCTGCCCCACCTCTCCCTCCAAATCCCCCACACTAAAGTCTCTTCTGGCCAACACTAACCTGGAAGTATGCAAGTAAGGGAATTAGGGGAAACATAGTTCCAGCTGAACTAAATGGACTCTGTACAAATCTTTCACACGAATAGAGGTTACCTACGAAAGGAAATCTACAGAAAAAGGAATGGTTACCACAAAAGTTTGCATTATGCTTTTTTTTAATTTTTTTAAATTAATTTATTTATTTTACTTATCGGCTGCGTGGAGTCTTCATTGCTACACGCAGGCTTTCTCTAGTTGTGGTGAGCAGAGGCTACTCTTCCTTTCAGTGCTCGGGCTTCTCGCTGCGGTGGCTTCTCTTGTTGCAGAGCAAGGGCTCTAAGCTCGCGGGCTTCAGTAGTTGTGGCTTGTGGGCCTTAGAGCGCAGGCTCAGTAGTTGTGGCGCCCGAGCTTAGTTGCTCTGCGGCATGTGCGATCTTCCCCGCCCAGGGCTCGAACCTGTGTCCCCTGCACTGGCAATTGGATTCTTAACCACTGCACCACCAGGGAAGTCCCAGGATCATGCTTTTTTAAGGTTTCAGTCCATCAGGGAGGAGCACACTGGGGCTTTTGAAGGTCCTGATAATATTCTCTTTCTTTACCTAGATCACGGATACCTGGGGTTCATTGTACTATCATTCTTCAAGCTATAAACATAAGTTTTCCACAAGCCATAGTATGTGGTCTATTCACAATAAATTGCTTTTACTCAATAAAAGAAAGCAAAAAAATATGAAGAAATTTATCAAAAGCAGAATGGGACAGCTCTGGCCATTTCAAGGGGCCATTACAGAGAGCTGGGCAGAGGCTTCTCATCCTATAGTTCTGGGGTCAGAATTCAACAGATTAGAGGACAATATCATCCACTACTTCTAGGAGAGTAAATACGTGCAAACTGTAGAGAAGGCAATTTGATCATAACTATTTTAGGGCACACACCCTCTGACTCAGGAACGACACCTCTAGAAATGTTCCCTGTAGAAATCCCCACATAAATGGACAAATGTATGTCGGCTATTTGTTGCAGCTTTATGTATAAAATGCAAAGCTTAGAAACAATCTAAATGCTCATCAGCAGGGAAATGGCTGGTTCAACTACGAAGGTGCATCCACACCATGGAATACGTGGAAGGCAGTGGTTTGAACATAAGGTTAAAAACACGATGCTAAGTGGAAGAAGCCAGAACAGAAGACCACATATTGTATGAGTCCATTGAAATAAAATGTCTGGAGAAAGCAAATCTATAGAGGTAGAAAGCAGATGAGTGATTGCCTGGGGCTGGCAATGGGAGCAGGGTGTGACTGCAGACAGGCACCAGGGTTCTCTTCGGGTGATGGCAATATTCTAAATCTGAATTGTGGTAAGAGTTGTACAACTCTGTAAATTTACTAAACATTGTTAGATCATGTACTTAAAGCAGGTGAATTTTATACTAAGTAAGTATAATATGGTATTTCATATAAGGGACTTGAGCATCCTGGATTTTGGCCCTAGAACCAATACCCTGTGATACTGAGGGGTTTTTTGTATATGAATGGACATGGGAAGATCTTGAAGAAATAAGGTTGAATGAAAAAGGAAAGTAGAACAGCATGTATAGTAAATGGCTTACCCATTTGTGTAAAAACATTATAATACACATGATTTTATGTGTTCAGAAAAATATCTGGGAGGATATACACCAAACTGTTAAAAGGAGTTATTGTTAAAGAGAACTGGAGGGTAGAGTAATAGTCATGATTAATTCACACAGTTTTGCATTGTTCCAATTTATTTGTTTGAGGCAGAGTTTTTACAAAAATGAGGGAACTGAGGCCTGGTGTCTGTGGATGGGACCTGTGGGCCAGCACAGATATAAGCCTCCTTACGGACGAGGAGGCCAAGATTTGTGGATATGCCCATTTCTATGCCTTTATATTTTCTCATTGAAGAGTATTAGTCCTTTTTCCTTCATTTCTTGGTAAAGTTGCTTTTTGAAAAACATCACCTTAGTCCCAAATAAGTTAAACACTAAGAGGCCAAAAAAGAACTAAGAAGACTTCAAGGCCGTTGGAGCATTATTTCTAATGTATTTCTATAATAATTTCTATATCTGTGTTTAAAATGGGCTCCTTGGGCTTCCCTGGTGGCACAGTGGTTGGGAATCTGCCTGCCAATGCAGGGGACATGAGTTCGATCCCATATGTGGGAAGATCCTACATGCCGCAGAGCAACAAAGCCCGTGCGCCACAACTACTGAGCCTGCGCTGTAGAGCCCATGAGCCACAACTACTGAGCCCACATGCTGCAACTACTGAAGCCTGAGCACCTAGATCCTGTGCTCTGAAACAAAAGAAGCCACTGCAATGAGAAACGCAGGTACCACAACAAGGAGTAGCCCCCGCTCACCACAACTAGAGAAAGCCCATGCGCAACAACGAAGACCCCATGCAGCCAAAAATAAAATAAATAAATAATAAAATAAGTCTTTAAAAATAAGTAAATAAAAATAAAATGGACTCCTTGCTTAAAATGCAATGCTATGGATTAGCCCTGAAAGGATCTGTGTCCTGGCAGGAGCCAGATGGAGTAGTGGAGCTGGGCAAGGAGAGAGAGTTTCGTCAAATTCATGAGAATGGAATAAAGGGAGCTTTAACAAAAGTGTGAAAAGGATTTGGGGAAAATAATGAGCAATGGTGCAGCACCCCAAGGCCAGTACCAACTGGGAGCTGTTACTAACCTTAGGCCTAAGTGGTAGGGGAGCCGTTGCAGGAGCCCAGAGGGAAAGCTGTATGATAAGGCCTGTCTGACAGGAGCCTTTCCCAGCATCCAGCAGGGACAAAGCTGGGAGAATAAATGCCCTGACTTAAAGCTTCTGCCCACAGATCTCCGACTAGGGTTCCTGTTGGCTGAGTGCAGAAACCAGAGGACGGAGAATGCACTAAAGCAATCCGTATTGGTCAGCATCCCAGGGCATAGATCATGATAGAGAAAGGCAGAGAGTGGATCTGGAAGAACAAACGGAAAGAATCCAACTCACCACCCCAGTTTAAGGTTAACTTATGGTGACAGTCCCAGGCCTAAGGAATCCGAATGGCTGAGGGTGGTTCCTTGGAAATTTGGAGCCCAAGATGAGTCTGATTAAGATTCAAGTTTATGCTAGTGGGAATGTAAGTTGGTGCAGCCACTATGGAAAACAGTATGGAGGTTCCTCAGAAAACTAAAAACAGAATTACCATATGATCCAGCAATCCCACTCCTAGGCATATACTCAGATGAAATTATAATTCAAATAGGTAGAGCTTCCTAGGTGGCACAGTGGTTAAGAATCTTCCTGCCAATGCAGAGGACACGGGTTCGATCCTTGCTGCAGGAAGATCCCACATGCCGCAGAGCAACTAAGCCCGTGAGCCACAACTATTGAGCCCATGTGCCACAAGTACTGAAGCCCACGTGCCTAGAGCCCATGCTCTGCAACAAGAGAAGCCATGGCAGTGAGGAACCTGTGCACCACTACGAAGAGTAGTCCCTGTTCGCTGCAACTACAGAAAGCCCGTGTGCAGTAATGAAAACCCAACACAGCCAACAAATAAATAAATAATAAATAAATTTAAACAACAACAACAACAAAAAAAGGTACATGCACCCTATGTTCATAGCAGCACTATTCACGATAGCCAAGACATCGAAACAACCTAAATGTCCATCAACAGATGAATGGATAAAGAAGATGTGGTACATATATACAGTGGAAAACTACTCAGACATTTATAAGAACAAAATAAAGCCATTTGCAGCAATAGAGATGCAACGAGAGATTATCATACTGAGTGAAGTAAGTCAGAAAGAGAAAGACAAATACCATGTGCTATTACTTACATGTGGAATCCAAAATGTGGCACAAGGGAACCTTCTACAAAACAGAAACCAGACTCACAGACTTAGAGAACAGACTTGTGGTTGTCAAGGTGGAGAAGGTGTGGGGGAGTGATGGACTGGGAGTTTGAGGTTAGAAGATGGAAACTATTACATATAGAATGGATAAACCACAAGGTCCTACTGTATAGCACAGGGAACTATATTCAATATTCTGGGATAAACCATAATGGAAAAGAATATTAAAAAGGATGTATACATGTGTATAACTGAGTCACTTTTCTGTACAGCAGAAATTAACACATTACAAATCAACTAAACTTCAATAAAAAATAAATTTTTAATAAGTCAATGTGTTATAAAAAGAAAAAAAAAAGACAGTTTAAAACCCATTAACCCAGAAGCAATGGTGGCAAAGCTTTTCAAACTGGAGATGAGAAATGTCCTGTTGGAATTAAAGTTGTCTGTGAGGGTGATTCTTTCCCTTACAGGTATGTATTCTACTTCCTCTCTCTCTCCACATACAATTCTGGTCTCTAAGACCCCCACAACTCCCCTTAGCTGACCTCTAGACAAAAGCAAAGTGATCTTGCACGGAGCCTCCTCCTGACCATTCCGTCTGTCCAGGTTGGGGCAGATGTGGGGGTGGGGAGGGAATGTGGGGAGGTGCAGACATCACTGCCCCAGCCTAAGTCCCCTCCCCCAGCAGCTTCAGAAACACAAGGCACCTTTCCGGAGAAAGACGCGTCACTGATTTCCCAACAGAGCCTTGCAAAGTCAGATGTCAGACACATTCTCCTGGCCATAAACAGTAGGGCCAGTTGCCTAGCAAAGCTGGCTCTGTGCCAAGCTGACCCAAAGGTTAGTCAAACTCTTGATTCCCACAAGGTTTCTGTCCCATGTTTGTTCTCTATTCCCACTATAGCAATTCTAGAGGACTTGCGTGGAGGTCCAGCATTATGCAAAGGGATTTACTTCACTAGACTACACAGTTGGCTATGGCACTTGGACACCTCTATTGCCCCCTGCCTAACTCCCTTGCCCAAGTGTCCAACTCCACTGCCAAACATGAATAAGCATGAAAGCTTCCGGAGTCTCAATGTCATAGTAGCTTCCAGGACCAGGGTCAAGGTTACACAAAATCCCTCTGTTTATGGGATGATTCTACTAATTCCTCTTAGGACGTATACATGTAATAAGTGTGTTAGTCACATTGTACTCTCTGCAAATGTCACCCCTCTAGGGTTGTACAGTGTCAAACCTGCCCATCTGTGAGTGGTGGCCTTGTACTGCTTTACCTAAATCTAGACTGTCAGGCTTCCCTGGTGGTGCTGTGGTTAAGAATCCGCCTGCCAATGCAGGGGACAGGGGTTCGATCCCTGGACCGGGAAGATCCCACATGCCACGGAGCAACTAAGCCCAGGCACCACAACTACTGAGACTGTGCTCTAGAACACTCAAGGCACAACTACTGAGTATGCATGCCTAGAGCCCGTGCTCCACAGCAAGAGAAGCCACCTCAATGAGAAGCCCACGCACCGCAACGAAGAGTAGCCCCCACTCACCACAACTAGAGACAGCGTGGGCACAGCAACAAAGACCCAATGCAGCCAGAAAAAAATTTTTTCAATAAATAAATAAATTTAGACTGTCTGGGTGGAAGGGAGCTTAAAAGATTCACTTCTAGACTGACCTCCCCTTTTGACAGGTGAGCTACCAGTTGCCCAGAGCAGGTGGACACTTGCCAGAGGTCTTGAACTATGAGTGACAGAAGCAGCGCTGAATCCTGATCTCCAGCTTCCCCACTCATTCCCCTCTTTGCTATAGTGGGAACCCTCCTCACAAGTCCCTAAGGAACCTAATTCCCACAGGACAAATGGCAGGACTCAAGATTGTGCCCCTGACCTTTTTTTTCCATACCTGTAGATAAAGATTCAGGGAGAAAGGAAACCCGTTTTTGAGAGAGACCCGGAGGGCAGTTCCAAAGTTGCTCTGTCACTTATTCATTTATTCCCAACCATTATATGAAGCGGGTAAGCATTTGGAGCTCATTTAGTGGTAAATATTAACATGATTAAAGCTTCCTGCAAGAACTTTTAATGCCAAGATGTCATACACCCACACACAGAGGGGATTTTTTACATTTTTTAACACCTTTTTGAGATGTAATTGACTTACCAAAAAACTGCAGATGTTTAATGTAAACAATCTGACGCATTTGGATGAATGAATATATGCATGACCATCACCATAATCAAGGCAATAAACATATACATCACCTCCAAAAATTTCCTTGCGTCCCTTTGTGCTTTTGCTTTTTTGTTGTTTTTGATTTTGTTTTTTGTTTGTTTGCTTGCTTGCTTTTTGTGATAAAAACACTTAACATTTGAGATCTACTCTCTTAACAAAATTGTAATTGCACAATACCATATGGCTAATTATAGGCTCTATATTGTACAGCAGGTCTCTGTAACTAATTTATCTTCATATACATTTTTTAATCCAGCACATTAGAAAAGGTTAAATTTTTTTATTATACCAATGTCAATAAGAAAAAGGGGAAATTGAAATTCCAAACATGGATTTTGTAAGGCATAGAGAGATTTTTTTTTTAACCTAAAAGCATAAACATAAAGGATATTTTAAAAGAAAAGCTCTACTAAAGCATGGTGAAACAAGGCATAATTAAGTGACCATTATTAACAGGTAAATATTGGAAGAAAGGTACCAAACTGTACCTTGAGTTGTTCAGCAGAGTGGTTGAGGGTGTAAGCCTCAGACCCCTGCATGCACATTCCAACTCTAGTTAAACTTTTGTGCTTCAGTTTCCTCCTCTGTAAAATTGGCTAAAAAAAGTAATTAACAAGAACCAGCCTCATAGGGTAGTCTAGTGATTAAGTTAGTTAATACATATAAAGCACTTAACCCAGTAATAGACCATGGTAAGCTGTCAAATGTTAGCCCTTAGGGAATTCCCTGGCAGTCCAGCGGTTAGGACTCAGTGCTTTCACTGCCAAGGACATGGGTTCAATTCCTGGTCCGGGAATTAGGATCCCACAAGCCACACAGAGCAGCCAAAAAAAAAAAAGTTAGCTATTAATATTTATTTCAGTCTTTAATTTTGTTGCAACTTATGGATGTGTTAATTTGGACTGAACTTCATGCATAGCAATTTTGATATAAAGTTCAAATGAGTTCCTAGCTAGTGTTAACACAAACTGTACACAGCCACCATCCACTTGCCTATCGTATAAAGGTGGTGATGTTTTTCAAATCTGTTCGAAAACCTGATGTGTTCCGCTTTTAGCCATCCATTTATTTACGTCAGCTACTAAGTGAAATTAGGCGGTTTTCATCTAGGAAGTCACAACCCTGTAAACTTGCAGAAAACTAACCCTAAATTACGCAGTTTCCTGAGGGCCGATACTCATGGGACTCTGATGAACGGTGAGGAACATGCTGCCGTTAGAATAAGCCAACTGTGGTATTTTCTTTTTTCCCATCTTATACCTGAATCCAGCCCCTCAAAATACCTGCATGCAGTGGATGGAGACTAATGGTCTGCTACATTCATTTAAATGTTGAATCTATCCCCGTTTGCTTTTTTTAATAAATTTATTTATTTATTTATTTATTTATTTATTTATTTATTTATTGGCTATGTTGGGTCTTCGTTGCTGCACACAGGCTTTCTCTAGTTGCGGTGAGCGGGGGCTACTCTTCATTGTGGTGTGCGGGCTCCTCATTGCAGTGGCTTCTCTTGTTGCAAAGCATGGGCTTTAGGCATGGGCTTCAGTAGCTGTGGCACATAGGCTCAATAATTGTGGCTTACGGGGCTCTAGAGCACAGGCTCAATAATTGTGGCACATGGCATGTGGTAACTTCCTGGGGCAAGGATCGAACCCGTGTCCCCTACATTGGCAGGTGGATTCTTAACCACTGTGCCACCTAGGAAGTCCTTTCCCTTCTTTAGACCTAGCTATTCCTCCAGATCTAGAGGGAAAGAGGTGAACAGGTTCAGTGACCTCATAGTGTAGTGGAGAGATAGACCAGAAATCAATTAATACAACCCAAATGTGATAAGTGTTAGAGACAAGGTATGCAATGGTCTTCTGGGAACAAATGGAGAGACTCGTAACTCAGCCTGGGGAGGCTTTCCGGAAGTTCTAAATCTTGACCTAGCTTTTGAGGGATGAATAGAAGTTAGCCAACTAGAGATTCAGGGAAGGACATGCAGGAAAGGGGAATAGTATGTGAAGACTCAGCAATGAGAGTTTAGAGACTTCTAGATAGGCATCATCCAAGCCTTCCTTCTCCAAGCTATGTGTGTTCTACCTCCCTGGCCAAAGCAGAGCTAACTAGAATTGCTTTCCTGGAAATGGGAGACTGGGATGTTACCTGAGCTTTTCAATTGGTTCAGGGTAATGCAAACTCATGGATAGCTATAGGCAGAAAGAAGCAAAGAAAGCTGGTGTACTTAGAAAGAGGAGTGAAATAGACCTGCTAAATGAAGTAGAGATGAAGAAGCGCGGCCCTCAAAAAGAGAGAGCCAAAGTAAGGAGCCACATTCCTGCTCCTAGTACCGGTCCCTCTTGGAATCTCATGACCCTTGGGTCCATCAGATAACCCTGGGAACCTTTCACTAAATTCCCTTTAGGTTTCTGCCTCTTTAAAGCAGATTTCTGTTACTTACAACCAAAGAAACCTAGACTAAGGCAGACCGTATGATGTATTCAGGGAAATTTAAGGAAGCCAGTGTGGCCAAAGCAAAGGCTATACCAGATGGGGGGATGCCACAGCTAGACCTGGACCAGCAGGCAAGGCCAAACTGCAGGGGGCCTTGAGTGCTGTGCTAAAGTGTTGCAACTTCATTCCAGAGGCAGTGGAGCTCTAAGCAGATGAACACTGCAATCAGATTGCTCCCTGAGTGGTATATAAACAGACCGAAAGGGACTGAGGATCAAGGCAAGAATCCAGTTAGGAGGTTATAGAAGAAATGGTGAGGGTCTGGGCAAAGTCATGACAGTAGGGGTGGAGATCAAGGCTTGAGTTTGAGATCTTAAAGAGCAAAACAACAGGACTTGCGGTGAGAAAGAGGGAGGGAGTCAAAAGGATTCTTCAACCTGTAACTTGGACCAATGGCTTGAAGGAAGCAGGTTTTGGAGGGAAGACGCTGGTTTTAACTTTGAATTTATGGTGAGGGTACAAGGAGGTGTGTCGATGTGCACTGGAATCCAGCTCTGGAAGTGGGCTAGAAACACATTTTTGGAGATTATTCTCACAGAGACAGCAGATCATTCAAGCCACAAGAGTAGATGACATCATTCAGAGAACGGGGACAGTAGGGAAAGTGTAGGAAAGCGGGGAGAAGAAGATCTGGAAGAATGTCAGCATTTAAAGGACTGAAAGAGGACTTCCCTGTTGGCGCAGTGGTTAAGAATCCACCTGCCAATGCAGGGGACAAGGGTTCGAGCCCCAGTCCAGGAAAATCCCACATGCCGCAAAGCAACTAAGCCAGTATGCCACAACTGCTGAGCCCACATGCCACAACTACTGAAGCCCGCATGCCTAGAGCCTGTGCTCCGCAACAAAGAGTCACCCCCACTCACCACAGCTAGAGAAAGCCCACTCACAGCAACAAAAACCCAACACAGCCAAAATTTAAATAAATAAATAAATTTATTTTTAAAAATAAAATAAAAAATAAAGGACTGAAAGCAGGATGGGGCCTTCCTAAGAGACTGAAAAGAAGGCAAAGATGCAGGAGGAAAGCAGGAGCCCAGGGAAAACAGAACTTAAAGAAGAAGGAAGTGTGGCGAGTGGGGAAATAACACTAACCTCTTCTGCCCTCCTGGAGGGACAGAAACCTGACTCCTTTTTTCTTTTTGAGCTCTTTCTCTGTTTACACCAGTCTGTGTACACCCAGTGAAAAAGCAGTGATTCAGCACCTCAGGGAAGCTCTCCAGGACCACTTCCCACCGGCTCCCTTGAGGCTCCCAGGCCTTGTTGCCAAGCTGACCTTCAACCCTCAGCCGACTCCAGCCCGGCCAACTGGAACGGAACAGGGCCGGGTTCCCCGTGTATGTTGCCTGCACTGCCAAAGTCTCCTGGCTTTCCTTATGGTCCTTCCCAGCCCCAGCTCCCTAAGGGTCAGGCGAAAGCCCACGGGCCAGGGATGGTCTTATGGTCTTAACTGCAGCACCACTCCTATCGCCCCCAGTTCTGTGTGATGGCCTTCTGCATGAGCGTGAGCTTTACCCTTGTCCCCTAGGGATGAGCTCATTCCCTAAAGGGCCCTTGACCTTTCATTCCTTTTGTTGTGCCAGACGTATGCCAGCCCCAGAGTGGGCCCAGGTCAGGATCCAACTGAGACGCGGCAAACTGTCCTTCAGCTCCCTTCACAGGCTTAAAGCACCCCTTGAGCAGTGAGACTCAGAGCTTAGCTGCAAAGTGGAGCAGAGAAATAGGACCATAACTGACAACGTTGTGGGGTCAAGGAGAGTTATTATAAGAAGAGAGTTTGTATGTTAGTGGCACTGTTCCGGGAGAAGAAGGAAAAATGGATGTTGCAGGAACACGAAGGAAGACCACTGGTCCCCTTTCCAAGCTGTCATTTCATCTCGGAGCAGCCGAATACCTTTGAAAGCAGTATATCCTAGCTCTCCTGTTAGCTCCCTGACCCTGTGATATCATGCAGACAGCACTGCCCTCAAAGTTAGATTTGGGATTACTTGCCTGTTCCTCAGCTGACACATGTCTCTAAGACTCTCTGCTATGATAATAATGTCTGCCATATTTCAAGGCCCTAGTCTATTCCAAGAACCAAGCATCCATTACCTTGAAACTTGACAAGCTTCTAATGCTACTGTGCCTTCAAGGAAAGAGGGGTCAGAGAAGTTAACTGACTTGCTCAAGATCATACAATTCAGGATAGACCAAGACCCAGCCTGACTCAGAGCCCCCTGCGGCTCTCACTTGACCCCAGAGCTTCTCCACATTTCATGAGCGGTGGAGGGCCCAGACTCTGAAAGCAGTTAATCCTTGATTTAAACCCCAATTGTATAACAAAGGAAGTTCAACTCGAGGATGGAAGATGCCTTAGAGGACTGGGGCAGGGAGGGTGGGGGGGACTCGAGGAGGGGCGTCAAGGAAGGGAGGGAATACGGGGATATGTGTATAAAAACAGTTGATTGAACCTGGTGTACCCCCAAAAAAATAAAAAAATTAAAAAATTAAAAAAAAAAAAAACCCCAATTGGCCACTTACCTGCTACTGTGTTACCTTGGACAAGGTACTTAATCTCCTTGGGCCTTATTTTCCTCATCTATAATATGAGATAATAATAATTCCTACCATAAGGTCTTGGTAAGCATTCAGTGATATAATTCATGTAAAAGGTGCTTTTCACCGAACCTGGTACATCTTAGGCCTGCAGTTACCAGCAGACATATCTGTAAGTAAGAGGCTAAGCTGACGTGTTGGATTGTAGCATACAAGTTTGCTCATGACCTTGGAGGCTCAGAAAGAGAGGCTCTTCTGTGCAAGAGAATGATTTCAAAAACCCATTATCTTTCTAGGCTTAATGACTAAAAGAATTGTATTCCCCCCTCACCAGGGATATTTGCTGTTTTTCCTAAGGGCCTGCCTACCCCAAAGGGATGAATTGCTGACAGTTGAGGGAGGAAGGTGTTGGAGGGGGAGTAGCAGGGGTGGGGAGGAAGAATGAGAAAAGAAAGGGGGAAAGAGGTAGGCTTCTCTAGAACTTTTCATGTCAACCGGGTCAGCAACTGCCCAGAAAGCACACACTAAGAAGTGGTCTTCTGTGAAGCACCTAATTAGTAAGATTCATGTCCTGAGCAAAGGTAGAAGTTTCATATCAAGTTCACATCTGTAGATGTATAGATTCTTCAAGTTAGAGCATCTCCTCTTAGAACTAGAAAGGAGCTTACCTAATTCAACCTCATTTCTTGGTAGAGGAAACTGAGACTCAGAGAGGTTTTTTGGTTTGTTTTTTGGTTTGTTTGCTTCTTTGTTTTTACTCCTGAAAGAACAAGCATTTATTGAGTTCCTGTGTGCCAGCAGAAAGTTTAAGTGGATATTCAAGGTCCCACGACTACTAAGTCTTTCTTTTCTTTTATCTAATTAGAAACATTTTTTCCCAAGTCTTCAGATTCAGCTTGTGGTTCACTAGGACCCCCAGGTAGGTCTCTTTGTCCGGATCACCTTGACACTACGGACAATTTCATGAACTCCTCACATATCCTCCATTCACAAGTTCCTTTGCCCTCTAAGTTTCATTTGTATAGTACCTGCCCTTATTTTAAGGGTGTAGCACAAATTTGGGTGCATAATAGGCATGTGATACATAATCAGCTACCTGGCCATGTGATTCTTATTTATGAACTTATGTTTTCTATAACATCTTAGTGAATGAGCACAAGGGACAGTGCCCGCAGAGTATCACCAAGATCCCCGCTAAGGGGAGTGTACAAGGACGCTGGCAAAGTGGGGAGCCCTGTGGCCCTCAGGCCTTACTTGCTTAGTCTCCCTCCACCTTCAACACTCTCAAAGTTGGAGCAAAGCCAGCTCTTTCAGGAAAACAGTCTCGTTTACAACATGGGAACCAAGAGAAGTACGGATGTGGCCTCATAGGTTTCTGTTGGGCAATCCGATTCCTTCCCATGTCGGAAGTGACTGGATTTCTTCAGAAGCACCTCCCCGCTTACCTTCTACATCTTACTTCTTTCACCCTGCTGATGTGAACCTGGCTAAAAGAAGGGGGTGATAATCCGGAGGTACTGCAGGGCCGTTCACCCCCAACACACACACACACATGCACTCGTGCCTATGCAACATGTGCTTACAGGCTGTGCGTTAACTAGACATTTGGTCAATGTGTCCTCCAGACTGACATTAAAATTCACTGGGAGAAAGTTTTAACCACACCTATCTTTAAGGAAAAGAGATAAAGAATGGGAAGAAGCTGATTGATTTTTTGTGCTATTTGAATTTTTACTGATATCCTATTATGATAGTGCTCTGAGGAGGCATGGGAAGCAACAACAACAACACACACACACAAGTTGAAATGTTAGATAACATATATTTTTAAATTTTTTAATCAATATCTGAGATCAAAAGCAAAGAGGGGGTGGGACTTCTGAGGCGGTCCAGTGGTTAGGACTTTGCCTTTCAATGCGGGGGTGTGGGTTCAGTCCCTGGTTGGGGAGCTAAGATCCCACATGCCTTGGGGCAAAAAAAAAAAAACATAAAACAGAAGCAATATTGTAACAAATTCAATAAAGGCTTTAAAAATGGTCCACATCAAAAAAATCTCAAAAAAAAAAAAAAAAAAAAAGGCAAAGGGTGTAGTGATGGTCTCTAAAGGCCAGACATGAAAAGGGAACTTAGAGATGTACAGATTTATCAAGAAGCAGGAGTTGAAGGCACAGAAACCCAGAAGGACACTAGAACTGGTTGTGCATCTTAAGGATGGAATGATACCACCAGTGAGTTTACAGACCCTGTGTACAGCAGGGAACCAGAACTGGATTCCCTACAAAAACCTGGGAACCAGGTAAGAGCTGGCCCACCCTTGCCTGGGGATAGAAAAACATTTGCCAGCTCTGAGACATGACCCCAAAGTGAGCAGCCTGCCCTAGCCGTAGGGGAAAGAGGGCCACCTGAGGCACAGTCCAGACTTACAAGTCCTGAGTAGAAAATGGTGAGGATCCAAGTATGCCCTTTGGAATGATGTGGAGACCTAGGATCAAGAAATAACAACAGGGGCTTCCTAGGTGGTGCAGTGGTTGAGAATCCGCCTGCCAATGCAGGGGACACGGGTTCCATCCCTGCTCCAGGAAGATCCCACATGCTGTGGAGCAACTAAGCCTGTGTGCCACAGCTATTGAGCCTGCGCTCTAGAGCCTGTGAGCCACAACTATTGAGCCCATATGCTGCAACTGCTGAAGCCCACGTGCCTAGATTCCGTGCTCCGGAACAAGAGAAGCCACAGCAATAAGGAGCCCGCGCACCACAAAGAGGAGTAGCCCCCGCTCACCACAACTAAAGAAAGAAAGCCCGTGCACAGCAAAAGAGACCCAATACAGCCAATATAATTAATTAATTAATTTTAAAAAAAGAAATAACAACAAAAATTACCAAAAATACTATGAACCATATGACCCAGTAGGGCTCCAGCAAGGACAGCCATGACACTGCCTCTGTGCAGGCTTCTTCATAATCCCAGACATATACAAGACTCCCATGGGAAAAAAAAATGCTCTTCAATACATCAGCTCACAATAGAATATTACAAAGAATTAATAACCACTACAATCAACAGTCAGCCAACATAACGAAAAGGAGAATTCACACCTGAGGAACTAAAGATAGTAAAACAATCTGGATGTGACTTTAAAATAAATATATTTTTTAAATCCAGGGGAATTTTATATCAAAAATAGAGGACTAGAGAAATGTTTTTATATCTGCTCCCTCTCAAAAATCCACTACAAATTACACTAAAGGGATTTTTTTAAGGCATACTCCCACACGGTATAAAAACAAAGAGAATGTGAAAGAAAACAAAAGACAGACTTTTTTCATGGAAGTCACACACTGTAAGTCAAGTTGTAACTGAGTTACCAGAACAAAAGAAAAGACACAGAGACAATAAAGGGAGCTAAAGAAATCTTCACAAAAACCATAATACCCTTAGGAAGGTGAGAGGAAATATTATATCCAGGAGGAAAGAAAGAAGTGCCATAAAAGGAAACATTAGAGAACAAAAAAAGCCTATTGGACATTTAAAATATGATAGCAGAAATTCTCAGTTCCAATTAAAAAGCTGAGGAATGAAGTTAAGGGTAATTTCATGGAAAGTGAAAAGATTAAGATATTAAAAAAACAGGAAATTTTGCAAAAATATTACAGAATCAAACTTGGGGGCTCAACAGTCAAATAAGAGGAATCCTGGAAAAAAAGAGAATGGGAAAAGGGGGGGGGGATATCAAAGAAGTAATACAAGAAAATTTCACAGAATCTGACTTTCCAGATTGAAAGGATTCACCAGGTGCCCAACAAAATGAATGAGAAAAGAACCCTCAGCAAGGTACATCATCATGCATCCTAAAACTGAAAAGATAAAGAGAATATCCTAAAAATTTCTAAGAAAAAATTCAGTCACATAAAATACATTAAGAATTGAGGTCCATTTTTCCATCTGTCTGAAAGGACGTCGTTGTTGAGCTGTCAAGGAGAAAAACTACCATGGCTTCCACTTCTTTGACAAAACCTCAGATGCCTGGCCTTCTTGCCAAGCGTCTGCGATTTCATATTGTTGGAGCATTCATTGTCTCCCTGGGAGTTGCAACTTTGTATAAGTTTGCTGTGGCTGAACCAAGAAAGAAGGCATATGCAGATTTCTACAGAAATTATGATTCCATGAAAGATTTTGAGGAGATGAGGAAGGCTGGTATCTTTCAGAGTGCAAAGTGATTTTGGAATATAAAGAACTCCTTTGGGTTGAGTTCCATGGAAGTTTGTCACTTACCTGTGTTCCTGAACTATGAAACTATGAACTATGAATATCTGGGCTAAGGAATAGTTTCTCTTGATAAATAAATGATTAAAAAAAAAGAATTGAATAACATCAGAAGTGTCAGCAACAACCCTACAAACTAGAAGAAATTAAGACAAGCCTGCAAAACTCTGAAGGAAAATAAATTCTAACTAGAATTCAATACTCAGCCAGATTACCAATCACATGTGAGAGTAGCATAAAGTCTTTTTTGAAAATTCAGAATCTCTAAAAAGTTATTCAGTATATATCTTTTCTCAGCAAAATCCAGTAGTACAACAAAATAAAGGAGAAAACCAAAATTATGATAGCTCACATTTATATAGCAGCTATGGTATGATAAGGCATTCTTCTAAATGGGGTGTGTGTGTGTGTGTGTGTGTGTGGTTTAACTTAAAGATCATAGGAATTAGCTGAACATCATATTATCCACATTTTGCAAAGTAGTGGAGTGAGGTTAAATGTTCTGCCCTTAGTCACGAAAACTGTAAGCAGCAGTATTCTGGCTCCAGAGGTCATGGCCTTAAAGAAACAGGAAGATTTAACAGCCATTCATGAAAGGAACCTCCTCAACCTGATAAAGGGTCTCCATGAAAAATCTTTAGCTAACATTGTATTTAATAGGGATAGACAGAATGCTTTACCCCTAAGACTAGGAACAGGGCAAACTCTTCCAACATCTATTCAGCACTGTACTGGAGGATCTAGCCAGTGAAATAAGGCAAGAAAAATAAATAAAAGGTATAAATAAAAGGAAGAGATGACTGTCTATTCTCAGGTGACATGGTTGTGTACACACAAAATCCAAAAGAGTCTTTAAAAATAAAATGGCTAGAACTAAAAAGTGAATTTACCAAGGTCCCAGAATACAAGGTCAATATACGTAACTCAATTATATTTCCCTATAGTAAGAAAAAAACTGGAATTTTTTAAAATTAAATATCATTTATAATAGCATTCAAATAATCATAAAATACTTAGAGATAAATCAAACAAAATATCTACAAGATCTATGTACTGAAAACTACAAAGCATTGCCAAGACAAATTAGAAAAGAACTAATAATCGGAGAAAGATGCCATTGCTCATGGTTTGGAAGACTCAACGTTATTAAGAAGTCAACTTTTTCCAAATTGATCTATACATTCAACATAATCCAGATCAAAATCCCAGCAGGACATTTTATAGAAATTAGCAATCAGATTCTAAAATTTTTGTAAAGCTTTTTAGAAAAAAAGTGCAGGCCTAGTAACCTGCGCAGATTGTAATAGGGTATAAAGCACTCTAGACAAGGAGTCTCCAAGAAAGGAAAAAAAGTTCTAGATCATTGACCTTGATTATCTGATGAGTGTGAATGTATTGAGGAAGACATTTGAGACTGATGTAATGAAAAGTACATGGAAAAATCCTATCATTAATTCTAAGGAAAACAAAACTTGTACCAAAAAAGGAAGTGTAAACATTGCACTTAACTGTGAATTATTTTTTATATAGTCATTTTAACTGAAACATTGAATGCTGATTTAACCAAAAAGTGTGGTATCCATGTCCTGGAAGAATGGAGGAGGGAGTATTTGTGTTTTCTTGGACGGGAGTAAAAGCAAGAGAGAGTGTGAGAGAGTGTTAAATCTTCAGAAGCGGAGATAGAAAGTCAATAGATGATGTCTAAAACTCAGAAAAAAATCTCAAGAGCTAGCAGAATAAGCATGATATTTAGAAATATGTAGACCACTATTGAATGAAACACCTATGCGAGTTGAAAGTTGTTGCCTTTGCCTGGGGGAAGTGGGGCAGGAGGGCTGCTGCTGGTTTTCATTATAAGGTTTATAAAGCTATTTCACTTTCTTAAACAATGTAAGGGAAATACTTTGAAGAAAAAGAAAAACTAATTTAGAAAGTTTGCATTAACGTATTCTTATTTTTATTTTTTTAAATCTTTAATTAATTTCTACCCTCAAGCTTCGAAGAAGGATCTTGAATTTAAAAACAGAATACCAGGCTGGATAAAAGCAGTCGTGGGGAGAGCTCAGCTGTTAGCCACTTGTGGCTTTATGGGTCAGACCCAGAGATCTTTGGCCCCTCCAACCTCTGCATAGAAGCAGCAAAATCTGGGCTTCCTAGGTGGTGCAGTGGTTAAGAATCCGCCTGCCAATGCAGGAGACATGGGTTCAAGCCCTGCTCCAGGAAGATCCCATTAAAAAAAAAAAAAAATAGCAAAGGCTGTACAAGCATACCTCCTCATTTCATTGTGCTTCACTTTGTTGTGCTTCACAGGTATTGCATTTTTTACAAACTGAAGGTTGGTGGCAACCCTTGCTTGGAGCAAGTCTATTGGTACCATTTTTCCGACAGCATTTGCTCACTAGTCATCTTTGATGTTACTGTTACAAAAAAATTACGACTCACTGAAGGCTCCGATAACAGTTAGCATTTTTTAGCAATAAAGCATTTTTAATTAAGGTATGTAATTTTTTAGACAATGCTATTGCACACTGGCTAGACTACAGCATAAACATGAATTTTATATGCACTTGGAAACCAAAAAAAAATTCAGGTGAAACACTATATTTCCATATTCACTTTATTGTGATGATCTGAAACGAAACTTGCAAAATCTCCAAGTTATGCCTAAACTCTTCGTGATTTCTTGGTTAGTGGTTATCTCTGGGAAGATATCTCTGGGAAGAGCTTTAAACCAAAGAGGAGATGGTCAATTTATTTTTTTAAATTTATTTTATTGAAGTATAGTTAATTTACAATGTGGTGTTAATTTCTGCTGTTACAGCAAAGTGATTCAGTCATACATATACATACATTCTTTTTCATATTCTTTTCCCTTATGGTTTATCACAGGATATTGAATAGAGTTCCCTGTGCTATAGAGTAGGACCTTGTTGTTTATCCATGCTGCATATAATTGTTTACATCTGCTAATCCCAAACTCTCAATCCATTCCTCCCCCATCCCTCCTCCCCCCTTGGCAACCACAAGTCTTGAACAGAATATTCTGAGTCTCATTTGCATCTATGAGACTTTTCAGCCTCTGAAAAAACCTAATTAAAATGCAGGTTGCTGGGAGAGGAGCAACCTTAAACCCCTATGGAATAAAATAGAGATTATCCATTAATCTTTTTGCTGGAACCACTAAGAATAGGCCACTGGATAGGAAGGCAAGGGGTGGTGAGGAGGCTGTAGTTGATCAGAAGGGGAACAGTGTAGGGGGAAATAGTATAATTCAACATTGTAACTTGGAGGCTGGAAAATTTTAACCAAGCCCACAAAACAAATTATCAAAATTTAAAATCAGCAAGCATTGGGACTTCCACTGCAGGGGCTGCGGGTTTGATACCTGGTCGGGGAACTAAGATCTTGCATGCCACATAGTGCAGCCAAAAAATAAAAAATTAATTAAAAACTAATCTAAAAAACTGGCCTAAGTGTGTTGGCACACTTTTTGGCTCATTGTCACAACATGGCTGCCTCAGCTCCATACATCATATCCTATAACCATATTCAAAAGCAAGAACCAAGGATATATATGTATGTGTGTGTGTGTGTGTGTCTCTCTCTCTCTCTTTTAAATCAAGAATATTTCCCAGGAGTCCTCTGGCCCCAGTAGACTTCTCTTAAGCAATAGTACACTGAAGCCAGTTTGTGAAAGCAGATTATTATATTTTCTAGATTTTGTGAACTCGTTGCTAAACATCACCACCCTTGAAATTGGCCATGGTAGGAGCATTTATTTACACCACAGAATATTAAGACTTTCTCCCAGGAAAGTGATTTACCAGCACACTATTGCCTTTAAGTCTTATTAATCAGAGCCAAATGATATGGCTACTGCTGGCTTAAGGGAATCTTAGAAAGGGAGTATCTGTCATTTTCAGCCTCTCTCTAGGGAGGTGGACTTCGTTAGCAGACAAGGAAAGGGAGAGCTGAGGAAGCACCAATGGTGTTTGACACTAATGGCTTCCAATGGTGGGAACTTCTTGTAATCTCTTAAAAGAATATCTTCAGAAGACAGAGTGCTGTGGGCTCAGTGGTAGGATAGACCAAGCTCTAGCAGTTGACACAGTAATTGCGGTAGGAGGTGGGGGCCGGGGCAGGCTTTCTAATCCACACGACGGGAGCCTAGTAAGGACGTGGCCTCTGCAGCTTTCTGTTACCACAGTGGGGGGCTGCCTTGACATGGGGTGTGAGCAGCCAGAGGACATGAGGCTTGGGGCAGATGCTGTAGGGAAGGGAGGAGCCCTGCGTGGGGTCTCAGAGGGTAGTAGAAGTGTTCCCTGAAGAGGAGCCAACAAAGGACGGCCTGCCGTCCTTGACCAAGAACTCCTTGCTGACCAGGCCATGGATGGCCATGATCCTGAGGAGGCCGTGGCGAAACTTCTGGCCAATGAAGACGTAGATGAGAGGGTTGAGGCAGCTGTGGAGGAAGCCCAGGATCTCGGTGGCATCCAGGGCCCGGCCAATGTCATTGCGGCGCTCACAGGTCTCCGCGATCACCCGGAGCCTCATGAGGGTGTCTGTGACCAGGACCAGGTTGTAGGGCAGCCAGCAGAGCAGGAAGACGAGCACGACAGCGAAGATGACCCGCATGGCCCTGTGCTTCTGCCCCATGTGGGCCGCAAACAGCGTGCGCAGGGTGAGTCCGTAGCAGAACAGCATGACCAGCAGGGGCACTAGGAAGCCAAAGGTCTGGGGCAGGATCCGCATTACCATCCGCCATTTCGTTGTATTGGCACCCACGTCCTCATAGCAGACTGGGCTGGAATAGGGTGGTTGATAAGCCTCACGTAAAAGGAAGATGGGCAGGGCCAGGATCAAGGACAGGACCCAGATGCCTAAACATATGAACTTGACCCAGTGCCGCTTCTGGGTCAGCGTGCGTGTGGCATGGACAATGGCCAGGTAACGGTCCATGCTGATGCAGGCCAGCAGTAGAATACCACTGTAGAAGTTGACTTCCTTCAGGAGTGAGGCCATCTTGCACAGGGGTGTGCCAAAGATCCAGCCCTTTGCCTTGGAGGCGGCCCAGATAGGCAAGGTCAGGGCAAAGAGCAGGTCAGCCATGGCCAGGTTCAGCAGGTAGACATCGGTGACAGAGCGGCCAACCCGGCTGTATAAGATGACCAGCATCACCAGGGAGTTTCCCAGGATGCTTAGCAGGAAGACCAGGGCATAGATAACAACCACGGCATGCTTGTTGAGTGTCTCAGTGTCTATCTTACAGGGACTATAATCATCTTCTGTGGGTGGCAATCCAGTGAAATTTGCAAACTCATCGAAGTAGGTCAGCCAAAAATCAGTGTTATTAGCTAAATCATCCATGGTGATAGTCATGGTTTGATCTGGTTGAAAGATTAGAAGAAAAGAAAGGTTATTTAGTAACTCAGATTCAAGTCACTCTCATCAAGGATGTGATAATGGTTACTGAGCTATCTTCTACTTCGCTGCTAGTTTGGTAACCAGAGATCCCTTCCTTCACCTCTATCTCTGGCTGCTTAGAGATCAGCTTCACCGTGTTATCAACTTTCCATAATTCCGAGGCTTGAACTGGGATAAGACGGACTACAGGAAAAAACCTCTGCTGTTGGTCAGCCCTACAACGGCATCAGCTCTACCTATAATACTGCCTCTGTGCTGTCTTTGGCTTTCTCCATCCTCAGCCATGCCTGTACATTCAGATGGGAGGACCAGGTTGGTCCTATACATTCAGGGGAGGGCCAGAATCAGCCAAAATGCAAGGAGGCAAACCTGCTCTCAGATGTCCCTTTCTATGTTATTTCTCCTCCATGATTGATTTTTCTGGGGTTTTTTGTTTTGGTTGTTTTGTTTTGTTTTGTTTTGTTTGTTTGTTTGTTTGCTGTACAGTGTGGCCTGTGAGATTCCAGTTCCCTGACCAGGGATCGAATCCAGGCCCCGCCAATAAAAGCGCTAAGTCCTAACTACTGGACCGCCAGGAAATTCCCTTCCTGATTCTTGTTTAACCGTCTTAAAATCTACTGAGGGAAGAAAATGATAGCAATGGATTGCATTAAAGTGTATTTTGAGGGACTTCCCTGGCAGTCCAGTGGTTAAGACTCTGTGTTTTGATCCCTGGTTGGGGAACTAAGATTCCCACATGCCATGTGGCACAGCCACAAAAAAAAAAAAAAAGAAAGAAAAAGTGAATTTTAAGCCTT
This sequence comes from Hippopotamus amphibius kiboko, assembly GCF_030028045.1. Classification (NCBI taxonomy): domain Eukaryota; kingdom Metazoa; phylum Chordata; class Mammalia; order Artiodactyla; family Hippopotamidae; genus Hippopotamus; species Hippopotamus amphibius. The sequence goes on along the minus strand of NC_080193.1, from coordinate 88,762,167 downwards.
CTCTCTAAAGGAGCAATAAATGTTTGGGTCCTCTGTCTAAAAAAAGTATAAGCATTTAAGAAAAGCTCCCAGCTTGGCCCGTGAAATCACCCCCTAAACATCCACAGAATTGTTCAGCAGTTTTCAAACATCTTTTAAAATTGTGAAACATTTGTTGAAGCAAAATCTTACCAGAGGCCTAATATGTAAAACAGATAAAAGCTCATCTGCTAGGGAGGGAGGGTGTGCTACTCTCCCCATCCAGATAGCCTCTACGGAGATTCCCACAAAACCCCCAGGGCTCTTCAGAGAACAATCTGAAAACCTATGAAAAGTTACCAAGCCTGGAAATACGGATATCTGGATCCAGTCCTCATTCTCTCCTGATTCTATCATTAATAAGCTGCGTGACTTTTAGTGGGTCCTTTTACCTCTACAGATTTCCATTTTCTCATCCAAATTGAGGGAGGCAGAGTAAATAACCCCTGAGTTGCTTCCAAGCCTGAGTTCATTCAGATCCCACATTTTAATATCCCTGCCAGGACTGCATTTTCACAGAAGACACAGTCTTAGGCCAAAGCAATAAACATCACACTGGGGAAAGTCATCCTCTTCCCTATAAAAGGGAGAGTTATGAAAGGAGGAGAAGAGAAGGCTGTGGCCTCCTTGTCACCATCTACACCCACGTATAAGGACAGGGTTGAATACTTGGTCACGAGGGAATCAGAAACCACCAGAAATCACAGGTCTAAGACAAATGGATGCATTTTCTAAAACATAGTCAAACCAAGTCACCCTGCCCCAAAGAAAGTTCTGGCAAACGGAGGTGGCATCCTACCTGAGTCACCCGCCATGTGTGTCCAACTGTAAGAGCCTGGAACTCAGAGACAAGAGTGACTTGACGCTGAAAGGGAACTTGATGAATAAAGTGAAATACAGAAGCCACGTCACAGCACAGCCCCTCCCTGAGCCCTACCCATGTCTACATTTGGAGAACAGGTTAAAGGATCACAGGGCATCAGAGACTCCCAGGGTCCATATATCCAAGCAGGGGAACCAGGCATGAAGATAGAGTTAACAGTCCATTATCTGAATTCTCCACTGTGTGGATGACTATTTTTATTCTCTTCCTTTTCTTGCATTTATTTCCATTTGAAAGCTTCCAACTTGCCTGACATGAATAAAGGAGAAAGGACTTGACTTTGTATAGGAGAGATTTCAGAGGAGTTTTCTGTAGGAGGGCCTTGTAGGAGTCCTCCACTGGGGGGACCAGGGGACAACCCAGTGGAAAGGAGATGGAATATTGCACTTGAGCTGTGTTTGGACAGCAAGCACACAATTTTTACTTAAACTCTAGATTTATTTGGGATGGAGATGTTGGTGGAGCTGTGGAGGGAGAAGTAAACCCACTCTACTGCCAGTCGCTCCTTTGCACAACAACTTCCAACAAACAATTGCCAATTAGAATGGCCCTGAGGCTCGGGACCACTCCTGGAGTCTGGCTGGACCACAGGGAGACCATGGGAGCTGGGGCAGTCAGTGAATGGAGGAGTAGGGGTAATGTCATTTTCCCTGCTCTCAGTAACGATGGATGGCATCTCTGGGAACCTGCCTCAGCTGCTCCCAGCAGCTCATGTCTGTCCCTTAGTTTTACCTCTGGTACTTTAGTCACTTCTGCATTATAACATGAACCCTATCATTCTGTAATGATGTGTTTACAAGTCAGCTTGCCCCACTAGACCATGGGCTGCCAAAGACCCTTTCTGATTCATCTTCAGAGCCTCTGCCAGGAAACAGAGTAAGTGCTCACTCAATGGTTGCAGAATAAACATTAGTCACATCTCCTTTGATTCATGCATTGTGGGGCCCCACCATGATTCAGGGTGTCTATCACTTTGACACACAGTCTATATAAGGTGTGCCTGAAAGATGCACTTCCATATAGCCAAGCTGGTCTGTCTGTCCTTTCCAAACCATCCTCTACTGTTTAGAGTTGGTGCTAATCTGTGCAAGGGTAAATTCTGCCCCTACCATAAATGCTGAATTTATCATGGCACTGGTACCTACAATTCTGCCACTGGCAAGCATATTTCTTAAACTAAGTCATGCTCTCCTCCTGGGTTCTCTTATCCTTCATAAGTAATAGAAGGAAGTGTAGAGACAACTGCCCTGGGGCTACCCACACTTTGCTTTTACAGGTGTTGACCAATTGTGATCTGATGCCTAGACTAGAAAAGACTTGAAGGTGGGGTAGTCCCTGGAGGGAGCAGACATTCCTCCTATTAATCATCTAGGGAAAACGTAGCTCTTGGGGCAGAAAATAGAGAACACAGGAGAAAACAGACCGTCTGAGGTCAGGACTGCAACGGCCTACGTGTACTCAAGTGCCAGCTAAGAGAGTATTTGCCACAAGGGGGCAGCAGTCACTGGACAAGGAAGTCGTTGCAAGGAAGAGGCCCACGGAGAAAGACCAAGGAGAGAAGAGCCTGATCTAACACCTAGTTTTAAGCTCCTCTTTGTGTATAATTTCCTTCTGCTTTCCCAGGCCCTCAGTCAAGTTGGTTCAGCCTTCCAGTCTATTTCAAGTAATCACTGGGGTCCTAAGGAAGGGTCTGGCCCTCCCTCAAATCCAAGGAGTAAAAGGGAAGCAGCCCCTCTGGATGAGCACGGGGTGGCAGTGATGGTAGCTTAGGTCTCCAACGGGAAGACGATCTGGAGGACAAGAGTTGAAAAGAATCTTTCCCTTTGTGGCAGGAAAGAGCATCTCACTGAAGGGTGGGGAAAGACATACAGATGAGCTTGGAATACAATTTTACCCACTTTAAAACGTTCCAGCAAGTTCACCCACCCAATGTATCTTCCGGACGTCACTTTCTGCTTATAAAGGCTCCCTCGTAAATGGATCTATAATGTTCCTAATGGGAGAGTATATTTCCATTCTGTGCAGAACATCCAGTGCCACAAAGATTGTTGTGACATGTGCAGCCCAAATGCCAGTCCTTTGGCAAAATGCAGAGCCCTGTTCTTGTCATTCTGTTTTAGAAACGGCAGCTTCTGTGCAAGACTACATGAACAGCACAATATGGTTGTAAGGATATCCGTTCTGTCCCTCTGTCAGTTTTGATGCCACCATCAGTATCTCTTCACATCCCTACAGAAGAATCCACTCGGACCTGGGGACCAACGTAGAAGTGAGGGATGTGGAGAGGAGGGTTCACCCTCTCCCCAGTAATGGTCCCTGTTGCCATAGTGACAGGTTCAAGGGCAAGTACGTGACCTAAGATAATTCCACTCAGAGACAAGTTCAGGATGGTTGTTTAATGACTGTGGAAAAACAAGTATGTAGTCCTGTTGCTGCTGAAAGCCATTTTGCAACATAAATGTTCAAAGACAAACACTAACACTTGCAGGAAGGAGAGAACCAAGAGAATCACAGAGAAACAGAGCCAGCATCCTGAACATACCATGCCCAGAGGTCAGCTCCTCTATGTACTTTTCAGTTACATGAGCCAGTAAATCGTCTTTATTGTTAAGACCAGTTCAAGTGGAGTTGTCTGGTACATGCAACCAAACCTGTGCCCAACTGAGAGAGTTCTGGAACCCAACAGTGATCTAGGATAAGCAGAGAGGGGAGGCAATGTCGGTGTGTCACTGGGTCCAGGCAGACAGTCAGGTAACGGCAGGACTTGACAGGTGTGTGACCTGGGGGTGAAGACCTCCCAGCCCTGGTTGCCAGCCTCTGCTGGAAACCAGAGAGGAACCTTGGAGAGTGAGCAGATGAGACTCCAGCTGAGGACACTCTCCTGAATGAACTCAGAAATCCTCGTGAGGGACCCAGAAACCCCTGCTTGAGAGACAGACCATGATTCAAACATTGGCTTTCTTTTAATAGTTATGACCTTGGACAGTTTCTTAACATGTATTAAAATATCCTTATTCATAAAAATGGGGATACTTGCCTCATGGAGCTATGTGATGACAAAATGGGGTAAGATCACAGGCTCTAGAACCAAAACACCTCAGTGCAAATCCCAGCTCTGTCTCTGGCCTGCTGTGTGCCTTGGGAAGCTTGATACCCACTCTGTGTCTCAGTTTTCTCCTCTGTAAAATGAGACTAAAAGTAGGAGCTAGCTCATAGGGTTGGTATAAGGATCGTTAACACATGTAAAGTGCTTAGTATAGCATTTGGCAGATAATAAACGTTCCATGACTTTTAACTGTCTATATGCAGTCCTGTTGGGTGATTATGTAACAGACTCACTAAACAATGTAAACCCTCTGACCCTGCAATCCCACTTACATGAGGGGAGGAAGGAAGGAGAGAAGCAGGAACAGGGAGGAAGAGGGGGAATAAAGTTCATCTCAGAGTCGTTTATAATAATAAAATTTGGTAATATTTCAATCCCCTTCAAAAAACTGCTTTGACAAATTATAGTAGATCTGTAAAATGGAGCAGTATGTTTCTATTAAACACAATAATGTATAGCTACAATTAATGTCATTTAAAGGTATCTGTAATAGAAGCAGAGTGTACAGAATGATAACATTTTGTAATAAATGTATGGATGTATATGCTCAGGGAGAAAATAGGAGAGAGTCGACATGTCAACAGTGGTTATCTTTGGGTGGTGGGATTATGGATATTTTCTTTCCTGCTTATACCCTTCGATGTGGCCCAGTTTCTAAAATGAGCATTATTTTTGCAGTCAGGAAAAAAAAAACAAGTATTTAGCCATTTTCACTAAATAACACCCTTATGGTCATCTCCCTCTCCTCTCTCAGATTTGCCTGTCCAGCTAGATTGGTGGTCAGATGTCCAAGACTCTGAGCCTCCTCCTAACTCCTCAACCCTTCAATCCACTACAGGTTCCTTCCCCCCAGGGCCTGGTGCCACCCACCCGTTCCCTACTGTTGTACTTTTCAGACCGAATTACACTCATTATTAAGGCTGTCTCTCCCACTGAACTGCAAATAGGCAGGACTCTGACACAGAGAAGTGATTAATAAAGCATCTCTTCCTTTCCTCCTTGCCCCTCTGTAAAGGATTCTATTCTGCACCCTCAGTACCCAGCAAAGCGTCTGACACATACTAGTAGATGCCAAACAGGGAGTGGGCATGTGATTGTGCAGTCATACAGGGCCCTGTGCTCGGAAGAGCCCTGCGTTTCGGTCTCTGTGGTCACCACCTTGAGACTCTTAATAACTTTATCCTAGAATTTGTGTTTTGTAAGTGAGGACTGATGGGGCAATGGAACACTCACAGGGGCTTGGAGATCAGCTCAAGTGCAGTCCTACCTCTTGTTGCTTCTCTGAAATGGGGGCTCAATCTCCCACTCCCCTACCCCCCAAATATCAAGCCTCAGGGAGTGCAACATTAGATAGCAAATAAAAAAATAAATAAAAAAAAACTCTGTCCCCTTAAGAGAAAGACCATGGAAGAAAGAAACAAGCTCTTTCTTGCTTTTTGAACAAGGGACTCTGCATTTTCATTTTGCACTGGGTCCTATAAATTATGCAAGCAGCCCAGACACCAAATAAGTATTTCTTAGGTGGGTAAAATATTGAAGAGGTGGAGAGGAGATAAATGGCAGATTGGACTTTTCACCTGAGCGCAGGTAATGGCAACTCCATCCTTCCAACAGCTCAGGCCAGAATTCGTGGACTCATCGTTGACACATCTTTATCTCTTACACCCAACATTCAATCTACCAGAAAATTCTGCTGATTCTACCAAAACAAATTCCAACTCCTACTTTCTCATCTCCTCTGCTGCCATTGCCCTGGTCCCCGCCACCATCCCTTCTCACCTAAATTACTAAGGCAACCTCCCAGTCTCCCCTGCTCTGCCCCTTCTAGCCTACTGTCCGTTCTCATCACCCAAGCCAGAGTGATTCGTTTATGTTTTAAGTCATATCATGTCATGCCTTCTTACTATCCTCCAATGTCTCCAAAGGATGAATGTTACAGCTTTCATTTTTTTAAGTGCATTTTAAGTAACTACACAGTGGAGAAACCAGACAAACACTACCTTCACCAAATAAGGAAGGCTGATGACACTAGGGATGCTGTGTGGGTCTCACATACCCCTGAGGTGCTGTGAAGAGAAGGGTACCTCACCTCTGTGGTAATCTCTCCAAAACCCATCACCCCATCTAATCATGAGGAAAACATCAGACAAGCCCAGACTGGGGCATATTCTACACAATACCTGGCCAGCATTCCTCAACACTGTGAAGGTCATGAAAAGCAAGGAAAGACTAAGCAAAACTGGCACAGAACAAGAAGATTGGGGAGCCATGCCAAATGAATGCCATGGGGAACCCTGGATTGGATCCTGGCACAGAAAGAGGAGATAATGGGAAAACAGGAAAAATCCTGATAAAATCTGGAGTTTAGTTAAGACTTGCTTTTAAAGTTGTTATCTATTTTAGTTTATTGAGTTTTATTTTTTTTAATCAGGAATAGGTAATGGATTTTGTCAAAGGCCTATGAAAAGTCATACTTTTTTTTTCTTCTTAGATATATTAGCATGTGAATTATACTCATGGTTTCCTAACATTGAGTAATGTTTGCGTGGAGGGGGATATAGCCCACTTAATTATGAAAAACGTGAACTTAATAAAAATGAAAATTCTTAAATAGCCTTTAAGGCCTTCTCCATCACTCCTCTACCCCCGACCTTCTGGGCCACAAACCACGTGGCTTAAACAACAGAAAAGTATTTTCTCACAGTTCTGGAGGCTGGCAACCCAAGATCAGGGTGTCAGTAGGGTTGATTCCTTCCAAGGGCTGTGAGGGAGAATCTGTTGCAGGCCTCTCCCCTAGCTTCTGGTGGTTTGCTGACAATCTTTGGCATTCCTCGGTTGTGGAAACTGACTACAGTCTCTGCCTTCATCTTCACATGGTGTTCTCCTTGTGTGAAGTGGTGCATGTGTTTGTGTCCAGATTTCCCCTTTTTATAAGGACACCAATTATGATGGATTAGGACTCCCTCTGATGACCTCATCTTAATTAATTACATCTGCAAGGACCCTATTCCCAAATAAGGTCCCATTTCAATGTAGTGGAGGTCAGGACTCCAACACATGAATTTGGGGGGAAGGGACACAATTCAGCCCATAACATCCTCTAATCGTAACCTCTTTTGTCTCTTAGAACTCTGCTCCCGCCACACTGGCATGCTGGCTCTGCCTTTGGACATTTGCCTCCACTGGTCACGCTTCTGGGGATGCTCTTCTGTAGATGTTCCTGCAGGTAACTCCCTCACCTCCTCCAAGTGTTTGCTCAGATGCTACCTTCTCACCGGGGCCCACCCTGTCCACCCATTTACAGTTCATCTCCCCTAGCATTGCTGGGTGTCCCCTATCCTGCTTTATTTTACACATTTCTCTCTCCCCGCAGCACTTATCACTTCCTCACATACTATATAATCTACTTGTTTATTATAGATACTATTGTTTATTGTTGCTCTCCTCTCTAGAACATAAGCTTTATGGAGGCAGTGATCCTTATCTATTTTGATCACTGTATCCCAAGTGCCTAGGAGACAGCTTGGCAATTAGGGTGTCATAAAAAGTTGTTGACGAAAGAAAAGGAAAGAAAGATGGATTATATTTCTAGAGACTGGGAGACCCACAAGTGGCTGGTCTTCTGTTTTTCTCGCCTCTGGACTCTGGGAAATTACACTGGAGGCACAGTTGACCCCACCATGGCTTCGGAAAGCATGAGACCCCCAGCGATACTGACATGCACCTGAGATCCAGCGGGGGCGGGGGGGCGGGGCGGGAATAATAATAATCTACTCCTGGTGGCCAGGGGCTGTAGTTGCGAAATCAATCCAGGAGAGGGCAGCATTACCTTCGAATCAAACCAAACCCGGGGAGGGGGCCAGTAGGAGGGGGTGGGGCGAGGCGGGGCTAGGCAGACGGGCCCGCAGTGAAATAATCCCCGTGAAAATACCCTCTACCCCACTGGAAATTGGATTAGGCGGCCAACGTCACCCTTTAAGGTATGCAAACACTCATTCTCCCCTTAACGTCCTCCCAGATGAGAGTTCGGCAATTGCCAGAGCGTGATCGCGGCTTGAGATGAGCAGTTGGTTTATCACCCGTTTGGTCGTATCTCACTCAAACTTGTCACAGGCTTCATGAATAGTCCTGTCCCTGTGGCCATCCCACTTCTTCCGCAGACCCTTCCTCCAGACCAGCGGTTCTCAATCTCTTTGTGTGAATCCACGCCTTTAAACACAGCACGTTTGGACACACTTGGCAAAGCAATTAAAAGGTGTATTTCAGAACTGAAGAGCTTTTCATAGCTTTCTGATAGCTCACTTTTAGGTCCTTCAAAATTGTCTTAGCTCAGGCTGCCATCACAAAATACTGTGAACTCAGTGGCTTAAACAACAGTTATTTATTTCTCGCAGTTTTGGAGACTGAAAGTCTGAGATCAGGCCTCGTGGGATTCTTGGTGAGAGCTCTCTTCCTAGCTTTCAGACCACTGCCTTCTGTGCAGAGAGAGCAAGAGCTCTGGCCTCTTCCTCCCCTTATAAGGAGACCAATCCCATCATGCGAGGGTCCTCACCTTCATGATTTCATCTAAACTTAATTGCCTCCCAAAGACACCACCACCACCCCCACCACCCCCAAATAGCATCACTTTGGAGGTTAGGGCTTCAGCACATGAATTTTGATGGTCCTGGCAGATTCAGTAACTCAGGAGGACCTCCTGGTTTATACTTCAACTTTTGTTACTTTTTTCTAATTCTACTAAAATGTAATCCCAGGAAGTCATCTCCATTACAGTGATTTTGTATTTTCTTCCAAAAAAAGAAAGAAATTTGAGGGAACACAAATATCCAGTCCACAACAAGCACCATGTCCCAGTTTGAGGAGAAGGAGCTCCTTCCCTGATAACACTCTCTTACATGTGCATGAGACAAGCTTCTAGCAAGTTCTAACAAACCTGTCTTTAATGCAGCCTTGCTGGTTTTCTCTTACATGCCGCCTGCTGCACGAGCTCCACCCTGTGTGGCTTAATCAGCATAATCAACATTTTTGTCCGTCAGACGAGGCTGCCAAGTAGTATGCTTGGTAGCAGTACAAATAAGCGGCACAAATGTTTACCTGGGGTGGAGGGGTTGGAGATGGGAACTGGGCAGATGGGAGGCAGGTGAGAAGAAGACTTTTCATTAATGGTTTTTAATATTTTTTTATTTTTGAAATATGTGATGGCGTTCCCGTTATCCGTTTTAAATGTGAAATATAATCTTAACACATTAAAAACGAGTAACTTGGGACTTCCTAGGTGGCAGTGGTTGAGAATCCGCCTGCCAATGCAGGGAACACGGGTTCGAACCCTGCTCTGGGAAGATCCCACATGCCACGGAACAACTAATCCCGTGTGCCACAACTATTGAGGCTGCGCTTTAGAGCCTGTGAGCCACAGCTATTGAGCCCATGTGCTGCAGCTACTGAAGCCCACGCGCCTAGAACCTGTGCTCCGCAACAGGAGAAGCCACAGCCATGAGGAGCCCACCCACCGCAAAGAAGAGTAGCCCCCGCTAACAACAATTAAAGAAAGCCCGAGTGAAGCAACAAAGACCCAACACAGCCAATAAATAAATAAATTTATTTTAAAAAAAAGAAAGAAAACTAAACGTACTCCTCCTCTACGACTCAGCAATTCCACTCCTAAGACTATACCCGAGAAAAGTGAAAATATATGTCCACAAACATATTTGTGCAAAAATATTAATAGCCTTATTCATAATAGCCAAAAACTAGAAACAGCCCAGGTGTCCGCGCATAGGAAGATGGATAAACAAACTGTGGTGTGTGCCTACAGTCAAATACAATGACATACTTCTCAGCAACAAAAAGGAAAGAGCAGCTGATACACTTAACAACATGGTTGTATCTTTAAACCTTATGCTGAGGGAAAGAAGTCTTGCACAAAAGAGTATGTGCTGTATAATTCTGCTTTTATAAAGTTCTAGAAGAGGCAAAACTAATCTATAATAAAAAATAATCGGAATAGTTGTTACCTCGGGGGGATGGAAGCAGAGACAAACAGGAGGAACATGAGGTGATGTGGGGGATAACGGTGATGTTTTCTAGATTGGGGAATATTTCTCAATGGAAATTTAGATGACAGGAGCACGTATTTGTGAAAACTTAGTGAATATACACTGAAGATCTGTGCATTTCATTGTACACATATTTTACAGCAAAAGAGAAATTATAAACAAATATGGATCTCTAGTTAATATTGTACGTACTGATGTATTGAGGGAGATGTGTGTGCAATTTACTTTGAAATATTTGCACTAAAAAACAAAATGAGTTAATGAATATAAGGACTGCCAAATGGATAAAGCTAGTAAAATGTTCCTAGTAGAATATAGGTAGCAGATAGACAGGCATACACTTAAAATTCTTACAGCTTTGCCATAAGTTTGAAATTTTTCACAATAAAATGCTGGGGTGGCAGACCAGCTGGCACTCAGTCTTGGCTAAGTCCTTGAAGCAGGGTGTACACCCTCCAGTTTACCACACTACCCACCCCTCCTTATTGCCTCATGCCCACACTGCTTCACTCACTTACATTACCTGCATCCCTCAATACAGGGCTGTCTTATCCTAGATACATATGACATATCCTAGTGGTTACTACATAAATCTCTGGAAGGGGCAGAATAGCATTGTACCAATCCCACCATTTACCAGTTTTGTGATCTTGGGCAAATTAATTCACCCCCAAACCAGTTTTTTCATCTGTAGGATAAATGAAGTGGTGAATGCAAAGTTTCTAGTTCACAGTGAGCACCAAGTAAATGTTGACTATTATTACACAGTGTAAGTATTGAGTTTGTAAATGTAAACAGACAAAGTCTGCTTTTCACAGTAAGAAACTCTATAGAGTTTAGACTCACAGGGGAAACAGTGGGAACAATATTTTCCTGAAAATTGCCCTATTTGCTTTCACTAAATTTCCTCTCACAGAGGAGAAGCTATCTACTCAATAGTTGTTTAATGAGCACCTACAACTACTGCAGATACTACCTGTACCTGGGCTAAGCATAGACTCTGCCACAAAGACTTCAGTGAGGAAACTGCAATAATAAACATATGCTCAAGCTCCAAAGGAGGCAAGGAAAGCTTCAAGGAAGAAGGAACACTTGAGGTGGATCTTGCCGGATGGATAGGAGTTTTCCAGGTAGACCTGGGGAAGGAGGGCTGTCCAGGCAGAAAGAACAACATACGCAAAGGCATTAACTAGTGAAAAAGCAAGAGGATCCTCAAATTTGATGAACCGTTTGTATTATTAAAGGCCAGAGAATGCAGGAAATGAGACTGGAGTGGGAAGTAGTGACCAAACACACCCTGTTTACAGAGTCTGAGTTTTGTGTGGCAGAAAAAAAAGCTTCTAGTACATTTTAGGAAGATACTTCTAGAGCAGAGCAGGGCTAGATTGACAAGGAAGAGACCTGAAGCAGGGAGACCAGCGAGGTACCAGTGCTGCTCATTGCTTAGAAAAATTGCCTGGGATGCCTGTTAAGCATACCGGGTTCCAGGGCCCCACCCCCAGGCCTATTGACTCAGAGTCTAGGGGAAGGGCCTGGGAATCTAGATGATTACCAAGCACACAGGTTTCCCAAAGAACATGGAAAATACCAAATCCAGGAGATGGCAGCCACCATCCTCTGAAAGAGAATGAAAGTCTGAACTGAAGAATTCAGGAAAGGAAAGAGGGGGTGGATTACCATGTGATTTAGAGGAAAGAATCTACATAATGTGGCAAGGGTTTGCATGTGGGGGTGATGACGTCCTGGCATGACTGTGTAGATGGCTCTACCATTTACCATGATAGGGAATGCAAGACAAAATTCAAGTTAGGGAGGGGAGGTAATGACTTCTGTTTGACCAGGATGAATCAAGATCTTGAGAGCCAGCCCTGTCTTGGTGGTGGTTAAAGTCATGGCTGGTCGAGGTCACCCACAGAGCTACTCTGGCGTGAGAAGGGAGGAAAGCCATAGCTCCCATCTCCACTTGTTTTCTCTTGCGCTTCTCACACAGATCTGTAACTTGAATGTCTCACATCCTCCAACTATGTTAAACTGTAATCAGGACAATAAATTACATGCACAAAGTTTGGAAATAGGCAAGCAGAAAACTAAACATTCCCTAAGTCTATGAAACCCAGATGCATGACAGTCAGTCTGCCTCCTGACTTTCGACTTAAGCCAAGGACAGAGCTGATGGGTGACACTGACTGGCCCCAAAGAAGATTCCCTCCCTTATGTATTTATTCCTTTGTCCTCTTGATGCTATTTAAGGAATGAACACTTCCCCTTTAAAGACTGGCCTCCGAAAAATACAGCCATGGCACAAAAAATATATTAGTTGTCAGAAAACCTCTGTTAAAGTCACATGAAGTTGAGCAACTTAACCTCAGAGCTTTTTTTCCTTCTGTTTAAAATAAGGATTCTGATAACTGCTCTAAAGAACAAATGAAAGGAGGAATCAAGATGGCAGGGAAGGAGGACTTGCGCTCACTCCCTCTTGCAAGAGCACTGGAATTACAACTAACTGCTGAACAATCATCGACAGAAAGACACTGGAACTCACCAAAAAAAAAAAAAAAACCCACATCCAGAGACAAAGGAGAAGCTGCAATGAGATGGTAGGAGGGGCACAATCAAATCCCATAAATACTGGGTGGGTAACTCACAAACTGGAGAACAGTTATACCACAGAAGTCCACCCACTAAAGTGAAGATTCTGAGCCCCATGTCAGTCTTCCTAACCTGAGGGTCCAGCAATAGGAGAAGGAATCCCCAGAGAATCAGACTTTGAAAGCCAGCGGGATTTGATTGCAGGACCTCCACAGGACTGGGGAAATGGAGATTCCACTCTTGGAGGGCACACAAAAAAAGTGTGCTCACCAGAACCCCGGGGGAAGGAGCATTGACCCCATAGGATACTGAACAAGACCTACCTGCTGGTGTCGGAGGGTTGCCTGCAGAGGTGAGGGGCAGCTGTGGCTCACTGAGGAGACAGGGGCACTAGCAGCAGGGGTTCTGGGAAGTGCTCATTGGTGTGAGCCCTCCCAGAGTCCACCATTAGCCCCACCAAAGATCCTGTAAGCTCCAGTGCTGGGTAGCCTCAGGTCAAAGATCCAACAGGGTGGGAACACAGCCCCACACATTGGCAGACAAGCAGATTAACATGTCACTGAGCTCTGCCCACCAAATCACATTAAAGTTTTACTGAGCTCTGCCCACCCAGCCCAACCCACCATCAATCCCTCCCATCAGGAAGCACCCATGAGCCTCCTAGATAGCTTCCTCCACAAGAGGACAAACAGCAGTATCAAGCAGTATCAGCAGTATTTCATCTTGTGGAACTGAACACCCCAGCCACAGAAAGACAGAAAATGAAAAGGCAAAAGACTTTGTACTAGATGAAGGGACAAGATAAAACACCAGAAAAACAACTAAATGAAGAGGAGATAGGCACCCTTCCAAAAAAAGAATTCAGAATAATGATGGTGAAGATGATCCAGGACTTTGAAAAAAGACTCAATGCAAAGATGGAAAAGTTGCAAGAAAAGTTTAACAAAGACCTAGAGGAATTAAAGAAGAAACAAACAGATATGCAACACAATAACTGAAATGAAAAATACACTAGAAGGAATCAATAGCAGATTAACTGAGACAGAAGGGTGAATAAGTGAGTTGGAAGACAGAATGGTGATAATCACTGATGTGGAAAAGAATAAAGAAAAAAGAATGAAAAGAACTGAAGACAGCCTAAGAGACCTCTGGGACAATGTTAAACACACCAATATTCACATTATAGGGGTCCCAGAGGGAGAAGAGAGAGAGAAAGGACCCGAGAAAATATTGGAAGAGATTATAGTTGGAAACTTCCCTAACATGGAAAGGAAATAGCTACAAGTCCAGGAAGCACAGAGAGTCCCAGGCAGGATAAACCCAAGGAGAAACACACTAAGACATATAGTAGTCAAATTGACAAAAATTAAAGACAGAGAAATGTTATTAAAAGCAACAAGGGAAAAACGACACATAACATACAAGGGAACTCCCATAAGGTTAACGGCTGATTTCTCAGTAGAAACTATGCAAGCCAGAAGGGAGTGGCGTGATATATTTCAAGTGATGAAAGGGAAGAACCTACAACCAAGAATACTCTACCCAGCAAGGATCTCATTCAGATTCCACGGAGAAATCAAAAGCTTTACAGACAAGCAACAGCTAAGAGAAATCAGCACCACCAAACCAGCCCTACAACAAATGTTAAAGGAACTTCTCTAAGTGGGAAAAGTAAGAGAAGAAAAGGACCTACAGAAACAAACCCAAAACAATTAAGAAAATGGTACTAGGAACATACATATTGATAATTACCTTGAATGTAAATGGACTAAATGCACCAACCAAAAGACACAGACTGGCTGAATGGATACAAAAACAAGACCCATATATATGCTGTCTCCAAGAGACCCACTTCAGACCTAGGGACACATACAGACTGAAAGTGAGGGGATGGAAAAAATACTGCATGCAAATGGAAATCAAAAGAAAGCTGGAGTAGCAATACTCATATCAGATAAAATAGACTTTAAAATAAAAAATGTTACAAGAGACAAGAAAGGACACTACATAAAGATCAAGGGATCAATCCAAGAAGAAGAGATAACAATTATAAATATATATGCACCCAATATAGGAGCACCTCAATACATAAGGCAAATGCTAACAACTGTGAACAAGGAAATCAACAGTAACACAATAATAGTGGGTGACTTTAACACCCCACTTACACCAATGGACAGATCATCCAGACAGAAAATTCATAAGGAAACACAAGCTTTAAATGACACAATAAATCAGCTTGATTTAATGATATCTATAGGACATTACATCCAAAATCATCAGATTACACATTCTTCTCAAGTGCACATGGAACATTCTCCAGGATAGATCGTATTTTGGGTCATAAATCAAGCCTTGGTAAATTCAAGAAAATTTAAATTGTATCAAGCATCTTTTCTGACCACAACACTATGAGATTAGAAATCAGTTACAGGAAAAAAAACTGTAAAAAACACAAACACATGGAGGCTAAACAATATGCTACTAAATAACCAAGAGATCACTGAAGAAATTAAAGAGGAGCTCAAAAAATACCTAGAGACAAATGACAATGAAAACACAACGATCCAAAACCTGTGGGATGCAGCAAAGGCAGTTCTAAGAGGGAAGTTTATAGCAATACAATCCTCCCTCAAGAAACAAGAAACATCCCAAATAAACAATCTCACCTTACACCTAAAGAAACTAGAGAAAGAAGAGCAAACAAAACCCAAACTTGGTAGATGGAGAGAAATCATAACGAGCAGAGCAGAAATAAATGAAATAGAAACAAAGACAACAATAGCAAAAATCAATAAAACTAAAAGCTGGTTCTTTGAGAAGATAAATAAAATCGATAAACCTCTAGCAAGACTCATCAAGAAAAAGAGGGAGAGGACTCAAATCAATAAAATTAGAAATGAGGGGCTTCCTAGGTGGCGCAGTGGTTAAGAATCTGCCTGTCAATGCAGAGGTCACGGGTTCGATCCCAGCTCCAGGAAGATCCCACATGCCGCGGAGCAACTAAGCCCATGTGCCAAAAAAAAAAAATTAGAAATGAAACAGGAGATATTACAACAGACACCACAGAAATAAAAAGCACCATAAGAGACTACTACAAGCAACTATATGCCAATAAAATGGACAACCTGGATGAAATGGACAGAGTCTTAGAAAGGTATAAACTTCCAAGACTGAATCAGGAAGAAATAGAAAATATGAACAGACCAATCACAAGTAATGAAATTGAAACTGGGATTAAAAATCTCCCAACAAACAAATGTTCAGGACCAGATGGATTCACAGGTCAATTTTATCAAACATTTAGAGAAAAGCCAATACCCATCCTTCTCAAACTCTTCCAAAACATTGCAGAGGAAGGAACACTCCCAAACTCATTTTATGAGGCCACCACCACCCTGATACCAAAACCAGACAAAGATACTACAAAAAAAGAAAATTACAGACCAATATCAATGATGAATGCAGATGCAAAAATCCTCAACAAAATACTAGCCAACAGAATCCAACAACACATTAAAAGGATCATACAGCATAATCAAGTGGGGTTTATCCCTGGAATGCAAGGATTCTTCAATATATGCACATCAATCAATGTGATATCCCATATTAATAAATTGAAGGATAAAAACCACATGATCATCTCAATAGATGCAGAAAAAGCTTTTGACAAAATTCAACGCCCATGTATGATAAAAACTCTCCAGAAGGTGGGCATAGAGGGAACCTACCTCAACATAATAAAGGCCATATATGACAAACCCACAGCAAACATCATTCTCAGTGGTGAAACACTGAAAGCATTCCCCTCTAAGATCAGGAACAAGACAAGGATGTCCACTCTCTCCACTACTATTCAACACAGTTTTGGAAGTCCTTGCCACAGCAATCAGAGAAGAGAAAGAAATAAAAGGAATCCAAATTGGAAAAGAGGAAGTAAAACTGTCACTGTTTGCAGATGACATGATATTATACATAGAAAATCCTAAAGATGCTACCAGAAAACTACTTGAGCTAATCAATGAATTTGGTAAAGTTGCAGGATACAAAATTAACACACAGAAATCTCTTGTGTGAGTCTACACTCACAATGAAAGATGAGAAAGAGAAATTAAGGAAACAATCCCATTCACCATTGCAACAAAAAGAATCAAATACCTAGGAATAAACCTAACCAAGAAAGTGAAAGACCTGTACTCAGAAAACTATAAGACACTAATGAAAGAAACCAAAGACGACATGAACAGATGGAGGGACATACCATGTTCTTGGATGGGAAGAATCAACATTGTGGAAATGACTATACTACCCAAAGCAATTTACAGATTCAATGCAATCCCTGTTAAACTACCAATGGCATTTTTCACAGAACTAGAACAAGAAAGTTTACAATTTGTTTGGAATGCAAAAGACCCCGAATAGCCAAAGCACTCTTGAGAAGGAAAGATGGAGTTGGGGGAATCAGGTTTCCTGACTTCAGGCTATACTACAAGGCTACAGTGATCAAGACAGTATGGTACTGGCACAAAAACAGAAATATAGATCAATGGAACAGGGTAGAAAGCCCAGAGATAAACTATGGTCAACTAATCTATGACAAAGGAGCCAAGGATATACAATGGAGAAAAGGCAGCCTCTTCAATAAGTGGTGCTGGGAAAATTGGTCAGCTACATGTAAAAGAATGAAATTAGAACACTCTTTAACACCATACACAAAAATAAACTCAAAATAGATTAAAGACCTAAATGTAAGGCCAGACACTATAAAACTCCTAGAGGAAAACATAGGAAGGACACTCTTCGACGTAAATAACAGCAAGATCTTTTTTGATCCACCCCGTAGAGTAACGGAAATAAAAACAAAAATAAGTGGGACCTAATGAAACTTCAAAGCTTCTGCACAGCAAAGGAAACTATAGGTAAGAGAAAAAGACAACCCTCAGAATGGGAGAAAATATTTGCAAACGAATCGACAGACAAAGAATTAATCTCCAAAATATATAAACAGTTCATCCAGCTCAATGTCAAAAAAACAAACAACCCGATCAAAAAATGGGCAGAAGACCTAAATAGGCATTTCTCCAAAGAAGATATATGGATGGCCAAGAAGCACATGAAAAGCTGCTCAAAATCACTAATTCTTAGAGAAATACAAACCAAAATTACGATGAGGTATCACCTCACATCGGTTAGAATGGGCATCATCAGAAAATCAACAAACAGTAAATGCTGGAGAGGGTGTGGAGAAAAGGGAGCCCTCTTGCCCTGTTGGTGGGAATGTAAATTGATACAGCCACTATGGAGAACAGTATGGAGGTTCCTTGCAAAACTAAAAATAGAACTACCATATGACCCAGCAATCCCACTGCTGGACATATACCCAGAGAACACCATCATTCAAAAAGACACATGCACTCCAACGTTCATTGCAGTGCTATTTATGATAGCCAGGACATGGAAGCAACCTAAATGTCCATCAACAGATGAATGGATAAAGAAGATGTGGTACATATATACAATGGAATATTACTCAGCTGTAAAAAGCAATGAAACTGGGACGTTTGTAGAGACATGGATGGACCTAGAGACTGTCATACAGAGTGAAGTGAGTCAGAAAGAGAAAAACAAATATCATATATTAACACATATATGTGGACTATAGAAAAATGGTACAAATCAACCAGTTTACAAGGCAGAAATAGACACAAATGTAGAGAACAAACATATGGACACCAAGTGGGGAAAGCAGGGAGGGTTGGGGGGGAATGAACTGGGAGATTGGGATACCAAATAGTACACTCTAAATATATGCAGTTTATTGTATGTTAACTGTATCTCAATAAAAGTTCTTAAAAAAAAAAAAGAACAAACGAGAAAACACTTTAACACGTCAGAAAATCTGCTTGGAGCACAGGGAACTATGCTCAATATCTTGTAATAACCTATAATGGAAAAGAAAAAATATATATATATATAGCTGAATCACTTTGCTGTAGACTTGAAACTAACACAACATTGTAACTTAATTGTACTTCAATAACAACAACAATAGAAACTCCATTTGGGGCTGTAAGGAATAGAAACCCACTCTCACCAGCTCAAGTCAAAGAATGGTTTATGGAAATGATACAACAGGCAATCTTGCCAACTCACAAGGACAAGAAGTGAAGCACAGTTTGTCACTTAGTGATTGGAGCTGAGAGCCTGATGTTACTCCCACTGTAGCATCTCTTTGGAGCCAGATGGTGTCCCATCTCTGCTTCTCTCTTCACATATCCCCACATGGCAGATACTGCAGTTGTCTACGCAATACCCGTTCCCCTTCCTTCCTCACTAAGAGGACCTCAGTTTGATAAGGATGGTCTAAGCCAATTACAACACTCTATGGTCCACTTTCCCAGCCTCCTTTGCACTTAGCAGTGGCCATGTATATAGTTCCAGCAAATGAGGCTTAAGGAGACGACTGCTGGGAACTCTGGAAAAGCTCTTGCTTTTCCTGACAAAAGGCAAAGACACTGCTTGGTACCACCTCTTCCTTTTTCTTCCTTTTAGTTGTGATAGCCAGAGCAGCAGCAGCCATCATGGGACCATGAGAAAAAGGCCAAAAGAATCACAAAGAAGCAGCTAGAAGAATTGCTGGCCTATAGCAGACCCTCAATAACTACTGTGTGAATAAAACAAAATAAATTCATGAATGAGTACCTAGAGAAAAAAAATCACAAAGATTCTTTTTGTGAAAGAAGAATATATTGCTTCTTCTCATATATTGCTCTTCTAATTAAAAATAAGAAGAAACAGATAAAATTTTTAACTAAAAAATGATAAACTACAAAGTAATACAGAAGACAAGAATTTTTCAATAATTTTGATATGACAATCAGCTTTCTTAGAACTAAACCATTTTTTAAAAAAGATTGAGAAAATTGACATGAAAATGTAAAATTTCTATATAGCAAAGCAAATCAACAGCACAGCTAAAAGACAAATAACAAAGTGGAAAAAATATTTGCAACATGCTGGAGAAAGAGTTGTATTATTAAACTATGGATTATTTAGAAACAAATAAGAAAATTGCAAGCCAAATAGAAAGTGAGTAAAAGGCACAAAGAAGCACTCCATAAAAGAAGACTTGCAAATGGCCAAAATTCGTATTCAAGATGTCAAACCTCACTAATAATTACAGACAAGCAAATTAAAATGAGATTCATTTTTCACCTAGATGGACAGGATTAAAAAGATTTCTAATAGCCAGTTGTTGGCAAGAGCATGTGGAAACAGGCAACCTCACATCATGTTGATGGAAGCTTAAATTGGCACAGTCCTTTGGAGGGCAATTTGGAGATGGGTATCAGAAGTTGAAATGTGCATATATACTGCCCTCCTCTAAATTTACTTTAATAAAATAATGGTGCAGGTGTGCAAAGCTGTATTGAAAAATTAACAACAACCTAAATGATTATCAAAGGGTTTTGGTTAAATAAATGTATGAGACTCAGAGGAGTTATGGATACCAAGCAGGTGTTATGAAAGATAAGGAGGGTCTTTACATATTGACACAAAGGATACAATGTTAAAGTGAGAAAAACAGCTTGCCCAATTCCATGTATAAGGTGACCCTCTTTTGTTTAATATGTAACCCACTGGCAAGGTAGATGCTCACCATTTACAGTTCTTATCTCTGTGGGGGAGAATTTCAAGGGAAATTTTCTATATTATTTACATTCTTAAAAGGAACATGTATTATTCATATGATAACAAAAGTCAATAAGTATTTCATTTTGAAAAATCAAGGAAGACATACGTTAGGTATGCTGTCTTTTTATTTATTTATTTATTTTTTTATTTGTTGGCTGCGTTGGGTCTTCATTGCTGCACACGGGTTTTCTCTAGCTGCTGCGAGCAGGGGCTACTCTTCATTGTGGTGCACAGGCTCCTCATTGTAGTGGCTTCTCGTGTTGTGGAGCACAGGCCCTAGGGGCGTTGGCGTCAATAGTTGCGGCACATGGACTCAGTAGTTGTGGCTCACGGGCTCTAGAGCACAGGATCAATAGTTGTGGCGCACGGGCTTAGTTGCTCCGCGGCATGTGGAATCTTCCCAGGGCAGGGCTCAAACCCGTGTCCCCTGCATTGGCAGGCGGATTCTTTACCGCTGCGCCACCTAGGAAGTCAAAGGTATGCTGTCCTTTAAAGGATTTTGCATGTCTTCTTTTATTCAACAAATATTAAGTTTATTGTATGAAAAATGGTGTCTCGGGATGGGGGTGGACACAAAGGACACTTGGCCTTGAGTCCTGGAAACCTCCCTCTTCTTCCTGAAACCTAACTAGTACTCCCGCTGGGCCTGCAGCATGCCTTCGTCCTTGCTTGTGCCACAGAGGAGTTGAGTCCCTCCGCCACCTCAAAGCCAGTTTGCGCCCTAGGGTCTATCTCTCCACCATTTTCTCAGAAGCCCCACACTATTAATTACCGTCTTGCTTTATCTTCAACTTCTCCTTCTCTTTTGCAGCTTACTTGTCCTCAATGAAAACTGCTCAAGTCTCTTTCATACTAGTAGAAGGAAGGAAGAAAGGCAGGAAGGGAGGGAGGAAAAGAAGGGCGGGAGGGAGAGAGGCAGGCAGGAAGGAAATACACTCTGGACAGAATTATTTGGGAGGAGAAAGAGGAGGAAAGAAGGGGGAAGGAAAGAGACCTCTTGAGTATATTTTCATCCTTAACATTCTGAAAGAAATGTGTTAGCTTGACTATAATAAAAACATGATAGAGAAAGCAGTATAAAAGCAAGACCATGAGATCAGCAGAGAAGGTGTTCTCTCCCCCTCTGACCAAGAGTTGGCCCAGCCCCAGCACCTGCCTCAAGCTTCCCTCTCTCAACATCAGAACCCTGCTGATCTCTACGGTGGACGCCTCATCTCTCTCCAGTTATCACTCAATCTCTCCTCCCCTACAGCCAGACTTCTAGAAAGAATTGTTGACTTGCCCTCCCTTTCCTTACCTCCTGTCCCCTCCTCAGCCTACCACTCCACCAAAACCAGTTCTCCCCATGGACACCTCTCAGTCCTGTCTCGGTGTCTCAGGAGGCTTTGACACCACACTCTTGTGCCCATCCTTTCTTGGTATCCTTTGGTAGTGTTTCCTTTCCAGCCTGACCTCTCAGTGCTAGGACTCCCAGCACTCAGTCCTGAGACCCTTGCCCTCTCCCCTCTCCCCTCTTTCCTAGGCAGTTTTATTCAAAGCAGCGTGTTAATCACTGCACAAACCCCAGCGACCTCCGGGAGATATTGGCTCACCACTATCTCCACCTGGATGTCTCACAGACTCGTTCGTTCACCCATTCTCTCATTCTATTGAGCACCTACTATATGTCAGGAACTACACTAGGTACTGAATAGAGTAAAGAACAGAAGAGGCATCCTTCTTGCTATTGAGGCACTTAACTTGACACGTCAGCAACTGAGCTAAGATCTGCCCTCAACCGACCTGCTCCTCCATGCTCTCATCTCAATAAATGGCACAATTTTCACCCACCTGCTCAAGGCAGAAATCTGACTGTTAGAGCTGGCACTTTGCTTTCCCTTATCCAGGCTGTGGGGGGACACACTCTAAAGTGATACCCCCCTCCACTGAGTTATGCCTTTGTATAATCCCTTCTCCTTGAGGCAGACTGTGACGTGCTTCTAATCAGTGGAATATGGCCAAGGTGGTGAACGTCAGCCTCTTGTTTAGGTTGTGTTATATGACAAGGGTAACAGGATGTCACTCCCATAATTACAGTATAAGACGTCATCTTGCAGGCTAAACTGAGAGAGACATCCTTGTTGGCTTTAAAGAATCCAGCTGTCATGGACTTCCCTGGTGGCGCAGTGGTTAAGAATCCGCCTGCCAATGCAAGGGACACGGGTTTGAGCTCTGCTCCAAAAAGATCCCACATGCCACAGAGCAACTAAGCCCACGTGCCACAACTACAAAGCCTGCACTCTGGAGCCCTCGAGCCACAGCTATTGAGCCCATGTCCCACAACTACTGAAGCCCGTGTGCCTAGAGCCCATGATCTGCAACAAGAGAAACCACTGCAATGAGAAGCCCATGCACCGCAGTGAAGAGAAGCCCCCACTCGCCAAAAGCCCACGCACAGCAACAAGGACCCAATGCAGCCAATAAATAAATAAATAAATAAATAGTTTATTTCCTTTCTGACAGTGAGAAAGGAAATGGGGACCTCTGTGCTACAGTTGCAAGGAGATTGATCCTACCAGCAATCTGAGAGAGCTTGGAAGTGGATCTTCTCCCAGTTGAATCTCTGATGAGACCACAGCCCCATCAGCACCTGGATTGAAGTCTGGTGAGATCCTGAACTAAGGACCCTGTCAAGCTATGCCTGGACTTCTGACCTATAGAAATTGTGAGCTAATAAATAGATGTTATTTTAGGTCACTAAGTTTCTGATAACTCGTTACTCAGTATAGAAAATTAATGCAGCATTTATTCAATCTATCACCAGAACTTTTTGATTCATTCACTGAAATAACTCTTAAAAACATCCAATTCTCTCCATCTTCACTACTCCACCCAGAGCAAACTGTCATCATCTCCTGCCCAGACAAATAGAATAGCCTTCTGATCTCCCCTGTCACATTTGCCCCTCCTATCAGAACAGGACCAAGATGTGAAAGCATCCCAGGCAAGCAAATGATTTGGCATTCCTTCAATTCCACATTTATTCAGCAGAGATGGGAGAAATTGTCTATTAATAAAAGTGGTGTGTCTCTCTTTTTATGCCAAAATGAGAGGCTCAATACATGTGATTTTCTAAAACAAATAACTTCTTGGGAGGCACATGAAACCACTTAAAATTTAAATAAATCTCTAATTTTCTGTAAATAGCACAACGAATTGCATTATGCATATTTATACTTTCAGCTGACTATACTTAATGACAGTTCTTGGCTGACTCATCTCAGGTTTAGAGGCACCACTTGTATGTGTCTATCACAAGGTTTTAATTTTGATGAACAACTTATTTTTTCCTTTTGTTGCTTCTGCTTTGAGTGTCAAGTCTAAGGATTCATTGACAAATCTGAGGTCATAATGATTCTACCCCTATGTTTTCTCCTCATAGTTTTATAGTTTTGGCATTTATATTTAGGTTGTTGATCCAGTTTAAATTAATTTTTGTATGAGGAGTGAGGTAAGGGTACAACTTCCTTATTTTGCATGAGGTTATCCAGTTGTCCCAGCACAATTTGTTAAAGAGAGACTCTTCATTCCCTCACTGAATTTTTTTTTTTTTTTTGGCCACACTATGTGACATGCAGGATCATAGTTCCCCAGCCAGGGATCAAACCTGTGCCCCCTGCAGTAGAAGCAAGAAGTCTTAATCAGTGGACCACCAGGGAAGTCCCACTTTATAGTAAGTTTTGAAACCAGGAAGTGTGAGTCCTCCGATGTTGTTTTGTTTTTTAAAAATATTGTTTTTCCATAATTCAAAAAGACACATGCACCCCAATGTTCATTGCAGCACTATTTACAATAGCCAGGACACTGATGCAATCTAAATGTCCATCAACAGAGGAATGGATAAAGAAGATGTGGTACATATATACAATGGAATATTACTCAGCCGTAAAAAGGAATGAAATTGGGACATTCGTAGAGATGTGGATGGACCTACAGACTGTCATACAGAGTGAAGTGAGTCAGAAAGAGGAAAACAAATATTGTATATTAACACATATATGTGGACTATAGAAAAATGGTACAAATCAACTGGTTTGCAAGGCAGAAATAGACACATGTAGAGAACAAACATATGGACACCACGTGGGGAAAGCAGGGGGAGTTGGAGTGGGATGAATTGGGAGATTGGGATTGCCATATATACATTACTAATAAGAGAAAAAAATACCAAATTGTACACTTTAAATACATGCAGTTTATTATTGTATGTCAATTGTATCTCAATAAAAGTTGTTAAAAAAATAAAAATAAAATAAACATTGTTTTAGCTATTTAGAGGACTTTGTAGTTCCCTATAAATTTGAAGATCAGCTTCTTCATTTATGCAAAAAGGCTACTGGAATTCTGTTAGGGATTGCATTGAATCTGTAGGTTGCTTTGGAGAATATTGCCAGCTTAACAATATTAGGTCTTTCATGAACGTAGGATGCCTTTCCATTGATTCATGCCTTCTTTAATTTCTTTTAGCAATGTTTTGTAGTATATGGTGTACAAATCTTTCACCTCCATGGCTATTCTTATTCCTGGGTAATTTATTCTTTTAGATGCTATAGGAGATAAAGTTGGTGTCTTAATGTCCCTTTCAGATTGTTTATTGCTGGTGCATAGAAATACAACTGATTTTTGTGTTGATATTGTCCCCTAAATTTTGCTGAATTAAGTTATTAGCTCTAGCAG
Organism: Hippopotamus amphibius kiboko; assembly: GCF_030028045.1. Lineage (NCBI taxonomy): Eukaryota > Metazoa > Chordata > Mammalia > Artiodactyla > Hippopotamidae > Hippopotamus > Hippopotamus amphibius. The sequence continues at coordinate 88,737,104 of NC_080193.1, read as the reverse complement.
GTGTGTACGTGTGTGTGTGTGTGTGTATTCTATGGGATTTTCTTTATATAGAATCATGTCATCCACAAATACGGATAGTTTATTTCTTGTATTCCAGTTTGGTTGTATTTTCTTTTTATTTTTATTGCCAAATTGCTCTGCTAGGACTTCCAGTACAATGCCAAATAGAAATGGTGAAAGCAGACATCTTTGTCTTGTTGCTGATCTGAGGGGGAAAGCTTTCAGTTCTTCGTAATTGTGTACGATGTTAGTTGTGGGTTTATCATAAATGTCCATTATTATGTTAAGGAAATTCCCTTTTATTCCTGGCTTTCTGAGTATTTTTATCATTAAAAGGTGCTACATTTTGTCAAATGCCTTCCTGCATCTATTGAGATGTTCTTTACTCTTTTTCTTCATTCTGTTAATGTGATAGCTCACATTGATAGATTTTCTTATGTTGAACCCCACTGCATTCTTGGAATAAGTTCAACTTGGTTGTGGTACACTATTCTTTTAATGTGCTGTTGGGTTTGGCTTGCTAGCATTTTGTTGAAGATTTTTGTAGCTATATTCATAAAAGATATTGCTTTGCTTTTCTTGTGGTATCTTTGTCTGGCTTTGGTATCAAGTTAATGCTGGCTTCACAGAATGTGTTAGGAAGTTTTCTTTCCTCTTCTGTTTCTTGGAATAGTTTGCATACAGTTGATATCAATTACTCTTTATGTGTTTAGCAGAATTCACTAGTGAAGCCACCTAGTCCTAGACATTTCTTTCTTGGGAGGTTTTTGATTACTGATTCATCATCTTTACTTGTTAGAATAGAAGTCTGTTTGAAGTAAGTCAGAAAGAGAAAGACAAATATTGTATGCTAACTCACATATACGGAATATAAAAATGGTACTGATGAACTCAGTGACAAGAACAGGGAAGCAGATACAGGGAATGGACTGGAGAACTCGAGGTATGGGAGGGGGTGGGGGGTGAAGGGGAAACTGAGAAGAAGCGGGAGAGTAGTACAGACATATATATACTACCAACTGTAAAATAGTCAGTGGGAAGTTGTTGTATAACAAAGGGAGTCCAACTCGAGGATGGAAGATGCCTTAGAGGACTGGGGCAGGGAGGGTGGGGGGGACTCGAGGGGGGGGCGTCAAGGAAGGGAGGGAATATGGAGATATGTGTATAAAAACAGTTGATTGAACCTGGTGTACCCCCCAAAAAAATAAAATAAAATAATTAAAAAAAAAAAAAAATAGAAGTCTGTTGATATTTTCCATTTCTTCTTGAGTGAGTTTTGGTAATTTGTGCATTTCCAAAAATTTTTTCATTTCATCTACATTATCTAATTTGTTGGCATACAATTGTTCATAATATTCTCTTTTAATCCTATTAATTTCTATAAGGTCTTCATTTTTATTTCTGATTTTAGTCATTTGTACCTTCTCTTTTGTTCTCTTAGTTGAGCTAAAAGTTGGTCAATTTTGTTGGATCTTTTTATTTATTTATTTAAATTTTTTTTTTTTTATGAGATCTTCCTGGCGCAGGGATCCAACCCATGTCCCCTGCATTGGCAGGCAGATTCTTAACCACTGCGCCACCAGGGAAGCCCCAGATCTTTTTAAAGAAAAGAACTTTTTTGTTTGTTTTATTAGTTCTTTCTATTGTTTTTCTATTCTCCATTTAATTTATCTGTGCTCTAAACTTTATTTCCTTCCTTTGCCAGCTTTGAATTTAGTTTGCTCTTCTTCTAGTTTCTTAAGGTGTAAAGTTAGGGTGTTGATCTGTATCCTTCTAAGCACTGCTTTCACTGCATCCCATAAGTTTTGGTACATTATGTTTTAATTTTCATTCATGTCAAAATGTTTTCTAATTTCCCTAGTGATTTTTTTCTTTGATGTATTGGTTGTTAAAGAGTATGTTGCTGGGACTTCCGTGGTGGCACAGTGGTTAAGAATCTGCCTACCAATGCAGGGGACACAGGTTCGATCCCTGGGCAGGGAAGATCCCACATGCTGCAGAGCAACTAAGCCTGCGCTCCACAACTACTGAGCCTGCGCTCTAGAGCCTGCAAGCCACAACTACTGAGCCCATGTGCCACAACTACTGAAGCCCACGTGCCTGGAGCCCGTGCTCCACAACAAGAGAAGCCACCACAATGAGAAGCCCAAGAACCACAATGAAGCATAGCCCCCACTCACCACAACTACAGAAAGCCTGTGTGCAGCAACAAAGACCCAATACACCCAATAAAAATAAATATATTCTTTTAAAAAGAGTATGTTGCTTGATTTCCATTTGTGAATTTTTCAGTTTTCCTGTTACTGATTTCTCCTTTCTCTATTGGTTGAAGAAAATATTTTGTACGATTTTGATCTTTTAAAATGCACTGAGTTTTTTTAATGGCCTAATATATGCTCTATCTGGAGAATATTCCATGTACACTTGAGGAGAATGTATTTCTGCTGTTTCGGGGTGGGGTGTTCTGTACATGCATGTTAGGTTTGGTTGATTTATAATGTCCTTCAAGTCCTCTATTTCCTATTGATCTTCGTTCCAATATATTCAACCCATTGTTTAAAGTGAGATATTGAAGGCTAACTCCAACTGTTATTGTAGAATTACCTATTTCTCCCTTTAATTCTGTCAGTATTTGCTTCTTATATTTTGGGGCTCTGTTGTTTGGTGTGTATATGTTCATAATTATCATATCTTCTCAATAAATTGATTCTTTTATCAATATACAGCATTCTTCTTTGTCTCTTGTAACAACTTTTAACCTAAAATCAATTTTTTCTGATGCTAGCATAGCTACTCCGGCTCTCTTGTGGTTACTATTTACATAGAATATCTTTTTCCAATCCTTTCAACCTATCTGTGTTTTTGCTCCTCAAGTTTCCTGTAAACAGCATATAGCTGGATCACAGGTTTGTTTGTTAAAAAAAAAATTTTTAAGGGTCAAATCTTTTTTTTTTTTAATTTATTTTTGGCTGCACTGGTTCTTCATTGCTATGCTCAGGCTTTCTCTAGTTGCAGAGAACGGGGGCTACTCTTCACTGCAGCACGCGGGCTTCTCAGTGCAGTGGCTTTTCTTGTTGCGGAGCATAGGCTCTAGGCACGTGGGCTTCAGTAGTTGTGGCACTCAGACTCAGTAGTTGGGGCACATGGGCTTAGTTGCTCTGTGGCATGTGGGATCTTCCTGGACCAGGGCTCGAACTCTTGTTCCCTGCATTGGCAGGTAGGTTCTTAACCACTGTGCCACCAAGGAAGTCCCTGGATCACAGGTTTTTAAACATTCTGCCAATCTCCGTCTTTTAATAAAGTGAGCTTATCCATTTATATTTAAAAACATTTCGAATAATTAAGGATTTACTTCTACCATTGTGCTATTTGTTTTCTTTATATCTTAAATCTTTTTTCTTTATTTCCTTGAATACACTCTATTTTTGTTTTTGATTGATTTTTCTAGTGCATAATTTTGATCCCTTCTTCATTTCCTTTTCTATACCTTTTTTTAGTTATCATCTTAGTAGTTACCCTGGGGGTTACCATTGACATCCTAAATTTATAAAAATCTGGTTTGCATTGATTCCAGCCCCCCAACCCCAAGATGACCTCCAACCTCTGTCTTTAAGACTGAAAACAGCAAATTTCTGGCTGTTGTAGAACAATCACTTTCCCTACTTTGCCCATTAGGGTTCAGCAGTGTGAAGGTTCAATCAAGAAGCTGTTGTCTTTATTTAAATGAAGTAACAGGTCCAGGTTTTTATACTTAGATTTTATCATACTTGAAACTAAAATGCAGAGCTATCCAGTTCAGTATTGGATACCAATATTGCATGTTGAGAGCATGACATCTGGAGTCTAAATCCCAGTTCAACGACCAGCCACATACATTACTTTGGATACATTGTTTAGCATCTAAGTTTCATCGTCTATAAAATGAATTAATAGTAGTTCCTACTTCTTAGAGTTACCACAGGAATTCAATGAAATACATGTAAAGTTCTTAAAACAACACCTAGCACAGAATAAATCTTCAACCCAAATAAATGTTAGCTATTACTGTGTTTCCAGCTGTCCATCTCCACCCCACAACTTACAGGTCTGCTTTTACTTTCTGCAAGATGTCATGTTTTCTTGCCTCTAGGCCTTCATGATTGCCTCTTTATCTATCTGGCTAATTCTTAATTTTGAAGAATCAGATGTTTTTTCACATTCATCCATTTAAAGTCTCACAATGCCAAGTGCTAGCAAGGACAGGAAGCAGTAGAAGTATATTTCCAATTTATACTTCCACTTGCAATGTATGAAAGAACTTTAGTGTCCTCCAACAGGAGAATGGATAAATACTTTGGTATTTATATCCATAACATATAATCATAACATATAATCATACATTGGAATGCTACATCAGTTAAACTAGCTTCATGTAACAACATAGGTAAATCTCAAAAACATATTGCTGACTAAAAGAAACAAGTTTCAAAAGAAGATGTATAGTATAATACTATTATTAACAAAAATCTTAAAAGCCATTCAAATTTGATACACGTTTATGGATACATGCATATGTAGTAAAAGCGTAAAAACATGCATGGGAAGGATAAATACCAAATGCAAGGTGATGGTTACCTTTGAGGAGGAGGGGGAGGAAGGAGAAAAAGGAATAGAATTGGGTGGGATTCACAGGAAGTTTCAACTGTTTATTTTTTTTTAAAGCTCTGAAGCAGGTTTAATTATAAAATGTTAAGATTCACGGAAGCTAGGTGGTGGAACAAATATATTTGTTCAATCAGTCATAAATTTAAATAAACCAAAAGCAAGATGAAGAAAATGGGAAGGTTGGTTGAAAATCTGTCTGAAAAGCCTTTGGCATTCTAGGTCCCTGAGCAGTCAAGTGATTATCCCCTTTCCCACCTGACCCATCCCATTTGCACCCCTTCCTCCATCTCCACCAATACAGATTCATTATCTATACATTCTAGCCCAGTGGAAGGCAGTGAGGAGGCACAGGGCTTACAATGGGATTAAGTGGAAGTGGGCTGGAACTTAAAAAGCAATCTTAAGAATCTGGGAACACTCATATCCAAGTTTATAAGCCCCAAGCAACTAGAGCATCCTTCTCTGGAGAAGAGTCCTCCCAATATTGACTTTGTGGGCCCTGTATGAAATCTGGCACATCATCAGTGCACCTTACAGTGAAGCCCATTAATCCAGTGCTTCTCACAACATAATGTGCATTTGAATCACCTAGTGATCCTACTAAGGTGCAGATTCTAAATCTGTAGTTTATGATGGGACCTGAGATTCTGTATTTCCAAAAAGCTTCCAGAGGAAGCCAATGCTGCAACTCCCTTTTGAGTAGCAAAGTGCTTGTCAGCTCATCTTGCCCACACATGTCAGCCTTCAGTCAGCTTTTTGGAGTCTCATCCCTAAATATGAACAGGCTGCTAAAGTAACCAGACTTTTGAGGATGGCCATTAACATAAATGAGAGTGACAAAAAAACAAGCAAACAAACCAAAAAACCAAAGAAACAAATCAAAGCAAAGAGCAGAAGAAAAACTAAAAACAAACACACTACAGTATCCTCAGAGAGAAGATATTCTTTTTTTTTTTTTAAGATTTATTTTATTATTTATTTTGTTTTTGGCTGTACTGGGTCTTCGTTGCTGTGCACGGGCTTCCTCTAGTTGTGGCGAGCGGGGGCTGCTCTTCATTTCGGTGCACAGTTTTCTCATTACAGTGGCTTCTCTTGTTGCGGAGCACAGGCTCTACGCACACAGGTTTCAGTAGTTGCAATGCATGGGCTCAGTAGTCATCTCTCACGGGCTCTAGAGTGCAGGCTCAGTAGTTGGGCTTAGTTGCTCCACGGCTAGGGGATCTTCCTGGCCCAGAGATCGAACCCATGTCCCCTGCATTAGAAGGTGGATTCTTAACCACTGTGCCACCAGGGAAGCCCAAGAGAAGATATTCTTGCCCATAAAACATATAATATCCTCAGAAAGAAAGAAGATATTCCTGTCAATGATCTAAAGATAGAATAATACAGGAAGGGGAGTTGGGGGAAAAAGATCTTGGGAATTAAAAATAAGGAAACAAATGTAAAATGGTTGAAGATAGTAACAAGGAAATATCTCAGAAAAATAGAACAACAAAAACAAACAATGGGCACAGAGTTTCAGTTTTACAAGATGAAAAGAGTTTTTGAGGTTGGTTGCATTACAATGTCAATAAACTTAACACTACTGAACTGTACATTTAAAAATAGTTAAGATGATAAATTTTATATTATGTATATTTACCACAATTAAAAATAAAAATAAAACAAACCCAAAGAAACAGAAAATAGAAGAAAAAATGAAAGGTTCAATCCAGAAATCTAACTTCTAAATAAGAGGCATTCCAGAAAGAGAACAAAAATAAATAAATAAATAAATAAATAAATAAATAAATAAAAAAGAGGGAGAAGAAATTATCAAGGAAATAATCAAAGAAAATTTCCTCCAAAACTGAAGTACATGAGTTTCCATTTTGAATGAGTGCTCAGTACAAAAAAATTGAGTTACAGCAAAGCACATTATTATAAAATTTGCAACCAATAGCCTAAAGAGAAAATCCTCATGCTTCCAGAGTTGGAAAAGATGTAACATACAAAGGATGAGGAATATGAATAGGAATCAGGCTTTTTACAATAGCAACCCTGGAAGATAGAAAGAAATGAATAATACCCTCAAAATTATGACAGAAAATTATTTTCAAACTTGAATTCAATAAACAGCCCAACTATAAATTCAACTACAAATCAAGTATTAGAATAAAATTCAGACAGTTTAAAATATGCAAAGATCCCAGCAACATATCCCCTATCTCTCTTCCTTACTAAGTTACTAGAGGAGGTGCTCTAGGAAAACAAGGAAGTAAACTAAGAAAGAGGAAGGCATGGGATCCATGAAATGGGCAAAACTAGCCCATAACAGCAACGAAGCAAAACCCCAGAATGACAACTGTACAGCAAAGTCTAGAAAGCAGTCAGTCCAGATTGAAACAAGAGGAAAGAGGCTCTGGGACAAAGACTCTAAAGAAAAATGGAACTTATGCATTTGAGTATACGGAAAATATTGCTACACTTTTGGACAGAGTCTCAGAGCACTTGCAGGGGTGGCAGCAGCCAACTGCAGCTAACATAGAAAATTGACAGGTGAGGGGGAGAAAAGCAATAATTAACTCTAAGACAAATGAAGAGCTGTATAAGCTAGAAGGCATGGTTGTAGTACCCATATTGGCTTACTGGTAAGCAGTATTTGCATACATAATTTAAATGCTGACTATTGGTTTAACTAAAAATGTGGAGGTGGAGAACAGAAGTAATAGACTCACGTTCTTATCTATCATGGCAGGAACCAAAAAATAACCTTTAAAATTAACAAATCAAGAATTAGTAGTATACACATTTATTTAGATATATAGAGCTAATCTGGATGAATATCTAAAAGAGTTGAGGCTATTGCCTCTAAAGAGTGGGCCAGAGAACCGTTTTTTCCATTTCAAGCCTACCCTATATGTACATACATTTGAAACTATGTATCTGCATTATTTTAGTTCAATAAACAACGTTAAAACGTTAGCATATAATTTGGGGGTATCTACAATGTCTCAAAGTTTATCCATGGCCAGTAAGTAGAGAAATCCGTTTTGAAGGGCTGTCTGGGCCTCGATGACAAGTGCTAGTTTTTTGTTCATCTTCTGCATTCTCCACCACCTTTCCTTGGGAGCACTTAGCAGAAAATAAATCAATACATGTAAAAAGAACTCAGCTAAATTTGTTAGATTCTCCCTGAAGAAGGAAAAATAAAAAACAAGGCACACAGGCAAAAGGTACAGGCGCAGCACAAAAATGAGTTCATTTTCCACACGCAGCTAAGTAAAAAAGTATGTGTCTGGCAAAGGTACTGGAAAGTAAGGTTTCAAAAGCAGAGAAAATCACGTTCGGGGCACCTGGAGGCAGCCCCAGGCACAGAGATGGGAGGCATGAGAGGAACCCAGGCAGGCTTATTCACTTCGGTGACTTCTCATTCCTTTCCTTCCTTGCTCTTTCAACAGTCTGTAGTTACATAAATTGAGAGTTTGCTGTCCGTTTTCTCTACCAGACTATAAGCTCCACGAGGGCGGGACCTCGTCTGTTTCACGCGCCACCGTATGCCCAGCGCAGAGGAGGCGCCCACTAAACACTGGTTGAAGAAATGAACGCACGATGGTGCCGCCGGACAGCCATTAGCGTGGCGTGAGTAAGGTCACACCGACATCAAACACGCTGAGAGCAAAGAAGCCGGCTGGGAGATGACAAGGACGAGCTTCTTGCAGGGTCTCTCTGAAATTACAAGACCAGAAGAGTGGAAGTAAACCTTTGGGGAGTGCGGGAGGGAGGGGCCGGACAGGCCTCTGGGAATGACAGCAGACGGGGAGTCACATTAGCAGGCGCGGGTTAGAGCGGTCTGAGCGACAGGGGCGCTGGGACTAACCGTAACGCGCATGCGCACGCGCGGCCTCCGCCCCCCGCCCGGCGCGCCTGCGTGCGCGTCCACGAGGGGTCGGAACGGAAATGGCGCCGCGGGGCCGCGCGTCCGGGCGGCGAGCGGAAGTGGGTGTGAGAGCGGAAGTGGCCGGCTAGAGCCGGGGGCTGGGCGGGGACCGGGCTTGTCGGTGAGGCGGCGGCGGCGGCTCGGCAGGCGGGTTCAGGCTTCGGGGGCCAGGTTGGTTGGGTGGGTGGGTGTCTCCACAGTCAGTGCTTGCGCGGGCCAGCGCACGCGTCTTCCCCCACCCCCGCCCCGGTCCCTTTCCCCTTCTCGCCTAACCTCGTACCCCACCCAGCGCCCCTCCTGAGGGGGCAGCAGGGCCGCTCCCTCAGTCCTTTCCTCCCTTACCCACCCTCACCCGCCCTTGTTTCTCCTTTCCCTGCCCGGGGCAGCCGCCGCCATGATCCTGCTGGAGGTGAACAACCGCATCATCGAGGAGACGCTCGCGCTCAAGTTCGAGAACGCGGCCGCCGGGTGAGCGCGCGCCTGGGGCCGGTGGGTGGCGGGGGAGGCAGAGTTGACCGCTGCTAATCGTTCAGCCCCCCAGACTTGGAGGAGGGAGGTGGGAGACCTGGCAGGGTGTGGGGACTGCCCCGGCGGGGTAGACGTGGGAGGTGATTGGGCGCGGTGGGGTGAGGGGCAGAGATGCGTGGGGAGAGGCTCAGACGTGGGATGCGGAAGCAGTGAGTGGACAGGAGTGCGCGTGCCAAAGGGCAGGAGACCTGTGGGACGTGAGGGTAGCTTGGGCTGGAACTCTCGCTGGAGGATCCTACTGCCCCCTGGAGCGAGCAGGGGACCACTTCCCTCTGTATTCCCCGTCATTGTTCAGAACCCACAGAGAACCCATTTGGGATCGAGCTGGAAGGAGTTTTCAGGAATTCCCAGGACTGGAGGAGGAAAGAAGGTGCAGGCCCAGATCACCACCAGTCTTCTCGCTCCCCACCCCCACCTCCTAGTCTAAAGGAGCGGGAGGGAAGACTGAAGGCAGGCCGAGCCTTGCAGCTGGAAAACCCGATGATCTCTAGTTTTCCTTCCCCTAACCCTACTGTGAGGGACACTGGCCATGTTGTTACATTTCTCAAGCAAAGTTAATAGTCCCCCCACGTCCACACCCCTTCCTTATCGCTCTTCTGAGCTTCTAATTCTCCTTTCCCCGGCCACTATCTTCTATCTGGTTGTTTATCTTTTAAATTCTTATACCATAGCCCTGGTCTGTGATTTCTTCTGTAGTAATTCTGGCCCACATACACACTTAAAAGCCTTCAGAGTGTTTATAAAGTTCTTACATAAAACCTGTTTTTAACTATTGGCCATTTTAAAAGTGGGCTTTAGGACACGTTTTGAAGGCCGCCTTCTCTGTCAAACACAAGAATCAGTAGAAGACAACCTCCTCCCTCAAAGCTGCTTTGCTTTCCTAATGTAATATTTAAAACATGAACCAAAGAATTGGTTTCAGCTTCTAATTTTGGGTGGCCTGTGGCCAGTCCCTTTGCCTCATTTCCCCATCTGTAAGGTTGGGGCTTTACATCGTAGTTACACAGTTGAGGAAATAAGTGCAAACCGTTTCTGGTGAACTGGGAACTAATAATAAGAGAGTAAGGGCTTGGAGAGCCACAGATGGAAGAGGATTGATGGAGGGGAAATTCTAAGTGGATGTAATGAACTTGTGGCTTGGAGGCATTAAAAAAAAAATGCTTGTAACCCGCTACTTAAATTGAATATATTGTCTCCTGTCTCTTTTATAAGGCCACAGATTTTATCTGTAAAACAAAGCACAACTTTCCTTGAAGTAGCATATACAGTGAGCAGTAGCTACTGTTTCCTGCCAGGGGCCGCAGTTGCTTATATTTTAAGCTAACTTCCTTCTTGTCTTCAGCCTCACATACCAGTTCCTTTGCATTTTAAATGTTCAAACAAATCGGTTTAGTGGCTTATTTTGGGTGATTGCTGTGTACTTTTTTAAGCAGTGTAGCACATAGGAGGAAGTTAAATTAACTTCTGCATTTTCACAGCTGATCTCAAGTGAATTCTCAAGTTTAGACTAGCAAAAAATGAGACCTGGGTGGTTATAAGCTGATCTACAAGATAAATGCCAGTGCTTTTCAAGTAGAAGCATGCCTTGGAGTATAGGAATACATTCACATCTACTTGTTTATTAATAACTTGTGGTTCTGAAATGTAGCCCATTATTCAGAGCTTCAGCTCTTTTCCTTTAAGAACATTACTCTTAAAAAAGAGCTACTGCCATTTCAGTAGGCACTCAAGTCTGGAAGGCATAAGTTAGAACTTCTGGGACATTTTTTTAACGAAGTATATGTTGTAGCAATGTTGAATATTGGGGCAGGGCAGCAAGTTTGGCTTTTATTCTGGCCTATCTTCCCTTTGAAATGTGACTTTTAAAAAGTGGGCTCAAAACATATGCTGCTGAAAGGCACTTTGAAAATCTTTGAAAAGAGATCATTATATTCAGCCTAGGAGGTAGGGCTCTCCTGGGATTGCAGATGTAACACCTAGTAGAAGCCTGTTTCTAGACTGAATTTCCAGGCATACCAGTAAGGTGAGGCACCAGCAAAGTAGTTAAGAATTTATCAAGGTGCGTGCCTAGCCAGAACTTACAGAGAAGGATAACTAGTGTGATAAGCATAAACATTTATAGGGTTCTCCCAGTGCTCAGCACCAGGCAGGAACAGGAAAGGGGGACCTTTCTGAAAGTATTGGCAAAGTTACAGAGGACCTAAGGGATGACACGTGTTGGCCTGGAGATCAGAGAAAGGCAGTAGCTCTGAGAGAAACCCTGGAGATTTGAAAGGCTTGGCCCTTGTGGGAACCTGCTGGGAGAGGTCGGCTCCACCCTACTTTACACTTCTCAGCAAACCAATTGAGGAAATTAGGTTCTGAGCAGCCTTCCCCAGAGTGAATCTTCCAGCTCCACGATGTCCAATAATGATAGCCAGTAACAACACGTGGCTAGTTGAGTTTAAATAAAAATTAATTAATTAAAGTGAATTTAAATTAAGCTCCTCAGTCACACTAGCCACAGTTCTAGGGCTGAGTTGCCGTATGTGGCTGGGAGCAGCTGTGCTTGGGTAGCACAGATGTAGAACATTTCCATTATTGCAGAAAGTTCCATTGGACAGCACTGTTCCAGCTACTGAAAATGTAAGCATGAGATAGTCTTAAAAATAGTTCTGTGGTATATACTTCAGAATACAGTTTGAGTAATTTTCCTTTTGAAGTTGATCTTACGTTAAATGGTGCCTCTCAGAGCATGGTAATGGATTTATGGCGGGTCCTCCTCTGTGGGCCTCTCATAGTGTACCCATGCCAGAGTAAACTGCTGCCTCGAACCATTGCCCAGCCTCCTTACCTATGGGCTGTGAGCACTGAAGGGGGTTGTACAGTGTGAAACAAAAAGGAAAAGAGAGTGCTGCCTCTCAGATCATCCTGGTGGATCTTCTTGCCTGTGACATCCTACTAAAAGTCTAAAATTTTCTTCAGGTTAAAGCAGTTCTGTCATCTAAATTATTTAAGAATACATTTGGTCATGACAACCTTTTAGTTTGAAGGCAGTTCTGACAAACCCTAAGATTCATTCCAAATAATTTACTTTTTTTTTTTTCCAGCCACACACCTGGGAAGGTGGCTTATTGGAATGATTTCTGTATCCTTACAAAATGATAGTTATTGGTAAATTGTCTTCCCAACAGCCTCCAAACTAAGAGACTGTGACTGATTAAGAAGTTATGCTCAACACTGCAGATAACCTCATGTGCGGGTCTTGTCAATGCCGTTTTTGGTTTTTTTAATCATTTAGGAATTCTTACCCAGGCCTTCAATTAAAGCAGAAGTAATCTGGCAAATTAATTTAATTCTTTTTTTAGTATATACACACCAAGAACCTTTACAGCCTCAGAAGCTAGGCTTGTCGACTTAGCTAGAGTCTGGAGTCCAAAATTGAGAAAGTGCTGTCAGATGCGAATTTCTGTTGATTTTAAGTGCATGCTGGCTCCTTGCCACAGCTGTGCATATTGTGGGGAGCTGTGGTGCTGTGAGGGGGAGTGAAGCTCAGTAAGCAAGCCGTGCCAGTTGGGGTGGGTGAGTACTGTGGGAGGAGAAATTGGAGAAAGGAATACATTAAATCTTGCTGATACCTTGTTCTCATTCCCAGATATGCTGCATATGTCCTCAGAGAGATGGACTGGTTTGAAGTGATTTGGAATTAGGACATTGTTTAAGCATTTAGGAGAAATTGGATGTAGTGGCTGACTTGCTGAGATGATCTGGTTGGTCTTTTTACAGGTTGCTGTAGTTACACACTACTGCCCACCCTCTGGCCACTTGGGGCCACTTTGGGCACGAAGCCCCAGAGCTGCGCTCCTTATGTGTGTTCCAAACCTGTGACTTCTTAGGGGCAGGGTCTGTGGTTTTGTCATCTTTGTTTCCCCAACATTCTTATTGTGTGTATAGTCAGCTTAGTGTGTGTTTTCTTGAAGCAATGGATGAAGCCAGATAGAACAGTTCTTAGTTTCTTTAGGAGTTTATCACTTTTCTGGCATTGTGTGAATCAGCTTTTAGACCGTCTGTGCTCTCCTTATTTTGAGACGTGGCTTAACAGAGTAGGACCACCTCTTACCTGATATGATCCATTTTTGTAGGCTTTGCTCAAAAGCCTCAGAGAGGACTTAAAGGAGATTAATCAAAACCTTTATGGTGAGATAATGAACAGAATTCAGTAATTCCTCTAATGCAGCTCATGGAAAGGCTGACCAGAAGAGGGGCATAAACGCGCAACAGGGAACTGGATGCATTCGGGAGTAAAAATGTCAAAATCCTTAATGAGAAAAGAGCATTGGATAATAACAGTTACCAGGAGTTCTTTATTGACTGATTAGTGACATTCTAGAAGCTTCTTTAGAAAAAGGATAGAAGGAAATTTTTTCTAAAGGATTTTAAGAATCTTTCTTGAAACCCATCTGAATGAATTGAATATGTTTTAGTGTCTTGTGCTGTCCAGTCAGTAACCCTGAGGACTTACCAGCTGGCTTATTCTAGGATTCCAGACATTACAACAGTCTTGATACTAATATGGTTCTGTTTCTTGTTCTGCTGACCAATTCCTGATTCTAGGAGTTAACACAATCCCAAAACCTCTCTCAACCATGGCTCCAAAGTCTGGTCTCCTCTGACTCTACCTAGAAGAAAAAGGAATTCATTGATCAGCTTCTGTGAACCAGGCACTTTGCTATATAAGCTTTAACATGGTTTTCTTCCATTTCAGAATGTGCGTGGGTAACAGACAGCAGTTCCGATTTACAGTTGACGAAACTGGGGCTCTTGGAAGTTGCTGAGGGAGTAGGTGTCTGTATTAACCATTGTGTAGGCACCCTTCCCTGGTGATTCCTGACCTTGTTTATGGTATGGCACGCACAGAACATGACCATATCTGTGGCACATCTGCGTAAGCGGTCTAGCCTAGAGATCCTGCTGCTGGGCTGCCTTAAGGGCTGGGGGGGTCATTATCTCAGCATTATCTGTAACTTAGTCACAAGACCCTGGTTGGGGAACTTTGCTGTCCACATAGTATCTCAGTCTTCATAACAACCTTGTGTGGTAGATGCTTTTAGTCTCCATTTTCTAGAAAAGGAACCTTAGGCTCGCCGACATTTGAGTAACATTGCCTGTGGTTACATAGCCAGTAAGTGACAGAACTTGAGGTGAAGAGTCATCTCTGGAAGACATGCTTTTTCTGTAATTAAACTCACCCCCAGTATCTGAAACCTTAGCAGACAGTCGAACAGAAAGTAACTTAACCATCTACCCTTTTGGCCTATTAAATGGTATACTTTCTCCCAGACCGACCTTATTCACCTCTAGCGCCATGATTTTAAACCACATAAGTAAATAACAAACACCCAGTCTTGGAATTGAGTCACAGCCCTGTCGTGGTGTGTTTCCCACTCTGTGCAGTCTCCTTGTTGGGACACAGAGTCCCCTCACCTCTAACTCCCAGGTATATTCTCAGGAGGACTCCCAGTGCTCTCCTCAGCAGCCTGCCTCTCTCCTCTACAACTTTTATGCAGCCACAAATAGTAAACTAAAATATTAATGGCAATGATTTGACAAATATTCCTAAGTCAGGCAGCAAACCACTTAGTATAGATCTTAGCGACTTCTCCCAGTGAGGAATCTGTGCTCAGGGAACTTTACGGCCTAGAGAAATTCAAAATTTCAGAGTCAAGATGTTAGAACCCTTAGGTTTCTTACCTATAGTTGATTTTTCTCAGTCTATCGATGAAGTGAAAAAGTGAGGAACTCAGTCCTTCCTTGGCTGAGTTAAAGCCTAAAGGTTAAAAAAAAAAACCCAAAAAACAGCTGCCTACTAAGTGATGCAACATGGACTTTTATAAGCCTCCACCCTGCGTCTTTGGCACAGCCAACCTTCTTCAGGAAAATGTGCCTCAGTGCTTCCTCCCATTGTGCAGCCTTTTAATATTTCATTCAAACAGGCTGTAGATTAATGTTTCTAATTCTTCCTTCGCTCTTGTTTTCTAGAAGTGAGACATGGTGGTTGGCCACTCATTGCCTTAGTCACCAGGCTGCAGTTTCAAATGAAAGATCAGAAACAACTTAAATTTTTATCCAGTTCTTTTCATCATATTCTGAACTCACTGCTTGTCCATAAACCCACTTGATGCTTCAATTCTCACCCAAAGTGCTTTTCCTAAGTCACATACGGATGGCTTTGAAGAAGCAGGGTGGAACTTTGTATAGGTTGATTTTACAACAGGGCTAACATATGCTTAATAGAAGCCAGTTTCCTTGAAAGGTGTTGTTTAGCTCTGCTGCAGCTTTTTACCAGTCATAAACCACATTATTTATTCAGTTATTTCCCAGCAACTCTGGAGGGCAACTCGGTCTTTGTTCCTTTTACAGGTGAGGGAGCGGAGACAATAAAGGAGTTACACACTTGATTGTGAGGTCTTGAGCAAGCTAGGCAAGAGTAAATGTGAAAATGTGTATACCTTGTCTGCTGGCCCATAAAACAAAGTGGAATCATTTGAGTTATAAGCGTGTTAGCTGATAAAACTGTAGAGTGTTCATTCATTTCCTACCATTGGGCTTTGAGGAGAAGTGAGGAAAGCATGTAAAGTAGCTTTTCACTCGAGGTTAATTGACCATTATTGTTTATAGCTAGGATATGTCATGCTTTCTAGGTAATAACTCAGCAGCGTTTGTCAAATAGAAGTCCATGTTCCAGGCTTAGCTGGGAATCGCACAGAAAGTGCTAGACTGTCATTGCCTTCCAGGATAAGTTCTTCTCTGTCTGTTCTCTTGTTTTATTTTTAGCGGTTGTGTGAGGTAGTAGGATCATTTGTGTTCTCCCATTTTATAGATGAGTAGGTAAGAAAATGAAGGCGTGCCAGTGTTAATTTGTCTGAAAACATGGTCCTAAAGAAAAGGCTAAAGTTGGAAAACAGGTGTCTTAACTGTTCTCAGTGATTTCACAGTGTTATTTTGTGCTACACTTCTGTGGAAGTACAACACTGGAATTTAAAAATAAAACCAAAAAAAACTAGAGTAGAACCAAAGAAGGCTTTACTAAGGAGAGTGGTGAGTACTTTGGTGATATAAGGGAGAGTGAAAGATGTGTAGGAAGACTGACAGATTGTCTTTGAAGTAGAATAGAACTGTATCGTTCTATGGCCTGAAATCATCCTTTCACTTTAAGTAAATTTAAACCATTCTACGCTCTGTTTAGTAATTTTCCTACTGAGTGTGCTACCTCCACTAGGTTGTGTCTCGTGGGGTAGGCATTGACCAAAAGAGGACATTTTGTGGGTCACATATACAAACATGTCTATCATGATCTTAAGGAGTTGAGAATTGAAGGTGAGCACCAACCATAGCAGAGATTCGAGTTGCAAAACAAAAGCTTTATCTGTCCTGCTTCCTTTTTTCAATCCTCCACCTGAAATAAGTCCAGAGGTTCAGGTACATGAGAAAATGAATTGTGTACCTGGATCGACTGTAAATATAAGATTTATACAGGATGGTCTGATCTTAAATAAAGCTCAGGAGCCTTTTGCAAGTCCCCTGGAAGGCAAGCAGTGATATAGTTATCCTTTTTTTTTTTTTTTTTTTCCCTGTCTGCACCACATGGCATGCAGAATATTAGTTCCCTGACCAGAGATTGAACCCGTGCCCCCTGCATTGGAAGCACAGAGTCTTAAACACTGGACCACCAAGAAAGTCCCAGCAATATAGTTATCGTACCTAAAGGACTTTTGTTTTGTTTTGCAGAAACAAGCCAGAAGCTGTAGAAGTAACATTTGCAGGTAAGTACCTTTATCTCGCCTATTAAGAGAAGGAACAATATAAAAAATAGAAAATAAATTTCTTCCTAAAATAAGCTTTGACATTACGGCTACTGTCTTGATTGTCAATTGTGTGGTGGCGGGGGGGGGTCTTTATTTTAGATGATTATTCCATGGATTTAGTGAGCTATATAAAGTTGCTTGCTGATATCTTAGAAGTTTGGGTTTAAGTTTGTGGTACAAACAAAGGTTTTTTAAATTGGGAAATATTATGTTATTATCTTTAGCGATCATCTTAGTTTGCCTAGCACTAGCGGAGTGGGGAATCACAGAAGTGCTAGAGACCTGTTCCACAAGTCAGAGAGAGATGTTACTCCTTTCTTTTCCCTGGAAAGAATTAGGTATTGATACTACTCACTCAATGTGTGAACTTTGAGGAGTTAGACAGTCATGCTCTGTAAAATGAGGGTACTTGGCTGGATGATCTTGGAAGACTTTTTGCAGCTCTGAAGTGCTGTGACTTGGACGCCAGGCACCATCCCTTTCCCCTCCTACTAACAAGCAATGCCGAATCTTCTAGCTTCAAGAACTACAAGAGAGAGGAGGCCTGTGGAGTACAAAAACTTGAGAGAACCAAATGCAGTGTGTGGGCCTTGTTCGGATCTGAATTCAAATAAAACAACAGTATTTTTTTTTAAATTCTCAAGACAGAGTATTTCAGTGCTTGACTGGATGTTTGATATTAATGATTGGTTTTTTTTGTTTTTTTTTTTTAATTTAGGCATGACAGTGGACTTGGGGTTATGATTTTTTAAAAAAACTGTATTCTTCGTCTTTTAGAGATTTATTCTGAAATATTTATGGTTTTTTATGGATGAAGTGATGTGATGTGTGGAATTTGTTTCAGAGTAAATTATTGGGAAGGGGTGTGTCTGAGTGAAACAAGATTGACCATATGTTGATAATTGTTGAAGCCGTGATGGGAATAAGGGTTTGTTATACATTATATTTTATACATGTTTAAAATATATCACAATAAAGATGTTTTTAAAAATTCTTTCAGTGCCAAGCTGTGATTAAAGTAAAAATAGCTTTGTAATTTTAGAAAAGAGCTAACAGATAAGTACTCTATAATTCTACCTCAGTGTTTCTGCTGACTTTCCACATGGATTTAAAATAAATGCAATTTTACTTGTGTGCCTGCTTGTAAGGGAGACTTCCTTGTGGCCTGCAGTGATAGGCAGGCACTTTGAGAAGTTATTCCCTATTCCCAGGTTAAGCAACCTTATTTGCTTTTCCTCACAGATTTCGATGGAGTCCTCTATCATATTTCAAATCCTAATGGAGACAAAACAAAAGTAATGGTCAGTATTTCTTTGAAATTCTACAAAGAACTTCAAGCACATGGTGCTGATGAGGTAAGTTCCATATATCACTTTTCCTTGGGACTCTTGTTTCCGCCTCACCTTTTGTTGGCAGCTTGCCACTCCTAGAAGATCCACAGCACTGAGTCATTCATCCCCACTGGCACTGGCCACTCTGGATGCCTTGCTCACCTAACCAGGGGCTCTTGACTTCATTTCCCATGGTCGTAAAGAAGGGTGTTCCCCAGAGAGGGTTTTGGTGGTTTGCTTGCCTGCTTTTTACTCTGGAGAAATAAAGATGTTCTCTAACCAGTGAAAACAAAAACAGCTTTAGTTCTCAAAAAATGTAGCCAAGAGTACTTTTCCTTGACCAATACAAAAATAGCTGTCACAAGACTGAGATGGGTTCTATTTCTGTTACATTATGAAGCAGGTATATAACCTCTGGCCTGTTTAGGCCTGTTTAAAGTTTACTATCTTAATTCTCATTTTGGAAATTTAGGCACAAATATGCCCTTTAAATTTTTAAATTTAGTGCTCTTTAGAGCTGGCTTCTTTAAGTATCTCTTCTTCTTAACAACTACCTTAGGGGAAATAAGGAAGGGTGTCCATGCGTTATGAAACTCTTGATGGCGTGCTTTATTCACTGGCTTCTTTCAGTAGGTTTGGTTCCTGTTGAACTATATTTGCTCTGGGGAGAGCCATTTATGGAAGAAAGAAAATGCTGTTACACCAGTGTGTGCACATTGTGGTTGGGTCTCAAAGCAGGAAATATGACTCAGTTCCTGAATCAGTTTTCAAATATCTTTTAGTTTTAACAAAGTGGGTTCTCCTTAATCTAGTGAATGAAGATACAGCCATTTCTGTTTTCTTTCTGATTAAGAGTAGTAGCTTTGGACTTTGTTAAAATTTATGTAATGAAAAGCCTGTTTGCAAAAAAATATGATCAAAATCTCAACAATAAAAACTAAAATTGATGTTAACCAAGCAAAATACCAATAGCCATGCACAGTCACTTCCTTCTTCATATGCGATTGGTTTGCCCTATAAATTCAAGGGAAGAGCTAAAACCTTTTCTGATTTGCCTCTTAAATTCAAGGGAGGAAGGATGATTTAGAGAATTTGTATTCCGGGTTATTTTACCTGAGAAAGAAGAGCTTCAGGGGAAAGACCTAGTCTTTTAAAGCATTTGAGAGATTATTATATAAGTGATACTGGCTAACTCTTTACCAGATGAAGAGCAAGAGGAAACATACAGCAGTTAAGGTGGCTCTACTTTAGATGAAGTAGAAGACAACTACCTGGAAAGAATTGTTGAACATTTGAACATACATCTAAAAAGTTGTGTGATCATTCTCCTTAGACAGTCTCCTCTCTTTCAAGATCTAGGTGCAGTAAGAACAATCCTTGGGAGGGAGAGAAAGTGTGAAGCTAGATTTCTTAAATCTTCCCAATCTGTGCTTCCCTTACAGTGGAACTCCAGAACACATTGCTATTCTTGTAGCTACCACAAGGGTCAAAGAACCAGTCCACCCACTCAAGTGGGTGGAGTACTGTAACATTCCCTGTGTTGGAGCAGAGTGCAGGGTAAATGGCTCCCTGGGTTGGTTAAACAGTGACCAGCCTGTGATAACCACAGGAAGCTTGTTACTTTGTCACAGGCCCTTTTTCAAAGCAGAAAGCCTCTGCTGCTGAGGTGGGAAGATCTAATCTGATGTCAGTTTGGAAGAGGGGGCGCAAATTGAAAAGTGAATCATGGTTAAAAGTTCAAGTAATAAACAGGGAAGCATTGGCTGGTTTTGCCAAGAGGAGGGAGCAGAGGAGGTGAAGGTGGTATAATTTTGACTCTAAGAACCTCTTAGATCTCAGAATATTAATTTAGTAACTTGGAATTAAACTAAATCTTAGGGGCTGTGGTTTCTCCCACATACAATTTTCCCTTTATCCAAGTACGCACAGTACAGAATTGTAGCTAGTTAAAATTATTAATAGGATATGTGCGTTACTTTTTTCCCCCTAAATGGTTTAGGAGAAGTGGTATATGGGACACCTGAGGGTCAACAGACTCTATGACCTTGAACCTCTCCCTTCAGTTCCTCTTGTGTAAAAGAGATACCTCACAGTGGCTGCATGGTCACCAAATAGGAACTACAAGTGGCATTACTTATTTTTTGCCTTTATATAAACAAGTGTGGTCACTGATTCATGCTGTGAGGTCCACCCTATTATCCAAGTTCTGCACATTGAGAATTTCTTCTAGCTACGGGTTAATGGTTAAGTAAATATGTGGAATACTGAAGAATATTTAAGAATGGGGGGAAGAACCTACCACGTGATATTTTTTTTAAATAGGACATGAGATAAATGGTTTGCTCCTGGTTTGTCGTGTTTGTTTTAAATACCTAGAGAGTATGTTGAAAATAAGACTAGAAGAAAAGTGTTGACATTCACTCAGATCTATCATCTGAGTCCCCGGATATGGGAGAAGGGCTCTGAGACGATAGGAGTGCACAAGACAGACGCCCTGCGCACATGGACCTCCACTGTAGTGCTGCCTGTGTTCACAGTGCTTTTCTCTGGCTAGTGGGATCCTTTAAAACACATATGCCACTCTTATAAGTAAAACAAGTTTGTGCTGTGGTTCACTTTTAGCGTAATAACTTGTCTTAGATTCAGTACCTCTTTTTTTGGTATTCCAGAAAGTGCAAGAGGGTCATTAGTGTGTTTGTGGTGTTAGAAATTAGTTAGAAATTAGTTGCCTAGAGACAAAACCCCACAGCCTGTTATACTACTGAGGGTTAATATATTGGCCTCAGTTCCACCTTCCTATGGAATAGTGATGGTACCTTCTTCCCTCCCTAAGTGTAAGGTTTTAATGAGATTTAGTAATAAGCCCTGTCTGTGTTTTGTCTCTTAAACATATAAAGACTACTAAATACTGAGAGGTTGTTAAATTCTAATGACTTTAGTATTTATTTTTTTCCTCTCTCCAAATAACTGCCTCTCTACTGCTTAATGTGTCCCATATAACATTTAAGTCAGAAATATTCCATCCCAAATAAAGTTTGTTTCTTAAACCATGTCAGCCTAGGAGCAGTTTCTACCCGGTAGGGCAGTCACACTAGCAGAGAAAATAATAGGAAGGTGTAAAAGGTGCTCTTGTTTTATCATTTACTCCAAAAAGCTGGAAAGTAGCCAGCTATAAGGATCAGTTTTGAGAAAAAGACATTTAGAGAGTACGGCCTTCTGTGGACCCACCAGTATAAATAACTGGCTGAGATTAAATTATCCATTGTTTTTTGCCTTTAAAGAAGAAAAGCTGGTAGTGAGCTAAATTTTAAAGCATACCAGCTAAGCAAGCTAACTGGAATCGGTTCCCGATAGTTCTGGTTTTATCTCTCCATTCATCTGGGTAGTGGTTTGCCCTGTACGTGGTAACTAACATAATCTGTTCTCACTTGAGTTCAGCATCCTTCTGCTCCCTTGGGGAAAGAAAGGGGGGTGATTATATGTGACGTATGATCTGAAGGAGAACAGAGACCATGTAAAGGGTGTGACTGAGTCCTAAAAGAGTGAGGGATGAACCTTGATTGAAACACAAATCCTAGACTAACCTTTTGGAGTTAATTGCAGTTCTGTGAGTGACTTGCTTGGTAACTCAGATAAATCTGCTTCTCGCTCTGTATCCAGTTCCCATCTGCCATTTGAAAGTTAGGAAGAATGCTGGCTTAGGAAAAGCTTAACCAGCACAGTGCTTTGAAAGTAATGGAATTATCATGGTCTTTGAATTAACCTATTTGTTTTTGTATTTTCTAGTTATTAAAGAGGGTGTACGGGAGTTTCTTGGTAAATCCAGAATCAGGTATGTAGTAATGTGAGCAGCCATGGGATGACATGGAAAGAGACCCGTCCCGTTTGTGCTGTTCTTTTTTTAGCCAAAGGATTTCGTTTAAATGTTATTCATCTTACAAATATCTTTGTGTGAGTTCAATTTCCACTTCAACTCTCTCTGTAAAAATAGCTTTTAAGGGGCTTTGCATTGTCCAATAATGGTACACATTATTGTTGTAGTAATACAGAACTGATGTATGCCATTTTTAACATTTACTGGATAAGGCCTAATGACTCTCCCTTAATGTTTCAGCCATAGGACCACCTTTGTTTGCCCATGGTGATTAAAATGCTTTTGAGAAGACTAAGCAAGCATTGATTCTCCCTCAGAGCCCCTAGTAACACCTTTGTGTGTACACTGCACGTTTAGAGAAAGAAAAGGAGTATTCACAACTATTCTCACATTTTCAAGTAACAAAAATTTCAGCCCCTTTGATCTGTTCTTCTAATCAGTGATTTCTGCCTCCTTCATGGCCAGAGGAATTGGCAAGCACCCTGGCCATCCTTGATTAGAACAGCTATGTTACATAGCTTTAAAGGAAGTTTAAAGTGGAAAAAAATTAACTATTTGTATCCCTGTGTTTAAGTGGTAGTTTCAAATTCTGAGATATCTAGCCGGGCCCCATAGTGAGGACCAAGTTGTAAGACTGTTTGAACATAATATTTGTTACTCAAATCCTGTGACTGTAATACCTTGACTAACAAATCCTTTTAAAAAGGAAGATGTGTCTGTCTCTTTTAACAAGTTACTTTAAAAAACAAAACAAAACAAGGCACCACCTCACCATTCCCGTTAGAATACCTTCCTATGACTTTTAGATGCTGCTGTGGAATCAAAATATCTAATAAAGAAAAGTGCCTTTGGAATGTAACTTGTAACTAGGAGTGTTTATGGATGAGAGCTTTGACTGCACTCCTAAAGAATACTGAAATGTGTTAATCCCCAAATCGATGGTACAAATCACAACAGGCGGAGTATAACTCAGAGAGTTTATGTTTCTGTCTCTGGGCCTTCTCTTCCACTTCCTGTGCTAAAGCACACACACTGCCAAAGTGCAGACCTTGTGTTCAGACTATAAAACTATAGTGCAAACTATAAAAACATGTGAAAGTAGGATATCTCTTCCTCTTTTTTTCTGTGGGTTTATCTAGGCAAGTTTGGACAATTCAGCAAGCCATACTAGATTTTTACTTTTCTTCATTCTCAGTATGTTCTCTTCATCGTGTCAGAAGGCATACTTAAGTCTGGCTTCAGTTATAGTTTTTTTTTTTCCCCTCATTTTATTTATTTATTTATTTATTTTGGGGGTGGGTACACCAAGTTCAATCATCTGTATTTATACACATATCCCCATATTCCCTCCCTCCCTCGACTCCCCCCCACCCTCCCTGTCCCAGTCCTCTAAGGCATCATCCATCCTCGAGTTGAACTCCCTTTGTTGTACAGCAACTTCCCACTGGCTATTTATGTTACAGTTGGTAGTATATATATGTCTATGCTACTCTCTCACTTCGTCTCAGCTTCCCCTTCACCCCCCGCCCCCTCAAACCTCGAGTTCTCCAGTCCATTCTCTGCATCTGCGTCCTTGTTCTTGTCTTGTCACTGAGTTCATCAGTACCATTTTTAGAATCTGTATATATGAGTTAGCATACAATATTTGTTTTTCTCTTTCTGACTTACTTCACTCTGTATGACAGACTCTAGGTCTATCCACCTCATTACATATAGCTCCATCTCATTCCTTTTTATAGCTGAGTAATATTCCATTGTATATATATGCCACATCTTCTTTATCCATTCACCTGTTGATGGGCATTTAGGTTGCTTCCATATCCTGGCTATTGTAAATAGTGCTGCAGTAAACATTATGGTACATGTTTCTTTTCGGATTATGGTTTTCTTTGGGTATATGCCCAGTAGTGGGATGACTGGATCATATGGTAGTTCTATTTTTAGTTTTTTAAGGAACCTCCAAACTGTTTTCCATAGTGGCTGTACCAACTTACATTCCCACCAGCAGTGCAGGAGAGTTCCCTTTTCTCTACACCCTCTCCAACATTTGTTGTTTCCAGATTTTGTAGTGATGGCCGTTCTGATCAGTGTGAGGTGATACCTCATTGTGGCTTTGACTTGCATTTCTCTGATGATTAGTGATGTTGAGCATCTTTTCATGTGTTTGTTGCCATCTGTACGTCTTCTTTGGAGAAATGTCTATTTAGGTCTTCTGCCCATTTGTGGATTGGGTTATTTGCTTTTTTGGTATTAAGCTGCATGAGCTGCTTGTACATTTGGGAGATTAATCCTTGTCCGTTGTTTCGTAGGCTACTATTTTTTCCCATACTGAGGGTTGCCTTCTAATCTCGTTAATCAGTTATAGTTTTATCTAGTTTGTTTTATTTGGCTTCTTAAAACTAGCAAACCTCAACTTTAAATATTTTCTTTCTTAATCTAATCTTGTGGTCTATTTGCTTATCTGGTTTTCAGGTACCCAAAATGGAATGGTGATTGATATTATTTAATATTGGAGTGCCAAAAATGTGCTAAGCACTATCTAGAAGAGATTTAAATAGCCAGCCAATGCTCTCAGTGAGAATAGATCCAACAAAAAACACAGACCTCAGAAATGCTTTTGGGAAAAAATTAAATAGTAACAAAGTATTAAGGTCTATGATACTTGAAATGTGAAATCTGTATAGTTCTGGTAAAATTATTCCCATCAGTTGTCTAGAATATGAAATGGTCCTCAGTGATGTACAGTTACTCTTGCAGAATCATCTATAGGCTTTTGGGCAGGTATTAATCGTTGGATTATATAGTGAAGCATCCCAGCCTTGTTGGAATTTGTACTAGACGTGCTGTAAAAGAGTCAGAATAGTGTAGTGGTCAGTAGACTTAGATTTCAGTCCCTGTTGTGCCCCGTTTATTGATGACCTGCTATGTTCCAGGCACTTTAAATACTGTATGTTCTTTTAATTCTCCCAGTAGCCTCCCCTAACTCACCACCCTTTTTTTTTTTTAAACAGATGCAGGAATTGTAGATGTTAGGCAGTTTGTCTAAGGCTACTAGTGGCAAAGCCAGGATTTGGACCCAGTTTTTGTCCACCTCAAAAGAGAGTTGCCTCCACCTCTGTACCATGCTGCATTTGGCGTGGCACTTTGCTTCTTTGGATATGAGTTTCTTCCTTCCTTATTTCTCCCATTCTTTGATATTGATTCAGATTTTTGCATAGCATCTGTTAATTAGCTATATATATTTACAGTAATTTTGCAAGAATTAAGATTTTTATTTCATCTCATTTGCCCTTTGAGGTAGATGGGAATGGACAACTTTCCACCTGGGTTAAAAGTATAGACATTGAGACAAAATAAAGTGTTGTTAGAACTTGAAAAGTTGTTGTTGTTGTTTTTAATATAACTGTTGGGTGTTTTTTTTCCCCCTCCAGGATACAATGTCTCTTTGCTATATGACCTTGAAAATCTGCCTGCATCGAAGGATTCCATTGTGCATCAGGCTGGCATGTTGAAACGAAACTGTTTTGCCTCTGTCTTTGAGAAATACTTCCAATTCCAAGAAGAGGGCAAGGAAGGAGAAAACAGGGCAGTTATCCATTATAGGGATGATGAGACCATGTGAGTGTACAATTTGGTCCTGAAGCCTGGGTGTGGCTGTCACAAGTGTTCATTTACCAAAAGATGTTTGGCTAAATCAAACCTGAAACTCTATTGTGTGAATCCCCCCAAAGTGTCTCATAAAATTCTTTTAAGCCAGAATGTGGGTGGTAGGGAGGGAAAACGCCACTTATCTGTGTCTCCAGATACTGAAAGTTGGCAAAAGATGAAAAGAAAATCCAGTGCTTCCCTTTAAGGCACCATTTTGAGTCCCCTTCAGTAATACAGCTGGATAAACAGGAGGCAGAGGGTGACTATAGGTTCTGTGTTGTTGCAACTCATGGATATCTACATACTGTGAATCTCATAGTATATAAAGAAATACATTCTCTGAAGTGGAATTCTGAAAATCACTAACTCTAGGTTCTGTGTTATACCATACAGACAGGTTGATAACATCCACTTTGGGTGATTTTCATCTCCTGTCTCGCATAGGACATGCATTTATTGCACTGACTTTGTTGGCCATAAATACTTAGTCTCACTGGCACACCTTGTTTTATGAATTAAGAGATTTGTGACTACCCTCCTACTTCTTTTGTAGAGCAAGTTCTTGACAGAACCCTGTTCTGATTCTGTACTCACTCTCATGGGTTTTGTTCCCCTCAGGTATGTTGAGTCTAAAAAGGACAGAGTCACAGTAGTCTTCAGCACAGTGTTTAAGGATGACGACGATGTGGTCATTGGAAAGGTGTTCATGCAGGTATGGAGCCGACATCTTGGGGGGGGGGCAGGGGGCATAGTCTAGTGACTTACACTTTGGCATGAAGCACACCATGAGCATAGAAAAGAACTGGCAGCTCTGTTGATCCTGAAACTTGAAGATTTAATGAAACAGCCCTTATCAAACTCACTGAATTTTTTTTCTTAGTAGAATTTCTAGTTCTATCCCTTTTGCAGGACTGGACTGGAGGGTGAGTTGTGTATTAAACATACTAGCAAAATGACTGAATATTACACATCCTTCCTCCTGCCATGGGGTCTTTGATTTAAAGCTTGGGCTCATTTTCTGCCCTCTTACGCTTCCTCAAATTTCTAGCAGGGTCTGTTGGCTTGGCTTAGTCCTAAAGTCTTTTCAGAATGGAGTCTAGAGAAAATTCTTAAGTAGTGGGTAATGCATTAATAGGGTAGAGTTGTCAGGCTATCAGAGAATGGGCCTGAGTTTGACTGAGCTCCCCATGGAGGGAGCGCCTCCCTCAGAAGAAGCTCATCTACTGGAAGAGTTTAGCAGGATGTTTTGTAATTGGATTTCTGGTGTGGTTGGACTCAGGTCTGACACAATACACCCATTGTGGCTTTGTCATGCTGGCTACTAACCAGTTGCTGGCTTTAGGATGTGAGAGCTCATTGGTGAAGTGGTATCCTAGTTGGTTTTTTCTGAGATAGCTCAGCATTCAAAATCTAGTACAGTGGTTAAATTACAGAAAACTTTGTACATTCATTCTGTTCCTTGGCAGGGTGATGAGATTTAAGAATTCTGGGCCAGAATCTCTTTCCAGGTGGGTTGAAAGATAGTTGTGCTTAATATAGTGAGAATACTTTATGTGTAGCCATTCTCAGTGGCTAGGGAAATCTTCAAAAGTGATATTCTCAATCTGATCCATCTGTAGTGGCTTTTTGTGTTTAAGCTAATTAATCAGAAACTAATTTTGTAGTCCCCGTGCAGAAAAATTAGAAAATTGACACAGCATTTGCAAGTACTAAACTTATGAAAGAGTGTGTGTGTGTGTGTATGTAGATATATAGATATGTATATCTTGGGTCCTAAATGGAAGCTTCAGGCGGGCATTTCATGTGTTTTTATGCAGAATTGACAGCGGAATTAAATGCAGTAGCTCAGAAATTGGGCTAAATCCAGACTGACGAGCTAATTTTAAAAGCTATGAAGTATATATTTAGATTTGGCTGGTTTTTTACCAGTCTTGTTCCATTTTATTCCAGGCAACATCTTAATTTATTTTTATACTTTAAACAGATCTTATCTTGGAGAGTGTACTGGAGATTTGTTCCTGAGGAGAATTTTGTGTATTCTTTTTTGCATGTGAACTTAAGCTCTCCCTCCAAGTACATGTGGTTGGGCACTTGTCTGAAAGAGAAAAGAAAGTCTGCATTTTTGCACTGACAGTGTCTCCAGTGAGTGACGGGCGTGGCACCATGTGAAAAAGGTGCTCAGGAAGCCATCTGCCCTGCCTCCCTCCCCAGACTCAAAGATGGGGTAATTTATTTGAAATGACAATGAACATATTAACCTGGACTTATTTTGCTGGGTTTTCCCTCCAAAATAAATCGTAATAAATTATTTGAGCATTGTCCTGGGCCTAATTATTTTAAATTTCTAGGAAAAGGGAGAACAGTGGATGTGTAGCACAGAATATTGTGACCTGGGGAGGCTGTTTGAAGTTCCTCATGGTCACTAGTCTGCTTGCTGTGGGTCTTTGTGTTCCCATGCTGGCATGCCCCTCTAGCCTGGTCAGAACAGGAGCCCTGCTTTTGTCATTTGGCAGGCAGACTTGGAGGGATGCTTATTGCTGCCACGAGGAAAAAGACGGGGAGTTTGCGTTCCCCACTCATGTGGATGTCCTAGTGCTCGGCTTTGGGGCATTATCTTTGTAGATGTGTGAGCTGAGCACCAGAGAAAATCTGGTAGATGTCATCGTTTCAGTGCTCATTACATGAAAAGCAAGAAGAACAGTAGTTACCGTTTTGGAGATTGGAGTATGGTGAACTAGAATTTTTTTTTTATATATATATTATTAGATCTTTAAGTTAGTTCAGTGAGTAAAAGAAGTTAAGCGGAAACCACTGATTTCTCTATGTTCAGGGATAAGACAAAAACAATTTGCCTCTTAGGCAATTGTGAAGATGTTATTTTGAGGACCCTTGCTTACCTGTATACATGTGGGGTAACATCTATAGGATATTTTCCAGAACTAGGAACACTGAGTCAAAGTGAGTAATTTTGGAAAATATTACCCAACTCTCCTCCTTAGAGGTTGTGCTCTTTTCCCTGCCACCTCCAGTGCATGAGAGTGTCCATTTTCCCGAAGTGGTGTTCAACATCCGGATTTCTGCCAATCTGACGGGTTAAAAGCAGTATCTACTTTTTCTTATGAACAAGGTCAAAACATCTTTTTTTATACTGAAGGCTATTTGTTTTTCTTTTCCTGTAGGATGTCTCCTTATGTCCTATACCCATTTTTCTGTTGGGTTATTCATCTTCTCAATTTCTTTATATACTGGAGAGATTAGCCCTTTTTCTGTGATAAGAGTTGCAAATATTTTTTCCAGTTAGTCATTAGGCTTTGAGAATTGTTTTTGTTGTTGTTTTGTTTTTTCCCCACGCAGAACTTTATGTTCACGTAGTTAAATTGATCAACCTCTTATGGCTTCTAGATTTTGAGTCATAGTTAGAAACTCCTTCCCTACTGCAAGATTATAAAGAAATTGACTTGTATCATTTTCCTGGTGTTTTTATAGCTTCGTATTTTACACATAAATCTTATTACCTGTGAAAGTGGCTACCCACTGGTCCCAGCAGCAATTATTTTAAAACCCATGTTTACACTGCTGATTTAAGATGCTACCTTTATCATATGCTAAATTTCTGTGTATATTTGGATTTATTCTGAACTTCCTATGGTCAGTTGTGCTTTGATGGAAGAAAAATAGTATTTTGATGCTCAAAAGACATCCCAGCTGGAGGGAGAAAAAGAGTCAGTATTGCTGATACATACGTAACAAAGGCAGTAAGGAGAAGAGAGCTGCTGGGTTGGTGGGCTGATTGGCTTTTAAGTGTTATTTAAGATAGAAAACCAAGGAGAAACAAAGACTCATATGAGACTGCCTAAAGGATAGCCCTGAATCAAAGTATATTGTTAACCAAGGCTGGAATTGAAATGTATCACTTTCCATGTATAGAACTGATGAAATGCTGCCAAGTCACCACAGGTTTACAAATACTCCATCTGGTTGTGGACGCCACATGTACCAGTGAACTGAAGCCTTCAAGCAGCTTACTAAGCACAAGGAAATGCTGGCAGGCAGTTACTCTCAGTTCTGTTTTCTCCGCCGGGGCTAAAGAGGAAAACTGATAGAAGTTAGAGAACCTCCCAACCCAGTTGCAGAATGAAAGGTATTTTCTAGAGAAGGGCAGTCTCAGAAGCTTTGCTTTAAGAATTTCCATTTTGAATGATCTTGGATCCTTCCCTCCCTCTCCAAATATTTTTCCTTTGGGGAACAGAATTCAAAGGGGAGCTAATCTAACCCAGTGCTGTTAATTTATTTCCCACCAACCTTTATAAGCCATGCAAGGAGCTCAGGAGGCAGGATGGTGAAACAGGCGAGGTCCCAGACTGGGTTTTAGACCTCCTCAGGTGTTATCCTTCCTTTGCAACTCATTTACTAAGACTTGCTGATCAGTGTATATTCTCCTACCTGCAAATGGAAGCATAGTCCCTGCTCCTTCCTTTACAGTGCCCTGACACTAAATCAGCTAAGGTAGAGGTGCTTTCTTTCATGCAGCAAGCCGTGTGCTAGAGAGCCTCTTTGAAGGGCAGGGGACTAGATACAGAGGTGAATAAAAGCAGGATCCTTGGCTTCAGGAACTTAAAACCTGGTAGGGAAGCCAGATGCATTAACGAATAGTAAAGTATCACAGTGAAGGTTTGTAGAAAAGACATGGAAACCCCAACAGGAGAGCAGCCAGCTGCCTCCAGGCTATTGAAGATAGTGTTATAGAAGAGGTCATATCTGAGCAGCAATAGAATAGCATTGCAGACCGAAGGGCTATATAACATGCTTTCAATACTCATAAAACTCAGAGACCTTGGAAAGCCTTTGGTTCCATCCTTCTGCCATCACTCAGAGAATTTGGATCATCGGTTTTACTGGCATTGCTGGAAAACCTAGTCCTGTTCTTGCAGATCTGGGTTGAGACAGGGATATCTTGTATCACTTGTCTGTTTACACAGGAATGTGTGGATTGGGAAAGCTTGAGATGTGGAGATTAGAACACAGATGGAATGGCCTGGTTTTTACATCCTTCGGCATTTTTCTGCAGTGTGGCGAGGGTGGATACGTTTTGTCAAGGGTGAACTCTTACGCAGGGTGGTGGTGATTTCATCTACGGCCCTTCTAGAGCCAGAATTAAAAGTCAGACTTTCACTTCTCACGTCACACAGTCCCCTTTTCTCAGTGAACACTAAGACAACTCAACTTCTTTAACACTTGTCTTCTGCCCCCAAGAAGGGCTTCAATTTGGTCTAAAGTTCTCATTGATGAATTCTAAACAGTAACAGGGTGAAAGCTACCTCAGTGAAACAAGACAAAACTTGTACAGAGGCTCAGAGCCATGGTAGTCATGAAACTGGACGAAGTGGAGTGGGTGAGAAGAGGAATAAAAACTTGGTCAGCTCATTAGGGCTTTGTGTGCAAAGGTTAAATGAGTTAAAAGACTTTGATTGGAGTCTTAATCAAGCTAAAGCTTGGGTTCCATTCACCCACAAATTGTACACATTGCCTGAAACATATAACCTCTTTTCACAGTAAGTCAAAAGAAACTGATAAGCAGTAGTCCTTCTCCTGAATGTAATCTGGTTCTCCCGGTGCTTTGCAGTTGTCTGTTTAGCCTCAGAGGTAATTTTATCACCTGTGTTCTTCCAAAATAAGAGAACGAGAAGAAGATTAACAGCTTTTCCTCCCTCATTGAAGATCGGACTTGTTAAGTACTTCGTGATCTCTCCTCTTTGAATCTGAAGTGCATTGATGGCAGCCAGCACTTGTAATATTTCATGTTAGGTGTAGTTTATTTTTAGCCTCTGCCGGTCAGAGGGCTCAGAGGTCACACCCATAGGGCAAACCCTGGAGCATAAGTTGCCATTCATCTCACACCAGATTCTCTTCTGGTTGCTTTTTGCTTCATCCTGGCAGGAGTTCAAAGAAGGACGCAGAGCCAGCCACACAGCCCCACAGGTCCTGTTTAGCCACAGGGAACCTCCTCTGGAGCTGAAAGACACCGATGCTGCCGTGGGCGACAACATCGGCTACATTACCTTCGGTGAGCAGGGCGGGCTTGCTGCATTGGCGCACCATGGTGGGTGCACACTACAGTTGAAATGGCAGTAGGGGAGGGGGTGAAAGCACACATACCAGATTGTTCCCGTTGCCACTGCTGTGACTGTAGGAGCCGTGTCACAGGACACTAATACAGGTCATGTGCTACGAAGGTGAGTCAGAAATTATCCTCACTCCGGTAATATTAAAACTGCTATCAATTTTACAGCAAGAGTGTGGATAATTTTTGACTCACCCTCATATTTTTATACAGTTAATCATTTTCCTTTTTCCTGTTTTTCCTAAATCCTTAGGAGATCCTCTGATGTCAAGGGTGAGGAGTTAGGGCCACATAAGCATTGCTAAGCAGCTGGGTGGGAATACTCTGTCCTTTGGCATTTCTAGGGTTGTTTTTTTTTTTTTTTTTTTGCTTATTAAGCCAGAGCTCCAGCTATCATTCACTTACTCCACTTGCCCGCTGAAAAAGTTCACACATTCCCCTCTTACCGTTGCTTCAGCCTAGTGAGCTGGCTGATCATTATAGCTGACAGTTGAGAATCACAGCTCGTTCACACGCTGCCTCAGATGCCACTAAAATGTCCCCTTTTCTGAAGTTTTTTAATTCACCTCAGGCTGAAGGTGACCAGTTTGTTGGAGATGAGCATGTCGATTTACCAGGTTTTATTAAATCTAAGCTACATTTTTTTTCATGTTACTCTCTTTGAGGTTGGGATGTAGCTCACAATTCACAGTTTGTCACAGTTTAATGGGCAGCATCTCTCTTTATGGTACATAAACTGATGGTAAACTTACAGTCAGTAACATCTCAGGACGTCTGCAGTGTAGTTATCTCCTGGCCTGGTGCTTTTTCTCTTCAGGGCAAGTTGACACAGGGGTCCCACCCTTTCCTATGAGGCATTCCTTTTCTTCTCTTTTCTTTTTTCTTTCTTTCTTTCTTTCTTTCTTTCTTTCTTTCTTTCTGTCTGTCTGTCTGTCTGTCTGTCTGTCTTTTTCTTTCTTTTTCTTTCTTTCTTTCTTTCTTTCTGTCTTTCTTTTCTTTCTTTCTTTCTTTCTTTCTTTCTCTCTCTCTCTCTCTCTCTCTCTCTCTCTTTCTTCTTTGGGTCTTCATTGTTGCACACAGGCTTTCTCTCGTTGCAGCGAGCAGGGGCTGCTCTTCTTCGTGGTGCGCAGGCTTCTTATTGCAGTGGCTTCTCTTGTTGCAGAGCACAGGCTCTAGGTGCATGGGCTTCAGTAGTTGCAACATGCGGGCTCAGTAGTTGTGGCACATGGGCTTAGTTGCTCCTCTTTTGGCATGTGGGATCTTCCTGGACCAGGGATGGAACCCGTGTCCCCTGCATTGGCAGGTGGATTCTTAACCACTGTACCACCAGGGAAGTCCAAGGCATTCCTTTTCATTTCAACAAAACTTTATACTCGAGGATTTTGCTGATGGTGAGACCCCTGAGTAAAGTAGGTACAGAAGATGGGATTCCAAGAAGCCAGAGGGAGAGGCATGCAGATCTGCCCAGGTGAGGGGCCGAAGGGGGTCAGGGCAGCAGGAGGGGCTTTTCTCAGACCCCAGCCAAAGCAGCTCCTCCTGCCAGCCCTCATCAAGAGCACTCAGATCCTTCTCCCTTCCTGTTTGGTTTTCACCACAGACTACATGATCATCTGTGGATCTAGGTTCTCGAAGACCTACTCTGCTTCAGCACCAAGGACCTAGGACAGGCAGGCTTTGTTCTCTAATCCTGATTGCTCCATAGTCCACCCTGGTAGCCAGTAGTGTCATCCTCCAAACAGATTGCTGAGCTGCAGAGGCAGGAGCTAGTAGGTGTGTGGTGATGGAGTAGATTTCACAGCACAGCTAGAGAATCCAGACCTGGAATGAATGACAGGACCAAGCCCTCTCCGTGGGGAGCCCTGGTTTTTGGCCATGATCGCCTTCATTTACACTCACTGGCAGAAAACCCTGACAAAGCCTGGGCATGTGAAACGAGTGGACAGTCCGTAAACAGGGAAAGATTGGAGCTGACTGTAGGCTGCTGACCTTCCTGCCCTTGGACATTGGTATTAGACCCTGACGCCTTGTCTGTGCCCCTACCCAGTACTGTTCCCTCGCCACACCAACGCCAGTGCTCGCGACAACACCATCAACCTGATCCACACGTTCCGGGACTACCTGCACTACCACATCAAGTGCTCGAAGGTGAGTTGAGAGCAGCCGCAGAGCGTCAGCACCTGTGCTCCAGGTCATTCTCTACACCAGAGCTGATGCCGTAAAAAGTCACCTCTGTAGTCCAGGCTGTTGCTGTGAACTCTGTGTAGGTGGTCCTAGAGGCTTTGAGAAATCATGGCCTTTCTCCTTCTGTCCCTCACCCCTCCCCATAGCAGAGAAGTGAATATATGCTTCCTTGCATGGCCATGTGTCAACCCCAGGGTGGATGTTCCCAGACCTTCCTGATAATTTCTGCTAATTAGAGTAAAGCTGCCTTTCTAGAACACAACTCTGCTTCAGTACCCATTGTGTTTGCCTCCAGGCTTATATTCACACACGTATGCGGGCAAAAACATCCGACTTCCTCAAGGTGCTGAACCGTGCACGCCCAGATGCCGAGAAAAAAGAAATGAAAACAATCACGTGAGTAGCACCGTCCTGCAGCAGGACCACCTTCCTATCCTAAGCTCACCAAGAAGGACGTAGTGGTGTCGGTGGCCTAGGTGTCTGGGCAGTAGCTGCACATGAGGCAGGCAGGGTTGGGCCTGTAGCTGCCTGGCAGACTAAAAATGGGACACACAGGTTTTTGCTTCTGAAAGGGTTTCCTTGTTTCCACATCTTTGTGAGCGAGGAGACTGACAGCTAGGAGGAAACACAGAGGGACCTTTTTTCTGAGATGAGCCATGTTCTCTTTGGGCCTCAGTTGAGAGGCCAGTCTTGTCCTTCTTGGGGTCTTCCTAGAGAGATGGAATAATTTGCTTAAGGACATTTAGTTGAGTAAATAGGCCTGGAACCACCCCTGAGTGTTCTTTCTCCTGGTCTGCTTCTCGGCAGCAGTTTTGCGTGAAGAGGAAGTTGCTTTTAGCACGAATGGAGATGGTGAGGAGAGCCCTAATGGTGTAAAGCTCCGCCTGCAGGAGGCCAGCGTGGTCTAGGGCCTGGGGATTTGGGTCTGTGCCAGGTACCAGATCTTGGGTCCCCCTCTGGTGAAATTTAGGCCATCCTGTTCTCCAGATAAGGTAATAGGTGCTAATCTGTCTTTTGTGGCCATTGAATTAAGAGCCTTAAGGCAAACCGAGCCTCCCCACAACCTTCATAGCCAGTGTATTTGCCAGCACCCCGTACTCTTGGGGGTTACCTTCAGTAGCTGTGGTGTGCCTAGGGCTTTAGACTCCTTCCCTGGCCTCTTCTACCAAGCAAGTTTCTACTGCCATTTAACAGGATGAGAGAAGTGTCTGACTCCTAGTTGCCTGAGCAGAGGGTTTTCAGTCTCAGAGACATCAGACGTTTACACAGAGCAGTTAGGCATGCCTGCCACCTTTAGGCTTTAGAGGCTGCCTGTCTCTCATTAGGAAATAGTAGCTCTGCCCACTGCCCAGAGCCAGCAGAGTGTTCAGTCCACAGCTCCATCCTCTGCTTCGAGAAAGGTGTCCATGTGCCATGGCAGCATCATTCCTTCTACTGTGCAGCTTTGTGCCATAGCCTAAAATGGGCAGAACTCACAAGGCGGGGGGCGGCGGGGAGCAGAGGGCGTGTGCCCTGAGGGACGCATGCTCTTGCTGCCCTGCGGAATCTTGCCCCCATCCTGGAGTTTACAGGTCTCCCTTTCCCTGCTTGTTTCTCTCACCCACACCACTTTGGTGACCTTGAGTGTAAGGCAGCCAATTCCATGCCTTTTTCAGGGCCCAGTGAAGAGACAGGCAGTTGGGTAGAGACCGGGAGGTGAGCC
This sequence comes from Hippopotamus amphibius kiboko, assembly GCF_030028045.1. Taxonomy (NCBI): domain Eukaryota; kingdom Metazoa; phylum Chordata; class Mammalia; order Artiodactyla; family Hippopotamidae; genus Hippopotamus; species Hippopotamus amphibius. The sequence goes on along the minus strand of NC_080193.1, from coordinate 88,701,312 downwards.
AGCAGCAGCCAGGTACAGCAGAAGGCAGCCTGACCTGGCCAGCCTGTTGCCCACTGAACGGGAAGGCTGAGCATCGTGAGTAGATAGTCACGATCTGCTCAGCCACATTGGCCATAAACCTCCTTCCTGGAACTTAGGAAGAGCAGCTTTGCCGTTTTCTGTCCTGTGACCTCTCTTTGGCAGAGCTGGGCCCCAGAAAGGAGAAGGGGAAGGTAAACAACTGTATCCACAACTGTTCCCAAGGATGGGCAGGAGAAGCCAGGACCCCTGCTCTGCTGTGTGGGGTCTCAGAACCCCGAGCAGCGTGAAAGAGGGTGGAGGGCCTTCTGTGATCAGAAGCCAGCCATCACCTCACAGAGCTCTGCCGGCATTGAATACTCATGAGCTTTTTATTGGGGAATGGATAGCAAAATAGTTTCATTTTGTGTTGGGTGAGACATTCAGGGCAGGAAAATTTTAGCCCCCATATTTTTGCCCCAGTTTCCTATAGTTCTCAGCTCTAGCTTCCAGGCTGCTTTACCAAATGTGCACCCTCTATCTTTGGGAACCAGCCTGTACCCAAAGTTGGCCATTCTGGGGAAATACTTGGTGGAACAGGAGCCTTAAGTTAGGCAAATGTTCCGTGATTGAGTGTAGTCACCACGTGACAACAGGAAGCACCTTTAACCTTGGAGATTTGGAGGTTTGCTTCTTTGAACATCCTGTCCCCATGGTAAAAGATTTAAGGAAGTGCTGTCTGCTAGCCCGAAAAGGTATAAGCTGTGTAGGAAGACCCTGAATTCTTTACTTGGAAGAGAATTGAGCACGTTCTGAAATACAAGTAGATCTAGGCCATCCAGAAATTGTGGGCAGGTGTTTCTACTATCTGACTTGGTACATTTACTGTCCTCATGGGTTTAACAGATGTATTATGTGGTACCCCGAAGTATTCAGTAGGGAGAAAGAGCTGATGAGACATTTCTGTGAAAGCTGGACCTTAGCCTGTGCCTGGAGTTCCTGCATATCTCTGTCTGAGGAACCTTTCCACCTCGTGTTTGCTGTCTGTTCGGGACCCCATCCCTAGCCCAGAGCGTGGGGTGGACAGAAAGGTGAGCAGAAACTAGCCTTTCACACTTACTCTCTGCTTTTGAAGGGGGAAGACATTTTCATCCCGCTAACTCTTGGGAACAGGAAGAGAAAGCGGCTGGCAACTGAAGGCTGGAACACTTGCTACTGGATAATCGTAGCTTTTAATGTTGCACCTCTTCAGGTTCTTAAGGGATTCTCCGTTTTGGTTCCATTTTGTACACGTTTGGAAAATAATCTGCAAAAAGGAGCTGTGCTTGCAAGGACTTCATGGTTCCCAAGAATTTAAAAAAAAAAAGGAAAAAAAGAATTCCACTTGATCAACTTAATTCCTTTTCTTTATCTTCCCTCCCTCATTCCCCTTCCCCTCCCCCTCTTTTCCAAGCTGTTTTGCTTTGCAATATGTTACTGGTAATGAGTTGCAGGATAATGCAATCTTAACTTGTTTTCTTCAAAGTATTTGAGTTCAAAACTCCTGTATCTAAAGAAATACGGTTGGGGTCATTAATAAAGAAAATCTTTCTATCTTACATGAGAATTCACTGGGTTTCTGGACTGTGAGTCCAAAAAAGAGAAGAGGGGGGAATGAAGCGTACACCAGTACTGCCCTGAAACCTGCAAACCTGCACTGGAAAAGCTTAGGTTCAGGACCCCCACCCCAGCCTCCCTGTAGAGGAGAGAATGGCTCACTGGTAAGCTCTTAGTTGGCGTTGCTCTGTAAACTTGGACACGCTCCCTATAAAGCTTGGTTACTAAGTCTGTCTGGCTGTGGCCAAGAAGCTCCCAGGACAGTGACTGGCACTTTATAATGTGTTCTCTGACGAATTCTTTTTTCGTGAATAATGTGTAACATTTCCCCAAATGTGTTCCATGGTGTGTGTGTTCTGCAGGTCATTGTGGGTCTAATGCAAATATCTGGCCACAGTTTCTTTCTCACACAACAGCCCAATAGCCTGGCACTCCACAAAACTCACTTTAGGAGATGCTCACTAATAAACAGGACAGAGCCTATCAAGGTATCCTGCTGTCCCCACTGATTCCTAAAATACAGTTGGTTCAGAAAGTTTGCTTGGCAAAGAGAAGAACTTTAGGGGCACCTGAAATGGTCTAAGGGTGACCCCACTGGTTTCTACCTTCTTGTTTTCCCTTTTGTCTTCAAGTTCAGTGTGTTTCAGACTGGTTTGAGACTATTAATGAAATCTCCTGATGTTTTTATTTCCTAAACTGTTTGGAGATAATTGTAGATTCACTGCAGTTGTAAGAAGTAGTACAGAAATTCTGTAGTGCAGTAGTATCACAGCCAGGAAGTTGACGTTGACACAATCCCAACCTTGCTCAGATTTCAACAGTTTTACATGCAGTCATTTGTGTGTGTGTGTTGTGTTTTCTGTGTATTTTTTTTTCACATATGTGACTTCATCATTAACATTTTTTAAATGGAATAGTATGTACTAATCAGAGTGCATCACTCCTATTAAGGGTAAGTACTGATTTTGAAATGTGTTTTAGTTTTAGATACATTGACTAGATTGTAAAAAGTCTTTTTACCGTGGGTCATGGTCAGATTTAAAAGCAACAGGTCATTTAGTCATCCAGGCTTCATTTTACTTGGTGTAAACAAGCTCTTGGAGAGGTCAGGTTCAGTTATGTTCCCATCCCCTCAACAAACAATTGCCCTGATGAGTGCTGTCCCTTTGGTGGGGCTGACCATGACCTTTAGTGGAGAGAGTTCACCACGTCGAGACTGCCCAGTGTTTTCCTGAGATGTAGCCCCTTATCACCTACTTCTGGTGGATGGAAAACTGGGCTAAATTAGATCTATTGAGAGACAGTGACGTAGATGTGTTCTGTACCCCAGAAGCTATTTAAGGGGTTTGCAAGGGTAATTTTTAGCTAGAAGTTGGTTTTGTTCTCCCGCTGACTTTAGAACGTAACTCCTTAGTAAGTTGGAACTCACTGTATTTTGCCAATAATGGGGATCAGATATCTGAAAAGTGCTGTAAATGGCCAAACCAAAGTTGCTTAGAAAATAAGGAGTTAGGGACTTCCCTGGTGCCAGTGATTAAGAATCCGCCTGCCAATGCAGGGGACACGGGTTCGAGCCCTGGTCTGGGAAAATACCACATGCCATGGAGCAGCTAAGCCCGTGTGCCACAACTACTGAGCCCACATGCTGCAACCATTGAAGCCCATGCACCTAGAGCCCATGCTCCACAAGAGAAGCCACCTCACTGAGAAGCCTGAGCACCACAACAAAAAGTAGCCCCCACTCACTGCATCTAAAAGAAACCCATGAGCAGCAATGAAGACCCAACGCAACCTAAATAAGTAAGTAAATAAATAAAATTTTTAAGAGAAGAGGCATGAAATATTTTTTTAAATTTATTTATTTATTCTATTGGCTGTGTTGGGTCTTTTTTTTTGCTGTGTGCAGGCTTTCTTTTTAGTTGCCGTGAGTGGGGGCTACTCTTCGTTGTGGTGCGCGGGATCCTCATTGCCGTGGCTTGTCTTGTTGCGGAGCACGGGCTCTAGGCATGTGGGCTTCAGTAGTTGCAGCACATGGGTTCAATAGTTGTGGCTCACGGGCTCCAAAGCGCAGGCTCAATAGTTGTGGCGCACAGGCTTAGTTGCTCCGCGGCATGTGGGATCTTCCTGGAGCAGGGATGGAACCCGTGTCCCCTGCATTGGCAGGCGAATTCTCAACCACTGAGCCACCTAGGAAGCCCCAAATATTTTTTACAGTAGTAAACCCTAAAGAATTGTCTTAATTCTAAGACTTTGTCAGCATAAAAACCCATGCTGGTGAAGACCCCTCTCCAGACTTGCTCCTTTGTCTTCACCTGTTTCCAGCTCTTTCTCAAGGACCCTCCCTCCCGTTTGTGGACAGAGGCCCACTGTAACTTCAGTCAAAGCCCATAGGGTTGTAGGAAGAGGGAGGTCTCAAGCTGAAGGTCAGCATGCTGAGAGGATGTGGGCTGCAGAAAATGGTATCTAGTCTCAATTGCTGCTAATTTACTCTCTCGCACAAAGGTCCATACCTGGGAGGTATAGATGAGCTGGGTTATAAGCTGGAGAGGTGGAAAACTGTTTAAGACAGACCTGGGTTTGAATCCAGGTTTCACCACTTAATAGCTATGTGACTGAGTAAATTTCTTAGTCTGAGCCCCAATGGCCTCATCTTTGGTTGGACATGACACCACCTATCTCGCAGGGCTCTTAGAAGGAATAGAGAACAGATAAGTGCCTATCAAACATTGTAGGCATTTATAATGTCTATGATTATAATTGATAATGCCATCTAATAAATCTTAGTTACATTCTTGTTAATTGCATTCTTATACTCTCAAGGGGATCAGAAGTGGCAGAACTGCTGAGAAGCCAAGTCTGGCATAAACCAAAGTCATTCTGCCTTGGGGTTTTTCATGTCCTCCCCAAAAAGGGTGATATTTTTCACTGTTTGATGGCCCTCAAACTGCAGCATGAGGTGAGGAGGGTGTTGGTGGGAATCTCCACCAAGTCTGGATAAAGTGGGACCTGGGCAAGCTAAGAACCAGGAGCTTGGTGGAAAAACAATCCTGTAACGGGAAGTGGAAGCGTGGAACCAGAGGGCGTGAAGTTGAAGCCAGGAAGAGGAAGTAACACGAGCTGCTGCATCAGCCCTCGTACCCGGAGCTGATACTCAGCAGTTAGCATTTTAGTTCCCTTCAGTCTCGTTCAAAGTAGGCCTGATGGACCTTCAGAGGCGTAAGGCTCAAGCCTGGGTCTGCTCTGGGGGCTATTTTGAGTTCAAGCAATGCTGCCCCCTTCTGGAGATTGCTAAAAGCACTGCAATTTCTGAACCGCCTAGGGAGACCTAGAGAATCTGTCGTTTAGCCCTAACAGGAAGGACCAGCGTTTCCTCCGCCCATATACCTGACTTATGGCTTCCTGAAGCCAGGATCCTGGCCAGTCTTGGTCACAAGATTGTCCCCAGAGCCCTTCAGAGGCTCCCAAGGGCTCGTGCGGTGATACAGGCTCTGCCTGAGGAGAGGAGAATGAGGACTGGGCTTGGGACTCGAGGGCCTGCAGAATCAGCTGGATGGAGCATCTGAAAACTGCCTGCACCAGAGCCCTCCTGTGGGCAAAGGGGAGAAGGCTGGGGATGAGTCAGTTCCAGGAACTAATGGAACAGAGAGGAGCTAGATGATCCAGTAAGGAGGAAGCAGGGCTGAACAGGACAGAACGCAGGCTCCCCAGCTCCGGCTCCTGAAGTTGTTCTCCTTCACACGTCATCCCACACACAGTGTTTAGACAAAGCAGCTAAGAGGAAACACAGACGTCCTGGATCCTGCAGGGAGGAGGCCAGGGCTGGGAACATAAAGAGGTCTGTTTATTCCTGGCAATCCAATATCCAAGGGGCCGCACTCCCACTTCTGTCCAGACCCCAGGCTGAACTCTCCCAGGCCTCTGACTTCTGCCCCACCAGATAGCGTGGGGCTGGGAGCTGTCCACTGGAACGCAGCATCCTCCCACCCACCAGCTCCCTTGAGGATGGGTTTGAGGCTGGGTGCTTTTCTTTTCCTGCTTTTTGTCCCAACAGAGGTTCTCTCCAGGACTCCTGACTGCTGTGCAGGGTTGGCAGAGCTAGACCTCTCAGGCCTCTAGCCCTTCAGGCCCAGATCTCCCTGAGAGAGTGTAGAAGAGCCCTTGCTCCATCTACATGTGCTCTTGAACGGAAAGTTTTTCCTAATGTCTAACCTCCAGCTTTCTTAACTGCAATTTTAGCCTGTTCCCTCCCATTTCAGGCCTCAAGAGAGTGTAACTGCTTCTCTCCCTCACCCCAAAGCCGCACTTTGACACAAGATGGAAATCGGGGCTTCCTAGCCTTGAACTTGCCCTTCCTCTCACTCTACCTAGTTTCCTGTGTTTCCCTGTGGAGTTCCCCTCTTTTCACAGGCTCTCTATTGGCCTTTCTCAGTGGACTTCTCAGGGGATAGGTGGCTGGAGGGAAGGAACGTGCAGAGAAGGCCAGAAATCCCTTTCATTGAGTGCTTCTGTGCCAAGCACTGACCTAAGTCCTTAGTCCTTATCACACATTTTCTCTCTCTCTCTTTTTGTCTTTTTTTTTTTTTTTTTTTTTGGCTGCACCTCGGGGCATGCAGGATCCCAATCAGGGATCAACCTGGGCCCCTACAGTGGAAGCGCAGAGTCTTAACCACTGGACCACCAGGGAAGTCCCCCACACATTGTCTCATTTAGTCTCACAATAGGTAAATACATCCACAATGAGTCCCATTTTGCAGGTGAGGAAATTAAGGTAAGAGAACTTTAATAATGTGCTCAAGTTTGCACAGCCAACAAAATAGGGTCCAAAAAGGATTCTGAGATTTAAACCCAGGCCTTCGGATTCCAGCACTGGCTCATGCCTTAGTCATCATGGAGGAGGGAAGAAGGGAGTCACTTGTTGAGACCCCTCCCGTTGTTAGGTGCCAGGCACTGGGGTGTGTGCAGTTACCTATGTTATCACATGATCTTCCCCACAACAACCCTGAAAGGTGGTTTTCCTCATTCCCATTTTACAGATGAGAAAATTGTGGTCCAGAGGTAGCGTACGCAAAGTCACACCCCCAGAGCCATTTGTGCCTCATAGTCCAGAACTTGAGTCACAAAGTAGGTGAGAAAAGTGTGGAATGACCCCAGATTCTAGAAGGCAAACTTGGCTTTATAAGCTGAAAGTCCCTATCAGGTGATAGGAAAGGCAGGCAGTGAAGATTCCCAGATTCCAAACGCCCCCACCACCACCACCATCAGACACACACTGCTCAGCAGACTGGCAGAATTATGGAGGTGGATGCACTGTCTGCTGGCCACTCCAGGGGTTTAAGGCTCATAAAATGTAAATATATTAGCTGGGAAGTGGGGAGAGTAGACTAAATCATTGTTCACTAACTGGATTGCATTTCTCAGATTAGCTAAGCAGTGGCAGGCCAGAGGGTGACCTGCCTCCTCGGTGGCAAGCTATGGCCAGTGGCTGGAGAGGGGACCACTGGTACAGGAGGATAAGGAGGGGGCACTGAAGAAAAGGGAGGAAGGCCTCCCAGTACTGCTGCTCAGGGTGTGCCAGGCCCCACCCCTAGAGGCGGGGCCAGGCTGAGCCCCGCCAGCCTCAGCTCCATCCCTCCAGGAACCCAGGCGAGGGCAGAGCCAGGGCAGTGGAGAGCCAGGGCTCTGCTGTCCTCGCATGGTGGAGGTACCATGCCCTCGCCAGTCAGGACACCAGACATCGCCAGAAGCCCTGCAGCGCTGGCTGCGGAAACTCCCTGACACTCAGAGGAAAGCCCAGGCTAGGGGAGCAATACCTGACCCCCACAGCCATGTGAGTAGCTACTCCTCCCCCTCCCCCACCCAGCCCCTGGGCCACACCTGGAGACCTCAGCCCCAGATCCTGAAGACGCCGTTGAACCCAGCCCAAGCCACCAGAGCCTCCAGATTGTGTGGGTCACACAGCCAGCACACCCCTAAGACTGCTGGGAAGTCGCCCCCAGGGGCTGACCCTGCCATTCTTGCTGCTCTGTTGGAGGTGGGGTGGGAGACTCACTCCAGGAAAGAGCTAGGAGCTCCAGCCCATGACTCCAGAGTCCAGGTTTGAAGTAACGGACCCTGAGGTCTCCTGGAGTTTAATAAAGTTGACAGTGCAGGCATGAAGGGGAACAGAAACTGGAGGGCTTCTGGAGAGGCAAAGACATTCCCAGCGGACAGCACTGTGAGAGATTAAGGAAGAAGAAACAGAGGCTGAGGGTAAAGGGGATGCAGTGGCTTGCGGGGGCCTGGGGGGAGCTGGGGATAGAAGGGGCAACATCTGCTCTCAGGGTGGCTGTGGGGCCCTCTGATCCTCTGACCCGGGGGAGGGCGCAGGTAGGAATCCTTTCCTTATTGACTTTAATCCTAGCAACAGCAGCTGATCCCCTGTTGACAGAAGCAGGAGTTCCCACGGGGCCCAGGACCCCTCCCCGTCCCCCATCCCCATGATGTGGTGGTGGGGCCAGGGCACTGGAGGACTAGGACAGATCAGAGCCACAGAGAGGCCAGGCCCTGCCCAGCGGCTCCTCCGCCCCCTCTGGGCTCGCTTCAGCCCTCCTTGCCGCTAGCATCGCCACTGCCAACCCTCCCCCTCCCCCAGCAACTCCTCCCCTCCTCCAGTTCCCAGGAAAGGCCCTGTTGCTAGTGTGGTGCAGACACGTCAAGTTTATGGGCTGGAAGTCCTACCCGGAGGCTGCTCACTGAAGTGTAACAGGCGACAAGGGGGATGGAGGGGAGGTGCAGGGGACAGGGCAATCTCTTGCTGCCACCCATTGCCCTGGCCTCGTCACTAACTCAGTGAGCCCTGCCTCAGGCTGACTTCTGCCCCCACCCCCACCCCCAATCCTTAGCAACCTCTTAATACGCTGGTGCCAACCAGCCAGCAAGCATCTGAAGACAGGACCGCTCTCCTTCCTTTATCACCCACCCTGAGTCCCTGGTCCCAGCTCCAGCCCCAGCCCAAAGGAAGCTATCAACTGTTGGCTGGCCAGAGGACCACTACACACCAGCCAGACCCTATCCTATTCTTGTAGCTAATTTAGAGGGCTGGTGGAGGCAGGGATGGTCAAAATGCCTGGGGAATGGATGGGTCCACTTTTCAGTCTAAACAGAGGCATAAACACAGCTGTCCAGAGAGGGCCAGGCGGATAACAGAAATGGGCGAAGGGGCTGGATGGGGACTGTGGGGAGCTGTCTGAAGGCAGGCACCACTCAACTCCAGCTGGTTGCTACCATACAGGACCTGATTTTTTTAAGCCCAAAATATGAATTTTTATGTAAATTTTAATTGGCAATTCATTGCGGAGGGAAAATGTGTATCAGCAAACAGGACGTGGCCCACAGCCCGTTGGTCTGCAACCTCTGGACTAATGTGCAGCCTTGCCGAGAGGACAGTGACCTGCAGCCGGCACCCTAACTCTGGCTGCTCCATCTTCCATCCAGGCATGCCTGCTGCTGCTCCAGGCCTCCCCTGTCCCCAGGCCCAAGATGACACCCAACAGCACCAGGGAGGTGCCCAGCCCCATTTCCACGGGGGCCCTGGGGCTCTCTCTGGCCCTGGCAAGCCTCATCGTCGCTGCCAACCTGCTCTTGGCCCTGGGCATCGCCGGGGATCGCCGCCTGCGCAGCCCACCTGCCGGCTGCTTCTTCCTGAGCCTGCTGCTGGCAGGGCTGCTCACCGGGCTGGCACTGCCCGTGCTGCCGGGCCTGTGGAATCAGAGCCGTCGGGGCTACTGGTCCTGCCTCTTCCTCTACTTGGCTCCCAATTTCTCCTTCCTCTCCCTGCTCGCCAACCTCCTGCTGGTGCACGGGGAGCGCTACATGGCAGTGCTGTGGCCTCTGCGGCCCCGAGGGAGCACGCGGCTGGCCCTGCTCCTCACCTGGGTTGGCCCCCTGCTCTTTGCCAGCCTGCCTGCCCTGGGCTGGAACCACTGGGCCCCTGGTGGCAACTGCAGCTCCCAGGCTGTCTTCCCAGCCCCCTACCTCTACCTCGAAATCTACGGGCTTCTGCTGCCAGCCGTGGGCGCTGCCGCCCTCCTTTCGGTCCGCGTGCTGGCCACCGCCCACCGCCAGCTGCAGGACATCCGCCGGCTGGAGCGGGCCGTGTGCCGCGGCGCCCCCTCGGCCCTGGCCCGGGCCCTTACCTGGAGGCAGGCCAGGGCGCAGGCCGGAGCCACGCTGCTCTTCATGTTGTGCTGGGGGCCCTACGTGGCCGCCCTACTCCTCTCCGTCCTGGCCTACGAGCAGCGCCCACCGCTGGGGCCCAGAACTCTGCTGTCCCTCTTCTCACTGGGCAGCGCCAGTGCGGCGGCCGTGCCCGTGGCCATGGGGCTGGGTGATCAGCGCTACACGGCCCCCTGGAGGGCAGCCGCCCAGAGGTGGCTGCAGGTGCTGCAGGGAAGACCCCAGAGCAGTCCCGGACCCAGCACCGCCTACCACACCAGCAGTCACAGCAGCGTGGACCTCGACCTGAACTAGAGGAAGGGCCTCTGCTTATTCCTACCAGAAGCATCCATCTTGGCCACCACGCCTGTCTCCACTTGTCCCCATGCCTCTGGAGCAGAGACTCTGCCCCTATATGACCCCACCCTGACTGAATAAAGCTCCCCTGGCTCCCAGGTTACGGTTATCTCATTCCATATCTTAGCAAGGGAGGGACAGGTGAACAGCTGCGGAAAGAACCTAGAGGATCCAGGGAGATTCCAGGCACCAGACAGGCAGGCAGCTGTAGGTGAGGATGACACTGCCTGAGGGGGGTGAGCTGAGGCACCGTGACAACCAGCAGATGTGGGGGGAGCCTCACCCTGACGTGCCCCTCACTGGTTCCCCCTCATGTCCAGCCACCACAAAACCCACACAGACTCGTCTCTGGGAAGTATATTTTATTTACATCTTTAAAATCTGTTAACTAATATCTCTTCCTCCTTTCCACCCCCAGAGACTTGGGAAGGGAAAGAACGGGAACTTCAACGACCTACTCCCCACATACAAATACACACCCCCACGGCTCACACCAGCAAAGGAAGTGAAAGAGAAAGAGGTCTGAACCTCCCTCTGAAGGATCCACCAGGTCTGGGCGAGAGGGAGGGGGAGGGGGGAAGGCGGGGCCCGAGGGGTGGGTCTCTCAAGAGAGGAAAGGGACAGAGAGGGGGCAAGTCAGTCTGAAGGGGTTGGAAAGTAGTCCGAGGCCCCTCCCCTCCTCTTCCCTCCTACCCTACTGCCTCTGCTGGTGGGGCATCTCCCTGTGCCCCCTCCACACCAGACACAAAGCAGAGGCTGCAGCCATTAGCGGTCAGGTCTCTGGACACAAAATACTTTTGCTTTGTGGTCTCCTGACGTGGTCACCACCAGGGAGGCATCTCTGTGGACAGAAAGCACAGCTGGAAGGGACTGGAGGGTGTAAGGCCCACCCCAAGCCACCGCCCAGGGGCCCTTTGGGGGCCTCCTCCAGCACATCCTGAACTCCAGACCCCTAGTGCCTAGGGCTGGGCTGACCCGCCCACATCCGGCGAACACGCCTGAAGCCAGCAACCAGCAAGAGGAGAGCCGCCTGCCCACACGGGGGAAGCAGGCCCAGCTCTGAGCCCAGGAATGAGATGTGAGGCCTCCCAGCACTCCTGCCTCACAGGCCCAGGCTCTGGGTCCTATCTTCCCTTAGGAATCCCTTCCCACACCCTAAGGTCCCTCCCTGTGACACACCCCACCGCCCCCGGCCATGTGCTGTTCCCATCTTCCAAATACACAGAGACACCCCCCCACCCCTCCCACCCACCCCCACCCCCCCACTTCACTTACTTGCTGAGGGCAAAGTCCAGGATCTCGGCTGTGTGGCCCCGGTAGTCAGTAAGCAGGCGGCCGGTCCGAGCGTCCCAGAGGCGCACGATGCCATCCAGGCTGCAGGTGTAAACCACGGCGGTGCCCGCCTCCCACAGCAGCTGCACGATGCCCGACTACAGAAGGGCACAAGAGAAGCAGGGTGCCATCAGGGCTGGGAGAGCTGAGAGGCATCTGCTCCCAACTCTCCAGGAGGGAAGGACCATACAGGAGCCAGGCCTGGGGCAGATGCTCCCAGAGACCTGGGCTTCCCCAGGGCCACGGCTCCAGGCTGCCTGTACCTGGTGCTGACACTGGTGCCTAAGGGTCTGCGTAGACAGGTCATAGATGGCCAAGGTCCCATCCAGGTAGCCGACAGCTGCCAGAGGCATCCTGGGCAGAGGAGAGCATCACGACAGCTCGTGGAGGGACCTGGACTTGGTGCCCTTTGGTCCTTCCTGGTCCCCCGGCCCAGGCCCCCTCTCCCAAGCCCCCTGCTCTTGTGTCCAGGCTGAGGCCCCGCTCACACTCACACACTGCAGAAGCCCAAGGACTCCACGGAGTTGGACTCACTCTCCTCCCCTTCTCCCAGGTTGGGCTGGGAGGCCACCGTCTCAGGTCTGAAAACGCCCACCACCTATGAGCCAGAGAAGAGGATCAGAGAAAAGCCTGGAAATATGGTCCTCTATTAAGAAAAGAAAGGCGATGGGGCGAGGAGGCTAAGTGAAGAGGAAGAGAGGAAGGGGAGGAGACTTGGAAAGCAGAGGGCCCCATGGCCAGGCTCTAGGTCCCATTCACCTTGCCGGTGGTGGCACTGATCAGCTTGGCCTGGCAGTCCACAGAGCCAGTTAGGATCAGGCTGCCATCCTGGTTGGTAGCGACACAGGTCAGAGGGCCCTGGTGACCCTCAGTCCCTAAGACAAAGCAGGGGCATAAGTCATATCTGATCCTGTCCCAGGTCTCAGCCCCCTCCACACAAAGGCCTAGGTTAGCACTTTCCCCACCTCAGATACCTTTTAGGACATGGACAGAGTTTCCCTGCTTCAGGTCCCAAATCCTGATGGTGCCATCTTCATAGCCGACCACAGCTCGCTTCCCTAAAGGACCCGAGATGTGGATGAAGAGAGAAGAACAGACAGCACACTCAGACATATCGGGGGCGGGGGGAAGGCAGTAGAAGTGAGAGAACAGTGTCCTGGGAAGACCCAATTACAGGTGGAAAGGGGGAGCTCTCTGCTCTGGGGCCTGGGAGGTCACTGCTCTCAAGAATAGGCCTCAGAGTTTGCTGGTGGTGGCCCAGGAGGGAGCCAGGGAGGCGTGTACCCTGGACCCCACCTCTCTGCACTCAGGAAAGCTGCTCTCACCATCAGGGAGGACTCGGCCACAGGTGGCTGGGCAGTTGGGGCCCTGGAAGGTCTTGCAGTCACCATTCGGGACCTTCCACATCCAGGTGTTGCCGTCAGCCGTGCCCGCCAGCAGGACAGGTGCCCGAGGGTGCCACTCCATCCACTGGGCAGAGACAAAGCCTCAACAGGGAGGCCCCTCACCCCACTTCGCCTAGCAGTCTGCCCCATGAGCCCCGCCAAGCCTTCTCTGCTTCTGAGTCAGCAGGGACATCCCAGGGCACCGGCCTAGACCCCCGCGCTGTTCCCTGGGAGCACACTAGCCCAGAGGTGGCTCGGTCTGCTCAAGGTGGAGGGCACGCCCCCAGCTCACACCCCTCCCCCGGCCCTCAGATGATCTCACCTCCAGATCTCCCGCTTCAAAAGACCAGACCTCCTCCTTGGTGTCCACCTGCCACACTTTTAAGAGGCCACTCATGTCCCCTGTGGCCACTAGGGTAGAGTCATGGCTGAAACCAGCACACGTCACAGAGTCTTTATGGCCTGCAAAGAAGAGTGGGCAGAAAGAGAAGAGAATGTCAGGGTACCCAGTGCGACACAAGACCCAGGTATCCAGCCCCCAGAAAGGACCAGCTGGGACAAAAAGAAGGATGGGTGCCAGCAGAACAGGTAACCAAACTCAGAGCTGCTCCAGGAGCCAACATGCCCATGTCTCCACAGGTGAGACACTGCTGGCCCCCTACTCAACCATGTATAAGCCAGGCCTACGTCTTCCCCATTCTGTCCACTTCACATCTCTGCCTGAAATACCCATAGCCTCCTTCCTGCCCCAGTTCTCCTTCACTAGTGTCACCTCCTCCCAGGCCTTTCCCAGACTCCCTCAGCCAATCAGTGCCTCCCCTCCCCTCCGCTCACAACGATCATGATACTCTCTGAAGCCCACAGGCCAAGCACAGAGCTGGCAAAACGGGGATCAATAAATGGCTGCTGGATGCATGACCGCTGCAGGCCAGCCCCCTAAGACCTCCAAAGGGGCAGGACCTCACCCGGGCCCCCTCACCTGCACACTCAAAGAGCAGTTCCCCATCGCTGAGCCTCCACACAAAGGCTTTGTCATCTTCGCCCCCTGTCACTGCCAAGGTGTTGGTCTTGGGGTCCAGGCTCACACAAAACACAGATGCTGTCCCAATAGATACTCCATGAGTTAGGAGACAGGGCTCCCACCTAGGGTCCTGTCCTTCAGGACCTTTGGGAAGCCCACCCCCTCCACCCAAAGTAACGTGCCTTTCCTCCTGGAAAAGAAGGGTGCATCCAAGTTCTTCTAAGTTTCAAGCATCGGGTTGTTGGAGAAATCCCTCCCCACGCTTGCCAAACTCTAAGTCCTTCTCCAGGACAGATCCCCCTCCGGTGCTGTTCCCTTCACCACCCCACACTGATCCCATGGCCAAGAGAAGGGTCATGTGCAGGGCTTACAATTCTCAGCATGGGATGCCACCAGGCTGGAGACTGAGTGAGGAAAGCATTGTGTTACTGGTTCCTTAATTAGAGCTAATATTTACGAGGATTATCTAAAACATGCTCCAAAAGGTACTAGTACCTCTAACTGCCAATAAAGGAACTTTTACCAATGACAACTTTTTAAAAGGAAACAAAAACCCAGAGACGTTAATAAAGATCACAAACAGGCAAGGAGCAGAGATAGGATTTGAACCCAAGTGTCTCAACTGACTCCAGGAGTCAAGCTCTCCTCCATTCCATCATACTGCCCCACCACCAGTGAGCTCCTCCAGCACAAGGCCAGCATTTTCCCACCACTGTGTCCCTCATGATGCTCCCTTCCCAGAGGACAGCTGATGCTCAAATGCCCACCTGGACTGAGTTTATGACGGATCTCTTCAGAGACCTACCCGAGTGCAACGCAAAGGTGACCTCGCTATCGTCTGGGCCCTCCATGCTGCCGACCACCCCTTCCTGGGGTTCCAGAACCCAGCCCTCCTCATTGCCCTCTTCTTCTTCCTCCTCCTCAAAGTCCACGTCTTCCATCTCCTGGGCCAGATCGTCTGCTTTGGGGAGAGGGTTAAAAGATGGGGTTCGGCAGGCGGTAAGAGGGATGCTAAGTGTGGGGAGGCCCAAGGCTGGGGTGGTCATGTGGCAGGAGGGCAAAGTGAGGTCAGACAGAAGGGGTGAAGCCGGGGTGAGAGGCGGCAGGCAGGAGGGAGCGTGTGGACGGAGGACAGCAGAGGTCTGAGGACCTGGGGTTGGTCAGAGATCGTGCGAGAAGGGAGAACCAAGGGAATGATGGGAAGGGGGTGTGTGAGGGGAAGGGCCAGGGGAGGCGTCAGGGGAACCCCCACCCCGGCCAGGCCTGAGAACTAAGTGTGGGACTGGGGGAAAGGGGAAAGGCAAAGGAGGTCTGTAGGAATGACCGGTGGGGTGGGGAGGGGAGGGGGAGCAGCAGGGCTCAAAGGCCAGGGGTGAGCGCCTCCTGTCCCATGGCCTGAGGATCGGCAGCTCTCACCCGGGTCCGGCGGACCGGGATCCAGTTCTACCACCTCGATAATCTCTTCATCACCATGGAAGCTTAGGGTCTCCAGTGGGGGGGTGTCAGCGGCGGCCCCGCTTTCCGATTCGGACTCCATGCGGCGCAAGCGGCGGATCCACTTCTCTGGGCCCAAACGCCTCCCAGAGTCAGCTCTGCGCGACGACGCGGAACTCGAGCCCCTCCTCCCGGGAGGAAGTAGGCGTAGGCGACTCCCCGGCAGGAAGAGCGACGGCCTCTCGACCAATAGCGAAGGGGGTGGGCTGGCTTAACCACCAATCACAGGGCAGAGTTGGGAGACAGAGCCGGGGCGTGGAGAGGAGAACCCAAACTCGCCCGACCTGACTCCGCCCCCAACAGGAGGGAAACAAGCGAGGGTGCGCGCCTCCGGGGGTCTCCTGGGAAGAGTAGTTCTCCCGGGTCCGCTCCACGGGCTTCTGGGAGTTGTAGTTTCTGGTCTGTAGGCCGGACGGGAAGAGCGGGGGAGGCCCCTTACGCAAACTACAATTCCCGGCGGGGAGCGCGGTGAAGGGGGGTGGGATCTGAACATGGCGGCGGTGGTAGCTGCTACGGCGCTGAAGGGCCGGGGGGCGAGAAATGCCCGCGTCCTCCGGGGTAAGGAGAGGGACCCCGGGGAGGGCAGGACTGCAGGGGACACCCTATTTCTCACATCCCGCTCGGCGGTGGCAGGAGGTCAGGGCTATCGATTGCTGTCCACCCCCCTCTGCAGGATCTTAAAGAGTCTGGGGGCTAAAAGATGCTTTTTAGAGGTCACCCAGTCCATCCCTCAGCCTTCCGGTTACACGACACCTCTGGGGTCTTGCAGCGAAAGGGAGCCCCAGGGAAGCCTTTTAGACTCCCGCGCTCCAGGTGTTTCACACTCACCGCAGTGCAGAGAAAAGAGCCCTGGGCTTCTGGAGACTTGGGTTCTAGCCCCGGATAATTAGCAGTTTGACCTTGGGCGAAGCAGTTTGTCTCTTGGGGCTTCAGATTCCTCTTCTATAAAATGAGGGAATGGAGTAGACTACCTTTAAGCTCCCTTCCAGTGCTAACATTCTGCAGTTTGAAAACCATTTCTCGGATTTCCTTCATACGTCTCACGTGAGCCCCACTGCAGTCCTTCACATACTGTCGTCTGATGAGATGAAGAACAGCGAAGCTCGCTCTCCTGGCACCAGGGTGATGAGTCTGCAGTGACGTGGAAGTGGCTTTCAAAGGTGCCACCTCGATGGCGATTTTCCCATTTCCCTCTGGACTCTCCCTGGCACTTGTTACTCCAAACTGCAGTCACTCCCCTTCCTCAGATCTCAACCACTCCTCCCCAGGCTTTCTTCTCATATTCTCTTACTGACCTTCCTTGCCTCCATCCACAGGGATTCTCTCAGGAGCCACAGCCAACAAGGCTTCCCAGAACAGGACCCGGGCATTGCAAAGCCACAGCTCCCCAGAGTGCAAGGAGGAGCCTGAGCCCCTATCCCCTGAGCTGGAATACATTCCCAGAAAGAGGGGCAAGAACCCAATGAAAGCTGTGGGACTAGCCTGGTGAGTTTTAACTAACCCTTTGCCCACCCATGGGGAGTGGCACCGGGGGAGGATGGGACCCAGAAACTTCTCCAAGTTTCAGGCGGTGAGCTGAATCCAAGGTTCCGGGAACAGAATTGCTGGGTGTGAGGACTGGAATCTCAGAGGACTGAGGCAGGGGAGGGAGTTGGGAAAGTATGTGAAATTGGAGAGAGAGTGGGTTTTCTGTGGCGTGAACGGAGCTAATCTGATGTACATTTGGGTCCCTGGCTTATCCTCTCTTTTGGGAGCTTGGGGCAAGACCCCATTGAGGTTTTAATTGAGATCACTGAGATCACTCGAGATTATATTAGTTGTATAGTAGTAACACCTACAAGGTGTTCAGTGCATTGTTGTTTGGATCTGACTCTGATCTTAACATGTATTATTGATCAATATTAAAAGAAAAGGAGGGGGAAATTAACATTTTTTCCAGCACCTAAGGTGTGCCGTACTTTACCATGTAATGTTTTAGTCTTTCTGAGATAAATAGGACATCGCCATTTTACAGAGGAGGGAACTGAGGCTCAGAGCTGGATTCTCACCAGATTTTACTACTCCATGCCCTTTCCCCACATTGAAGTGCCTCCCACGTAGCAGAGATTGAGAAAGGAAGTCTGGGAGGGGGTGTGGGGTGGTGTAGGCAGAGGAAACCTCTACCAAGACTTGGAGAGGAAAAGAGAATGTGCTGTCTGGAGAATCTTGCACAGTTGCTATGGCAGGGTGGCAGGGCTCATGATGAGGAGTGTCAGGCTAAAGGGGAAAGGAATGACGAGGTGGGCAGAGACCCAACCACACTGGCCCTTTTGTGCCATGCCTAGGAGTTTGAACTTGACCAGGAAGTGCCATTATGGGCTTTTGAGCAGGGCAGCGGCAGGATCTGATTCAAGTGGGGCCCTCCAGCAGCCAATACAGAGGCTGAATAGATGTGAGTGGTATTGCAGTGTTCGTGCAATTGATGAGGCTGGAATGAGATTCTCCCCAGCTCCTCTGGCTCAGGCTTGGCCCCTCCCCAAATCCCGTGCACATCTCCCCACCCCTAGGGCCATCGGCTTCCCCTGTGGTATCCTCCTCTTCATCCTCACCAAGCGGGAAGTGGACAAGGACCGTTTGAAGCAGATGAAGGCTCGGCAGAACATGCGGGCATCCAACACGGGCGAGTATGAGAGCCAGAGGTTCAGGGCCTCCTCCCATCATGCCCCGACTCCTGAAGCTGGGTCCAGGGTGCAGTCGTGAGGAACACTGCAACCCTCCCCTAAACTCTAGTGGCCTCCAGACTGTCAAGTCCTCTCTGGTCCTTACCTCTGAGGCCCACCAGAGGGCGCATGAAGCCCAGGCTGCTGCCAGCCCCATCCCTCCCGAGAAACCAGCCAAAGGCAAATAAAGTTATTGAGTGTTTGAGTGGAAAGAAACCAGGACTGGGTCTGTGAGTCCCTTGGGATGGGAGGGGCCGAGGGTGGGGTTGGTTACTCCTGTGTGCTCCTTCTCACAGAAGCCTCAGTGTTCCAGGCTGAATGGTTGGGGAAACCACAGGAGACTTAACTACAAGCCTAGGCTCAGGCCCTGGGGACCAAGCCCTCAGAGCTGCTGGCCAGGAGGGTGTGGTCCCACTCAGCCTAAACAAATAATAACGAGAATCAAAGAAGGCGTTCAGGGTGTGGAGTTTAAAAAAAGCACTTGAGTCCAAATGACTCAACCTCTCTGGGCCTCAGTTTCCTTGTTTGTAAGAGGGATTCAACTAGTGATTTCTAAGGCGGGAGTTCTAAACCTGAACATTGTGTGGTCCACCCCCATATGCGACATTGTGTGTACACATACAGCTTTGAGGAGAAGAGAATTCATAGCCCTCATGTGCTTTTGTAAAGGGTCCATGATGCAGAAAAGGTCATGCGCTATGGCTCTGAGCAGTCCTTGCCGGACCTGGGGTTGAGGGTTGAGCCATCCATCACCAGGAAGCGCTGGGACAAAGGGTATGTGGTTATAGTAGAAAAGGCAGAAGGTACCAAATCAGAGTGCACAGCTAGGATGTGGATGCTTTGGGCAGAGCCAAGCCAATTCTCGCAGAGCTGACACCTTAAAGTGAAGAAAACCACAGCCAAACAGCGTTTTTCCTTCTAAACATAAAATTTTATTACATTTCTAGTTATGTCTTTTTGTGGGATATATTTAGGACCAAGTACTTAATATAGAAGTCCTAATTATACCTTTGGGCTGATTTGGTTTCCACCCCCACCCCATAGAGGGACCCTCATTCCCCTTCCCCATTCCAGCTTGAGGCACTTGGTGTCACAAAGAAAGTGGTAGTTGGCTGGAGCGATGGGGCCCAAGTCTTAAATCCCCCAAGCTTAGTATGAATTAACAAAGTAAGTGGGGCTTCTCATTCCTCTCAAGGCCCTCCCAGAGTTAGCAAAAGGGAAGAACCGTGGGTACCACAGAAGGCTTCCATATCTCTCAGACAGGGTGGGGAACCCCAAGGCATTTTCCCTGCCCACACCCCAGTCTCTCTTCACCCCGCTTACTTCCTGGCTACACAGCCAGGAAGTGGTGATCCTACACACCACCCCTTTTTGTCCCTCACTTTCTGCTCTGAGCAGCCTGAGCACAGGAAGCAAGAGGTCCCTCTGACTAGAGATCTCAGAAGCACCAGGGAGGCCTGGGCAGCTTTGGAGAATGGGGACCAGGTGGCTGCAAAGGGGCCTGCTCTCTCTACCACCACAAGCCATGAGGGAGCCTCGGACAGATGCTGCTGTGTATTGGCCTCTGCGCTTGACTTTGCTCGCTCTTCTCTTCCTCCCCAACCCTAACCCAGAAGATCAGTATATATATGCTATCGAAAGAAGAGGCTGAAGCAGGGGAAACCCATGGGCACAAACCCCCTCTACCTTCCTGAGTCAGAAGGCGCCAAGGGTTGCCAGAGAAGTACAGGATAATGGCTGTGAGTCCAGAAGGAGGGGGACAAAGCTCCCTGGCTTTGTTGGGGGTTGAGAGGAAACAGCGCCAGCTGTCAAGGCCAGAAGCCTATGGCAGACATAGGAAGGGAAACCTCATCACCAGGAAGTCCCTTCTACCCCTCATATTCCATTTTAGCTATTGAATAGGCTCTTTTCATCCCTCCCCACGCCAACCCCAGCTGTTAAGGATTTGGTTCCCCATAGTGGGCAGAGGGAGAACGCATATTTTTGGCCCAGTTCCTGCCAAGTTCACTAAGGGCAAGAGTTAGTCCCTAGTTCCTCCAACCCCACCAGGTACCTACATATCCATAGCCAGAGAGGCTACCCATCCCTGGACAGAAAGGAAAACGGACATATTACTTGAGGGGAAGGAGAGGGGTCTAGGCCCAGACCCAGGTCACAGGGCCCAGCCCTCTAGGGAAGGGAAAGTCCAAGGTAGGGTGGAATAGGAGGTGCTCCTTAATTGCGACTCCCCAGGAGCTGCAGCACAAAGGTGAAGATGTAGACGATGTCTGTGTAGATCTGCAGGGCGCCGGTGATGTAGTCCTCTGGGCTGATGGTGTACCTCCGGTTCCCCAGCACCAGCTGTGTGTCGTAAGCCAGGAACTGCAAGGACAGGAAGCCACACGTGAGAAGCCAGGGGGTCGGCGGTCAGCAGACCTGTCCTGGGAGCCTCTGGGCCATTGGATGTGCTCAGGGAACATGTTAATGAACAGCAGAACGCATGGTCTCTGCCAGTAAGCAGCTCACAGTCCAGAAAGGGAGACAGACACACCATCTCCATAACACGGCCCACTGACTGTCCTCACAGCAGGCGGTGTGAACAAGAGATGACAGGAATGCCCAGAAAATCAGTGGAACCTCTGGACAGTAGGGAAATGGAAGGGCAGCTGTAGCCCCACTCCCTGCCTCCCAAGCAGCCCACGTTCACCACCCTCCCAGTTCCTCCCCTCCGTCCCCTCAGCTCCCCTTCCTAGAGGGAGTGGAGCCTTACTCACCAAAGTGAAGCAGATGGCCCCCAAAGCAGCATACAGCATGTGCAGCCAGTAAACCTGGGGAGAGGGGACAGGGATGGCCTTAGACATCTTAGCAAAGCTCAGACTGAGGCAGGCCCTCAGGATCACCTTCCCCCCGGGTTTCTGGCCAAGTGGGAAGATCCAGGAAGCTAGCCATGTGAAAGGACTACTTCTACCTTCCAGATCCTGGGAGAAATTAAGAATGGTAACATATATGGCGGAGAAAAAACAAGAGACTATTGTCTAATGGCCATACAAAACCAGTCACAGCACCCTTTAGCCAAACCAATCTCCAGCGTTAGTCAAGGTACAGAGGTGTCCACTATGCTTCTGGAAGAAAGTGGTGGGGTTATAGCTCTGGGAGGGGCAGAGCCAGGCATGCACTGCTTGAAGAGCCACTTCACCTTTATCCTAGTCATGGTCAGCCTTCAATAGACTGTGTTCCTGCAGCCCAGCCTGGGAGGGATAGACTAAAGAAGGGGGCTGGGAGGCAAGCCCCTAGCCACCCTGATGAACAGCAGAGTCAGGGAGCACCCCCAGGGCAGCCCTGCTCAACAGCCCTCCAGGGGCCTGTCCAGAGAAGGGCGGGGCCAGCCATCGTCAAGCGGGCAGGCAGCCCTCCCATTCGCGTGCTTCCCCTTCCAGCACTGTTCTCCCCTCCCTGCCACGACGCTCCCCTCCGCCTGGAGGCCTCAGATGCTGCCGCCCCGCCCTCTGGCTGACTGGAATAGAAGAGTTAGACACAGTGATCCCTAAGGTCCCTTCCACCCAAGCCCATCTTCTCACTCCTCTGGGTTCCTCTGCCAACCTGCCTCCGAGAACCTGGTCTCCGCTGTCAGATGGATCTAACCACTGCTTCCCATAGGAATCCCATGGTGCTCTCCAGGGCCTCAGGGGCCATGGCTCCCAGCACCTGCTGGGATACCCTAATCCACAGGATGGTGCTTCAGCATGGGTGCCTCTGCTAGCCAGTCGAGAGGTTCTAGAAGCCAGAGCCTGCCCGGAGGCCTGTGGGGCCTGCTGTACCACAATATACAGAAAGTCTGCCCTGAGCACTGGGTTCACTGACCCCAGCTCTCCTGGGACACTCACATATTTGAAGGCCAGCACAATGGCCGTGACAATCCCAGTCACCATCAACACAATTCCCAGGACACAGAAGAGGCCTGTGCACGAGGTGAAGTCCACCTGCCAGGAAGAGAGAGGGAGGCACGTGTCAGAGTGACCCTGACATTCTGAGGACAGACACAGGAAGCAGTTTTGTGGATGTGTGAAGGGAAGGGATTAGGGTCTCTGAAGGAATCCCCAGCATAGGGGTCTGGGCCCTCCCAGGCCTGCTCCGTGCCAAGCCCGGAAGGCCAGGTCTGTATAAAAAGGGGGGATGGGATGGCCAGGGAAGGGCCCTCCAGTGCCCTCACCTTGGTTTGGAAGCAGAAGATGGTGACTGAAATGGATACCACGGCAGTGATGATGACTGCAATGATGACAGCTTTGGTGTCATACACACTGCAGGGAAGGAGTTAAGAGAGGCCAGAGGCGTAAGCCACATACGAATGACTGCAAAGCAACTCCTGCAAGGATTGTGCCCAGAATCCACCCACACAGGTGGCTGCCAGCCCTGGGATGCCCCACACTCCGCTCTAAAACACACCACCCTGTGGTGATTGTCCCTGAACATACCTGGAAATGGTGCCAGTCATGTAGCCCATGGCAAGAGTCTGAGGGAAGGACAGAGACCAGAGACACTTAAGGAGAGAGGTGGAGCCCTGGAGGCACGGCCGGGGGGGTTGCCAGAGCCGGCGGCACGTGTGACTGAGTAGGAAGGCCACGAGGAGACCAAGGGCAGGGGTCAGGGTAAAGTCGGAGAGAGAGCCAGGGACACCTTCCACCACGGTGTCCCATCCCTTCGCTGGGACCAGCCCTCCCTCACCACCTCCACACCCTCCACCCTTCTGGACTCACAAAGATGGTCAGCAGGATGATGTTCCATGGGAAACGGCGTCTGAAAGGACAGGAAGCCGGGATTAAGGGGCGTGGGGCAGGCCAGGTCTCAGAGGCTCCTTCAGCAGAAGGACATTCTTAGCCTGTGCGCCTGGAAAATGAGGCCTGGACTTGGGAGAGGGGAGGCTGGCACGGCCCTTGATACCTACGGCGTCTACGCAGGGACACAGGGGCAACAGGACAGACCTGGGCTGTGGAGCCACAAAGACCTGGATTCATTTGCAGCTCTTTGACTCCCTGTGTGACTGTGAGAAAGTTCCTCAGCCCTCTGAGCCTTAGGTTCTTCCTATCTGTTAAATGGTTAAAATGCTACACATCTTGCAGGGTAACTCTAAGAATAACAGCTAGATAGCTAAACAGACCCCGCGCACGCAAGGCACTTTGCACACAGCTAAACAACAGCCACCGTCATCATCAGCATCACTGCTGGTAAGTCGCCACTCAGCTGCTGTAAGGAATTCCCTTTCTGCGCAAAACACTTAGCCCCCCCCTCCTACCCCCCCCCCCCCCCCAGCCATCCCTTCCCATTGTCTAAGTCTCCAGAACTCACCTGGGTCCCTGGCAGCAGGCAAGGGTCAGGTACGTGACCAGGAAGACAGCACTGGGGAGAAAGAGAGAAGGAAGTAGTCTCCTGGCCCACAATGCCCCTTGGCTCCCTCCCGGCCCAGCCTGGCCACACTCACCACACCAGCAGGCTAGAGGCCCAGAGAGCTATCTAGAAGTCAGGGGCGGCTAACCAGCAGGACAAGATCACCCCAGCCAGGGGCACTGAGGACATCTGTAACAGGTTTTGGCCAGGGAGGAGGCTGCAGGAGCCACAGCAGAGAGGCTACCAGGACATGGGACTGTTCTGCAGGCTGCATGTTGCCACCAGTGCCCCACCACCAGCTCGCAGGAGTTCCGTGACACTACACTTGGTAGCACACACGCACATCTCCCAGCACAGCTGGCAATTGGGAGAGCCCCTCTCCAAAAGGATTTTGATCCGTGCCCTGAAAAGCTGGTCAACTGTCACCCCTCCCCTCTGCGCCCGAGCAGAGAGGAACACAGACTCACTAGGACGCGTAGTAGATGGCCAGGTTTCTCTTCACGAACTGGTTGACCGGCTTTCTGTGGAGCAGGGGAGGACAAGAGAGGAGTCACACCACGGCTTGTCTACCTCCCTGCCAAGCCCCTGTCCCATCTTCTCTAATCACTCGCATCCAAGCTCCTCTTCCAGTCCATCTGAGTCGAGGGCCACCCCAAGCCATGCTCCCAGCAGGTGACCCAGAGCCCAGGACCCCAAAGCTACTTTCAAGAGGTGCGGAGAGGCCTAGAGACTCACACAAAGGTGAAGACAGCAATGATGGCCACCGTGATGAGCAGCTGGATGGAGATGATGGTGTAAACCTGGAACAGAGACACCCGGGGCGGGGGGCGACACGGTCACCACCCTCCAATCCCGCCTCTCCCCAGGAAGCAGCCAGCCCCAAGGCAAGGAGCCCAAAAGACCTAACCACCCTACCCCTCCCAGGTCTTTCAGAGGTAGGGAGGGGGCTCCTTCTTAATTTTGAAGACTCTACTCTTACTTCCTTTCCACTCGAGAGCCCAGCCCAGCTGCAGCCTGGCAGAGACGCCACCCCCAGTGAGGAGTCTGGCTCAGACACTGTACACACCTACAGGGCTGACCCCCACCCCCCGCTGCTCCCTGTCATCTCCCCGTCCCTGCCCGACACCTGGCCTCCACTGACCCTCGCTGCCCTGCCTCTGCCCCTGCCCCTGCTTCGCCGCACTCCCAGGTACAGCCTCTGTACCCGCAGCGGTTCAGCCTGACATTAGTCAGGTATCTGTCTACCCTGAGCAGGTGCTGGGCAGCTGTGAGATGGGAGGCAGGGGGCTGCGAGTGAGTGCAATCAGTTCTGGCTTCAAGTTGCTCCGGTCTAACAGGAGAAGGAAGTTTGCAGGGGGCAAAACACGGCAGGAGAGGCTGCCCAGATTTTCCCAGATTGAATCTGCCCCCCAAAACAAGGTCAAGAAAGACAGGAACAAAAGGCAGGCGAGCACAGGTTAGAGGAACTCTTTGAGGAGAGGGCAGGGCTAGAGAGGACCCGGAAGGCAGCAGCACATGTGCATGGAAATGAGTACCCCCCACCCCATTCCCACAGCCCCAGGGGCCCGGGTTCACCTGTCTCCCAGCCCATATCTCACCTTTCGGATGAAAGCATGTCGGACTTTCCTGTCACTCCACTCTCCAGATTCGAAGTTGTCGCTCACCGCTCTCTCCTCCCTGTCATAGCCCTGGCCTGGGCCTGGGGACAGATCACATATGACCAACTGGGGACCTGCAACATGTGGCCTCAATCTCAAGCCTCCATGACACTATCTCACAGTCTCAGGTACCTCCAGCCAAAAGACATGTGTTACAACTGAGGAACTCCTCACCCCAGCCAGGTCCTCTAGATGCCCTCCAAGTGACCAGAGCTGGCACCATAGGGAGCGGTGTGCCCTGGCCCAGGGCGACTTAGGTGTGAGCACTCCGTCAGCATGCATTTACTGAGGGGTCCCTACCGTCAAGGGGACACGATCTCGTGAGGAATCCAGGCAAGCTCGCAGAAGAGTTGGTGGAGTCAGAGCAGGGATTCAGGGAGGGAAGGAGGAAAATGAAGATAGAAACAGTGCGTGTGTGTGGAGGATGGAGAACAGAGTGTGCAGACTGTGATCTACAGCAGGCAAACAGTAGGACTCAGGGGAAACAGAAATGTCAGGGGTATACGTGCACAGGATGAGGCATGGCCATAAACGTGACTGATGTGCCAGTATTCACACCAGAACACGTAAAGCCAGATGAGAGTTGGCTGCGATCCAGGATTCCAGAGATGCTGCAGGGACTCAACACATTCTTTCAATGCCTCCTTGGGAACTGCTTTCAAAATCTGCATGCGAGCCACACAGGAAAAGTCTCCCTACATTCTAATCACATCTCATTTCTGACCAAATTTACCAGCCACGACATTTATGAAACATCCAGACAACTTCTGGATGTTTGCAAAAATCAGATGCTACCTTAAAAGATGAAGATCTGTCAACATTGAGAATATTAAAAAAAAAAAAAAAAAAAGTGCGTTGGGTTCCAAAGGCAGTTCCTAAGGAAGTGAGACATGTGGTTGGGGTGGCAACTGCCTAGCTGGGCAGCAGAATTGGCCTCCTCAGGTAATGGCTGTGAAGTAATTGATTACTTCACAGTTGTGTGTAAGTTCTGGTAAGTTCTGGTGCGTGTCAGTTCTGGTGTGTGTCTTAGGGACTCAGTCTCCTTGCTAAACAAAGGGGCCGGCAGGTGGTCCGGGGGACTAGGAGCTGAAAGAAAAAGCAAGGAGGTAAAAAAGATGGTGAAATGAAAGGAGAGAGCTAAAGAGAGGATGAAAAAAGGGATAAAGGAAGTTGAGAAGGAAGGAGAGGAAGTGGCCTCATGTGCTACGAGCATTGCCTCCTCCCACCCACCCCCAGCTGCCCTTCAGAGACTCACCATAGTTCGTGGGTATCGGATGGATGGGGGGCATAGGCTGTGGGTAGCCAGCAGGGTGGCCATAGCCAGGCTGTGGGTAGGCAGGGTACCCGCCGGGCATGACAGATGGCTGCCCGTAGCCCCCCGGGGGCAGGGGGCCGGGGTACAGTGGGTTGCGGTCATCGTATGGAGGGGGCGCACTGGGCTGGGACATGGTGGCTCAAGGGCTGAGGGGAGACTCCAGCTGCTAGGACCTGAAATAAAGACGAGAAGAGCAGTGAGTGCCCAGGCCCAGCTCACTCAGCCCCAGTCCAGCCTGCTTCTGTGGAGAGGAAACCCTCATACTTTCTCTCCTCATCACAGCATGTCATTCCCTGCCCACAGGCCACTGTCCCCATTCCCACAGTACCACCTGCCCCACCAGCTCAGCCCCTGCCCCCCTGCCTTCATGCCAGCTTTCTGTCCATGGCCCTCCTTGCTGTGCAGTTTCCTAGGAGATGGGAATTTAGTGCAGAAGCCCGGAGCAGTCACTGGGCATCAGTGGTATGAGAGCAGGGGGTCTGGGAAACTGCACCCCCCCCCCCCCCGCCCACGCTCACTTAAGAAAGCCTTTCAGGACTTCCCTGATGGTCCAGCGGTTAAGACTCCGCACTTCCAATGCAGGGGGCACAGGTTCGATCCCTGGCCAGGGAACTAGGATCCCACATGCCACGTGGTGCAGGGAAAAAGAGAGAGAGAAAGAGAGGAAGGGAGGGAGGGAGAGGAGGAGAAAGGGAGAAACGCAGACCTTCCAGTTACTAGGGAAGAAGCCTGATGGCCCCAGCAGAGCCATTGGTGAGTCACAGGGCCAGCTGGGACCCATGGAAGGGGTCAGCCCAGCCCCCACAGCAGCTGGCAGGAGCTCCAGGCCTGAAAGGCAGAACTGGGGAGGAGCCAAGGCCCAACGTGGAAGACAACAAGCTCGCCCCAGGGCCGGAGCTGCCAGGCCCAGAGGAGGAGGGCCAAGGGGCGGTGGACGGTGGCAGGCTGAGTCAGGGGCCACCCGAGAGGCCTGAGCAAGTGCGTGCACGGGGCTGGCCCCTGGGGGCTGGGAGCCTGCACAGAAAAGCAGCAGGTAGAGACAGGACTTTCTGGTTCCTTCAAATAACAGCCGAGGAGCGTCAGGCCTGTGACAGCCTGTGGCTGCCACCACTGTCTTCATGGCCTTGCCACGGAGTGCAGTGCCAGGGAGTGCAGGGCCCTGAAGCCCCCTAGGAGGGGGAGACACACGTTTCAAACGCCATGTCCCTGGTGTCCCTGTGATTCCTGCCCATTTGCCCCCAGGGTTGGTGGCTAGAATAGGAGAGAGAGCTGAATCGTCATGCCAGGCTGAGGAATAAGGAGGCGGGAACCCCAGAAACAGAGCCCAAAGGGACCCCCCGGTTGTACAGCCCCAGATGCTCACTTCTGCTGGGGGAATCCAGGCCCAGAACAGTGAAGTGACTCCCAAGATCACAGAACTAGCAAGTTAATGGCACAATCAGAGCCGAGGCCTTCCAGGTCCTGGGTAGGTGTCCTCTATATTATGCTGTGTTCTTTATACCTCTTAAGCCAAATAAATGTCCTTCGAGCCTGTGTTCCCCTCTGAGGTGGCAGAGATGGGGGCTTGGGAAGAGCTAAGGAGGAGGTCCCTGTAAGGGCCCTATGTCCCTGGTAGGGATGGAGCCCTGACAAAGTCTGGGCCCCCTAGAGCCTCTCCCAAGGGGGGACCTTCAGGACCCCACAGGGAGGAAGCATGCCCAGATCAAGGTCAGCAGACATCCACAGAGGCTCTGCCGAAAGGGCAGGAGAACTGGCTCCTCTTTTTAAGGCACAGTGCACAGTGCAGGGAGCAGATAAAGGACTGTCTTAACTCTTCTCTCTCGACTGGGATAACACAGAGAGGGGAAGGTGGCAGGGAGGGCTCAAATAACAGGCCAGGTCTCTCGATGAGTTATTTTGAGGAAAGCTGTTCTCCATCTTCCCAGAGTGAATGGACCAGAACAGCAAGAATGTGTCAGGTAAGAAATAAGAAAACCTTCCTGACAGTGAGAGTGTAACACAGCAAACTGTAGAAAGCGGGCCATGGTGAAGGCCCTGCATGTTGGGGTAGAGCGCCCTGAGGAAACAGGGACCAGGGGAGAATGGGGAGACCCAACATTAAGTGGTGTGAGTTACTGTTTTTTTAAAATATTTTGAGTTCACGTCAGGGTAGGATAATATTCATAAGCAGTTATAATACGTGCATCTCCTTAATAGACTTTTTTTAAAAAAAACAAAGAAGAGAAACTGGACTCTTCTCCCCGGAGGCAAGAGGCTCCTTCTTTCTATAGCCCCCTCCCCTCCCCCCCCTCCCCCTCGAAACCTCCCCCGGTACTCCACCGGAAGGAAGCAGTAGGGTGGGCCGCCTGTGGAGCAGGTAATCTGTCGTAACTGCGGGGGGCCCAGCTGACCGCAGGCTAAACAGGGCCCACAACACACTGGCAGGAAAGACCCTGTGGTCGGAGGCCCCAGCTGGGCCACCTGACAGTGATTGCACCATGCCTGGTCCTGTTGGCTCCTCAGGGTGCACCTCTGTGAAGTGAGGTGAGTGGCCCACATGATCTCCGAGCGTTTGCACGTCTCCAGCTCTAACGGACTGCGGCTTATCTGAGGAACCCAGTTACACGGGGCCTGCCCGTTGCCCAGCCAGCCAGCTGCCCCGCCCCCCAAGCCAAGCCAGGCAAACAGGTCCCTCCCCAAACCAGAGGGTGAATCAGGGAGCGTGAGGCCAGCCTTGGATAGGCCGTCAGGGCTCCCGGGTTCTGGTCCGGCGCAGCGACCGCTGACTCATGAAGATGCCCTCCGCCCTCCTTCACCCCTCCCCGTGACGCTTCCGGTTTCAGAGGAATTCACCAGCAGAGCTGTCCGCAGGGAGCACAGCAGCTCACATCCCAGTTCTCTGGGGGCTCAGCCACCAGCCCATGCTCACCAGAGACCAGCACTGACCACTTTACCTCACTATGCGTCCGTTTCTCCACCTGGAAAGTGGGTTTAACACTATAATAACACCCTCCACAGAGTTGTTATAAAAATTAAATGAGAAAATACACACAGAGCTCTTAAAGTGGTGCCCGACCCCATCTTTAGTTATTTCATTAAATCCTTATGATAGTCCAACAGGGTGGGTATGTTGTTATCCCTATTTACAAATAAAGAAATAGAGGCTTAGAAGAATTAAGTCACTTGCCCAAGGTTACTTAGCTAGGGTGTGATGAAGGCAAGACTCAGCTCCCAACCGACTCCAGGGCTCTTAACTCTCTGCTCTCATCCTCATTTGGACACTGTCTTTCCGAACTTATCACTTCTCGGAGTTTCCCATCTCAGACCCTCTACTGACAAAGGAAGGCTCACACAGCAAGGGGACACTGAACCATTCAGCCCCTTCCATCATCCCTGTGGTTCCCAAACCCTGTGCAACCACCGGGAGGAGGAGAGGGTGGTCAGAGATGGAGATTCTTAAATGTGAGTACTGAAAGGAAACTCGCTCATCTAGAGCAAGCTGACCCTTCACTTTACCAGCCAGCCAGCCACAGTGCAGGGGGAGGTAGAATGACCTGTCCCTGGCCACAGAGCGGGGCTCAGGGCCAGGACTACAGCTCTCTGGTGTAGAGACCTGCGCACAGGACACGGAGAGGGTGTTCAGGCCAGTAGCTTAGCTCAGTCACATTCCCCTCTGAGCAGGGCCAGATGGGCAGGAATCTCGGGCCCAGAGCTGCCAGTGTGGGCAGCTTCCAAGCCTTCTCCCTGGCCACGGCCCGACCTACATGGAATTGCTGGCCACTTCCTCGTCATTAAGGCCTCAGCTAGGGCTGAGGTTTGGGGCTGGCATGTGACTAGGTAGTAGGGAAAGGGGGAAGTGGTCAGTGTTTACTTTCATGATTATGACTAAAAGTGGGAGCCACAGGAGAATGTGGAGTCCAAAGGGAAGGAGGGGGAAGAGGCAGGAGAAGATGCCAAGTGAGGATGATGGATACCCAGAGACTAGAAACCAGGAATCAGGTCATCTGAGTTCCACTGGTAGGTACTGGAGGGGCTCACAGGCTCCAGGGGCTAAAAAGGACCTTTAAGGTTCCCCATCGGAAGCCTGAATTTTCTTCAAACACTGGGGCATTGGGCTTCTGCTGAATGCGCTGCAACAACAGGAAGCAAAGCTCTTCCATTGCAGGCAGCTTGAATCACTACAACATTCTTCCTCACAAGGCCATTTATCAAGACGTTCAGCCTCCACCCCATCCTTGTCAAGTTAGATCTAAGCTTGCTCCCCATTCTCATGGCCCATCAGGAAGGAGCCAGAACCTCTCCTTTCTCCAACATGACCCCCAGACCCAGCCATCAGAAGTGGGTGGGCTCAAACACAGGACTTGTTGGCTGTGTTCGTGTAGGTTTTCAGAAGCAGCCTTGGGGAAGCCACCTCCTTCCCCTGGAGCCATTTCAGGGTGGCCAGCACACACCCAGCCAGCTGGGGCCCAGGTTCAGACTCCCTGGGGGGCATCCGAAGGGTTAAGGCTCTAGAATCTATTGAGAGGAGGCTGGAGCTACTGGGGTTACAGCAAGAGGGTGTGTGTGTATGTGTGTGTGTCGGAGGGAGGGGCGGAAAGGAGCAGCTGACTAGTCCAGGCAGCCTGCCCTCCTCCCTGCCAGGAACGGGTGCCCAGAGCCAGAATGGAAAGAATAGCTCAGAGTGCACATCTCAGGAAACCCCACCCAGCAGGCACAGCAGCACAGCCCCTGGCCCTCGGTAACCAGGTCTCTTGTGACAGCCTCTTCCCCCACCTTTTCCTTTACCTACCCCAACTCCCCCAGCTGTCCCCTCCCCTCCAAGAAAACACTTCGCCCTCCTAACGCAGCACATAGCCAGGAGGACAGAGGAGTAAAAAGATCCACCCAGGAGTGCCTGGGCATGCCACCAGGCCTGACGCACACAGACTAAGGGGCCCAGAATCAACTTATCCTTCTGTCCTCCAGGCCTCTGTGGTCAACAGGATGATGCCAAGAGGATCTAAAAACTAAAACGTCAGAGCTGGAATGAACTCTAGAAACCATCCGGTCATTTGACAGACCAGGAAACCCCAAGCCAAGAAAGTTCCTGCCCAGCCCGAGACAGGCCCTCTTGGTCATGGGTTTGGAACTTTCATTCCCAGCCCTGCCCATTGTCTGAGAACTCAGAACAACAGATGCCAGTGCACACACTGCTGAGGCAGAGCCAGAATGAGCCCCCATCCCCCCAGTTCTCTGAGCCCTTCTGCTCAGAAACAGATAAGGCTGCCAACCCATGACCTCCCTCCCAGCCCCCGTCTCTAACCAGGGCGGCCTCTCTCCAATCAGAAACTGAGAGGGTGGCTCCAGTCTCCCAGCAAGGGGAAGTTGCCCTGGAAAGACCCAAGCACCGCAGCTCCCCCCCATCACCCCATCAACCTTGGCGGGGGTGGGGGCGCGGGCAGAACAGTGTCATCAGTGCGGGTGATCTCAGAGACCCCAACCAAGCCAGTGGTCAGAAGAGCTGGGAAGTGCAGATAAGGAAAGCAGACAGCATTAACGGGGCTGGATGCAGCTTCAGAAACACAGCCCCATCTACCTCTCCTTTGTATTTCATCTTCTCCTGCCTTTTCAGTTGAACTTCAAGATGAGGAAGGGGAAAGACAGACAGATAATTAACAACCCACAGGGAGAAAGGAGACAAACCCCTCCCTGCGGTGGGCAGGGAAGGAAGAGAACCACTTAAGAGTAGCAAGTACTGTGTACTTACTATCGGGTACCAAGGACGTCTACTCCTCAAGGGGCCCTATCCCTTGAGGGCTCCTTATCCCTACCCTACAGTTGGGATAACTGAAATTCAGAGAAAACCTGATCCAAGGTCCCACAGCAGAGATAGGTTTGAACCCAGATCTGACATCAGACTTAAAGTGCCCTTTGCTTTTACACTTGCCTGGGGCAAAAGCCCGAGGCCCCCACCAGTCGCCTGCATGAATAGACCAGCACTAACACCTGGGACCGGCTGAGGTAGTAAAAACCTTTTTCCTTGACACCAATTCCTTGTAGAAAGTTGATCCTTGCCGGAACCCTGGGTTAGGAGGCAGGGAGCTAAGTTCTTGTCCTGGCTCTAGTAATGACTCCACTGTGTGAGTCAGGGTGGGCCACTTCACATCTGTGGACTCAGTTTTCTCATCCGTAAAACGAGTACTTAACAGAAAGATCAAAGTCCATTTGGACACTAAGAGTCTCTGCTTTTGAATGAACAGCCTAGCAGACCAGAGCAGAAGGCTTCAGGATGGAGTGGCTTGCTTCCCAAAGAATCTCCGCCAGATGTGGAGCTGGTCTGGAGGATGGCTACAGAGGCAGAGGCACAGGGCATGACCTGGGTATGGGAGTGGCCATAACTCCCTCTCCTCCCAAACTGCCCTCTGGACCCCACGGCCAGCATCTCCTGGGTCTCACTCACCCCAGAGCCTGCAGAGAAACAGTGACACACTGCAGAAAAGAAAGTACGAGGCAGGAAGTCAAGAGATCTGGGTTCAAGTTCTGACTCTGCCACCAACGAGTTATGGGAATCCAGGCAAATGACCTCCCTTGGCCTCCTTTTCCCCCAGATGAGCCCACATCATGGAGAGGAAGAAGGATTAGTTACCTGAACCAGAGAGTGGAAAACTAGAATCATCCAGCCAGGCATTTCCCAGACTGCTCTAAAGAGCACTGCCCCAAAGAGCACTGCCCCAGGAGATGTTAATGGATGAGCTCAGAAACAGATAAGTCTGCAAAACCATTCATATCCCCTTTTGGAAATTCACAAGGCACCATGGCATTGGAAGCCTCTGAGAAGTTCTGCAGTGAGCAAACCTGTTCAACTTTGTTTTTTCAAACTTCCTGGAGCCTGAAACATTTTTATAAGGGCACACCTAGTTACCATCCTGTGGGCTGCTGACCAGGCCATCTTTGTTTTACAGATAGACCTCAGAATGATTCATGTCCTAACTCCTCATATGGTAAAACCTCTGTTCTTACCCCCAGCCCCTCAGAACAGTCACATTCAGTACCAGGCATGCCCCCTCACTCTCAGAGCCACCTCAATGCCTGAATCCTCTGCGAGGGTCCTTCCTCTCTCCCGCCCCCACACAGCTGCTATAATCTCCAAAGTGGGACCCACTGCCGAGGGCGGGGGGGGGGGGGGCATCTCCAACCAGCACAGAACCAGGAGGCTGCCATTCCTTAACATCACCCTTATGCAATAGGAAAAAATACCAATGGTACAAGAATAAGGACTCATTCTCATCCTCCTTCCTGACCCTCTAGGTACCTATCACTGTGGCCTGTGGACTTCTGGGTATCACTTCTACTTTAAAACAAGGCCCAGGTTTCGGCCTAGATCCCCAGAATCTTAGGGTTGGAAGATTCTGTGAAGGCTATCCCCCTCCACAGCATTCCCAGCGTAATACTCCAGAAAGCCCACATCAGGGTTAAGCACACTGTTAGCAGAGGACTTCCTCCCGAGCTGCTGTACGAGCTTCCACTCTCTGGCCCTTCCACGGTGGCCCTCTGAAGACACACAGTGTGTGTCCCTTCCCTGGGGCTTCTGCTCTTTCTGAAGGGTCCAGGGTGACAGGTTTTGGGGATGGACGTTTTCTTCCAGCTGAGCCGTTCCCATGGGAGGAGGCTGAGCTGAGGTGGCTATTACCCCAGCTCATGATGTGAGGTTCTCCCCACACCTGAGGTGTACCCTGTCATTACCTCTCTGACATGCCCATTTTTTAGGGCACAAGAAGACAGGAAGTCAGGGCCCTTAACCCTGTATGGTCCCACCACTTCCTTCTAAGTTATAAACTGGGTCTCTGGGTCCTCATGGCTGGAGAGATGGGAGAGCAGGTAGGTGAGGGGGAAGTATGGCTACCCCCTTGCCCCAGAGAAAGCAGCCTCAAGGAAGCGCCTGGCCCCTCCGGCCAACACCGGCCAAGCCAAAGGCGCCAGCTTTGAAACCAAAGCTCACCAGTGAGATGAATATTTCAGAGCCGCAGAGAACTAGACACCTGAGGGACCTGCCGTGACATCTGGCTCTGACCCTGGTTCCCAGGCCTACCCCACCCATCCCATGTCTGAGTTCCTCAGGGGGAACCCCCAGCCCTGGATACCACACAGAGGCCACAGTGGGGTCAGAGGGGATGGTAACCCTCAGTGGACAAGAGCTGGTACAGAACCCACAGGACCAGGGTGGAGCCTCCCAGCAGCCTTCCTCTACTGCCCCTCCCCCTGTCCCCTGTCTCCAGCGTTCTCCCCTTTCCCATCTTCCTGTTTGGTTTTCACTCCCATCCAAAGAGCCCACCAAGAGGATAGTATTGATGCTTCCCAGCAGTTTTCTGAACCGAGCTCAAGGACAGTGGCTGCAAGGGGGTGACTGAGGCAAAGTCGTGGTGACAGAGGTGGCAGGTTCCGCACGCCAAGGAGGTGTGCTGCTCACGGCTTCCACCCGGTCCCGCACTCACTCAAATACCCGGTCTCCTATCCGCTCCAAGGCTGGCACCAGGGCGTGCAGAGACAAGCCGAGGCGAGGCCAGGCCCTGGGCCGCCTCCCCTCCCCCTCCCACCAGCTGAAGGCCATGACAGCCTTTATCCCACGCACAGCTGGCCACCCTGGGGCTGGCACTGTGGACACGCCCAGAGACAGATACGCGCCAGGAAGCGGGGGACAGGACACCCTCGGACTCCGGCCCGATCGCCGGGCGCACGACCTCGGCTCCCAAGGCTGAACAGGCGCCACTCGCCCGCCCGGGGCGCACAGGGAAAGGGAAACTCCAAAGGCGAGGGCGACAGAGCCCCAGTCGGCCCCGCTGCGCACTCGGAGAAAGTTTGGAACCCCCGTCCCAGCGCCGCCCAAACCCTGGCCCGGTCCCCGCCGGCTCGCGGTCCCCCACTCCCGCTGGCCCCGGGCCCCAGGCTTGCCTGCCGCTCACGACGGTGCGTCCCCGGCCTCCTGGTGTCGCGAGTCGGGCACCGCCCGCGCCGGCCTGGGCTGGACTGGGCTCCACGCCCCGCCCCGCCGCGCCGGCCCCCGCAGGGCGCTGCTGTCCGCCCCGGTCCCGCCCGCGTCCTCCCTGTTCGCGCTCCTCCTGAGTCCCCGAGGACTTACTAGTGTTTCCGGATTTTAAGGCAGTACGTGATCGTTGTTGGAAACACAAAACACAAAACTATGGGAAGAGATCACTTCTTCCCATTCCTCCCGACTCCCAGCGGCAAGCGCTTACTTTCGATGCTTCTTTGCCTATATATCTACGTATTTTACTTGTTTCGTACGATGTTTTGCTTGCTACTTTTTTCCTCAACATTTTATCATGAGCATTTTTCTTGTCACTAAATATTCTTCAAAAGCATAACTTTAAAGCCACAAAAGTATTCTATCATAGTTATTGCTGATTTCTTAAATCAGTTTGCTACTTTTAAGGGCATTTAAATTGTTTCCCATTTTTCTCCTTATTAGACATAAATCAATGATGAATATCCTTGACAATTCTATGCTTTTAAGCCAAATGTACTTTTCAGGTTTAAAACTTCAAACGTCCAAATGTAGAGATAGAAGGAACTTAGAATCTCTACCCCTGGGAACTACGACATTCCCTGCCTAAAGTTACTTCAACCAGGAAAGCAGATGTTTTAGAGTCAGAAGTCCTGGGATGTAGATCACTACAATCAGTGCACAACATTGGGTTGGGGGCTTTGCACCCGTAGTCTCAACCCTCACAGCCACTAACGGTAGAATGTACTAGTCCTACTAGTCGTTCCATTTTACAAGGCAAGGAAATAGGTTCTGGGAAGTTTTGAAACATTGCCGGAGTTTACATAGTTCCAAAGTCCGTGGTTTTTTCCATTACGCCAAGGCTGCCGGTAGCTGAAGGGCTTTGTTACAGGTGCTTATCTCTGCTAGTAGCTACAGATCTCACTGCACTGATGGTCGTTCTCAGCCTATTGACACTTCCATTTTGAATGGGGGGGGGGGGTGACTTGACAAAACACAGCTAGAAATGAACGCAGTTAGACAACCAGGACAACCTGAGCACCTCCTAACTCCTGACTCCATCACTAAGCACATTTCTTTACATTATTTTTTTAAGATATCTCTTTTTATGTTTATTTTTTAAATTTTATTTATTTATTTATTTATTTTAGGCTTCACCGGGTCTTAGTTGAGGCCCACAGGCTCTGTAGTCTGTGGCATGTGGGCTCCCTCCCTGAGGAGGTAGAGCTCAGTAGTTGTGGCACCCGAGCTTAGTTGCCCCAAGGCATGAGGGATCTTAGCTCCCCAACCAGGGATCAAACCCTGGTCCCCAGGATTGGAAGGCAGATTCTTTACCACTGGACTGCCAGGGAAGACCCTCTTTACAGTATTATCTCCAGTGACCAGTCCTGCTCTTTCACAGAGTAAGACTTAGGAAGGAGGAACCTGTGGACTTATCTGGAAGCTCATCTGCATACTAAGCATAAGTGAAGGCAGTGTGTTTACTACTGGAAAGCATAGTAAGCAAGGTTACCACTTGCATTGTATTCAGACCAATTAAAATAAAGGTGTTTTTAACATTGCCCCCTCTGCACACACTATGTATGTTTATTTGTATATAACTTAAATAGGAGTCACTTAGGGGGACTGGTGGACATTATGGTAGGCTAACTCCCCCAGCCACCCCAACCCTTCAGTGTAAGTTCAGTTTGGGGTCAAAGACCTCACTTTAGGAAGTCCCTTCCCAAAGGGAGCAAGAATGCAGGGGGCAAGTACAGTTCTGCTCAATATCAGTTTCCCCCTGGATCACAGAACAGAGCCCTCATGAACTGCAGAGCCCTCATGAACTGCAAAGCCCTGCAGCATCTGGCCTGGTCTCCTACCCTCCCTTCATGCTCTCTGCACTCGGGCCCCTTCTCCAGAAAGTAGCCTCCAGTTTCTAGAACTGCCAGAATGATTTCAAGGGGATTCATTTTCCAGCCAGCAATCACATCCGCCCCCTGGGAAAGTGGACCATGGGATGCACATAGACAAGACCCACACAAGCCTTGCTCCTTGTCCTTTCTCCCGAGCCCATTTTCTGATCATGGAATCAAGATTATGTCGATGGAAAGAAAAACACACAACTTACAAGTTGTGAGTTAAGTTTTATTCGGGGACTTACTAAGGACCATAGCCTCTCAGATAGCTCTGAGGAATTGCTCCAAAGAGATAAGGGAGGAGCTGGAATATACAGAATCTTTTTTTTTTGCTGGGAAAAACATGTATTTAAGCATGAAAAGGTTACTGCTAATCACAAAGAACAGATATCTCAAGTTGATGATTTTAGTGTCCTATGTATGGGAAGATGCAAGTCTCTGGGGTCATTAAAATTTTTCCTTAGATATGCATCTTAACTATCTAGGGGCCCTTGTATCCAAAACACAGAATGCCTCCAAGTTGGGTTTTTTTTTTTTCCTCCACCCAGAATTCCCCTCAGGGTGCATGGTTGGGTGGGCGACTGCAGTGGCCAATGGCTTGATCCTGTAGAACTGGAATGGCATGCAACATTTTTTTCTTGACAATTATAATCCTAAAAGAACATCACCCATGGTGACCATCCACAATAGGTAGTCAATTGTGATGTCTCCTTCTCTGGACCCCTTTGTATGCCTGGATAAAAGAGATAGGGCCTTATCTGTAGGACCTTGAGCAGGTTATTAATTAAGCCCCTACTGTCTGCCAAGCAGACAGGGATTTCCAGTTCTAGAGATGACAAAACTGAAAGGACACAGCCCTTGACCTCAAGAAACTCACAGAAAAGGGAGACAGTAAAAGATAATTACAATTTTGTCAATTTTACCAGTGCTGGGATAGAGGAGTGTTCACTTGGTTCTGTGGGATCCCAGAAAAAGGAGCATAGTGTGGGAGTGAGGGATGTTTCAAGAAAGATTCTTGAGGCGGAATTCCCTGGCAGTCCAGTGGTTAGGACTCCACGCTTCTGCTGCAGGGGACCTAGATCGATCCCTGGTTGGGGAACTAAGATCCCACAAGCCATGCCATATGGACTAATAATAATAATAATAATAATAATAATAATAATAATAATGAAAGACTTGAGAGGCCATAACACCTGATTCCACGTTATTGGATATTTAGGAGTCAGCCTAGCTGGTGCAGGGACAAGGAAGCACATTCTCCAGTAGACAGAACAGCATCTGAAGCAAGGGGCTTAGGGCCC
The DNA here is from genome assembly GCF_030028045.1 of Hippopotamus amphibius kiboko. Lineage (NCBI taxonomy): Eukaryota > Metazoa > Chordata > Mammalia > Artiodactyla > Hippopotamidae > Hippopotamus > Hippopotamus amphibius. The sequence continues at coordinate 88,662,728 of NC_080193.1, read as the reverse complement.
TCTGTCCCAGCAATCTAGGATGGGGCAGGTGGAGTGGGGAGAGAGTGGTAGGAAATAGGGCTGGGCAAGGAGGCGGGGGCCAGGAATTGAAATTTTACCCTAGGGCAAAGGGGAGCCAACAGACTGTCAACAGCCATCTAGAGGGAGGTTGGGAGGATGGGGAAGTCTCGGTGGTAACCCTGGGGTGCAGTTGCCAACTTCAGTAAAGAAAAGATGCAGGACGATCAGTTAAACTGAACTTCAGACAAACAGCAAATCATTTTTTTTGCATAAGTATGTCCCTTTGCCCCATACAGTGCTGGGAAATACTTACACTATTTATTTCTTGTCTGAAGTTCAAATTTAACTGGGTGTCATGTATTTTTCTGGTGGCCCTGCCCTGGGAGGAAAGTCAAGTCAAGTCAGTAGCTGCAAGAAGGGTGGGGGTGGGGGGGTATGTGGGGGAATAAAAGGGATCAGCCTGATGTTTATTTTAGGAATGGAGTAGCTTAAGTTTAGTGATTGATGACAGGGGGTAGAGGGAGATTGTAAGGATGACCCCCTGGAGTGGTTCCCTGGAGCCCAGAGAGTGGTTGGGAAAACTTGACTGGAGTGGGGGTGAAACTGAGCAAAGGGCTCACCTGCCAGTGGCACAGAAAGCCAAACACTGACAGCCAGAGTTTGCTGCAAATAAGGGTTTATTACAGGGTGCCAAGCAAGGGAGTGGGAGGCAAGCCTCAAATCGATTCCAACTTCGTCTTTGAGTTAGAGAGTGTTGACTTAAAAAAATGCATAACGTGAGAGTTGCGAGTTAAGTTTCATTTGGGGCAAAATGAGGACTGTAGCCCTGGAGACAGTGTTTCAGATAACTGAGAAACTGTTCTGAGGAGGCGAGGGGAGGAGCCAGGATATAGGAGTTTTGCAACAAAGGGCAGGCATGTCAAAAGATATTGTTAAATAAAAACCAGATATCTCAAGTAAAGGAATTCAGCGCTTTTCTTTGTACAGGAAGATGCAAGAGTCTGGGCTCACTGAAATCATTCCTTTGATATGCACCTCCACTATGTGGGGCCAGTGTCCTGTATTTTCACATCCTGAGTTTCCTCAGGGCTCATAGCAGGGACTGGCCTGCTGACTGCTAGATGGCATGTATTATTTCTTTTCAGCCCTGAGTTTCCTCAGGGCTCACCAGCTCACGTTGGAGGGCTGCGACATCCTTTGTTTATTGATATGGCAGGAAATATTCCATTTATAAATATTCCATTTATAAATATTCCACTTATCAGGGGATTTTTAAAGAGGAAGAACAAAGAGGCGGGGACTAATCATCGTTTTATGACATTTCTGTGACATTTCTTAATCGTAGTTTCAGGAGTCAGGATGTCTCTTGTTTACAGTTCTCTGGCGAGGTGGTCCATGACTCCAGGGGTCCATTAGCTCATCTTGTCCTGAAGAAACAACCTGAGTTTGTAGTGAATAATGAAATCCATAATAGCAATTTTAGCATACTAATGATGTTTTGGACAACAGCAATTTTATTTATTTATTTATTTTGTATTCACTTATTTGATAACAATAGTTCAGAAGAAGCAATCCCAGCTGTAGAACAAGTAATTTCCTTTCAGAACATTACTCTGCCAAAAAAAGGGGGCATTTCCCCCACTCTGGCACTCCACAGTGTGAATCTGAACTCTTACTCTCACTCAGAGGCCTCCTTTATGCAATTCCAAGGTTAGCTAGCAAAGTCATCTTAGAATCGTCCCTAAATGTGGAATTTCTGTTCTCAAGTCACTTCCAATATGAGACTCTAAGTGGTAGAGTATGAAGACTAAGGATCAAAGGTTATCAGATTAATTTGCCTAAAACCAGTTCACCTAGAGACAGTCTCAAGTAAGTATTTATCAAATCTGCAGCATTTCAAAAGGATTTAGATTCACTCTTTCACTTTTTATTATTGTCGTCTCTACACCTTTGTTAGTCAATTGAATATGCCAGGTGCCTGTTTATTTGTTGAGAATATACTGGCCTGCCCTTTCAACAGTAGGAATGTAGTAGACAGACCAAGTCATCAAAATCGTATTGAGCTCTGTTACATTTTTCAAGGCATCTAATTTGGAAAAGAATATTGGAATAAGAAACACAAATGATACACAAGGACTTCCTGGGTGGCGCAATGGGTAAGAATCCGCCTGCCAATGCAGGGGACATGGGTTCAAGCCCTGCGGCAGGAAGATACCACATGCCTCAGAGCAACTAAGCCTGTGCACCACAACTATTGAGCCTGCGCTCTAGAGCCCGTGAGCCACAACTATTGAGCCCATGTGCCGCAACTACTGAAGCCCACACGTCTAGAGCCTGTGCTCTGCAACAGGAGAGGCCACCGCAATGAGAAGCCCACGCACCACAAACGAAGAGTAACCCCCACTCACCGCAACTAGAGAAAGCCCGTGTGCAGCAACGAAGACCCAACACAGCCAATAAAATAAATAAATAAATAAATAAATAAATAAATAAATAAATAAATCTATATTAAAAAAATGATACACAAAATGTCTGTACCAATTATATTTACTGCTGGAAAAAACTTTAAAAAAAAGAAGTTTAAAAAGTAGGTAACAGAAAAAGATACCCATAAAGGTAGGAAGCAATCTCATCACTTACAAAGTGCTGCAAATTTGATAAATTTATGCTGCTGCTAACTCAGGCGCACTCTTAGATGAAAAGATATAAATCTGTGAAATACCCAAGCATGACAAAAAAGAACAGAACAACTAAATGGCTATAAAAATACCCAAAAGGGAACTCAGCTTTTGGCAAACTGGTCATCAAGTGAACTTTAAGTAAACAAGTTTTCAGTGAATTGGTTTTTAGAGGTTTGGCCAAACTGATCAGAACCGAGTGAAAGTGTTTTGCCTCTCTGGCTCCTGGAACCTCAGAGTTTGGGAGTTGCAGTGGATATAATTCTTGTTTCCTCTGAGAAGCAGCAGATCTGGAGAGCTGAACTACTACTGATGAACCAAGTGTAAGAGTCACCTGAGAAGAGAGAGAGAGTGTGTGTGTGTGTGGGGGGGGGGGGGGGTGCCCATGTGTGCAAACAAATGTATATTAAAGATGCAGACTATAATCAGACCTTTAGAAAATACTGGAACCCGCCTGTGTGTGCCTGTTATATGCTGCAGCACAGATTGCATGCGTGGAAAGGCCAGTCACCCCCACCATGGCAACTGGAGGGCTCTTCCTCCACAATCCATTTGGAATGTCTTGATCTTTGGGTCTCTGGTCCTTGGGGCCCTCCCTAGAGGACTCTTCTACCAGGCCTGCAGAGTACCTTCCTTGCTTTGGCTGGCCTCAGAGGGGCCCACTGACCACAGGAATTTGTCAATGGTGGTGACGGCAGCAGTAGTAACTGCATCTCAGATACATTGGGCTGGCCAAAGTTCATTCGGTGTTTTCTGTAAGATGGCTCTAGTAGCACTTAGCTGTCTTTAAGTTCATTTGAAATAAGTTTGTTAGATTGTATCGTGACAGCTGTCATATCAGAGTGCATTTAAAAAAAAAACCTATCAAAATTGGTGCATTTTTCTGTATCCATTTTAATATTGAAGATGGAAGAAAAAAAGCAACATTTTCGGCATATTATGCTTTATTATTTCAAGAAATGTAAAAACGCAACTGAAATGCGAAAAAAAATTGTGCATTGTATGGACAAGGTGCTGTGACTGATTGAATGTGTCAACAGTGGTTTGCGAAGTTTTGTGCTGGAGATTTCTTGCTGGACGATGCTCCATGGTCAGGTAGACCCGTTGAAGTTGATAGCAATCAAATCAAGACATTAATTGAGGACAATCAACATTATACCACGCAGGAGATAGCCAGCATACTCAAAATATCCAAATCAAGCGCTGAAAATCATTTGCACCAGCTTGGTTATGTTAATCGCTTTGATGTTTGGGTCCCACCTAAGTTAAGCGGGGGGAAATAAAACCATCTTGACCATATATCCGCATGCAATTCTCTACTGAAATATAACAAAAATGTTCCATTTTTAAAACAAATTGTGACAGGCGATGAAAAGTGGATACTGTACAATAACGTGGAACGGAAGAGACCCTGCGGCAAGTGAAATGAACCACCACCAACCACACCAAAGGCTGATCTTAATCCAAAGAAGATGATGTTGTGTATATGGTGGGATTGGGAGTCCTCTACTATGAGTTCCTTCTAGAAAACCACACGATTAATTCCAACAAGTACTGCTCCCAATTAGACCAACTGAAAGCTGCATTCGATGAAGAGCATCCAGAACTAGTCAACAGAAAATACATAATCTTGCATCAGGATAATGCAAGACCGCATATTTCTAGGATGACCAGGCAAAAACTGTTACAGCTTGGCTGGGAAGTTCTGATTCGTCCGCCGTATTCACCTTCGGATTTCCATTTATTTTAGTCTTTACAAAACTCTCTTAATGGAAAAAAATTTCTATTCCCCGTAAAAGGCACCCAGAACAGTTCTTTGCTCAAAAAGATAAAAAGTTTTGGAAAGATGGAATTATGAAGTTGCCTGCAAAATGGCAGAAGGTAGTGGAACAAAAGGATGAGTACATTGCTCAATAGAGTTCTCAGTAAAAATGAAAAATATGTCCTTTATTTTTACTTAAAAACTAAGGAACTTTTTGGCCAACCCAACAATTGACAGGGGGCTGTCGGGCATTCAGCGGCTGCATGTGACAGCCGTGGCAGAGCAAGTGCCCCTCCAGAGGGAAGCAGCAGCAGCCTTCTTCATCACTCAGCTGCATCCGGCAGTCCTCGCAGTGGTAGCACTCAAAGTGATAATCTCTGTCCATGGATATCACCCTCACAATGTCCTCACAGCCCTCTGAGGGGAGGATCGGTTGGCCGCAGGCCGCGCACATAGGAGTGTAATTTTTGTGGCAGTCTATGACACAGTACACCTGGTTGGAGAAGTCCACAGTGAAGGGGATGTCGTCCAGGCACTTGTTGCAAACGATGCATCAGAAGCAGCCTGGGTGATAGGACTTTCCCATTGCCTGGAGGATCTTCTCCAAAATCAAGTGATCACAAACACAGCACTTCTCAGCTGCCTCCCGAAACCCTGAAAACAGATCATCTTCCTCACAGTACACAGAGCCGTTGACGCTGTAGAAAGCCTTGCAGCGCAAAGTTCGTCCACAGGAGCAGCAGACAAAGCACTGGGTGTGGTAGAGGCTGTCCGGGGCCTGGCAGGCGTTGCTCTGCCCATAGATGCCTTTGTTGCACTTGATACAGGTGCCAAAGTAGTCCTCTCTGGACTCCGGCTCCCGCAGCCGGGCCCGGGCGGCCTCTGGAACGAACGCACCCGGCGGCTCCTTGAGACCCGGCGGCTCAATCCCCGAGGGTTCCCCGCGGGCGCCGGCTTCTCGCCCACGTGTGCCCACCGTCAGGCGCAGCAACACTGTTGGTTCATCTTGGTATCGGGCGCCCGCGGCGCATTCCCCGTAGCCAGTCACCGGGTGTCGTCCGGGTTGCGCCCCTCGTCTCTCCAAGGGCCCTGCCGCTCCCCCTCCGGCCCCGGCTAGAGCTCCCGGGCTGCCCAGGGCCGGGGGATACGAGTGGCGGCTTTCATGGCAGCCGAACCCCGCGGGCCGATGAGCGCACAGGTCGGCCCAGGGCAGCGTGGAGCTCGGGGTAGGCGGACGGCACCCCTCCAGAGGAATAGCCCGCCCGAACCCCGGCCAGGGGTGGGCCAAACAGACATGGCCCGGCGGGCAGGGGGCTGCCGTGGCGCTGGTCGTAGCCCATGCCGATGCCGCTGCAGGGTCGGCTGCCTCCGGCTCCACCAGCCCCCGCCCCGTCCAGCAGCAGACTGCCCCGACGGCTGGACGGCTTGCCCGCGTCGCTGGTCGAGCTACTGGCGAGACTGGAGCGGGGGCTGAGGGCTGGGGCCGTGGTCTCCAGCCGAAAGTCGGGGGGCAATGACTGAGGTAGAGGCAAGGCCCGGGTGGGAGGCGGCCCCCCCGGGAAAAGAGCCTTCTTAGCGCGGCGCCTCAAAGGAGCCGCGCGGGTTCCGCTCCGCGTCCAGGGCGCCTTGCTCCCGGGTTGGCTCCAACGGCTCATCCCCAGGTCCCCCAGTAGCTCCACGGGGCCCTGATTTCCTAGGTGCCCCCAACCCACTCAGGCGCCCCTTGCCCTGCCCGGGGGTCCCATCAGACCCAGACCGGCTAGATTCACACTTTCTGCGGCCGAACTTGGCGCTGCCCGAGTCCGAGAGTCTTAACTTCTCGGGACAACAGCAATTTTAGTCATCTGACTTGTTCGGTGTTCAGTTAGCACAGAATTGAAGTCAGAGAGAACAAGAAAGGGAATGTAGCTTTAGATAGAGAGACTAACCATAAACTCAGTTTTAGGGGGACTCGGTTTCAGAGGATCCAGAGAAACTTTTGTGCTGCCCCACCCCTGGGCTTCGGTAACTGGTCCCACACGTTCCTCCTGCCATGTGCCCCCCTTACCTAGAGCTTATGTGTTACTCCACCCAAGAGAGGTCTTTTCATCTATCACTAACTTTCTCAAAGAAGTTGCCTTTTTTCAGAGGATTTTGTATTTACTGAATTGAGGCATTTAACCCAGTCTGCGGTAAATATGCCTCTTTCTCCTTCTGGAGGACAAGGACAAAGTCTCATTTATCCCTAGGCCTCAGCACAGCCCTTCGCCATCATCTGTTGAATTTAAGGAATTCTAATGCTCTAAATTGGAGTCAGCGAGGGGCTTTCAGGCAGGAATGACAGATATTAGAGTAGGGGGAAGGACATTAGCACTCTTTCCCCTAAAAATTAGCCTTGGTATCTATAAACATTAGTTAGCACCTTTATAAAGAAATAGAGAGGAAAGAATGGTGGATTCAATGTCCCAGGAGCAAGGGTGTGTCCCAGTTTTGCCACTGAGTGGCTGTGAGGCGTGGGCCCATCTCTTTACCTATAACGGGTTTAATGGGTCTAGAGGTACTGCTCTTTCCTAGCTCCTATGACTTTCGAGGCCTTGAATGAAATCATCTATCTGAGAGGCATTGAAAATGGCACATGGTGATGTTCTTAGTGAGTCTACCAGAGTAGACAGAACTGGAATCAGGTTCAATAAGAGCTTTTCCTTCCCAGGAGGAATGTTGCCACGTGAGGAAGGCTGGGCTGCAGAACCAGCCTGACATCCACTGCACCTCGATGGCCAGGCAAGGTGCAGGGTACAATGCTTTCCAATCTCCCCTGACCATCAGAATCACCGAGGAACTTGTGAAAATATATAGATTTCCTTGGGGATACCTCTTTCTAGACCGCTGAGTCAGAATCTTCAGGGAATGTGGAAATGAATGCCTGAACGTGAATCTAATTATCAGCCAGCTTTGGTGCTAGACAGACCTGGGTTCTCCTCAAATCATTTAATAATGGCTGTGTGACACTGGGCATATTACTTAACTTCTCTGAGCCTTGGTATCCTTATCTATATAAAGGGAGGTAATAATATAGGATGGTGAGGATTAAAAGTAGCCATTTTCAACTGCTTGGGACATAGCAGAAACTGTCAATTGTTATTATTGTTTGTGAGATAGAAGCCCAGTGATTCAGTGATTAACACAGCCTCAGTCTGATCAGCTCTATGACTTCATTTGGAAGACTAAACAGGACCTGGATGGATGAATTTGCAGTAGCTCAGGAGGCCCAGGTTCCTTCTTTCACCCTGCCCACGGCTGCCCACCGTGGACCTTGGCCTTCTGAGTCATCTCCACCTATTGGGAGATTCCCAGCTTTTGCAGTCCCCTTCCTGGTCAGATCAGGAAGCCCTTCCTAATATTTCACTTGCATTTGTCTAAATGACTGCCCTCTCCAAAAAAAACCGACAGCCATTTCCTCTTATTTCCAGCCTAAGATAATAGCTGTCCTGGAACCTCTCATTACCATTAACTGCACCCCCCATGATCTCAATTTCTATCACCCCACGTTCTGACCACCATCTCTCTCTCCACCTCAAGGAGCTGCTGCCAGCAACTCTGTGACCACATTGACCGTCTATGAATTGTCTTCCCTGTGCCTCCCAGCCTCACTTCCCTCCTTAACCGGCTCAGATCCATCATTGGAATCACTCCATTCCTTTACCCTTTCCTGCCTTGTGGTACTCAGCAGGCAAAACCGCAGCACTGCACCTACACGCTGAAAGGGAATATAAAAACATGCAAGGCTCTGACCTCATTCTGAGTTCAGAAGACTTAGGTTTTTCTTATCGATTTATATTAACATTCCCATCCTAGGTCATTACTCCACACTTTCTCCAGTCTCTTCAAAACTTCAACACCTGCTCCACAGCCTTGCTCTCAGCCTTGACCTTGCTTCCTATGTCACTGAGCAAAGAAAAGAACTGCCACCTGTATCTCCACTTGGCTATCTAATAGGTGACTGCTTCCCAAACTTTTAGGTGCAAATAAATCACGTGGGGCTCTTGTTAAAGTGCAGATTCTGCTGCAGTAGGGTGGGTGGGGCCTGAGAGTCTGCATTTCTAATCCAGGTGATGCTGCCTGCTGGTGTGGGGACCATACTCTGAATGGTGAGGTCATGGGCAGCTCAGCCTTAATAGGTCCAATATTTAACTCCTAATCCCTAATCCCACACCCCAGTCTGAATGAGGATTCTCGCAGCTTCCTCCTTCTCCATCAGGGATGCAAGATGCACAGGAGGTGTTGGAGGGAGGGATATCAAAAGGAACTCCAGCATTGTGAGTCCTGTCCAATAGAAATATGGTGTGAGCCACATGAGTAATTTTAAAATTACAGTAGCCACCTTTAAAAAGTAAAAAGAAACAGGTGAGTTTAATTGTAGTGATATATGTATTTAACCCAACATATCTAAAAATATTATTTCAACATTTAATCAGTATAAACAATTGTTAATGAGATTTTTTTCATGCCAAGTCTTTGAAATCTAGTATGCAGTGTACACTTACAGCACATCTCAATTTGGATGTTCAATTTTCATCAGAAATATTGAATCTTTATCTAGATTTTATCAAATATACAGTTGAAAAAGTGAATTCACATACCCAGTTTGTTCTAAACATATCTGAGTGTTTTCCAGTAACTGAAACAAATATCGATTTTTATATTTAAACGTAAATGAATTGAAATTAAATAAAATTAATGTTAGATTTCTCAGTTGCACTAGCCATATTTTAAGTGTTCAATAGCCACATGTGGCTAGTGGCTACCATATTGGACAGCACGGACCTACAGCATCTATGCTGTGGTCATCAATCGGGGGAAGACTCTTGGGGTGAGGGTTTATGCTGTAATTCATCTCGGAGCCCAGCACCTCAGATGCATGGCCTAAGGCCTGAATTTAGTACTTTTTACCAGAGAGGATTTATTCCCCCATCAAAAATTGACCTCTAGGAAGACAAGATCAGTTTCCAAACATGACCACTAGGGGACAGGATCTGGCTATCATCCCCTGGCAAGGAAAGGCAGAACCTTAACAGTTTTCTAGGTGGAAGATCCTTCAGCCAGCGGTTTTCATACCGCTGGTCATGACCCATTAGTAACATCAATTAAGTAGGTGATACCTACGTTTAAAAAAAGGCTAGAAAAAAATGAGAATACAAGCATTGTTATTGTTCTGTGTAACTTTGTTTCCGTTTTATTTATATATGTATTGTGTATGGGTCTCCATGTAAAATGTCTTTCTTACTATGAATCATGGTCAAAAATGTCTAAAATCAACTCTAATCTCCCTGGTCTACAGGTAAAGAAACTAAACCCACAAGTTGACCAGTGTTGAAGCTAGAAAATGGAGACCTGAGAGCTCTTTTAACTGTTTTCTCCTCTTTGTTCACATGTTTTACAGTCTCCATAACAAAAAGTTAATTTGAGAAGAAACTGAGCTCAGAACAGTAAACCGGCATCCTATGGGCTCACAGTTAGGAGTGACAGAGCCAGGACACAACTCATCCCTTTAAAGCTAATTCAGCAAATATTTCTGAGGGGCTATGTGTTGGGTGTTGTGCTAAGCAATGGGGAGACAGGAGTGGATGAAATAAGCACAGCCCCTGCCCTCACGGAGCTTGCAGACCAGTTGGGAAGATAGACATTAGCCACTAGCCTCACAAGTAAATATACTGTTACAAACAATAATACCTTCACTGAAGGACAGTGGACTCAGCGCCCAAGAGAACAACACACGGGGATTGGAGAGGCCAAGGCAGCTGCTCTGAGAAGGTGGCATCGAAGAGCAGCCTGAATCACACAGGCAGTGCCGTGTGTGTGTGTGTGTGTGTGTGTGTGTGTGTGCGCGTGCATGCACAGTGTCAGGCATGCTGTTATTATTCTCTGAGTGAACAAGCTATGTGAAGGCAGTAGAGGCTACTTGGAAGCTGAAAGAGCTTGGGGTGTTCCAGAAACTTCCAGGAGACCTGTGTGCCTGGGGAGTGGTGAGCACTGGGCATGGCCTAAGAGGAGACTGGAGAGGTGGGCAGAGTCAGATCTGCAGGACCTCTTGGGTCTAGTTAAGAATTTGGAGTTTTACCCTATAGGGAAGCCACTGATTGTGCTGAGTAGGGGAGGGACATGATTTGGGCTGTATTTTAAGAAAATCCCCTGGTTCTGAGTGGAGAATGGGCTGAGGGGTGGAGCATAGGAACAGGGAGGCCAGTTAGGAGCTGTCTCAGCTCCCCCAAATGCACATATCTTCTCTGGCCCTGTTTGGCTGGCTACCTTCATTTGCCTCCCATGCCCATCTCCACCCTTCACTGTGCTCAGGGCTGGCCTGGGTGGACACAGCAGAGGGCCCTTTGTCCTCCACCTTCAGTTGGGTTTGGCCAATGGAGAGCCCCACAGGAGAGGGGCTGCCAGGAGCCAGTGGGGCTGGGGTATTTGTTCTTCTCCCTCCCAAAGGGTCACCGCGGACTGACTCATCCCACAACCAGAGGTCACAACTGCAGTCACGTGGCCCTGTCCTCACAGCTCTGTCCCTCTAAGTTCCATAACTGCTCCCTTCCTGCACTTGTCAGGCCTAGAGATGGTGACAGAGCCTCACTGTCCCTAGTCCTGGAGAACTGCACTGTCCCTTGTGTTTCCTATCCCCTACCCATCACCTGTAGAGTAGTCCTTCCATAAAGCTCTCCTCCAGGTACCACTCTGACCAAACCACTCCCTACCCCGCTCCCTACTCCAGCTGGCAACATGGTATCAGTGGAAAGAGCCTGGTCTCTGGGATCAGATAAAACCAGGACCAGATCTGGCTCTGTCACTTATTAGCTCTGTGGTGAGGTATGTCACAACCTCCTTGAGCCAGTGTGTTCATCTTAATGTGAGGACACCGTTATCTTAGGACAATGAAATGACACATGCGAGGGCTTGGCGCACGTCCAGTGCATAATAGACAATCATATATGCTAGTTCTGTTCTTCTTCTCCTGAGCAAACAGTTATGCCTCCATAATGGGTTGGCACTAGGTGCTGGGGTGAGGGCCAGACCAGGAAGCACAAGGCACCATTTCTGCCTGCACGGAGGCCACAGTGACTCCCCCAGCCGGACTCTCCATAGTTTAAAAGTGGAAAGTAGTGAGGGTTACATTTCAAATCATTCATTTCTTTTCCTTTTTTTTTTTTTTCTGGCTATGTTGGATGTTCGTTGCTGCGCGCGGGCTTTCTCTAGTTGTGGTGAGCGGGGGCTACTCTTCATTGCGGTGCATGGGCTTCTCATTTCAGTGGCTTCTCTTGTTGCAGAGCACAGGCTCTAGGTATGTGGGCTTCAGTAGTTGCAGCACGTGGACTCAATAGTTGTGGCACGCAGGCCGTAGAGTTCATGGGCTTCAGTAGTTGTGGTGCACAGGCTCTAGAGTGCAGGCTCAGTAGTTGTGGCAGAGGGGCTTAGTTGCTCTGCAACATGTGGGATCTTCCCGGCCCAGGGCTCAAACCCATGTCCCCTGTATTGGCAGGCGGATTCTTATCCACTGTGCCACCAGGGAAGTCCCAAACCATTCACTTCTTTTTGACTACTAGGGGCAGGCATTTTTCCAGAGTCTGGAGGTAGAGTAATGACCAGGCATTGCAAAGCATTGTGGTGATCAGAGGGACTTCAAAGAGGTCATTGGATTTACTTTTAGCTTTAAAGGAGCTATTACTCAAAGGTAGGGGCATATCAGTCTCCCTGGGCCTGAACTCTACTCTCCTCCCTTCCTCCCTGTGGGAGAGCCTGCAAAACTCCCCAGACTAAGAACCTGGGCCTTAATTAGTTACAGTTGCTCTGGAGTGTCAGATCATCTCAGTGTGCTGGAGTGGAAGGTACCATGAGAAGTGAGCCTTAAAGGATTTCTCCAGGCGTGATGGGGCAGGTGTAAGGGGGCAAAAGCTCAGGACAGTGACCACTACAGGCTGACTGAAAGCTGGGGACAAGGAAGGGAGCAATGGGAGTACAAAACACTGGAAAACTGGGTAGAGACCATATTGCTAAATCAAGCCATGTGAATTTAATGCTGAAGATACTGGCTTTGAGCGGGGGGCAGACTTGATTCAGAGCTGGGCTTCCAAAGGCTTTGTCTGATAACCTGTGTAAGGTGGCCAGGGGCTGGAGGTGCCCATAATGGACCAGGTGTTGGGACTCAAGGGCCAAAATTTGGGTGATGGCTGAGCACTCACAAGGACCAGACCTTGATGTTACAGAATGATACGTGGTACAATAACATCAATGAACATGTAGTAAGCACCCGTGATGAACTTGACACTATGTCCTTTACTTGGGTAATTATAGTTAATCCTCAATAAATAGCTTGGTGCAAACTATCACTCCTTTTTTGCAGAGAAAAACTGAGCCCCCCACCCCCTACACCAGCCCTGCCACACCTGAAGATAACCAGAAAGAGGGTGGGCATTTAGGTTGGAACTCGAGGAGGAAGCTGGGGTGAACGTTTCTCTTTGGCAATAATGAATGATATCAAGTGATAGCTGAAGTCCGGGGAAGCAGTGAACGTAAGGGACGGCAGCAGAAGGGGAAGCTGTAGGGATGGGAGAAGAGAACCAGAGGACACTGTGACCGGGAAGGTGAAGAAGAAAAAAGGCTCTGCCCAGAAGTTAAGTGACAAGGACTGAACGGTGACAAATGCGTTTGAGGGTCAAGGGTCAAAGCCAAATTAGGATGGAATGGTGAGGGCAGAGGCTCAGTGGAGTGGCCTGAGAATGGATGGGAGGTGAAAGCAGAGGCAGCAAGGAGGACTACTTTCTTTGTTTCATAAAATAATACTTTTAAAATTAAAACAGTAATACCTTCCCATCACAGGTCAGAAAACATTTTTTAAAGTATAAAAAACAAAAACAAGTGATACCCCATGAGCTCATCAATTAAAGATCACCACTGATAGCATTTTAGTTATTTTTTATACATTTTTGCTTATAGCAATCATATCAATTACACAAAATTTATACTGTTTTACTGTTTTTCCTCCCACTTTAGACTAAAATGTAAAATTTACCCACAGTACTAGTTTGGGTGCTTTTGGCTTCACGTATCAAAAAACCCAACTAAAAGTGGCTTCATCAATAAGGACAATTTTTATCCCACATAACAGGAAGTCCAGGGGCTAATCCAGACTAATTAATTCAGAGGTTCAGTTATGTCTTCAAGGACACTAGTTCCATCCTCACTTTTGCTCTGCCATCTTTAGCTACTGGAATAGCCTCTTAGGCTGCTCACTCATAGTCCTAAAATGGCTGCCATAGTTCCAGGCATCATAGGCAGATGACAGCATCCTGGAGCAAGAAAAGAACATGGCCCTATTATATCCCATTTTTGTTTGTTTGTTTTTGTTTTTTGTTTTTGTTTTTTTAAATATTTATTTATTCGTTTATTTTTGGCAGCATCGGGTCTTAGTTGTGGCACGTAGGCTCAGTAATTGAGGAGCATGGGCTCTCTAGTTGTGGCTTGCATGCGCAGTAGTTGCGGCACATGGGCTTAGTTGCCCCACAGCACTTGGGATCTTAGTCCCCTGCATTGGAAGGCAGATTCTTAACCACTGGACCACCAGGAAAGTCCCTTATACCCATTTTGACAACTAGGAAAGGCCTGTTTAGAAGCCCTCCAGCCTATTTCCCTCCCCACCTCAACCTGGAGCAAATCACTGTGTGACCTGGAGTAAACTGACTTGATCTCTCAGTGCCTTGATGTTCTTATCTGTGCCAATGGGAATTATAACTGGATTTGATTCACAGGGTTGTCGTGAGAACTGACAATCTGTGTAAAGCACTTAGAACAATGCCTGGCACAAGATTTGTGCTATATAAATATTTGCTATTATTATCTAATGGCAAGAATTGCGTCATATTCCTGGGTCTCACCAATCACTTGGCAGGGCAGTTGGCTTGGACCAGTTAGAATTCTCCCACCAGGGCTGGGGAGGAGCTCACTTGGAAGCTATGGCTGTTCATAGGCAAAACAGGGGTTAGCAAGGATAAAAGGGAGAGTTGGAGAACGGGTATTAATCAACCAACAGGATCTGCCACACCCGTAAATTTTTTTTTAATTGAATGCTTAGTTGTAGCCTGCACTGTCAAGCATTTACTGATTTATTTATTTATTTATTTATTTGCCTCGCTGGCATGCAGGATCTCCAAAACATCCCCCCCAACCAGGGATGAAACCCTCACCCCCTGCAGCAGAAGTGTTGGGTCTTAACCACTGGACCACCAGGGAAGTCCCCTATATTGGCTTTTCATAATTAACCTATGAAAGGGGTCTTAGTTGCAACAGACATGCTCCTTAGTTGTGGCTCAAGAGCTCCTTAGTTGCAGCATGTATGTGGGATCTAGTTCCCTAACCAGGGATCAAATCCAGGCCCCCTGCATTGGGAGCTCTGAGTCAACCACTGTGCCATCAGGGAAGTCCCCCTGTATTGTTTTTTTTTTAAATAAATTTATTTATTTATGTATTTATTTATTGGCTGTCTTGGGTCTTCGTTGCTGTGCATGGGCTTTCTATAGTTGCGGCAGGCGGGAGCTACTCTTTGTTGCAGTGCGCGGGCTTCTCAGTGTGGTGGCTTCTCTTGTGAAGCACAGGCTCTAGGTGCACGGGCTTCAGTAGTTGTGGCACGTGGGCTCAGTAGGTGTGGCACACAGGCTCTAGAGCACAGACTCAGTAGTTGTGGCGCAGGGGCTTAGTTGCTCTGAGGCATGTGGGATCTTCCCAGTCCAGGGATCAAACCCATGTCCCCTGCATTGGCAGCAGATTCCTAACCACTGCACCACCAGGGAAGTCTCGCCCCACCCCCAACCCCGGGTTGGGGTTGCTTGTTGACATAGGAACCCTATTCTGTTTGTGAGTATTCTGGGTTTGTTTGTTTTTTAACTTTCCATTTTGAAGTTATTTCAGGCTTACAAAATACTTGCAGAGCATTACCGAGGGGTCCCATACACCTGCCACCTAGCTTCCCCAAATATTCACTTCTTACTTTTAACTACAGTGTTACTATCAACACCAGGAAATTAAAACTGATACCATTCTAAAAACCTCTCTAGGGTCTTTATTCAAAGTTTGCCAATTGTCCCCCAGTGTCCTTTTCCTGGTCCGGGATCCAATCCACCATCAGGTGATGCATTGGGTTCTAATTATAAACACCATTTTAAAGCTGAACAGAGGTTCACAGAACCTTAACTCTTCCCTTGTTGCCTGACCTTCTGGCTGTTTACAGTCTCACCGTTGTGTACATTTCAAATGATATATATTTGGGGTAGATCTTTTAGGCAGGTCAGTACAAAGGAACTACGGAGTGAAAGGATATGAATATTTTTAAAGCCTTGATGCATGTTGGGAATTGCTTTCTAGAAAACTACCAACTGATATCCCCACAAGTAATATATGAATACCCATCTTCCCATATTCTTAGAAACCTTCAGAATTTTATTACAGTCTTTAATCTGTTATTTTGATAGGTGAAAATCTTGTCTCATTTTTCAGCTTGCATTTTCTTGATTCTTTTGAGGTTTAACATTTTTCACGTGTATATTAGCCATTTATCCCTTTATTAATTGGGGGTCTTTGTGTTTTCTCATTTATTTAAGGTCCTTATATATTAAGTAGATTAACTTTCTGACAAATTTGAGACAAATATTTTCCACAATTTTTTTTTTGCTTTTGCTTTTGTTTGTATTTTTTTTAATAACAGAGAGGTTTAAATTTTTTTAAGGAGCCAGAAGAGTAATTCCTTCCCTTGTTAAGCCATCTGTTGTTTTTTGTCTGAGTTTGAGTAACATATGCCTATTAAAGAAAATTAGAAAAATACTTCTATTGCTTTCTGCCCTAGAAAGACTTTCACTATCCAGAGATTGGACATGTATTTAATTTTCTTCTAATTTGGCATGTTTTAATTTTATGTCCTTAACACTTTAATTCACCAGGAATTTATTTTGGTGTACTCTGTGAAGCATCGGTCTAAATTGCTCTTTTCCAAATAGCTGATCAGTTAGCCAAACTCTTTGCTTTCAGCACCATTAATAACTAATCTTTCTGCTTCCCACTGTCTCTGTTAGCTAGTGTGTGATAATGCTGCATAACAAGCAAATCCAAAACTGAGAGGCATGCAACAATAAGCATGTACTTCTCATTCATGCTTCTGTAGGCAGGCTGAGTTTCAGCTCATCTAGGCGGGCTTTACTGGGCTGGGCTGGCTTCCAAACTGTGAGTGGAGTCAGCTTGCCTCCATGTGTCTTTTACTCTTCCTTAGACCAGCAACTAACTACCTGAGGGATGTTCTCATGGTGAAAGGCCATGAGACCATGAAATGGCTACAGAGACCAAGTTCAACCATAATAGCACATTTAAGACCTCTGCTTGTATCCTTACATTGGCCAAAGCAAGTCACAAGGTCAAGCCCAATATCAGTGTTGCAGGAGAAGTATATTGCACCTCCATGGAAATGGTGCATAGTCAGGGAGAGATGAAGAATCGAGAACTGAAATGCAACCACAGAGGCAGCCTTTCAGGAAACAAGGTTGTGTTAAGATAAAGGCAGAATAGAATCTAGATAGGGACCCAAGGTCAAGGGAGGTTTTTAAGGCAAGGAGATACTTGAGTTTACTTATAGAGTGAGGAAAAGGGATAGAGGGGTGGGTGGGCACAGAAATCATTTCCTCTAAGAAGCATATTGGCTGAAAGCAAAGGAACTGGAGCTGGGCCTGAGGTTTCCAATAACAACTGTGGATAATGAGAGGACATCTCAGCAAAATAAAAGCTCTGCCAAGCAGAGGCAGACCTTAACCTTGGCAGTGCCCCCAAGCCAAATGTCTGCAAGCGGTGACATATTATCAGGTATAAAGTGCAGGAGAGGGTGAATAATGAAGCATCAGTCTGGCTGGGGCAGAAGATTCTCATGGGAGAGGAGGTGAAACTAAAGCAGATTTGGAGCAGATGTTGGAAGTCTTCCAGAACAGTCCAGGGGAAGGAAGGGTGGCTTCCTAGCCCTGCATAAGTTCCCCCAAACACCCACTCTCACTCCTTATCTCCAGCCCTGCCCAGCTCCCTGCATTTTATAAAATGTATTTTGGATGATTAGCTGTAATCTTGTAAATGTGTGTGTAGCATGAGATTAGATTTAGGATTCAGTTATCTCTGCATCTCTGCAGGCTCATGCTTGAGTCTGCATTTCCTGTTTCAGGAGACAGGGACTGTGTTTTAATTTCTCAATATAATGCCTGGCACAGCCTTACCTGCAGAAAGGTGACTTTTGATGAGGCTCTATAATTCTTCACTTTGCATGTATAGATGCAGACTTACAGACATACAAGCTCCCTTGGCTCAGAAAGGCCTTCTACAAACTAGCTTGTCAGTCTTGTCAACCACCCCCCCCCCCTTCTGCAGCATACACAGGGGTTTAATTCAATTCTATCTGATTCTTGTTTATTGAGAGCCCTTTATGTGCCAGGCACTGAGAAGCAGCTGAATTGTGGGTAAGGAGACAGGGAGGGAGCAGGCTACAACTCTGGCCTTTAAGATGTATCCACATAAGAGAAACTTCATGTCTGGGGTTAATGAATGAAACTCAGGATTAGATGTTGGGATTACAATTCAGTTTGGGGGTAATTTAACCCATCTCTTGGCTTTTTGGAGGTGGGGGGAGGAATGAGGCCTCTACTTCATTGTGTGTAATGATCGTATACCTCTATACTCTCCACGCTGGGGACTCGTCTTTAGATTCAGCTATCTAATCAGAGTACATGAGAGGGAGAGAGAACATGTGTGGTTCGGGGGTCAGGTTATCTAGCCTCTCTCAGGCCAGAGCACAGTCCAAAGCCAAAAGAGCAAAAGAAGAAGACAAGAGCACTGCCTCCCCTGCTTCCCTCTCCAACCATCTCCGTACAGGAGAGAGAGCTACCTTCACTGTTTGCAGATTTCCTTCCCTCCCTGTGCTGCGCTAGGGCTAGCTAGGGCTGCAGCCAGAAGAAGCCCAGCCCTAGCCCCTGTTGCCCAAATTTCTTGATGTCAGCACCCCTGTCTTTACATTTTCTTCCAACCCACTGACCGTAACAACTTCTGAAACTCATTTGGAAGGCAGTATGGTGGGGGTGGGGTGGGGGGTTAGTGATGTGGAAATCTCACTGGACTTGGGATACCTTGGGTCCTAGTCCTGCCTTTGTCATCCGTTGCTGTATAATCTTGGTCGAATCACTCCCTCCGCCTCTGAGGTCTCTTCTTATCCTTCAGGGCATGGCTTACATGTCACCTGCTCAGGGAGGCCCTCCTCCATCTAAATTGGCCCTCTCTGTCCTCTCTTGGATTCCTTTCTAGCACGGCAGTTTGTAATTACACACAGGTAGGTATGTATGTGTAGGTATACACGTATATATGAGTATAAATAAATACATATACGATTTTATTTGTTTGCTTATTTGGTTTGTTTCTCTGCTAGATTCTAGATTGTAGACTCCAGGAATGCAGAGACTGTGTCTTTGACCCTTGCATCCTCAGAGCCTGGCACAGTGCCTGGCACAAAGGAGGACACAGAAAAGTAATATAGTGAATGAATAAATGAATGGCAGCTGATGCATGTGATCTCCCAGGTTCCTTCCAGCTGAAAAAGTTTATGAGGCAATGGTTTCCCGCCAAGATGACCATTCCAGGGCCTCTCCCAGAGTTCCCGTTGGGGGAAGGTGGGAGGGTGTGGGGCCGAGCCCTGGGACTGTGGCGATTTTATACCAGGATTAGCGCAGATCAGAAGCCCGCTCCAGCCCCGCCTCTCGACCTGTCAGCCGGGGGCGGGGCCAGGCCGCCTCCAGCCCGGTGACATTCGGGGCGTGCAGCCTGCCAAGGGTGGCAAGTGGGCGGGTTGGAACGCGAGTCAATGGCGGGGCGGGGCCAGAACGCCCCCAGTCCCCTGGCTTGCTGGTGCAGAGGGCGGGTCCCCAACCCTTCAGGTTCCCCACGTGGGGGCCTGGGCCGAGCCGTCGCCTAGCAACGCCCCGCCCCGCCCCCTGGGCCGCCGCGGGCGCCTGCCCCCAGCATGGCTTGGCAAGGCTGGCCTGCGTCGTGGCTGTGGGTCGCCAGCTGCGGGCTGCTGCTCCTAGTCCTCGTCCTGCTCGTGAGCCCCCGCAGTTGCCGAGCGCGGCGGACCCTCCGCGGCCTGTTCATGGCGCGAAGCAAGCGGCTGCTCTTCCGAATCGGGTTGGTGCAGGGCTCCGGCGGGATGCGGGGCTCGGGAAAGCGGTCGCGTTGGAAAGGGGGACTGAAGAGGAGTGCCGGGGGAGGGCTTAGGGGTTCTGACGGGGTTAGGGCTGGGGGATCCAGGGCCAGAGAACAGCGATCGGAGAGGCAGGCTGGAGACGCTACTGATTTGGGGGGACTGAGGAAGAGAAGTTGGGGGTGGAAAACTGGGTTGGGCTGGGGAAAGCTGTTTGGGGAGGGGGGTGGGAGAAAGCAGGCCAGGGTAGCCCGAGAAAGGGGGCGTTGAGAGGACCTCTGGAGAAAAGAGCAAGATGAGGGGCTGGAGACAAGGGAGCTGGAAAAAGAGAGCAGGTGCAGGAGCCCGGGCTCCCCCCACCCTCCCAAGTTCCTCGGATGGGCAGGTGCTGGAGAGAAGGAATGTCTCAGACCGTCTAAGTCTCACTTGAAACCGCTAACTCCTTCCATGTGTCCCTGTCCCTCTCCGCATCACTCAACTGCCCACCACTCAATGTAAGCTCTCTCTGTCCCAAGCGAGAGTCCCAACTCTGTAGGTCAGTCTGTCCCTTTTCTTCAATCCCCCCTCCCCACCGCCCCACCACCCTGGCCCCGGTCTTAAGCCCCAGGCTGTGAAATCCGACCCTAATCACTCAGCCTGGGACTAGGGCGGGGAGGGTGGAGGGGACTCGAGGTGGGGGGAGTCAAGGATGGGAGGGAATACGGGGATATGTGTATAAAAACAGATGATTGAACCTGGTGTACCCCCCCCAAAAAAAAAAATCACTCAGCCTGACCTGTTGACGGTTCACTGACCTCCAATGACTTTTTCCTTTCTGACCCCCACCCCACCCCTACCCCAGTCCTCACTCTTCCCTTACTACTACTTCTACTCCCTCCTGGGCCACAGAGACACTAAGAGGCAGGGAAGGAGCCACAAGAGGAAGGCTTCCTAGGGTCTCTATCCCCTCCCAACTGCCAGCAGCGCCAGGGGCAGGACCTCAGGCCCCGGTTGAAGGACAGCGATGTTGGGCTGGGAACTGTGGAAGCCCTGGCCCCAGGCCAGGTTCGGGGGAGGACCTAAGCTGGGAATTTCCTGAGTTGCAGAGAAGACTGTTGTACAATTCACCCTTCCTCCCTGACCACCCCAGATATCCCAGAAGCTTCACCCCTGCGATTGTGCTCACGCGCAGTCTAAGACATAGAGATAGAAGGGCCCAGTGGGGGAAAAACTGGACAAACATGGGGTGGGGGGGAATCTTGGGTTTGTGCCTTTTAGGGCATTCACATCTCTAATAGCCCAAACATTGGTCACATTCTCAATAATACTAAGTATTGCTCTGCAAATAGCATTAAAATAATGAGATTTACGAATGTTTAAATATCTTCATATTTGGGATTTAAAAAAGTATATCTACTTCTAGCTTTCAAAATTGGTAATGTTGAAATCATACAAATGGCCTGAGGACGTGAAAAGTTTCCACAAGGGACTGAAATCAGAAGTCCTGAGATCAAAATCCCAAGATCGCCACCTCAGAATCCTGAGGGTTTGGCTGTTCCTAGAACTTGGGGTCTGGCAGTTTCCAAATCCTCAAACTTGGAATTCTCAGAGAGCTTCTTTGAAATTCATTATTCCATGGGCTTTCCTGTGGCTGGATTTCAAGGTTGCCTTGGAATCAACTCCCCAAATTTGCAGAGCAGAAGGGCGTGCCTGGAATCAGAATCCCAGATCCTGCCCCTCCAGGGTCTGGGAAACAATCAGCCCAGTCCCTCGGGGGAGAGGCTGCTGGCTGCTGGGAGGGACAGGGGGAGTTAGCAGGAAATGGTCTGAGGGAAATGGGCAGGTGTCGATGCTGTGAGGGTGCCTCCAGGAAGGATGGAGAGGGAGGGGGACGGGATGGGGCAGGACATGATGGGAGGGGCAGAGCGCATGGGCACACTCCACCCTAAACCTGTGGTTTTGAGAGGGCCACAAGTAGAGGATTCTTTGGTGGGACTGGAAAGCAGACAGTGGAGATTGGAAGTAGTGGCTGGGAGAGGAGTCATTGTTGATGTTATCATTAATAATAGTACTCACTGGTGTTTGACAGTGTTCTAAAGGGCTTTCCTCAAACATAACCACCAATGTCTTGGGATGGGGATAACTGGGCACAATGGAGGGTTGACCTGGGCTAATCTGAGGTAGACACTCACATTTGAGACGCTGCAGGGCCTGGGAGGTAGCGTGTGTTGTAGTTAAGTACATAGCTTGTGGGGTCAGATAAATCTTCTGTTGAATCCTAGCTTTATTGCTTAGTAGCCACGTGACCTTGGACAGATAACTCAGCAACTCTGTGCCTCAGTTGTTTGCATCTGTAAAATGGGCCTGGTGATAGTGCCCACCTCACAGGGCTTCTGTGAGGATCAAATAAAATTACACAGGGTCTGGCTTGTAGTAAGTGCTCAGGAAATGTTAGCATTTGCTTAGTCTGTAGCATGGGGGATGGGTGGGAGGGAGGATACATGGCACTGGGCCATGGCTCCTTCTGGAGCTTCCTTTTTTCTTTTTAAATAGGAGCCCAGGTAGCTTTTTTTGGGAAGGCTTGTCAACTTCTTTCTTTTCTTTCTTTCTTTCTTTTTTTTTTTTTGGCTGCACCATGTGGCATACAGGATCCTAGTTCCCCAACCAGTGATCAAACTGATGCTCCCAGAAGTGGAGCTGACTATTAACCACTGCCGGAGAAGTCCCTTAACTTTTTTTTTTTTTTTTTTTGAGCTTCCTTACATGCTTCTACTCCTGTCTTCCGAGCCTATCCTGCGGACAACGTACCCATCAGGAAATCCCACATCCCTTCGTTCATTCAGTGACCTCCTAACGGCCCTGGGTCAGGATTGTGGGATCACTGCCATCAGCAGAGTGTGGTCGCTGCCGTTCTCAAGGAGTTGGGGAGAGGAGCATGTGAATAGGGACCCGAACTGGCAGGGTGTGGCAGGTTCCCCAGGAGTGACAGGGTGTGCCTAAGGAGGCTGCGGTTGGGAGTGTGTGCTCCCCTGTGTGTGACCCCTGCTTCACGCTTCAGTTTTCCCTTTTGCCCCTTTGCCTTCTCAGTGGTAGTTGAGGAGGTTTGAGTAGAGAAAGGGCCCCTGAGCAGAGCCTGTCTGCAGAGGGGGGAGGGGAGTGAATGGGGAATTAGGCTGGGTTCGTGCGTGCGGGGCTGGGAGCGCCTTGCAGAGCTGAGAACGTGGAAGGCAGCCGGCCTCTGCGGATAGACAGTCCTAGCTGACAGAGCCCTTCCACCCTCCCTGACCAAGTCCCCTCTTCATTTCTAAGCATAGAGGATCTTTCTTGAACCTCCTGACCGAAGTGAAACCAGTTGTCCCAGGACGAACCTTGCTTGCTCCACTTCTGCAAGGGGAAAGCCCTTCTCTGGGGCCAGTCCACACCTCTGGTTTGATTTCAAAGGGTGGCAAGAGTCCTGAGCTGAGTGAATGACCACCTGTTTGCGGCCCAAATAAAGGCCACGTAGAGGCGGTGGGCTGGGCCATCCACAACACAGCCTGCGGGAGGGGAGCAGAGAGGCTCTTTTTCTTTTCTGCAGCCTTGGGAGCCTGGAGAGCTGCAGTGCTGACATCCACAGTGGCCCCCCTGCTGGATGGCTCCCAGTCGGTGCCCCCTTCCCCAGGCCACATTGCCTGCAGAATGGAGTCCACAACCCTCAGCCAGGCCTTTGGGGCCCTCCCATGCCCCCTGCAGACCTGCCCAATCCCATCTTCCCCAGGCCCTATGCTCTTGCTGTGCTTCTGCCTGGAGCCTGCCAGACCTTCCTCCCCACATCAGATGTTGTTCCATCAAAGCTCATCTTCAAAATACATCCAAAATCTCAACCCTTACCCCACTTCCACAGCTACAACCCTGGGCCAACCTGCGGTCACCTCCTACCTCATCTCCTAAATTGACAGCTCCCTTCAGCCTCTGTGCCCCCAAAGCACACTCAGCATTAGCAACCAGAATGAAACTGTTAAAGTTTAAGTCAGAAATGTGTCACTTCTCTGCTTAGATCCCTCCAGAATGGCTCAAAGGCCCTGAGTGACCTGCCCATCCCCCACCTCACTTTTTTTTTTCTCGTATGCGCTTCACCTTGTTTATTGGGCTTCAGCCACTTTGCTGTTCCTCAAACACTCCGAGATAATCTCACCTCCAAGCCCTGCTGTCGCTGTTCTCTCTCACTAGGACCTTCTTCCCCCAGATGGCCACATGGCTGTGCCTCGCTTCCTTCAGGTCTCCGCTCAGATTTCACCTTATTAGAGAGGCCTACTCTGACCACCCTGTGTAAAAAGAGCAAGGCCCCCACGCCTGCACTCTGTTTCTCTACCTTGATTATTCTCTACAGGACAGATCACCATATGACAGCCTGTATATCAACTTGCCAATTGTTTATTGGTTTTCTCTCCCGACCAGAGTAAGAGCCACATGAGGGAAGAAACTTCTTTCACTACTGTATCCCAGCTTCCAGAACAGTGCCTGGCACAGAGCTGGCCCTCGTTAAAGGATGTTTGAATGAGTAAAAAGCTTGGCCCAAGTAACATCTTCTCCACGAAGTCTGCCCAGCCTCCCCAGTCAAAATTCATCTCTGCCTCCAGAGTGACCCCTGGCGCTGTCTCCCCTCCTAGAGCTTTCATTGCATATTCTTGCTTGTTCTCATGTTAGGTGTGCACAGGTGTGATTTCCCCACTGGACTCCCACAGGCCTAGCCCAGGGAGTGGGACGGAATCAAGAGGGCCTGGATTGGGGTGAGGAAGGGAGGGGTGGAAGGGGTAGGGAGAGCCAAAGAAAACAGACAAAACCAATCAAACCCCAGGAGGCTTGTCTGGGCAGGTGGCCTGGGATTTCAGGCAAGGAGACAGAAATAGTCCAGGCTTCCTGCCCAGGACTGAGATTCAGCATAGAGGCCGCCAGCACTGCTTGTCCCTCCGGTCTTCCCCGAGCGACCTCAGGAGCCACTCTTCCTCCCCCCTGGGAAAGATGGTGAAGGCCAGAGAGGAGGCGAAGTCTGCAGAGGACCCTAGAGGACCATACCCGGCCTGGGTGTGGAGACAATAGACACAGGACCCGTGGTGTCCCAGTCAGGCCTGTGTCTTGACCTGGAGCAGGCCCCACCCCTCTCCTGGTCACAGGGAAGTTGTCCCCCTACCCCCCAAGGCATGCTGGCAGCTTCGGGACACTTTCACCCTCCAGGGCCTTTTTAGCTATCTCATTATCTTCTTCAGTTTCCTCAGTTTTGAGAAAGCACAAAATATCTAGTGGCTCAATTTGTTCCTGAGAGACCTCAGAGCAGGCTGTCCTCCAGTAGGACTCTGTGTCCTCGTGGCCATCCAGGTCCCTTGGCCCTCAGACAGGCATTTCCCATTTGGCTTCATAGAGATTGCCTGTCGCTGGTCGGATGCAAAGCCTGGGAAAAGCTGGGTCTCCGGGGGGCGGGCAGGAGAGGAGAAGCCAAAAGCACCCCCTGACCAGAGGCCTCTCAGTCTGGGCTTGCTGTCCAGCTGGTTGCGTCTGGGGCCAGGGCCTAGCTGGGACAGACAGCCCCCAGGCCTCTCTCAGGGCTACCCAGCATGGCAAGACGGCTGGAGGGACGAGGGGGAGAAGAAGAGCTCCTTTGTGTGTTCTCCACTGCGAGCCGAAAGAAGAGGGTGAGGGAAGGGCTGTGTCTCACAGTCCCCAGCTGTCCCCCGGGGCCTCCCACGCGGCTGGAGGTTCAGACTCAGATACCAGAGAAGCCACACTCCGGTTCAGTGAGGCGAGGAATGAAGGGTATGCCCGTGGCCCCTCGCTGGGGTGGAGGGTGCTGTGTCCTGCGGCCCTGACCCCGCAGGGAGGGCCCCTCAGGCACCTTCACGGCTGCCGCAGGCCTGCTGCTCCCACCCCAGCCCTGCCGTGCAGAGCCGGGTTTCTGTCTCCCGCCTGGGTCCCAGAGGACCCATTAGGAGACTTTCTTTTCTTTTTGGTTAGGTGACGGTGGGCAGTTCCAGGCCCCAGAACTGCTGAATCAGAATCCAGATGGGGGTGGGGGCGGTGGGGGAGGGGGGATGGTAAGCAGAAGAGAAAAAGGTCAAACTCTGTTTGTTTCACCAGCACGCCCAGATCACATTCTGGTGTGTTCTGGCACAGCCTGACCCTGCTTGGGTACCCCATAGCAGGGAGTCTGAATCCCACCTCAGGCCCTGGGGAGGTCACTGTCATCTTGTAAGTCGTGTGACGTTTCTGGGCTCAGCTGCCAGTTCAGAGAGGAGGAGCACTCGGTTTTACAGAGAGGGCAACCGAGGCTCATGGAGTGAGTTCCTGCTTCTCGCCCCAGGCAACAGAAGAAAGGAAGCTGTGGGGCCCCATTGCAGGGGGCACCAACATCCCAGCTCTGCGGGGAGCTAGGAGATAGAAGGCCAGGTTCTTCCCAGGGACTCATTTACTTTTGCATTTTCCCATCTTTTTCCCTGAATTCTCTTCTCCATCTGGCCCGCCATGCTCCCCCCGCGGAACCACCCACCCAGCCGTGAGTCCAGGGTAGAGAATGGCAGAGCCTAAACTGGAAGGGGTCTTCTCCTGAGAGCTACAGGTATCTCTGGGGAGAGAATTCACAGCATTCAAAGGGGTCTGTGTCTCAAAGAGATTGAAACTAGGAGGTCGCAGATGCCAGATCTTGGGCTGTGTGTCTGGGACAATGTAACCACCCTGGCAAATCAGTTTCCCAGCAAAGGCCCTCAAAGGAGTTGGGTCTGCCCCAAAATAGTTCACGCCCACTCATCTCATCCTACCCCCTTATTTGAGGTTTGCAGCAGTTAAGTGTGCGGACTCCAAGCCGACTGCCGCGGGTGAATCTCTGCCTGACCGCTCACTGCTCTATGATCTTGAGCAAATCCCTTCCCACCTCTCTGGTCTCCATGTCTAAAATGGAGGAAATAATGATACTTGCCTCAGGGTTGCTTAGAGGATGACGGGAGATAATTGATGGGAGGCACTTAGCTCACAGGTGGGGTCTAGGAAAGCCGTGGGAAAAGTCATTAGTATTAAAGATGAGGTCAGTGGGCTTCGGAGAGAGGCTCTAACCTATGTGGGCAGAGCCAGGGCTATGGACCCATCTTCAGACCCCCTTTTCTCTGCTCTCCCTCATCTCCTCCACTTTAGGGGGCCTGGGTCCAAACCCCAGGGCCGGAGAAGTTGGGATTTTGTGCCCAGTGACACAGTCCCACCCATGCCCTTGGGTCTAGGTGACCTGCTTAGCAGAGCACCCTGCTCTGCCTTGTGGGTACAGCCGGGAGAGGGGAGGGACTTGGAAACAGGCAGGTGAGGTGGAGAGGGGAGAGCAGGGGTAGAGGTAGCTATCACTTGGGCCTTGGATGCCCCCACTGGGCTTCACAGGGTCCGCCAGCCTGGCAGGGGGCCAGCTGGGTGGGGCCGCCGTGTTGATAATCCGCTTTAAGACCTGCATGCCTGGCCTTGCCCTGCCTTTCCTGGTTACTAAACCAGCATTTTGTAAGTCTCCCAGTTCTGTGCTGGGCTACTGCTGGGGGCAGCCACGGGGGTGCAGAGGAGCCATGAGGAGCAGGCTGGTGACCGCCTGCCTCCTGCACGGCACTGATTAGGGCGCCAGGTGGACGTTGGTAAGGCCCACCCGCTGCAGGGCTCTGCTGCTCCTGGAGGCTCAGGGAGAGGCTGAGCGCCCCAGAAGAAGGGGAAGGCGGCTTTCTGCTGGGATAATCAGGAGCCGGGTTTAAGCCCAGCCCTGAAGGATGCTTAGGGTTCCAGTAAGTAGAAAGGCCCAGAGGGTATTCCAGGCTGAAACCTGTGGGAGCCAGGCAGGACTGAAATTTTAATGAGTTATTTCAGGCATTCGGAAGAAGACAGATAATACGACAATCCCCCCACCTCCCAGCTTAAGAAAGAAAATATTATATAGACTGTGTGAAGCCCGGTGCCCACCTCCCCAGCCCGCCTCCCTCTCCCTGAGGAAACCCTGCTAATGTGAGTGTTGACCATCCCTTCAGCGGCCTTTATTCTTTTACTACATACGTCTGTATCCCTGAACGATACCAAGGATGGTTTTGCATGCTTTGGCATTTTGGATAAATATTGTCAGGTTATCTGTTTTCTCTGTGGCATGTCTGTTATCTCAACGTTATGTGTTTGAGCTTTGTGCAGACTGAGAGCTGGTGCTCTAGATCATTCGCTTTCCTGGTTGGCTTTCCATGGTCTGAGTCTGTCACTACTTATTTATCCGCTGTGCCGTTGACGAACATTTAGGGGTGTCTGGTTGTTCACTCTTGGGACATAAGGTTTTCACTGGGCCGTATGGGGGGAGGGGCAGAGACTTGCCTCTTCTCAGTCCACAAAGGGCCTGACTGAGGGTTGGACACTCCTACCAGCAGTGGGGAGCCACTGAAGGCTTTGGAGCAGGAGCAGCACACAAAGGCAGTGCTTTGGGAACTTAAACGTTTGCCAGTGCTTTGCAGTTTGGTTCGGAGGCCGAGAGCTGGATCAAGGAGGCTTTCATAAGGGCCTTCCTAAGAGCTTCTAGGGCCTGTCCCCAGGGGTGTGCCTGTGTTGGGGAGGTGGCTGGAAAGTGAATTTGAGAGGAATCCTGTCTGGGTTGCGTGTGCTGGGGAAAGAGTTAAATGGGCACCCAAGTTGTGTAACTAGGAGGATGACGGGGCCTTTCCCAGAAAGAGAGGCAGCAGGAGGAAGAGCTGACAAGCATGGTTATGGGCCCTGGTGATTGTGACACAGCCAACCAGCTGATGGAGGAGGAGCCGGAGCTCAGGGACTTGAGAAAGTCATGAGAAATTCATTGTCAGGGAAGGACCAGGCCTGGAGAGAAGGACCCAGCGCCACTAGGTCCTCAGGCCCCTCCCGCTGCTCTGCACAGTGATCCAGACCTCAGGCCCACAAGGGCTACCCCGGCCAGCACAGATCTTGGGTCTGGCATCCACCCCCACCTTTCTCCATCTCCAACATCCCCTCTAGGCCAGGCCTTCGTCATCT
Organism: Hippopotamus amphibius kiboko; assembly: GCF_030028045.1. Taxonomy (NCBI): domain Eukaryota; kingdom Metazoa; phylum Chordata; class Mammalia; order Artiodactyla; family Hippopotamidae; genus Hippopotamus; species Hippopotamus amphibius. The sequence goes on along the minus strand of NC_080193.1, from coordinate 88,634,065 downwards.
CCCCCACTGAGTGACTCAGTTTGCTTGCCACCTTCCACTCTGCTTCCTTTCACTGTACCCTCCGCACAGCAGCTGAGCAAGCTCTTAAAAAAGGAAGTCAGATCATATGCTTCCCCAGCCATCGGCTGTTTTCCACCCCTTCGGCATGGCCTGGCGCCTGTGCACCTCGCTGACCCCTTCTCTGTCTCGAGACTTCGAGACCTCCTGGCAGCTCCTAGAATGTGCCCCCTGGGGTGCTGATGCTGCGACCCCCAGGCAGTCTGCACTGCTGGCCCCCGCATCTGTCTATTCACCGCTCAAGTGTAACCCTCAGAGAAGGGACCTTCCCCCACCACCCTGTCTACAGTAAGACCATCTTCCTTTCCCACGACAGTTAACCGCTTGCTTGTTGATTGTTTTGTTTTCCAGTTCGGTGTCTGGTGGCTGCTCCTCTCGCTGTCTTGGCAAGGAGCCATCTGCCTTGTTCTCTGCCATCTGCACCCTGTCCAGCATGTGCAGTAAATATTTGCTGGATAAATCCAATGAAAGAGCAGGGCCTTGTTTACTGCAGCTTCTTAGTGCACAGTCCCTGCCCTTGTGCATCTTGACCTTTGTTGGAGGACAAAGCACGTATAATGTCTCCGATAAGGGAGGACGGGGAATGTTTACCGGTCCCTCCCAGATCTGGATTGCCATGTTCTAGCAGCTATGAGGGGTGCCCGGCTGAATTTGGGAAGGAAACAGCAGTTGCTAAACACCTTCCACCCATCAGGCCCTGGAGAATGTTAACATTTGTCATCTTGTTTTATGTCACTTAATCCTCACATAGTCCTGCAGGAGTAAGTTGTGGTATCGCCATTTTATAGATGAGAAGCCTGATCTGTGAGACCATTGACTTGCTCAGGGTCTCCGACCAAGGATGGCCCAAGCCATGACTAGATCAGAGATTTTGTTGCCAGAGCCCCTGCACTTACCATAAGCCTAGGTAGGAAGAAAGGAAGTCAGGCACAGGACTCTGGGCATAGACGTGGGGTGGTATCCAGCACAGAGGAAAGGGTGATTTTATTATTTATTTTTAAAATTTTCATTTTGAAATCATTCCAGGTTTGCAAAATTTGTACAAAGAATTCCCATATACCCCTCACCCAGCTCCCAGGAATGTGAACATCTTTCATAGCCATAGTACAGTTAGCAAAACCAAGACATTAATGTCCATACAAACTATTAGTTACTCTCCAGACTTTACTGAAATTTCACACATTATCCCCCTAACATTCTTTTTCTGGCCTAGAGTCCAGTGCTCCAACCCATCCCCTCTGGTTGGGCATCTGTGTTGTACCAAGTGTTTGTTACTCCAGCAGCACAGCAGGGAGAAAGGAGAAACTGAGCAGCTCCCTCCAGCTCTCACTCTCCCTCCGGGGGTTTTGTACCTCTCACTTGCCGGTTCTTGGTAGCCTTCCCCAGATTCTCACACGGCCAGTTCCCTTACTTCTTGGAAATGTCACCTCCTCAAAGAGGCCTTCCATGACTACCAAATCTAGAATAGCAGCTCCTGTCCTCATGCTCTGTTATTTTGCCTTGTTTATTTTGTCATCTTCACTTGACAGTATGTTTACTGTCCCGTGTGTCCCACTAGAATATAAGCCGCAAAAAGGCAGGGACTCTGCCTTACTCACTGTGTGCCCAGAGCAGGCTAAGAGCAAAGGCCTCGCTAAATATGGGAATGAGTGGAAGTAGGAAGTGGCCGAAAATGGGTTTAAAAATAAAACAAAAACAGGCCTATGAAAAACAGACACAAAGACACATAAAAGATGGTAGAACCCCTCCACAGCACGTCAAAATTCCCAGTTAATATAAGTGCCTGGGCACACAGAGCCGGACAGCCATGATTCACCTGTAGCTAAATTGTTTCGACAAAATTGTCATGGAAATATGCTTGGTTTTTTGTTCGTTTAATTAATTAATTGTTTGGCTATGTTGTGTCTTCGTTGCTGCACACAGGCTTTCTCTAGTTGTGGTGAGCAAGGGCTATCCTTCATTGTGATGCACGGACTCCTCATTGCCGTGGCTTCTCTTATTGGGGAGCATGGGCAATAGGTGCGTGGGCTTCAGTAGTTGCGGCACATGGGCTCCATAGTTGTGGCTCACGGGCTCTAGAATGCAGGCGCAATAGTTGTGGCACACAGGCTTAGTTGCTCGCTGGCATGTGGGATCTTCCTGGAGCAGGGATCAAACCTGTGTCCCCTGCATCGGCAGGCAGATTCTTAACCACTGAGCCACCCAGGAAGTCCAAATATGCTTGGTTTTGATCAAATTGTTTGCAGACAGATCAGCTCGCTCTTCCCGGAGGGGCCTGAAGAGAGGCTGCCCCTGCCCCCTCCTCCACACAGACACAGAAAACCTCTGTAGGGATTGAGGGTCCTTTGTCCCCATCCCCACCTCAACTTTTCTATCTCAGGCTTAATCAGCCAGAATGCCATGCCCTTCTCTGACTACCTTGCCATGTAACCCTAAGCACTGACCGACCCCGCACACACCACAGGCTCAGTCACCCTCCTTAGAGCCGGGGGCCTGAGACAGCTCCCGCCCATACTTCATAGGGCCCAGGTGAAATGCAACTTGGAGCCCCTTGCTCAAAAAGCAGGAAAGAGGTGGCAGGTAAGGTACTAAAATATAAAGCCTTTCCTTCTACAGTCTCTCTCTTGACTGGCTGTGATGTTTTTTGGTTTTGTTTTTAATTTTCTTTATGTTTTGGGGGGTCGAGTCTTAGTTGCAGCATGCAGGATCTTGGTTGAGGCCTGTGGGATATTTTCCTCGTGGTGCGTGGGCTCTTCGTTGTGGTGCACAGGCTTCTCTTTAGTTCTGGTGTGTGGGGTTTTTTTCTCTCTAGTTGTGGAGCATGGTCTTCAGAGCGCATGAACTCTAAAGTTTGCGACATGCGTTCTCTCTTGTTGAGCCAGGGGAGCTCAGTAATTGTGGCACATGGGCTTAGTTGCCCCAGGGCATGTGGGATCTTAGTTCCCTGACCAGGGATCGAACCCACATCCCCTGCATTGGAAGGTGGATTCTTTACCACTAGATCACCAGGGAAGTCCTGCTGTGATGTTTTCAATTTGCTGCTTAATGTCGTTCTGAGTAGAGGAATATTTAAAATCTTAATGATTAGCATGAATTATGCCATTCATTATATATCATGCAATGTCAATTTTTTTTTTTAAGGTTTATTTTATTTATTTATTTATTTATTTTTTGGCTGTGTTGGGTCTTTGCTGCTGTGCGGGCTTTCTGGGCTTTCTCTAGTTGTGGTGAGCGGGGGCTACTCTTTGTTACGGTGCACGGGCTTCTCATTGCAGTGGCTTCTCTTATTGAGGTGCACAGGCTCTGGGTGCACGGGCTTCAGTAGTTGCAGCACGCGGGCTCAGTAGTTGTGGCACGCGGGCTTAGTTGCTCCAAGGCACGTGGGACCTTCCTGGACCAGGGCTCGAACCCATGTCTCTTGTGTTGGCAAGCGGATTCTTTTTTGTTTGTTTGTTTTTAATTTTTTATGTTTTACAATAAACTGCATATATTTAGAGTGTACTATTTGGTATCCCAATCTCCCAATTCATTCCCCCCCCCAACCCTCCCCGCTTTCCCCACTTGGTGTCCATATGTTTGTTCTCTACATCTGTGTCTCTATTTCTGCCTTGCAAACCGGTTGATTTGTACCATTTTTCTATAGTCCACATATATGTGTTAATATACGATATTTGTTTTTCTCTTTCTCACTCACTTCACTCTGTATGACAGTCTCTAGGTCCATCCGTGTCTCTACAGATGTCCCAGTTTCATTGATTTTTACAGCTGAGTAATATTCCATTGTATATATGTACCACATCTTCTTTATCCATTCACCTGTTTGGCAGGCGGATTCTTAACCACTGCACCACCAGGGAAGTCCCGCGATGCCATTTTATTTTATTTTATTATTTTTATTTTTATTTTTGGCTGCGGTGGGTCTTTGTTGCTGCACGCTGACTTCCTCTCGTTGTGGAGAGCAGGGGCTACTCTTTGTTGAGGTGCATGGGCTTCTCATTGCGGTGGCTTCTCTTGTTGAGCTGGCAGGTGGGTTCTTAACCACTGCACCACCGGGAAAGTCCCAACAATGCCAGTTTTTAAATGCAAATGTAAGAGCATTTGACTCATGTGTGGGATCACTGAAACTACATAACTCACCTTTCTCAGCTTGTACACAGATATGTGTTATGTTCTTACCAGAGCAATGGAAATGTGGCACAGAGCTAACTCAGCTGTTTCCGCTCCACTTCTTGATATATGCACATTCTACCAGCTCTCTCCGCCTTCAGCTTATCGATGAGCAAGGCAGGACCAGAAGAAAAAGGACAGATCTGTTACCTCTCTCCCTTTCCTTTTGTAGCATTATTTGCAGCATCAGTGGTGGGGTCATACAGGGAAGTAACTCGATAAGAAAGGACGCCGTAGGGTTCCTTCCTCATTTATGTTTCTTAGAACACCGTTGCCTTCTTGATACGTTCAAAGCACATTCTGGTTTGAACCAAAAGCGTGGCCTCTCAGGCCAGCCAGTGTCCCCCCCTCTTACTCAACTGTAGATGTACACTCTCCTGTACTCACCTTGAGTCTTGAATTCCCGTACGTAGTGGGTCCACGAGAATTCTGTGCTCGTGGCCGTTGCAAACGCGATGTATGTGGGGAGGGGCAGCAAAGGATGGGGCAGACCCGTGTTCTGTGTATCACCTCCGCTGCAGCGCACGTCCCATCGGACTTCACTTATGAGACGTAGGTTCAAAGAGACAATCATTAAGAATTCCAGGATGGCGACAGCAGCATCACACCGAGTGTGGGGCCCTCCGTGACTGCCGCTTGCACAGCTGTGCAGCCAGCCTGTGTGCTGGCATCCTATATTTGGAGGACTCTGTCACTCACAAGTCCCCTCCATTCCTTGTGCCCCCTTTTCACTGTGTGGCCTGGGATGGCCTGGAATGGTGGCGGGCGGAGGGAGGGACTGTGGTTAGCCCATCCAGCCTCACCTCTGCCTGCTTCCTCCACCAAACAGAACTTTCTACAGTTTCCCTACGTAAGCCCTGCTGTCTGCTGCCTCAGGGCCTTGGCCTATTGTTTCCTCTACCCCAGTTGTTCTCAGAGTTGTGGTCCCCAGGCCAGCAGCATCTGCATCACCTGGGGCTTGTTAGAAACGCAAGCCCGGGCACCACTGCAGACGGGCTGAGTCTCCAGTGCTGGAAGGGGGCTGAGGGATCTGGTCTTCAGCAAGTCCCATGCATGATTGCCATCCACGGCTGCAATATTTCCTGAAATATGGTTCCCACCTTACTCCAACTTCCTAACTCCTGTACTCCCTTCACCAAATAAACCTGTCCCCCTTGCCCCTCTTCTGTGAATCCCTCAGTTCACATCTTGCCTGGTGAGCGTGAGCTTGGGGGTATGTCTGTCTCGTTCTCCATCTCGTCCTGAGCGCTGAGCAGGGCAGTCAGCGCACGATAAGTGGATGGCGGAATTGCATTGACTCAGGGGGTGGCTGAGGGAGTGGAGACGTGGGGCCTGGGCTCCACGGAAGGCCCGGGCTCGAGGGGCAGGGCTGAGCACAGACGTCCCACCCTGCAGGTACAGCCTGTACACCCGCACCTGGCTTGGGTACCTCTTCTACCGCCAGCAGCTGCGCCGGGCTCGGAATCGCTACCCCAAAGGCCACTCCAGAACCCAGCCCCGCCTCTTCAATGGTGAGCTCTGGCCGCCCTGGGTCAGCATCGCCCCAAGCTCTGCCCACCCACCCTCCCTTCCTATTCCCCATCTTATATCCCTGCTGGGCTCCCTGCTCCATCACCCCACCCACAACCCATCTCTGTTCCTCAGGAGTGAAGGTGCTTCCCATCCCCGTCCTCTCGGACAACTACAGCTACCTCATCATCGACACCCAGGCCCGGCTGGCTGTGGCTGTGGACCCCTCAGACCCTCAAGCTGTACAGGTGAGGGCAGGAGGGGGCAGGGGTGCCTGGGGCCACCTTGGGAACTGGCAGCTTCTCCTTGCTAGAGAGAGGCTGACCCTGCCCTCTGCTAAGGGGATGTGCCCCCTCCGTGCGCACTCACACACAGACCCTGACACACACGTACACACAGAGACCCCCACAAACACAGCATGGGGAGGGGGTCAGTGTCCAGGGCATGGCCAGGGGAAGCGGGTAGGGCGGCAGCCGGGGAATCAGAGCCAGAGGGAAAGCAGTGCTGACCCAGGGCTGTGGGCCTGGGGAGTTTCCTTCTGCCTCTCACTCCCTGTGGCCCCCTTTCTGACCCTCGCTCTTCTGTCCTCGCCCCTGTCTGTGGGGTCTGGGTCTCTTTATCATTCCCTCCTTTTCTCATGTCTCTGTGTGCGCATGTGTCTGTGTGTGTCCCTGCTCCATGAGCCTCCCTCTCCCCCGTGCCAATGCTGGGGCTCAGCTGCCCCGCTTCCCCCAGCCCTCTCTTCCCCTCCCCCTTCTTCGCTGGCTCCATAGCCTCCTTCTCCCTCGTCTCTCCCTGCTCTCCTCTTGTCCCTCCCAGCAGGCACGCCCCTGTCTCCCTCTACCTCCTGCTCCTCAGTCTCACTGCCTCCTCTCTTCCCCAGGCTTCTATTGAAAAGGAGGGCGTTAACTTGGTTGCCATCCTCTGCACCCACAAGCACTGGTAAGGGGCTGCGGTGGGGGGGTCTGGTGCAGGTCAGGTCATCTTCTCTGGCCGGCCCTCGCCCCACCTGAGCTTGCCAGAGCTGGGTCCTGTGGAAACAGGCTGGGCTGAGGGTCAGGAAGTCAGGATGGGAGGGCAGCAGCCTCATGAAGTCCCTGGGGCACCAGCAGAGGCGGGTGGAGGGGCAGGTCTCCCACTCCTCTACTTATCAGGCTCCTGAAGCGCCAGAGGAGGGCAGGGCAGGCATTTGTCTTTCATTCTGTGTGGGCATGAGTGCCAGGTATGGGCAAATCTTGTGATCTCTTCCATCACGGAGGTTATAATCCAACAGGGGAAACAACCCTGCATGAAAGTGTACAACTGTGGCAGCTGGCATGGGGCACAGGGGCAGGGCACCACGTGAAGTATGATCAGATCCACTTGGAGGAATCAGACGCTGATGACCCTGGAGCTGAGAGTCCAGAAGATCAGTTGGCATTAGTTGGTGATGAGGGGAGGGGTGGCAAGTTGTTGGGACAACATTCCGGGCAGGGGGACAGCGTGACCCAAGGCCTGAAGTGGTATGGACAGCTTGCTTCAGTCCAGAAGCCATGAGTCCCAGGGCTCAAAGACCTGGAGATGCTTGGGGAAGAAGGAGGCAGGAGGCCCAGTGCAGTCGCCCCTTAAAGCCCCTGCCCGTCTTTGCCATCCTACAGGGACCACAGTGGAGGGAACCGTGACCTCAGCCGGCAGCACCAAGACTGTCGGGTGTATGGGAGCCCTCAGGATGGCATCCCCTACCTCACCCAGTAAGTCCCTGACCCGGGGATGGGGTGGCCCTCGTGGGCCCCTTCGCTTACCCCCATCCTCAGTCACATGTTTCAGGGATACCAGCGGGTGGATCTTTGCTGATGCTCTTCCCAGCCCGTAGAGAGCAGATCACAGCCCGTCTGAAGACTGCCGCTGCCCACGCCCCCACTGGTCCAGCCATAGTCCCCAAAAGAGGAAGCGGGAGGGAGTGAATCTGAAGCCCTGGGCCCTGGGGCTGCCTTCTCTCTCTGGTTGGGAAGCCCCCACTCCCGCACATCACCCATTCCCTTGGGCCTGGGCAGGGCCAGGGAGGGAGGATCAGCATGGCACAAGCTCTAGTGCCTTCTCTCCACAATTGCCTCGCTCCTCAGTCCCCTGTGTCATCAAGATGTGGTTAGCGTGGGACGGCTTCATATCCGGGCTCTGGCCACCCCTGGCCACACGCAAGGCCATCTGGTCTACCTGCTGGACGGGGAGCCCTATAAGGGTCCCTCCTGCCTCTTCTCAGGGGACCTGCTCTTCCTCTCTGGCTGTGGTGAGTCCCCCAGAAAGGAAGAGAGGGGAGGGGGGACAAGAGGGAGGGAGAGAGGCCAGGGCAGGGGCCCAAGGACAGCCACGGTCCCATGCAGTGCATGAAAACATTGGTTTCAGCACACATGTTGCCTTGGCAGTTACTCCCACCTTTGTTTCCTCGATTTTTCTCTTATATCCTCACAACTTCCCACAGGGGATAGACAGGGTGAGACGATGCCTGCAACTGAGTACAGACCTCGAAGGGCATTTGTTTCCACTGGGTGGAGCCTGGTTCTCTGATACAGTGACTGCCAAGACTCGTTACCAAAACCTGAGAAGCCCTGAGTGAGAGGGTGATCCTGTGGGTGGGGGGATCACAGGTCCCAGGCTGCATGGAGTCCTAAAGGCAGCACAGGCAAAGAAAGAGGTGCTCTATGGGAAAGAACAACCCTACATCCATCGGGCTTGGGGCCATAGAACCCAGCCTGAAGGTTCTGCACTTCCCTCTCCATCCACATGTCAATATGTACAATGGAGGCCTTCGAATGGGCTCGATTTGGGGTGACTATTTGGGCCCAGCTCCTAGGGAGAGGGAGGGAGTGGGCATGGCAGGGGCACAGCTGAGGGCTGGTGACCAGCCCCACCTGTACACGCTGGGCCCCACCCCCTCCATGTACCTTACTGTGCTGTGTGATCCTTGTACCTTACGCATACCCTCTGACCCTGCCAGGACGGACCTTTGAGGGCACCGCAGAGACCATGCTGAGCTCACTGGACACCGTGCTGGGGCTGGGGGACGACACTCTGCTGTGGCCCGGTAAGGTGCCCCTCCCTCTCCTCCCAGCCCCTCACGCCCCCAGCGTCCCACCCAACCCAGCTCCCGGCCCAGAGACGACACAGCTCCACCTCTGGTGGCTCCTGGGACTTAACTTTAGCAGTGGGGGCAGAGCGGCCTTCTTTTCGGAGCACTGGCTCTGTAAGGCCTCTGTTTCTCATACTAGATGCCCCGGGCAGCCAGCCCACAGCCTCCTGGGAGCCCTGTAGGCCCCAGAACATCCCCAGGGGATGACTGATTTTTCATAGCCGAAGCCTAGAACAGAAAATAGACGTTGCTTAATGAGCAAAGAGGAGAAGTCTTAAATCCGTTCTGCACGAGTCGTTGCCTGCATCCGTCTCCGCACAGGGTACATGCCTCTTCCCTGTGCACATATGTGGACTCTCCAGCCATTCGTATGTACATATGTGTGTACATCGCATATCCATAGTTTCTAATATCTCAGTTAACCCTCAGAACATGTATTCATCCATTCATTCATTTGACAAATACTTTATAGAGTACCCAATGTGTACCAGGCCCTGTTCCAGGGACCAGGAGCACAGAAGATTCTAGTGGCATTATAATTTTCCCCACTTGCCAAAGGAGAAAATTGTGGCTCAGAGAAGTACCATGGCTTGACTGAGGTCACACAGCTGGGCAGAGCCAGATGGGGCTAGAATTCAGGTCTTCTGGCTCCAGGTCTGGTGGTTTCCCCCTGGAACTGCTTCTGCCTTTTTACTTGTGGCTGACTTGTGCCCACATTTAGAGAAGCAGCTCCATGTGGTTAGGGCTTTTCTGGAAGCACTGCCCCTCTTCCCCGGTCGTCAGCGACCCATAGGCACCCATCTCACTCCCCGCTCTATCTCGGCCCCCATGGCCATCCCTAGGCCATGAATACGCAGAGGAGAACCTGGGCTTTGCGGGCGTGGTGGAGCCCGAGAACCTGGCCCGGGAGAGGAAGATGCAGTGGGTGCAGAGGCAGCGAATGGAACGCAAGAGCACGGTGCGGCACGTGGGGTCCAGGAGGGGCCGAGGGCACTCCCCAGGGAGATCCTGTCACTGCTGAGCCGGGCTCTGAGGGCCCTGCAGGCCCCTCCCCACACAAGGGCCTTCCCGTGAGAACTCCTGGACCCCGGGATGGGGTAGGGGGCTGGGGGGAGCTTCCCTTGTTGGGTCTCTTTTCCAGAGTCTCCCCACCAAACCCAGGTGCCTGTCCTCCCACAGTGCCCGTCCACCCTGGGGGAGGAGCGCTCCTACAACCCGTTCCTGAGGACGCACTGCCTGGTGCTGCAGGAGGCTCTGGGGTCAGGCCCAGGCCCCACAGGGGACGACGGCCACTCCCGAGCCCAGCTCCTGGAGAAGCTCCGCCAGCTGAAGGACCTACACAAGAGCAAGTGACCCCAGCCCAGCCCAGCCCAGCCCACCGCCCGTGGTGGGGAGGCCGCCCAGCATCGCCCACAGCACGCCACCCCTCTCACGGCTACCACCACCACCTCCATCGGCCCGTCAGTGGGCACCGCTCCCCGACACTGGTCGGGGGAGAGGAGGGACAAGGCGATGAGACCCTGAGACCGAGAGGAAGGGGGCGGATCGAAGGCTTGGGGACTCCATGGGGTGAGGCTGAGTCATCGAGGACAGAGCTCCCTGGGAGGCTCCCCTCCCGTGCCCCGTTCCTGCGATGGCAGGGAGGACACGGAGCCTCTAAACTCAGGGCAGCAGGAGCCATGAACAGGTTGTGTCCATCTTCCGCCTCCTCCCATTCAGGGTTGGGAAAGAAACTCATTCCCCCAAAGTGGCCTGAGGTGTGGTGTCTTGGAAAAGTGGTCACTCAGAGGGGCACCTGGGCTCTGCTTTACGGAGACTCTGCCCCTCTTCCTGCTGCCTCCCTGCTCCACCCCCACCCGGCCCCCATGAAGGCATTTTTCAAACAGAGCCATTTCTGATAAAGAGGAGAGGGCTGAAAGCCTGGCTGTGGACAATCTCTGCCTCAGGGACTCCCCTACAGCCTGGAACGGAGAGGGTCCTGGTTGCCAAGGAAACTTGACCGCAGGCTGAGGAGACACCAGGAGGCTGGGATTGCAGTGCTACAGTCTTGTAGGTCACACAGGCTCCCTGCACAGCTGGCCTGGTCCTGCCCGCTGACCTCTGCCCCTGCCCTGGGCCAACAGGGCCCCTCCTTCCCAGGGGACCAGAAAGCCACTGTTCACCAGTGCCACTGTGGTTTTCTCATTATGGCCTCTGTTCTTAGGAACTCCTGCTTTATCCTTGACCCTTTCCTCTTTTAGTTAGCAAAGCCATTCATCTGGCCCTTTGCAGTTGGCCGAGGACAGTCCCATGTCATTTCTCGTTTGGCCCTTGGCCCCATCATGTTGGGAGCGGGGGCTCTGTACAGCGGGGAGCAGACATCGGAAGCCCAGGAACAGACAGCTCTCGAGTCAGTGGCAGCTTCCAGGACCCCAGGCCTGGGCCCTTCCCCTCTGCTCAGCCCTCCCTCGGCTCAGCTCCTCCTCTGGCCCTGGGTCCAGGCCCCTTTGGGGCTGCAGTGAGGACTCCGATGGTCCTCAAGCAGGCGTACCTTGGGTCAGCTAGGAGCCTTCTCTTCCTGGGTCGAAGCCTTCCCTCGGGCTCTCCTGCCCTCTGGGGAGCCTCCGAGATGCCCCCTGCCCTCAGTTTCCCCTCATCATCCTGCCTCTGCCTCCCTCTCCAGCCACAGCCTCTGGTACCAACTCTAGCAATACCTCCAGAATAGAGTTCCCTGCCCCTCCAGGTGTGCAGTTCATGCCTCTGTGCCTTCACTCATGCTGTTTCTTCAGAATGGAATGCCTTTCCCCCACTCCTCCTGCCTTGTCTGCCTGGCAAACACCTATTCATCTCTCACAGCCCCCCTCAAAAGCCCCCTCCTCTCGGAAGACCACCCCCATGCCCCTCCCCCTCCAGGCTACCTCTGCTCTTTGTAAATGCTTCTCTCATGGCACTTATCACACTGTATTTTACTTGTTTACATGTTTGTCTCCCCTCCTAGACTGTGAACCTTCAGGGCATGGACTGTATCGTATGCATCTCTGTATTTCTGCGCCTAGCACGGTGCCTGGCACACAGTAGGCGCTCAATAAATGTCGAATGAATGAATGATTTAACCATGGTTTGATCCCTCAGTGGACTTGTCTTTATTGCTTGTTCCGTTTTCCTGTCTGGGCCACAGTTCTTGCTTACTTGGAGTGACTGCTCTTCCAGAGCTTTGGGCAGAAACAATGCTATAAATAAATCCTTCCATGGCTCGTGAGCATTTGTCCAGGGTTTACGATTTGCTTACCTCAGTGTTTTCCAAAGCTTGAGATGCACAGGAGTACCTCTGGCCACAGGGGACTTAGCTTCACATGGTCACCGTGTAGCAGTGAAGACGTTTCAAGGGCAAGGCCTTGACGCTGGCCTGTCTTTAACACCTCTCTAACGAAGAGCCAGGCTCCAGGTTGGCAGTCCAAGGCGACGATCTTGAGTTAAACTTTAACATCGTTTCGTGTCCATTGTGTTTGTCTTTGGGGATGGTATTTTTGACAAGTGACACCAGTTTTCAGTTCATGAAAGTGATTAAAGGTACAGGCACATCTCATTTCACTGTGCTTCGCTTTATTGTGCTTCGCAGATGTTGCGTTTTTTACAAATGGAAGGTTTGTGGCAACCCTGCATTGTCAGATGATGGTTAGCATTTTTTTTAGCAATAAAATGCTTTTAATGAAGGCGTGTACATTTTTTTTTCAGACATAATGCTGTTGCACACTTACTAGACTACAGTATAGCGTAACAACTTTATTTTTTCTCTAAGAACTTTTATTGAGATACAATTGACATACAATTTTTTTATTTGCAATAAACTGCATATATTTAAAGTGTACAATTTGATTTTTTTTCTTATCAGTAATGTATATATGGGAATCCCAATCTCCCAGTTCATCCCACCCCAACCGCCCCCCTTTCCCCACTTGGTGTCCATATGTTTGTTCTCTACATCTGTGTCTCTTTTCTGCCTTGCAAATCTGTTGATTTGTACCATTTTTCTATATTCCGCATATATGTGTTAATATACGATATTTGTTTTTCTCTGACTCACTTCACTGTATGACAGTCTCTAGGTCCATCCATATCTCTACAAATGTCCCAATTTCATTCCTTTTTTACAGTTGAGTAACAGTCCATTGTATATATGTACCACATCTTCTTTATCTATTCATCCGGTGATGGACATTTAGGTTGCTTCCATGACCTGGCTATTGTAAATAGTGCTGCAATGAACATTGGAGTGCATGTGTCTTTTTGAATTATGGTGTTCTCTGGATATATGCCCAGTAGTGGGATTGCTGGGTCACAGTAACATAACTTTTATATGTACTGGGAAAAATTTTTTTTGCATGATTCACTTTATTGTGGTATTTGCTTTATTTCAATGGTCTGGAACTGAATCTGAAATATCTCCGAAGCTTGCAGTTATTGAAATAGGAAAATACGAAGTAAGGTGATACTTGGCTGCGGCAGAATTCTTGAAGGAGGCCTTGGTGTGGCTGAAGACTGGGAAGCACTGGCTCAGCTCCACATTTCCTTGGGCCCAGCCCAAGCCAGAGTCTTCCCACCCCTTGGTGCTCCTCACCCTGAGCCGAGGACCTTGGCACTGGCCCACACTGTCCTGGCTCAGGATGGCACCTGGGGTGGGGGTGAGGGAAGGAGCCGTGGTCCTCACCTTCCTGAAGAAGGATGGCTGTCTCTTGACTGGGCAAGCCCCAGGGCCAGGTCACTCTATGCTCAGCTTCAAGGGGCAATTGGTGATGGTTCTCTAGGGCTTGGTGATGCACGTTCCCAAGGCCTTGGCTGAACCTCCCACTGGAGCACCGGTCCTGAATGATGGCACGTGCTTCTCCCGGAGCCAGCACTGACCAGCAACAACCAGGACACCTGCTCTTTGCTTGCAGAATAGCAGCAGTGACAACTGGCCTTAGAGACCTGGGTTCCAGTCCCAGTTCTGTCACTCAACATCCAAGGACCTTGGGCAAGTCACTTCCCTGACCTCAGTTTCTTCACCTTCCAATGGAGATGACAACCTTGAGTGAGACAGAACAGTTTCAAGTGCAAGTGACAAACACTCACCCGAAAGGGGCTTAAACCAAAAGGGAAATTTATCAGTTCATGAAATTGAGAAGTGTGCGATTATGTCATGGTGATTTCAGACATGAATGGATCCAGGGATTCAAAGGCATCTTCATCATTCAGCTCTGCTTTCTCCTATACTGGTATCATTCTCTGTCAGTCTTTCTCCCCGTAATGAAAAGATTGTCTCTCAAAGTTCCAGGTTTACAGGCTACTAGTTCATCAAACCTAGCAGAACCTTTAATAGTCCCAGGGATTGAGTTTCATTGGTTCATCTTGGATTGTGTGCCCAACCCTGAACCAATCATAGGGGAATGGGCTTCTCTGACTGGCCAAGTTAGGTCACATGACCCACCTGGAAAAGCTGTGTCAGACCCAATTGAAATACAGTGCACTGAGAGTGGGGAAGTGTCCCCCAAAGGAACAAGAGGCCTGGTACCAGAAATGATGCAAGGCTGCAAAATCATAAACCTTCACCAACAAGTCCACTTATTTGGAGGCTATTGGAAGAGTTAGATGAGAAAGGCATATGAAGTCACTTTGGAAAATGCTGCATGTGATTTCTGGTGCTATAGTTCATTATAGAGAAGAAATGGAGGTAGATACATGGCCTCAAAGATGTTTGAATAATTTGCATTTAAAAAATAACCTAGGGGCTTCCTAGGTGGCGCAGTGATTGAGAATCCGCCTGCCAATGCAGGGGACACGGGTTCGATCCATGCTCCAGGAAGATCCCACATGTCGCAGAGCAACTAAGCCCGTGTGCCACAACTATTGAGCCTGCGCTTTAGAGCCTGTGAGCCACAACTATTGAGCCCACGTGCTGCAACTACTGAAGCCCACTCGCCTAGAGCCCGTGCTCCACAAGAGAAGCCACGGCAATGAGGAGCCCGTGCACTGCAACGAAGAGTAGCCCCCACTCACCGCAACTAAAAAAAAAAAATTAAGCCCGCACACAGCAAAAAAAGACCCAACACAGCCAATAAAATAATAAATAAATAAATTTATATTAAAAAAAAACCTGTAAGCAGTTTGTTTTTCTAATTATTTTCCTGAATCACAGGCTGTCTCTCTTTTTTTTTTTCTAAATCACAGAAAAAATGAAAGGGAGAGGTGTGCTAAGTGGGCAACCTTAGGAGTTCCAGGGAAGGACAGAGAACAGGATAAGTTTTAGATGTGAACATGAAGAGCCCTGTGTGTGCACATGTGTGTGTGTTGGTAGGGAGGGTCGTCCTCGTCCTCCAAGGCCCTGGCCACAAATGGAGGCTTTGGAAGCACTTGGGAAGCTAACCCTGATGGTTAATAAACCCTAGGCTTGGGCCAAAGGTGGGACAAGGTGGTAGAAAAAGGGAGGAACTTGTACTGGTCTGTATTTGAATACAGACTCTGACACTCCGTGGGTAACACCAGACGTGGGACTCATCATCACCAAGCCTCCTTCTGGAGTGTCTGGGAGATACAAATGAAATGCACAGCAGTGTTCAGTGAACAGCAGCCTCTTTTTCTTCTTACTGTTATTAATAAACTTAGGGCTAGTCTATCAGGGACGGAAGGGCAACGTGATTAAGAACATGGACTCAAGCCAGCCTATCTGGGTTGGAGTCCACACCTTCCATTTATTAATAGGGTGACCTTGGGCAAGGTACTGAACCTTTCTGTGCTTCCGCTTCTCATCTGTCCAATGGGGGTGATGCTGACACCACCTTAGAAGCTGATTGTGAGGATTAAGTGAGTTGCTACCCGCAGAGCTTGGCACATAGGGCGCCCTCTCTCTGGTCATGGTTGGTGTTCAGCAGATGCCGAGCCCAGCTGCTGGGAGGGCAGAGGCTGTCCATGTCACAGTCTCAGAGAGGCCAACCTGCCCAACACAGCCACACAGCTAGTATGTCAGCCGCTCCAGAGCATCCTTTCACTGACCTATCAGGCCCAAAGGGGGAATGGTAACAAAGGTCCTTAACAGATCTCCTCCAGATGGTTAAAAAAATAGACGACAAGCTGGATGTTGATCCTTCTGTGATCCACTTTGCCAAATTGCTTTCTCCCCTAAACAGCTAGCAGGAAACAGCCAGCTCCAAGCGGGAGGGAATCTGGAGGGAGTGAGAGAGTTGAGAGCATGGGCTCCCAGGAGGCAGGAGCCTGTGAGGCCAGGCAGGTGGGGGTCCTGTGCAGCTATGGGATCCTGGCCAAGGGGAGGTTGAGAGGGGGCGGGGGTGACAGGAGAAGAACTCTAAAGGGTAGAGGGCTCAGGGAACCAATTTTCCCTCAGGCCAGGCGTCCAGAATAGCTGGGATGGGGGCACAGTAAGGAGGGGGACTATATGGGCAGCCCTTAAAGAGCATCTGAAAAAAAAGCAGTTTGCTCCTTTTTTTTTTTTTTTTTTTTCTTTTTTGGCTGCCCAGCACGTGGAACCTTAGTTCCCAGACCTGGGATCAAATCCACGCCCCCTGCGGTAGAAGTCCAGAGTCTTAACCGTTAGACCAGCAGGGAAGTCCCTGCTTCTTTTCTTTTCTTTTTTTTTTTTTTAACTTTGTCCTAATTAAAGAGATTTTGTTAAACTTTATTTAATTCACATACGATAGGTTTGCTTTTTTTTCTCTTCGATTTTATCCAAATCATCTATTTTTATTAACTTTATTGAGATATCATTTACATAACACAAAATTCACCCTTTTAAAGTATACAATTCGGTGGGTTTTAGCATATGCACAATTTTGCAACCACAATCTACTTTTAGAACATTTTCAGCACTGCCTGCCTCCATGCCCCCATGTGGGGGAAACCCACAGCAAGCAGCTACTGATCTGCTTTCTGTCTCTATAGATTTTTCTGTTCTGGACATCTAATCATGTAAATGGAATTATACAGTATGTGGTCTTTTGTGACTGGCTTCTTTCACTTAACATATTTTCAAGGTTCAACCATATTCTAGCATGTGTCAGTACATCACTCCTTTTTATGGCTGAATAACATTCCATTATATATATACACACACCACATTTTGTTTATCTATTCATCAGTTGGTGAACAGTTGACTTGTTTCCACTTTTTGGCTTTTCTGAATAATGATGCTATGAACATCTGTATGTAAGTTTTTATGTGAACAGATGTTTTCAATTCTCTTGGGTAGATACCCCAAAGTAGAATTGCTAAGTCATATAGTAACTCCACATTTAATATTTTGAGGAACTAACAAACTACTTCCCAAAGCAGTTGTGAGTTTTCTTAATGCCGCTAGTGGTGGCTCACGTGCAGAAAAAGGCTTTTTCAGAATTCATTTTGGCTTTTAAAAGTTAGTACTCAGCTTCTTAAAATGCAAATATTAAAACATAAGCATTTTTAAAACTTCTAAGTTTAACTTATCAGTCATATCATTCTAATCATAAATTTAGCTAATGTTAATACTAACTTTTATGGGGGCTTCAATTAATAATTGGCCCTATTTACAAAATTAAAACTGCTTTAGACAGTTTATGCTGTATTTATTCATTCCATATATTCTACTTCCTTTTTAAAAAACAATCAGTTGGGTTTTGGGGGATTTTTTTTGACCGAGCCACACGGTATGTGGGATCTTAGTTCCCTGACCAACGATCAAACCCGTGCCCCCTGCAGTAGAAGCACAGAGTCTTAACCACTGGACCACCAGGGAAGTCCCAAAACCAATTGATTGTTATATGCCAATTATATCTCAGTAACGTTGGGAAAAATAAAGTAAAAATAATTCTCTAAAAAAATTTTTTTAAAAAATTGACAAACCAGCTTCCCAATTACTTTTAATACAATCTAATGAAAGTAAACATAAATACAGTAAAATTTAAGGTTTTTTATAAAATGTTTTGGTTCTACTTACAATCTCAGTAAGAATTGAACTTCAAAGTATAGTCATAAGGTCATTCTAACGACCCATGTCATCCCCCCTGCCTCCTAAGAATGTCAAAAGCTCCCTCTGCTGGACGATACCTCAGGCTTGGGCTGAGCCTCAGAAGCCACAGTTCCTACCAGTTCTTCCAAGGTCTGGGTGTTTAGTGAAATAGGTTGATGGCCCTTTAAGAGGCAGTAGCTGGCTCCCAGTTGCCATGGAGACAGCTGGATACAAACCGGGTAGCAGTAGGCAGCATGTCCTCTAAAGTTCAATCCAAAGGTGAGAAGTGGGGACCCGGAAATGGAAAGGGCATCTTCTCTTTCATAATCCACTCTGGCCTGGGAGGATTCTGCTCTCGGGACCCCTGCCGCACCCCCGTCTTTCTTCCCAGGGTCTGCCATCTGCCATCTCAGCTTCTCCTCCCTCCATAGGCTCCAAAGCCAAGGACCACCAGCCCTCAGCCCAAGAGAGTCTGCCACTCCCAGAAGCCAATGCGGAAGCCATCAACTTCCTCAACTCCGTCCGTGAGCCTGGGCAGTGGGGGTGGAGGGGATGGGCAAAAGTATGGACAGAAAGGAAGAGAGAAAGCCCAGACCTGGCCACTCCCTCTCTCAGCCTTCATTATCCTGGGACTCAGGAGGGGGTGAGGCCTATTCGTGGATATTCTTCAAGGGAAGACCCCAGGGACATGGTGGGAATTGGTGGGGACTGTGGGGCAGGGGGACGTCTTCACCTGCTGCCCTCTGTCGAGGCCAATGGAGGGGAGGCAGGGGCTGTCCAGGGGATGTGGGATGAGGAAGAGGTGGGTGGAGACGGTGGGGGCACTGGTGGCCAGGGGGTCAGAAAGTTGAGGCCTAAGAGCCGGGGCTTTAACTATCCCCATGGGACCCTCACCCCACCCAGGGCAGGAGGAGCTACAGATGCTGTTCTTCTCGGAAACTCTGGTCATGGTCTCCGATGCAGGGGAGCCTCAGGGAGAGCTGACCATTGAGGTGCAGGGAGGGAAATACAAAGACCAATCTGGTGTCGTGACCTACTTCCCCTTCGTGCATGCCTCTAGCCGCGGCTTCTTGGACAAAATCCTCTGCGGAAGCTCCCTACGGGGTAGAGTTCCTGCCCCCTGCCCCCCTCCACCTCCACCCTTCCTTCACTGCCCTCCTCCTCCCACCCCCCCAACTCCCAGGACCTTCACTCAGGACCAACACTTTGGCTTCACCTTGGGACTAAAACGGGGTAAAGAGAGTGCGTGGGGCACGGAGGTGAAAGGGAAATCACCGCTGTAGTTTTTTCCTGGGGCCACCCTACACCCGCATTGTCCAGCCCAGGCCACCGCCCTCGCTTCCTGCAGCCTGCAGCCCTGCCTCACGGCCGTATTCACCTCCTCCCCCAGGCTATCTCTCATGGAAACTGGAGGTCGTAGAACAACAGAATCAGGAGTTCATCAAGGTATCTCCAGGGGCTTGAGCCTTGACCACATGTGGAAGGTTTTCTATCCAATCCTCCCCTCAATTTTCTCATTTATGAAGGAGAATAGACAAGGTGACCTCTGCGGGATCTCACTTGTATACAATCCCATGAGGCCCTGATTCTCCCCTCCATGCTCTGGCCCTTAGTTCCACGTCCTCCCCGTGGAACGGAAGATGAGTTTGCTGAAGCAGGATGATCAGCTGGCCATGACCAGAATTGTCAAGGAGGGTGAGGTAAGGATGAGAGCCAGGTGAGAGCCATACTCTACATCCTCTTTGGAACCAGGAACAGGGGACAGATGGTGTCAGGCCGGGAGCCTGGACGAGGGACCATATGGATTGGGTCATATGCTCGACACCTGGCTTGCCCAACCTACCCCCACTTCTTGGCTCCAGGTCCCTGACCCAGATTTGTCCTGAACAGGAAGTGAAGACTGAAGTGACTTTCTTCCCCTGGCACTCCATTGCGGGCTTTGTCTCCCAGGCTGCCAACCTGGTGTTGCTGAGGGTGATGGCCTGGCGGCAGATGGTGCCCAGCAACGCCCGTTTCCTGGCCTTGGACACCGAGGGCAAACTCTGCTACTCCACTTACGTAAGGGGTCTCCCTGGGTGGGGGACTTTGTCTGGGGTGAATTAGCAGGGGCAAGAAGGATGCTGAGTTGGGAGAAAAGACAGCTGTGGAGTGGAAGAGGGGGCGGGATGGGGATAAACCCAGGGCGTAGGGGGGTGGGGGTGAGACTTCCAAGGGCAGGAGAAAGCAAGACCGCATTTGTTAGAGGGAATACGAAATGTGAGGCAAGTGGTGTGAGCGAGAAGGACCAAAAAGGTGGGAGCAGTGGAAGAAAGCAACGCTTTTTGCACAAAAGTCAGTCCAGGAAAAATAAACACAGTAGGGTTCACTTTTAAAGACATATTTTTTTAAGATCAGGAAATGGTTTGTTTTTTTTTAAGAACTTTTATTGAGATACAGTTAACAGACAATAATCTGCATATATTTAGAGTGTACAATTTGGTATCCCAATCTCCCAGTTCATTCCCTCCCAACCCTCCCTGCTTTCCCCACTTGGTGACCATATGTTTGTTCTCTACATCTGTGTCTCTATTTCTGCCTTGCAAACCGGTTGATTTGTACCATTTTTCTATAGTCCACATATACATGTTAATATACGATATTTGTTTTTCTCTTTCTGACTCACTTCACTCTGTATGACAGTCTCTAGGTCCATCCATGTCTCTACAAATGTCCCAGTTTCATTGCTTTTTACAGCTGAGTAATATTCCATTGTATATACGTACCACATCTTTTTTATCCATTCATCTGTTGATGGATATTTAGGTTGCTTCCATGTCCTGGCTATTGTAAATAGAGCTGCAATGAACATTGGAGTGCGTATGTCTTTTTGAATTATAGTGTTCTCTAGGCATATGCCCAGCAGTGGGATTGCTGGGTCATATGGTAACTCTATTTTTAGTTTTGCAAGGAACGTCTATACTGTTCTCCATAGTGGCTGTATCAATTTACATTCCCACCAACAGGGCAAGAGGGTTCCCTTTTCTCCACGCCCTCTCCAGCATTTACTGTTTGTAGATTTTCTGATGATGTTTATTCTAATCCATGTGAGGTGATACCTCATTGTAATTTTGGTTTGTATTTCTCTAAGAATTAGTGATGTTGATCAGTTTTTCATGTGCCTCTTGGCCATCCATATGTTTTCTTTGGAGAAATGCCTATTTAGGTCTTCTGCCCATTTTTTGATTGGGTTATTTGGGTTTTTTTTGACATTGAGCTGCATGAACTGTTTATATATTTTGGAGATTAATCCTTTGCCTGTTGATTTGTTTGCAAATATTTTCTCCCATTCTGAGAGTTGTCTTTTCGTCTTGCTTATAGTTTCCTTTGCTGTGCAGAAGCTTTGAAGTTTCATTAGGTCCCACTTATTTTTGTTTTTATTTCCATTACTTTAAGGGGTGGATCAAAAAAGATCTTGCTGTTATTTACGTCAAAGAGTGTTCTTCCTATGTTTTCCTCTAGGAGTTTTATAGTGTCTGGCCTTACATTTAGGTTCTTAATCTATTTTGAGTTTATTTTTGTGTATGGTGTTAGGGAGTGTTCTAATTTCATTCTTTTACATGTAGCTGACCAATTTTCCCAGCACCACTTATTGAAGAGGCTGCCTTTTCTCCATTGTATATCCTTGCCTCCTTTGTCATAGATTAGTTGATCATAGTTTATCTCTGGGCTTTCTATCCTGTTCCACTGATCTATGTTTCTGTCTTTGTGCCAGTACCATACTCTCTTGATCACTGTAGCCTTGTAGTATAGCCTAAAGTCAGGAAGCCTGATTCCCCCAACTCCACCTTTTCTTCTCAAGAGTGCTTTGGCTATTTGGGGTCTTTTGTGTTTTCATACAAATTGTAAACTTTCTTGTTCTAGTTCTGTGAAAAATGCCATTGGTAATGTAATAGGGATTGCACTGAATCTGTAAATTGCTTTGGGTAGCATAGTCATTTTCACAATGTTGATTCTTCCAATCCAAGAACATGGTATGTCCCTCCATCTGTTCGTGTCGTCTTTGGTTTCTTTCATTAGTGTCTTATAGTTTTCTGAGTACAGGTCTTTTACCTCCTTGGTTAGGTTTATTCGTAGTTATTTGATTCTTTTTGTTGCAGTGGTGAATGGGATTGTTTCCTTCATTTCTCTTTCTGATCTTTCCTTGTTAGTACATAGAAATGCAAGAGATTTCTGTGTGTTAATTTTGTATCCTGCAACTTTACCAAATTCATTGATTAGCTCAAGTAGTTTTCTGATGGCACCTTTAGGATTTTCTATGTATAATATCATGTCATCTGCAAACAGTGACAGTTTTACTTCCTCTTTTCCAATTTGGATTCCTTTTATTTCTTTCTCTTCTCTGATTGCTGTGGCAAGGACTTCCAAAACTGTGTTGAATAGTAGTGGAGAGAGTGGACATCCTTGTCTTGTTCCTGATCTTAGAGGGAATGCTTTCAGTGTTTCACCATTGAGAAGGATGTTTGCTGTGGCCTTGTCATATATGGCCTTTATTATGTTGAGGTAGGTTCCCTCTATGCCCACCTTCTGGAGAGTTTTTATCATAAATGGATGTTGAATTTTGTCAAAAGCTTTTTCTGCATCTATTGAGATGATCATGTGGTTTTTATCCTTCAATTTATTAATATGGGATATCACATTGATTGATGTGCATATATTGAAGAATCTTTGCATTCCAGGGATAAACCCCACTTGATCATGCTGTATGATCCTTTTAATGTGTTGTTGGATTCCATTGGCTAGTATTTTGTTGAGGATTTTTGCATCTGCATTCATCATTGATATTGGTCTGTAATTTTCTTTTCTTGTAGTATCTTTGTCTGGTTTTGGTATCAGGGTGGTGGTGGCCTCATAAATTGAGTTTGGGAGTGTTCCTTCCTCTGCAATTTTTTGAAAGAGTTTGAGAAGGATGGGTGTTAGCTCTTCTCTAAATGTTTGATAAAATTGACCTGTGAATCCATCTGGTCCTGGACTTTTGTTTGTTGGGAGATTTTTAATCCCAGTTTCAATTTCATTATTAGTGATTAGTCTGTTCATATTTTCTATTTCTTCCTGATTCAGTCTTGGAAGGTTATACCTTTCTAAGACTCTGTCCATTTCATCCAGGTTGTCCATTTTATTGGCATATAGTTGCTTGTAGTAGCCTCTTATGGTGCTTTTTATTTCTGCGGTGTCTGATGTAACTTCTCCCGTTTCATTTCTAATTTTATTGATTTGAGTCCTCTCCCTCTTTTTCTTGATGAGTCTTGCTAGAGGTTTATCGATTTTATTTATCTTCTCAAAGAACCAGCTTTTAGTTTTATTGATTTTTGCTGTTGTTTTCTTTGTTTCTGTTTCATTTATTTCTGCTCTGCTCTTTATGATTTCTCTGCGTCTACTAACTTTGGGTTTTGTTTGCTCTTCTTTCTCTAGTTTCTTTAGGTGTAAGGTGAGATTGTTTATTTGGGATGTTTCTTGTTTCTTGAGGTAGGATTGTATTGCTATAAACTTCCCTCTTAGAACTGCCTTTGCTGCATGCCACAGGTTTTGGATCGTTGTGTTTTCATTGTCATTTGTTTCTAGGTAGTGGGGGCCACTTTTAAAGACATATTTTTTTAAGATCAGGAAATGTAACATCTCCAACTGCACTTAAAATTTATACTATTATGTCTCAACCCTGACGGGTGTTTCTTTTTTTTCTCTTATTTTGGCTAAACTTTCATTATCAACCTACCTAGGACTTCCTGCAATATGTGATTTTGAGGCTGTGCCTCTGAACACACGCTTTGGGGACTGATTTGACCCACTTTGTAAATGACACGCTAGTCTTTTTTGGTCACAAACGTGACAAAGAGCAATGTGTTTGACACAAATGGGCACGTGCCATTTCCCCCCAGTTGTCTTTGAAATGTTTTTCTTACGTTAGCTCTGTTCTCCCTGTAGCCATAGCTATAACAGGGATTTAAGTTTATTTATTTATTTATTCATTTATGCATGCATGCATGCATGGATTGGGTCTTTGTTGTTGTGCATGGGCTTTCTCTAGTTGCAGCCAGTGTGGGCTACTCTTCGCTGTGGTGTGTGGGCTTCTTATTGTGGTGGCTTCTCTTCTTGTGGAGCATGGGCTCTAGGTGCTCAGGCTTCAGCAGTTTCAGCATGCGGCTCAGTAGTTGCAGTGTGTGAGCTCAGTAGTTGTGATTCACGGGCTTAGTTGCTCTGCAGCATGTGGGATCTTCCCAGCCCAGGGATCGAACCCGTGTCCCCTGCATTGGCACGCAAATTCTTAACCACTGCGCCACCAGGGAAGTCCCGAGATTTAAGTTTTAATTACAACAGGCAGCTTGCATGGGCCTGAGGCAGCCATAAATCTCAGTCTAGTCCCTCCTCAGACCTCGCTACCCCACTTCCTCCAAATAGCCCAGCCCCTGCCCTGCCCCACACTCACACCTAGTTGGTCATCCCGCTTACAGAATCTGCCAGCTAGAAGCACTTAGTCATGCAGCTGGCCTGGGGAGGGGTTGAGGCAGGAGCAGGGTGGAGCTGACTCTCTATGAGAGGACCCCAACTGAACCTGGGGGTGCAACTGACCTCTTGTGGCGCCTAAGGGTCTGGACAGTCAAGGGTTGCATATCACTGGTGAACAAGCAATGAAGCTGTAAAATGGAGAGAAGGGCTAGGGTGAGATGTGGGGGGAAGCCCTGGTGGCATCCATCTCACCTCCCTCCCTTCATTTTGGTTGCTGCCAG
The DNA here is from genome assembly GCF_030028045.1 of Hippopotamus amphibius kiboko. NCBI lineage: Eukaryota > Metazoa > Chordata > Mammalia > Artiodactyla > Hippopotamidae > Hippopotamus > Hippopotamus amphibius. The sequence continues at coordinate 88,609,512 of NC_080193.1, read as the reverse complement.
CAAGCCCTGGGCTCCCAGACAATCCAGGTGGGCCGTCAGCAAGTGGAAGTGTTCATTGTGGAGCAGACTGTACACTCGGAACAGGGCATCCCCATGTCCTGCCAGTTTTACCTGCTCTCTGATGGGTGAGCTACTGATGGTGGGGCCAAGGGGGCAGTATTGAGCACAAGCATGGGTGCTCAACCGCCTGGGCAGGGATGGGGCAAAGGGAGAGTCCTGTTTCTGGGGACACCACTAGGGAGACTTGCTGTTGAGATCTGAGTGCCCCTGCTTTATCCACTCATTCACCCTCTTTCATATATTCACTCCTTCTCCTGATCTTCACAATGCCTCCCAAACCTCACCAAGGAGCCCTGACTGGCTGAGGAAGTCAAGGTCAACTCCACAGAAGCTAAGGCATAGCTAAAGTGGCAGCCACAGGTGTGGGCGTAATATTGAAAAACACCCAAGTTTGAATAACTCAGCACTCAATAAAATCACCAGGCTGGGAGAAGCATCCCAGCACACTACCAAGCTGTCACCAGCAAAGCACAGGCACCAAATCCTGAGAAAATTTGGGAAGGGGAGAAGCATTTGTTTCTCGAAATTTCCAAAGAGGTATTGACAGAATCCCTACACTTGGGGGAAAAAAAGTAATCAGAACGCTGTTGGCTTTCCTTATTTCATAACTTAACTTGTTTCTATTTTGAGTGTCATATAGCAGGAGGCTCATGATTCTCTTTATTTTTTATTTTTTTGGCTGTGCCCTGCGGCTTGTGGGATCTTAGTTCCCCCAACCAGGATTGAACATGGATTCTTGGCAGTGAAAGCGTGGCATCCTAACCACTGGACCGCCAGGGAATTCCCTTGTGATTCTTTAGTGCTCACACCTCTAAAGGTCTTGCACACATGCACACATCTCCGGGGCAGGAGCAGTCTCCTGTTTGAAAAGCAGGGGCTATTATCTGGGGATCTAGAAATGAACAGAACCGTGGAACGCAGAGACAAGTGGAGGAGGGGAGGAGGGGGCCAGCAGTAAAGGGAGGCCCCCCAGGACACCCTTCAAAGGAATGGGCTGGTCTAGGAAGATTCACACCTTCTTCTGTATTGCATTCCAGGCACCTGGCCAAGAGGATCCAGGTGGGCTCCCCCGGGTGCTGCATGATTACCAAGGTGCCCATCTTGAGGGAAGAGGGTGAGCGAAACCCCTGGCTGGTGGGAGAGTGAAGGGGAGGTGGGGAAACCTGGAGCCTTCCAGGGTGCAGGGGCTGGATTGCGTGTGCCAAGGCTGGGATGGTAGCCTGAGATGAGATGGAGAAGCTTTGTTTTCCAACCTCTGTCCCCAAGGCAATCAGGGGACGATCACTTTGCCAGGGACCCCTTCCAGCAGCTCTGCCCATATGGGCAGAACCCCGGGGTTTTACCTGAGGCTGCCCAGAACTGGTATTCTTGGGCATCCGTCTGTATTTGAGGAAGGTTCTGGGGTCCGAGTAGACACGCAGCCTTCCTCCCACCCCTCCTCCCAGATGATACTGAGCCTCGCCCAGTATTTGAGAAGAAACCCCTGGTGTGGGAGGAGGACATGGAGCTGTCCTCGAGGTTCGTGGACCGGAAGGTGAGGAGGGGCTGCAGCCAGCCTGAGGTCGCCATCCCCCTGCCCTGGGCATACATTCCACCCTTACTGATCACATTTTCTGCCCGGTTGAAATGCATCACCCCTAAGGGCTGGGGGATTCCAGCGTCCCTAAGCCCTCCATGAGGCGAAGTAGAGGGGGCCTCCTGGGGAGCGTGGGTCCCGGATCTGGCTCAGGCTCGGCCCTTCCACCAGGAGGAGCTCCGTCTCAGCCACAACAGCTATCTGCGGCAGCATCCCGAGGCCCAGGCGCTCATCTCCGACTTCCTGCTCTTCCTGCTGCTACGCCAGCCGGCCGACGTGGTCACCTTCGCCGCCGAGTACTTCGGTCCCTTTGCGATGAGACGCCCGCCCACCCCGCCCTTGCGCTCCTCCAACAGGCCCAGCCCCTTCCGCGAGCTGGAGCGGGAGGGCAGCGAGGGCGAGGAGGGCTAGGAGGGCAGCCCGGCGGGCCCCCGGGGTCCCGCGAGCGGGGACTGGGCGGGAAGCCGGGCTGTTCCGGCTGGGCTGGGACGGGACGTGGGCGGGACGCACCCGGGAGGCGCGCTTACGCGTCTGTGGTTTTTAGGGGAATAAACGGGGCCCTCCCGAGGCTCTGCTGTGAGCCGGATCCTTGTCTGGCCAGCGTCTTCTGTCTCGGGCTAAACATAGGAACCGTGAACAGGGTCTATCGAGCGATTTTCAGCCTTTTTCCCTAGATGTTGTTATGATCAATACCCCTGTTTTACAGATAAGAAAAGAGAGGCACAAAAAGATTAAGTGACAGAGTTAACACGTGGGAAGTAGGATTCAAACCTGGACGTTGGATTCCAAAAACCCACACTTTAGTCACTAGGTTAGCCGCCATGGAGGGGCGGGGCTTTTGGCAAACAATTGTTATCGATTCCACCTGGCATAATTACCCGCTCCCTTGGGCTTCCTAGGTGGCGCAGTGGTTAAGAATCCGCCTGCCAATGCAGAGGACACGGGTTCCATCCCTGCTCCAGGAACATCCCACATACTGCGGAGCAACTAAGCCCGTGGGCCAAAAATTACCCGCTCCCGCCAAAGAAACGATGCGTTCACCACTGGCTTCGCTCATCACCCCCGAAGCTTTCCAAACCCCCTCTCCCTACCCTGCTGCCAGCTCTCACATTCCACCTCCCGCCCGGTTCCCACTACACACAGGAAGCCCCAGATTGCTTGGAGGGTCCCCAGTTGTAATAGGATGGGCAGGCGATCATCACCTCCTTTAGACTCCCTGCTTAATGACAGTTCCGGCCCAGTGGCTTGTTTCTGCTCAATACTGACTGCAGCTGAGTAACAAATAGGAGGCAACCTCCCTGAGGCATGAGGCAGCTGGTAATGGGCGTGGGGCTGCATCCTTCCATCTATTCATTCTGCCCACTAGCTAAGAGATGAGGGCCTCCAGAGAAGCTTTGCACTCTAGCGGACAGTATGGGCCAGTATCTACAAGACTGTAATGATGGAAATGTTCTCTATCCTCCATGTCCAATATGGTAGCCACTAGTCACAGGTGGCCACTGAGCACTAGAAATGTGATTAATGTGACTGAGGAACTGAAGTTCTACTTTAAATTTTTTTTTTATTTTTTTGGCCACACCACACAACATGTGGGATCTTAGCTGACCAGGGATTGAACCTGCGCCCCCTGCACTGGAAGACGGAATCTTAACCAGTAGACCGTTGGGGAAGTCCCCACTTTAATTTTAATAAATTTCAATTTAAATAGCCACACGTGGCTACTGGCTACCAGACTGGACAGCAACAGCTCTAGATAATAAGGTCTTTTCATTCAATCAGGCAATTGGCTCAACAAATAGTGCGCTCTGTCCCTGTGCCGGGATTGCTCTGAGCCCCGGGAGATCAGCGGGTACAAGACCAAGTTCCGCTCCTCGTGGCACTTGCAGATAGCATGGGGAGATAGACGATAAACACAAAAGATAATTTCTTAGGTGAAATTTCAGACATTTATGAAAACAATTAAGGCCAAGTCATGGGTAGAAAGTGACTTAAGGTTGGAGAATTGAGGGTGGAGGCTTCGGGGGGGGCCTCTCAGTTGAGTTGGGATCTGAATGATAAGGAGTTAGACCTGTGAAGAGCTGTGGGAAAAGCATTTAAGGCAGAAGGAACAGCAAGTGCAAAGGCTCTGAGCATGGCAAGTTGGGGACAGAAGGCCATCCAGGTGGATGCATGGGGTGGGGGGGATGGGGAGGGAATGAGGGAGAAGCAGGTGATGAAAGTGCTCAGTCACTGCAAGGTAGGGAGGACCAGGTCTTGAAGGGCCTCCTAGGCTCTGGTGAGTTCTCCTTATCCATGGAGAACTAAAACCAAGGTTGACCCAGCCCAGTGTACCCAGAATGTTCCCACAGAGATCTTGAGAGCTCCCTCTGGTCCCTGATACTCTGCCACAGTGGGGGAGAGGGGAGGGCAATAACATCCAACCCACAGGCATCCTTCCTCTGCTGAGTGCTCTTGTGTCAGGTGACTTGGGAAGGAGTCGCCACTTCCCTGCCTGCTCTGTGCCATCCATTTCAAGACCAGTCTGTTTTTAGATCCTATCATTTGTCCCCAGAATTTCTATGACCCCCTCTTCTTGCTCCATATTTCAAGCTATATATGTCTCCGAACAAAGGAAAAAACAAATGTTGAGCACTCGTGACGTGCTAGGCACTGGACTAGGATATGGGGATGTTGTGGGAGTATCAGGACCAGGCCCTGCCTGCATGGCACACAGTCTGTTTAGAAGGAAAGAGACATCAGCTAAGGCTCCCGTGGATGAATGTGTAAGTGTAGACCGCGGAAATGCTACCTGCAGTATTCGAGTGTTTAGTGCAGACTTGACCTAGCATTGAGAACCCAGGGAGGCAAAGGGAATAATAAGTAATAATAAAATCAAGCCCTACACAGCACTTACTATTCTAGTCCATCTACACATGATAATTCATGTGATTCTTACAATACTCTTATGAGGTGTGTTCTATTATTATACCCATTTTACAAGTGAAGGAAAGGTTAAGGTCAAGGCCATGAAACTGGTTAGTGGCAGAACCAGGATTTAGACTCAGGGAGTCTGGCTCGAGTCCATATGTGAATCCACTCTGATAAATAGATCAGCGGTGGCTCTCTGGAGACAGATCCCAGAACAGAGAAGAGGCACCTTCCTGCTTTCGATCCATCCAGACTCATCTCGACTGTACACTGTCTTTCCCCTTCCCCAGGCACCCAGAAGCTGCCCCATTCCCTACCACATTGCCACTGACAACAGCTTCAGTGCTTTGAATTGCCTGGGTAGATAGGGAGGGCATTGTGCTGAGGGACCATATAGTCTAGCCCTGGAGAAATCAAGGAAGGCTTCCTGGAAGAGGTCACCCCATAACTGAATGCTGAATGACAAGAAGCTGTTTGCCAGGCAGAGGGTGTGGTGGGTGTTTGAGGAAGAAGCAACATATGCCAAGGCCTGGAGATGGGAGAGAGGGAGCATGGAATGTCTGAGCTCCTGCAAGGGGTCAGGACAATATGGTGAAGGGTCTGGGACCCCAACTAAAGTGTTGCCCTCTGAGAGGCTGAGAGGCCCTAGAAGTGGGTTAGGTGAATACGTGAATGCCTGCCTGTTTCTGCATTTTTTCTTCGCACCAGAAGCTGTAATAAGAGCAAATAAACTAAGAGCAATGCTATAGATCACTGGCGCCCTACAAGAAGAGTCTTACATTTTGACATATTGACAACAAAATAAAAAGCCAGGGCTGATAATGCCCTTGGAAGGTGTAGATTTGACCTTCTGAATCTCTGTCGTGTTCCTCCCTTCTTTTGGTTAAATCCGCTGCTTCCCCAACACTGGCATTCCTGCTAAAAGCCATTCTTGTTCAGTTTGATGGTTTCCCCATTTTGTTTTATGACATATTGCATCAGAATTGTCCTTTGCTATTTAATCATCACAAATGCCCCATGTTTGAGCTACACTGCATCCAAAGACTTTGGTGGGTGAGACTGAGAATTAAGCCACCACAAGCATCAATGTTTGTAACAGAAAATGCATTTGGAGTTCCGAAGAACTGACAGTGACCAATGACATTTTGAAACCCAATTTACAAAAGCAACTAACTGTACCGTGCTAGGTGCATTTCCTGGGCTTCACACAAACTCTTCGGAGTATTTTCATCACCCCCACTTCACAGGCAAGGACACTGAAGGCCTAAGAAACATGCCCAAGTCATCGAGCTAATAAGGAAGATTCAAACCCAGGCCATTTGATTCCAGAGGCTCTGATGGATTTTTTTTACCCCTTTGGCCACACCACGTGGCTTGTGGGATCTTAGTTCCCCGACCAGGGATTGAACCTGGGCCCTCATCAGTGAAAGCGCCGAGTCCTAACCACTGGACCACCACGGAATTTCCCTGGTGGATTTTTAAAAAATCAGTTTCATTAAAGTATAGAATTTATTCAGGGCTTCCTAGGTGGCGCAGTGGTTGAGAATCCTCCTGCCAATGCAGAGGTCACGGGTTCGATCCCAGCTCCAGGAAGATCCCATATGCCGCGGAGCAACTAAGCCCGTGTGCCAAAAAAAAGAAAAAAAAAAAAAAGTATAGAATTTATTCAATGAGACTCATCCTTTTCCTTCACTTTAAAAATTGAGATAATTGCAGATTCACACACAGTTGTAAGAAACAATTCAGAGACATCTCGTGTACACTTTGCCCACTTTCCCCTAATGGTAACATCTTGCAAAACATTAATATAATACAATATTAAAACCAGGATTTTTTCCACTTTTTTGGTGGTAAAATATACATAAAATGTACCCTTTTAACCACAATTCAGTGGTATTAAGTACATTCACATTATTGTACAACCAACAAGCATCACCACCATTTGTTTCTGGAACATTTTTATCATCCCAGACAAAAACTCTGTACCCATTAAATAACTCCCCTCTCCTCCTCACCTCCCAGTCCCTGGTGATTATCATTCTACTTTCCGTCTCTATAAATTTGCCTCATATAAGTGGAATCATGCAATAGTTTTCCTTTGATGACTGGCTTATTTCACTTAGCATAATGTTTTCAAGGTTCACGCATATGATAGCATATATCAGAATTTCCTATTTTTTTTTTTTTTTTTTTAGAATTTCATTTCTTTTTAAGGCTGAATAATATTCCATCGTATGGGGCTTCCCTGGTGGTGGAGTGGTTAAGAGTCTGCCTGCCTCGAGTTCAACTTGAGGATGGAAGATGCCTTAGAGGACTGGGACAGGGAGGGTGGGGGGGACTCGAGAGAGGGTGGGGGGGGAGTCGAGGGAGGGAGGGAATATGGGGATATGTGTATAAAAACAGATGATTGAACTTGGTGTACCCCCCCCAAAATAATAAATAAATAAATAAAATATGAAAAAAAAAAAGAGTCTGCCTGCCAATGCAGGGCACACAGGTTTGAGCCCTGGTCTGAGAGGATCCCACATGCCTCGGAGCAACTAAGCCTGTGTGCCACAACTACTGAGCCTGTGCTCTAGAGCCTGCGAGCCACAACTACTGAGCCCACATGCCACAACTACTGAAGCCCATGCACCTAGAGCCCGTGCTCCACAACAAGAGAAACCACCACAATGAGAAGCCAGTGTACTGCAATGAAGAGTAGCCCCCGCTCTCCACAACTAGAGAAAGCCCGCGTGCAGCAACGAAGACCCAACACAGCTAATAAATAAATAAATTTTTTTTAAAAAGAGCAAAAAATTAAAAAAAAATATTCCATTGTGTGGATATACCACATTCATTTATTCATCTGTTGACAGACATTTTAGTTGTTTCCTCCTTTTGGTTATTGTGCAAAATGTTGCTCTGAACACGGGTGTACAAGCATCTGTTTGAATCTCTGCTTTCAGTACAACTAGGATATTGACCTTGACACAATCCACTGCTCTTTTTCAGATTTCCCTGGTTTTGCTTGTACTCACGTGTGTGTATTCAGTTCTGTACAGTTTATTGTACGTGTAGGTTTGTGTGTCCTCCACTAAGGTCAAGATACCGAACAGTTCCAACACCGCAAGGATCCTTCAAGTTGTATTTTCAGAATCACACCTACCTCCCGCTCCACCCCCACCTCACCCATCTCTGCTGGCTGCAGCTACTAATCCGACCTTCATTTCCAAAATTGTGTCATTGCAAAAATGTTACATAATGGAACAGTAAGACATGTAAACTTTTTGGGTTGGCTTTTTTCACTTAGCATGATTTCCTGGAGATTCATCCAAGTTACTGTGTATTTTAGTAGTTTATTCCTTTCACTGCTAAGTAGTAATCTGTGGTTTGCCCTGCAGTTAGTTTAACCATTCTCCTACTGAATGACATCTAGGTTGATTCCAGTTTTTGGCTATTAGAAACCAAGCTGCTATAAACATTCATATACAGATTTTTGTATGAACATAAGCTTTTTTAAATATAAATTTATTTATTTATTGGCTACATTAGGTCTTCGTTGCTGCTTGCACGGGCTTTTCTCTAGTTGCAACGAGCAGGGGCTACTCTTCACTGTGGTGCACAGGCTTCTCCTTGCAGTGGTGGAGCACAGGCTCTAGGCACAGTGGGCTTCAATAGTTGCGGCATGTGGGCTCAGTAGTTGCAGCTTGCGGGCTCTAGAGCACAGGCTCAGTAGTTGTGGCACACGGGCTTAGTTGCTCCGCAGCACGTGGGATCTTCCTGGACCAGGGATCGAGCCCGTGTCCCCTGCATTGGCAGGCAGATTCTTAACCACTGCACCACCAGGGAAGTCCCTGAACATAAGTTTTAATTTCTCTGGGATAAATGTATACCATAGTATGTGGTATGAAGACCACAGTATATTCTATGGTATGGATGTCCGTAGTTTGGGTTGTTTCCAGTTTGAGCTATTATGAATAAAACTGCTCTAAAAATTCATGTACAGATTTTTGTGTGAACATCAATCATCATTTCTCTGGGGGTGGGGGGGAAGCCCAGGAGTGCAGTTGCTGAATCATACATAGTTGCATTTTTAATTTTTTTAAAAGATTTTTTTTGATGGACACCATTTTTAAAGTCTACTGAATTTGTTATAATATTGCTTCTGTTTTATGTTTTTCTTTTTGTTTTTTGGCTGTGAGGCACGTGGGATCCCAGCTCCCTGACCAGGGATCAAACACTCCCACCCCACATTGGAAGGCAAAGTCTTCTTTTTTTTTTTTCCCTTTTAAAATTTAATTAATTATTTATTTATTTAATTGGCTGTGTTGGGTCTTTTTTTGCTGTGTGTGGGCTTTCTTTAGTTGCGTTGAGTGGGGGCTACTCTTCGTTGTGGTGCGCGGGCTCCTCATTGCCGTGGCTTCTCTTGTTGCAGAGCACAGGCTCTAGGCGCATGGGCTTCAGTAGTTGTGGCACGTGGGCTCAATAGTTGTGGCTCATGGGCTCTAAAGCACAGGCTCAATAGTTGTGGTGCACAGGCTTAGTTGCTCCACAGGTTGTGGGATCTTCCTGGAGCAGAGATCGAACCTGTGCCCCCTCCATTGGCAGGCGGATTCTTTTTTTTTTTTTAAACTTTTTATTTTTATTTTTTATTGGCTGTGTTGGGTCTTTTTTTTTTTTTTTTTTTTTTTGCTGTGTGCAGGCTTTCTTTAGTTGTGGTGAGTGGGGGCTACTCTTCATTGTGGTGTGTGGGCTCCTCATTGCCGTGGCTTCTCTTGTTGCAGAGCACAGGCTCTAGGTGCGTGGGCTTCAGTAGTTGCAGCACATGGGCTCAATAGTTGTGGCTCACGGGCTCTAAAGCACAGGCTCAATAGTTGTGGCACACGGGCTTAGTTGCTCCATGGCATGTGGGATCTTCCCGAGCAGGGATCAAACCCGTGTCCCCTCCATTGGCAGGTGGATTCTTAACCACTGAGCCACCTAGGAAGCCTGGAAGGTGAAGTCTTAACCACTGGACCGCCAGGGAAGTCTCTGCATCTTTAATTTTCTTTCTTTCTTTTTTTTTTTTTTTTAGTTTCCCAGTGTATATAAAATTTATTTTTATAATACTGTTGTCTATTGTGTCCAATAGCATGTCTAAAAAATGTGCATATCTTAATTAAAAAAACTTTATTGCTATTGTATGCATCTTTAATTTTCAAAGAAATTTCCAAACTACCTCCAGAGTGGCTGTACTACTTTACATTCCCACCAGCAACATATGAATGGTTGATCTAGATTCTCCACATCCTCACCAACATTTGGTATTGTGACTATTTTTTATTTTAGCCATTCTGATAGTGTAGTGATATCTCATTATGATTTAATTTGCATTTCCCTAATGGCCAATGACGCTGAACATCTTTTCATATATTTGTTTGCCATCTGTACATCCTGTTTGGTGAAATGTGTGTTCATGACTTTTGCTCATTTCTTTTTCGTTTTTTGTTTTGGTTTGGTTTGGTTTTTTGGGCTGCACCACAAAGCTTGTGGGATCTTAGTTCCCTGACCAGGGATTAAAACCCAAGTCACCACCGAATCCTAACCACTAGACCACCAGGGCACTCCCTGCCCATTTCTAACTGGATTGTATAGTTTTTCACTCTTGAGTTTTAAGAGATATCTCTATTTCTAGATACTGTTCTTTTATCAGGCATGTGGTTTGCAAACATTTTCTCTGAATCTTTAGCTTGTCTCTTCATTCTCTTAACAGGGTCCTTCACAGAGCAAAAGTTTTTAATTTTGATGAGGTCCAATTCATTTTTCCCTTTATAAATCATGCTTTTGGTGTTTAGTCTAACAGGTCTTCCCCTAGTCCTAGATCCTGAAGGTTTTCTCCAGTTGTTTTGTTTGTTTGTTTGTTTGTTTTTTGTTTGTTTGTTTGCTGCACTGGAGCGGATTTTAGTTCCCCGATCAGGGATGGAACCCAGGCCATGGAAGTGAAAGCACCGAGTCTTAACTGCGGGACCACCAGAAAATTCCCTCTCCTACTTTTTTTTTTCTAAAAGTTTTATAGTTTTAAATTTACATTTAAGTCTGTGATCCATTTTGAGCGAATTGAGCTTCATGCAATTTCACCCCACGCATGCAGGGTTTAGCATCCAGCAACAACTCTGGATCCAAGGGGACCACTATGCAGATTTCTGGAGCTCCAGCTCGTGTAGACACTTTGCCCAGAAACCTCTGCTCTTGTCCGTTACACATACTGCCTCTTCTGTGAGGTAGAGGTTGGGCAGACTATTGATTAGTCATTAATCAGTTACACTCACCAAGTTCCTAACTATAGGGAAGGCCCCACAAAAGACGCAAAGAAGAAGACATCTGTCTTAGTCAGGGTTCTCCAGAGAAACAGAATCAATAGAAAATATAAATAAATAGATAGATAGGTAAAAAGGAATTGGCTCATACAAGTATAGACACCGAGAAGTCCCAAGATTTGCAAGCTGGAGACCCTGGAGAGCTAATGGCATGTACAATTCCAGTCTGAGTGTGAAGGCCTGAGAAACAGGTGGCCAATGGTGTAAGTTCTAGTCCAAAGCCAAGTGTCGCAGTTCAAAAGCAGTCATCAGAGAGAGAAAATTCTCCCTTACTCAGGCTTTTGTTCTCTTCACATCTTCAGTTGGTTGGCTGATACCTCATTAAGGAGGGAACTCTGATTTACTTAGTCTACCGATTCGAATACTAATCTCCTCCAAAAACACTCTCACAGACACACCCAGAATGTTTGACCAAATTACTGGGCACCCCATGGCCCAGTCAAACGGACACGAAAAATTAAACCATCACAGCATCCTACCCCAGCCCCACCCCCCAGCCATCCCTGCGTGAGTCCAAGGTAGCGACTGCAAACCCGTGTGAACCCTAGAGGTCAAGGATGGTGACTGTATCTTGAGCAACAGGATTGCACAGCCACAAACCCCGATGCTGCTCTCTCCTCCCTGACTCACCATTCACCCTTCTAGCTCCCCCTCCCTGTCCCCGCCTCTCCTGTCCCTCCAGCCCCTCCCATCAACGAGAAGTCAATCCTATCCCCCACCCTGGGTTCCAAAGCTTTGGCTCAAGGTTTTATTTATTTATTTATATATTTATTTATTTAGTGGCTGTTTTATGGCTTTGCTGCTGCACACAGGCTTCGTCTAGTTTCGGAGAGCAGGGGCTACTCTTTATTGCAGTGCACAGGCCTCTCATTGCGGTGGCTTCTCTTGTTGCGGAGCACAGGCCCTAAGCACATGGGCTTCAGTAGTTGCGGCACGTGGGCTCAATAGTTGTGGCGCGCTGGCTTAGTTGTTCCTCGGCATGTGGGATCTTCCCGTTTCCCGGCCCAGGGATCAAACCCGTGTTCCCCGCATTGGCAGGTGGATTCTTAACCACTGTGCCACCATGGAAGCCCTGGCTCAAGTGTTTGACTCAACATGGTGATACATCATAACCCAGACCAGGTCTGGGTGTAAGAACCTGCCCCAATTTTCTCTGGGTCCTGAGGTTGCAGACTTTTGGAGTTGGAAACCTCATGACCATTCAAGTTTTGAATCTTCTTGGCAGAAAAGAAAGGCTACAGGATAGAAGACACGAGTGGGCATGGCAGGGAGAAGACTCTGAGGGAGGTAAGTGGGGGGATAAAGAAGCGGGCAGCTGGCAAGGAGAACAGATTGGGAGCCGGAAGGGCCTAGAGATAATAGATTGGTCACCCTCAAGTGGAATCCAGCCCATAGACATGTTTGTTTAAATTACACAATATTTTCAAAAATTTGAGCCTAGTATTCAAAAAGCATATGTTGCATAAATTTTCCAATATCCTCAACAAGTCAGAGGACATGGTGACAGCGGACCCACATTTCCTCATGACAGTTGGCTGGAACTCTGTAAGCACCACCCTCTTCAGACAGAGTTTATGACCTTTGCTTTGCTGCAGTCTACCACTCCCTATTACCCCCCCCCACCCCCACCCCCAACTGAGGCTCGGCATCATTTGTCATCCAGCACTGAGCTGGCACTATTTTTCACTTTTTTTTTTTTTGGCTGCACTGCGGCAGCAGGCAAAACTTCCCCGACCAGGGATCGAACCCACACCCCCTGCAGTGGAAGCATGGAGTCTTAATCACAGAACCACAAGGAAAGTCCAGAGTTGGCACTATTTTTCTCATTCCCAGCCCGTCTCATAGTTTATCTTACCTGCCTGGCCTCCTTGGACACCTAAATTTTTGACCTCTTACCTAGTCTGAGCCCTTCATTTAACAGAAAAAACAAGCTTAGAGACAAGACGTGATCGGGTGACGATGTGAAGGGGATCAGTGGCAGAAGAGGACCAGAATTCCAGTGCGCCTTTCTTCCCAGGATCTCTTTGGTCTGAATCTTCAAAGCATCTCCCTGTGGCGATGCCTGGAAGGTCTTTTCCTCTGAGGCACTCAGTGGGAAACTGAGGCTGAGGTAGCCATCAGAACTCCCTCCCTCCCTTTAGGGCAACCACTGGCCATGGGACCCACGAATGAAAAGGAGAAAGCCGGGCTGCTTGTGCAGGGTGCGGGGTGCAGTCATGTGATCTAGACATGAATGCCCAAGTGGCAGGAAGTGTCTGAAATCAGAGCTAACTTGGGAGGCACAGAACTCAGGGTGCCTGGAAGGGAGCTGAGTTGTGGGACTCAGGCCGGGGGGGAACACATGTCCCTACTGTGGTCACCCAGACCCTTCCGCCAGAGCTGGCCACTTCTGCCTTTGGAAAGTATTTCACAACGCTCCGTGTGTGTAAGGACGGCCAAACCCTACTGAGGATGGGTGAGAGGGTGTGGACTCAGCAGCACACTCACCAGACCCAGAAGGGACGTATGGCCAGAAGGGCTGCCTGGCACACCACGCGCAGAGAGTGCCTGAGGCTCTGATCTTCATGACAGGTGAGTGGTCCCCTCCAGGGACAGAGCCTGAATGGGGGTGGGGCTGGGGAGAGTCAGGGGAACGAGGATACCAGCCTGGGGTTGTCTTCTTCACATCCCCAAGGGCAGAGCGTCCCCTTGTCTCCTCTCCGTGGATCTGAAGCCCCTGGAGCTGCCTTGGCTGCTGGAGGCAGCAGGGATGAGGCCAAGGGGCACACGCAGTGGTGTCCGTTTTCCCTCCTCAGAACCCATGTCCCTCTCCACATCCTCCAGGGTGAGAGAGAGCTGGATCTGGAATTCTCTGCACTCATGAGGAAGGAGCGTAATCCTTAAGGCTCCACTCCTCATACTCCTTCTGGAATGTTTGGTCCGGGGGTGGAGGTGATGGACCGAAGATAGGAGTCAAGGACTCCTATTCAGTTGGGACTTCATTTCTCCACTTTGCTAGGAGGAGGTGGGGGAGGAGGACAGATGGCTTTAACCCTGGGCCACCAGCAAGAGGCAGTTCACTCACCAAGGCTCATGGGGTCCCTCGCAGGTGACACGGGCCCCCGAAAGCTGAGCAGGACCAGATATGGCTCCATCTCCAGCCCACCCAGCCCGGGGCCACAGCAAGTGCCTCCTGGAAAGACCTACCTGAGTGAGAAGATTCCCATCCCGGATGCAGAACCGGTGAGAATGCTGGAAACTTCCTGGGGTCTTTAGGATGGGCAGGGTCTCACAGGGGGAGGGAGGTCTCCTGAAGACCATGGCAAGCCCCCCGTCCCTGAGCAACAGTGACAGGCAATGGGAACTGCCGCCTTCCTGCTTCTGATCCCAGTGCTTAGCTGAGGCACTTGATATTTGTCTAAAAATCATCAAGTGGTTTCTAAATGAATTTCAGCTTTCCTAAGAAGGGAAAGGCACCTGGGGTGAATGCGGGTTGTCGCCTCAAGGCTGTGTGGTAACATTTAAGGAAAGGACGCAGACAAGGGCCTCAGGAGACTGGAGCCTGCAGGCTGGCTTCTAGGACAGTGTCACCCTGCATTTCCAGAATCTTTAGCGGACGCCCAGGCTGCCAGGCCATGCCCCAGAATGGGGCTGGGAAGACCCTAGGCTCAGTGGACTGCAGAGAGGAGGCCCTGTGGTCTGAGAAGCGGCTGGGGAGGGAGGAGCTGGCCCAGGGAGGCCTCACCCAGGAAAGCTCCGCTCTGGGCTCTGAGGATCTACTGAGTTAAGACCTGTGCGAGGCAGGCTGGTCAGGTGTAGACCGCAGAACCCGACCAATCCAGAAAGCTGATCTGCCAGTGACTCAGCAAATCCCAAGTTCCTCCCTCCCTGTGTGCTCCCCTAACCCCTCACCCCGTGCTGCCCCCTCCCCCCAGGGGCAGCTCCAGGAATGGGGAACGGAAGGCGGGGCTGGCCAGCCTGGGCCCATGAGCCCAGGGGGGCTCACCTGGGGGCTGGCCAAGGCCAGCTGCCCCCAACGCGGTGTCTAAGACCCCACCCTCCTCTTCCCTCCGCAGGGCGCATTCAGCCTGCGGAAGCTGTGGGCCTTCACGGGGCCCGGCTTCCTCATGAGCATCGCTTTCCTGGACCCAGGAAACATCGAGTCGGACCTTCAGGCTGGGGCTGCGGCTGGATTCAAAGTGATCTAGTCGGGGCACCGTGGGGAGGCGGGTGATCGGGTTAAGCGAGTGGGGACCCCCAGCTTGCCACATTTCCCCACAGTGGCCTACATGGCCAGTGTACCTGGGAAGAGGTGTCAAGTTCAAATGGGCCAGAGAAGGGTCCTCAAGGCAGCCCTGCCAGAGTGTGGGGTGTGGCAGGGGGGTCTTCTAGCTCCATCTCCCCCATTCTCTCCCCAGGGAGTGTCCTTGGTTAGAGGGTCCCAGCAGCTCAGGGGTGTTCAGAGACCGGCCCCTCTGGCTGACGACCTCTCCCTGGCTTCTCACAGCTGCTCTGGGTGCTGCTGTGGGCCACGGTGTTGGGCTTGCTCTGCCAGCGACTTGCTGCCCGGCTGGGCGTGGTGACAGGCAAGGACTTGGGTGAGGTCTGCCATCTCTACTACCCTAAGGTGAGCTTGGAGCGCCTGAACAGGAATCATCTGTAGGCTCAGAATCCCAAATAGCCATTTACAGCTTCCATGATCACATCAATATATCATCTCAAGAGGAGAATCACAAGTCCATTTGATGGATAAGTCTGAGGCTCAAACTAATAGAATGCAGATTGAGAGGGAGGTTAGAGATACCATGCTCCCTTTACAGAAGAGGACGTTGAAACCTGGGGAAGCGACTTGCCTAAGGTGAAAAACGGGTGGGCATTGGCTGGGGATACTCATTGCCTGGGGTGGACACTGGGGACCTGGCTGTTGTCAGTGTCCAGGCAGGCAAACAGAAATTTATGCCAGTAGATATTTCAAAGGTATCTGATGCAGGGATGTAGTCACAAAGGTGTTGAAAGAGCTGAAGGAGTAAGGGAAGGAGGTGTTAGAGATCAGAAAGCTGCTGGACAGGAGCCCAAGGGCCATCAGTTGTTGCCAAGCTTCTAGAAACATTGCCGCCACTGCTGACTGGAACCCAGATTGTCTGGTGCCCTTGCTGGTGTCAGCCCCAGAAGCAGCGGAAAAAATGATTCCTCCCTGCCTTTCAATTTCCTTTAACTATTTCCTACTGTTGACCTAAAATAGATGGCCAGATAGTTCTCCAGCAAAGATGGGTGTATTCAGGATCAGCAAAGAATCATAATTCGGAGTCTGCTGCCAGGGGAGCCACGTGCAACTGTCTGCACAGAAAGAGAAGGAAAACACTTTTAGGGAGGGGAAAGGGAAATTGGGAGGCCAATAGTAAACAAAGAGTCTGTGGCTTTTCAGTGGCTGAGGCCTTACCAGGAAAGAAGAGGAGTTTTTCTTCTTCCTGTTGGGCTCTGCTGTCTTCTCAGGGCATGGAAGCTTTCCCTTCTCACCTCCCAACTCTATTTAACTGAAGTTTCTGTTAATTAATTTCATACCATGAAACCTAACTGAAAGCCAGCTGCCAAGGCTGACTTGCAAACGTAGTTTGCAGGCTTCCAGCCCAGGAGTATAGAGCCAGGTACAGAAAAGTAAGTGTAGGGCTGAGACAACAGATAGCCTTGATGACAGGATTACCTCCTCCCTCTAGGTGCCCCGCACCCTCCTCTGGCTGACCATTGAGCTGGCCATCGTGGGCTCAGACATGCAGGAAGTCATTGGCACAGCTATTGCATTCAATCTGCTCTCAGCTGGACGGTACTCCGGAGGGGCCCCAGCTCTTCAGTCCAGGGCTGGGAACAGCTGCTTCTTCCTCCCCAGGCTTTCTATTTCCCTGCATTCACTTCATCCTGAATCACCTCTGACTCAGTGCTATTGCCCAATTTGCCAGATGGGGAAACAGAGACTCAAATATGTAAAGTGACTAGTCTGAAATCACACAGATGTCAGTCACCGTGCAGGCTTCAGGACTGCAGCCCTGAGCTCCCTACCGTGCTGGTCCCCTACCCAGTCTGGCCCTTCCTAGCGTGTATGTGCCATTTCCCCATCTCCAGCACACTCTTATCTCCTCTCCCTTAGCTGCCTGGGGCCACTTGAGTGCCTGATCCTGGGAGGCCACATTCCACAGTCTCCAGCTCTGAGGGTGGGAGTTCCAGACTCCAGGCCGGGGCTGGGCTGACACAAACCACTCTGGTTTCAGAATCCCACTCTGGGGTGGCGTCCTCATCACCATCGTGGACACTTTCTTCTTCCTCTTCCTTGACAACTACGGTGGGTGTGCCCCTCATCCCACAGACGACTTGGCGTGGAGGGGGACTGGCAATGAATGCTGATGCTCTGCTGAACTGGGAGAAGGGCTCTGGGCAACGTCATTCTGACTGCATGGCCTTGAGCAAGTTACTTAGACTTCTCTTTTCCTCCTCTATAACCTGGGCATAGTAGCACAGAGGTCACAGGCTGTGGCGAGGACTCACTGAAGTAACACAGGTTTAGCACTTGGCACAGTGCCTGGAACAAAGTGCTCAAGATCCCAGCCATGAATAATTGCTTATGTTACAATTTTGGTTTTTTGGTTTTTTGTTGTGGTTGTTCTGCCCCTGTGCTCTCCCCTAGGGTTGCGGAAGCTGGAAGCCTTTTTTGGATTTCTTATCACCATTATGGCCTTGACCTTCGGCTATGAGGTGGGAAGCCAGAGCCAGCAACACGTCCCCACACCAAGGCCAGCCCACTCTGCCCCCTGCAGAGCCTGAAGGGAGGCGGGAGAGGACCTTCGTCGTGCCCCCTAGCGGCCAGGGTTGGGGTGGAGCGTGAGAATGGCTGAGCAGGGGTGGGGTGGGGCCTGACGAAGCTCCTCTCCGCAGTATGTGGTGGCCCGTCCTGCTCAGGGAGCACTTCTTCGCGGCCTGTTCCTGCCCTCGTGCCCTGGCTGCGGCCATCCCGAGCTGCTGCAGGCCGTGGGCATAATTGGCGCCATCATCATGCCCCACAACATCTACCTGCACTCGGCCCTGGTCAAGGTGAGCAGACTGGAGGGGAGGGGAGTGCCCTGGGAGCCCCGATGGCCCCGCCCCCAAGGCTGGAGCCCCGCCCCTTTGACTCCTGCCTCTGTGAATGTAGGAGGGAAGTGAATCACTCTTTATTCGATATTTAATAATAGAGGGCCTACTGTGTGCTGAGAGCAGAGGGTCAGTGATGAAAAGAGATAAGTCCTCTGCCTTCTTAGAGCATGCATTCTAGTAGCAGAGACAGACCATGAGCAAGTAAACAATAAGAAACGGATTGTGAAAAGTGCTCTGAAGGAAATAAAACAGAGAAGTATGATGGAGAATGGCTGAGGAGGGGGATCCTTTAGAAAAGGAGTCAGCAAAGGCCTTTGAAATATGAAAGATGGGAAGGAAGATCAGGGGAGAAGATATTCTAAGCAGAGGGACTGGCAAGTGCGAAGGCCCTGGGGCAGAAAAAAAGGCCTATCCCAGACAGGGGACTTCAGAAAGAACTGGGGTTTGGGGGAACATAAGTAGAAGTGCGAGGGTAGAGAACGTTGGGGTGATTCTGAGGGACTTCGGTGCTTCCCTCTCTTTTGACCTTTATAGTCTCGAGAGGTAGACCGGGCCCGCCGGGAGGACATCCGAGAAGCCAACATGTACTTCCTGATTGAAGCCACCATCGCCCTGTCTGTCTCCTTCTTAATCAACCTCTTTGTTATGGCTGTCTTTGGGCAAGCCTTCTACCAGCAAACCAACCAGGCTGCGGTGAGGCACACACCCTACACACATGCCCTGCAGGCTTTGCTGGGGACTCCAAGCAGTGCAGCTAAGCTCTTTGAGTCTCTGTCCTGCACTCCAGGCACTGGTAGAGGAGGGAGGCTGTTTCCCTGGCCTCTGGCTGGGAGTCCCTTCCCCACCCCACTGGGGAGACAGCTCCCCCCATGTAGGCTTGCAGAGGGTCAGCCCCCACACCAGGGGCTGCAAGGCACAGATGTCCAGGGGAGGTGACTGGGGGGAGGAGCTGAGTCTTGGAGGATCCAGCATTCCAGCTGCACCTTGAAGGATGGGCAGGATTTGCCCAGCAAACTGCAGGGAGGGCATTCTGGGAGGGGGTGCGTGCCTATGCACGAGCGTGGGGTTGGGAATAAACAGGTAGTTTCTTCTCTTGAGTTTCTAGTGATAATCTTCATCATTAGCAGATAAATCGTCATTCATTCAGCAAATGTTTATTGAGCACTTGTTACGTATCAGCTGATGTCTTAGACCCTAGGGATATCCAGCAGTCAATGATACAAAGACCTTGCCCTCTTGCAGATTAAATTTGGAGGCAGTGAGCAAACAGGAAATAAATCAACCTATCAGTTTATTGGTTTCAAATGAAAATATGAACAATGTTGTGAAGGAAATAAAGGGGGTGATGAAACATAATTGGGGGTGCAGTGAGGGAGGGGCTACCACATTAGGCCAGGGTCAGGAGAGGCCTCTTAGAGGAGGTGATTAGGCAGACTCTGAAAGAGAAGGAGCTTGTCAGCTCCTCACTGGCTCTCTGGGGTGTGGGACCTGTGCCTGTCTCAGTTTTGCTTTTTTTTTATAAATTTATTTATTTATTTTATTTATTTATTGGCTGCGTTGGGTCTTTGTTGCTGCACACAGGCTTTCTCTAGTCGCTGTAAGCAGGGGCTACTCTTCATTGTGGTGCACAGTCTCCTCATGCAGTGGCTTCTCTTGTTGCGGAGCACAGACCTTTGGCGCGTGGGCTTCAGTAGTTGTCACACACAGGCTCAACAGTTGCGGTGCATGGGCTTAGTTGCTCCATGGCATGTGGGATCTTCCTGGATGAGGGATGGAATCCATGTCCCCTGCATTGGCAGGTGGATTCTTAACCACTGTGTCACCTAGGAAGTCCCGTGTCTCAGTTTTTGAGTGGGTCTCTGTTCCGAGGCTCTAACTAACTGCTAGCCAGTGTTGGGCGCTTACTGAATGCTGAGGGGGTGGGGTGGGGATGGGACAGACTGGCCAAGCCTCCGGGGACACGGGCACTGCCGTTGCCTTGCTATGTGACCTTGTGAGGTCATAGCCCTCCCTGGGTCTCTGCGCCTTAGCACAAGGAGAGATGTCTAAATAGGATGGCAAACCACAGTTATACATTGTCTTGAGACCAGCCGAGTCACAGAGCTGTGGGAAGTGGGCCCCATGCAAGGGAGAAGGGCCAGTGGGGCAGCTTGAGTCACTGCCAGCCAATTGTCTCTCTGTGGTAATGCCAGCTTTTACAATCCAAGAGAAGCCGGAAAGCAGGGTCTCATGTTAATTCTTCTCAATTGCTAAATGTCAGCAAGTTCACATTAAAGAAAAAAAACATTTGTTAGCCAAACAAAATATGGCTGGCTGGATGCAGCCCGCGCGCGGTCCACCAGTTTTCAACACTTGGTCAAGGCTTGGAGGTCTGATTTTCCAATATTGAGTGTGCGCTTCACATCTTCCTACTGCCCGGTGCCCGCAGTTCAACGTCTGTGCCAACAGCAGCCTCCATGACTACACCAAGATCTTCCCCAAGAACAACCTCACAGTGGCGGTGGACATTTACCAAGGAGTAAGCGCACTGCAGGGCTGGGCACGAAAGGGCTTGATCCTGCGGGGCTCCTCGCCACGCCCACCTCGGGAGCGGAGCCTGAGCGAGAAGGGGCGGGTCCATGGGTCTGACCACACCCCTCCCTCCAGGGCGTGATCCTGGGCTGCCTCTTCGGCCCCGCAGCCCTCTACATCTGGGCCGTGGGTCTCCTGGCCGCCGGGCAGAGCTCCACCATGACCGGCACCTACGCGGGACAGTTTGTGATGGAGGTGGGGCTGGGGCGGGCCGGGGCGAGCCAGGGCGGGCCGGGGCGGGCCGGGGTCTGAGGACAAGGCACACTACTCGGGGATCGGAAATCCGCCTCCTTGATCCTTAAGGCAGTCCAACCGGTGCCCTCATAAGCCCCACTTTACAGATGAGAAAACTGAGATTCAGGGAGGTGAGGCCCGAGACTGCAGACCCAGGACTAATAACGGTTTAGTCTTCAGCAGTCAGCTGTGGGAGGGGAATGCCCCCTAATTTCCGCCCATCTATCACCGCACCACCAACTACGGACAGAGCTGCCCCTGTTTCAAAGATGGAAAAACATAGGGTTCCTCCAGGCGTGCGATGGGCTGAAGGAGGATAGAGGGTCCTTTCCTTGGAACCCCAGTTCTGCAACCCCCCACCAAGGTGCCCATCCCACACCCTAGGGCTTCCTGAAGCTGCGGTGGTCACGCTTCGCCCGAGTGCTGCTCACTCGTTCCTGCGCGATCCTGCCCACCGTGCTCGTGGCAGTCTTCAGGGACCTGCGGGACCTGTCAGGCCTCAACGACCTGCTCAACGTGCTGCAGAGCCTGCTGGTGAGCCCATAGGTCCTGCCACCTGTGAAGCCAAACAGGAATCACAGCAATCCCCCTACTGAGCCTCCCCTACCTCCCAGGCACTATTCTAAACACACCTTACCTACAAGGCTCATGTACTCCCCACAGCCACCCCAGGGGGTAGGAAGCAACAGTATCCCCATTTTGCAGATGGGAAAACTGATGCATGCAGTTAAGTGACCAATGGCAGAGCTGGGATACAAGCTCAGGCAGCCTGGGGCCAGAGCCCCCAAACACTTTCTCCTGCTTTGGAGCCCCTACACCCTTGGAAGGCATAGAGGTGGAGAAGCTGAGGCTCAGAGTGGTTAGGGGACATTCCCAAGGGTGTACAGTGAGGCAGAGGGCGACTGGAGCCCTGCCTGCTCCTCCCCTCCTCGCTGTATTCTGAGGGCACGGTCCCTCCCCCCTTCCTCTCCATTCTCCCCAGCTTCCCTTCGCTGTGCTGCCCATCCTCACGTTCACCAGCATGCCTGCCCTGATGCAGGAGTTTGCCAATGGCCTGTGAGTACTCCCCAACCCCAGCACTGGACTTACATTACCACACTTGATCCTTACAACCACCAAGAGGTAGGAATTCCCATTATTCCCACTATCCAGATAAGGTCAGAGAGGTTAAGAAACTTGCCCAGGGTCACACAGCCAGCAAGTGGAGGAGCCAGGACTGGAATCCTGGGCCAGAGGCTTTTCTAGAGCTTGAGCTCCTCCCCCTCACCTCAGACTCTGCTCTTGCCAAATCCTGCCAGCGTGGTGCCTGGTGGGTCCAGGAGGCAGCAGTTGGCCAGCGGTCTGCTCCAGGGCCCACAGCCCTGGGAAGCCAGCTTTGTGTATCTGTCTCCCACCTCAGCTCCCCAGGCTGGCTGTGGGCCCTGGAGGAGATGCAGCCAATTCTGAGCCTCCCTCTTGTCCCCAAGGGTGAGCAAGGCCATCACTTCTTCCATCATGGTGCTGGTGTGTGCCATCAACCTTTACTTCGTGGTCAGCTACCTGCCCAGCCTCCCCCACCCCGCCTACTTCAGCCTTGTAGCACTGCTGGCTGCCATCTACCTGGGCCTCACCGCCTACCTGGTACTGTTGGGTCAGCGGGTGCCTTGGGGATGAGGGAGGCAAGGAAGGAGGGCTCAGGGGAGATGTACTGGGACTTCCCCAAAGGTCTCGTCCTCTCCCCTATTCATGGTCACCCCTTCCCCAGGTCTGGACCTGTCTCATAAGCCATGGAGCCACCTTTCTAGCCCACAGTTCCCACCAACGCTTTCTGTATGGGCTTCCTGAAGAGGCTCAGGAGAAGGGGAAGACCTCTGGGTGAGGTCCCACCCAGGGACTGGCCGAGGGTGGAATGAGTGGGGCAGACTGGCCTGCTGGACAAGTGGGGATGGGGGCGGGGGCGGGGTGTGGAGGCAGCACGATGGAGTGGGAATTCTGGAAGCATGCCAACCTGGGTGCCAGAGGGACCTGCCGTCTCCTGGTTTGGACAAGTGATTAACCCCTGGATCTCAGTGTTCTCGACTATAAAATGGGGACAGCAACCTTGCGATGGCCGTAAATAAAGCACTTTAACACAGAGGTCGGCACTTGAGACTTTAAAAAAAGTCATTCCGAAAGTATTTATTGAGCACCTATAGGAGTGGCCTGACAGATGGACCCAACTGGGGGTGGGATACAGGCTCCAAACTGGTACTTAAAATAGAGTCTGAAAATGCTAAATAAGTGCTAATTCACTTCTTATCTAAAAGAGAAGGGAAACGGAAACAGGAAAAATCACAAAATCCCTGAACCATCAAGAAGAGCCCCCCTCCCCGAAGGTCTGCCTCGTTCCTACTCTTGCTGGAGGGGCCTCAGCCTTTGTGTTCCACCTGAAACCCCTTTTCCAGGCAGTAAAACGGAGGCGCGGTTCTCCCCTCTTTGGATGCCAGGTCCTAAGGAACCCAAGAGCCCATGCCTCCGAGGCCCAATTCATTTGCCATCTCCCCAGGGCACCAGGCGTCCGGGACTCCCACGCCGCACAGTTAATGCTCCCTGGGCGCTGACTCCCAGCTCCCCCTAGGGGCAGGGAAAGTCCCGAGCGCCGGTACTCCCAGCCACCAAAGAGGAGGAGGCTGTCACTCGTGCCTCGCGTCCAGGGGCCTCGGAATCCGCCCTGGCGGGAAGGGGGGCCGGGGGGCGGGCGGTTTGAGCTCTGCGGGCGGGGAACCCCCTCGGCCGCAGGGAGCGGCCCGGCGCCCCTTCTCCCCTCGAAGGGACTGCACTTTACAGACGCTCCCTGGGCTGTTTCTAGGCTCCCCCAAGTCCCTCCTCCGGCCTCTTCCAGTCTCCCGGACCCCAGCCCCTGAGCTGTGGCGAGGGGCGGCGAGAAGGGGCTGCCAGCTCTTTACCCTAGATTGAGCTTGGAGTGGGCGCCGTGCCTGGAAGCACCCCCGATTTCCCAGGGATGCGGCGGGGCAGGCAGCCGGGCTCTGCGCTCAGGTTGAGGCGCTTGTTTATGAGAAGAAGTTCCTCTTTCTTAAAAGGGCAACGAAACAAGTGGGGCCCTGTAAGAGGGACGGGATGGGACAGGTCTGGCTCACCCGAGCAATGGTGGAGAGGTACCTGGGCTAGAAGGCCGCCCAATCCCCTTCCCCTGGCTCGGCCCTGGAGAAGATGAGGCCCACGCGAACTGAAAGAGGGGATGAATGGAGGCCAGGTAGCGGAGAAAGGGGAGAGCCCTTTCCTGCTTCCCAGAGGTGCCCTGAGCTATGCCCCCTGCCCATCCCTCTGGTCAATTTTCTAGGCATTAGTTGGGCGCCAGCCCTGTGCTGGACTTGGGGGAGAGAGGCACACTCTCGAATTACAGATGTCAGCTCTCTAGGAGCTCACACTCTGGGTCGTGGGGGAGGGACCTAAGTAAACGTCAACAAATCGCTAACAGTGTGTGTCCGGCACACCTGCAAAGAGCGAGGTAAGGCCCAGAGAAGATAAAGTCTGGGACGATATTTTGAAAACGGAATAGCTAGAGGGGAAGCAGTCAAGGGGGAGACGAACATGCCGGGAGTTGGGCGGGGGAGGGGGAGGTGTCAGTGTGTGCAAAAGCTAGAGACTTGCAGTCTTGCTGGGAGTTCCTCAGAAGAACGGAAGGCTGGTCATACTAATAGTCAAGCTTGGAACTTAGAACTTGGGGTAAAGGAAGGTGAGGAGCGGAGGGGACCAAAGGGCCAGCTAAGGGGTTGCCCTGGGCCTGGGTAAGGAGTTAGAGATGAAGTCAGGCCAAGGTCAGTCATTTCCGGCAACCCCCCACCCCCAAAGGGCTGCCCCCTCCCCAGTAGCTCTGGTCCTCCCAGCCCGCAGGTTCAGATCTAACTAGATGCTTCATCAGCCCCTCAGGTTGGGAGTTGTCTGACACCTTGACTCTCCCCAAAGCTTCCACCGACAACTCTATCCCCACAGGACACCCCTGCACTGCACGGGTGTCCTGACGCACTCCCCATCCACCCTGCTCTGTCAAAAGGTGCACCACGGAGCCTGGGAGGAGAGCATCCTGCCTTTCTGCTCGGCATTCCCCCCACCCATTTGCCTGGGTTGGAACTTTACCAACCCTATTTGGCAGAGGAGGAAGCTGAGGTGCTGGATGAAAAAGACACTTGTCCATAGTTGCCAGACCGAACCTCGCTGAGTCCTAGTGTTTCTCGACTCACAGTCCCCATGATTTTATTCCTCCTGCGGTGCAAACCGATGAAACACTTTGTAAAAATAAACTGTGCGGGTATGGCGACCCCCCCCCCCCACCTGCTGGAGCAGAGCGGGTAGAGAGACAGCTGCTGGGTGTGGGCTCCCCTCCTTCCTGAGGAAACCCAAAGAACCCGCCCCACCCTGCAGAACGCTTCCACCAGCAATTCTGTCCCCACAGATCCCCAGCCCCTCGCACTGCACGGGCGTCCGGACTCACTCCGCATCCACCCCGCCCTGACGGAAGGTGCACCTCGGAGCCTGGGAGGGGGGCAGGTCTACTCCTCCCGGGGAGGAGCCCCGCACCAGTGAGGACTCGGAGGAGACGATGGCGTTGGGGCGGGGGGGGGGGGGCGGAGGTAGTAGCGACTGGAGGAGGGGGGAGTATTGGTCCTGCCCAGTGCCCTATCCCCATGTCAGCTCTCCTGACCCTCACTGGGACAGCCTGCCAGTTACTAGCCTTCACGAGGGAGAAACGAAGGGAGAGGAAGGCGAGCCGCTCTGCTCAAGCCAGGGGCGAGACCAGAAGTTCACTCAGCCCTCCGCCGCACATTTC
The DNA here is from genome assembly GCF_030028045.1 of Hippopotamus amphibius kiboko. Lineage (NCBI taxonomy): Eukaryota > Metazoa > Chordata > Mammalia > Artiodactyla > Hippopotamidae > Hippopotamus > Hippopotamus amphibius. Next base: position 88,583,918 of record NC_080193.1, on the reverse strand, counting down.
CTTTTGGGGTCAGCGCCGCCTGGGCAAAGGGAGATAAAGCCGAGGCCCCGCCCCGGGGCCGGACCTAAGGGGAGGGGGCTCCGCACAGCTGCCGGAATCCCATCTCTGCCCCGCCCGGAGGGCAGGTCGAGTCGCTCACTTGTCGGGACTCAGTTTCTTTATCTGTAAAATGGGTCTTAAAGGGGGTCGTTCTGAGGAGTAAACGAGATGAGGGGCGCAGCCAAAGCGGGACCCAGACTAAAGGCTCGCCACACGTTGGCGATTATCGTGATTACATGCAACGATGGCAGCCGTGCGGGTGGCGTAGGAGCAGAGCAGAGTCGTGGAGTGCACAGAACTCACGGCGCCTGACCACCTCCTCCCGGTCCTGGTCCCCAGGCCCGAAGCCGGCGCGCCTTCGGGCGAGCGCCGCTGCCCTCGCGTCCCGCCCCCGGCACGGGGCCTCTCCCTCCCCGGCTCCCGCCTCCGCCCGGCCTGGAGGACGTGCGCCGCGCTCGCACCCGGCGGCCGGACGGGACAGGACGCGCCCGCCCCTCCCCGGCCTGCCCCGCGGGGGAAGGAAGTGCTGAGGCGTGTTTGTCAAGGCTTGGCGTTATTCGTCTTTTCAAACTGTGAACACAACATAGTAACGACAAATGGAAGCAACTTCGTAAACAAGGGGGATAAAAACCCACCCGCAAACCTCACCGCGCATTTCGTGGGAGTTTCCCTCATAGAGAATCCGCGTGGAAACCCGGGCCCCGCGCTCGCGGGTGTGTCTACACAGACCCTGGTGGAGCGGGTGTTCAAGGTCCGCCAGTTGATATCCGTGGTCCCCACGGTAGGGCACTGAGCCCGCAGGGATTGGGCGCCCACTGTGTGTAGCCGCCGCCTGATTTTCCCCCTCCCCAATAGTCACTGAGTGGCCGGCGTGGGGAGTAGAGAAGGAGGCCTAGGAAAAGAAAGCCTCTTGGAGGGCGTGTTATTTCTTCGAGGTCGGCGGGATTTGGCTGTGCGAGGGGGAAGGAAGCGCATTCCAGGGAGAGGGAACAGCATGTACAAAGGCCCTGAGGCGTGGAGGCGCTTGGCTTCCGGCGAGAAAGCCAGGTGGCTGGATTGGGCACGGGGAGTGCACGTGGCCGGGCGCCAAGGTGAGGCGGTTGGAAGGGGTTGGCAGGGGGCATCCCCGAGTAGACAGTTGGAATTTCCATGCCCTACCGCTCCGCGTTTAGGGGAAGGGGTCCGAGACTGCGGTAGGTAGTGAAGGTCACGGTCCAGTTAAGAGCCTAATTGTGTGGATCTGCACGGACGTTTGAAGATGCCAAAGAGCCTTCCCTGCGTGATGGGCCCCCTAAGACCACCGGAGAAGACTCATTTTACAGACCAGATGGTGTAATCCCCATTTCCCAGATGAGGAAATTGAGACGCTGCCAGTCCCTGACCCTAAGAATGTGTAGAGGTTGGAGCCCAGCCGCCCTCGGGGCACTCCCAGGCGTGGGCGCTCCGAGGGGGCCCTGGTCCCTGGCTGCCCAGCGCCCGAAGATTGGTGGGCTGGGTGCCGGTCTTGCCACGCAGCCGCAGAGGCTCGGCCCCGCAGGAGGGCGGGCGGCAGGAAGGCAGGCGACGCCCCCTGGAGCGCCGCAGGAACCCCCGCCGGGCCCGCCTCCTAGCCCGCCGAGCCGCGCCGGCCCCTGAAGTGATGAAAGCCCCGGCCGAGTCCAGGTCGCGCCGAAGCCGTTGCCCTTTTAAGGGGGAGCCTTGAAACGGCGCCCGGGTTCCATGTTTGCATCCGCCTCGCGGGGAGGAAACTCCATGTTGTAACAAAGTTTCCTCCGCGCCCCCTCCCTCCCCCTCCCCCTTAGAACCTGGCTCCCCTCCCCTCCGAAGCTCACGGGGATCCCTCCCTCCCACCCCCCCTCCCCCCCGCGCCCCGATTCCGGCCCGAGCCGGGGGGGAGGCCGGGCGCGCGGGCCAGAGTCCGGCCGGAGCGGAACGCGCCCGGCCCCATGGACAGCTCGGCCGTCATTACTCAGATCAGCAAGGAGGAAGCGCGGAACCCGCTACGGAGCAAAGGTACTGCGGCGCGCGGAGGGGCCCTCGGTCCCGGCGCCGCTGGGAGGAGGAGGGGGTCGGGACCCTCCCCTGGGTAGCCGCCGCTGCCGCCGCCCCGGGAGCCCGCCTCGGCGGGGCCCGAAGCTTCCAAAGGGAGGGGGAACTGGATGAGAGTTTGAATTCGCAGAGGCTCAGAGACGCGGGGCGGGGCATGGCGCCTTTTGGGTGCTTCTGACTGCTCTAGTTGGGGAAACTGAGGCAGGAGTGGAGAAGAGGCGCCCTCCGGGGTTTCCGGACTGGCTGTGCGCGCTACCCGAGAGTCGCCCCCTCCCCCCCCATTGGCGCCAAAGGGGCTGGGAGATGGGGGGGTTGAAGAGGGCGCCTTCAGGCCACCAGCTGAGACTCCGCCCCCTCTGGGCTGTGGTCTGGTCGGGTCGCGGGAGGGGGCGCAGAGGTGACAGCCGGCTGGGGAGGGTTGGAAGGATCTCCCGCTAGCACACAGCCACGTTCCCCACAAACTTCCCCGTCACGCGTGGAGGCGCCTAGAGGGGCAACCCACTTTTAAGAATCGCCAGTGTGCATCGGACCGGGCACTCGGCGCCCCGGCTGCAGGCCGGTGGGCGCTGGGTCTGTGTGCACACTTACCTACCCGAGATGCCGCCGGCCTCGGCCCGGCACCACGGGCGGATGGGTCTGGGCCGGGGGTCTGCCCTTCCCTGTCCCGGTGTTGACTTAAGAGGCTGGGAAGTCCCTCCAGGACTACCCACCTCTGGCCTGGACCTAGCTCCCCCGGTGGAGGGGCAGGAGGCTGGGTGGAGGGGCGGTTGGAGGGTGAGCGGGTCTATCAGCGGGATCTAGGTTGGAGGTCCAGGCGGGGGCGGAGGAGGAGGGGTGAGCAGATGGCCACAGGGCACTAGCCCCGGGCCCCCATCCGCTGTATCTGGGCCCAGCCTCAGGGAGGACTTTGGACTTCTGGAGGTGGAGAGGATGGACGGAGGGCGGGAGTGGGCCCCTGGGCCCCAGGCCTCAGCCTCTTTGGCAGCGGCCCTACTGAACAGGGTGTCAGGAGGTGCCCCCACTGGGCTGGTCTCCCAGCAGTGATGGAGGCTGTTAGGAAGAGAAAACACCTTCAGTCCCTGCCTCTAGCCAGCCCACTATCTAATGTGGGTAACTTTGTACCCACACTAGAAGAACTTGTGGGGAACGTAGGGGTGGCCTGGAGCCAAGACTGTTAGGATGCCACCTTAGTGTGTCTCCCTCAACGAAGGTGGCACGTCCAGATCCTCTCAGCCCAGGGGTTCGCTCCTGGGCACATATGCACACCTCTGCAGGCCAGTCAGTGTGCACACCCCCACCTTGGGCCTCCCTGCTTCAGGTGACCAGAAGTCAGCGGCTTCTCAGAAGCCCCGGAGTCGGGGCATCCTCCACTCACTTTTCTGCTGCGTCTGCCGGGATGATGGGGAGGCCCTGCCCGCCCACAGTGGGGCACCCCTGCTCGTGGAGGAGAACGGTGCTGTCCCCAAGGTGCGTGGTGGCCCCGTGGGGGCTACAGGGGCACCTAGGCTCAGCCTGCAGGCAGTTTAGGAGAAGGGGGCTCTTCAGGACCTGCTTGTAGGAAGGAGGGTGGAGCCTCCCTACCCCCCACCAAGCCCTCCACCCTCCCAGGCCTTCTCAGTCCTGAATGCCCCAAGACTGCCTCCTAGGGGAGGGCCCCCCAACCACAGGAATTCTGAGTTTCCCCTTCAGAAGTGGAAACTTCCCTCTGCCTTGGTTTCCCCGGTCAGGAAGTGAAGCCCAGAGAGCCAGGCGGCCCACCCCTGGCTCCACAGTTGGCAGGGCAAAGCTGGGAAGGGGTTGGTCTCTCCCCGCTGCCCTAGTGGCTCAGCAGGTAGAGGGCTGGGGGAGGGAAGACCTGCGGAGGAGAAGTGCCTGGGGCTCGCGAGAGGTGCCCGCAGCCAGCCCCGCCCATCCCCACAGCAGACCCCCGTCCGGTACCTGCTCCCTGAGGCCAAGGCCCAGGACTCGGACAAGATCTGCGTAGTCATCGACCTGGACGAGACCTTGGTGCACAGCTCTTTCAAGGTGGGCCCTGCCCAGCAGTCCTCAGCCCTGGGTCTCTGGAGGGAGCCTGCCCTGGCCTGGGAGGGGGGTTTCAGGGGGCCTCACCCCAGCTCCAGCAGCTCTTTTCCCCCCACAGCCAGTGAACAATGCCGACTTCATCATCCCTGTGGAGATTGATGGGGTGGTCCACCAGGTGAGGGGCCGGGTTAGGGGGGAGGCGGTAGGTTTGGCATCTGTCTTCCAGACCCCAGGCTCCTCCCACCAGTCCTGAGAGCCCCAGCTGGGACTTTGATAGATGTGGAATGTCAGAGGCCCAGAGAGGGTGTGAGACTTGCTCAAGGTCACACAGACCCTCAGGGACTTGGCCCAACTCCAAGGCCTGCAGGGAGTGGGGGTCCTCCTTGGTGCCCCCTCACCCCACCCTGCCCGGGACCCAGTTCAAGTAATTCAGGATAGGTTGTGTGCTGTCCAGCCTGTTCTCCATTACTTGGCTCGGGGGCCGGTGCCCTGCAGCCTTGGGGTGAGGGGGTTGCCCCCAGGCCCCTACATCCGGCGGAGGCCATGGTGGAGGAAGGGCTGGGAATCAGTGATTCCCTTTGCGGTAGGGCCCGAAGCCAGGAGTTGGAGGTTCATTTTGATCCTCTTCTGGGTGGGTGGGGTGGGTGGTTTCCCCAGTGGTGGTTGCGGTGGCTGGCCGAGTGGAGCTTGCGGGCCCTGGGACCAGCCTCCCTCTTGTGCTCCTCGCCTCCTCCTCCTGCTCCCTCCCAGCCCCCGGCTCCCCCCACCCCACCCAGGCCTGTGGGCCAGCCGTCCCCTCACTGGCCCACCCCCCAGGTCTACGTGCTGAAGCGGCCCCACGTCGACGAGTTCCTTCAGCGGATGGGTGAGCTCTTCGAATGCGTGCTGTTCACCGCCAGCCTTGCCAAGGTGAGCCCTCCACCCTCCGAAGGGCTCCCGGGGCACCTCCGCTTCCTATGCGCCTCCAGCACACGACCTCTGGGCAGTGATCTCTGGGTCACCCTCGGCCCCGGATGACCCACCTCCCGCCCCCCAGTATGCAGACCCCGTAGCTGACCTGCTGGACAAGTGGGGGGCCTTCCGGGCGCGGCTGTTTCGTGAGTCATGTGTCTTCCACCGGGGCAACTATGTGAAGGACCTGAGCCGGCTGGGCCGAGACCTTCGGCGGGTGCTCATCCTGGACAACTCGCCCGCCTCTTACGTCTTCCATCCGGACAACGCAGTGAGTGCCAGGCAGGACGGGGTCTGGTGCCCTCCCGTTCCTCCTCTCCTCCCCCCAGTGACCCATGCCGGCTGCCCCCTCGCCTTGTGCACCCACCGCTCCCCTTTGCCCTTTATTGGTCACTCAGCCCCTTCTGCCTGCGTAGACAGGGCGCCTGCCATGGGCTTGGGTCCCTGCTGGGCACCAGAGCAGTTTCCATTTTTCATGCTGTCAGTGGTGAGCTGCTAGTGGATCACAGAAATAATTTAGTAGGTCCTAGTTGGGATTTTTAAAAAAACGAAATAGAGGGCTTTCTAGATGGCGCAGCGGTTAAGAATCCGCCTGCCAATGCAGGGGACACAGGTTCGATCCCTGCTCCAGGAAGATCCCACATGCCAAGGGGCAACTAAGCCCATGTGCCAAAAAAAAAAAAAATCTAAATAGAACCGAAATATCAGAGTGCTTGGCACACAGTAAGGTTAAGTATGGTTCTATAATTCTGCTCTGACCTGTGTGTAAATGCGACTTCTTGGGGGCTGCTCTCAGAATGGTGGAAAACTGTGGGTAAGGGGCTTCCAGGAGGTGGCCCATCAAGCAGTGGGTGCTCAGGGCTGATCTGGACATTCTGTGCCCCGGGCCGCCTGCCCCCCTCACTGCCCTGCACCCATCTGCCCAGGTACCGGTGGCCTCGTGGTTTGACAACATGAGTGACACGGAGCTCCACGACCTCCTGCCTTTCTTCGAGCAGCTCAGCCGCGTGGATGACGTGTACTCAGTGCTCAGGCAGCCCCGGCCCGGCAGCTAGTGAGGCGCCACGGGGCCAGGACCTGCCCCTGACCACACCCGCACCCCTCACAGGCGGACTCTTCCTTAAGAAAACTCAGCGCCACGGGGAAGTGGGCGTCTCCCCGCCAGCCTGGCCAGGCTGTGGAGGGGGCAGCAGGCTGCACCGCGGGCGAGGAGCCCCTGGGTCCCTGTGTCAGTGCCTTAGAACCTCCTCCTTCTCGGGGACCTGTGGGGTCCTGCGTGCTGCTCTCCCTCTCCCTCTCTTTCTCTCTCTCTCTGCACCGCCATGTTTCTCTGCTGCCAAATTGGGTCCCTCAGGCCCCTCCAGTTCTGCCTGGGGGAGGGGCAGGATTTTGCTGCCTCACGCCTTGGGCCCCCAGCCTGGGAACAGTGGACACCAAGTGCCTTGCATAGAGCCCTCTTCCTGGCCCCGTTTTCCCAGGGCCGCGATCCGGGTCAGCTCTGCCTAGAACAGCCTTCAGGTTGCAGCAGTCTAGGCTGGTGGGGGAGGACCCAGTTTCCCCACCTCCTCCCTGGGACTGCTACAGCCCCCACCAATCTCTGCCTGGGAGGGCCGGGAGGGTGGAAGATCTGTTACCACTTGTAAAGGGAGCAGGGGTCTGTCTTTCAGGACCCCAGAATCCAGCTTCTCTGGGCTCAGCACCTGAGGGTTGCTTCCCACATGGCCCAACCTCCAACCTCTCACCTCTGCCTTGACCACCCTGAGGCTGTGGGGTTTGGCGCCCCCAGGTCCCCGTGTGGGGGCGTAGGCAGGGTCCTTTTGCGGTGTCATATAAATATGTATATGTGTATATAGACTTTTAGGGAAAGGGAAGGGGGAAGGGTTGGGGTAGACACCCCTCCCTCATTCCCTTTCCTGGGCCCATAAACTGGGGGGGAGGAGGGAAAGGATTTTTACATTTTTTAAACTTCTATTTTCTGAATGAAATGGGCTGGGCCAAGGGGCCCCAGGCCCTGTCCTTTGTCCTTCACACCCTCTTCGCTCCATTCATTCATACATTCAAACAACATTTATTGAGCACCTTCTCTGTGCCCAGTGCTGTGCTAGTTCCACCAGCGGAGTGTGTGTGTGGGTCTCTACACCACCTCACCGGTGCCTTTCCCACCCACCCCATACTTCACCCGTGCCTTTAGGGGATCTGTAGGAGGTGGGACCCTTCTTGTGGGGTTTGGGGGTCTTCAGGAAGCCTGGCCAAGCTGTCCCCCTCCCCCTCGCCAAGCCACCCCTGCAGCCCTCTGCCTCGCCCCCTGCTGGCTGGGGGCAGCTCCCAGGACGTCCTGCCTTCCAGCTCTGAGTCCTTTATCTGGAACCCCTCCCCCAAATGCTGAGTCTGGAGGTCGAAGCCTTGGGCTCTCCCCAAGGCCTAACGGTTAAGGGGACCCACATACCAGTGCCAAGGGGGATGTCAGATGGAGATGTCACTACCCTTCCCTCCCAGAGCGCTGGGGGTGGGAGGGAGGACAAGGTTGGTCTGAATTGGGTGAACCTCCCATCTAAGTGCCTTCTCTGTAACGGAGAGCCCCAAAGTGATGAGAACTAAAGAGAAAGCCAGACCCCCCAATCCTGACTCTGTGGTTATTGGTGGGGAGGTGTTGAAGTGCGGGGGGTCCCATGAAGCTACACCTCCCTTCAGCAAACCCTTTGGAAGGATGGGGGTTGTAGTGGAGGGAAGGACTGCCGGAAGCCCCCTGGGGCTTCAAGTCTGAAAGTGCAAACTCTTGAGTGGATCTGAGTGCATCCGTCTGTGCTACTTAATTCTACCTCTCTTGGCCTCAGTTACCTGATCTGCAAAATGGAGATAGGCCCTCTTTGCAGAATTGATTAAATGCCCGCACAGGGAGGGCTCAATAATATTAGCTGCAAGGCAAGCTGAAATGCGTCCCTAGGAGAGGCCCCTGGAAGGTATTTGGAGACGGCAGGGGTGTGGTCTCCGCCCTAGAGCAGAGGGGAGGGGCTCGTGAGGCCCCAGAGAGTGGAGATGGGGAGCGGAGCGAGTTAGAGGGAAGCCAAGTTCAGCTCCAAACGGAAGGACTCAGAACGCGACTGACCCAGGCCGCGTGCGGGCGGCCGAGGCGTCGCGGGCTACGCTGTGCCGCCGGACGGGCTGGCAGGCCGAGGCGTCAGGGGCTCCGGGGAGGCTGGGTGGGGTCGCGCGCTCGGGCTAGGTCACCTCCGCAGCGTCTCCACTCCCCCACCCCGACCGGGCCTCTCCTTACCCGCTGGCCACACCCTCGCGCGAGCCTCCGGTCTACTTCCTGCCTCCGGCCCTGGCAGCACTTCCTTTGCAAAACTGGGCAGCCCCAGGCCCTGGCAGGAAGTGCCCTCCCGGCCCGCCCTCTCCTGCTTCCCACGGTGGCCACTAGAGGCCTCTCTCCTCGCCGCCACCGGGCCTCTCCCGCCCGCCCCTTGGGCGCACACGCCCAGCCGTCTTCCCCACCCCGTCCGGGGCTGGAAAGATGAGGGCGGGCTTCATTCACCCCTCTCCCGGGGGTGGGTAGCTTCTGCCCACCCCTCCCCCCCCCCGCCGCAATAAATACACTGGGGAGAAGGAAGATCTGCCCTTCCCAAAGACTGATCCCTGTCCCCCCAGCTCCACCTCCCCTACCCCTCCCACCCCCTTATCTTGTGAATCCAGCCTCAAGGCTGCCTCCTGGTGCCCCAGATGCTGATCTGCCTCCCAAGTCTCTGAGGGGATCTGCAGTATATGTGACACTGCCCCCAGCGCCCCGCCCCCTTCCACTGCTTTTCCCTAGAAAAGTGTCACGAAGCGTCCACCTGGGAAGAGGACCCGCAGTACCTTCGCTCAGCGCCGTCAACCCCAGTACCAGTCCCGGGAGCCCTTGGCAGGCTAAACACCGAGTCCTCCCTGCCTCTGCCCTTGCCCTCCTAGGGGTCCTGCTTTATTTCCTGCTCTCCATGCAAACACTAGTCCCCACAGATTTGCATCCCAGAGGGCCAGACACACCAGAGAGTCACCACAGCTCCCAACTTTGAGTGAGACCACAGCCAGCCCGCCCCCCACCCCGATACACTTCACCCACAGAGTTCAACACAATCACATGTATCAGAGCTTATTTTGGGCCAGGCACGGTGCTAGGACCCAGGGACACGCAATGATTAGGCTGCGCCTCTGCTCTCTAGGAACTCACACCCTAGTGTGGAGAAGGGCACCTGAACGAACTGTCCAAACCTGAAATCCTGCAAATGCGGTGCAAGAGATAACACGGAGGGCGGGAGCTCAGGGGACACCTAACCCCCCAGGGGTGGCCATGGGGGAATGGGGTGACTGGAAATCCTTCCTGCAGAAGTGAAGCTCTGAGGATTTGGGAAAGAGGCAAGGTTCGGGTGAAGGTGGTCTGTGCACGGAGGTACACCAGGAAAGGAAGCCCGAGGCTCAGGGGGGCCGGTAGTAGGGAGTGTAGGAGGTGACAATTCTGGAATTGCACACAAGGGGGTGGGGGGGGAGGATGGCAAAGGACGCTGCAAAAGCGGGAGCGAGGTAACGCAGATCTGTAGCCAGACCAAGGGAGTGGCCTTTTGCTTGCGGGCAGTGGGTGCCACTGAGGGACACTGGGGGACACTGAACAGGAGAGGGGCATACTCAAACCTGGCAGCTGCGCTTTGGAAGCTAAGTCACGTGTATGGGGATGTAAGACTCTCCCTATGGGGAGACCACAGCCGTGGTTCCGAAGACAGAGGACGAAGACCTGAAAGGAGGCTGAGGCAGAATATAGAGAGGACAAAGTGATGGACGTGACCTAGGAGATTAACTTAGCAGGAAGCTGTGGCTGGTTGGCTCTGGGGGCACGGGTGGAGGGGAGGGAGGAAGGCATCCTGACTTCTGGCTTTGGAGACTTCAGTTGTGAAAATGTCTCTGACTGAGCCTGGTGTGGGGCCCAGTTGTTCGCTATTTGCTTGTTACACACAGAGAGAACAGAAGGAACGGACACCTTTTTTTTCTCTCGCATTTTTAGGAATTTTTGTGGTAGATGAAATGTATGTGCATATAACTTTGTATGCCTGTGGGTATTAATTGCATCCTTGTTGATAATAGCAAAGCACTGGAAATTACTTCAGTGTCCAAGAATAAGGGACTAGTTAAATAAATGCCGCTGTATCTATACCAGAGAATACTATATAGTGAATGAAAAACAATGAGGTGGAACTATCCAAGCAGATGTAGAATAATCGCCCAAGATAAACCGGTCAATGAAACAAAGCAAGATTCATGGCAATGGTGATAGTGTCTTCCCACTAAAGAGAAATATAAAAGTAGACACAAATATATGTATATAATTTTGTATACTCTCGTAGGGTACGCAAGCAATGGGAATTGTGGCTAATTGTGGGGGACTGGATGGGAGTCATTTAAGATGGGAGGGACACGTTTTATTATAGATCTGTTTATATTTTGAATTGTTTTACCAGGTACATTTATTAATTTTTAGAAATAAAAATCAGCTCAAGTTAAAAGCAGCTTTCTAACTATATTATCAAAGATAGAAATCCACAAATTCCATTTCTTTCCTTCAGTCATTGCATGCCTACTCTGTACCAGGCACTAGGGTACAGCAGTGAGCAAAACGGACACTGTGGGGAAAACAGACATTAACAAAGTAACTACAAAATAATATTACAAAAAGAGAAGTAGAAAGCGGTAAATAATTTGAAACTTTGTGCTGCCAGTGTCCTGAGATGACCTCTAATTGCCCCAAGATGACTTCTAATTGTAAAGGGGAAAAGTGCCTTTAGGGTGGCAATATCTGGTGATCACCACTGTAATCAAGGGATCAAACTTCGCATCACTTATGCTGAGACAACTTGACATTATATATCTCCTGATGGCAGGCAGTGTGAAGTACACAGCAACACCTTTGACCATGCGGCTCATAGTATGGTCCTGGGAACAGAACTTCAGCACCACCTGGGAGCTTGTGAGTAATGCAGAGTCTCAGGCCCCACTCCAGACCTATCGAATCAGAATCTGCACTTCAAATAGATTACCCAGTGATTCTTAAGATACTACAGTTGGAGAAACACTGTCCTTTTCCACATATTCTTGAAAAAATTGTTTAACGAGAACCTAACCAAGCCTTTAGAGGTACTTTCAGTTTGTGGGAAATACAGGAGAAAGAGGAACAAATTAAATAATACTCAAAGAAAGATTTAAACAAATTCCAGTGTGAACATTCTACAAGACACTGCCCTTGACTCGGGTAAGTCAGTATCATAGAAGAAAGTTGGGGGACACTTCTAGATTTAAAAGCTACCGAAGAGAGAGAACAATCAAAGGAAATGCATGATGTTGATTTGATCAAGAATCAGTGAAACCAGGTGTTACAGTCCTACTGGGGACAACTGGAGAAATCTGATTATGTATTTCGTAGAAGATGATATTAGAAATAATTGTTAATGTTCTCAGCTGTGAAAATCATATTACAGTTATGAAGGAGACTGTCCTACTTCTTAGGAGATGTATGACAAATATTTTGAGCTGAAGCATAATAATGTCTGCAACTTACTTCTAAATATGTATATAGCAAATGTTAATTCTTGAGTCCATGGGTGTTTACTATTACACTATCATACTATTATTTATACATTTCTATATGTTTGACATTTATCAAAATAAAGAAATCACAAATAATTTTTAAAAATCTGGTCCAGTGGTTAAGACTCCGTGCCTCCACTGCAGGGGGCATGGGTTCTATCCCTGGTTGGGGAACTAAGATCCCACATGCCAAAAAATAAAAAATAAAAAAAAAGTTCTCCCCCAAAATTCTGAGGCTAAATTAAAAGACAAGCAACAAATTAAAGTATGCCCCAAATGATAGGCAGGTTACCAGCCTTAATACATTAAATATATAAACATCTCCAACAAATCAATTAAAAATTCACAAAATACATAGCCCATATACATATGTATATATATATAGGCTGTGAGGTGCTGCTTGTGGGATCTTAGTTCTCTGACCAGGGATTGAACCCAGCCCTGGCAGTGAAATTGCCAAGTCCTAACCACTGGACCACCAGGGAATTCCCCAATAAATATCTATTTTTGATAGTCTGTCTCACTGGTAATCAAAGAAATATAAATCAACACAGTGACAATCTTCTTTTGAACATTCAGACAGAAATTTTCTTAAAAGCTGGAGTCCTGTGCTAGGAAACAGGCAGATGCCTGTAGTGCAGGTGCGACTATAAATTAATGCGATTTTTCTGGAAGGTGACTCGCCTATTCACATCTTCAACCCAGCAATCCCACTTTCAGGAGTTCATCCTAGATAAATAATAATGGATACAATGTATTGGCAAAGATCTAGCAATAAGAATACTTACCACAGCATTCTTAGTAGTATCAAGTAATTGGATATAATTCAAAAGTCCAGGGACTTCTCTGGTGGCTCAGTGGTTAAGAATCTGCCTGCCAATTCAGGGGACACGGTTTCGAGCCCTGGTCCGGGAAGATCCCATATGCCACAGAGCAACTAAGCCCGTGTGCCACAACTACTGAGCCTGCGCTCTAGAGCCCGAAAGCCACAACTATTGAGCCCACTTGCCACAGCTACTGAAGCCCACATTCTACAACAAAAGAAGCCACAGCACTGAGAAGCCCTTGCACAGCAATGAAGAGTAGCCCCCGCTCTCTGCAACAAAAGAAAGCCTGTGCACAGCAACGAAGACCCAGTGCAGCCAATAAATAAATAAACTTAAAAGTCCAATAATGAGTTATTGTTTACCTAAACTATGCCATCTATATAATGGATTACCATGAGACAATTAAAATGAAACTGCCAAATAGCATGTAACATGTCACAGTAAAAAGGATATATATGAAGACAGATGATAGATATTATGTATATATGTACTATATACATAAAATACACACACAACATATGTACTGGGCAATAACTTGAAAGAAATACTCCAAAATAAATTACCTAGATTTATCTCCATAGTGGAATTATAAATGAGTTTTTCCTTTCCTTTTTGCCTGTCTGTATAATTGAGTGAACATATACTTTTTATTCACACAAAAAGATATTTTTTAGAAACAAAATAGCAGCTGCAGTGTGTTTACTCCTCTTACCAGGCCATGCGTGAGCTCACACGCACATAGCTGCACACACATGCACACATGTGCACACACATGTACATGCGGTCCCTAGAATTCTCAGGAGGGTAAGTTAGGAGAAGCAACTGCCTTCACCCGGCCTGCTTCAGCTCACCTTCCTAAGGACCACGGTTCAGAGGCGGCAGGAGAATTTCTGCAGGGGTAGAGGTTAGGGGGCAGCTGCCCATGGTGCTGAGTTTGGGGGCAATGCTGGCCTCTGAGTGAGACCCATTCCTGAAGGCTGCTCTTCTTTCCCCTCCTGAGTGAGAAGCCCCCTAGGATCAGGGTTCAGAAATGGAAGCTGTGGCTTCTGGGAGAGAGCAGCAGAGCAGAGTCCAAAGGCGTGGGTTTATGGCGGCTCATAAAAACTCCAGGTGGAGCCAGTGCCTCTGAAGAGGGAGACAAGAGAAGCACTGTTCCCCTCTGAGTGAGCGAGCGACCTCTGGGGGTGCCGGGATCCCATCTGTCCTGGGAGGGCCCTACCTCTGAACCCCTGGGTCCAGGACTCCCCCACGCCAGCGCCGCTCCCCCAGGGAAGGCGGGAGGGCGGCAGCGCCAGCGCCTCTGGTTTGGTAGGAGGAGGGGTCCAGGTCCCCATACCTTTCCTGGCAGGTGCTGTCCACCTGCAGCGAGGGCCTGGGCCCTGGGCAGAAACGCATCCCATCCCCTGCGCTCACTCGGGAACCAAGGGTGGAGCACATCAGCTCTGGGTGTCAGGCAGTCGCTGGGCTCCTGGCTCTCAGGGACCTGGCGGGCACCTGCCTCCCCACCCCCTCACCCACGCTCCCTCTCTGGGGCCCTATCTTCCCTTATATGGTGAAGGCAGTTCCTAGAGAAGGGAGGGGGAACAAAGGTCACTCTCCTCCAGCCGGCTCGCCACAGCTCCCTGAGATCTCCCAGGTGGCAGCTGCCTCCCCCAGACAGGTAAGGCCACCCTTCGGGGATACACGGGACCACAGGTGTGGGAGAGGACAGGACAGGGTCTCCTGCTTCTGGTGGGCAGCCTGGAGCCTCCTGCAGCTCCGTGGGTGTGAGGGAGAGGCTTGGCTCTCCGAAGAGTCTGGAAAGGGCAGGGAGCCCAGTGTGGCTTCCTGGGCCTCCAAGGAAAGGATTCTGCAGCTTCCACCCCAGACAACCGCTCTTTCGACCCCCGTCGGCAGCCAGTCCCCACCCCACCTCCCATGTCACCCGTCCCCAGTTGCCCTGGACTGAGGAGAATCTGGGAACTTCTAGATGTAAAATCCGCCCGTCCTGGGCAAACCTGGGCTAGTCAGTCACCCTGACCTCACACTCCCCCTCACCCCTGCTCCCACCGTCTCTTTTCTCATTTCTTCCTCACCCTGGTTTCTTTCTCTGTGTCCGCATTCCCTTGACACACCTGGGACTTCGGAGCTCTCCTCTCCTGGATACTAGGGTGTGAGAAACAGCCATCAGGGACCGAACGGGCAAAAACAGAAACAGAAGCAGGAGCAGGGGGCTGGCGGCAGCAGGGCCTCGGGCCCTGGTCCACACCTGGCCACTCCTGCATGCACCTCTGCCCCATCTGTCCTCCACCAGGACCCATCCCCTGGGCCTCCCCAGGCATTGTGGCCCCATTCAGCTGAAGCGGGATGGTGGGGTGGCCAGGGGAGGTGGGAGCCAAGTCCAGGTCAGGATCTTGGGACATACTGCCCACCCGCTTCCCAGGAAGCCTGTTCAGGAACTCTCAGGTCCAGGCAAGGCAGAGTCTGTAGGTTGAGGGCCTGGGACATGTCCACTCCCTCTGTTCTCATGGTCCTAACATAGCAGGAGGGTGCCCTCTGTTTTAGGACACATCCACTGCCACATCCCTGTCCCGCTCAGAACTGCATGACAGCAAGGCAGCAGTTACGAAAGGGAAGATGGGATCTGGGGGCAGCAGGAGCCCTCACTCCCTCCAGGGCCCTAAGAAGGGCCACCCCGTTTATTCTTCGGTTCCACATTTCAGAGTCAAGACTATTTATTGAGCACCTAGTATGTGCTAGGAGCTGGGAGCTACACAGACAAACGTGTCTAGGTCCTCGAACTCGGGGACCTCAGACTTATAAACAGATCCTCTCATCATCAAATGGTCAGGGAGCCAAGAGAAGCACCTGGCCAGGATGCCTTGGGGTCCCTGAGGAGGCGTCCCTGAGGAGGGGTCCCTAAGCTAGCTTGAGGATTCCAGGAAGGTATCTTGGAAGAAATGAGACCTAAATTGAGTCAAGAAGAGCAGGGGAAGGTTGGCCAAGTGAAGAAAGGTAGGGAGGGCCCTGGAAAGGAAAATGGAAGGAAAAAGAAGGGACATGAAGGGAGGGTGGGGAGCAGCACGGGGGCATGGAGGGTGGCCAGGGCCAGTGAGCAGTGTGATGTTACTAGAAGCAGAGAGCGCTGCGGGAGTGTCGGGGGCAGACTGGAGAGGCGTTCACGTGGGCAGAAGGGCAGGAGAGGGAGGGGTCCAGGGTAATGCACCAATGGCTGATTTTGGGGTCCGGGGGTGATGGTGCTCTTCCTTGAGGTGGGGACAGAGGAGAGAGGGGACCAGGAGCGAGCAGGGAGCCAGTGAATTCAGGTCGAGTGAGAAGACATCGCATATTCAAACGCGGGACTGTGCTGTGAGCAGTGGGGCCGTATAGGACCCATATTCCTCCCAGCAGTTTAGGAGAGACCGGAGGCTGGGAGGACCCAGCAGGAGGGCAGGGCAGAGTCATGTGCTCTGAGCAACGTCGACAGGGCAGGAGCAGTTGGCGGGTATCCATGGGGTACCCTTGGAGTGTGAGTCCACCTCTTGGGGCTGCCCTCCCTAGAATCCCCGTGCCCACCCCTTCCCTATTCAGGCTGCTGGAGGTCCCCAATCCTGATTTCTCTCTAGGGATGGAGAGCCCCAATGATTTCAAGCCCCTGCTCCCCTGAGTCTCTGCTGTTCTGGTGGACAAGAAGGGCCTCATCTTGTCCACCCTCTATTCCTCTTTCTGTTCCCTCCTAGACTCCGAGCATGTCCCTGGTGGACTTTAGATATCACCTAGTCATCAACCGCCCACCTCATAGATGAATAAACGCCCATGTTTGTACAGCTAGTGGGGGTCAGTCTGTTTTGGCGTAAAGGGGGATGCGGACAAAGTTGGTGATTGAAATAAAATGGCAAACATTTTCCTCCTTTGTACCCACGTTGGTTCCACTGAACCAGGAATCCTAGGAGCCCTAGGATATCTTCGGGTTGAGAAATACCTCATGGAGGAGGCCCTGGCCGACAGGGACACCAGACAGGACCCAGACAAAAGGGCCTCCTACAGGTGCAGTGCTGGCCATCGGCAGGGGGCCCTGATCTGCTGGAGGGGGAGCTGATCAGAGACTGGGCAGGGATACTTTGCCCCCAAATTCCACAATGCCAGGGAGAGGGGGTCACCCCTCAGGACTCGGAAGAGAGAACTTACCAGCAGTAAAAGCCCAGGTCGTTGTTCCAAGGGGTGACTCAGAGTCCAGGTGCAAGGAGAGACTAAATAGATTCCAGCTGTCAGTGCACGGAGGTGGGGGCCACATGACCTTTCATTCATTATTCACTGGTTCAAGGAGCATTCATGGAGGGCAACTCTGTGCAGGGCTGGGTGGTAGGCCTGGGGGGGAATCAGGTGGCCTCCAGCCTGGGAGGGAGGGGCAGGAAACCAGCAACAAAAATAACTGGGAGCAAGTGGCTCTCCTCCTTAGCGCATCAGAATCACTGGGGAGTTTTAAAAGCACCTTCGCCCCACCTCCCAAAAGGCAGAAAACAAAGTACCTAAGCCTGGGCCCCGCCCTGGCCTAATTAAATCAGAATCCCTGGGGATATGGGTACAGCCTGAGCATCAGAGCATCAGGGTTGTTTAAATCTCCCTCGATGATTCTGATGAGCAGCTGGAGTGGAGAACACAGCCATAGGTCAAAGGAATAGAGCCATAAAAAGATACCATAAAAAAAGACTGGGGAGAGATTTCTTCTAGCTCAGTGGATGGAGGGTGGTTCACAGTGGAAGGATTCACTTACTCATTCGTTGATTCATCCGTCCATCCACCCACTCAATCACTTTCACCCACACACCCAACCAACCACCCAACTACCGCCCATCCATGCACCCACCCACGCACCTACTGAGCAAAGCACCAGCAGTGCTAGATGCTGGCGATTCAGTACTGAACAAATATGCACACACACCCCCGCCCCCGCGGGGTCCATATCTTGTGGGCCACCAGGACAGTAATGGAGGGGTGTTTGGGGGTAGCAAGAAACAGGAAACTGATGCATACATTTTTTTATTGTGGTAAAATACACAGAACAGAGATTTACCATTTTAACCACTTTAAAGTGTACAGTTCGGTGACATTCAATACATTCGCAGTGCTGCGCAACCACCACCACTATCTAGTTCCAGAGTATTTCTATCAGCGCAAATGGAAAGTCCATGCCCACTAGGAGTCGCTCCCCATTCCTCCGCCTCCCAGCCCCTGACAACCACTGACCGCTTCTTATCTCTATGGATTTGCCTATTGTGGACATTTCATGTACATGAAGTCATACAACACAAGGCCTTTGTGTCTGGCTTCTTTCACTCAACATAATGTATTCAAGGTTTATCCATGTTGCAGAGTGTATGGTGCTTCACTCCTTTTTATGGCTGAATACTATTCCATTGTGTGGATAGATCAGCTTTTGTCAATCTATTCATCTGTTGATGGACATTTGGTTTCCACCTTTTGGCTATCGTGAATAGAGCTGCTATGAACTTCATGTACAAGTTTTTGTTTGAACACCTGTTTTTTTCAATACTTTTGGGTGTGTACACTTTTCAACCCTTATTTATTCTTTGCTTTTTTTTTTTTTTTTAACTCTGTATGATATATATTTTTTTAACCAGCCATGGCTTTGATCAAAATTTTTCAGGAAGAAAAATTGTTTGGGGCTAGATCAAGAAGGGCCTTGAGTGCCAGGCTTAGGAGTGAGGGCATTTTGCAGTAGGTGATAGGGAGTCAGGGAAGGTGTTTGAATACGAGTGACAAGATCAGAGCTGGGGGAAGGCTGGAGGCTGGGCCCTCAGCCACTCAGGGCCCAGGGTGGGGCGCCTCCCCCAGGGCCCCGAGCCCTGGCCACCTGGCACTAGCGGGAGCTGCCCAGGGCTGGGCTGGAAGAGCGGCACCTGAAACCCAGCGTGTGTCCAGGTCCTCTTCTTGCTCCCGCACCGCTTCTTCCCAGGCTCATCCGCCATGACCAAACTGAGTGCCCAGGTCAAAGGCTCCCTCAACGTCACCACGCCCGGGGTGCAGATGTGGAGGATCGAGGTGAGGACCTGCCTGGGCACGAGGGGGCTCTGCCGGCCTGGGGTGGGTGGAGGCAGGCAAGAGCCCTGGGATGACTTGACTGTCCTCCGTCCTGCCCTGTTGGTGTGTGAGCCTCAGGCGCTGGCCACATCCTCTGCTCCTTTTCCTCCTCGCCTTCTCACACCCATTTTCCTTGTCTGTTTCCTCATGCCCTCCTCCTCCTGGCTCTGCCTCTTCCAACTCTCCGTGTGGGTAAGGGAGGCAGGGAAGCTGGGGGGCCTGGATGGGTGACCCCTCTGACCTCCCTTCTCTCCCTAGTCCATGCAGATGGTCCCTGTTCCTTCCAGCACCTTCGGCAGCTTCTTCGATGGTGACTGCTATGTAGTCTTGGCTGTGAGTGGGGGATGGCCAGGGAAGAGGGCTGAGCAGAGAGCAGAGCTCATGGTAGCAACAGGGAGGAAACTTGAGGCTGGGGACAATGGGGACTTCAGCCTAGCTTTCACCCCAGGACAGTCTTCACTGTGTTCCCAGCCTGGTGGTAGTGCCACAGGGTCAGAGATGTAAGAGGCTTTCCCTGCCCCTGGACTACTGAGCTCCCAGCTGGGGTGAACATCTGTGGACTTACAGCCTTGGGGGATCTTCTGAACTGGTGGGTTGTCCCCTACCTTGAGCCCATGTTCCCAAAATCCGCAGTCAACTTCATTTCACCTTCTTGGTTTTTCCACATCCTGTATTAGTAACGTATTTGTGCTTTTCCTTATATCGATTCACTTTTAAAGTTAAATCCATTTATTTAAAAACAACATCATTATCATGAATAGAACACAGTGTCCCATGTCACAAACACAAAGTAGCCATAAAGCATTTCCATAATCAGGGACTTCCCTGGCAGTCCAGTGGCTAAGACTTTGCGCTTCCACTGCAGGGGTTGTGGGTTCGATGCCTGGTCAGGGAACTAAAACCCTTCATGCTGCATGGTGTGGCCAAAAAAGAAAAAAAATTTCCATAATCATTTCATATATGCATTTCATTGTACACCACCCGGTCACCTCTCAGACCTCTGCTGGTCTGTGCACGAACCAAGTTATTTCCAAGATGAGGTGAGCAAGGCCCAGGGGAAGCCGCCCGCCCCATATCTCATGACACAGGGCTCCTGACCACCAGTCCCATGAACTTGCTAAGTGCCAAGCTCTGCTGTGGCCCAGGCCCCACGAACCAGGAGACCATGCAAAGCAGGGAGGCAGGGAGAGGGCTGTGGGAGCCCAGGGCCACGGGTACACTGGACATGCCCTCTCTCTAGATCCACAAGACGGGCAGCAACCTGTCCTATGACATTCACTACTGGATCGGCCAGGCCTCATCCCAGGACGAGCAAGGGGCGGCTGCCATCTACACCACGCAGATGGACGACTTCCTGAAGGGCCGGGCCGTCCAGCACCGCGAGGTCCAGGGCAATGAGAGCGAGACCTTCCGAGGCTACTTCAAGCAGGGCATTGTGTACGGAGGGGCACGCTACAGGCTTGGGAATGGAATCCGGGCTGGAGAGGGACACCAAGGCTGGGGGGCAGACCTGGGGCTGCAAAGGGAGCCTGAGGCTGTGGGGGTAATTTTTGTTCACCTTTCCAGTTCCCCACCCCCATTTCTGCTGCTGCCCTGTCCTTGGTCTTCATCCCTCTGCGCATGTCTTTGGCTGCCCCAGAGGCCATTCTGAAATTCTGTCACTTTGCATACCACGGATTGTTGTAAATCAACCGCTATTTAATGTCCCGGAGAGTTCAGCACCAAAGGAGGCCTTCCAGGGCACCATATCAAGTCTCCCCTCTGGCCAACACGCACAGGACTACTCCTTCTTCTCTAAAGAAGCCTTTGACACTAAAAGCCAGATTTCCAGCTTTTCTTGAAAAGTCTGAACTTCTGGCCTCCAGACTTTTCCCGTGGAAACATAGTCAGGAGCCAAGTTGCTACTGACCTGTAGGATAGGCCAGGATCTCTCTAGTTAGCCACAGTCCTCACCCTTCCCTTTTCTCTTGCTCTCCTCCTTTCTACATTCACAACAGCAGACCATTCCTTTGGGCATTTGAGCTGGTACCTCTCCTGCGCTTAGTCTGCTTGGGCTGCCATAACAAAATACAAAAAATACAAAAACCAAAAAATAGACCAGGTGGCTTAAACAACAGGATAGTTTTCTCACAGTTCTGGAGGTTGGAAAGTCCAAGATCAAGGTGTCGGCTGATTTGATTGCTGGTGAGGGCTCTCTCCAGCAGATGGCTGGCTTGCAGACAGCCATCCTCTCACTGTGTCCTCACATGGTGGAGAGTGAGCAAGCTCTCTGGTGTCACTGCTTATAAGGGCACTAATCCAATCCTGAGGGTCCCATCCTTATGACCTCACCTAAACCTCATCTAAATCTATTACCTGCCAAAGGCCCCATCTCCACCACATTGAGGGATGGGACTTCAACATATGAGTTCGGGAGGGGACACCATTCAGTTCATGGCATCTCCCTTCTTTCCTTCACATCAGTCCCCTGCCCTCAGAGTCCTGTCCTGTCCTTCCACGTTTCCACACTTCCATGCACCTATCTTTGCAGGCCTCTCAGCAAGACAAGAACTAGGGTGAGGTGAGTGAAGTGTCTAGGGTACCAACTCCAAGGAGACACTCACTGCCAGGGTCATGCAAATGGAGGCAATAGACCAACCTTGTACTTGCATGGCCCAGAGAGTGAGTGCCTCCTTGGAGTTTATGCCTGGGAAGCCTCACACACCTACCTAGTCCCAGCCCCGGCCCTCAAAAGGCCCCCAGGTACCCATGACCTGCAAGGACAGGGGCCTGTCCTACCTCCCAGCCCACTCCCTTGGGTCATGTCACCTCTCTTCGCAGGATCCGGAAAGGGGGCGTGGCTTCTGGCATGAAGCAAGTAGAGACCAACTCCTATGACATCCAACGGCTGCTACATGTCAAGGGCAAGAGGAATGTTGTGGCAGGAGAGGTGGGCATCAACCAGGCCCTGGGCGTGACCTCCTCTCCCCCTTCCCAGTCGGGGTGGAGGGCAGAGGCTGAGGAGGCAGAGAAGGGGTGGGGAAGAGATGATGGGTGATGGGTGGGGTCTGAGTGGGGTCTTTGCCTGCCCCATGGCTCTCCAGGTGGAGATGTCCTGGAAGAGTTTCAACCGTGGGGATGTTTTCCTCCTGGACCTCGGGAAGCTTATCATCCAGTGGAATGGGCCGGAGAGTAACCGCATGGAGAGACTCAGGGTAACCCTGCTGTGGCACCTCCCTCCCCCAAATCCCACCCTGCCCCTACCTGCTTCTGCACCCAGCACCCAGCCTCCCTCCCAGTCCAACTTGCCAGCCTGCTGCCACATCCCAGCCAGCCCCCATTCCCCCAGGTCACTCTCCCCTGACTGTCCTGGGCACTGTTTGAAAGTGGGTCTGAGTCTTCATGTGTCTGGGGAGAGGTCTGCGTGTTGGAGTTCGCATGTGTGTACATGGCTGATCCACTAAGGTCTTATGGGTCCCTACTGTGTGGCAGACCCTGTGCCCAGCCCTGGGGAGCTGGTGGTGAATGAAGTGGGCAGAGCCCTGCCCTGGCTCTGGCCTCCAGTTGGCCGTCCAGTAGGGGAGACAGACATGGGAGCACTATTGGAGAAGCGAGGGGTGGGCAGTGTGGCGCTGGGGGTTCTAAGGGTTCTGAGAAGGTTTCTGGGGGGAGGCAGGAGAGAAGTGACTGGCAGGGAACCTTTCAGCTCAGCTAGAGCGCAAGATGAGGATTTGGGGAAGCTTGGAGAAGAGGCCGGGTGGATCTCATAGGGCATGTTTTGTGGTCAGAAGGCTGTGTGGGAGGGTTGGGGTTTGTTCTCAGTGCCTGGGAGGCCATTGAAGGTCACTTTGACTTTTGAGAGGCAAGAGGGGTGGAAGGGTGGAGGGGTGGAGGGGACGCAGGGAGCCCCTCTGGCCGTCTGGGTGAGGAGTGGGGCTGAGAAGGTGTGGAATCGAGGGACCTCGTGCCAAATTGGGGGTGATGAGAGAGGGGCGAGGCGGAAGTCAAAGGCTGTGTTTTTTGTGGGGATGGATGCAGTCCCATTTCCCAAGATGGAAAGACAGGAAAGCAACAGAGTTGAGGAGAAAATCAAGGGTTTGGTTTGGGACATCTTAAAATAGGGTTATGGCAGGAGTTGGAGAAATAAGATGAGAACAGAGAGCTGGGCTGGAGACAGAAACATGAACAGAAGCCTTGGGACTGGGTGAGAGGGCCTGGCGGGGAGTGGAGAGAGAAGGGGGCCGGGTGGAAAGGCCAGTAACTGAACAGTAGACACTGGGCTGAGGACGGTGAGCCAGGCTATGCATGAGTGTGTTTGGGCGTGTGTGAGCACGTGAGAGACTCTGCTGTGTGTGTGTGTGAGTGTGATGTGTTTGTGCGTGTGTGTGAGCACAAGTGAGGCTCTGTGTGTATGCACGTGTGCGTGTACACACGGCTTTGGGGCAAAGAGACAGGACTTTAATCTTCAGGGCTCACCTCTTATGCAAAACTGTGAAGGAAAATTACAAATTTCAAGCAATGTCAAAACCAAAGGCCCAGCACGTCCCCTCCACACCCCCTCCTGCCCATGAGGAAACCAGCTCTTCCTGGAGTTTTGGCCTGGTTTCCTCACATACACCTTAAAAGCCTAGACCCCTCCCCATCAAAAGAGAAGGGCCTGGCAGATGCCTCCCCCTTGGGACTGTTGTGGGGGGCTGGGTGGTTTCAGGTGGCGGATGCTGCCCTGTCCCCTGCCCCACGCCAGCCCTCATGGGTCCCGGGGCCTCCCTGCAGGGTATGACCCTGGCCAAGGAGATTCGCGACCAGGAGCGGGGTGGGCGCACCTATGTGGCTGTGGTGGACGGGGAGAACGAGAAGGCCTCGCCCCAGCTGATGGAGATCATGAACCACGTGCTGGGCCAGAGGAAGGAGTTGAAGGCGGCCGTGCCCGACACAGTGGTGGAGCCGGCGCTCAAGGCCGCCCTCAAGTTGTACCAGTGAGTGCCCGGCTGCTCTGGGCTCCTCCTGGTGCTGGGGGAGGATGCCTGGGTGAGGGCCGGGACCCCCCGGGTGGGGACCCCCCCCTCCTCTATGCCACACCTTTGTCCTACAGCATGTCTGACACAGAGGGAAAGGTGGTGGTCAGAGAAATCGCCACGCGGCCTCTCACACAGGACCTGCTCAGTCACGAGGTGAGAAGGTCTGGAGGCCCCCTAGCCCCAACTCCCATCACCCCCCTGCCCACTCCCTGTTGCTCTCCCCCAAGTAGGAGCAGCGCCAGGGGCCTGGGGCGGGGGCAGGTGCGTGTGAGGGAAGGCAACCTTTTGTGCCTGCAGCTCCCCCCAGCCCAGCACCACCGGTGCCCTCAGGCTCTCACCCTGCGTCCTTCTCTCCTGCCTCTAGGACTGTTACATCTTGGACCAGGGGGGCCTGAAGATCTACGTGTGGAAGGGGAAGAACGCCAATGCCCTGGAGAAGAAGGAAGCCATGAATCAGGCACTGGTGGGCCTGAGCATCAGGGAGGAGAACTTGGAGGAGACGGCAGAGCAGCCGATGCCGGCAGGGAGAGGGCAGCGGGGTCAGAGCCAGGCAGAGGCCAGGGAAGGCTCCGGGCCTGACTTAGCTCCAGGGTGTCTGGATGTCCGCACTGTAACCATCTTGGGGGTTCTCTGCACACTGGAGAGCCAACCTCCAGGCAACCTGGGAGCCTCCTCAGGATGTGGGCTCCCACCTCCAGCTTGGCTCGGGAGAAAGGCAGGGAGAAGTGGAGGCGGGCCTTCCTACAAGAGGGGGTTGGCTCAGCACGAGGTGGAGGCCAAGTCAGAGCTTGGGGTCATTGTAGGGGCTGGAGTCAGTAACCCTAACTGGTTTGGGGTCAGTGTTGGATTGGGGATCGGGTTCAAAGTTGGAGATGAAGGCTGGGATCAGGTTTGGACCAGATTTGGCCTTGGGGTCGGGGTCAGAGCAGGGTTAGAATTTGAGACTAGTGTTAGATTCAGGGTTGAGGTCAGAGTTAGGTTTGGGGTGGTGTCAAGTTTGGAGTCTGGTTTGGCCTTGGGGTGGGGGTCAGAACAGGGTTAAGTTTTGGGTCAGCACTGGGATAGCGGTTAGATTCTGGTTTGGGCTTGGGACCTGGGCAGGTTAGTGGTTGGGTCTGGTTGGGGTTAGAGCCAGGCTTTGGCTTGCATTGGGGCGGGGTGGGGGGCAGGGGAGGTGGGTACTGGGGGAGGAACACAGCCCCAGACACCTCCTTCTCTTCCCAGAACTTTATCAAAGCGAAGCAGTACCCACCAAGCACGCAGGTGGAGGTGCAGAATGACGGGGCAGAGTCAGCCATCTTTCAACAGCTCTTCCAGAAGTGGACAGTGCCCAACCGGACCTCAGGGCTGGGCAAAACCCACACCATGGGCAACGTGGGTGAGGGCTGGCCCGATGCAGGGTGGGGCCAGAAGCCGTGAGTGGGGCCAGGAGGGCACCAGACCCACCTCCTGCCCTCCTTCTTCAACATGCCTCTTCCATGCACACTTTCACGCTGGCTCTGGGCTCCCCGGGGGGGTGGGGACACAGAAGGACTTGGAGAAACTCAAGAGCTGTCACAAAAAAGGGAGCTGAGAACAACCTGCCTTTCATCTGGAGCTGGGTGGGTCTCCCTGGAACCCAAACAGTTCCAGTCTCCCAGACAATATTTGCTGAGGGCGAGCTCCGTGCCAGGCACCTGGGGGAGGAGAAAAGGGTGTCCCTCCCCTGGCTGCTCTGGGAGGCCCCAGTGAAGCAGGACTCTTACGTTTCCTCATCAGTGAAATAGGTCTAAGAATTGTAGCTCCCACTCAGGGCTATTGTGAGAATCTGGGGGAACACAGCTGGTGACATTGGGTGTCATGATTCTCCCTTACTCTAGCCAAGGTGGAACAGGTGAAGTTTGATGCCACGTCCATGCACGTCCAGCCTCAGGTGGCTGCCCAGCAGAAGATGGTTGATGATGGGAGTGGGGAGGTGCAGGTATGGCAGGGGGAAGGGAGGCCCGGGCTGGCTAGGGAGGGCTTGGCAGAGCCTGTCCCGGACCTCCCACCAGCCTGGTACCTGCCCCAGGTGTGGCGCGTTGAGGACCTAGAGCTGGTGCCTGTGGATTCCAAGTGGCTTGGCCATTTCTATGGGGGCGACTGCTACCTGCTGCTCTACACCTACCTCATTGGCGAGAAGAAGCATTACCTGCTCTATGTCTGGCAGGTCAGGCCCCAGCCCACCCTGTCCAGAGCACAGCCAGCTCAGCTCCCACTCCACTATACCTGTGCCAGGTGGCCATCGCCCTTGAGTTGAATGTCTCTGGCGATGAGGATCTCACCCCCTTTCCATCTGGGGACCGCTTTGGCTGTGAGATCCCACTGACCCCGAGTACCCCCACTCACAACCCCTTCCCCTTTTGGTTCTCTGAGTCTCACTTCCAATTCCCATTCCCTTCACCTGCTCTGACTGTGGGTTTCTATGTCCAGATGTGAGAGGGCAGGGAGATGCTTGGGTACTGGGGGTCAGTGGTGTGATAGCCACGGTCTTTCCCTGAGAAAAGTGCAGCAAGTGGGAGAAGAGTTTTGGGGTCAAGGTGGGTCAGCGGTGGACCGGCGCTGGGAAAGCATTAGGCATGGGGCTGGGATCAGAACTGAGGTCTGGGTCAGGTGGGGATTTTGGCTGTGTCCGGGGTGGGGCTTGCTGGGGAAGACAGATGGGTTTGGAGCCAGTCAATTGGGGATGGAGTTGTGGCTGAGGCTGGGAACGGAGTCAGAATCAGGGGCCGACCTCATCCCACCCCTTCCATCCTCCTCATTCCCAGGGCAGCCAGGCCAGCCAGGATGAAATCGCAGCCTCGGCCTATCAAGCAGTCAACCTGGACCAGCAGTACAATGATGAACCGGTCCAGATCCGGGTCCCGATGGGCAAGGAGCCACCTCACCTCATGTCCATCTTCAAAGGACGCATGGTGGTCTACCAGGTGTGGCTGCTGGACTGAGGTGCCTGGCAGTACCGGTAGCTGAGGCGGGGTGGACATCCAGGAGATGGGGAGGGGGACATGGGGTGGGGCTAGGGTGAAGCCCATTCTTGCTAGGAGAGGACTGTTTGAGGCTCTATCACCTGTGTGTCATGGTAATAGAAACAGCTATCCAATATTTTTAAAAATCTGTTTAATAGATGCTTAGCATATACAAGTACTGTTTCTCTCTACACCCCAACTCCTTGGGGCCTCCACATGAAAAAATATTATTTTGGCTGGATTTTCCTAACAACGGACCTGTCTAAAGTGCACTGGCACCTTCTGACATAATGAAATAGCCATCTCTTGAACTCCTTTAAGCAGTAATCTGTTTATTGAGCACTTACTAAGTACACAGCCCTCTGCAATGTGCCAAAGGGGAGAAAAATGCCATGCTAATGCTGTTTACCACCTTGTTGGGCAAGCAGTGTACCAACAGCCCAAGGCACTGTGTGCTTAAATGCCAGAAATATGTTGCATTTGAAGGGGAGCCTGCATACAGTGATCAGCGAATAGGCATAGAGTCCATGGGGAAAAGGGGGTTTGGAGGAGGTCTTGACATTGAGGTCAGAGGTGACGAGCTCAGCAGACGGAAAATGAGGGCATGAGACACAGGGGCACATCCAGGACAAAGGCCCAGAGGAAGGGCCCCATGGGAAACAGAGAAAAGCTGGCCAAGCTAAATGGAGGGTTTGGAGAAAACCAAGAGTGACTGTGGAAAGGCAGGTTGCACCTACATCATGTGTGTCCTCAAAGGCCCTGCTGAAAGCTGGGTTCTAGTCTGTAAGCTGGACGGAGCCATTGACGATTTCGGGCAGGGGCGCGCCATGACCAAAGCAATGTTTTGGAAAAACTAGTCTGGTGATGATGTATCAGAGGACCAGGAAGAGCAGCAGACCCGCCCAGCCTCTTTTGCCCCTCTAATCCCCCATCACCTTTACTAAGTTACTCCTGCTCCTCTCTCCCTGCAGGGAGGCACCTCCCGGGCTAACAGCGTGGAGCCTGTGCCCTCCACACGGCTATTCCAGGTCCAGGGGACCAGTGCCAACAACACCAAGGCCTTTGAGGTCCCAGCTCGGGCCACCTCCCTCAACTCCAATGACGTCTTCGTCCTCAAGACCCAGTCCTGTTGCTACCTGTGGTGTGGGAAGGTACGTGCAGGGTCCAGCACCCTCCCCCTCCCCAAGTGGGTCTGGACATTCCCCCAGCCTCAGAGAGTCCCCCACGGTCCTCCTCCTCCCCGTGTGGGTCCGTGTGGGAGCCTCTGGCCAGGTAGGTCCCGCTCGCTGGTTTCCCTGATGCCTCTAACCCTGCCTCCCTCCTCCGCCGCACTGGGTCTGGCCATCCTGATTCTCTGCCTCTGTGTCTGAGTAGGTCTCTCTCATTCTGTTTGTCTCTGGCCACCCCTGCCTGTGCCCGTGTCGCTCTGTCTATGTCTTGGGCTCCGTCATTCTCCCTGTGCCTGTCACCGCCTCCCCATTTATCTCTCTCTTTTTAAAATACATATTTCTTTTTTTTAAAAATGAATTATTTATTTATTATTTATTAATTTATTTATTTTTGGCTGCATTGGGTCTTTGTTGCTGCGCTCAGGCTTTTCTCTAGTTAGGCCAGTGGGGGCTGCTCTTCATGGCAGTGCATGGGTTTCCCATTGTGGAGGTGGCTTCTCTTGTTGCGGAGCACAGGCTCTAGGCTTGCGGACTTCAGTAGTTGCAGCACGTGGGCTCAGTAGTTGTGGCACTCGGGCTCTAGAGCACAGGCTCAGTAGTTGTAGTGCACTGGCTTGGTTGCTCCGTGGCATGTGGGATCTTCCCAGACTGGGGATCAAACCCATGTCCCCTGAGTTGGCAGGCAGATTCTTAACCACTGCACAACCAGGGAAGTCCTCCCCATTTATCACTGTCACGAGGAGTTGGTCTCTTGGATGCCTCCCCTTGCCTGATAGGAGGCATCTTTGGGAAGAAGATGCCAGGGTCCCATAAGCGCCTGTCCTCCTCCTCCTCTTGTCTCCTCTGCCATCCTTTGGAGGGAGCATCAGGGACAGAGGAGAGGTTGGGAGAACTGCCCCTGCCTGGGCCATGTGCGTGAGGCCCTGACCCAGGAGAACCTCTCAGACCTGGGAGCTCTGAGCCAGTGGATGTGGTGGAAGGAGAGGGAGGAGTGGCACTGGAGACGGGCTCCCCCAGTACAGACGACCCCCTACCCCTTTTTCCAGGGCTGTAGTGGGGACGAGCGGGAGATGGCCAAGATGGTTGCTGACACCATCTCTCGGACTGAGAAGCAAGTGGTGGTGGAAGGGCAGGAGCCAGCCAACTTCTGGATGGCCCTGGGCGGGAAGGCCCCCTATGCCAGCACCAAGAGGTAACTCCCAAGTCCCTCGACCTCCAGCTCACTTTCTGAGGCTGGAGAGCCTCCAGCACCTCCACCCGCATAGCCCAGAGCCTGTAGCAGGCATGGATTGAGGACTCTGTGTGCCAGGCTCTCAAGGCTGCCAGATGAGTAAGGGGCAGCGCAGGCCCTTAGAGCTTCTCGGGGCTGTGTCTGTGCTGCTTACCATAGAACGCCCGGGGCCTGGTGGGGGTATTTCCACAGCCACAGGAGGCAGCTCAAAGAGAGGGGCAGGGCTATAGGTGTGCCCTTTGGGAAGAAGATGCCAGGGTCCCATCAGCCCCTGTCCTTCCACGCTGCCACAGGACACAGATGCTGAGGACCACAAGCTGTAAACCCTCTTTTTCTAAAGAAGGTCCATGATCCACTATTCTTCAGTTCAAAAGCAAAAGAGTATGTACTACATTAGCAGCAAGAGGGATAGAGGGAAGATATCAGGAAGAACTTCCTAACAGGACTATAGAAGAGCCACTGAAATGTATGTCCTGGAAGATCGGTGGGAATTTTTCCCTTGGAGAACTCCTGGACTCTTGGGAGGATGGGGTGTGATCAGAAGAAAGAGCATTTCCCTAGGAGATGGACTTTCCAACACGATCTCCTCTCCACCTTGCAGGCTGCAGGAGGAAACCCAGGTCATCACTCCCCGGCTCTTTGAATGTTCCAACCAGACTGGGCGCTTCCTGGCCACAGAGATCCCTGACTTCAATCAGGATGACTTGGAAGAGGATGATGTGTTCCTGCTAGATGTCTGGGACCAGGTAGGTTTGAGGCCTAGGGACCTCCCTTCTCACCACCTGAATCCCCAGGGCCAAGAAATAGTGGCTTTAGGGATAGGTAAGTTTTGACGTTTTCTTGGCTCCCATATCCGTCCTTGCTGGGAGTGGTGTTATGAAGAGCAGGAGCCTAAGGAAGAAGAAGGTAAGTAAAGAGGAACATGCCCGGAGGGGCTGCTGGGCAGGATGTATTCTTCTCCCAAAGTCCAATTTTTTTTTTTTTTTTTTTTTTTGCTGTGTTGTGTCTCGTTGCTGCACGTAGGCTTTCTCTAGTTGCGGTGAGCGGGGGCTACTCTTCGTTGTGGTGTGCAGGCTTCTCAGTGCAGTGGCTTCTCTCGTTGCAGAGCACGGGCTCTGGGCACTCAGGCTTCAGCAGTTGTGGTATGCAGGCTCAGTAGTTGTGATGCACGGGCTTAGTTGCTCCGCAGCATGTGGGATCTTCCCGGACCAGGGATCAAACCCTTGTCCCCTGCACTGGCAGGGAGATTCTTATCCACTGCGCCACCAGGGAAGTCCCCAAAGTCCAATTTATTTCGTGTGGCAGAGGAGTGTTTTGAGGGTCTTTGTCTCTGAAGGGGCTGGGAGTCACACATCTGCAGAATATCTAAGTAGAGGGCATCTATCCAACCTCAATTTCCACATGCAAAGTCAGGGCCTGATGGGGCGTGCCCAAGGTCAGGGTCCACAGCTGGACATTTGAGCCTGAGTAAGCCGAGGGAGGACAGGAAGGACTGACTCTGGGGTGCTCCACAGGTCTTTTTCTGGATTGGGAAACATGCCAACGAGAATGAGAAGCAAGCCGCAGCCCTCACGGCGCAGGAATACCTCAAGACCCACCCCAGCGGCCGGGACCCTGAGACCCCCATCATTGTGGTGAAGCAAGGACACGAGCCCCCCACCTTCACAGGCTGGTTTCTGGCTTGGGATCCCTTCAAGTGGAGTGTGAGTGGCCCCAGCCTGCCTGGTCCTTCCAGCCCAGGGCATCCTTCATGGCACACGCGAGGGCAGGGTAGACTCCCGAGCTTTTCTTTTTGTTGTGATAGATGACCTGTGATATATCTGTAAAGGGGCTTGAGGAGACTTAGAATAAACAGTAAGGCTGCAGTAAGACCATTAAGCCCCATGGTGAGGGAGAGGGAAGGAAGTCTATCAACAACTCAGGCTAATGACAGGGTCTTGCTTATGCATTAGATTTAGCTCAAAGCTCTGGGACAGTATTAGTAAGAGCTGTGCTGATTACTTAAATGCAAATGAATTAAAATTAAACAAAATTAAAGAATTAATTTCTCACTAGTCACATGTGGCTGGTGGCTACCATACTGGACAGCACAGAAAAAGAACACGTTCATCATCATTGCAGAAACGCCTATGGCGTTGGTGGGTCCTCGGAACACATCATTTCTAAAGGAACATGTCTAAGGACAGATGTCTCCTGGCACTAAATTCTAAGCAAAATGGTTCCCACGTGTCTTCCTTACCTCAGGGACAGTGAATCAGACTTCCGCAGGATTTTCTAAACTGGTCCCAGATAAAAGCAGAGGGCATGGAAGCCCCATGAAGGTTTTCTGCAGGAAGGAGGAAGGCTAAGGTAGAATGCGTGTTCTCCTGGTGGCTTTGGGTACATGAAATATTCACAACAGAAGGGATTAGGGAAAGAGAGAGATTAATTTCCTCAAATGCATTTTTTAAAAAATTGAGTGTTTGATGAGCTAGGTTTACTCTTGATGATGGATTCAAACAAATCTCAAGGCAGCACACCCAGATACCAGAACTTCTCAAATCCAGGTCAGCGTCCTGAGTCACAACGCTGGCGGGTCTTCTCCCTCCTCAGCTTTGTGCTGGCTTCTCTCTCAGACTCACTCATTCACTCACTCGTTCAGTCAGCACAGCTGGAACTCATAATGTGCCGTGCTCGCTGCCAGCGATGTGGAGATGGGGCTCCCCATGGAGCCAAGGCCCCCTCTACTCCCTTCACACCTCTGCGGCAGGGGGCCCTCTCCCTCTGAGTCCCCCAGAGCCTGCACAGTGTGGGCGGGATTCCCAAGGCTGTGTGCGGCTGCTTCACCTCCGAGAGTGGGGAAAGAGTGTGCTCTCCAGCCCCGTGTTGGGCCGAGTCGTGTTGGGCCGAGTCGGGCACATAGCCCAGTGCCCTGGCCTGTTACTCGTCAGCCCTTTGCGCTCATCCTTACCATCCAATCTCGTTTTTCAGAATCGTCCTCCAGCCTCCCCCTGAGCTCCGTTTTCCCCCTCTCACCCCCGGGCCCTAGGCCAGCCTTCTTTCAACACCTGAAGGAAAATGGTCTTCCATCTTCTCTGCTGAGACCCAGCTCTAATTTGTTACTTCCTTTATATGCAGAACACCAAATCCTATGAGGACCTGAAGGCGGAGCTTGGAAACTCTGGGGACTGGGGCCACATCACTGCTGTGAGTATAGGGCAGGTAGCAGGGGCCCAGTGGTGGCCACTGACAATGGTCAGACCTGTGAGAGCTGAGGAAGCACCACAGAAGAAGCCAGGGTCCTCTGCTTCCTTTCCATCATTCCCACCCATTTCACCTATAAGTTCTTCTAGCTAAATTCAATGCCTCTAGCTGTTTTGTCTCATCCATTCCCTAGTGAAATGATTCCCAAATTCTATCATGCAAAATAGTCTGGGTGATGGGGAACTAGGAAATGGAAGCTTATTAAAGTGCAGATTCCAAGGTCCCACTTCCCGAAATTCTGGTTTGCAGAGTTAGGTTGAGACCCGGTAATAGGTGTAGTTTTCACAAAGGGGCCAGGTAATGTGATGCAGTTAGTCTGCAGATCACACTTGGAGAAACAGTGATTTCTCTACTATCATCACCCTGTGCATCCCTTCTCCGGGTAGAATAACCTTCTTCTTCCCATCTTTTGATTAGTTCATAGAAA
Organism: Hippopotamus amphibius kiboko; assembly: GCF_030028045.1. Taxonomy (NCBI): domain Eukaryota; kingdom Metazoa; phylum Chordata; class Mammalia; order Artiodactyla; family Hippopotamidae; genus Hippopotamus; species Hippopotamus amphibius. The sequence continues at coordinate 88,551,289 of NC_080193.1, read as the reverse complement.
TGTACTTGGCCTACAGGCTGAGGATGTGGAAATATGAAATCAAAGTTCACAGGCTTGCAGGGAAAACAAGACCACGTAGACTCTGCAGAAGTGTGTCCAGAATGTGAGAGCCATTTCCCAAGCACACCGGGGTTATCAGCAGATAACATGTGTGGCTCCTCGGCCCCACCCACTGGCTGGGAACCCCGTGGCACTCGATAAAGCCTTCTTAGTGGACTGATGGTGCAGGCAGGAAAGCATAGGTAGATAGGTCAAGGCCAAGTGAATTTACAGATGACAGTTTCACAACAGATAAGAGAATAGAGGGTCATAAACGCCCAAGGTAGACCTCGAACATCAGGGCAGCCGTGGATAAGTTCGTAAGTCATAGAAGAACAAAGCAGTCATCTTATGCCAACGGGCTTTGGTTGGATACAGCCCACCAAGCTTTAGCTTATAGGTCCTGTCCAATGTGCCATGTTCTTATGAGGGGTGTGTGATGCGCATGTGGACAGTGGGAGGCGGGGGTCATGGAAGGCTTCTTCTTTTTTTTATTTTGGCCACACTGAGCAGCTTACAGGATCTTAGTTCCCTGACCAGGGATTGAACCCTGGCCCTTGGCAGTGAAAGTGCCGAGTCCTAACCACTGGACCGCCAGGGAATTCCCATGGAGGGCTTCTTGAAGGAGGTCCCCTAGGGTCACTGTTGACTTCAGAGAAAAAGGCACCCTGGGAGGCAGGCACCAACCAGCTGAAGTAACAGTGTTTTCCTTTTCTTCCCTAGGAGATCACAAGCCCTAAACTGGATGTGTTCAATGCTAACAGCAACCTCGGTTCTGGGCCTCTACCCATCTTTCCCCTGGAGCAGCTGGTGAACAAGCCTGCAGAGGAGCTTCCTGAGGGTGTGGATCCCAGCAGGAGGGAGGTGGGTCAGACTCTGAGAAGGAGGACGAAACTGATTTAATCAGAGAAGAGTGGGTTATTCTTGGAGAAAGGGACAGTATACACGAAGCCCAGAAGTAGGAAGTAAACACAGTGCGGGCAAAAGGGCAAGGTGGCCAGAGTGGTGGTGTGTGCGGAGCTGGGGAGGGACAGTGGGCTGGGTTGGGGGAGGTAGACTGGGCAGTGCCTTCTACTCCAGGCTGGGGGCGGTAGTGTCCATCCTAAAAGTCGAGGGGAAGCATTATGGGTGAAGCAGGGGAGTGGCAATCATGTTTATGCTTTGAAAAGACCACTCTAGTTGCTCAGTGAAGAATGGACTGGAAGGTGGCCAAGGAAGCCGCCACACGTCAGGCTGAGAGGTAGATAGAGCCTAGAATAGGTGGTGGGGGAGGTGGAGGGAAGGAGATGGTTTATTTTTTATTATTTATTTTCAAATTTTATTTCTTTATCTTTTTAATTCCTTTTTAAAAATTTATTTATTGGCTGCATTGGGTCTTCACAGTTGCGCGCGGGCTTTCTCTAGTTGTGGCGAGTGGGGGCTACTCTTCATTGCGGTGCGCAGGCTCCTCATTGCTGTGGCTTCTCTTGTTGTGGAGCACGGGCTCTAGGCACGTGGGCTTCAGTAGCTGTGGCATGTGGGCTCAACAGTTGTGGCTCACGGGCTCTAGAGCGCAGGCTCAGTAGTTGTGGCGCACGGGCTTAGTTGCTGCACGGCATGTGGGATCTTCCTGGCCCAGGGATCGAACCCGTGTCCCCTGCATTGGCAGGCGGATTCTTAACCACTGCACCAGCAGGGAAGTCCCCGAGGAGATGGTTTAGAGAAATATTTAGGTTAAATCACTTGGTAATGACCAGATAAAGGTCGTGAGAGTGGAAAAATTGTGTCATTTTCCAAGATAAAAAACCTGGGTCAGACGCAGCTCAGAAGGGGACCATCGTGAGCTTAGCGGCAGCCATGTCGTCTGTGGCACCCCGGAGACATCCAGGTTGAAATACATGTTTGGGGGGCAGGCAATTCAGAGGAGCGCTGGGGAGGAGACTCGCTGGCACAGGGCCCATCAGGTGGCCGCAGCTGCTGTCTGTGTGGACCCCTCGGGGGAGACAGTTTGGCAAGAAGGGCTGGTTAAAAAACACATTTCTAATATTCATTCCCACTTCATGACGATCCAAAATAGACTGCACACATTGCTTGAGAGGGTACTGAGAGGAGAGAAAATTTACCCTGTGTATGATAAACCATAAGGAGGTCTTAGGAATGAATTAAAGAATCTATAGAGGTGAGATGACTATTTTCTCCAGGAACATGAGTCTGTTATGGGTTTGGGTCTGGTATATGCATAAGTGTATTGTTTCCAGATCATTTGCATCCTGCCCGTCACCTTTAGACCCCTTTTACGCATTTTCTCCCAGGTCCACCCATCTGTGTCCTCACTGTAATATTGGGATGATCCCAATATGATATAATATTATATTATTCATAATTATATTACAAATATTATTTGCCCAGCCCCTGGCACATAGGAAGTGCTCTATATGTGTAAGCAGTTTTTCTCATTGCTTCTTCTACACCTGAGAAAACTCAGATCCAGTGGTGGGAAGTGACTTGCCTAATGTGATGTAACTAGTTAGTAGCAAAGTCAGAGCAAGAATCAGGTCTTCAGAGTCCCACGGTTACTGTCATATCACGTAGCACAGAAGAAGTATTTCTAAAGGGAAGGGTGGCCAATATTATTGAACCAGGTGATTAAAACGAGGCTAAATATTGACAATATATACTCTGCTGGTAATGCTGTGGAGAAGCATATAGTATTCTGTTGGTGTGAGGGCAGAATGGTTACAACCCCTGTAGAGGGGAAGTATGTACTATCTAATCAAGTTAAATATGCATTTACTTATTTAAAAAAAAGGAAACTAATTTGGAATATAACAAACAGAATCAAGACACTCTAACCATGGTAGAAGTGGTCTGAAAGTCTTAGGTTCTTCTACAAAAATCAGTTGTGGCTGATTTTTTTTTTTTTTTTTTTAATTGTGAGAGTAGCGTGCACTCTTGCAGAAGAGCTGAGGTTTCCATGCCAAGTGGGGAGAGTGGACAATCTCTGGCTGCTCCAAACTCAGAAGGATGGCCAGTGACAGTGAACACTGGGGTGATGGGTCTGGCTGCAAGCAGTAGCAAGAGGGTAATCTGTTTGAGTACCAATGAGTAAACCACAGAGAGGCGGATGCGGGCATGGGTGAGGCCGGTAATCAGCTGGCAGGACCGCAGGGTTCAAGAACCGGACCAGTGGAAAGATAACAAGTCCACTGGGATGGGCAGTCCCTGCTATCTAGCCCGGGGGTCAAAGTCCAAAAGTCTCAACCAAGCTGCAGAGCCAGCTTGGGTGGGACAGAGAGAGGGCATCTAAGGCACTTGCAGACCATGGACACAGCAGCCACATCTGGGAGAGACCTTCTTCCAAAACAAGGTGCTCCAGTGCCCTGCCTGGGGGAATAGGGAAGGCTCCCAGGAGCCTTGAGCAGAAAATGCCCAGAGGCAGGAGGCAAAGGATGACAGGTTAGAAAACTGGGTATTCAGATCCACCTGAGCTTGAAACCCATCTACAGATGTTTACCGAGAAGCTTTTCAGTTCAGGGCTCTCTGTGGGAGTCCAAAAAACGTTCTCCAGGGCAATCCTACATAGCAGAACAGCCCAAGATGGAAAAGAAACCTGCTGCTCTCACCCCGACCCCGTTCCCTCCTTGTTCCTAGGGGAGCAGAGATGGAGGTGGGGAGATGCTGTTTGCTTACAACTTTAATTTGGGGTTCTTATCTGAGTATGCCTTGAGGATACTGGCCTGCTCCAGTTTCACTACCATTTCATGGTTGAGCTGGGAGCAGAGGTTATTTCAGTCTTATGGCTGAAGAGACCCAACGCCTAGAAAGGTGACTCCCAGTCATGATTTCCAAACCGAGTGAAAAGGTAAAATTTCACTGTCTAATAGTCCAGATTATTCACAGGATGAGAGAAGCTGGTACAAGTCACTTATCCAGATATTTTGTTTTGCACTTGATAGCTAGGCAAAATATGACTCTGAATTTGTTCTGTTGCTTTCCTAGCTTCTCTTCTTTGAATCTTTCCCCTCGCCTCAGTTGTATCTCTGCTGCTACCTGCCACCATCTCTAAGCAAAACCTACTCCTGCAAAATAATGGCTGATAAATTTACAGTGGAATATAGAAGCCTGGTGAGGTTTAACCAGGAACATGTTGCCTTTCCACCAGGAGCAAACCTGGAAACCAAGAGGGATGCAGATAACTATAAAGATAAAATTCCACCGCCTGTGAGCACAGTAGTATACTCTGCAGGTCTGGAAGGGAAAGATGACAAGAGGCCTTGACAGGATCCCTGAAATCACTCAGGGAAGGGGATCAGTGTGGTGCAGTGGAGCATGTACTGGGATCAAATGACCTTAAATTTCTTGAACTTTAGCTTTCTCATCTGAAAATGGGACTGTTCAAGTACATCTTGGTGTCTTTGTTAGTGCTGCAGCAGCACACGTAGGTTAGACTGTGTGGGCTCTGTCCTTTAGGGCTGGGTGGGCCCTGCGCCCCTTGTGGTCAGCCTGCTAACTTGATCCAAAGCAAGGTAGGGTCCAGGAGGGTGAGCCCCTCCCAAGGGTGATGAGCTCCTGCTTCAAGAGCTGTGTTTCCTACAACTTAGTCTTATATTCAATACATCCAGACTTGGGCAGAGTCCCTTCTAGGGCTCATCTGCTTACTCTGTGGGCCAAGCTTATAAGAGGGATCCTCTAGCTGTAAATTCACTGTTTGTTAAGATAGATGAACAACATACCTTGTTTCCAAGGCCATTTCATATGTAATATTATTTTCATCCCCATAAAAGCATTACAAAGAAGCAAAAATTGGCCTTTAAGAAATTTCTCCCATTTTCATAGAGACGAAAACTAAGACCTGGAAAGAGAAGCAATACCCTAACCGAGCTAAGTCAAATGTCATAATTCTTATTTCAGGGTTAGTGTGAACTTGACCCTGGTCAAAAGAAAAGGAGGTCTATCTACCTCATGTTGTTAGCGTTCTTTTCATTGTTCCAAATTCAGGGATCAAATCTCTTGGACCTCAAAATGCCACTTCCCCCCTTCCCATCCCTTTCCTGGCTCTCACGACACTGCCTGCTTTTGCTCATTTGATTTCTGTACACACCTATATGACTCATTAAAGCAAACTCTGGCAAAAATGTGACCTTTGTCCTCTGGTCCCTCTCCTCTTCTAGGAGCACCTGTCCACTGAGGATTTCACCAAGGCCTTGGGGATGACTCCTGCTGCCTTCTCTGCTCTGCCTCGATGGAAGCAACAAAACCTCAAGAAAGAAAAAGGACTATTTTGAGAAGCAAGAGTAGCTGTGCTTTAATGCAGAACCCCACCCTCCTTGCAGAGCTTTGTTTTGTTATTATTACTGGTGTTAGTCCTATACTAATTGAATTGAAAATTTAGTTGTACCTGTGAGCAGCAGTCTGTGGCAATGCCGCTTTTGTTTAGTAATCTATCTATCCGTCCAGAAAGATGATTCCTCCATAAGGAGCCTGTGGTCCCAATTTCAGCTCTCAAGAAGGTGGTTGCATTGTTTTTATCCTGGGGTGTTGCATTACTTTTAAACCATTCTGTTTCAGAGCTTCCCCTTCTCAGAAGAGCAGCCCAACACTTCACGGAAGAGCCTTCCCTAGGTTTTTATAATGACTCATTTTTAATTATGGCAGGTGGGCTGAAGCATTTTGCAGTTTTATGTCTTTCCCAGAGTAATGGCTTTTCCTTTTCACATATACTTTTCTTACTGCCCTCCTCTGGTGATAAGTTGAAGGGGACTCATTCTATGAAAAAGCTGAATGGCCCAGGTGATGGCCCTGTTTAGGTTTCACAATAATCACTAACCAGCACCCAGCGAGAGCAACATACCCACTAGGCCTAGGCTTGAGGCCTAACAGCAGGTATGAAATGCAAACACTAATTCACCCCTCCTCTCTGATACTCTTAATAAGGCAAAGGAAGAGCAGAGTTAAGGCCCATGTTGGGTTTAAAAACTGTTATCCAGAATCTCTGCAAAGCTTCACAGGCTTCTCAAATGAAATCCACCAGAGGCTGGTGCTGACTCAGCCATACCTGGTTTGCCATCCTATTCCCTTTAAGGTGTAACAGTGCTGCTTTAAAGTCCAAGTCAGAAGGCCAACAGAAGGTGACTTCCACAACTTCAACAACTGGTTGAGTGTCTGCAAGAATATGTCCTTTTCAGAAATAATAGTCAAGCCAACACAAGGTTAATAAAGGCTTTAATTTCACACACAAAAAACTCTATGCATAATTTAAAAAGGAAACAAAAACAAGGAAAAACTGTAAAGGGTACAGAGGAACAGTTCTGCTAAAACACAGATAAAGTGCCGCTCCATACAAAACAACATAAAGAATCAGAATCAAAAGTCACTCTGAACACAAAGAAAATCACCTCACAAATAATGTGGCCAAAGCTGCCAGCAAACCTAGTAGTGGCTCAACTAGGCAAAGTGTAGGAAGCTTACTTCTGTTCTCCTCTCCATAGCATAAATAAACATTGACAACAGGCCAGAGAAGATGGGGAGGGAAGGAAAAGAGAGGGAGGAAAACTTGCAGATGAGAGGTACAACCACCGTGTCTCACTCTTCCACCCCTTCTGTTCTTGAAACAGACCAGTTCAGATGATTGCTCTTGGTTTTGGCATTGGACATAATGAACTCCAGTCCCGATCTAGACCCTCATCCACTCTATTCTGACGCCAGTGGACACGCCTCTACTTCAAACCTCTGCAGTTTAAGTCCAAATTACTGAAATCAACTGCTTGTACTCATACTGGCACATTTTTTATTAAAAACTTCAAAACCTCAGACACATAGCACACATGGAAAGGAAAATTTACTGTGTATAAATATGATACAACCAAAGAGACTGCTTGAAGTTTAGTAATTAAAGCATGCCATAAAGAAGTCAGTGGTCGTGGTGAGACAGAGCCAAAGAAACCTGTCACAAAACTCTCAAGGCCTAACAAACTATAGTTTCCTAATAAAATATATATATTTTCAGATGTTAACAAGACATTGATAGAGACAAAATTAGAATTTTTAAGTAATGCATCAGAAAGATGTTAGAGGGCAAAAATCTGTTTAGTTTTTGTATATACTTAAAGAGCATTACTCGGTGTAAAGCAAAATGGGAAGGAGGAAAAAGATGTATCTGTTTTGGAGGCACACTTACATGACTTGCATCTAGTACTGGGTTGTTGGTGATTTTTCTAAAAATCTCCATGTATACACAAGAGCCACGTGCACTTGGAGATCCAGCTCTGTTCCCCTGATTTAAAACAAAAGACCACTTCAGGGGATCAATTAAACAGGGCAAGAAAGGTTGGATGACTAAGAGCATTCACTGTGTCAATTCAGAGGACACAGAAGGAAACGGAAGAAGGGTAATATTTTTATTTGTTTTAATATAATCTCTTTTAATAGATAACAAATGAGTTTAGAAACTACCTTTTTTCCCTATATGTTTCCAACCCCCCCGGCTCTCTCTGCATCATAACGCTCAACTACATGAGACATTGCCAAGAATCTCATTAATTTAGGTGTTTCCAAATAATTTTCATTACACAACTATATATGTAGCTGTACTTGTGTAGAGCTATATTTATATAGTTACATAATGGTAACTGCAGTATGGAAGAATAAGTAAATTCATGAATTCAGTTGCTGAGGCTTTAATTCTTAAGGTTTCTCTTTTAGAATTTTACACTTGAATAAGGACAGAAATAAAGAAATGTCTAGTCTAGCATCTGTCTCCCAGAGTTAATGAACTGATCTTTAAGTATCGCTGCATACTTCTTAAAATGTAAACATATTTACATTTGTTATTGAGCCATTAAGTTAGGCCTGAAGTTAACAAATCATGGCAAGTAAACAAAAAGCTCTCGGAATCAAAATATAAATAGAAGAATAATTCATGGACTTGCTTTTTATTCTATCCTGCTGAGACAAAACTTCTGAGTGTGCACACACACACATAAATATATACCCTACAAAACAGAATCTATCTTCTTACAGGCCTAAATTATAATCAGGGCTTCTAAACTGATAGTAGCATCTGGCCACATGCAATTTTCCAATCCTCTGTAATAACATTAGGTGATAAGAATCAATGTTTGAATTTTAGTTTAGCTTTCCCCTCCAAAAAATTCCAATTAAGATCAGTTGTGTGTAGAATTAAGAACTAAGTTCCAATTCAAAGTCATTTAAAGTAATGTAACCATATTTGGTATCTTCAATAGGAATATTACTTATCGTGTAAGCTGCCTGGAACTGAAGCACTCTGTCCTTATCTAACTTGTCCCTTTCTGGCACCAACATGCCAAATGCCCCATTCCCCAATTCTGAGCAAATTGCACAAAAAAATATTATCTACTTGTAATTTTTAAATACATACAGGCAGCTCAGAAAAACAACAAACCCCATCAACATGGTCCAGCTGAACTCTCCATCTGTACTCACTAACCCTTCACTGAACCAAAATGAGAAAGTAACCTTGTAGTGAAAGGGGTAATAGTTGAAGGAATGAAGGGAGGGAGGAAGGCTGAACAGGCCAAAACAATGCACAGACATTAAGGAAATTTCAAGTCCCAAACTTGCAAGTATATAAGCAGTGAGATAACTCATCTACTTTTTTCAACTAATAGTTCCTGCCCAAGACCTTAAGAGCAAATCAAATTAGGTTTGAGCCAAGTGTACTTCTAACCCATACACACACACACAAGCTACAAAAAGCAAGTCAAATGAGGGTACTTCATGGGCAGTCTAAGAGGCTTACGGCACCCTATTTGTTTAAATGCCCTAAATGCACCCACTCACGTCAACTCATTCCCAATCATTTTTAACAGTGCCTTTCAAAGCTCTCAAATACAGAGAATTAATAAATAGCTAAAGAATCTGATTACCACTTCACTCACATATGAGAAAACTAGTTATTTTTCAAGAGAAAAAAACAAAAAAGGCTCCCCAGTGGAAATAAAATTTTAAAAGCTAGTTTTTTAAACAAGTATTTTCCTCTGCTCTATACCACTCCTGCATATCCTACCACCGTATCATTTTGGAACATTCATTACATTAACAGGTAGGTAAATGGTAGGAGACAAAGCTTTTATCAGTAGTTAAGCAAAAGTGCTGGGGCCTTTTACAATTCAAAGATTCAATAGTTTAGAAGAGGTTACTATGTCAGAACACATCCAAGTTTCAAGAGTAGGGTTGGAGCTCTCTTAAGGCAATCTTCCAGAAAAGATGTTACATCTTCTGTGATGATGGACTAAAAATGAAAGAAAATGTTGAAGGTTTCATTTTGCTATACTTAATTTAACTCTGTGTGATCCTAATGATTCTTGGGCTCACGAAATTATTTTAGGAACAGAATTCTACTCTCACACTCATTCTTTATATGGTTTCACAAGCTGCTTAACCAAGCTGGTTATGTCAGCTGAGTGACTAATATAGCACTTAACGCTGCACCCCGTTTAACCTCAACTCAAAGCACCTATAAAGAAAGATAAATATATTATGCACCTTTGTTATTTGTTAGTTCTTGGAAATACCTAAACCAATAACATTTTAATTTTCACCCTGTTTTAATGGGAAAGACTGACAACAAATGGTTAAATGTTTAAGCTTTATCCTATAGCTCATGTGCTTAATTTCACCCGTGCAGCAGGGCTTTCAGCTTTAGTGGTCCAGAGGTTCAGCTTTAACACAAGAATGCTCCTCCTGACCTCTTTATGTTTGGGAGACAGAGATGCTAGCATTCTTCATATTCCCTAAGTAGTTTTGTTGGGGAGTCCCAACTGGGACAACATCACTTTCCTACCTCTTAAAGTTTTGGCTGCAGTCTGTTACAGTAATGCTTGCTCCATGGAAGAACGACACAGAAGAAAAATAAAAGATTCTATCTTCACCACCGTAATAATATAGATGATATACAATGAACTACTGTGTGAAGGAATCTCTTTAAAGAAAACACAAAGTGTACAATGAATACCAAATGTGGGAACATAATATATACCAAAGCACCAACAATCCATTTCTTGGGACTGCATGTAAACAGCAAAAGCATTACAAATCCATGAAATAATTTTTTTTATAAAAGCTCCTCAAGTCAGGTGGCAGAAATGCCCCTCCTTTGCCAGGAGGACAAACTGTCATTAGTGTAACAGGGAGAGCTGGCTTTCCAGTGAACTTTACTAAGAAACACATATGAAAGATTACAGACTTGAGTGAAACTACTCAAGGAACATAAAAGCTAAATGCCAAATGATATGTATATCTTCACACATTTCTCAGGTGAATGGACTCTTTGACAACTTCATTTCTTCTCCAAACTGCTGTGCTATTAATTTTGAGCAGGCATACTCTGGTGGCCTATCCTAACTCTTTAAGGCTCCATTCATTCCACATATATGTGTGTGTATGTGTGTGTGTATGTACATATATATATATATTTACAACATGTACTCCTAAGACAAAAGGAAGTGCCACTCTTGTAGGAGAAAAAAAGGATAATCAGCTATAGATGTGAGACCAAAGTTTCCATAAAACAATTAATATGGAGCGTTCCGCATAATTGCAGTTTTCGTCTTTTGGTTTGGCCCTGAGCTGTTTGTTGCTCCCGCATCAAGTAGAGTTCCAAATTCTCCTTGGGCAGAGGAAAGAGAAGTGGGTGGCAGTAAGAGAGAATATGCAGTGCACACTGCCAACCCAGGAGTTTGTTCCTCATGAAGCCTGACGAGTGGTCTTCCCCACTTCCATGCTAAGTGCCTGAGAGTTCTTTTCTGTTTCCAGCAGCTCATCAAAGATCTCCCTGAAAATAAAACAAAGTTTAAACAGGAAATTCAGTGAGCAAAGACAGAGTACAGACAGAAAATAGACATTGATAAAGCCTGCATAATCCCCATTTGATGCCTAAATTTTATTAAATAAGCAGCTCGTTCATTTTATTACCATCTCAACCCCATGTGTTGATTCTTCAAAATACCTGGGTGGAATGGCAATAGCTGGCTTTGACAGAAATGCTAGTTCCCATCTGTATAACTCAGATCTTCTACCAGATACAATGAAAGACCAAAAAGGTTTATGACAGGACAGCTTCAGTCATAAGGAGGTCTTAAGTTCTATACCTAGATTCTACTCTGTGATGAGTAATTAATGCTGAGTTACGAGAAAAAATATTTTGGAAATAACAAGACGTGAGCCCTAAACAAAGACAATAAAAACCATAAACTGTCAACCAATTGACTGATGGGAATATTTTATCCTTAAAGGGAAAAAAAATGTTCAGGTGATTTTTAGCTCATGGCTTCTGATCAGGCGAAGTTTCTTACTTGTGCATATAGAAGAAGATGTAACCACTCCGATCTCGATCACTCTGCACAGAAGTCTCTTGGATTTTAGATACCTCTAGGTCATTATAAGTAAACCATGACTGCTTCTTAATGTCGTACACATCACTAATGTAATGACCTGAAATAAATAAAATCTTAAAATTAAGGTTTTTTTTTTTTAAGAAAATTATTGAATTTTTCTCAGGTACAGGACAGTTTCAGAAAGAGAAACAGCCAAACCCATTTCACCTTACTCCCAACAATGTTCCTAAAACTTATTAAAAAACAGACTTCCCTGGTGGCACAGGGAAGAATCTGCCTGCCAATGCAGGGGACACGGATTCGATCCCTGGTCCAGGAAGATCCCACATGCCGCAAAGCAACTAAGCCCGTGTACCACAACTACTGAGCCTGTGCTCTAGAGCCCACTTGCCACAACTACTGAGGCCCACGCGCCTAGAGCCCATGCTCTGCAACGAGAAGCCACCGCAATGAGAAGCCCGAGCACCACAACAAACAGTAGCCCCCACTCTCCACAACTAGAGAAAGCCCATGCACAGGAATGAAGACCCAATGCCGCCAAAAAACAAACAAAAAAAAAACCATTAAAAAAATTACAAAAATTTAAGGGAGGAGTATACTCTACCAGAACAACTTTTTTTGATAAATATATTTTATTTAGGGAAATTTGGGTCATTTGTGAATAGAGAAATCAAAACAGTTGTACCTATTAACACAATTCACACTTAGTGTGCTCAAAGAAGATTCCAAAGTTTTTCCTGATGCATTCAACTTAAACCTCGCAAAGCTAGGCTCAGAGCAACCCAATAATGAGTAAATGCTGGCTAGTCCATTTATAAAATGGTGAAATCCTAATGTCCATTTACCTGAAGAAGAAGTGCTACCAATGTGACTGACAACACTGATGAGCCGATAGGAATGAGGAAGATTTCCTGTCTGGGAAACAGAAGTGGACATGACTTTTAACTATTCAATTGAATAAAAGCAAAACACTAAATTTAAATTTATTATCAAAGCTGACATGGCGAAGTTTCAATGTGTGGCAGGGGCAGTTAGACTCAATAAAAAACCCAGTGGTTGGTTATTGTTCATATCCTCTGACCTAAGAATTCTACTCCCAACTAAGAATTTATCCTAAGAAGATAATTCGAAAGAAAACAGTATATATGTATAAAATTATTCACTTTAGCATTATCTATAATAATGAAAAGTTGGAACTAACAATACACCCAGTAATAGTTAAATGGTTACTGGTATATCAACTCAGTACAATATTGTTCAGTTATTTAAAGAAAAAATATGAGGGTGTGTCAAAAGTTATCCACACTCTGGCTGCAGAATTTATTCTAATTAACTTTTAGAAAAGACATATACATCATTTTTCAACATAACCTCCTTGCTTTTCAATACACTTTGTCCAGCTGTCAACAAGCTTTCCTATTCCCTCATTAAAAAAATGCTTTAATTTAGGCTGAGCTGTGAGTCACGAATGCACCACTGTCTTCACTTCTTCATCAGAAGTGAATCTTCGTCCTCATAGGGCTGCTTTCAGGGGAACAAACAGGTGAAAGTCCGATGAGCAAGATGAGGACTATAGAGAGGATGCTTTAACACCTCAAAATCAAGTTTTTGCAGAGTGTCGACACTGTGGGCAGAAGTGTTTGGATGTGCATTTTCATGCAAGATCAGAACACCCTTGGATAGCAGTCCTCTGTTTTTAATCCGAAATTTAGGCTTCAGCTCTTCAATAAGCATCTCTAGTCATTCATACACACTTCTTCGAGACAAAACACTTTCTCCATACTGTGCACAAAGCCTTTGATAAATAACGGTACCAGGTACACTCTCAGATCACAAAAAACGATTCACTGCACACTGCTCTTCTTTTGTGCAAATCACAAGTGGGGCATCCATTTTTGCTCTCACCGCAGTTACAAATGAACTGATGTAACACGTTCACACCTGCACAGCAGCGACTGGGGAGACAGTGGCCTTGAATGGAAAGTGCTGGTAAGACATGCACCCAACAGAAGTTTTAATATAACCAGAGTGCGGATAATTTTGGACTCACCCTTGTATGTGGGTCAACAATATGTTAACTTGTTTTTCAAACCTACATGAACACACATAATAACTATAGCTCTATAAAACAGGTATATTAATGGTTAAACACTGAAAAACAGAATAAAAAAAATGAAAAGAGTTGACGTGTTGCTATAGGGATTATGGATGAACTTTCATATTTTAAATACTTTTAAAAATGCAATTAAAATATTATTAGCAGAAAAGTAAAACAAAACTGAAAAGTGATATTCACCCACTTCAGGCAGCACTGTAAGATATAATTTTGGGAAGAAATACAGCTATAGATAAACCAGAAACCATTAAAATGTTCAAAAACTCTGATGTGGTAATTTATTTCTGGGGATTTCCTTAAAGAAGAAAATCCTAAATATAGAAAACATTACAATTATACACAATTCCTCAATATGTTATTTATTATAATGAAAAAAAAAACTTAAATGCTCAATGTTAGCTAAAAATTAAATAAATAGTATGTTCACTGATGGAATACAGTATAGCTATTAAAAATAAAATGCTTATAAATAGTCTTTAACAAGCAGGATTAAAAACTGTACTTATTCTATAAAGCTTTTTAAAAGCATAGTTAGGGTACTTTGGGGTAGGGATGATAAAAGAATATATCAAATGCTAACAGTAGTTGTGTTAGAATAGTGGGATTCTGGGTAATTAAAATTATGAAAAATTTGGAAAATGGGGAAAAAAGCAATTATTTAGGGGGAAAAGGGGTAAAAAAAGATTTCAAGTGCTCTAGTTAATGTCATTAATTCAACAGTTTTTATTGAGTAACAATCAACTAGTTTTAGTATTAAACCTTAAAAATAAAATAGTTTTGGTAGAAATCAAGGTGACTTAATATACATATGACTTGAGAGCTATTACTAAGTTATTACCTAACATGCACATAAGGCGACCAGGATGTTATTTCTTTATTTTTTCATTTTGTTTTGAATCTTCTATGTAAGAAATGAGGAGCAAAGGCCAAGAGAAGTGAAGACCATGTGATGGCTGCCAAAGGGGCAGAAATGAACCTGCAATGGACACGGACAGTGTGGCCTTTGAAAATAAGGAGCAGGAGGAATAGTATGGACAACCTGACCAGTTGTTCTACAAAGGAAATACACTGTCACCCACCTCAGCATTTCTTTTCAGTTCCTCAGCTTCAGCTTCTGTGTACTCCATATCTAAAACGTCCTCATTTCCAGAGTCATCATCAGAGCCCAATGAATCCAGAAAAGAGTTGTTAAACTCTGAGGAACACAAAGACAAAGTCTTATAAAAGTTCTTGGAATGGATACAAAGAGAGATGATTAGGAAAATAGAAAACAACTTGAAGTACACATTTTATCATCCTAAGAAACATAAAACATATTATTATTAGGGTTCCAATTCACCCAGCCTACGCTAGGGAATAAAAGTTCAGGCACCAGTTATCTGTAAAAGAAATGTTCCCTTCTGTTTTAAATATATATTTTATGAAAGGGGATAATACTCTTATAAGAAAGGAATAAAACTGAAAAAGAGAATATAATTTTACAGAAAATCCAATTTCACTGAATTCCCTATTATATAAACTATATGTTAGATTTGATGCACTTGGTGCATATTATAGGTGCCACCAACAAACATACATTATCTCACAGAAAAGAGACGATAAGATCAACCATCCTTTCATTTTTTTCAATATTAAATCATACCCTGAAATTTAACAAAAATAACGGAAATTCAACCTTAAACTCCTAAGTTTTACCTAAAATCCACTAAAGAAATAAATCCAAGATCCATTTTTTATCCGTAATAATGCATTTCCACTGGTAGAATCCATTTTTACTAATGACTTCAAATAAAGAATCCTAGGAGCATTTGTACATAAATGACTCTGTTTTATAGAGTTGTTTAAAAAACATGAACACTTAAGAATGGGAAGAACAGGAAGACACTACAGCATCAAAACTCTGGAAGCTGGAATACAGAGGAGTGACTGACTTAACAGACCTAAGAAAGTCAAAGCCAAAACCTAAGCCGGTAATGGAAAAGTTGAAAACCAATCCAATTTATATTACAGAGTCCTCAAAAGACATACAACTTGGAAACACCAGGTACTTCTGAAACTGGAGGCTAAGAAGAGGATAAAAATAGGCACTAGGTGAAAGCTGTTTGAGTTACAGACTCCTAGATCCACTTCCCCCTACTTTGTGTTGCTGGGCAATGACAGAAGTCTGGAGTTTTGTTCACTGGAGAGTTGGTAAAAAACGTCTCTGGATTGGGGGATTCCAGGAACAGGGGAGTACCATACTGAAAACAGGGGAGTAGGCGACAGTTTACATATCAAAAGATGAGTAGAACTCCCACCCCCAAACCCAGCCCTATTCCTATACTTGGCTCCCATAACTCTGGCAGCCACATCTTCTACCTTTAGGCAAAGGCAAGAGACTAGAAAACTTTCTTTAGGAATCTTACCAGACTAAGGAAAGGCCTAAAGTATTAACATCATTCCCCAAACAGTAAAACCCTGTAAAACTCAAACTTGACAAGCCCTAGCTATTCATATACTGAGAAATTCTAATCATCTTTTTAGTCTCCTACTCTTAATCATGAGCTGACAGCCAAAGACTACTAGATAACTAAGGAAAGGCTCTAACAAGGGATATAAAGACCATAATAAACACACAGGACAGAGCAATCTGGAGAAAACAATCTATTTGGGGAAATGAAAATGTCAAACAAAAAACTGAACTATATTTCATATCCTCAGAGAGTTGAGATGGTATTGCTTTCATGAAACACTCCCACCTCAAAATCTTATAAAAAAGTAACAATCACATAACCAGTTCTTGAAAATTAAAAATATGATAGAAATAAAATACTAAAAGAAAAGTTTGGAGTTGGTGATAATGTTGGAGAAACTTCCCAGACAGCACAACAAAATAACAAAAAGATGGAAAACTAGAGAGGAGAGATAAGAAAACTAAGAGGATCAGACTAGGACATCTGAATAATAGGAGTTTCAAAAAGAGAAAAGAGAGGAAGTAGAAGGGAGGAAATCAGTGAAATTTTCTTAGAATTGAAGGACACAAGTTTCTAGATTAAAATAATCCACTAAGTGCCCAGCAAAAATGGATGAAACAGACCCACATCAAGGCATGTCACTGTGAAACTTAATCACAATAGAAACAAAGAGAAGATCCTATAAGCTTTCAGGAAAAAAAAAAAGATGTCACATCAGGATAAAGAACAGCTTTAGACTCCTCATACAGCAGCCCAGCAAACAAGACTTCTGTCATTACCCAGCAGCATGAAGGTGGGGGGAAACAATGCTTTCACAATTATTGTAAACCCGGACTTCTATATTCAGCCAAACTATCAGTCAAATACTGGGACAGAATAAAACTTGCAAGGTCTCCAAAAAATCTAAGTCACATCCCTTCTTTTTCAAGAAAACTACTGGGGATGTTCTCCATCAAAGCCTAAGTACACAAAGGATGAGAAAAGAGTGAGATACAGGAAACGGGAGATTCAAACAAAAGAGAGAATCAGAGGGAATCCCCTGGAGAATGGTTAGGGAGATCTCAGGACACTTGTGCATGGATGTAGAGGGCAACCAGTCCAGACTGGAGCAATATGACTTGAGACAGCCATTCATCACCACCATTGTTCCATCTTTTAAATCTGAGCACAGAATGCCTAAGTGAGCCTAGCTTGAATTCTTATTTGTAACTCTCTCAACCACTTGCCAGTAAAGTTCTTGCTCTCTCCACCATGCCCTGGTGTCTGGATCAGCCTAGAACACTCATTTTATACCAGCAAAGTATAATCTTTAATCTATTTCTCAGAGCCAGAGAAAGACTAGAGTGATCTTAGAAAATACAGAGTTATTGATACAGCCACTATGGAGAACAGTATGGAGGTTCCTTGAAAAACTAAAAATAGAGTTACCATATGACCTAGCAATCCCACTACTGGCCGTACCCAGAGAACACCATAATTCAAAAAGACACATGCATGCCAATGTTCACTGCAGCACTATTTACAATAGCCAGGACATGGAAGCAACCTAAATGTCCATCAACAGATGAATGGATAAAGAAGATGTGGTACGTATATACAATGGAATATTACACAGCTTTAACAAGGAAAGAAACTGGGACATTTGTAGAGACATGGATGGACCCAGAGACTGTCATACAGAGTAAAGTGAGTTAGAAAGAAAAAACAAATATCGTATATTAACACATATATGTGGACTATAGAAAAATGGTACAAATCAACCGGTTTGCAAGGTAGAAATAGAGACACAGATGTAGAGAACAAACATATGGACACTAAGTGGGGATGGCTGGTGATACTCCTACGAGTGTTCATCACAGCCCTTGAGGTTCTGGAAGAAGAAAACCTTGCTGAAAATGCAGACAAAATGGGTAACATCTTGAGAAACAAACTCATGAAGCTACCTTCTGATACTGTAACTGCTGTAAGAGGAAAAGGATTATTAAATGCTATTGTTATTAGAAAAACCAAAGACTGTGATGCTTGGAAGGTGTGTCTGTGACTTTGAGATAATGGACTTCTAGCCAAGCCAACCATGGTGATATCATGAGGTTTTTGCATCTCTGCTTGTGATCAAGGAGGAGGACATTCTGGAGGCCGTGGAGATCATTAATAAGAACATCTCGTCTTTCTGAGGGTGGTGACAGTTTTCAGTGGCGCCTGGGAGCCAGCTGGAGACAGGCAGTTTGTTGACATCCTGTAAAAAGCTCTGCATTTCTGTGCTTAATGCTGGCATATTCCACTCCCCCATGTCAAGGGTATTTTAAAAAATATATGTTTTCAGTTCATACATAATAGAATGACATTTATAAACGTGCAGTGTGCTGTGTAACATAACTAAGAGAATGTCATGGCATCTTATATTTGTTTAAGTGGATTTGTGTGTGTGTGTGTGCTTTCTAAGGTGAGATGCATCTCTCTACACAGACAAACTTTTAATCAAGCCCTTCAGCATAATTTATATACATTTTAATAATTTCCTTGCTGGTATAAATGTTTATATTTGAAAAAGTTATATGAGAGCATTGCATAGAAGACTTGCTTAACCTTACAGAGCTGAATCATAATCACTGAATTTTAGGAAGCATTAATGGTTAAGCTTATATAAAATATGTTAGATTTAAGTAAACTCTGTACTGGCCAGCACCAGGATATATTCCATGAATGTCATTATTTTGAATTAAGAACTAATGTTTAACATTCCTAGATAATGTTTTAAGTGTTTGATATAATTTGTAAAAAGTGTTTCTTTAAATTTAAAATAAAGCTCATATTTAAAATGTCAAAAAATATTGTTTAGGGATATGACTATAGATGGTAAAATTATTAAAAAAAAAAAAAAAAAGGTAAGTTGATGAGTACAAACGGTGGTAGAATGGTGGTTTCCTCTGGGAGGAAGGGAAGGGAAGGGGTATACAGGTAACTTCTAAGGTTCTATTTCTTTACCTGGGAGGTGTTCAAATTTGTTATTGTTATTAAAAACAACAAAAACATTTCATATGCTCTTCTGTGTGTGATACACTTCATAATATAAAAAAACGTAATTAATCTCCAGACCTTGAAGACTTAACTCTGTAGCTCTTTTGAGGTCATCATCTTCTTTCTGTTCCCAAGCCTCCTAAGGGGATAAGAACAAAACTAAGGTATTTAAAGAAGTATTGATTAAACTTATTTAATGAGGATAAAATCAGCTGCGCTGAAAGTATTTGCTAATAATGTTTTCTATAATCTTATGGGATGTCTGAAATATGACCTCTTGAAAGATGTGAGGAAGTTCTTTACTTTTTCCAACACTGCCTTCCTAAAACATAAACCTGGGAGTTAAAAAGGCTTAAATGCTATCTCTTCTAGTTAGTGACATTTGGCTTGCCAACCAAAAGCCACTCCATGTAACATTACGATGCAATTGTCTTTTCTTTTAACATGTATAAGATACCTGGAACATAGGAGATACTTAGTAAATACAAGGATGAGTCAAAAATTATCTGCACTCCGGTTATATTAAAACTTCTGTTGGCTACACTGTCTTATCAGCGCTTTCCGTTCAAGGCTACTGTCTCCCCAGTCACTGCTGTGCAGGTGTGAACGTGTTACATCAGTTCATTTGTAACTGCGGTGAGAGCAAAAATGGATGCTCCACTTGTGATCTGCACAAAAGAGCAGCGTGCAGTGATTCATTTTTTGTGGTCTGAGGGTGTACCTGGTACCGTTATTTATCAAAGGCTTTGTATGCAGTATGAAGAAAGTGTTTCGTCGCGAAGAAGTGTGTATGAATGGATAGAGAAGTTCAAGAAAGGTCGCACAAGTGTTAGCCATCAAGAAGAGCTGGACGCCCATCCACATCCATGGCTGATGACAATACTGAGCGTAGACGTGATATGATTCTGTCAAATAGAGGAGTGACAGTAGATTATGTGGCAAATCAGCCATGGCTCTGCCTATGAAAGAATCCATGACAGACTTAGGTTTTGAAAAGGTTTTGCTGAAGCCTAAACTTTGGATTAAAGAGAGGACTGCTATCCAAGGGTGTTGTGATCTTGCATGAAAACGCACATCCGCACGCTTCTACCCACACTGTCAAGATTCTGCAAAAACTTAATTTTGAGGTATTAAAGCATCCTCCCTACAGTCCTGATCTTGCTCCATCGGACTTTCACCTGCTTGGTCCCCTGAAAGCAGCCCTATGAGGACGAAGATTCACTTCTGATGAAGAAGTGAAGACAGTGGTGCATCTGTGGCTCACAGCTCAGCCTAAAACATTTAATGAGGGAATAGGAAAGCTTGTTGACAGCTGGACAAAGTGTATTGAAAAGCAAGGAGGTTATGTTGAAAAATGATGTATATGTCTTTTCTAAAAGTTAATTAGAATAAATTCTACAGCCAGAGTGCAGATAATTTTTGACTCACCCTCATAGCTCTCTTTTCTTCCCCCTGATTTACAGGATTTGCCGAGTTCCTTGGTATAAATACTCCTACCATGGCCAGTTTTTTTTTTTTTTTTAAATACATCTTTATTGGAGTATAATTGCTTTACAATGTTGTGGCCATGGCCAATTTTAAGCTACCAATGTGACCACGAATGCAGATTTGAGAAGAGGTATGTATAGTGGGCTCTCCTAAGCTAGTTAGGGAGCTGGCTCTAGCACATCACTGACCCACATCTATGACAGCAAGATAAACAGTATTTCCACAACATATTATTCACAGATTTCTAATTTTATTCTTGTTAAAGAAACCAAAACAGAAAAGAAGCTTGGTAAATACTAAATGAATGCTGCTGACTGTTGCTTCTCTAATACCTCAAGTTTTCTTAGAAAAAATAGTACTTCTGAAAATACCTCAACCTGGATGACAAAGGAAAATGCTGACTATAAAAAAATTTCCCTCTCATCTTCAGAGAAAAGATAATTTACCAAGGATGCATGAGTAAAGAAAAAATGTAAAATTGTTCATACTTTCCTCAATCCTAGACTTGTTTTTAAAGTTACTTAAATATATAAGAAGCTTAGAATGAGCTATTCTGCATGATAGTCCTGGGAGCAATAATACTGTGTTCAATAAAGTCACAGTGGTGTTCTCTAAGAGGAAATATGATTACTTAAATTTATCCAAGTATATAAAGTCTATGCTGAAACAAGAAGGTAAAGGACTCTCTTTTAGTAATCAATAGAATGATGCAGGTAAACAAACTAAAGAAACTTCATCTCATAATCCTATCCTCACACCTGAGAAGAATAAGATAGTTTTAACCAGGTCAGCTGACAAGAAAAATATATATCTTTTGTCAATGAAAAGGAGGATTGCTGAATTTTTCCTTTTTCTGCATTATAAGGAACTACTGTTAAGAAACCAACCCATGGTCTTTTATATTAAGTTTTCTACAACAAATGATTACTATATATTCTCTATAACACAGTTTGACATGTACACATCTTGATGACAAGGCAACTAGGGAGGTGGTACTTTTAAATATCAATAAAAGGATAAAGAACAGCTGGTTCTGAAATAGTTTTAAAGCAGCAGTTCTCAACCTTGGCTGCACATTAGAATCACTGGGGGAGTTTTTTTTCAAAACCCTTATTTAAAAAAAAAAAAAAAAAGAAAGAAAAAGAAAGAAATCTAGATGCCCAGACCACACTTGAGATCAATTACATCAGGATTTCTGAGGGGTAGAACAATCCAGGCACCAGTATATTTTTTAAAGCTCCCCAGATAATATTAAAGTGCAGTTAAAATTAAGACCCAATATTCTAGCAACATTAGATTTCTTAATCTGATATCTGCAAACACTAAAACTGTGCACTCAATCTAGGGAATTTTGGTAAATTTTTATTACTAACATGTATAGGATTAGACAACCATGAAAATATCACCTTTAGTCAGATATCTCAGGTGGCTGCAACAGTGCAAATCAACCAGCTTTGGCAAATATAAGCATAAAGAACTAAAAACTGAAGAACAGATTACTACATAAAGAAAAGAGCAGATAAATGTCAGTCTATGACTAAAATCTAAAATTTCAGATAATATTCCTGAGAATTTTATGTTCAAATAATTCACAGGAAAGGATTCATACTGTGAGAAAATGACCAAAACAAACACTTTGCCTTAAAATATTAATGATAAAATCACCACGGCATACTGGCTGTTTCAACTGCTTGCAAAATAAAGTTGGACTAGGGATGATCTCTAATAACCCATCTTGCTTTATTGTGCAATAAATTATAGTAATAGGAGGTAACCAACAAGACATTTTGTTGCATTTGGATTTTTTAAAAAAAGAAAAACAATCAATGTTTCTGTTTCAAACCCAAGGCCCCAAACAAGGTTAATTTGTTTTGGTGGCTCAATGATTTACCGTATGCAAATCACCTGAAACAATGTCTGACACACAGTACTTAACGAAATACTTTTTTTTCCCCCAAGCTCTTTATTGGAAAATAATTGCTTTACACTCTTGTACCAGCTTTTGAGGTACACCAAAGTGAATCAGCTGTATTTATACATATATCCCCATATCCCCTCCCTCCCGCAGCGAAATGTTTTTTACTGTTATTATTGTTCATTTCTTGGAAAAGACAGGTATGGAGAAAGTATCAATATAAATATCTCTTACTTGCTCCTGAAGGCTCTGAGCCAGTGCCTGCTGAAGCTCTTGCTCCTCCCTCTCACGCTCCATATCATACTGCTGGAGCCAATCAACCTCTCCTTGAGATCCTTCTGGAGTTTTGTTTTCTTTATTCTCATCACAATCTTTAGTTATCTCAGTAAAAGTGGCAGGATCTGAGAAAGCAGAACATAATATAACTGGGATATCCTCTTAAAAACTGAAATCTCTGCACTAGAGTGACATGTACTGTTCAAAGAGCAATGTATCCTAACCTCAGACATAAGTTGCTTGGAACATACAATCTCACCTTACTACACATCTAGATCAGGGTTTCTTAATCTCAGTACTATTGACATTTTGGGTGGGATAATTTTTTGTATACTAAGATACTAAGGATATCAAGAGAGAAAAATTAGACCTGGCCACTGGAAGAGGAAGTGAAAACTTTCTACTTAAAAAATCTTAAAATACCCATAGTGCAAGGCAAGGAGGCTCAGTTTTGTTGTTTGCAGTGACAGCTTCAGAAATAAAATATGAATAACAATTACCACAAAAATAATTTTTATCTGTATAGCACTTTACATAATATGTATGTGCTATCTAACATTCTACCCACAATGATCTGAAGTATGTCTAGTAGATTCCCCATACAGAAATAAGAAAAATGAGTATCAAAGAGGTTAAGTTACTTATTTAGAAATTTATAACTAGTAGGTAGTATAGCTAAGACTAAATGACCAAGACCATCTTAGTTCAGTGGTCTGAACCATTATGAAGGGATGAACCCAAATAAGAATGGAGAACTTGGGACTTCCATGGTGGCGCAGTGGTTAAGTATCTGCCTGCCAATGCAGGGGACACAGGTTCAAGCCCTGGTCTGGGAAGATCTCACATGCCGCGGAGCAATTAAGCCCTTGCACCTCAACTACTGAGCCTAATGCTGCAACTACTGAAGCCCGTGCTCCACAACAAGAGAGGCCACTGCACCACAACGAAGAGTAGCCCCCGCTCGCCAAAACTGGAGAGAGCCCGTGCACAGCAACAAAGACCCAACACACCCAATAAAAATAAATTAAAAAAAAAAAAAAAAAAGAATGGAGAACTTGAATTATTTATATGTTAAAACTTGGTATAATCAGATATAAAAAAATGAAGAAAGAATTATGCAAATTTCTGAGAGCAGTGGTGAGAAAAAGGTGACCAAAAACTGACACAAACATTTTTTAAATGCACAAGAAAACTAATTTCTCTCTTGATGTACACCTAAAGGGGCATGGCATACTTTACCACTAGCCTCTGGATACTAACTCTCAATATTTGCTTCTCAGATTTTTTAAATTGTTAAAAAAAAAAAAAGCACAAAAATATTATTAGCTCTGTTATACAGATCCATCTCACCTCCCATTATGTAGAAGTCATTTGTTACTATAAAACTTTCGAACACAGTTGTGCCTTGTTTAACAGATGTTTACCTTCATTAAACCTACCGGGCTCTGTGATTGTTTTTGGCTTCTCAGTTTCCACAGGGTCTGGATTTTCAGGCATTTCTTGAATATCATCTTCTGCAAATCCAGTATCAGGGCTGCTGGTTGGTTTATCATCATCTTCGTGACTGAGAGACGGTGAAGCTTCTCTCTTACTTATCTCTAAAACAGCTGCTAGAAGCTCTTCTTCACTCATTCCGTCAAATCCTGAGTTTTCCAATTCAGACTTATCAGGTTCTAGTCTGCAAGATTTTGAATCCTGAAGAATAGAGCTGCTTTTAGAAGAAACCAGAATGCCTACAAATACAGCAATCTTGGAGTTTAAAGTGATACGTTTATTTCTATAGTTTCCCCCACCCCCCTTTTTTGGCCACACTGCATGGCACATGGGATCTTAGTCCCCTGACCAGGGATCGAGCTTGTGCCCCCTGCAGTGGAAGCAGAGAGCCCTAACCACTCAACCACCAGGCAATTCCCAAAGTTTCCTTTCTTTGATGCTTTGGGTTATTTAACAACTAATTACCAATATGTAAACTCACTGGCAAGGCTAATTTTCTTTTAATACTACCTACCTAAAGATAATGTTTATTTTCTTGATTATAATAAGTGTTAAAGTATACTCTTTGCATAAATTTGGAAAATACATTAAAAAAATGAAATAAATTCATTCAAAATCCATCACTCGGAGATAATTATTTTAAGTATTTTTGGTGTATTTTCTTCCAGATATACATGGATTATACTGTAAATATTCTGTCACTACACCTAATATTCTTTTTAAAATGTTGGCAAGTCTTTTTCATTTTTTTTTAATAAATGAGAAAAAAAAACTATCAAGATTTTGTAAATATTCAGAAGTTATTTTCTGAATAACATTCTCTCATTTCTGGGAGAATTTCTGACTTTCTGTCATTTCTCATTCAAGGTGAGCAACCACAAACTATCTCTAACTTTAAAGATGGGAAACAGTCTGAACAAAAAACAACTACTAAATAATTGTTATTTTACCAAAATGGAGGTTTAAAATCAGTCACATGAGATGATGCAAACTCCTAGAAAAGCTTCTTTCTTCAAAATGTTAACTATCATTGTGCGTCAAGATAGAAGATGATGTAGTTGTGTCTTCGCACCCATTACTTAAACTTTTAGATTACCTAGTTGGCCTCTTGACGTAAAATATTTACTATGGTTCCCTCATATTAACAATTAGTATCGGGTGGGGGGGGGAGTTGAGGGAGGGAGGGAATACGGGGATATGTGTATAAAAACAGATGACTGAACTTGGTGTACCCCCCCAAAATAATAAATAAAATTAAAAAAATAAATAAAAAAATAGAAATAAAAAGACAAAAAAAAAACAACAAACAATTAGTATCAAAATAAAGCAAGTAATTATTTGAGGACCAATATGTAAAAGTAGCTCTGAAGGTTAACAGGAGAAAGCAATTTATCTACCACAACTTTAATTTCTTTTTCTTTTTTAAAAATTAAATAATTAATTTTTTGGGGGGGGAGGATGCATTTTGGGTCTTCATTGCTGCGTGCGGGCTTTCTCTAGTTGTGGTGAGTGAGGGCTACTCTTCCTTGCAGAGCATGGGCTCTAGGCGTGTGGGCTTCAGTAGCTGCAGCACACAGGCTCAGCAGTTGTGGCTCACGGGCTCTAGAGTGCAGGCTCAGTAGTTGTGGCTCACAGGCTTAGCTGCCCCATGGCATGTGGGATTTTCCCGGACCAGGGCTTGAACCCGTGTCCCCTGCATTGGCAGGTGGATTCTTAACCACTGCACCACCAGGGAAGTCCAAACTTTCATTTCTTAAAAGCATCAATCTTGGAAACAACTTAAGTGTCTACTGATGGATGAATGCATAAAGATGATGTGAGATATATATGTGTGTGTGTGTGTGTGTGTGTGTGTATACACATAATACAATACACACACACACACACACACACACACATACACAATGGAATATTATTCAACCATAAAAAAGAATGAAACCTTGCCATTTGTGACATCACTGAAGGACCTTGAGGGAAATAAATTACACAGAGAAAGACAAATACTGTATGATCTCACTTACATGTGGAATCTAAAAAACAAACAAAAAAACTAAGCTCACAGATACAGAGAATACATTGGTGGTTGCCAGAGGTGGGGGCTAGGGAGTGAGCAAGATGGGTGAGGGGGCAAAAAGGTACAAACTTCCAGTTATAAAATAAATAGGGGGCTTCCTAGGTGGCGCAGTGGTTAAGAATCCGCTTGACAAAGCAGAGGTCACCGGTTCGATCCCAGCTCCAGGAAGATCCCACATGCCATGGAGCAACTAAGCCCGTGTGCCAAAAAAAAAAAAAAAAAAAAAAAATACATATGGGACTTCCCTGGTGGTCCAGTGGTTAGGACTCCGCACTTTCACTGCCGAGGTCCCGGGTTCAATCCCTGGCAGGGGAACTAAGATCCCGCAAGCCATGTTGGGTGGCCAAAAAAAAAAAAAAAAAAAGATTAAAAAAAAAATAAAATAAAATAAATAAACCACAGGGATGTAATGTACAGCATGGTGACTACAGTTAATATTGTACTGCATATCTGAAAGTTGCTAAGGGTACATCACAAGAAAAAAAATTTTTGCTGGTAACTATGTATGGTGATAATGTTAGGTAGACTTATTGTGGTGATCATCTTGCAATAAATATATACAATATTGTATCATTATGTTGTACACTTGAACCTAATCTGATGTTATTTGCTAATTATACCTCAACTTAAAGAAGTCTCAATCCACGTTTAAACAGACTGGTTTTGTAGCTACAAAAAGTACACTCTTTAACATCAGTGTTTGAACAGATTAAGTTTATAATCTATCTTATGTATTTATTAAGTTTGCTGATGCTGGTTATGAAAGTCATTTGTTTGGACAGTCAGATATTTTGGTGAGAAATTACTTACCTTTTCCAGGTCTTCCTGCTGCTGTTCACTGCCTGACATTTCACAAAGTCTCTGGCTAAGGGCCACAGAGCGTTTAAGCTCATCTTCACTGTCTGAATCAAGGCATAAAGCCAAGGAGCTCTTGGATTTGAAGGTGAAATTCCTGTAATTTAAGAAAAACAAACAAAGAAAAAAACTCTATGTAAGTCTGATAAACATTTGTCTGTTTTTTTTTTGAAGTATAAATACCAAATTAAAATAAAAAGCGTTTCCATTATGGAGAATGATTTAACAGAGAAAAAGAAAAGATATATCAAAAGAGGTATATTTAAGCATTACCTTTGCCCTACTCCAAAAGAGCCATGCTTTGAAAATCAGACAACTCTTATGCTATTGTATATTATCAGTAAACCAATCACTTTGTGCCTTTTTTCTTTCAGTGATCAACTCCAAAGAAGTTTGTTACTATCTTTATAAAGCAAGTACTCTACTGAATGCATGCAGACATAGCAATGAATACATGTTTTTGACAACAGAGTGCATGAGGACTAATTTTTGCTCTTTTAAATTATGATCCATGTACTTTGAAATTAACAGTAACATTCCACTTATCTATTTATATGTAGGTCCAACTTCTGGCAACCTCTACCTTCTAGAGCACAGGGACTCAAAAGTAAAAAAAAAAAAAGGCTTTTGAGGAAGGCAGCAGTTTCGAAGCCCATGAACTTTACTCTTTAGGCTGGGACCCTTCTTCCCCAGGAAATGGTGTATAAAATAATGTAGCAAGTTCATCAAGAAATGAGAGCTAAGAAATGAGAGAGAATAACCACAGAAAGGGCAATAAAGAACTATAAAGTAACTTTAATATAAAGGTAAACGGTCATAAGAATTAAGAGCCTCTGAGGGCATTATATTAAAACACAGTGCAATAACTGATACTTACAATGCTGATTTTAAGTCATTACAATATATTTAAATTATCTTCAGTGTATTTTAACAATATAAGGAATTCTGTAAGGTTATAGAGAGATAACCATCTAAAGTGGTTAAAACATGTTAAAGATTAAAATTAAAAAGACAATGTTTAAAAAGGCAAGCTTCAGTTATATAAAAATTCATTTATTTTGAATATCATATATTATTGTTCAATGATACCAGATAAGTAAGGTGTTACTGTGTTGTCTTCTAAGTGAGCTGAAAATAAACTAAAGGAAAAAGTGGTAAAGGTCAAAAAGCACAAACTTTCTCTGATGAAGGTTAACATAAATTCATATGCTATACTAAAAAAAAAATGTAAAATGGACATTGGAAAATGCAATAATCTAAATGTGAAAACTGTAAATAAACATGTAGAATGATGGCACCAAGAAAAAAGAGGCCACAATGGAAACCAGGAGGATTGCGTAGCAATGTAGATCAAAGAAAAGAGGCAAGTGGTCAGTGATAAGCCCAACCATAGTCTTTGGCTGAGAGCAGCCAGGATATCACTGCACTTCAGCCTGAACACTTGAATAGCCTCCCAATATGTGTTCAAAAAGGGTTTTAAATATAACTTACAAATAGCCAATTAGCCATCTTAATTCTTCATTTTGATTTCATGCTCACCAAGCAAAACTGAACGTATTGATTTATTTATCCATGTAAATACTTTGCTGAAGGAGGGTGACACCTGGCTGCTAATATACCAGGGTCAAATGTGACAAAGGACATTACAGAAGAACCAATGGTATTCTGGTTTATAACTCAGCCTCTTTTAAGTTTGATCGGCATGACAGGTCTTCTAGGGCCTAATCATCCTTTATTGACCAACTCTCAAATTCTCATACCAGTAAGACCCTGGAGAACAGATTGACCATGCCAAGTATAATGATGCCCAATGAAACCATCTCTTTCTTGAAACTATAGTGATTTGGTACATAAAGAGTGCATTCCATTAATAGTTACTATATTCACAGAAGGCAGCTTGCCTGTAGTAAGGAAAAATATTCATCCTGTAAATGCATCACTTGCTCACTTTCTAAGCAGCCAAGTGGTATTGCTCATTTGTATCTTGAGAACGGGCAAGAGTATTCATATCGGTACCATTTCAGATTTCTAGTCAGTTAGTCATCTGGTTTTAATTGCACTGAAAAATAATTAACAGGAGGAAAAGAAAACAGCAGTTCCCAAATGTCATTTTATGGTTATATAAGCCCCCCAAAAGCCCTTAAACAACAAAAATGTCTCTCTTCTAAAAGTACTTTGGGACATCAAATATTTAGAAAAATTAATTTTAAAGACAAATGACAACTAAGTCATTTAGAAATGTCTAATTAGGAACTGTGGTTCCAGTCAAATCACAGAGGAGGTATATTTTTTAAAAAAAGTATTTGTTTCCTTCTTGGAAAAACTTTTAGTCTTAAGCAAAAGACATAAAACATTTGTAGAATAGCTACATTCTAGTGTGTATTTGTTTTCCTGTCCCTTTTCAGAATACCTCTAGCTCAGTGCCTAAGACAAGAAGCCCCACACTGGCTAACAACAGGTGAAAAAGATATTTTGGGATCTCCATGCGTATATTTGAAGAATGGTGCTTTTTAGACCAGTAGGGCTTATTTTAACCCTTCAATTCTTAAAATCCCACATCATCAGTCAATTTCTAGAGTTGTAGGGTGAAAATATTATATATAACAGATGATTTAAGACTTTTAAGATAAAATTTTGAGAGGATCATCTGAACTTGCTTCAGTGTTAAACACTTGACATTCCCTAAATTACAGTTTAAAGAAGATTCAGGAAAATTTCAAAGTACAGTAATGCAGAGAAGTTACCATGCAAAAAGAGAAACAACAAGAAAAGGGGAGGGGATAATCTTGGAAATCAGGGTGCCAAATCCTTAAAATTTTGGATACAAAAGAAATATAACTCACTTTGAAGGTGTAGAAGGGTTGGTGATGCAGGAATTCACCATTTGAGAGGCTTTCAATGGTCTAGAACTATCAGAAAATTAGAAAATATATAATGTATACAATTACATCACTAAAAATATATAACTTATTAAATGAATTATTCTGTATTACAGTCCCTTATATATCCTCTTGAAAAGTTAACAATTACAATGCTTTTTAATGAACAATAAAGGCCAAAAGAGAAAAAACAAAATATTTTCTCTAGGCTTTCCCTTATCTAATGATCTAAATAAACAACACTGGAAATGAAGTCAAATACAATGAAAAGAACAACTAGGAAAATCCTCTTTGTTTCAGTTCTTTACTTTTAAACAGTAAAATAATAGTTCTCATTTATTGAGGACTTACTAGATGTCAGGCACTGTAGTAAGAACTCATGTATATTACTTCATTTAATGTTCACAACTACCCTGTTATTTTCCCTACAGACAGGTCAAGGAATTTGTCCAAAGTCTTAAAGCTATCAAATTGTACAGTCAAAGAGCCTGGTTTCAGGCCTGTGATTATACACAGCCTTGGCTAATGGTTTGATATAGTAATACTGCCAGAAAGAGTACTAGTTCTACCAGTAGAGGGCAGTCTGCATTAAGCAAAAACATCTATTCTAAGAGAAAATCCAGAAACAACAGTGACTCTCTAGGAACGTGTTACTGACTCATTGAGGCCTTCAGTGTAAAGTTATATAATGTAGAATATATTTCAATTACTAATCCAAGGGGAAATTTTACAAAACTTCATCGATGCATGTTAGCTAATGTTCATTCACTTTCTGAAATGACTATTATTCCACATCAGCGAAGAGACCTGGCTCTTCCAGTTACTAACTGTATGAGCTTAAGAAAATCACTTGCTCTCCTTGGATCTCCTCTGTAAAATTAAGAAGTTAGACAAAAATCTCTAAAATCCCTTTCACCTCTAAAGCTCTAGAACTTTATGATTATACCAAACTAGTGTTCAAGTATAAAAAAAGAACTATAATATATGACTCCAAAGTAATGCAAGTATTCAGAAGAAAGAGCAACATTCAGAGAAGTTTTAAGGTTGCTCATCAGGAATGCTGAATGATACTAAAAGCCTTTCTACTTCAAAAGGGAAAGAAATCCTCAAGGACTTACATTGCCATCTGTGCACTCCAACCAAGGTTGAAGGGTGGTTTTGTATTTTCAGTGCAATGAGATGAGAGGGTCAGGTATCTTGGAATGATGACTTGCTGCCCAATTTTGTTGTTAAGTGAGAGAGCAACATTGAAGCTATATCGTTTCAAATGAAGAATAAGGATCCTGAAAAACAGGAGATTTTAAACTAGTATGACATTACTAGTTCATAACAGAGACAGCTCTTTCACAGGTAAGAAAAGATCACTGTGACTAACCATTTTAGACAGCTTTTGATTTAAAGACTACATTAGGCCAAACTAAAGATCTGTCAAAGAACATTTACTGAATACCTGCCATGCTCTAGGCACTGTGCTAGGTACTAAGAATACAAATAAAAATAAAACACAGGCATTGGGTAGATATTAATTATTAATTGGGAGGTTTTGGTAAATTAATGTTCCTAGAAAAAAATCAAAACACATTAGACAAAACAACTAAATTTTAAAACACTGGTATTGATAATAGGTCAAATCCTTAAACTATTTATTTGTTATACAGTTTACCAAAAAATGGGTGTTATATAACCATAAATGGTAACTTAAAGTGTTAAACAGACCTTATGCTTGATGGTGAAAATTAACTTTTTAAAGATGACTTTAGACAAGAAGTATTCTTATTTTAGTATCACTTTCTCTAGAGAAAGGTAAGAGAGAAATGAAAAGTCTTCTCCACTTACAAAAAAGTTCTACAAAATGTACAGGCCTAATCTGCTTTGTAGGTCTGAAAAGGCTTTTAGCTCTGTGTTGTTTTTTGTTTTTCTCCCTCAGTTACTATTGTAGTAACCTTTTCATCTCTAATATAGAAGACAATCTCTGCCTGATAGACTAAATATATTTCACAGCTCACAAGAACACTTTAAAAATTGAATTTCAGAACTCTTATGGGAATAATGTTTATGGAAAACTGTTTCCTTTCTTATCGTATCTACCTCATCACAAAAATCACAAAGTCAAAAACCTGTAAACTGAAGTTATCGACTGTATTTCTCTTTAAAAAGCATGCAAGAATTCATAGGCTTCAAATTCACAACTTGAGAGAGCAAAAGAATCCAACTGATGTAAAGAGACTAAAATGAATGTCTAATGTCAAATATTTTGACTAAATTCTCAAATGATCCCACAAAAATAAAAGGTAATATAAAACAGATAGTCAACATCACTGATCTGTAAAGATGAGGTGGACTACAAATGAACAGATCTGATAAAGAGACGAGAGCCTTCAAGAATAAAGTAGACTAGTTTAAGATTGAAATGAACAAAAAATAGAGCAAGTGAGGTAATTAGGATTTATGATACAAAGGCTTCTAATTCATATAAGTTTGGAATAAACTAACCTGTAACACATGTGACCTGCCAGAAAAAAAGGAAAACCAAGGAGAAAAATTCCCCTCAGCATTTTTTCCCACTTTAAAGACCAAATAGCTAGGCCACGGGAAAGGGAACAGATTCAGCTTGTGGGGTAGAACAAGTGCTTTTCATTGTACACCGATTTCCTTAGTTAGTGACAGCTGACAACAATCAATCCTTTTCCTGAAGATTTATTCCTCCTACCCTCTTGCCTTAAAACACTCACAAATAGGAAAGAACAAGTCTCTTAAGGAAAAATATACAGACTATGGTCAACATGATAATACTGCTTTGAGTTAGCCATTTCTTTCAACGAAATTCATTTTCTAGAAAGGCACAGGTAATGGAATGTAAAAGAACTAGTCCCTAGGGGCTAAGGTTCCAGAAACTCCACACTCATTCTTAGAAAACTGAAGCTACTAAAAGAAAGCTACTAAAGCACTCTGCAGGCAAAGTGCCATATAAATACTTAATGTTAATAATAACCTTGTTTGTGGTTGAGATCTATTCTTGGAAAGAACTAAAAGTGTTCTATAAATCACATATTTTTTCTAACTACTTTGGTCTTATGTTTGTTTATACAGAGTTAATACAATATAAGTTAATTTCATTCCCAATTCAGATTCTTAAGACTACAGGAAACTAATAAGATCCTCTGAATAAAGGAATGCACAAATTGCAAAAAATTACTCTTCCTATTTTATTTTCATATGCATATGTGTATGTGTCTATAGCAGATTTTTACTGAAGGTTTGGGATAAGAGAGGAAGACTACAGACAACAAATTATAACAGTGTTACACATTACTGAATTAAAAATTTACTAGCTAGTCCACATCATTATTTCAAAGTCACATCAGCCTCATTCTCTTGCTGTCACCTTCTTGGAACTCTCAGGTTCTTTCTCTTCTTTTTTTTTTTCTTTTAAGCAATACAATTTAAAAAAATGTATTTATTTATTTGGTTGCATTGGGTCTTAGTTGCAGCACACAGGATCTTTTGTTGCTGCGCGCAGACTCAGTTGCCACACATTACATGGGATCTTAGTTCCCCAACCAGGGATAGAACCCACATTCCCTACAGTGGAAGGTGGATTTTTAACCACTGGACCACCAGGGAAGTCCCCCTTCTCTTCTTCAACGTTCCAAATCCTCTTCCTTTCTTACACAAGAGAATTCTAGCTTTCCATTCTCCACCCTCTTCACATCTCAGCTTTGCTAACCTTCTTTACCAATTCATCGGATAAGCCTCACTTATTCAGTAATATTTGTAAGTACTTTAAAGAAGAAAAATAGAAGAGCCAATTAATTTTACCTGGGTAGCCTGTTAAATTTGTGCCTGACAAGAGCACATTTCCCACCACACTTCTCACAGGAATATTCAAGTTCTTCTGCCTATAAAAAGACAAGAGGGAAAAATAAAGAAGTATGAAGTTGAATTAGAACTGCCCCATTCAATGCTAATTTCTCTAGTTATAATCGTTCAGTGGAATGACAACTTTGATCAGTTTAAATTTTGTGTCTACAATCACAAGCCTTACTAAATTAAGACCTAATCCTCAAAATATAGTTATAATATCATGCCCTGTTTCAGAATTCCTAATTTCCCTTTTTTAACCAAGGAAACATCTCAATTTATGATAGTAACTAAACTATAGTAGCAGATTCTCAATCTTTTCCCCATGGATACACAAGAACCACTACCAAGAGTATATCCAGATTTTAACATTTGGCCATAGCAGAGATAAGATCACCTTCAGGTTAGGCGGAGTTCCTGGTCTGTTAGGTGTAACTCTACCCCTTTCTTATAATGGAACTCAATCTTCTGGTGACAGCCCACTAAGAACAACTGCTCTAAAAGGACCAAAGTTTGGGGTGGATATCATTACCTAGAGAAAACTGAAACAAGAAATCCTTAAAAAATGGGGGTAAAGATACACAGGAAAAGCTTCAAATTCTACGATAACAGGAATAGTAAGGAATGACTAAAACAAAAAGAAAAGCAGAGTATTTATCTTTGGGTGGAGCTGAATGCTCATCATTTCAAGAACAGAGGTTTTTGTTTCTTTTTTTAAATCTTAGGATGACAACCCTGCCCATTCGCTACAACAAAACAAGAACCACTATTATATAGACAAAAGGTGATCCAGGCAAATTTCCATCAATTATAAGGACTGCTATACAACGGGTCCAATTATGTCCCAGAAACTTTCTGAATATCTGTTAACAGTATACCACATGTACAAATATTTATCTATAGCTCTACAGCTCTGAATAAACATGACTCCCCACTTCCTGTTTCTAACAGGGTACAAATAACCTAAGGAGAAGCAAAAATTAATTTTTCATTCCTCAGATCTTAGTATACTTAGTGTCTCCAATTTTGATTCACATTACCCAATTTTAGCATATGTCACTTCATATTAGTTGTTTACAAATGCTTCTAAGGTTGTCTAAAACACTTGCTGTTGAGTTAGATGTATAATCTACTTGAACAACTAATTTTCTTCTACAATCAGTTAACAACCATATCTATCAAGCTTTTAAGAATAAATACTATTTATAAATATTTCTCATTTGTTTCCCCTGCAAGTATTTTATCAAAACTCTGCCCTAAAGAAACCAACTTCAAATACAATTATCTATGATATATAAAATTTAGTTATGTGAAAATACCAAAAGATATCATTTACCCTAAAGAAAAGATCAAGGGAATCTTGAATTGAACGAGGAGGGAGTGGCTTTTTCCTTCGAGGAAGGTCAATGGAGAGGTCATTAAACTGTTCTCTTTTGGGAATAATCTCTCCACACCTGTAAAAATAAAAGACGACAAATGTAAGAATTTAGAAGAATTTGTGCATACAAATTGAAATATATCTCCAGAAACACTGTTCCCTCATAGAACTTAAAGACTATGGAACTGAGAGACCATGACTAGGCATGAGAAATAAACATTTAAAACTTTTCTCATGTTCATTTTAACCCTTATTAAATCAATACAGGTAAAACCTCACTGAAAGTGTTTTACGTACTTTCTTAAAATGCTAAGTTTTAAATTTTTATATTTTCCAAAAACCTCCCAAACTTTAAAACACTAAAGTATAACATATATATTGAAAAGTGAACCAAAGTTGTATAGCTTGATGAATTATTAGTTAATACACACATGCAATCACCACTCAAATCAAGAAATAGGATACTATGGGGCTTCCTAGGTGGCGCAGTGGTTAAGAATCTGCCTGCCAAAGCAGGGGAAACGGGTTCGATCCCTGCTCCAGGAAGATCCCACATGCCCTGGAGCAACTAAGCCCGTGTGCTACAACTACTGAGCCTGTGCGCCACAACTACTGAGCCTGTGCTTTAGAGCCCCTGAGCCACAACTATTGAACCCATGTGCTGCAACTACTGAAGCCCACGCACCTAGAGCCTGTGCTCCACAACAAGAGAAGCCACCGCAATGAGGAGCCCACGCACCACAATGAAGAGTAGCCCCCACTCACTGCAACTAAAGCCCGCACACAGCAAAAAAAAAAAAGACCAACAGAGCCAATAAAATAAACTTATTAAAAAAAAAAAAAAGAAATAGAACACTGAACTCCCTAGAAGCCCCCTCACATGCCTCTTCCAAATCACTATCCCTTTTTATTTTCAAAAGATAACTATTATCCTGACTTCCAACACAACAGTTAAGTTTCATTTTTTTAATCCAATCTGCCATTCTATGTCTTTCGATTGGAACATTTAGTCCACTGACATTTAAGGTAATGATTGACAGATACGTATTTACTGCCATTTTATTTTATTTTATTTTATTTTATTTTATTTTATTTTATTTTATTTTATTTTATTTTATTTTTTGGGTGCAGGAGCTTAGTTGCTCCACGGCATGTGGGATCTTCCTAGAGCAGGGATTGAACCCGTGTCCTCTGCATTGGCAGGCGGATTCTTAACCACTGTGCTACCTAGGAAGCCCTACTGCCATTTTAAAGTTTGTTTTCCAGTTGATTCTGTTTCTCCTTTGTTCCATTCTTTTTCTTTTTGTGGTTTGATGATTTTCTTTTATTTTATGCTTGTGTTTTCTTCTTTTTGGCTTCTGTGAATCTATCGCAAGTTTTTGATTTGTGGTCAACCTGTTTTTCAAGTATGTTAACCCCTTCCTATATCTACTTGCTGATAGACACACAGGCTCAGACACAATCTAAAAAATGGAATACTACTCAGCCATAAAATAGAACGAAATAATGCCATTTGCAGCAATATGGATGCAACTAGAGATTATCATACTAAGTGAAGTAAATCAGAAAAAGACAAATATTATATGATATCACTTATATGTGGAATCTAAAATATGACACAAATGAACCTATCTATGAAACAGAATCAGGGACATAGATAACAGACTGGTGGTTGCCAAGGGGAAGGGGGTTGGGAAGAGGGACAGAGTGGGAGGTTGGGGTTAGCAGATGTAAGCTATTATATATAGAATGGATAAATAATAAGGTCCTACTGTATAGCACAGAGGACTATATTCAATATCAGATAAACCATAATGAAAAAGAATATAAAAAAAAGAATGTGTATATATATATATGTATAACTGAATCACTCTGCTGTATGGCAGAAATTAACATAACACTGTAAAATAACTATGCTTCAATAAAAAAATAAACAAACAGCTCAATATCAAAAAAAACAACCCAATCAAATCAGGGACAAAAGACCTAAATAGACATTTCTCCAAAGAAGACATACAGATGGCCAAAAGGCACATGAAAAGATGCTCAACATCACTAATTATCAGAGAAATGCAAATCAAAACCACAATGAGGTATCACCTCATACCGGTAAGAATGGCCATCATCAAAAAGTCTACAAATAATAAATGCTGCAGTGGGTGTGGAGAAACAGAAACCCTCCTACACTATTGGTGGGAATGTAAACTGGTGCAGCCAGTATGGAGAACAGTATGGAGGTTCCTTAAAAAACTAAACATAGGGCTACCATATGATCTTGCAATCCCACTCTTGGG
The DNA here is from genome assembly GCF_030028045.1 of Hippopotamus amphibius kiboko. Lineage (NCBI taxonomy): Eukaryota > Metazoa > Chordata > Mammalia > Artiodactyla > Hippopotamidae > Hippopotamus > Hippopotamus amphibius. The sequence goes on along the minus strand of NC_080193.1, from coordinate 88,513,795 downwards.
CATCTATCTGGAAAAGACCATAATTCGAAAAAGAGGCAAGCACCTCAGTGTTCACTGCAGCACTATTTACAATTACTAAGACATGGAAGCAACCTAAGTGTCCACTGACAGATGAATAAATAAAGATGTGGTACATGTATACAATGGAATACTACTCAGCCATAAGAAAGAATGAAATAACGCCATTTGCAGCAACATGGATGGACCCAGGGATTATCATACCAAGTGAAGTAAGTAAACCAGACAAAGACAAACATCATATGATATTGCTTATATGTGGAATCTAGAAGAAAAAAAAGATACAAATGAATTTATTTCTAACACTGAAAGACTCACAGACACTGAAAACAAACTCATGCTTACCAAAGGGGAAGGGGGGTAGGCAGAGGGATAAATTCGGAGGCTGGGATTAACATACACACACTACTATGTATAAAATAGATAACCAACAAGGACCTACTGTATAGCACAGGGAATTATACCCAATAAATATTATATAATAACCTATAAGGGAAAATAATCTGAAAAAGAATATATACATATAACTGAGTCACTGTGCTATACACCTGAAACTTACATGATACTGTAAATAACTATACTTAAATAAAAATTAAAAAAAAAAATAGTTGAGTTTTACCTTTTCTGAACCTTACATAAATGGAACCATATAGAATGTTTTCTTTTAACTAGCTTCTTTGGTTCAACATGATTATAAGATTCAACCATGCTTGTTGCAAATGGCTATAGTCCATTTTCATTGTTGTCTAGGATTAAGCTGTATGAGCATGCCACTATTTATCCATACTATTACTGATGGACATTTGGACTGTTTCCAGTTTTTGACTATATGAACAATGTGTCAAATTGAAAATACTATGTGTTCTCAGTGAACATGTGTAGGCACTTCTGTTAGGTAGCAGAATTGTTTGGTTATTGGTTACATTTTTACAGAATTTCAAAAAATGGGTTCAGGTACTTCCCTGGTGGTCCAGTGGCTAAGACTCCCTGCTCCCAGTGCAGGGGGCCTGGGTTCAATCCCTGGTCAGGGAACTGGACCCCACATGCCGCAACTAAAGATTCCGCATGCCACAACTAAGACCCGGCACAGCCAAATAAAGAAATAAATATTTAAAAAAAAAAAAAAAAAAAAGGACTCAGAGATCAAAACATCATATTCAATTTACCTGAAAGCAAACTGATTTCTCTTACTTAGTTTTAGTTGATTATTTTTTATTTTGTGTGCATATCAGCATTTTTAGTAATATCATTTTCCTGTCCCAGTTCTCTACTGCAACAGTTGAAGACTAGGGACCATAAGAATATATCTGTTCTTCACTAAATAAACATTTACTGAGTGCCTCTCTCATAGGCAGAATTCTAAGATGACCCTTGCCCTTTCTTGTATAATTCCATCCCCTATGAGTGTGGGAGGACTGTGACTATGATGAGCTACCACTCCCACAAAGATGTTACTTTACATAGCAAATGGGATTTTGCAGATATAATTAATGTTACTAATCTTAACTGTAGAGTTAAAAAGGAGATCTCCATGGGTGAGGCTTAATCCCATGAACTCTTTAAATCTGGGTCTAGAGGTCTCAAACAGAGGAAATCAGGAATTGGAAGTCAGAGAGATGTACTGCTAGCCTGGAAGAAAGCAAATAGCATTACTGTGAACTTCCTATAGAGGCCACATGGCAAGAAACTATAGGCAGCCTTTAGGAAATGAGTTGCCCCAGTGAATAGCTAACAAAAAAATGGGGGCCTCAATACTACAACCGGAAGGAACTAAAGTCTGCTCACAATCTTAATGAGCTTGGAAGGAGACTCCAGATGAGAACACAGCCAGCCAATACCTTGATTTCAGCTTTTTGATACCTGAGCAAAGAACTCAGCCATACTCTGCCTAGACTTCTGACCTACAGAACTGAGTTAAGTGGATACTGTTCTAAGCTGACAAGTTTGGGGCAATTTGTTATGCATCACTGAATATACCTCCTATATGCTGAAACTGTTCTAGGCACTGGGGTTGTAGCAGAGAACAAACCAAGACAAAAATATGTCCCCCCATGAAGCTTTCATTATACTGGAGAAGAAATACAATAAATATATATATATAAGTAAAATACAGAGTATGTTAGGTAAGTGTTAAAGAAGGAAAACAAAGTAGAGAAGCGAGAAGCAAAAATGAGAGTAGATGGCTGGAATTTTAGATACCGTGGCAAGAAAATGCCTCAGTGAGCAAATGGTTTTTACATAAAGACATGGAGAAGGGAGGGCACTGGCTATGTGATCATATGAGGAAAGAGAAATAGTAAGTGAAAAGGCCCTGAGGTACCAGGATCCTAGTATTTTTGAAAAAAAGCAAGAAAGCTAGTTTGGTTGGAACAGAATTCAGAATGAGCAAGGGGAAAGAATGACAGTAGATAAAGTCAGAGAGTTAACTGGGAGAGAGGGGTTGCTGAAAGGCAAATCATATGTGGTTTTGTAGATCACAGCAAGACTTTCAGCTTTTATTTTAAGGGTTATGAGCAGAGGACCGACATGAACTAATGTCCATTTTAAGTGGATCACTTTGGCTAATGTGTTTAAAATAGACTATAGAGAGACAAGGGCAGAAACACAGTGATCATTTAGAAGGTATTGCAACAATGCAGGCAAGAGATGATAGAGGTCTGGACCAGAGTGGTGGCAGTGGAGGTGGTAAAAAGAGGTCAGGTTCTCGCTGTATTTTGAAGGAAAAGTTCAAAGGATTTGCTGACATACAGAATATAGGGGCGCAAGAGAGTTAAGAAATACACCACCACATTGTTGTACTGATAAACTCTAAGTATGGAACTGTCATTACTGAGACAAGGGAAGACTGCAGGAGGTTTTATGGGGGATTATTAAGCACTTAGTTTTAGATATTTTAAGTTCTTTAAATGGAGAATTCATACAAATTCTTCATATTCAAGAATATATTATTAATATATTGAAATGGTTTATAATAAGTGAAAACCAGTCAATCTATAATAGTTTAAAAAATTAAGTACATTTGGCAAACAGGTCAAACTAACTTACAGCCAGATGGGACAGAGGCTAAACATGGAAAATTACAATTCGGGGATAAGGTGTATAGGATCTTCCCTCAGCCAGAAACTATTTTGTTTAAAGAATTGTCTCAAAGAAAATTATTAATAAAGCAACTAAGGCAAGGCCTTTGAGGAGGTAGTTGTACTGCTGCTGCAGCTCCAGAGAACTCTGTTACCTCTAGGACTTGCCAACTCTTGGGCCACTGTTCAGTCTGGATGCCTGGCGTTCAGCCTCATGCCATACACTATGAGCCATGTCACTTCACACACTGGTACACACACCTCAACTGCACACCCAATATTTGGATGCTGCATAACTGGAATGGCTGATTGATGCTACTGGCCCAGTGAGGCAGCTATGGCTTTGATATGGCCTTCTTTCTTCCTGTGCTGCCTGTGGCCATTTCTACCACAGGCAACAGAAATTTTCCTATCAAAAGAAACTTGATTGACACTCCACAGGTAAATGAAATAATAACAGCGACAAACTGCTTCTCTCTCTGACTTGAACAAATTTTGTTTGGAAAGCACATTAGAAGAAAGGGAAAGATGGCTATCTATCATACTATTAACTGCTGATGGGCTCTCTAGCTTTCACAAGATGAACTGTATTTATAAGATTCAGACTTTTTCTTTAAAAAATAGTGTATCCTCTAGGGGGAAAAAAAAGACTGAAGAAATCATGAAGATAAAAAATATCACAGACTGATGATGCAAAACTACTGTCTTTGTAGTGTCCATGTGAATGTTCCAAATTCTAGTAAAAAATACTAGAGTATTATAGCTGGAAGAAACCTCAGTGAACAACATCATTTTGAGCAGCCTAAGAAAAATAAATAAATATGAAAGACAGAGAACGAAGAGCCAACATATGGCTGCTGAGTACTTCTAAAGAAAATTCCAGAACAAATGGAAGTGAAGCAGTGTTTAGGGAACAGTTTCTTGAACTGAAAAAAAATCCCAAATCTTCAAATGAAAACGAAAAAGCCCATCATGTTAAAGACAAAATTAACAAAAAAAGTATCAATACGTAGATGTAAATTAGTGAAACTGAATTTCAAAAATTAAGAATATCATAGATTTTCAGGAAGAAAAAGATTACCAACAAAATCAGATTTCTCTTAAGTGTCAGAGCAACAGAATATGATGGAATAGTACATGTAGTATGTTGAGGGGGAAGGCTATGCATGACTTAATAATTCTGTATTAAGTCATGTGTGAAAGCCACAGAAATAATTTTTATTTTTATGTGGACTTAAGAGTCCATATATAAGTGGACTCTCTGAAACAATGTATTCAGACATGTACTAACGATAGCTGGAAGATTAATCAAAATAAAACCTTTTAATATGAAGTACTTGGTTTAGAAGTCCTGATCATGAGCATGGAAATTAATTAAATGTCGAAGTAAGTCTCAATAATTAAACACGGTTAAAAAGCATTGCAAAAATAAAAAATAATTCACATTTTAATGTATTTTGTAAAAAAAAAAAAAGGAAAAATATTTTTTATAAAAACAATTTGATTCAACAAAATAAGCAACTTATAGGAGGGAGTCTTTTCAGGGAAAAAGAAAAGAAGAAGTATTCTTAAAGAGCTTGATTTTCCACAGAGCGATTAAAAGGAAAAAACACACACACAAAACACACACGCGCGCGCACACACACACAAAAGGTAGAGCAAAATTAACCATTCAGTCAGCACTAAAGCATCTGACAAACTATTTAAGTTCACTTTAGTTCTCACCTCACCATTCTTATAGATGATAAAGACACTAAACAAAGATATTTATACATGTTTCCGCATGACACAGGAATGAAGATGAGATAAGAATTAAAACCTTCTAAAAGAGTTTTAGTCACTTGCCATAAAGAATTAAAAGGGAAAAGAGTTTTTTTAGAGACTACTCACGCTTTACAGATGATGGAGTGCTGAACTTCAAACTCCAAATTAGTAATAACAGGGCAAGTGTACACTCTAGAAGCTGAAACATCTGGTGAATTTTCTTCTCCAGGAACAGGCTCAGTCTTCCAAGTTTTATTTAATTTTTCCATATCTTCTTTCAGCTGGTCTAAGCACTGACTTAAAAACTCATGAGCATCCTAAGAAGGCATAATGTCCTTAATCAGATCACAACATTTCTTGTCACAACAATAGCTTATTAACATTGTGATCTATACAACTAAAGCACTTGGAAGTCAATAACGTGTGGAAAAAGGCCACATTTACTCTAATGATTTTGGGGTACATATTTTGTGAAAACAAAACAAAAAATGACATAGTTTATATTTCTAACTATAAGTTAGATTAGCATGATTAATAAATGAATCACTCCATTGGTTTTTTTAAGAGTGATTTTTCTAAAATAGCCTTTGTAGCTAAAATAGTCCAAGGTCCTACACTGGTAAGCCACTTCTATATCATTAAAATATGATAAAATACACAGAAGAGTCATATTGAAACTTACCGTTAAGTCCTCAGGTTTTCCAACCTGTGACGAACACACGTACACAAAGCTCATTTTAAAATAAAATTGGGTAACACACAAAGATCATTTCAATCTTCCCTATCTCTAAGAAGTTTAAAAACAATGAGTACTCACATTCTGCATGTAACCAGAGAATCTCTCTGCTGTAGCTGAAATGGCATTTTTAACCTTCTTGAGTAAATCTTTTTTGGTCTCTGAATTACAGATATCTTTTTTAACAAGCAAGTGTGCAAAGCGTCTGGTAAAACAAAAGAGACAAGTTTAGCAGATTTTAAAAAACACTACATGGTATGATATTTTAAGGACTGCTAACAATGGCACATAAAATTTTAAATTTCTAAAATTCCATTATTCTATAATCAGTAAGGTAAAAAGTTACTCAGTAAGTACATAATAATTACCTGATAAGTGCATTGAGTGGAATTTTCTTCCATGGGATACCTTGCTTGAGCAAGTCATTTGCAAATGATTGGAGTGAAAACAGAGACTGTAAAATAGCATTCATATAGCAGGTATTTCCCAAATTGGAGAAGCTGAAAATGAAAGAAATAGTACTTTTGAAGACAGTTTCTGAAGTACGTTCACTTTGAGCAGGGGTTCTCCACTATAGCATGCATCAGAATCATCTGGAGAGCTTGTTAAAATACATACTGCTGAGCCCCAACTCCAGAGTTTCTGATTCTGCAGGTCTGGACAGGGAAGGTGCAAAAATGTGCACATCTAACAAGATCCTAGTTGAGGCTGATGCTGCTGGTCTGGAGACCACGCTTAAGAGAACCACTGCAGCATAACATTATTACAACTTAGTTTCATCTCAAGGAAAATTATATGTTTTCAAATGAATGTTAAAAAGTATTGGGGACTTACCCAGAATATATGTATGCTTAATGGGTACTACCAAACATTATTCCAAAGTATATATTTAAAAAAAAACTTTAATTTGGAAATATTCTCAAATTTTCAGAAAAGTTGCACAGAATAATACTCTTTACCCAGATTCACCAATTGTTAACCCTTCTGTATCATGTGCTTTATCATTTAACACTTCTATTTTTCCTGAACCATCTGAGAGTAAGTTTCATAGATCATCCCCATTTACCTCTAAATACTTCAGGGTACATATTTCATAAGAACAAGAACATTCTCTTATATAACCAAAGTATACTTACGAGCATTATAAAATTTAACACTAACATAATACTCTTATCTAATATTTTCTTTTCCTTCCTTCCTTCCTTCCTTCCTTCCTCTTTCTTTCTTTCTTTTTTCTTTCTTTTTCTTTCTTTCTTACCATGTGTTTTATTTATTTTTTTAAAGGGCAGTTGAATTTTTTAATTAATTTATTCATTTATTGTATTTTTTATTTATTGGCTGTGTTGGGTCTTTGCTGCTGCGTGAGGCTTTCTATAGTTGCAGAGAGCAAGGGCTACTCTTCGTTGTGGTTTGCAGGCTTCTCATTGCGGTGGCTTCTCTTACTGCAGAGTATGGGCTCTAGGCACAAGGGCTTCGGTAGTTGTGGAGCATGGGCTCTGTAGTTGTGGTGCACAGGCTTATATTTGTTGCTCCACAGCATGTGGGATCTTCCCACACCAGGGCTTGAACCCATGTCCCCTGCATTAGCAGGAGTATTCTTAACTGCTGTGCCACCATGGAAGCCCTAATATATTTTCTTTAATCCAATTTTGTCAATTGACCCAATGTTTCTTTATAGCATTTTTTTTCCCCAAAGCATAAGATTCAGTCCAGGATAACATAATGCATTTACTTTTCATTTCTCTTTAGTTTTCTTTAATGTGGAGTAATTCTTCAGCTTTCTCTTTCAAGACACTGACATCTGTGAAGAATGCAGCACCCCCCTCTACCCCAGTTTTTAATGGAATGTTCCTCATATTGGGTTTGCTATTTCCTCATAAGTTTCAGCTCAGGCTGAAGACCACATAGTGATACATAGTGATACTGTGTCCTTCCAAGGGCATTATATCCAGAGGCACATATTATTTCTGTGCTGCTGACTGGCAATGTCAATTTTAAACACCCTTAAAAATCTCTACTTCAGACTATGAGAAAAGTTATCAGGATCTGGAATACCCCACAAAGAAAAACTGGACAAAATATTGGACAACAGGCACCACAGGACTGCAATCCTTAAGAGAAGGGAAACAAATGACACCAGCCCTAACATTTATGCAGGATTTCAGCCTGGATGCAATTTGTGAACTGGAGTTCAGGGAGTGGTAACTAAACAGAGCCCATAAATCTTGCTGAGTTAAGCTGAAACAAACCCAAGTTTGAGAAGCTGATGTTAAGGTTTCTGACACAGAGCACCCAAGAGGAAGGAACTGTACGAAGTAAGAGCTACAGAAATCTGCACAGGAGCCTGCTTGAGTATTTGGCTGAATACCAACCTGTGCATGTATAGGGTGAAGAAACCCACGACACTAGGCATCAAGAACTTCAAGGAAAAGAATGATTATTGGGGAGCTACTAGCCAAACAATTCCCAGAGCTCATGCAGGATCTACAATTGTTTGAGCTCCCACCAGTCAGGGCAGAGAGACATAGAGGAATAAATGGGGCATTAGTAGAGACCACGCTTCAGGAAAGGAATTAAATTAGCCTTAGACTAAAAGCCATTTAAGATCTGGCCCCAAAGAGCTTAAACACAAGTCTCAAAACAATCAAACCCAATTGCAGATGAGAATATTAAAACAGCTTTTATAAATATGCTTCATGTGATCACAGATGTGAAGGAAAACATAAAAATACTAAGCAAAGAAATGGAAGATATTAAAAGCTGAATTTCTAGAGATAAAAAACATAATATTTGAAATGAAAATTTTATTGAATGATAGTTAACAGCAAATTAAACAATGAAGAAGGAAATAGTGAATCCGAAGACAAAGGAACATGAAATATCAATAAGTATCTATTAATATTTATTTTATATGACATATTACTTTTATGATTTAAAAATATATTTCTATACTTTATAAAATATTAAATATAATATATAATTAATTTTATATAGTATTTTAAATATTTTATATATATATATATATAAAAGCAAAGATAGGTATCTTTTCCTATTTCCCCTTCTTTCTTACATAAAAGGTAGTATACTATAATATACTATTTAGTAATTTGGTTTTTTTTTTTTTTACTTACCAAGATATCCTTTGTTATTTTCAGGGTTTTTGTTTGTTTTTTAATTATAGCCATACTAATGGGTGTAAAGTGGTATCTCACTTTGGTTTTAATTTCATATAACTTCTTACTTATTCACAGTTTCTTTTTCATAGCTGCACAATTCTCCATTGTTTCTAGGAATTAGTCCATTTTATCTAGTTATCTAATTTGCTAGTATATTATAATCCTTTTTATCTTAGTAAGATTGGTGCAATGTATTCACTTTCATTTTTGATTTTAGTGATTTGAGTCTTCATTCTTTTTTCTTTGCCAGTTTAGCTAAAGATTTGTCAGTTTTGCAGATTTTTTCAAGGAAGCAACTTTTGGTTTTGTTTCTCTATTATTTTTCTACTCTCTATTTTGTCTACCTCTGCTTTAATCTCTACTATTCTCTTTCTTCTGCTAGATTCCCCATTCCCCTCTCCCTGGCAACCACCATTCTACTTTCTGACTCTATGAATTTGACTACTCTGGGTAATTCTTATAAGTGGAATCATACAGTATTTGTCCTTTGGTGACTGATTTATCTCACCTAGTATGATGTCTTCAAGATTCATTCACACTGTAGCATGTGTCAGAATTTCTTTCCTATTTAAGGCTGAATAATATTCCACTGTATGTATATAACACATTTTGCTTATCCACTCATCTGCTGATGGACACTTAGGCTGCTTCCACCTTTTGACTGCTGTGTATAACGCTGCTATGAATATGGATGTACAAATATCTGTTCATGTCACTGCTCTTGATTCTTTCAGATATATACCTAAGACTTGCTGGATCATACGGTAATTCTACTCTTAATTCTTTGAAGAACTGCCATACTGTTTTCCATAGCAGCTGCACCATTTTACGTTCCCATCAGCAATATACAAAGGTTCTAATTTCTCCACATCCTCATCAACATTTCTTTTTTAATGTAGGCACTTACTGCTAGAAATTTCCCTTTGAGTACTGCTTTTGCTGCATCCCATCAGTTCTGGTATGCTGTTTTAGCCTTCAATTGTCTCCAAGTATTTTTTAATTTCCCTTGTGATTTCTTCTTTGACTCACTGGTTGTTTAAGAGTGTGTTGTTTAATTTCCACATATTTCCAGTTTTCCATCTGTTACTGATTTCTAGCTTTATTCTATTGTGATTGCAGAAGATACTTTATATAATTTCCATCTTTTAAAATTTATTGAGACTTATTCTGTGGCCTAATGTGGTTCTACTGGAAAGTGTTTCATGTGCTAAGAATGTATACTCTGCTATTGCTGGGTGGAGTGTTCTATATATGTCTGTTAGGTCTAGACAGTTTACAGCGTTGGTCAAGTCCTGTATTTTCTTATTGATTTTTCTGTCTATATGTTCTATCCTTTATTGAAAGTGAAGTATTGATATCTCCTGCTATTATTTTTGCAGCTGTATTTCTCCTCCAGTTGATTTTAAAATTTTGTTTTTTAATCCAATGTCTATGCTTCCTCAGGAGCAATTTCTATTAATTTCTTCCACCAATGGGAGGACCTTGATAGTTTTCTTTTTCCTTCTATGGAAACTGGTCAAAGTATTTTTTACCTTTACTGGGATCAATTTAAATAAACTATATTTTCCAAAATAATTATGTCCATTTCATCTAAGTTTTCTAATTCTTTTTGTTAGAGAAATATAGTCTCAAATTATTTTAAAAATTTCCTCTATATTAATAATTACTTCTCCCTTGTCATATCTTGTTTTATATATTTGTTTCTTTTTTATCTTGATTAAAAGACAAAAGGTTAGTGATATATCTATCTTGTTAACTTTTCTGAATTCATCCTTTGATTTGTTAATCTATTTTTCAGTTACCTGTCACATGCAATTCTTTTATCTTTATTATTATTATTTTCTTGCTTTTGCTTCCCTTTTTCTGTTTTTTTTTTTTAAATTAATTAATTTATTTATTGGCTGCGCTGGGTCTTCGTTGCTGCGTGTGGGCTTTCTCTAGTTGCAGCAAGTGGGGGCTACTCTTCATTGTGCTGTGCGGGCTCCCCACTGCCGTAGCTTCTCTTGTTGCGGAGCACAGGCTCTAGGCATGTGGGTTTCAATAGTTGCGGCACATGAGCTCCATAGTTGTGGCTCACGGGCTCTGGAGTGCAAGCTCAACAGTTGTGGTGCACAGGCTTAGTTGCTCTATGGCATGTGGTATATTCCTATGGCAGGGATTGAACCCATGTCCCCTGCATTGGCAAGCTGATTCTTAACCACTGCACCACCTAGGAAGCCCCTTCCTTTTGTTTTATTTTGTTCTTTTTTATTATTTATTTTGAGCTTGGAATCAATTTATTTTCATTCTCTCATTTGAACTGATATAGGTGTGTAGGACTAATTTTCCTCTGATCACTGCTGTAAATGTATCCCACAGATACTGATATATAGTGTTTTCAGTTTCATTCATCTTCAGAACACCTGTAATTTGTGTTTGACTCAAGGCTCACTTAATAAAGTTTTTAGAATTTCTAGTTGGAAGGTACCTTTATGATACTTAGTTTTATGTTTAATTTCTAGTTTTATTTCACTGTGATCAAAAGATGTTGGTTATTCCATTTCTACTTCATGGGGCCTCCTGAATTTTCCTTTGTGCCCTAACATATGACTAATTTTTGTGAATGCTCCATATGTGCTTGAAAAGGTATATCCTCTATTATCAGAGTATAGCATTTAATATTATCTGCAGATTATTTGATTATATTGTTCAGGTCTTTTATGTCCTTAAATATTCTATTTTCTCAGCTATCAGAACTGCAACCCTTGCTTTCTTATTGTTTCCATTAGACTGCTAAATCTCTCTCCCTCCCTTTATTTTAAAACTTTAAAAATCACTGTTCTAGATATATCTCTAGTACACAGCATAGAGCTGGTTTTGCTTTATGAGCCAATTTGAAAATATTTTTCTCTTATTAGCTGTGTTAACCCACCTACATTTCTTGATGTGACTAATATATTTGGACTCAATTCTGTCATGCTGTTATAATTTTACTTATCTATCTGATGTGTTTTAGAAATACTTCTTTTGGTTTTAACAAAGGCTTTTTTTTTAAGTAGTTATATCTGTATTTGTACTTTCTTGTAGTGCTCGTAACCTTTGTTTTTAAGTTTGTTTTTTTTTTAACTACCTAGTCTGTCCATTTTAAATAGTATTCTTTGACTTACTTCTATTACTGATGACACAATTAATTTATTCTACTTTCTGCTTTCTCTCTCCTCCCATTTTCTTTTAGTTGCAATCATACTCCTTTGTCAGGAGACATAATGTCTATACACCATCCTTATATGTGTGTTTCCACCATTGTTTTAGTCTTAGCTCTACAACTTAATATACTAAATATTCACCATCTATCTTTTGCCAATGTCTCCTTCATTACATCTTGGTGGATGAAGCTCATACTCTCAGAGTCCTCAGGAAGAGCATATATGTATACTATTCTGAGTTCTTCCACTTCAAAACTTATTTTTTCTAGCCCACATACTTAATAGCTTAGATTGGCATAAAAAAGCTGTTCATCCTTTCTTTCATCAAGTTTCTTGAAAATGATGTTCTTTTGGCATCTTGCTTCAAATGATGACTTTGAGAGGTCTGGTGTCAGTCTATTCCTCTTCCCCTTGTAAATTATTTCATCTTTTGACTCCAGGCACTGATTTTTCCCTATCTTTAAGGTCTTATAGTTGTACTAAGATGCATCTTGTTCATTCAATTTTCCAGGTACCTGGAGGGCTCTTTGAATGTACTGATTCAATAATATTACTTCTGGAAAGTTTTCTTGGGTTATGGTTTTAAATACCAGTTCTGTTTCACTGTTCAGATTTTTTTCTTCAGAGAGTCTACTTATATGTAATATGTGGCCTTCCTTGCCTGTTTTCCAATTCAACCATTCTCTGACAGTTTATACTTTTTTTTTTTAAAGTAACTAATTTATTTACTGGTTGCATTGAGCCTTCGTTGCTGCGCACGGGCTTTTCTTTAGTTATGACAAGTGGGGGCTACTCTTCATTGTAGTGTGCAGGCTTCTCATTGTGGTGGCTTCTCTTGTTGTGGAGCATGGGCTCTAGGCGTGTGGGCTTCAATAGTTTTGGCATGTGGGCTCAAGTAGCTGTGGCTCATGGGCTCTAGAGCACAGGCTCAGTAGTTATGGTGCACGGGCTTAGTTGCTCTGTGGCATGTGGGATCTTTCTGGGCCAGGGATTGAACCCATGTCCCCTGCATTGGCAGGCAGATTCTTAACCACTGCACCAGCAGGGAAGTCTCTTTATACTTCTTTATCTCATTTTCCCCTTGCTTTTTCCTTCAAAGCCCCTTTTTAAATTTTCATCTGAATTTATTTTCCCTTGGGGAACTTTATACTTAATTTTTGATATGATGTTCTTTCTTCCTATCTCTTTTGACTTCAAGCAACTGTCATTTCTTCCTGCTTGTCCATTTTGATTCTTGGTTTGATTTCTTGATTCATGGTGCTTTTTTCCCCACATCTTCAAATGCTTAGTTGAGGCTATTTAATTCAGTTTTGAGTGCTATATAACTATTTTCTTACAGTTCATATTGGTTTTGGGGGTAGAATTTTTATCAGCATAAATATTTGGATTCATGTTTTCTGTTTTTTACTTCTGGTTTATATGGAAGTGGCCTGCTTTTTTTTTAACATTCCTATTCATTGTGGATAGGGTTCCTAAATCAAGCACACCCTCCACTGTTAGTTTAATAAAATGTAATTTCTTTAACAGGTGGTGGTGGTGGTAGGAGAGAAGGGGGGGTTGGTATGTCATGCTTACCTTTTATTTCAGCACAATTTTCCTCTCATTTCCTTCTTTTGCTTCTAAATCAAGTCTCTAGATTTGGCTGATCCTTTCCCCTACAAGTGATGATTCTCTAAGACTGTTACTTCTGATACCACTTACTTTCAAGCCCCTTCCCCATAACCAGTACTGCAAACCACCAAGATCCAGACCTATATTCAATATTTAGAAACTTAGTATTTGAATTTCTCTGAGAGTGATTTTTTTCTATGCTTCATCTAAGTCTTCTACTCATATATTCTTTTTTCATAGAATCTCTTAAGCCTCCTGTCCCTGACTCTGAGCACCCACAGGTTTAAAGCAGTGGAAAACAGGAACTCTGCTAGAATCTGCTTTGCTTCTCGACTTAGAAAGTTTAAAGGTGACGGTATTCTTTGTCTCCTAGAATGCTAAAGGTTATATGTGCTTTTCTTTGCACTCCTCATACCTTTTATGTTTTGTGGGGGATCTGTGAGGAATACTGGAATTAGGTAGCCTCCATTAGCCTCGAGACTTCGCAGTTTTCTACTCAGGATTTTTGGTTTTTTTTGTTTTTTAAGGAATCCTTAGTACCCAGGACTTGAAATAATACACTCTAATTCCTGCAAGAAGTCTGAAAAAAGGAAAGCTGGGTACAGGTACTATACAGAAATTAAAGAAACACTGGAGGTAGACAGGGGAGCCTGGAGCACCAAGGATAACTCAAGGATGTCAAAGGACTCAGAAGGATACGAATGACAAAGACCAGAAGTAAACCAAAAAATACATACGAGGAGGCACTAAGAAGATGAGACAAGTAAGATCAAGGTAGACAGAAATAAGATATGGATGAAAAATGGTCACAAAATAGGACAGACTAATATTAAGGATGTTGTCTGGTAAGGAAGCAGCAAGATAATAATCTGAGGCAGAACAATTAGAATGAAGAACAAAGGAAATTAAGAATTAAACTGGAAGGCAAACATTTTAGAAGACAGCAGAAAAGAGGAGATTCACAGAAAAGAACAGGTAAATAAAGAAAGCAAAATGTTCTCACTACAAGTTTTATGTTGTTTTCTACTAAAATATGAAGCATATAAACTTGTATGGATAGGCCAAACTGGCAGACACCACTCACTCAATTAAAAAGGTAATCCAAAAGCTGGGGGAGAAACAGTAATTTGAGTGAGATTAAAAACAAGCAAGCTGGTAGGTTTTGGCAAAACAATTTGGTAAGAGTAAGCAAAAATTCCAAAGTGCCTCACTTAGTCTTAACAATTCTATTTCCAAGAATTTATCCTATGGAAAAGTTCTAACAAATATTAAAAACATATATATCTATATACACACATATATGTATATGTGTGTGTGTGTATAAATGTTCATTCTAGCCAGGATTATAACTGGAAAAAAGGGGAATCAAAATGCACACTAACATGGTTAAAAGTTATATACTGATATAAGAGGATGCCCATAATTAATGTCGGGTAGAAAAAAATCAGGGAACAGAGAAGTAATACAACATAGTGATTAAGAATGCAAGTGAGCATGGTGATCATTTTGAAATGTACAGAAATACTGAATCACTATGTTGTGTACCAGTACTAACACAGCGCTGTAGGTCAATTATACTTCAAAAACAAATAAATAAACTCATAGAAGAGATCAGATTTGTGGTTATCAGAAGTGGGGATTACGGGAAGGAGGAATTGGATGAATGTGGTCAAAAGGTACAAACTTCCTGTTATCAGATAGTTATTAAGAATATAATGTACAACATGACTAATATAATTAACACTGCTATATGTTATACAGGAGAGTTGTTAACAGAGTAAATCCTAAGAGTTCTCATCATAAGGAAAAAAGGGAACCCGCCTACACTGTTGGAGGAAATGTAAATTGGTGCAGCCACTGTGGAAAACAGTATGGAGGTGCCTCAGAAAACTAAAAATAGCATTACCATATGATCCAGCAACTCCAGACAAAACTACAACTCAAAAAGACACATATAGGACTTCCTAGGTGGCGCAGTGGGTAAGAATCCGCCTTCCAGTGCAGGGGACACAGGTTTGATCCCTGCCCCTGGAAGATACCACATGCCGTGGAGCAACTAAGCCCGTGAACCACAACTATTGAGCCCATGTGCCGCAACTGCTGAAGCCCACGTGCCTAGAGCCTGTGCTCTGCAACAAGAGAGGCCATGGCAATGAGAAGCCCGCACACCACAATGAAGAGCAGCCCCCACTCGCTGCAACTAGAGAAAGCCCGTGTGCAGCAACGAAGACCCAACATAGCCAATAAAATTAAAAAAAAAAAAAAAAAAAAAAAAAAAAGGACACATATATTCATAGCAGCACTATTCACAATAGCCAAGACATGGAGAACAACCTAAATGTCTATTGACAGATGAATGGATAAAGAAGATGTGGCATATATATATGATGGAATACTACTCAACCATAAAAAAAGAACAAAATAATGCCACATGCAACAACATGGATGCAACTAGAGATTATCATACTAAGTGAAGTCAGAAAGACAAATACCATATGATATCACTTATATGTGGAATCTAAAATATGACACAAATGAACCTATCTATGAAACAGAAACAGAATCAGGGACATAGATAACAGACTGGTGGTTGCCAAGGGGGAGGGGGTTGGGGGAGGGGTAGAGTGGGAGGTTGGGGTCAGCAGATGTAAGCTTTTATATGTAGAATGGATAAACAACAAGGTCCTACTATACAGCACAGACAACTATATTCAATATCCTATGATAAACCATAATGGAAAAGAATATTAAAAAAAACCCCAATGTATATATATGTATAACTGAACCGCTTTGCTGTATAGCAGAAATTAACACATCATAAATTAACTATAATTAAAAAAATATTTTTTTCTTTTCTTTAAATTTTATATCTATATAAGATGATGGATATTCATTAAACTTATTGTGGTAATCATTTCATGATGTATCTAAGTCAAATCATTATGCTGTACAATTTAAACTTATACAGTGCTGTATGTCAATTATATCTCAATTAAATTGTAAGGAAAAAAATGCAAGTGGAGTCCAACTGCCTAGACTTACCACTGCTGTACTACAACACCTGGAGTAAGCTAATTAACTTCTCTAAGCTTTAGTTATTTCATCTATAAAAAAAGATTTTTTAATATGTCTAGCTCAGAGAGCTATGGTGAGGATTTAAAGAAAAAAATTCATTTAAACACTTACCACAGTTTCTGGCACATAACAAACACTTTAGGTAAGACTGCTATTATTGTTATAATTACTATACCATGATCTCATTTTTGTGTGTTTAATAAAAATACAAACATGAAGGGGCTGGGAAGGATATAAATAAAATTAATGTTGAAATATCTCAGGATATGGATGAAGCATACGGGATTTAAGAATATGCATTTTCTGCTTTATGGTAAATGTTTTATATATATATCAATATACATTTTTTCAAAGTTCAAAAATTAGAGACCAGCTAACGGACTGACCTTTATAGATGTGATAAATCTTTAATAAGTGAGCAAATATTTGAAAACTAAAATTAACATGACTCCTTTAATCATTTTTTTATACCAAGTAAAACATACTTCAATTGAATCACTTTATAAAAAGAAAGCAAAATAAAAGAATTTACCTACCCCTGAAGTTGTTGCTGTTGGTGAGAGGAAAGGGGCACTCTTGGTTTGTTCCAGCCAGTGTAATCCTGGTTACACCTCAGTTTTTTAACAGAAAGAGGAGCTGGCTGAGGAAGAAATCCCAAACTTCTTTTGGCAGAGGGAGTTTGGCTTGAAATATTAGTCCTATAAAAAAGACAAAATAATGAAGAAGCAAAACAATTCTGAATGCTACTTTTTTCCCCTAGTAGATTCATAGACGTCAATGTCTAGGAAAAAGAATATCCTAAATTTGAGGACATATCAGTAATAATGATCACTTAGGAAAAATTTTACAAATGTAAATCAGCAAATCTGTTGATAGGGAGCTGAAGAGGCATATAACACTATACCTACTTAACCTACAATCAAAATAATCCAAGTTGGGACTTCCCTGGTGGCACAGTGGTTAAGACTCCACGCTCCCAATGCAGGGGGCCTGGGTTTGATCCCTGGTCACGGAACTATATCCCACACACATGCCGCAACTAAGAATTCGCATGCCACAACTAAGGAGCCCATGAGCTTCAACTAAGAGTTCACATGCCACAACAAAGGAGCCTGCAAGCCACAACTATGGAGCCCGCTGGCCACAACTAAGACCTGGGACAATTAAATAAATAAAATGAAATAAAATAAATATATATAGATATAAAAAGCTACAGTGATGGGGATATGTGTATAAAAACAGATGACTGAATTTGGTGTAGCCCCCCCCAAAATAATAAATCAATAAAAAGAAAAAAAAAACTACAATGATATATTATATAGCACAGGGAAAATAGCCATTTTTTTTTAAATCCAAGTTAATGGCTTGAGAAAAACTAAACGTAGTTTTACTTTTTTATTTGCTTTTATCCACTTAATGACTATCATGCATTAGTTTACCTAGAAAACATTTAGGCAGTGAACTTTTTCCACTATTACACAACAAATATTCTTACCCAATCTCCTTGAGAACTTACTCTAATTTATATGCTTAGCAGTGAAAATGTTAGTATTTTTCATTTACATTTTAAATTTTCCTAGATAGTGACTGTTTTCCATAAAGGCTGTACCAATTTATATTTCCCCTTTCTTCACATGGTCTCCTTTACATTATCATCACTCTAATGAGTGAAACATGACATAACATCTCATTGTCATTTTATTTTATATTTTTCTGATTACTACCGAAGTGGAACATATTAATCTTTTCTTTATTTCTCTGTCTTGTTTAAGAATCATTCTGTAATGTAAGGTCAGAGAAGTGTTTTCCTATGTTTTCTTTTAAAAGTTTAAAATCTTGTTTTCCCTCCTATTCATGTCTTCAATTTGCTTAGACGTTTACTTTTTGCGTCTTGTAAAGCAGGAATACGATTTACTTTTTCATTAATTAATTAATTAATTTATTTATTGGCTGCGTTGAGTCTTTGTTGCTACACATGGGCTTTCTCTAATTGCGGCAAGTGGGGGCTACTCTTCATTGTGGTGAGCAGCCTCCCCACTGCAGTGGCTTCTCTTGCTGCAGAGAACAGACTCCAAGTGTGCATGCTTCAGTAGTTGCAGCACATGCGCTCAATAATTGTAGCTCATGGGCTCTAGAGTGCAGGCTCAGTAGTTATGGCGCACGGGTTTAGTTGCTCCTTGGCATGTGGGATCTTCCTGCATCAGGGATCGACCCTGTGTTCCCTGCATTGGTACGCGGATTCTTAACCACTCCGCCACCTAGGAAGTCCCTGATTTAGTTTTTTATAAGGAAAAACTAATTGTC
Source organism: Hippopotamus amphibius kiboko (assembly GCF_030028045.1). Lineage (NCBI taxonomy): Eukaryota > Metazoa > Chordata > Mammalia > Artiodactyla > Hippopotamidae > Hippopotamus > Hippopotamus amphibius. The sequence goes on along the minus strand of NC_080193.1, from coordinate 88,494,849 downwards.
CCTGAACAACTTTCTGTCTGCTTAGGCAATCTGTTAGCCAGTGTTTGGTTTTTTATTAAAAAAAAAGAAAGAAAGAAATAGAATATAGAAAAGTATATGAAAATCAAATGTGTAACACTGTAGTACCAGATGATGACAGTGAGGGAGGATGGGGGTATTAGGCACAGCTTGCACTTTTTGTTCAATTTTGCTGTGAACCTAAAACTGCTCTAAAAAATAAACGTTTATTAATTAAAAATCAAGTGTGGAGCTTAACATATTTTTTTAAAGCAAACACATGTAAACAACCATTAATGTCAAAAACCCTCAGTGCCCCTTCCCAATCACAACCCCATTCCTCTACCCTAAAAGCTATCATTAGCTTTCTATCAGTTTTATTCCTTACTATGTACTCCCACACACTGTAGTTTGGACAAATGTTAAGGTATATCTGTTTTCATCCTTTTGCTTTCAACCTTTCTCCATCTTTACACTGTAGTTGTCTTTTAAATAGCATATAGATTATTATTCTTCCTTTAAAATCCAGCCTTTCTGTTTAACTGAAACGTCTGATGTATTTATATTTAATATCATTACCGATTTGGATTAATAACTTAATATCCTTGTCTACTAATTCTATCATATGTGTCATTTCTGAGTCAGTATTTATTGATCAATTCTTCTCTTCCCTATGAGTTGTATTTTCCTGTTTGTATGCTCAGTAATATTTTCTTGGATGCCAGACATTGTGAATTTTATCTTGTGGGGTGCTGGGTATTTTTTATTTCTATAAACATTCTCAAATTTTGTTCTGGGGTGTGGCTAGGTTAGCCGGAAACAGTTTTGATCTTTTTCAGTCTTGCTTTTTAAAGGTTTGTTACATGGGAGTAGAGCAGCAATTCGTCCAGGGATAGTTTTTCCTCACTAACGAGGCAAGACCTTTCTTAGGCATTCAAACTGCTGCTACTAGGAACAGGAACTATGCCTGGCTTTATGTATACTCCAAGTATTATTCCCTTAGATCCTTTTGGGTGGTTCTTTCCCTGACCTTGACTAGCTTCCTCACCTGCATATGCTGCTCAGCACTCAAAATGAATACTCAAGGGGACCCTCTGCAGACCTCTGCAATTCCTTCTCCATGCAGCCTTCCCCTCTGGTACTCTGTGCTGTGAATTCTAGCCACCTTGGCCTCCCTGGACTCCCAGCTCCACTTCCTCAACCCAGGAAGAGTATAGGGCTGGCTCTTCATGGTTTCCCTTCCTTGTGTGGCAACCTGGAAACTTTCACTAGACAGCAAGCTGAGGCAGTCATAAGGCTAATTTGTTCCCCATCTCTCAGGGATCACTGTCCTTCACTGACTCATGTCCAATGTCTCAAGACCACTGTTTCATACAGTTTGTGCAGGTTCTTAGTTGTTTCTTGAAGGAGGGTAATCTGGTCCCTGTTACTCCACTGTGGCCAGAAGTAGAAGTCATATTTAACTTTTTAATATGTTTAAGTTAACTATGGCCTCCTTTCATACAAAAAAGGAACTTAAATGTTTTAATTTCCCTGTACTCTTCTCCACCTCTTTATTTCTTATTGTATAGTATTTTATTAATTTTTTGTTTTTAATTCTATCGTATTATCATTTTATAAAAACTAAAAATTGTATTTAGATGCATAGATTAAGCCTGGAAGGATATTAGTAACAGTAGTTGCCTCTTGAAAGAAAATGAACAAGTAGGAGTTAGAAGAGATTTACTTTTCACCGTATGCACCCTGTAACTTTTGAAGCTTCTACCATATGCCCTTATTACTTACACAAAAGAATAAGTTTTAAAGGTATTTAATTTTTAAACATGCTTAAATTTTTTTTGCTTACTAATTTTTCTTACTTGTACTCCTTCCTTTGTTCAGTTTTCTTTTTGCTAAATAAATTCTGTCTTTGTATATCTAAAAACAGCAATATTTATTTGCATTCTTTTTTTTTAGTTGTTTTCATCTTTTGAATTTAATAAAGCATGTCATTCTTAGTTGTTTTTTTTTTTTTCGGCTGTACTGCGCAGCATGTGGAACTTTCCTGACCAGAACCCATGACCCCTGCATTGGAAGCACGGAGTCTTAACCACTGGACGACCAGGGAAGTACTGTCTACATTCTTGCATTAAAATTTAGCTGGATATGGAATTCTTTGATATTATTACTACTGTGTCTTCTGTTCCTATTGTTGCTAATGTTAGTCTGTTTTGCTTTTATAGATGATATTTTTCTGTTAGCTTTTAAATTTTCTTTACACATCATCTTCTACAATGTAGATTAAAAAAAAATATATTGGCTGTTTGGCATTTGTTAAGGCATTTCAATGTGGACTTCCATCATTTTCATCCATTATTTCTTTGACAAATTCCTTGCCTTTATTCTCCTTAGTCTTTTTTTCCCCCCCAAAATGCTGTTAAGACATGGAGGGTAGGCCAAGGAGCCCAACATAATTCTCTTAATTTTATTTACATTTACCATCTCCTCTCTGTGCTACACCCCATGGTTGTGCTTTTTTTTTTTTAAAGCTCTTTATTGGAGTATAATTGCTTTACACCGTTGTGTCAGTTTTTGCTGTACAACGAAGTGAATCAGCTGTATTTATACACACATCCCCGTATCCCCTCCCTCCTGTGGCTCCTTCCCACTCTCCCTATCCCAGCTCTCTAAGACATCACCCATCATAGAATCGATCTCCCTATGTTATGCAGCAACTTCCCATTAACTATTTTACATTTGGTAGTGTATATATGTCAATGCTACTCTCTCACTTTGTCTCAGCTTCCCCTTCACCTCCCACCCCATGTCCTCAAGTCTGTTCTCTACAACTGCATCTTTATTCTTGCCCTGTCACTGGGTTCATCAGTACCATTTTTTTAGATTCCATATATATGAGTTAGCATACGGTATTTGTTTTTCTCTTTCTGGCTTACTTCACTCTGTATGACAGACTCTAAGTCCACCCACCTCACTACATATAACTCAATTTCATTCCTTTTCATGGCTGAGTAATATTCCATTGAATATATGTGCCACATCTTCTTTATCCATTCATCTGTGGTGGGCATTTAGGCTGCTTCCATGTCCTGGCTATTGTAAATAGTGCTGCAATGAACACTGTGGTACATGTTTCTTTTGAAATTATGGTTTTCTCAGGGTATTGCCCAGTAGTGGGATTGCTGGGTCATATGGTAGTTCTATTTTTAGTTGGGGTTTTTTTTTTTTGCAAAGGAAAAAGAAAAATTGTTATTCTCAGACAAAATTGTCCTATATATAGAAAATCATACAAATAATCTATTAAAAATTACCGGAACTAAAACACAAGTTCAGCATGTTTGCAGAATACAAGACCAGCATAGAGAAATCAAACTTACTTTTTATATACTAGCGAGGCAAAATCTGAATATGATATAAAGAAGATTTCATTTACAATAGCATCAAAAAGAATAAAATAGCAATCAATTTAACACAAGAAGTATAATATTTAGACATGGAAAAGCTTAAAACACTGATGAGAGAAATTTTTTTTAATCCAACTAAATAGACTATTTGTAGTTTTTTAAGGAACCTCCATACTGTTTTCCACAGTGGCTGTACCAATTTATATTCCCACCAACAGTGGAGGAGGGTTCCCTTTTCTCCGCACCCTCTCCAGCATTTATTGTTTCTAGATTTTTTGATGATGGCCATTCTGACCGGTGTGAGGTGATACCTTATTGTGGCTTTGACTCGGATCATGCATTTTTGATGTGCTTAGTAGCTGTCTCAGAGTGGACCTCTAATCTGACCTTATACCAGGGGTTCAGATTTCTTGCCCCTATGCAGGTAACACTAAAGCAGATGCCAATCATTGCAATTCCCATTTTTGGGTATTTGCTCTCTGTTCAGGGAGCATCAGGCAAGCAGCATATTTATGGTTCCAAATGCAGGTAGTTATACAGAAGTCTTTTGCCTTTGTTTACTAGCACAGAGAACGGTTCTAGATACTCAGCTCCACGTAGCTTCATGTAAGAAACCAAGTTCTAGTCTGGGGTCATGTTCAGTTCCAATCGCAAGTTGGTTTTGAAGACCCAGCCCTAAATACTTGACTCTAGTCTGTGTTTTATATGTGCTTTATGGCTTCGGCCTTTACTTAATATTAGTTTTCTCACCAATGTGGAAATTTTCACCTTATCTTTGAGTGCAGCTTTGCATTAAAAAAAATTTTTATTTCCTCAATCATTCCTATGTGCAATGAATATGCTCATTCTATTATTGTGAGAAGAAATTTGTATTGTATGTAATAAATCACTGGAAAACCAAATTTAGTTGTTGTTTTTTTAACTTAGATTCCTTTAAGATTCTTCTAATAAGCAGAAATATATCAAGCTTCCTCTCTCTCTCTTAAGTTCAAATAACTTAGTTACCACTGCAATCATAAAGTGCTTGACAGATACCACCCAAGGCTGAATACACCTAAATATACAATACCAAATTCTTTAATTCACCTTAATCATTTAAAACAAATAATTCAGATGTTTTTACCACTTTGAATTAAATTCTAGTAAAAAACAAAATATGACTTAATAGGTCATTATACAGCATATCTATTATACACCATTATCCTCACTTTTTACATTTACCATTACCCTTCTGTGCAGTATTCCATGATCATGCCTCCTTGACAAGTGCTTAGCAGTTGTCATATATTCATACCCAATAAAGCTCAAAAAATTTAATCTATATCTCTAGAATCAGAAATTAAATTTCTGATTAGCATTTTCCAGTAAAAGATACCCACTAATGTGAAATTTTTGCTTTTTAAAGAAAATGCCTCAACTTTTGGTAGGTAGCTTAACAAATACACAGGCAACAAAGGCAATTTTAAAATGCCTCAAACGAGAGATTCACAGCCTGTGGCCTCAGTACAACTCTTCCTGGACATCAGTTTATCCATGTGTTGAAAAACATAAAAAAATAAGAGTTTGAACTCTAAAATGTCATGAATCTATAATTCTCATAAATTTTGTTACTTTAAATTAGGATATTCCTTTAGAGCACAATGCACAGCCCATGCCATTACTTAATTCATCATTAAGAAGGAAGCTCTTCAAGTTCTTCACAAGGCATATAACCAATGCATACCTGTCTAGGTTAGTGCTGCCAGGAGAGTAGTCCTTGGATGCAGCTCTGCTACCATAAAAAGATGATGACTGCAAAGGTAAAAGCCCTGAAAAATGAAGAGATACAGGAAAAGTTTAATTCCTAAATCAACCATTCAAGTTCATTTAATAATAAAATTATGCATTAAGTCTGTCTGTATTTAACTCTTTTTTTTTTTCCCCCCTTTTCATTGAAGTAATACATATATAATGCATGTTAAAAGATCAAACACTGTGGAAAAGGTTATAACAGGTTTTAAAAGAACACTCTCCAGCCCTAAAGCTCCACAAATTTTGCTTCCAGTTTCTAACCATTTTTTGAAACCTAGTTTTTCTGATTTCCTCCATAACATTACATAATGTTTCTAATATTTCTTGATTTATTCATTTTAAACAGTATCACCTGACTCCCTTTTTGAAAAATTAGTAATAATTTCTCATTTACATCACCCTTACTCTTGTTCTCCTCTCTCCAACCAATTATCAGTTGTGTTATTTTATTACTTTATTTTTTTGGCCAAGCCATGCAGCTTGCAGGATCTTAGTTCCTTGACCAGGGGTTGAACCTTGGCCCATGGCAGTGAAAACCTGGAAAGCTTTCCAGTGAAAACCTGGAAAGGCAGTGAAAGTCCTAACCACTGGACCACCAGGGAACTCCCCGTCAGTTGTGTTATTTTATTTCTACTGATTAACTTTGCAATTTTAACACACTTAAACTTTCTACCTTTTGTTCCATGAACCTTTTTATCCCCTGACCACTTCCTTCCTTCTCTCTCTCCTCTTCCACATCAACTTTTGTAAGATGTACCTTAACAGTATTAAGGATTATTTTATCTTTAGGTATTCTGCTTTCTAACTATAGGTTGACTGTAAGAGCTGAAAACCAATAACTGGAGTTTACATAATGTATTATTATTTCAGAGGTAAGAATTTATATTACAGATACTTCTTTCTGTAGGAGTCCAATGCTACAACTCTGAACCACTAAAAGGAGACCATTCCTAGAGTCCTGACCAAATGAATTCTCTTAAACTCCCAATTTATCTAAATCATGCTGTATTTTAGCTTGCTTCAATTTAATTTCAAGTTGAACACAATATTCAAACCAATACCAGACACCTGAGTCTCTAAGGAGTTTAGAAGATCAGAGAGATATGTTAAGTATAGGAAATGCTAATAAAAATTCAGGAGTAGTCTAACTTCTAGTTTTTATAAAAACAAGGAACAAGTGAGCTTAAACAACTGCTTTAGGCAATAATTTCAAGATCTTCTGGAACTTCTAATAAGTAGCAACACTGATGAACTTTAATTTCAACCACTTTAACTGCCTGAATTCATTCCATGGTCCAGGTATTTTGACAATGAAAGAATTTAATTCTAGGTAGTTAGATAGGGGGAAAGGAAAAGCTTAAATTCCTTGCAAGCAAAATAAAAATTCCCTTATAGTTATAATATTTAAAAAGATATTTTAGCCAAGTACTAGATACTAACTGGTACCCGATAACTAGTAGTGAATTACACAGTATTCGTGAATAATGTACAGAAATATCCCCCAGTTTAGGTTTCTATTTCCAGTCTAATATAAATCATCATACAATAAATCAGTATCTTATACAAAGACCAAATACTTACCTGATGTCCTATTCTCTTCTGACTGTTTCAAACTCAGCTGTTTCTCTCTACTGCTGGTTAAATACTTTCTTGAAGGATCTGTCATAGCCTTGTTGTTCCTACAGTTAATTTAATTCAAATATATATACGTATAAAGATACAATTCTTAATTTTAAACAACTGTCATTAGAAATTTACATTTCAATTGCCAAATTCATTGATTTGCTTGGAAGTTAGGATACAAGGTGTTAATGCCTTAAGCAAATGAGGATCATAAAAATAAGCTTTTTATTTCCTAGTCAAAAGCCAATTCAATCATAACCCTGATAATTAGGCAAAAATGAAGGAGTATTTTCTTTACACAAAGGTCAAACCAGAGACAGCAAGATTATATAGGTTTCCTTATCCAAAAACAAGGTCAGATAAAATGATTCAGCTACTAAGACCAAAAGAATTAAGAACTAAGCTAAAAAACTAAAAATTAAAATTAAAAAAATTTTTAAATAAAATTTTAAATAAGTAAACTGTTCAAGCTTGATACTGAAGAGGTTTAAAAAGTAAAACACACAAAATCCAAAATGTTCTTATAGTTTATGTAATTTGAAATACTATTTACTAAATATCAACATTTCAATTCACAGTTATTCACAGTTATAAAAAGTGCCAGTTTTGGGCTTCCTAGGTGGCTCAGTGGTTAAGAATCCGCCTGCCGATGCAGAGGACATGGGTTTGATCCCTGCTCCAGGAAGATCCCATATGCCGTGGAGCAACTAAGCCCATGTGCCAAAAAAAAAAAAAAAAAAAAAAAAAAGTGCCAGTTTTAGGAGAATCATCATGAATAAAGCCTGCAAGCAGACGATGTAGATGTTCCACCCAGATTCCCTCTGGCCCCATTTTTGTGTCCTCTTGTTCACACCAAGTTAGGTATTTTGTTTGTTTTCAATTTTTTTTATATTGGAGTATAGCTGATTAACAATGTTGTGTTACTTTCAAGTGTACTGCAAAGTGATTCAGTTATACATATACATGTATCTATTCTTTTTCAAGTTCTTCAATTTAGATTTTGTTTTTCTTTTTTTTTTTAATTTTTTGATAGCTGATACCTAGGGTTCTTCTTCACAGGATTGTCCTTAAGCTACCAGAGAGACTTTGCCTGCACTCGCAGAGAGTCACAAATAAGGTCAGGTGCTAAAGTATAGAAGCCCAGCTCCCTTGCCTTGGATTAGAACAGTTTTAAGGTGAAATTCATACAACAGGTTTTCTCTCTGGGATTAGGATGAAGCCTGACCTCTGCATTTTTCATGTCAGAGATCAGATTTTTGTCTGAGATCATACTCATTCTTTGTTTCCTACACTTCAATATCTTGCTTCCTCCACTCCCTTCCTGGGTATGCCTTAGGAATAATTCCTAAATAAATCACTTGCACACTACTCTCCATTTCAGGGTTTGTTTCTGGGGAATTTGATCTATAACAGTTAGGGCTAGAACTGGGTCTAGGAAGCACACTCTAAGGACAAGATTCTGGAATTGGATCAATTGTTTGGCAATGGTAATAGGAATTCCATTGCTGGTGGTAAACTCTTCGCTATCCTATAGTGTTACACCACCAAGATTTTTCACCTGTAGTAAACTGGGCTGGGATAACAGAAGAGAATATGGCTCATGCAATCTCTCCAGCATTTGAAAAACGTGGTAGAATGCACAATGGATCTTGCTGGGGTTATAAAAAAGTTCTAAAACTGGATTATGCTGACAGTGGCACAACTCAATAAATTTACCAAAAATACAGAATTATACATTTAAAACAGGTGTTTTATGGTGTGTAAATTGTACCTCAATAAATTGTACCTGTTTTAAAAAATGTCCCAAATTATTCTCTTCCTTGTACCCAAGCCTCCTATTAAGAAATGCAATCTATTTCCCCATCCTTTAACGAGGCTGGCCTTGTGATTTCCTTTTCCCAAAAGAATGTGACAGACATAACAGTACATAAATCCTGATCCTAAGGCTAAAGGCACCTTGCAAATTTCCACTTATTCTCTTGGAACCCAACACTGCTATGTGAATAATTACAGGGTAACCTGCCAGGTGATTAAAAACAAACAAACAAACATGGCCAATCTGCCTCATCACCCCAACCACTAGACAGTCAACGGCCAGTCATACAAGTAATGCCACCCTGGACCAGCCAACCCCTAGTCAACCTACCAACTGACCACGGATGCATGAGAGAATTCGGCCACAACTGGCCAAGCCAGGCCCAAATAAACAGAACCACTCAAGTGACCACTGACTCATAAGCAATAATAAATAGTTACTATTTTAAGTAGATTGTTATACAGCACTAGATAACTGATACAGTGATATGGGGTAAATAATAATCATGAAGACTATGGGTCATCAAGAGATTACGCAACCAGAGCAAGCTATCATGAGCTGAGTGCTATCATACCCACGAAGCTGTAGGATCAGGATGTTAAAGCAGTAATTCATCATAAAATGTGAGTGGTATATCCAAGTAAACAGGAATAGATAATGAGAATAGACCTATGAGCACTCCGGTGACCAGCTGGAAGAGGAAAAATCCTGTGCCTGATTCATGGATAGATCATCTCAGTACACTGGTACAAGCTGAAAATGAATTGTTGCTGCACTGCAGCCCCCCTACAGAACTGCCCTGAAACACAGAAGTAAGACGAAATCCTCCACTGTGCAGAGTTTGAGAAGTACACCTCATTATCCACTTTGTGTGGAGAGAAAAATAGGTCAGTGGACCCCTGGATAGTGGCAAATGGTTTGGATGGATGGTCAGGGGCCTGGAAGGAGTAAGCCTGGAAGATTCGGGAGAAATGATTTATGGAAGAGGTTTATGAACAGTCATACAGAAGTATGTACAAAGGGTGAAGAGCTGTTTCACATGTTACTGTCCACCAGAGAACTCCACTGAAGAGATATTAAATAATCACTCAGGATAACTTGTCCAGTAGATGCCAGTCAATCTCTGTATTCAGCCATCCAAATACTTCCACAAAGGGCCCATGAATAACAGCCATGGTGGCAGAGATAAAAGCTCTGAATGCACCCTACAGTAGGGGCTCCCTTTCAACACGGCTGGTTTAGCTACTGATGCTGCTGAAAGTCCAACTGGTCAGCCGCAGAGGCTGATCACCAACCTGTGATTGAGTACTAGCCCTTAAGGAAACCAACCAATTGTTTGGTGATAAGCTGATTACATTAGACACCTTCCATCCCAGAAAGGGCAGCTATTAATTGTGGCTGGGATTGCCATATATTTTAGACCTTTGCTTTTCCTGCCCACAGTGCCTTGGCTGCATTGCTATCTGAGGGTTCATAAGAATATACGATTTATTAACAGGAAATCTCACATAACATCATCTTGGAAACCCACTTAACACAAAAGAAAAGGAGGTATATAATAAGTGTATATGATCAAAGGCTCCATTGGTCCTACCACATACCATATTACCTCAAAGCTGATGGCCAACAGCCTTTAACGATGCAGCTTAGAGATGATCTCGTTAGGAATTGGGTGCTCTTCAAGATACAATATATAGCATAAACCAACAAGTCATTACATTTACAGAGCATATATGGGTCTGGAAACCAAGAATTAGAAGTAGGAATGCCTCCACTATCATTCTGGATAACACACTTGGAGAATTTGTGCTTCTTGTCCCCTCAATTTAGATTTTGTGGGTCTAGAGATCCTGATTTCCAGAGGGGAACTTTTTCACCAGGGGGACAGTAAGAGTCCCATTTAAGCTAAAGCTATGGCTGCTACCTATTCATTTTGGGCTTCTCATGCTGGCAGGTCAATAGGCAAAGATAGGAGTTACCATAGTGTAACTGACTGATTATTATAACAGGGCAGGGTTGCTGCTATACAATGAGGGCAGGAAGTTTGGAATACAGGAAATTCACCAGGGAATCTCTTAGTGCTCTCACGCTCAGTTTTAACTCTGGATGGGCAATTATAGCAACCACGGCCTGAAAAGTACACAGTGACCAGGGGCTCAGGCCCCTCAGAGAAGAAGATCTCAGTCGTAACACCAGGCAAACCATCAAGATCAGCAGAAGTGTTAGTGGAAAATGCAGCAAATCTAGACTGGGTGGTAGAAGTAGATAATATCAGTTATAGCCTCAAGGCTATTTGTAGCAATAAGGACAAAAAGGACTGCAGGTTATCCCACTAACCCTCCTTTTTTAATATTCTAACCCAGAAATTGAAAAGCATTACTGTGAAGAATCTATTATAAGATGGAATGAACTTAATAGTGATGCTACATCAGAGCTCCCTCAGATCCCTTTTTATACTTCTCACATATCTAGACTATGTTTTCAACAGCCAGCACCTGCAGTTCTTCAGAAGACTGCCTTTGGGCTACTTCAACTATTTTGTGCATCTGGGCAGAGCCAAAAGCCCCAACGTAGCTGTTAACCAAAGACAGTGCAGTATAGGAATATGAAAGCCCATCTTCCCTACCTTAAGTTGAAACAAGCCCAGACCTCCCCTGCTGCATCAAGATGAGGCTTACTCTCTATGGGACTTTTACCTAAGCCACATCCTTAGTTGGCTTCCTCCCCTTCCCAGTCCTGCCTTCCTCACTCTGTTACTGGTCTCTCCTGTGAGTACTTCCTTAATAAATCACTTGCAAAAGTATATTTATCTAAAGCCTGCTTCTAGGAAATCCAAACTTTAAAAAATTTAATTGTGATGGTGTAAAAAGTATTATTAGCCCAGAACAAGGATTAGAAATTTAGGGTTTCTCAGATAACTCAAAATGGAACAACTGAGACTTCCCCAAAGTGTGGTGAATATGGTGGACTGGAGTGCAAAGTCCACTACTACCACCTTTCAGTGCAGCTCCCTGTTCTACAGAAGCCAGAAAGCTAAAAAATTCCACTTCTAAGTTACTGTACTTGTGCAAGATCTGGAAAGTAGAAACAAGGGAGAGGTCATGTGTTCTGCTGCTTCTGGTGGTGTCTGGTTTTTCTGTAGAGGATTTCCACATTTGGCAGTGGCAGCATGGTTCTAGAGATGATAGCTTTCATGACAGCCTCCAAATCAGCTGTTTGTTTCACGACAGCCAGGAGCACCTTTGATGAACTGATCTGGGGCATGGCTCTCAAAATCATTCCTGAAAGCTTAACCTAGAGTCTACATTTTCAGCTTTCCTAATGCTTCTCTAAGCCATTTAATGCTCTTTGTATGGAAATACCTTTGTGTGTAAACTAGCTAGAGTGAATTTTGTTCCCTACAACTGGACTCCAAATACACAAACTTTGTTACTAGAAGTGGGATGCTACTATAACAAACCTAAAATATGTAGAACTAGCTCAGTAGGAAGGTAAAGCGTAAGAACATAGATATTACATACTGGAAAGCTGGTGACAATTGTTATATCTCCGCGAAATATTTACAGAACTGTTATCTATAATGTCTTGGGAGACCTCAAAGGAAAAGATTGAGACAATTAAGAACAATGGTCTGGGTCTTTCTAGGTGGCACAGTGATTAAGAATCCACCTGCCCTATACTACAAGGCTACAGTGTTCAAGACAGTATGGTACTGGCACAAAACAGAAATAAAGATCAATGGAACAGGATAGAAAGCCCAGAGATAAACTACGGTCAACTAATCTATGACAAAGGAGGCAAGGATGTACAATGGAGAAAAGACAGCCTCTTCAGTAAGAGGGGCTGGGAAAACTGGACAGCTACATGTAAAAGAATGAAATTAGAACACTTCCTAACACCATACACAAAAATAAACTCAAAATGGATTAAAGACCTAAATGAAGGCCAGACACCATAAAACTCCTAGAAGAAAACATAGGAAGAACACTCTTCGATGTTAATCACAGCAAGATCTTTTTTGACCCACCCCCTAGAATAATGGAAATAAAAACAAAAATAAATAAAAGCAAGACGAAAGACAACCCTCAGAATGGGAGAAAATATATGCAAACGAATCAACAGACAAAGGATTAATCTCCAAAATATATAAACAGTTCATCCAGCTCAATATCAAAAAAACAAACAACCCAATCCAAAGATGGGCAGAAGACCTAAATAGGCATTTCTCCAAAGAAGACATACGGATGGCCAAGAGGCACATGACAATCTGCTCAACATCACTAATTATGAGAGAAATGCAAATCAAAACTACAATGAGGTATCACCTCACACCGGTGAGAATGGGAATCATCAGAAAATCTACAAACAGTAAATGCTGGAGAGGGTGTGGAGAAAAGGGAACGCTCTTGCATTGCTGGTGGGAATGTAAATTGATACAGCCACTATGGAGAACAGTATGGAGGTTCCTTGCAAAACCAAAAATAGAACTACCATATGACCCAGCAATCCCACTCCTGGGCATATACCCAGAGAACACCATAATTCAAAAAGACACATGCACTCCAATGTTCATTGCAGTACTATTTACAATAGCCAGGACATGGAAACAACCTAAACGTCCATCAACAGATGAATGGATAAAGATGTGGTATATACATACAATGGAATATTACTCAGCTGTAAAAAGCAATGAAACTGGGACATTTGTAGAGACATGGATGGACCTAGAGACTGTCATACAGAGTGAAGTGAGTCAGAGAAAAACAAATATCGTATATTAACACATATATGTGGACTACAGAAAAATGGTACAAATCAACCTGTCTGCAAGGCAGAAACAGAGACACAGATGTAGAAAACAAACATATGGACACCAAGTGGGGAAAGCAGGGAGGGTTGGGGGGGAAATGAATTGGGAGATTGGGATACCAAATTGTACACTCTAAATATATGCAGTTTATTGTAAAAACTAAAAAATTAAAAAAAAATAAAAAGAATCCGCCTGCCAATGCAGGAGACATGGGTTCGAGCCCTGCTCTGGGAAGATTCCACATGCCACAGAGCAACTAAGCCTGTGCGCCACAACTACTGAGTCTGTGCTCTGCAGCCTGTGAGCCACAACTATTGAGCCCATGTGCCGCAACTACTGGAGCCCATGTGCCTTAACTTTTGAAGCCCACGCGCCTGGAGCCCGTGCTCCACAAGAGAAGCCACTACAATGAGGAGCCCGTGCACCACAATGAAGAGTAGCCCCCGCTTGCAGCAACTAGAGAAAGCCCACGTGCAGCAACGAAGACCCAACACAGCCAATAAATAAACAAAATAAATAAATAAATAAATTTACTAAAAAAAAAAAAGAACAATGGTCTGTGTTAGTGCTTCTTACTGCTTTCAGTGAGGTTCTATTCAAGACAGATAAATCTGGGCAAGAACTAGCCAGCTTGCAATCAAGGATGGAAAGGAATACATCTCTCTGTGCCAATGGCCTAGAATTAAAATTGTGTGGTAATCTGAGACCATATGGAACTAAAAAAAGTCCAATTGCTTCTAATTCCCAAACTGAGGCAATGATAAGCAGTAACTGGAAAAGTAGTTTTGTGAAAAACTGATGTTAATGTTGGGAAAAACTGGGTGGGGGTATACAGGTACATTCTCTGCAATTTTTTAATTAATTAATTAATTAATTTTATTGGCTGTGTTGGGTCTTTTTTGCTGTGTGCTGGCTTTTTTAGTTGTGGTGAGTGGGGATTACTCTTTGTTGTGGTGTGCGGGCTCCTCATTGCCGTGGCTTCTCGTTGTGGAGCATGGGCTCTAGGCGTGTGGGCTTCAGTAGTTGCAGCACATGGGCTCAATAGTTGTGGCTCATGGGCTCTAAAGCGCAGGCTCAGTAGTTGTGGTGCACGGGCTTAGCTGCTCCAAGGCATGTGGGATCTTCCTGGAGCAGGGATCAAACCTGTGTCCCCTGCATTGGCAGGCGGATTCTCAACCACTGCGCCACCTAGGAAGCCCTGCAATTTTTTATTATATTATCTCTGCAACTTTTCTGTAAATCTAAAATTATTCCAAAATTTAAAAATTTATTAAAGGAACAAAATAACAAAAATACTGGACCCAATTCTTTCTCAAGCCGATAAAAGCTTGCTTGTTCTACCTTTAAAGAAACTTCTAGACTTCTAAAACTTCTAGATTTCTAGACCTTTCTAAACTTCCAAAACTACACCAGCATGAAGTAGGCTACAAAAGCTGAACGGCTCCCAAAAACATAGTCTTCAAAACCCCCTTCAGCTATGGCCTTGAAGGATAACAGACAAAGGAAATCTATCAAAGCCAGGAGTCATATGGAGTACAGTGAGCAAGGGGTTTCTCCCAGAGGATAGGATAGAGACTGCTACATGGGCTAATCAAGAATTTACTCCACTGCCTTCACAATTTCTGCCTAACAAGATTTTATCTCTGCAATAGACCAGTGACTCCTCAGTTTCCTATTCTTATCTTTTCTAAACAGAAACTTATTGCAGTTATCCTGTACCTACTCCAGCAATGTATAATGAATGTTATGTGTATGGAGATGAGAGTGAGGAATGCAGATTAACTTGCCTTTTAGGTTTTAGGTACCAGACCATGAGGTGCATGGTCCAAGGCACACCTGGACCTTATGGAGAGAACTGCACATAACCCAGAGATCCTGGACTCTGAGCGGGATACAATGACTAAATGATACTTGGAGGTTGTCTCCATCAGGGTGAAGGTAGGAGTACTCTATATACGGGAAGAATGATAAACAGGGGTAAGTCTGTGGCTAGAAGGGTAAACTATGGCAGACTGTTAGTTGTCCCCGAATAACCACTGTACTCTTCTGCCATAATAGTAGAATTTGGGCTAGGCATATTTCTTAGACCTTCTCATAACTTGTTATAACCACATGACTAAGTTCCAGCCAATGTGACATGCACAAAAGTGGGGTGTACAATTTTCAGCCTACACAAGAGCAGTAGTATGCCCGTCCTTTGCTCTGCTCTTCCTTCCCAATAGAAATAAGAGACATGAGAGTGGAGGCTGAAGCTATCTTGGTTCATAAAATGGAAGCTACTTATTAAGAATGGCAGATCAGGGACTTCCCTGGTGGTACAGTGGTTAAGAATCTATTTGCCTATATAGGGGACATGGGTTTGATCCCTGGTCTGGGAAGATTCCACTTGCCACAGAGCAATTAAGCCTGTGCACCACAACTACTGAGCCCGTGTGCTGCAACTATTTAAGCCCGCACGCCTAGAGTCCATGCTTCACAACAAGAGAAGCCACCACAATGAGAAGCCCACGCACTGCAATGAAGAGTAGCCTCTGCTTGCCACAACTAGAGTAAGCCCTTATGTATCAATGAACACCCAATGCAGCCAGAAAACAAAACAAAACAAAATGAAACAAAAAAAAGAATGGCAGATCAACAAGACAGAAGGAACCTGAGTCCATGGTGACTGCAGTTTAAGATACCACACCAGTCCTTTCTGGTGACCCTTTGACCTTGAACACCAGTTAACTGACTACCAACTGATTTCTGTTAAGGTATTAACTGGCAACTGTGTAATAAAAAGTTTTCTCTCCCAGAAGATAGACCGACCATCAACAGACAGACAGACAGACAGACAGACAGAACCCACAACCCTCCCATTATGAGGAAGAGGAGTGTAAGCTGGTGACTGTCCCGTTGCAGGTATGCCCTTTTGTTCAACACAAAAAAATAGCTCTAAAAGACTGATGCCATTTGCCTAGAGTCTATGCAAGGTTTTAATATCCTTTTACCCCTAAGCTAACTTTTTACATGAATAAGGTAAAACAAAAAAATTTTTTACAGGTAAAGGGAACAGGGAAGAAAGGGGTTTCATGCTAAAAGAAAAGCCAACAAGAAACACTTATTTAAGGTTCTTCAGCTTGATCCTTCTAAGTGCTGCAAATAAAAAAAGCTAGGATGGGAGAAGTGTATTAAAATGACCAAAGCAATACTAATGGCCAAATCCTCTCTCTATTGAGCCTACAAACTACTGTCACCAAAATATTCTAAATCCTCTTCTTTTATCTTTGGGATTCCCATAAATTGAACACCATCCCAATCTTCTCTAGTGGTTGTAATTACCAATATAAGAAACACTGATCTAGTGCAATAAAAGTTTTTAAAGCAACTTACGATGAGGAATCATTTTCCTTAGGGTAATCTTCATTCAACTCTGAGCCAGATGATAGCACTCTTTTCCTCTTTTCAGTCCTACAGAGAACAGAGAAAAAAAAGGTTATTTTTAAAAAGTTGTAATTGATACCATTACAAAGTATAAACCAACATACTCAAGAACAAGAACTGTGACTACTGCTATGTAATTCTCTACACACTATATTTAAATTAATATACTGTGTATCTGCAAGCTCTGTACGTGTCACTAACATAAATTACAAAAGACAAATACTGATTATCTCCAAAAAACACACTTTACACTTTCTTCTTCTAACTGGAAAAATCTCCTTTTTTTTTTTCAAATTACTGGTTTTTCTAAAAGGCCTAAAAGACATTTACAAACAGGCAGAGCTAATGACTAAGAAAGAAAAAAGTCTTTCATACCTATTTTCTAATAATCCTGATCGAAGAGGTGTGGATGTAGATGTCAAAGAGGGAATTGTCCGGGTAGCAGTTACTCCACTTCCTGCTGCAGCCTTAATCGATCCTCTACCTGGATTACCAAGAACTTTTCGAAACGGAATATCATCTTTAGTTTCCAAACTTCCTCTTTTTGAAGAGACCTATAAGAATAAAGTTTAACACAGCTAATTCTTCAAATTAATTGGCATACTTTCAGACCAGTGATCCTCAAATGGGGAACTTTTAAAAATACCCACAATTGGAGACCTATCTCCAGAGATTCTAGCCTATCTGGTCTGGGGGTGAAGCCCATCCATCAGTACTTCTTTTTTTTTAAAGCACTCTAGGTGATTCTAATGTACAGTCAGTGTCAGAAATAGAGCTTGACATGTATTTTCCTATAGCACTCTTGTAAACTTACAAATTCCACAGCATATCTGGAAAGAGAAAGGAATTTACTTTCAATTACTGATAAAAAAAAAAGACATATACACAAGACAAGGTTCTAGTGAACAACATGAAAGTAGACTTTTAGGGAAAAAAATCCAATTATGATAATTGAAAGTGACATAAATGTGAGAAAAGGGAGCAACGACATTTGCTTGCCACGATTTAAATGCCAAGTCACATGTATAGCATGTAGCTTTTGAGGGGGTTCTAGTTTGGAGAAATGAAACAAACATATATAACGATGGGGAGATTAAAGTGAGATAGAGCCTACTGCCAGAAAATGGATCAGAGTCAATCCCCAAAACACAGCAAAAACATTCAGAGATAAAACATACTTTAAACATATTAGCTGGGAAACAGTGCTTCTGACCAGCATTGTGCCAGATAAGTTTTATAACTCTACATTAAGAGCTATGTGATTATCTCTATGGAAGATATTTCCAATTATTTTCTACAGAATTACAATCTTAGAATAAGAAACAGAAAAATCTCTGAGGTCATCTAGATGAACGATTTAAAAGTTAAATTTATTTTCAAATGGGTAAATCATTCTCAACATTCAAAAAAAAAATACTATTATATTATAAAAGCCATACACGGAGAAGTCTCATTAATCACCCCAATGCCACTTATCCAGTTCTTCTACTTCCCATCCTCCTACACCTTATAAGTATTCCTCTATTGTTTTTTATGCAAATGAAAATCAATATTTTATTCTTTTTGTTATACAAATGACAGCATACTATATGCATACTGTTTTGCATATTTTTCAACCTTTTTTGACCATGACCCCATACTGAGAAATATTTTACATCACAACCTATTACATATACACATAAATAAAACTAAAAGTTTAAGAAACCAATACTTATCCTTACTATGTATAATACCTTCTCTATCTTTTTCTACTCTATTCCTTTTTTATTTAAGGCCAGTCACAACCAACAGAACTGATTTTATAATCTCACTAATGGGAATCATTTTTTGTGAAAGTATAAATATTTGCTTCTGTTAGATGTTAACACATAAACATTCTAACAACTTTAAATTTCTACCTGTAAACGGATGAATCTCAAAGTATTATAATGAGTGAAAAACCCAGACAAAAATATTACACACCGATTCCATTTATATAAAACTCTAGAAAATGCAAAGTAATCTAGTGACAGAGAGCAACTCACTTGTGGCTTAGGGATAAGTGCCACACAGGTAGCTGGAGAGGATTCCAAAGGGGCATGAAGAAGCTTTTAAGGGTTATGGCTATGTTCACTAGGTTTATTACAGTGATGATTTTGTGGGTACATACATAAGTCAAAAAGTATCAAATTGCACACTTTAAACGTGCAATTTACTGCATATCAATTGTATCTCAATTAAAATGTAAAATAAAACCCCAAATCTGTAAAAATAAACTAACAAAAATGAAATCTTATTCATTGATTGCTTAGTCCAATAAATGGTTTAAGTAATCAATCTATCTCTGCACAGCCAAAGAGAATTTATCTTTTTGTTTACAGAATAGCTTCAAAGTTTCTCTTTACACCTGGTTTACCTTTGTAAGGCAAATTAAGAGAGACATAGGACTGCTAAATGGCAATAGCACACAGTAAATCTCATGGCTGGTTGAATATTTATAACAGAAAAACTATTTAAAAAGCGAACAGAAGACCCAACAAAATAGTATCATATAGTATAGAGGCAAAGTTCATAATGTAGAACAGACCCAAAAAGCATCAAAATAATAGCAGCAAACATTTATAGGGTTGTTAGTATATGGTATCGCGGGCTAAGCACTTTTATAACATGCATTATCTCACAGCAACCCTTAAAATATTATTGCTGTCTTAATTTTACAGATGGGTACTATGGGTCAGGATACTTAAGGAACATCTCCAACGACCTTCAGCTAGTAAGTGGCAGCACCAAGTCTCAAACCCACATCTAACTCCAAAGCTATGTTTTTAAAAACTACACTGTGGTACATTTCAGGTATGTAGAAAGTACCCTTGTGATAATGCCAGAATTATTAGACATTACAGTCTAAATTCTACTTCCTGCAACTACCGTATAGAATGTCTAAGATTATAACTTTTTTGAAAAACGCTAAAAAGACTCAAATGAACATACCTGATTGTCTGAGTAAGAAAGCTGCCTGTTGGTCTCCTTCTGTGAGGTCCTGCTGCCCAGAATAGCTCCAAAACTACCAGAACCCTGAGAAGGTTTCATGGCTGTGGAAAAAAAAATCCCAAATTACTTACTTTAATAAAGAGATTTATCATTATTATTTAATATTGAGGAAACAGAAACAGGAAAAATAAAACAAATCAGAGTGCTTATATGATAGAAAGTAATACTGACATATGTAGTAACTGAAATCTAGAGCTAGGATTAAGCAAAAAATTAAATAATGCAAAAACTTGGAAACATGGATTAATAAATGGATTGATTTTTAAATGCAAAAAGAAAATTCTCCTATATAAACATTTGGTAATTAACACTATAGCAAAGTTAGTAACTGTGTATCTATGGCATGAACATGGACACTGGATGCTAAGGAGGTGTCAGAACCAGTGACAGGTATACTTCCAATAATGTATACTCCAAAACATTTTCTGTAAATTCAGCAAACAGAATAAATGGCTTCTAAAGAAATCAATGACAATTTAAAGAACATGCAAAGTAATGTATAAATATGAATTTTTATATACTTTAAAAAGTATTTTAAGGGAATCCCCTGGCAGTCCAGTGGTTACGAATTCACGCTTCCACTGCTGGGTGCCTGGGTTCAATCCCTGGTCAGGGAACTAAGATCCCACAAGCTGTGCCCCACCCCACCCCCCAAAAAAGTATTTTATATTTTAATTTCATTAATTTCTCACTGATGATCATTTGGAATGTTTTACTTTTAAAAACACTGCAAATAAAACCTTGATAGGAAGCCAGTTTTGTGTAAAATATCAGGGGCAGGATGGAAACTGAACACAGTGGCTTAAATTGATGTGTTGAAGTCAGCCTTTTAGGGTCGCCTAGTTTTTAAAAATTCTGTTTTTAAATTTAATTACGCAATGAATTTCCCTCTTTGTGGTACACATAATATGTGAAGCTACTATGAGAATTTTCATAAAGTGCTATTTAGATGCAAAAAAAAAAAAAACATTGCAAATAATGCGAAACATCCTTTTACATATCTTCTTGCACTAATGGAACAATTTTCATAGGATAAAACTCCTCAGAATAAGAATTGTTGGTGTAAAGAATGTACAATTTTAAATTAAATTGATATTACCACTATTCCTCAAAAAAAAAAAAATCTCTAAGCTCCTACAAAGTATATGAGATTATCTTGCCTCCCTTCACACTACTGCCAAAGTGATAGTAAGAATTTGAATTTACTTATTGGTGAAGTTGAAAATTTATTCATGTTTATGGGACACCTGTTTTTCCTCCTGAATTTCCTATATGTCCATTTCTCTACCGAATTGTCTTTTTCTTACTGATTTGGAAAGTTGGGATTTACATATTAGCAATATTAACTTTGTCATTGTGGCTTATGTTCGTCTTTTCTTTTTTCCTTGTCACAGAGATCATTTAAATTTTTTACCCAGTCCAAGTTATTAATCCTTTCCTTTATTGATTCTGGTTTTATGTCATACTCAGAAAGGCTTTTTCCATCCACATATTATATTAAAATCCATTCTAGCCTTCTAATAATACTTTTATCACCTTTTTTTATATTCAAATCTTTGATCAATGTAAAACCTATTTAGATGAAGGAGTAAGGTAAGGATCCAGTTTTAATGACTTCTTAAATTGTTAGTTGTCCTATTTATAGACAATACTGTTCACCAAATATTAGTCTTTTTCCCACTGATTTCAAACACCACACATTATACGTTAAATGTTTCATACTTTTCAAAGTATTTTTGTATTCATTAACTTACTTTAGTCTCTGCAAAGTACATATTATCACTTTGGGGCAGCTAAAGGCAACTTAAACCTACTTGCCCAAGAGTACAGAATAAGTTAAATCCACAGCTAGCCACTCTAAAAGCGGTAATGACTTACTGAGCGCCCTATCATGTGGCCAGTCATGCTTTACATTAATGATCTCTAATTTTTTATTCAGCACTGAAATTAAGGTGATAAAACATTCATTTCAGAGATGAGGAAACTGAAATTCAGTTATTAAGGGAGCTGCCCAAAACCACACAGGAAATAACAAGTAGAACTAGGATTCAAACCCAAATCTGTTTAGGTCCAAAGCTCATGTTTTCCATTAGGCCATGTTGTTCAGACTCAAACTTGGGCCCCAGTCTACTGTGCTTTCCATTGTAATGCATTTAGAGACATGATTTTCTTATACACAACAATTCTTAAAACAGTGATTCAATTAATATGATGGAATAAAACAAATACAGAATTACAGACATAATCCCTGACATATTCTAAAACTTTTAAATAGTACTCAATTCTTTGATTCCAAAATTCAATATTTAGAAAACTGACAAAGCTCAGATTTGTTAACATGAATACATAATGAATAGAAACCAAATGGCAAACAACCATAAAAAATTTTTTTTAAACAATTAAACAGTGTATCAAATAGAAGTATTAATTAAATATAAGCAAGGCAGCACTGCTACAACTTTTATTTTTTTAATGTTTTTAATGTGTTATATTTAAGTTAAAAAACTCAAGTCTGTCACCTATAAAATATCAGTAATAACAAAGTATTGATGACGACAGAGCTGGAGACTAACAATAACAGTGGAAAACTCATTTTAAGCAGATTATTCCTAAAAAGATACCTATATATTTTAAAAAAATCAAAACTTTTTTTTTATTTGGCTGCACTGGATCTTCATTGCTGTGCATGGGCTTTCTCTAATTGCAGCAAGCGGGGGTCTACTCTGTTGCAGTGCACTGGCTTCTCACTGTAGCAGCTTCTCTGGTTGCGGAGCATAGGCTCTAGGCATGCAGACTCCAGCAGCTGCAGCACGTAGGCTCAGTAGTTGTGGTTCGCATGCTCTAGAGCGCAGGCTCAGTAGTTGTGGCGCACGGGCTTAGTTGCTCTGCAGCATGTGGGATCTTCCTGGAGCAGGGATCGAACCCATATCCCCTGCACTGGCAGGTGGATTCTTAACCATTGTGCCACCAGTGAAGTCCCTCAAAATATTTGTAAGTGAAAGGGGTTGGAGGAGGTAGGGGAATCTGATCATACGGTGTGATTTTCTATAGTACCTTCTATTTTCATAGCAAGAATAAAACCTCAGAATAAGTTTCATATAAAAAAGCAAGTATATAAGATTTCTATAACCAGGTGAGTTTTCCCAATTGTAATTTAAATCCTACTCCTTTTCTAGATATACTCTTTTCTGAAATCTTCAGGGTGTTCTACATATAAGATCAGGTTATCTGAGAACAAAGACAAATTTACTTCTTCCTTTTCAATTTGGATGCTTTTTATTTCTTTTTCTTGCCTAAGTGCTCTGGCTAGGACCTTCAGTATTATGTTAAACAGAATGGGTAAGAGAGGGCATCCTTGCCTTCTTCCTGATCTCATAGGAAAACCTTCCAGTTTTCCATCTTTTAGGTATCAGCTTTTCATATAACACATTTATTATGTTGAGGTAAGGTAGTTTGCTTTAATTCCTACTTTGTTGAGTGTTTCTATCATGAAAGAATGCTAAATTTTATCAAATGCTTTTTCTGCATCTAGATGATCATGTGGTTTTTGTCCTTCATTCTATTAACTTGATGTATCACACTGACAGATTTTTTTCATATCTTAAACTATTCTTGCATTCCAGAAATAAATCCCACTTGGTCATAGTATATACTCATTTTAATGTGTTGTTGAATTAGGTCTCCTAGTATTGTGTTGAAAATTTTTGCATCAATATTTACAAGGGATACCAGTCTACTATCTAGCAATATTTTTATAACTGCTAATGTCAGACCCTGGGATGATTAGTGCTCACCTCCATTAAGTCTGTTTTGATGGACTGCATCTAGAAACAACCTCATTTCCTCTGCATCCTTACTTGGTACTTTATCAATAGACAAGAAGCTGTTATCCTGTAGAGTTAACATCAGGCGGCTTTGTTTTGCTCCACTGGGTCGAAGCACCACATTTTTAATGTTATGACTTAGCTGATCAACACAAAAGGAAAAGTATCATTAAAAATGAATTATAATAAAGCATAAAAAGTTGTATAACGAATACTAAACTTTATACTGTTGCATTTCTTAATCTTTCCCATTTTTAGTTTTTTTCAACCAAAAAGTTTCCATTTTTTGATATATTTAAATCAAAGATTTCACTTCTAGAAGAGGCAAACACGTACTATTAAAATTTTACAGAGTAATCCTAACACTCTTGATTTTTTTTGGTAGGGAACTGCATATTTTCAGGTACAGTTATAAAGTTATAAAAACTAGTAAGTTAATTTTCAGAGCCTTGATGGTTATACCATCACCAGTTTAGAAAGCCATTTTGGATTAGAGGCTTTCTTTTTCTTTCCTTCTTCTTTTTTTTCTTTTAAACAAAAGCTTGTGAAATATCTAGCAAATGGTTTAAGTAGCTGCAATGTAAAAAGATATACTAATCCAAACTATAATCCTCAAAAGAATTCCAGTTCTCAAAAACACATCAACATAAACCTTTACCAACATCAGAACATCCTTTTTTCTTCTTTAACTGTCTAAGCAGGCTCATTTAGCTTTCAATCATAAAGATCATAAGTATCCTGGTACTCTCTTAGCTTACCTCTCCCACTCCCCAGAACTGGTTCAATGATTTGTTTTATACTCTTCCAGACTCTGGATATGTGCTGTTAAGTGATAACTTTTATCTTCTCTTGGTTGAAATTTTTCCAAGACTAAATTAATACATCTTGCACTTTTTTATCTAAATAATTCCTGCCAACCAGGCATCCTTATTCTCTAACATTCTCCCTCAGCAGGCATATACAGAGGTTTCTAAAGCTGCCTTTTGCTGAAGACATACCCTCTGAATAGCATAAAGAAAGAAGTAATAGCATTTCATTTTTTTTTTTAATTAGGGAGAACTGAACTTTGACAATTTTTCAATAAAAATAACTTTACCAATCAGACTTAATTTATATTTCAAATTTAAATGACATTTTTTAAGCTTCAAAGTAGGTCTTAAACTCATGTCTTTGAGTAGAAATTCTATCATAAAACACAGTAACTAGTTTCAGGTGTTTTAACTCCAAAATATTTATATCAGCAGTTTAGCATGCAAAAGGAAAAGAAATTGCATAAAACCATTATTTCAGACAATATACCACTTTCTAAAAATGAAAGTTAAATGTAAGGGGAAAAGTTTGTTGATTAACAAACAAGATGAGAATAATCTTGAACTTGATCATTTCAACAACTGAAAAATCCTAGCTAGCCTTACAATTTTAGTTACTACCCATATGGTGAGGCCTCTCAGCTTTTTCTCTAAGTCCAGATTTCTGCTGGAGCTCCAGTTTTGTTCACCAAATGCCTAGTAGATACCAATATCTGAATGCCTGACACTTCAGACAATTCATCTCTTCCAATCCTCATGCCCCAATTCCTCCACTTTGCCCCCTATCAAAGAGAAGATGAAAGGGATTGCTATCAACTCAACTTAAGAATCTCCCCAGATTCTTTTCACTCTCACCCCCCAAATCTAATGAGTTAAATCTTCTTGGAACCCCTTCAAATCTACCCTTTCCTCCACTTGCTTCTCCCACTGTCTTTTCCTTTGCTCAGGACTTTCATTTCTCATCCAAACTCCCAAAATAACTTCTTACATGTCCTTATTCTCCCATTAGCTCTTGAAACAAAGTCATCCACCTAGCTGCCAAATGAATTTAAACTTAAGATTCTTAGCTCCTTAATATCTAAGTTTCCTTTAGTACGACAAACAAGATACTTTAAGATCTGGTTCCGGTCTAGCTCTTCAGCCTCTACTTCTGCCATTCACTCTCCCTACTGCGCATTAATTTTAAAAGAATTTTCTGGTTCCCTGAGTATTGTTTCACACCAGCATGTGTTTGTCCATTATAGAAATCACCTCCACCTTACCTCTACTGTGTCTAACAAATTCCTATCTATCCTCTAAATCCTCAGAGCACAAAACACTTCCTTCTTTGTGTTACCTCAGTATCTCTGAGATATTTTTACAGTTGAGAATGCATTTGGTTACTCTTAAGTTTGGGAGGAAAAGTGTCTCATTCAGCTCTATATTCTTAGCCCTTAGCACAGTACCCACCACAGTAATCTATAAGTGGTTAACAAATGAATGCTGAATGCAAACTAATCTGTAACTGAGATGAAGGTGTAATCATAGGTAGATTCATTGTGCTTCTAAAGATCTATGTTTGTTTAAGCATTTAAATATTTACTCAGTGCTAATTCCGGATGAGGACTGAAAGACTGAATCTCTATTTGAAAAAAATCTTTCTTTCATTGAGATGGGCAATTAGATATATGTATGTGGTAGAAACTATGATTTCTATTACCAATGTCACCACCTCCAATCTATTTAAGAATATCTCTGTTACATAAAATCATGATCAACTTATTTTCATAGCTTAAAAGCAAAGATAAACAGAAATTTTACTTCAGCTCAGGTCCTCAAGCATAAAGTTTTATAAACTGTTCTTCAAAAGAGTACTTTAAAATGAATATTATACTTTTATATAATCTAATTAACAAATACAGCATTTTTAAGTGCAGAGCAATGTAATAAGTAAGACATTAAATTCAATTCACATCAATACAAGTAGTTCTTGGCTGCACAAGACAGAAGTGAAAACAAAATGAACTCTAGCAGTGATAAAACAATGAGATCCATCAAAAGCTAACAGAAGACAACAGCTGTAAGGATGACCTTGAATAATCATCCTTGAATGGTCCATACCACAACCTCTGGCAGAAGTATTTAAGAAGTAGAAATTAAGAAGACACTAATGAGTCCTATTAAAAGCTAACACTAAATGGTGATGAATTTATCATATACGTTGAGGGGGTAAAAAAATAACTGAAGTATCCTAATGTGGTTAAAAATAGCTTAGAAAGATAGATTCCAAACTCAGTTCCTCTCAGCTTTCTCCCACCAGTTTCCTTTTCAATAATAGTGACTAATTCCTACTCTTTATTATACACCATCAAAAATTTTGCTGGATAATTTATAACATATATATACCTAACAGTATTAGTATCCTGGATATAGGCAGCAAGAAATGGTAAACTAGGAGGGGTACCATGATACCTAGTGTGGCAGAGAACAGCTATTCACTAACAGATGTGACTGAAGATCTTTTCCAAATCAAAATTTGGTAATACCTGAAATATCCTTGGAATTCCTCCAGTATTGTAGTGAACTACTAGGCTGACTTTATTCTCTTTTTCCACAACTTCAAAGGATCCTTCTTTCCATTTTGTAATCCCAGTCTGCATACTTCGAATTCTGATAGGACCATGTATCTTCAGAGGAGACATACTTTCTTTAAAAATAAATTGCTTCTAGCCAAATTAAAAAGAAAAAATACACCTTCACCTGATAGATTCTAAGGAAGAAAAATAAAATAATAAGTTACAATTTACTAGCGATTAAAACAAGAGTTTGAAAGAGAACATTTAATGAATCATCTTATGTCCTTTTCTCAATTTCAATAAACTAGCTTTTATTAAGCAGCCTCAAGGGCTTTAACTGGGATGGTACAGGTAAGAAAAACAAATGAAGCAGTCACTGACGTTCAGTGACGGAATTTACCCACCTTTTATTTCTTCTGTACATGTTCTCTCTTTGCCGTGTATCTGTGTCTATTAGTGCCTAAATTTTAAATTTTGCACCATTAACAACCATACTTGCTGCCACTAAAGGCATGCCAATCAGGAATACTAATGATTCCATTCTCAACGTGAGTGCCCACGGCAATGACCAACTCTTACCTTCCTTCATGATGCTAAAAGATCTTGAATTTCAAGCAAAAAGTAAAAAAACATTTCAGTCAGCTGAGCCCATTTGTTAGAACTGAGTTCCTAGCAAAACATCAAATCATATCACCAAACAATTCCTTATACCAGTTGGTAGTCTAAGCTTATCCACATGTGAATAAATAATAAATAATTGTGAGAATAATGAATAATTGTGAGATAAATCAGTTTAAATGAATAAATAATTGTGAGAATAATCAAATTAGTTTAACCTAAAGAATTATATTATTGAGAAAATCATTTATTCTCTAGGGAAAACAAACTAACCAAAAACATAAAACAAAACAAAAAACAAAACAAAACAAAAAAACCCTCTTCCTAAGATCCACCTACCATTTATGTTTAATATTACCATTCCTGGAAAGAATCTTTACTAATTTTATCTTTGACAAATATTCAAATTTCCCAAGTGAACTTCTGACACTTACAGAAATGACAGAATGTCTAAGACTTTTCAAACCAGCTTACCAGATGTCAGCAAATAAATACAATTATAGTAACTGCAGAAAATGTTATCAAATAGTGTGTTACACACATACACACATATATGCAATCATCTAAAATTAAAACAAAATTTACACCATAACTTTCAAGTCTCTAAAAACATTGCCTCTAATACAGATTCTTGCTTATAATTTAACAACTTAAAAATCATTAACCTTTGTTTCTGCTTAAACAGCTCAACTAGAAAAGCTAAAAATAGTAGTATATGTACAAAGGAAAAACATACTAGACCTAGATATTAGAAGCCAGCTCTGTTACTTACTAATTTGTGACTTACCTTTCCTAACCACTAGTTTTCTCAACTGTAAAATAGGAATATGAAAATGCTATAGTGTTGCAGAATTAAATGAAATAACACACATTAGGCACTCAACAGACAGCAGCTTCAATATGAACAGAATTAGTGTCTATTTTCTGAATTTATTCCTTGTCTGCAACACCTCTTTCTCCAAAGATCCCAGACAAATAACTTGTTAACAAGGGTCACCAACTCACTGCCTCTACAGAGGCCAGCCAAGTAGGTGACACAAATGATTCAGGCAGGCAAAATATTAAAACTGCTACTCAAATCTAGCCAGTTTTGCTATGTAGAAACAGTAAACCTAGCACTGCCAAGTCATCTAATTCTTCAAGAAAATGACATCCAAATTTTTATATCAACTGCCCATTTTAAACTGTGGGCAATGAATTCAAAGTTATTTTTAAAAGCTACAAATCAAACAAAACCCACCTGTAGGTAGGATATAGCCAGGGAAACCCTAGTTCTAGGTACTGTACGTTAAACAGCTAGGAACAAATTTAAAGAGAGATATAAAAACACTTTTAGTTAAAGGTATTATGCATTGTAAGTCCTCTACTATTATTTACTCATCTCATCAAACTTTTTGAGTGCCTAATTGTGGCCAGATTTAGATAGTATAATTGGCTGGGTATATGAATCCATCAAAGTAATACGGGCCACTACTGTTTACAGACCTGTTACTGTGACACTGTGCTCAAACTAGTAACTACAAAATCTGGGCCAGCAATGTGTTTGTAATGCCTTTTTTTTACAATTAATAATTTGGTGCTTCATTGTTTGGGTAGAGCCTTGAGATTTTTTTGCACTTTCTCAGCACTGCCAAGAATATGTGGCCCTTCTCCTACTCCACTTGCACATGCCATAAACATGAGTTATCGCTGACTTCTCTCTTGATGATTATTGGTATTGAACTGGAAATCGAAGGTAAAGTTGTCAATTCTACCTCCATATACCTTCCAGACATCTTTATAATGAATTTCAGAACAAATCACATCACCCTGCTCACTATCATTCAACAGCTCCCCAATGACTTCACAACACAATCTAGATTCATTAACATGACAAACATCCTGCATGATCCAGGCTCTGCTTACCTGTCTATCCCCAACAAACCCTCCAAATCCAGCCATCTGAACTGCTTACAATTTCCCTAAAAAAGGCATATGTTTTCATGCTACTATACCTTTGCACACACTGTGGTCTCTGTCTGGAGAATTTTTACTTACTCTCCCCATCCCCCACGATCCCCTTTTGCCTTTTTCTGGCTATAAAATCAAAACTCAATTTAGATATTATCTTCTCTAAGAAGCCTTTCCTAACTATCTTTCACTTGTTCTCTCACCCCACATCTACACTGAGGGCGTTTAATGCTTTTCTCTTCTGTTGTACCCTGTGCTTACCTCTAGTAGAGCATTTATTATATTGTATTATAAACTGTCTATTTACCTCTTTATTTCTCTCTAGCTAGGCTTTGCTATTTGAAGACAGGAGATATGTTCTTAAATCTTTGCATCCCCACTAAGACAGTGTCTGGCACACAAGAAACAAACTTATTATTCAAGAATAAAGAACAAATCAGCACTATCAACTTTATTCAATTTACTGCTAAAACATACAGCAGCAGATACTAGAACCATAAATCCCTTTTATATGGCCAATATAGAATTAGAATTATGTTTACTAAGCTCTTTACAAGAGTATCACTCTGCACCGTATACCTTATCTTTTGAACACTACATCTAGGCTTTTTCGATGTGCATCTGAATTTCTCCTAAATGCAAAGCTGTCCACATATCTTAAGATTCAATGAGAGAAAAATCATTTATGAAAAATAAGAATATGCAGTTACAGGATGCATTATTAAAACAAAATACATTAGTAAACTTGCCTAAACTGGGATTCATATAATTTACTGCTTAATGAAGCAACTCCACTTTAAGAGGTATATCAAATTACCTCATCTTTCCTTATATATCATGGTGCCAAATTAAAAGGGAATAATATAAAAACCCCATTATCTTAGTGTTTTCCTTAAAGACCAAAAAGTAACTAAAAGACACTGACCTTGAATTCCTCCAACAAAAACATATTTTAAAAAATTAGATTATTTAACAAGATTTGGAGGTGAAGATTTCAAAGTTCAATGAAGTATATAAGAAATAAAAAAAACTTTATTGGTTACTTCTGTTTCCCTCTATATAATTCTTTCTATATATAATACGTGATTTCTCTAGATATAATTCTCAAACATTTTGATGCAGAGTTTTGGTTAAGTGTATAAAATTTTACTTCAGATATTGAACATTTCTTAACCATTTCTACTAGCAATCTCTTCTAGGCGAAAAAACCAAAAAGGGACAGAACATAAAATTGGCAGAATCAATAAAATTTTTTCTTAATGCATCAATCTAGTCCATTATCTGCCCTTGCACTAAATGAATTAACTATATTTACTTTTGTACACTGATCATATTATCAGGATTTGCCCTACTTAGTTAAGAGAAAAACACTAAGTTTCCTTTTCAGTATCTAGCATGATCCAGTAACAGTTAAACTTCCTATGAACCTAGGACAAAGACGAGGTTTCACTGAACTCTGTAATGCTAATTCACTATCAAAGTGATGTTAGGAAGACAAATTACAAGAATAATCAATTAATCTTTAAGTACATCTAAAGAGATTCTACTTTCCCTAAATTTCTTCACCATTATTAAAATTACTGTTCAATTTTGAGCAGTCTATGAAAGCTCAATCAATAACATTGGCAAAAATCTTTCTACACCCTTATGGCTATTTAATGCTCATATTTTAGGTACTGCTTTGAAAACATTCTTATCCAGGGGTATTCTCTGGTTTAAGAAAGCATGCTAAAGCACAAAACTATTACTACAAAATAGAATAAAATTGTCAATTCTTGCCAGTTTGCATACTCTTGAAAACATATATCCAAAATAAAAACATTACTTACTTTTCAGTGACTTTACTGAAAAACCCTATGTAATAACAATTCACCTTTATTCTGATCCTTGTGCCAAAGGCAATGCACTCTTCTTGGGGAACTACTCATATTCTGCAGCTATGCCAGTTCTCCAGGAGCCATCAACTCAGCTAAAGAAAATATAAGTGTGCCTTTTTAAAAAAAAACTTCATTTACAAAATTAAATTTCTAAAAAAGTGATCATTTATACAATGAAAATTAACCCTTTGACTATTTAAAAACCACAAACTACTTTACTGAAAACATTTAAAACATAGTGCTCAAGATACACATACACATACACACACACACACTCAGCAGAAGTCTAGGGATATATCTGCTGTGCAAAATGAGGGACTCCCAGAGCCTGCACCTTGATGAATTTGTGTCTTATTTATTCCCGCTACGTTTTGAAACTAAGAAAGCAGTGAAAAAGAGAGTATATCCTTTGTTGACTTTTATAAACATTGTTGCATAACGATGTCTTAAATCTTAAAATACCACTTCCACTATGTGTTTATACAAATTTCAAAAGGTGGGTAAACTTGGTTTTTACTTTTCTTTCACAACTAACCTAGTGGGCTTGTTTCTCAAATTTAGGTCTCTCAAAGCCTCAACTTTCCCTGAAGTTCTACCCAAACATTTCTCACTGCCTTCTTGAATGCTGTAACACCAACTTCAAACTCCTTTGTTCACTTAGTGAAAAATTATTTATTGAGCTACTCCAATTTGATGGCACTGTGGTAGGGATATAAATGTGAACGTGACACAGTCTACACTCTCTTTAAGAGACTCCCCAGACTTCCCTACATTTGTCCTTCTGCGGTCACTCAGGCAAAAAGATCCCAGCATCAGCTTTAACTTCATTCCACGTATCTAAAACACTGTTTTCTCATCATTACTACCCTAATTCAGCAATGCATCATTTTGCCATCCTTCCCACCAAACATTAGGTAGCATTTACTATGCACAGTACTAAACATCATATATACACTATCTCATAAGCTTCACAGTAATCCTAAAGGATAGGGATTATTAATATCTCTATTTTACAGATGAGGAAACTGAGGCTTAGAGAGATTAGGTGAGAGAGATTAGGTGATTTATCCACGGTTATAGAGTCAGTAAGAGACAAAACTAAGTCTAGCACCAGAACCCATGTTTTTAACCACTACTATATTGCATCCTCAATGATTTGTAGCAACCACTTTCCAGTCTCCGTTCTCTTATTTTTTTCTATCCAGTAAATCTTTTACCCTATAATACCCTTTCTAAAGGACTACTCCTTTTATCTCTTACTCTTAAAGTGTGTCTCCTTAACTTTCTCTCTAAAGGGGAGGGAGGGTGGAGGGGCGCTGTCTTTCTTTTGTATTCCAACAAAATAACAGGCACTTCCTAAACGCTAAAATATTTGCTATTAACGCTAATTCCCCTCCCAAACATTAAAAAAAATTTTTTAATTTTACAGTAGTAAGAATATTTAACAAGAGACCTACCCTCTTAAACACTGAAGTGTACAATACAGTATTGTTAACTATAAGTACAATGTTGTACAGCTTATCTCTAGAATTTATTCATCTTGCTCAACTGAAACTTTCTCCCAAACATTTTTAACAGCTCATCACTACCTATAAAATAAACCCAAATGCCTCTATGTTTGGCACTCCTATTTTTAATTTTTTATTTCTCAACACAAATCCTGTTCTACACACACAAATTATTAAACTTTAGTATTTTCTTCCATAACCACCACCAACCACTTACTTAAATATGGAATTTCCCTTTATATATTTTTGGAAACCTCATCTTCACTGGTCTCACAGTTTAACCTATTGTTAAAATATATAAACCACTGCTCTAATTTCTAAGGGCTTTCTTTTCTTAAAAGATCCATAAAACAAATGCACAAAGAGATAAAATTAGTGTGGTGGCTGAAAGTAGAGAGAGAAATTGACCTAGATAAACTTTATCTCTAATTCAAAGAGTCTAAAATCTGCATGATTCTATGACATAAGAACGGGTAAAATCATACAAAGCTTGAAAACCCTTTGGTTTTTTGTGTCCTTTAATTTGACTGCAGAGTGAAAAAAGATGCTTGTTATCAGATGACAAGAATATCAGTAAGCTGGTGTTTCCCAAAGACATGATAGTTCTTATATAGCAAGCTCCAATTTACTTACTCATTTAACAAATTCTCGAGGAATAGAAGTGAAATAGTTCCTAACCCATATTCTAATAGAAGACAGACTTTAAAAAATCACACAAGTAAATATATAATTAAAAGTTCTGAAAAATGGTATAAAGTTCAGGGCATGATAAGAGATTATAATACAGTACTTGATTTAAGACTGGGGTAGGTTTTTAAGCAGAGAAATGATGTGTTACTATGTTACTGCTGAATGGAAAAGCGATGCCGTTTGTTTGGGTTTGGGGCAGAGAGTGAAAGGAGCAAGAATGAAAGAAATTAGGACAACCAGATAAGAGAGAATGGAAGTGATTCAGCTTTTAACAACAATTACAGTAACAATTAATGCTCACTGGTTATTTACTCTATGTCATATGCTTACCATGGTTATTTCATTTAATCCTCATAGCAATCCAATAAGGTGATTATTATTCCCATTTTACAGATGAGAATATAGGGAATATTAAGTCCAGGTGAAACAGGACTGTGGCTTGAACTAGAACAGTGATAATGAAAATGTACAGGAATAGATTCAAGACATAACGGAAACAGAATAAACAGAACCCGAAGAGGGTATAGATACATGTGGTGAGAGAGAAATCAGGAATGGCTTTCAGGTTTCCAGACTATGTAAATGGGCAAATGGATATACCACTTAATTATATCCATAATGAAATGGAATGGGATACTGGAAAAGAAAGCATTTGGGTATGGAGAGAATTAAGACTGGTTTCAGACATGTTATATTTGAAATTCCTACCAAAAAAAATCAAGTTGAGATGTCCAGCAGACAGTTGGCTATTTAGATTTTAAGCTAAAAACAAGGGGAACAAGCTGAAAATAAAACTTCTCAAGTCATCAACATACAGGTAGAATTTAAAGCTTAGGGTGGGAGGGAAGAGTAAGGGGAGAACAAGACCTAGGACTGTACCCTGATATCCATCTTACTCTATCAAACATCTCTCACTATGATAATCGATTACTTTGATGTCAACAGGATTTTCAGTCCTCATTCAACTTTAAGCGGAATTCAACATTATTGATAACTTCTTTCACCTTTTCTACAAGACCTGTACTCCTCTATCCAGTTACTAAACACCAAGAATCCCTCAGTGCTCCATCCTAAGTCCCTTTCATTTCTAGCACTGTACTCTCTTTAGGCAATTTCATCCACATCCATAGCTTCAATTACGATCAACATGGCAGATGATGTCTATATATTATATATGTTTACTCATGTATCCAGTTCAGAGCTCTCTTCTGAACTCCAGCCCAGTGCATCCCCACTGCCTACTTGACATCCTCTGTTAAGAGAGCTTTTCCAGTTAGAGACTTGTCAGACAACGCTACCCAAAAAAACGCATTTACACAGAGCCTAAATTCTGAAAGGATTACAAAACCACTACAGGCCAACTCTCCAGGCACAGGGTTTTGTCATCAATTATCATCTTCTCTCACGGATCATGACCTAAACCTGACAACCTGATATGATGGCTAAAGATGGGGAACCAAAGGCACGAAAAAATACAATTCATGCCTTTTAGTGAGAGATGCTTAGGAGAGAGAAGGTGAAGAATAGCCAAGAGAGTGAAACAGTATCATATCCCAAGGCCTGATGGACGTGCAGCAACGGAAGTCACCTGAAGAGATAGCAAGGCTCGCTAAGGAGCAAGTGGAGGACGACGACAGCCCCCAGCAAAGAGGAGCCAGGTTCGAGTCACGGAGGGAGCGAGTTACAGTAAAGACCAGGTCAGAGGAGAGGAAAAGCTTGGGAGAAGACTCAGTGGAGTACCTGTGAAGCCACAGGGGGCATCGCGGGGACGGGGGCGGGGGCGGGCTGAGCAGCAGCGGGGCTAACTCTTAAAGAGTGAACGCCGAGTGGGCGGACCGCACGGGGCGGGGGGGGCCAGGGTAAAACGGCTCCGTTGAGACGCTCGCCGGGCCCGCCTTACCTGTGCTTGCTAGTCCGGAGCCTCGGACAGGCCTGCCGGAAGCACGGACTCCGCGCGGAGGGGGAGGAGCCGGCGGTTAAGAAGGAAGGGACGCTGGGCACGAAGGAGAGGGGCCGCTCGCTTCCCCAGTAAGGGAGAGCGGCTGATGGCGGGAACTGTGACCACACGCAAACACGCACGCACGCACGCATACCCGACGCGACCAGACGAGGCGCGTGCGCGCAAGCCTGAAAACTCCGCCCCTTCCACACCCTCGCCCCGCCCCAGTACCGAGCGAACTCTCGCCGAGGTAGCCCGCCCCTGCCCTGACCGTAGTACGCATGGGCACTTCCCACTTCACTCACTTTCGCCCTCCCACCATTTCCCTCCTACTCAGCCTAGTTGGGCATGCGCACTGCTTGTCCGCTGGGGACTACCCGGCTTTTCCCGCTCTTCACTGGCCTCCAGAGGAAGGTCAGAGTTCACGCCCTTCTCTGGAGATACCTGCTCCAAGCCGGGGATGCGGGGACTAGTAGGTGGAGGATGTCCTTCCGGTCGCGAAACTTAAGGGACAAAAGATAAACTCTAGGACTGTTAACTCCGAGAGCTGGGAGGCCGGAAGAGGTTGTGTGGGCCGGGTCAGAGGTTAAAGGTCAGAGGACTGCGAAGGGGGCGGAGCGAGCCGGAGGCGGATGGCGGCTGCGGCGGCTCATCTTCTTCGGCGGCACAGGCGTTGAAGCTGGGACGCGGGTCAGGCGCGTCCGGTGGTGGGAGGAGAGCGGCGGCCGCTCCCAACATGCACAGTCTGGCGACGGCTGCGGTAAGTGTCTAAGCCGCCCTTTCGGCCTTCTCTTCCAGCTCCCTGAGTCGGGCCGGGAGTCGGGCCTGCTTCTCCTGCCTTCAACCCATCGAGGCCCCTGCCCCCCTCCTCGCCGCGCTTGGCAGTGGCTGAGCCGGCCCCCACTTTCCTCGCCGGCCGACTCTTGCTGCCTCTGGCACCGCGTGCCGCGTTCTTTTCTGGCCCCGGGGCCTGGTCCCGCAGCCGGAGCGCCTCCTTCGCGGCCTGGAGGGGCCATTCATTGATTCATTGCGCTGACCAAGAGTTTCAGGGCGCCAGTTGCGTGCTTGGCGTTGGCGGGGGCAAGGGGACTTTTGCGGTCCGTCTGACACTGTGGGTGTTCTCGGAACTCTGCCTAGGCACATCGCGGCGGGGAGGGAATGGCTTCTAGCTTAAACCACTTGCTTTACAGATGCAAAATCCGAGACCCGGAGAAGTGGATAGTTATTATGTGTGACTTACGGTTCTCTGCGCTTAAAACCTTTTTTCACACATTTCATTTTACCGGCGTGATCTTTTACTAAGAAAAACAGATAGTGTAAATTAACCTATCTGAAGTAATCCTGTTCTCTCCCACTCATTGAGATAAAGTCCAAGCACTTTGCCTTGGCCTACAAGGCCCTCCCTGAACGTTATGTTCCTTACCCATGTTTTCAGTCTTGTCTTCTGTCACTTGCTCCGCAGGCACCAGCTACACTGGCCGCCCTTCCATCTCTTCTACATAAGCTTTACCACTCCAGGTTGCACTTTCTTGTTCCGTATTCCTGGAGTGCACTTAACTTCCCTCTCTCTTACACACACGCACACGCACACACACACACGTGGGTGTCTGGCTCCTCTTCCCTCATGTCTTGTCTAAATTTCCCTAGAGTTGCCGTCCCTGACAACCCTATTTAAAGTTCTGTAACCCCCCCCCCCCAGCTTTTCTCTGCTATAATACCCTTCACAGAATTGGTTCCAATTTGTAATTTTTGTATTCATTTACTTGTTTGTTATTTGTCCCCCTTTTGAGGTCAGGGACAGGGATCATGTGGGTCCTGTTTACATGGTTACCCCAGTGCCAGGACAGTTCCTGGCAGCAAGTAAGGGCTCAGATATTTTGCTGAATAACGGGGTATAGATGAGGAAGGTGACTACTGAAAGCAAATAGCTGTAATGGGCAGACAGACGATCATGTGATTTGAGCATGTTATGAACGCCCATCCAACTTTTTCAGATTCACCAAAGTGAGGTGACTTAAGGAGAGAGTAATATACTAAAGTTGCATTACTAGGCAAAATAGCATAAATCCTAAATAGAGGACAAAAGTTACATCAACTTTAAATTTAAAATCAAAGAGTGAGCTGAGTATGACTAGGCCACAAACAGCATTGTCATTTCCAGGGCCAGTGGCATCTCTGCCTCCTGGCACCATGTTTCTAAAGTCTCAGCAACTTTTTACAGGGAGAGGTACCTTTTATATATCTCTTAACTAGGTGACTGCAATTTGCCCAGCCTTTGTGTTTCTTCCAAATTTCACATGTAATATGGGAAGCAGCCAGCCAGAAAATGAAGTCGCTGCTGGTAGGATTCTTTAAGGTTGGCTTATCCATCTCTCAGAATCTGATTTTGTTTACTCTGGGCTCTGATATCAAGCTGCTCTTTCCCCTGTGCCTCCCCAAACTCTACCTATTCAGTTCCTTTTCAGCTGCTCCCTAATACATCTTTTGAACAGCCATTAGAGCTGTGGTTCATTACTTTAAACACTCAGTACTTTTCTTCAATTAAATTTACGCCTTACCTTTATTTAGAAATTGAGCTTTTGATATTTTTTCACCTGTTATGCTGTTTGGACTACACAAAAGCTCTGACAAGGTCATTTGTGCCACTCATTCGCTGAAATATTTGGTTAGTGAGGAAACTGAAGCAAAAAAAAAAAGTTGAGCTACCTCTTTCCCAATTCTTAATGCCTTCCATTAGGCTAAACTGCCTGTATTATTCTGATCTGGATAAAGGAACACTCATGGTATATATTCCTCACTAAAAATTGAGGAGTTAATAATACATGCAACAGTGCCTGCAGTAATCTAAACCACTTGAGAAGATGTTTACTTTTTGTCTAATGATGAAAATTTGTATTTGTGTGTATCTTTATTTCTTTTTTTAAATAACAAGTAAATCACTTCAGCTAGGGAGATAATACTATCAAAGGAGAATGTGATTACATATGAATGTAGGAAATTATTCACTAGATGGAGGAATTGAGATCATTTGGGATGTCTTACCTTTTGACTCTTTCCTTTAGTATTTTATTATGCCAGCAATTTGTATTATAGTGAACTCTTTTCATTCTTTATGGAATACATCCTAACATCTTCATTATTGCCATCACAGAACATAATTGCTTTCTCACATCTATTAAATAGCATCAGAAATACCACACAGGATTGTATTAAATGCGGATAAGAAAGTGCTCAGTGGTGGACTAGGTTCATTCATTGCTTAAATGACTTACTCCCAGACTTCAGCCTTGGGACTCTTAATTCCTGCCTCAACAAAGTAACAAATCACCTGTTATGGACCTTGAAGGTTGTTTCAGGTTAATAGAACCACAAATCTTCCCATACCATGGGTCTTCTGTAATGAATGCTATGTTAGTGATCTAAAACAGCCAAACATAAGCCTTTAGGAGATGCATCGGGTATGCTTTTGTTGTTGTTGTTTTTAATTTCACACTAATTTCCAGTGGCAGCTCTAACATCCTCAAACCCTCGTTTTTCCCTCACTTTCCACATAACCAGCAGCTGCATTAGTCATTTTATATCTCTTTGTTGAAGCAGCACTAGACTCTCAGATACCCTCCTCCTTGGCAAGTAAAAAGAACATTGTGCACTCGGAAAGATCTAATTCAGACACTGTCTCCTCCTTTGTCTCCTGTTGAAGATTTAAACAAATTGACCAACTTTTCTTTGTTTATTCACTTCCATTTTTAAAAAGTTATTTTGAAAAACATTCTGGCCCTTATTTTATAAAGATATGAGGATAATTAAGCTGATTTAGTATTTCCCTTTGGTACTATTAAGAAAGTGTGTTTTCTTGTTATGTCATC
Source organism: Hippopotamus amphibius kiboko (assembly GCF_030028045.1). Taxonomy (NCBI): domain Eukaryota; kingdom Metazoa; phylum Chordata; class Mammalia; order Artiodactyla; family Hippopotamidae; genus Hippopotamus; species Hippopotamus amphibius. The sequence goes on along the minus strand of NC_080193.1, from coordinate 88,455,322 downwards.
ATTATGTAGAGACCCAAAGCCACATGTTGAGTCATCTCCAGACTTCAGAAAATAATCTCTATTTCAGTCTAATTCCATTTTTTAATTCACTATCACATATTCATCGATAAGAAAACCAGCAGCTGTTTTGGCCATATTTGAACAGCTGTTTGAACATGAAATTTTATTGATAGATTTGGCCATTTTCTGTTCAGGAGAGCCATCAACAACAATTTTTTTAATTTACTCGAGAAGAGGGATCATATTTCTTTCCCATTAATGGGTAAATGTGGATCTTTTTAAAGTTGTAAATATCTTCTTTTCACACTGTGTTAAGATTTTTCAGAAGTGGAAGACTATCAGTACCCTGTTTTGTTTGTGACATTTGGAGTTAAACATTGGCGACTCACTTTGATAAATATCTTGCCTGTGTTAAGCTTCACTGAAAGAAAAACATTACTTGAAATACATTTTTCACATACAAACCCTTAAAGCAGGAAAGAAGAGAATGAGTCCCTCCTGAATTTTGATAGTACTAACATTTCTTAAACACATCTGTTGAAAGGAACGGACCACTGACTTTAAGCAGGTTATAACTAAATGTATATAGTTATATATGATTGATCTTGTTTCTGTTCATGAAAGTATTGAAGATGATAACTAATAGTCCAAATCAGACTTCTCATAAATGACTTTATTTCTGGATATGTTCCAACTGTAACAGAATATCAGACTTAAAGCTCTGTTTTGGGTTCTTAGGAAATACTTTCTTCAACTTGGAGGGATACTTGTGATTTCAATCCTGTAGACCAAAAAGGGCTCACTGATTCTAGGGAGAGTTTAAATGTAATTCTGCCATATACTTGCTTGTGTGAACTTGAGTATGTTAAACCTCCCTGAACCTGTTTCCTTTTAAAATTTTGAGAATAATTTGAGGTAATACACAGTGACTAGCATATAGTATGTTCAGTAAACATTGCCTCTTATTAAAAGTTCCTATAAAAATCAAACCTAGTCTGTAGTGGAGGGCTGAGTGTGGGGTTTACTGAAGGGATTATAGAGAATTGGGGGGGATAATGGAATGTCCAGTAGTGTATCTTGATTGTGGTGGTGGTTACTCGGGTATATAGATTTCTCAAAATTAATTGAAATGTACACTTAAATGGGTGCGCTTAAAAGATTTATTGTATGCAGAGTGTACCGCAATAAAATTGATTTTTTGGTAGCCACTTAGACTAGTCTCTCATTTGTAACTAAATAAAGAAATTTTTGAGATTTTAGAGCCAACTGAGACTTTGATAATTATTTAATATAGTTCCCTCATTTAACCGATGATAAAATTGAGGCTTAGAAAAGTAAACAATTTATCCTAGGTTACACAGTTCTAGAAATGGCAAAACTGTTTTGAAGCCACTTCTAGCTCGCAATGCAGTGTGCATTCCAATTATGTACTTGTGTGTTACTTCCGAATCAAGGTCTTTCCTTTTTTTTTTTTTTTTTTTTTAATTTTTTTGGCCACACTGAGCAGCTTGCAGGATCAAACCCAGCCCCCCTGCAGTGGAAGCTTGAAGTCCTAACCACTGGACCACCGGGGAATTCCCAAGCTCTTTCCCATTCTTAAACTTGATAAAGAGGTTCTTAATCCTATGTCTATAAATGGGTTACAGGCAGGGTCTATGAATTCCCTGAAATTATGTGTAAATTTTAGGTAAAAATAAATCATGTGGCAAAACAATTTGCAATTGTGTTAGGTAGTCTCCAAAAAAGTTAGGTAGTCTCCAGAAGGGAAGTCAGATGAATGTGCTTCTTTATCACTGGACAGTGTGTGCTTATAGATTGAGTTCATATCAGCCACAGCCTCAGAAATGTATTAGTAAATTACAAATTTTAAAAATTGTAGCAATTGAACTAGGAATCTCTAGAGGTGATCTTTAAATAGAAAATTGGAGGAGGAGGAAATCTGCCCACCCTTTACTGATAGTTCCATTAGTTGTAAAATGAGAATGATAACCATGCTGCTGTGATCATTCAATGAAACCATGTTTTTAAAAGTACAGTAACAGTTCCCTCTATTTCCTCATCTACCTCACCCCCTCTTTTACTTCCCACTCCCTTTTAGGAAGACATCAATTTTCGGATTCTAACATTTTTGTGAAAGGTGTGCCTAAATGATCTTTGGGATTCAGAATGAGAGTCAGATGCATTTGGGGTTTTTATTACCATCAAGATCTATTGAGATGCTAGCTAGCATTTTGTGCTTTGGGGCTTTATTCAGGGATGATGTCCAAAATATTTTATCAATCACCTGGTAATATAAATTAATATAGAAATCAATGCATAATTCAAAATGTAAAAATATGGGAATTCCCTGGTTATCCAGTGGTTAGGACTCAGAGCTTTCATTGCCAAGGCCCAGGTTCAATCTCTGGTCAGGGAACTAAGATCCTTCAAGCCAAGGGGCAAGGCTAGGAAAAAAAAAAAGAAAAAAAGTAAGAATATTGCTCTTTTATTCTCCAAAATAACTGAATTTCCTTGTGTGTTATAAAATTTCTTCTTGATGTAGGTGGGGGGGGGGGTGTTGGTGGCTATCACTAGCTAAATTATGCCCATCTGAGCCATGATTTGACATAGGGAACTATGTCAAACTATTTCACTGACTTTTCCCATGAAAACAATGGTTATTAACTACCACATAATCTCAATAAGTAGAGAATTTCTCTTAGTATCAATGATATTGTTCATGGGTGCTGATTGTTTTTCAGATTCTGCTGAACTAACAGCAGCAACATTTTAATTTTTGTCTGAGATTTATATATATATTCCCTATCTCTGTTGTCTAGGTCAAAGGAAATAGTTTTTTGGAAAGTTGTCTTTAGATCAGACCTAATCTTTCAGGCAAGTGAGAAGGAGCATTAGCAAGGCACTTAAGAGCATGGACTCTGGGACTTCCCTGGTGGCACAGTGGCTAAGAATCCGCCTGCCAGTGCAGGAGACACAGGTTCGATCCCTGGCTGGGGAGGATCCCACAAGCCTTGGAGCGACTAAGCCCATGCGCCACAACTACTGACCCTGCGCTCTAGAGCCTGTGAGCCACAACTACTGAGCCTGTGTGCTGCAGCTACTGAAGCCCACACACCTAGAGCCCGAGCTGCGCAGCAAGAGAACCCACTGCACTGAGAAGCCTGCACACAGCAATGAAAAATAGCCCCTGTTAATCTCAACTAGAGAAAGCCCACAAGCAGTGACAAAGACCCAACACAGACTAAATAAGTAAATAAATAAATAAAATTTTTTAAAAAGAGAGAGCAAATTAAAGCATAAAAAAAATACTTTAAAAAAAAGAAAAGAGTATGGACTTTTAAAATAACTTCTCCATTTCCTCATCTATGAAATGAGGGTGGTAATGATAAGTATTTATTTAAGACAGTACCTAACAGAGTAAGCACTATGTATGTGAGCTCTCACTTTTATTTTAAGAAATAATTGTATTCATCCCATAACAAATAGGTATTCAGTGCATTTAAACTAACTCCTGCTATTAACTTTGAGGCAAAATTCACCAGGGTGATGAAAAGGAGGGCCTCTACCGCACATATTTCCTGGTACCAAACTCAGTACCTTCTCGTTGTTAGAGTAGCTGCAGAACTCATCTCCAAGTGTATACCTGAGGGACACATTACCACCCACTTGACATCTGTAGCTCTCTTAGAACCAAAGTCCAATGGAGGCTGCAGTTGCCACAAGTAGCTTTAAAAGATGAAGTATTACTGGCAGCAGGTGGTCATGGCCTTAGGGACCCCAAGTAGGCACCAGATATTGACCCTTCTGAGTACCAGCACCACTCCAGGGGCACCGTCTCTGCTGGAGTCAAGCCAGCTCTGGAAATGGAATATGTGGAGATAGGAGCTGGTGTTCAGAAGTCATGATATCCTGACTGGTGTCTACCAGTGCAGCCTGGTGTTGTTCACCTAGGGTTCCCAGGACAGGATAGGGTACAGAGGTGCTGGATACAAGTCACAGATTGGCTCTAGAGGGGGTGATGGAGTTTACTGATGGTGGTGTCTGGATGAAGGCCTCTAGTAATGACTAATCAGGATAGATACTATATTGCTGGAGCATTCTCTGTGGGGCCCTCTTTAGGATTCTGGGTCGTCCAAGAGACTGTGGGCAGGAAACCCAAAGCTAAAATTTTAGCCCTTGTTTCCACTGAGCTTTTAAGGTGATGTAATACTCTAAATAAACATATGCTATCTTCTGGTGGGAATTACATTTCCAAAAATAATTTTTAAAGTTGAAGGCCTATCTGTAGCAGCATAGAAAAGTCAAGTGCTTGGACCATACTGTTTTTGCTGTTGGGGGGCTGGGGGAGGTCAGGAAAACTACCCTGTTCCTTCCGCATTATTTAGGAGCCTGTGTTTTCTTGAGGAGCATCACTGATGGGAATTACAAAACAGCTTTTAGCAGATTACTCTGAGGCACTTAAAGAGGACTTAAGTTGCATGGTATTTTAGTCCATTTAGTAGAATACCTTGTGGTTCATTCCAGCAAGCAAGAGAAATGATAAACATTAAACTAAAAGCTTCTAATCAAGCTTCCATTTATAGAAGGCGATTGTTCAGCTAAAATAGAGTAAATGTGAGTACTCCTCAAAGTCCATCTTAGACTTCATTCTGTTCTTCAGCAAAGACAGCTGTCCTTTTTGTTCCTCATCTTTATATCTGTGCAATGTGTAGGTCATCATTCCATCACGTTAAGGTTTAGTGGTAACATGTAAATGCTGTGAGAAGCTGTGCAGAGTGGTTCAAGAAAGATTGGAATATGCAGCTTTGTACTTGGGTGAATTGAGCAAGTTAATTTCTCTGAGCATTAGTAGTCTCATCTGCAAGTGTAGATCCCTTTTTTCTACCTACCTGCCCTGTAATTCCTCATAGTTTGGGGGGAAATTAAGTGAGAAAGTATCAGGCTAGGAACTGAAATCACCATGAATTTGTTAGGAGTTTAGAGCCGGAAATAACAATGTTAATCATTTTTCTAGTCTCCCATCTTATCTTCCAGATAAGAATAATTGAGAGACTTAACCAAGGTCACAGGCCTGTTTGCCAAACGTGAAGAATTATAGAAGTGCTCAAATAATTTTGGAATATTGAGATTCTTTAGTACAATAATGAAAGCATGTTCTGTTTATGTAGTCCCTACATGAGTAAGGAGTGAGTGAATCTCCAAGGGGTGGGGGTAGAGTATGTATAAGAATCATTAGAGGGGAGAGCTTTCCCAAATTACACAGGTTTCTTGCTTCATGGAGGGGGATGCTGGAATGACTGGGGAAAGAAGAGCAATGACAGGGTGTGTGGGCAGAATTTTTTTCTTTTAAAAACCATTATAGGGCTTCCTAGGTGGCACAGTGGTTGAGAATCCACCTGCCAATGCAGGGGACACGGGTTCGATCCCTTCTCCGGGAAGATCCCACATGCCGCGGAGCAGCTAAGCCCATGTGCTGCAACTATTGAGCCTGCGCTTTAGAGCCTGTGAGCCACAACTATTGAGCCCATGTGCTGCAACTGCTGAAGCCCACACACCTAGAGCCCGTGCTCCGCAACAAGAGAAGCCTCATGCAATGAGGAGCCTGCGCACCACAACGAAGAGTAGAGTAGCCCCCACTCACCCACTCACCGCAACTAAAAAGAAAGCCCACGCACAGCAAAAAAAAAAAAAAAAAGAAGACCCAACACAGCCAATAAAATAAATAAATAAATTTATTAAAAAAAAAAAATTATAGGCACATGGTTTAAAAAAGTTTATAATATGCAGAAGATCTTATTGTATACAATGAAAAGTAAGTCTCCCATATAGATTCCAACCTTAGAGGTAACTACTGTTACCTTCTGTGTCCTTCTTGAAATGTATGTAAATGTATAAGAAAATATGTGTGTATTAATGGAAGTATATACACTGTTCTGCACCCCTTTTGTTTTATGGGGTTTTTCTGTTTCTTATTTAGTATCAGTAGAGTATAGAGCTAACTTTTTTTAAAGGTCTAGGTAGTATTCCATATAAAAATGTACCCATATATATCTAACCAGTTCCTTATTGATAGATGTTCATAGATTTCAAGTTTTCTGCTTTTAAAATAGTGCAACAGTAAACATTCTGGTATGTCTTCAGTACAGCCCAAGTGTACCTGTGGGATAAATTTCTAAATGTGGAATTATTAAGGAGTGTATGCATTTTAGATTTTGATAGATTGAATTCATTTACATCAAGTGTATATATTTAGAAAAGCTCCCCTGGTATTTACGAAAAATATATTCTCTCTAAAGGCTACTGCAGAGTAATACTTGGTTTAACGCTAATGAAACTCACATGTTTACTTTCTTGTTTTCACTTGAAGCCTGTGCCTACTGCACTGGCTCAGGTGGATAGAGAAAAGATCTATCAGTGGATCAATGAGCTGTCCAGTCCTGAGACAAGGGAAAATGCTTTGCTGGAGTTAAGTAAGAAGCGAGAATCTGTTCCTGACCTTGCACCCATGCTGTGGCATTCATTTGGTACTATTGCAGCACTTTTACAGGTGGGTGTATATCCATGACTTGCATTTCATTCCTGTTTATCACACTTGTATCTCTCTGCCTTTGCCCAAATAATTTTGAAAACTTTGGTAGGATTTTTTTTTAAATGTTAGCATTTGTAAGAATCTGTTTTAGAAAAGTCTAAGGTACTTGTTAAAATGCAGATTCTTGGTTACTACCCAAGAGATCTGATTTATTTAGTCTAAGATGAAAAAGCTGTATTTTTAACAGGCAGCTCCCCCACTCCCAGGTGACTACACTTTGAGAAACACAGCTTTAGGAATAGTACAAAATAATATTTACTACATGATTGGGGGGTGGGGTGTGGAAAGGAAGGTATAAGAACTGAAAGGTATATTCAGGGGAAAGAAAATGTTGAGCTAAAGATATAACAGCTGTGGGACTAAAGGTGGGTGTGCTTATATACTAAAGAATAAATAACTGAAATTTGATTCTGACCAGACGGTCATTTGTGGGGAATAAATTGATACGGTGTAGTCCTGAGAACCAAGATTGAATGATCATACTTTAAAATATTGTCCACAAGTCCTAATAATTAGATTAATTTTTAAAATGTTGAGTAAATTCATATTCTATCCCTACTACATGTACCCAAGAAACTAATCTTTCTTATAGGAAAATTTTCTGTGTAAAAGTTTTACTATTAAGATAAATGGAATTGTGTTCAGCAAATCATTGCCTTTTGACAGAGAATACATATATTCCCTGCTGTTTGTACATACCCCCACACATATACCCATGTTCTTATCTCCTCCTTTTTGCAGTTGGTACGTGACCAAACAGAAACTTCTTTATGAGTCACTGTGGTTGATTTACTAACACTTTCTGGCTAGCTGTCTTATCACTAGCACTTAAAGTAGGGTGTTGACAGAAGAGGGGATTATAAACATAAGAGTCCCTTAACAGATGATGCAGGATATAGGAGGAAATGTGGGTGACCACAGTTGCCTCCAGAGAAATCTTCCTGGAGATATATGTAGAAATGTCTCACATAGTCTCAGGTATATTTGTGATGAAAGGATAGGAGTATTATTTATTTCAGCCCCCCTTTGATGGTTCAGTTCTTACAGGATATGTGGAATTAAAGTTGTTTGCTTTCATACCATGGAAATTAAAGTTATTCCTTGTTCATCTGGTGCTGATTTCCGCTTTTTAGGAAATTGTAAATATTTATCCATCTATCAACCCACCCACCTTGACAGCACACCAATCTAACAGAGTTTGCAACGCTCTGGCATTATTGCAATGTGTGGCATCACACCCAGAAACCAGGTAAATACTTTGGATGAGTGTGTGGGTAGAGGTTTGCATTGAATGTGGTCCTAAACTTCTTCTGAATGATGAGAGGAGGGGCATGCAGCAGGGTGCACGTGTGGGTGTGGATCTTCAGGACTCTTCCTTTACTTTTGTTTTCCTTGAGAATTTCTGGTCTCTAATTAACCAAATTTTAGTGTAGTGACAATAGGATATCATTTAACGTTTTATAATTAATTTTTTTCCTTTTCAAATTGTGGCAAAATATAAATGACATAAAATTTATCATTTGAACCATTTTAAAGTATCCAGTTCAGTAGTATTAAATACATTCATAATGTACCACCACCACCACCATCCATTTCCATAATTCTGTTCATCCTGTAAAGTTGAAACTCCACACCCATTAAACAATAACTCCCCATTCCCCTGACCCCCAGCCCCTGGCAACCACCCTTCTTCTACTTTCTGTCTATGATTTTGACTATTCTGAGTACCTCGTTATAAATGGAATCTTATAGTATTTGTCTTTTTGTGATTGGCTTATTTCACTTAACAATGTCCTCAAGATTCATCCATATTGTGCCATGTGTCAGAATTTCCTTCCTTTTTAAGGCTGAATAATATTCCATTGTCTCATTTACTTTTTATCCATTGGTAGCAAGGAACTTTTAAAGGAGTGGTGGTCACCTCTCAGGAAAGATCAGACATACAGCTACTACTCCCTCCTGAATCCGTGGTAGGCATCACTATGCCATGCTTGAGGCACAGTGCACGGCAGTTAGTAGGAGTTCAGTAAATATTTGAACTCAGCACTTTTTCTCACATAGTAAGCCAGATTTGGCTTCAGAATCTTTTTTAACACAGGATTTTAGGCAACCTATGTAATAAATGAGAATTGGGATGCAAATTGAGACATTTTTGCCTTCCTGCTGTATCTGACAAATTAAGAAAGAGGAGATTCTGTTCAGGAATCTGCTTTGTGACATTTATAGCCTTAAGGCACTTAATAGTCATCTTACTAAAGTCTCTCCTCTCTTTGTCAAGTTTTCCTTCTAAAATCTGAGTGTTAGGTTGGCACTGACCTTTCAGAACTTGAGACATTGCTAAGAAAATAACTTTTAAGAAAGTACTTAAAAATGTGAGAGTACTTTAAAAAATTTGGGGTGTTGGCTTACCTGTAAGATGTAACTATAAATTATATATAAGTAATAGACTGTAGTTGCTGAACATATTAGCTGCAGATTAAAATGTTTTGGGGATACTTAGTGTATCTGAAAGCTCTAACAAAAAAAAGAGTGTATTTAAGCATAACAGATAAACCTTGATAGTGGCTGCTTTATTTTGTTGTCTTGGTATATAAGATTTTTGTCAGCTTATATCTGTGAATATTATTATTCACTCATAAGTTAGGTGAGGGAGGACATCTAGGAAAATCTCTTGGGCACTTAATTAAGTGCATTTTATGACCTATTTTTTAAAACTTACAGTTAGATATTTTATCAGTTTTAAAGTACTTGGTACTGATTACGGGGAAAATTGTGTGTTCTCTTAACCATTGATCTAGCTAGGGTTTTTCAGCCTTGACACTATTGACATTTTGGGCTGGATTAAGTCTTTGTGATGGGAGGAGGGGGATAAGAGGGGACTGTCCTGTGCATTGTAGGACGTTTAGCAGCATCCTGGCCTCTGCCCACTGGATGTCAGTCCCTTCAGTTATGACAACCAAAAATATCTCCAGACATTGCCACATGCCCCCTGGGGGGCAAAATCACCCCAACTGAGAACCACTAGTCTAGACTAATGACCAGTAACACTCTTTCTGAGAGATTCCTTGGTCAAGCAGTGTTATAGGCCTTAAAGAATTAACCACCTGGGAATGTTCAGAATCCTTAGAAATTAACTCTGGGCCCTGAATGTGATTATTTTTTTCTTTCAGGTCAGCATTTCTTGCAGCACACATCCCACTTTTTTTGTACCCCTTTTTGCACACTGTCAGCAAAACGCGTCCCTTTGAGTATCTTCGGCTAACCAGTCTTGGAGTTATTGGTAAGTTATTAGGATTGTTTTGCAAGTCTGGAATCATCATCATTCGTAATAGTGGTCTTAACTTAGGTGTTTTGTTTTGTCTTTTATAGCTTTTGTTCACCAATTGTTCATTTTTGTCTTTGGGGTTGAATCTAATAAATTAGTTTTTACAAATAAATGGTTATCAGGAACATGATTGCTCTTACCAAGTACCATTCTGAGTGTTGTTAATAAGGCTGTGAGGCCCAGCATTTGGGATTAAATTCAGTGTATATGTAGAGATGTTTAATAATTGTAGGGAGAGTAAAGAACAAGAGCGTTAGTCAACAAATAAAGAATATCATTACAGGAATAAGAATTTGAGTTTGTTGTCTTGGTTTGATTTTTTGTCTTTCCCATTTCTAAGTTTTTCTCCCATAATTCCAGGAATTTACCTTCAATTTTACCTCGCTGAATTTTTTGCATGCTCAAATTAGTGTTTCTACATATATTTATTATGGGACGTGTCTAAAATACTTTTTACTCAAGAAAATAATGTATCAGCCATTTCAGATCTCAGACTCCTAGGTAGTAAAATCTTTAGATTTGTGAAATGTAAATACATTCAAGAAGATTTCTTTCCTAAATTTCCCTCCCTTTTTCAGCATCTTTTTCTGATGATTTTTGCTCAACATACTAACCAAATAATAAGAACATCAATTATATAAACTTTGTTTTGTTTGGTTATTATTTTTATGTTCAACCTGTGTTCACATCCTTATGATTACAAACCATGAATCAGGAAGTATAATTTAAAAGTTTGGTATTTCTCAAAAACATTTGATTCTACTTTTAAGGAGTAACTGTTATCTCATACTCCAAATGAATGTTATTGTTTTTTACATATTCTCCCAAGTGGTACTCTAATTAGAAACTTTTTTCCCATTATGTTCTTTTCTGCTTTTAAGATATAAAAACTTCTCGTGTAGGATTTGAAACATCAGCATGATTCCAGCCAAAAGAAAACATTTATATTCATTTTTCTAATTCAAATCATCCTACTTCTGATGGTTTTGTTACTACTTTGGTTGGATGATGCAGTTAGGTGACGTTAGGATAAAGGTTGATAGTGGAGCGATGAAAAAAAAATTCTCGAACGATATTAAGCTAGTTGTCTACCCTTGCATAGAAGAATTTTAGAAACTCAGTTTCTCCCAGGTGATTTGAGAGAACAAACAGAAGTGAATGTTTGGGCCTAGACTTCTTCCTACAGTTCAAGGGTTATCAGAGAAGTTTGAATATAAATGAAGTGGTACATAACATAAATTAGAAAATACTTGAAACTGAGTAAAAATAAAAATACAACATATCAAAATTTGTAAGATGCAGCTTAAAGCAGGGCTTAGAGGGAAATTTGTAGCATTAAATGCTTATACTAGAAAGAAAGAGAGGTCTTCAGTCAGTGAGCTAAGCTTTTCTTTAAGAAACCAGAAAAAAGCAAATTAAACCAGAGCAAACAGAAGGAAGGAAGTAATAAAGAATAGTTATCAATGAAAATGGGAACAGAAAATCAGTAGTTAAAATCAATGAAACCAAAAGCAGGTTTTTGTGTTTTTTTTTTTTTAGATATAATTGATATATAACATTGTATGTTTTTGGTTTACAACATGATTGGATACAGGTATATATTGCAAAATGATCACTGCTGTAAGTGTAGTTAACATCCATCATCACAAATAGTTACAACATTTTTTTCCTTGTGATGAGAACTGTTTATGATCTCTTTTTCAAGATTTTTCTTAGCAGCTTTCAAACATACAGTACAGTATTGTTACTGTAGTCACCATGCTGAACATTATATCCCTGGGACTTACTTATCTTATAACTGGAAGTTTATGCCTTTTAACTACCTACACCCATTTCATTGACCCCCAATTTTTTATTGAAAAAATTCAATAAAATTTGGGCTTCCCTGGTGGTGCAGTGGTTAAGAATCCACCTGCCAATGCAGGGCACATAGGTTCAATCCCTGGGCTGGGAAGATCCCACATGCCACAAAGCAACTAAGCCCGTGCACCACAACTACTGAGCCTGTGCTCTAGAGCCTGCAAGTCACAACTACTGAGCCCACGTGCCTCAGCTACTGAAGCCCACGTGCCTAGAGCCTGTGCTCCGCAACAAGAGAAGCCACTGCAATGAGAAGCTCGAGCACCACGACAAAGAGTAGTCCCCGCTTGCCACAACTAGGAAAAGCCTGTGTGCAGTAACGAAGACTCAACATAGCCAAAATAAGTTAAAAAAAATTTTTTTAATAAAATTAATAAACCTCTATCCAGAACAGACTGAGGAAAAAAAAAGAAGACACAAATTACAAGTATCATAAATGAAAGGAGATACATTGTAAAAGACTCTACAGACAAAAGTATAATAATGTAATACTGCTAATAACTTTTTATCCATAAATTTGACAACCTAGACGAAATGCACAAATATAGTCTGCCAGATTGCACTCAAAAAAAAAAATATATAAGCTGAATAGTTTTTGTGGTTAAAAACCTTCCAACAGAAAACTCTAGGCCCAGATGCTTTCAACTGGTTAATTTTACCAAAAATTTAAAGAATAAATAATACCCTTCAATTCACCTAGCTTATCTAAGCAAGGATGCTTTAAGTCTATGGCAAGCTATACCATAAATAAGCATAACAGATACAGTCATTTATTATAGATGAAATTGCATATTTTGCAGAGGCAGTGAGAAAAATAGTAGGCTACAGAGAGCAGATACAGGAGTCAGAGCCATGTTCAAATCCAGATACTGTCTTCAGGCAATTTCTTTACTTTCCTTAGCCTTGAAATGCTCATTTGAAAATTGATGCCAATAATAATACTCACCTCAGGGGGTTAGTGTAAAAATTATAGAGAAAAATCCATGTAAAACATTTACTACAGTGTTTGTCATAGATAAAAGTGCCCAATAAAAAGCCTTCTCTAATGAAAATAAACAGTTATTATTATCATTTGTAATGCTTCCTTGAGAACTTAAGCTACTTTAGAAACTCACTGAATGCAAACATCACTTTTAGAACCCACTTTTTATTGGCTTTTTAAAAAGTCGGAGATCAGGGACTTCCCTGGTGGCGCAGTGGTTGGGAGTCCGCCTGTCAATGCAGGGGACACAGGTTTGAGCCCTGGTCTGGGAACTTCCCACGTGCCTCGGAGCAACAGGGCCCATGTGCCACAATTACTGAGCCTGCGCTCTGGAGCCCGTGAGCCATAACTACTGAGGCCCACGTGCCTAGAGCCCTTGCTCCACAACAAGGGAAGCCACGCAATAAGCCCGTGCACCACAACCAAGAGTAGCCCCCACTCGCCACAACTGGAGAAAGCCTGCGTGAAGCAACAAAGACCCAAAGCAGCCAATAAAAATAAATAAATAAGTTTATTTTTTAAAAAAGTCAGAGATCAATTTATTTTATACTCTAAAATTAAAATGGCATGGTACTATACTGATCTGAGGATTTCTTTTCTGAAATTTATCCTTAAAAGTTACCTACTTTATGCACAAGAAAGTTACTCCAACTTGGTTTCTGGTTTAGAAATTTTTTTTCCAAATCTTATTATAGCCACTTCTCTTTGCTCTGTTAACCTCCAAGTGGCCTTTGGCCAAATGCTATATAAGAATTGCTGTTCTACTCTGAACTGTGTCCTGAAATAGTTTTAATGGAACTTAGACTCTTAAAGTGTCTCAGGATTGGGAGAGATCTCAATTGCCATTTAAAAAAAGAAAAAAAAGAAATACCAGTTCTATAAAACACTTTCCCAGAACATGGAGAGGAGGCTTCTCAACTCTTGGTGAGGCCAGCATTACTCTGATAATAAAAACAGAGAAAGACATAAGAAGACTGTAGGCCAGTATCCTTCATGAACATAGATGCAGAAATTCTCAACAAAATGGTAACAAATCAAATCCAACAATGTATAAAAAGGATCATCATGACCAGATGGACTTTATCCCAGGAAATCATGCTGGTTCAGCTTTCAAAAATCAGTCATTATGATTGACCATATCAACAGACTAAGGAAGAAAAATCACATGATCATTTCAGTAGTTTAAAAAAAAAGCCTTTGACAAAATTCAGTATCCATTCATGATAAAAACTCTAGCAAAGTAGGAATAGAAGGGAACTTTATCAACCTGATAAAGTACAAAACCAAAAAAACCCCTAAGATCATAGTTAATGTGAAAAACTGAATGTTGTCCCCCTAAGATTGAAAACAAGGCAAGGATGTTCATTCTTACCAATCTTATTCATTCTCATCCTAGATATCCTAGCCAGTGCAATAAGGCAAGAGAAAAAATTAAAAGGCATACAAATTAGAAAGGAAAAAATAAAATATTGGCTACATTTTGTAATAACTATGAATGGAGTATAATCTTTAAAAATTGTGTATCACTATATTGTATACCTGTAACTTATATAGTGTTATTGTACAGCAGCTATACTTCAATTTAAAAAATATTAAAAAAAAGACTATTCAGAGACAACATGGTTAACTGCATTGAAAATTCTTGAAGAATCTACCAGAAAAAGCTACTACAACTAGTGAATTTAACAAGGTTGTAGGATATAGAGGTAGTATACAAAAATCAGTTACATTTTTGTGTGCTTGCACTAACAGAAATTGAAATTTCACCAAAACACATGAAAAACTTGGGTGTAAATCTAACAAGATATTTGCAAATTCTGTAGCTAAAAACTATAAAACAAGGACAAAAGAAATCAAAGAAAGCCTAAATAAATGCAGAGATATACCATATTCATCAATTGGTTTATCAATGATTCATATTGTTAAGATATTGTTCTCCCCCAAATGATATACAGATTTAGAGCAATTCTAACAAAATTCCAGTAGAGTTTTTTTATAGAAATTGACAGGGTAATCCTAAAATTTTATGTGGAAAGGCAAATGAACTAGAAAATCCATTTTTTAAAAAGAAGGATAAAGTCAGAAGACATATACTACCTGATTTATAGACCTACTGGAAAACTACAGTAGTCAAGACAGTGTGGTATTGGAGAAAAGACAGACTTGTAGAGCAGAATGGAGAGTACAGAGATAGACCCACACAGTTACAGTCAATTGGATCTTTGACAGAGGTGCAAAGATATTTAGTGAAGAAAGGATAGTCTTTTCAATAAATGGTGCTGGAACAATTGGATATCCATAAGTAAAGCAGTGAACCATGATCCATACCTTGTACTCTATACAAAATTAACTCAAAATGGATTTTAGACCTACATGTAAAAAATCTAAAGGAGATAATAATTTGACATTTGCTGTAGGCTGTGTTAGTAAATTACGGTACATGCTGTTTAGAGATGTAGTATTTGTAGATTGCCAGTCTGGTTAAAGAAAATGATACTACTCTCTCCTGAAGGGATTGACTTTAGTTATTACAGGTCCAGTTAACTAAGGCCTTTCATATAAAAGCTAGTGATGCCTTGGAGAAGCTCAGGGGACAGTCATTAGTTTAATGGGACTCTGCCTTCCTATATACAGAATGGAGAGGATATCACTGAACTGTGTCTGTCACCTGGTCAGTGGTGTCAGTTTAGAAACCAACAGGGTGATAGAATTGGGATGAATTTTAGAAATCATTTGTCCAACTCATTTTATAAAGAAACAGAGGCTTGCAAAGGGAAGGTAACTTTATCAAACTTAGGTAAACTAGTTGTGGAACCAGAATTAGAATCCATGTGTGTGTGTTTCTTGTTTAGGTATGCCCCATAGTGTTTGTGCGCTTTGGGGAAAGAGGGGCAATTAAATAACCAGGAAGTACTGTTTGTTTATGCCTATTGTGAAGTTGGATTCAGACTGACATCGTTTCTTTGCTACCTAAGATACATGGAGACGAGATGGTGATATTATTGTATGATTGTCTACCAAGAGTGATAGAAAAATTATTTAGATAGCTAAACTGACACTAGCTATATGATGGACCAAACTTGGTACCTGACCTTTTAGTGATGACTGCTTTTCTTCCTCATTTTTTTTTAAAAAAAACAAAAAACAAAAAACAAGGGTATAAATCTGATTCTCTGACATATAAACCACAGTTTGTGTTGTGTTAAGTTCCACAACTAGCTGGATGAACAGTTTTAGTTGGCACTTTGACTCTGAAATAATTTTGTTTGTCCATATTTTCTTTAGGGGCCCTGGTGAAAACAGATGAGCAGGAAGTAATCAACTTTTTATTGACAACAGAAATTATCCCTTTGTGTTTGCGCATTATGGAATCTGGAAGTGAACTTTCTAAAACGGTGTGTGTGTTTTTATCTTAATTAGATTCTATATTGTTGACTCTTGGGCTACCTCTTCATGGTCGAGTTATCATTTTCTGCCTCCCTTCAGGTTTTTTAAAACTTTCATGAATGTTTTTTCTCTTTCAAACAAAAATTATGTAATTATGATTTTAAAACCCAGACCCTTCAGAAGAATATCAAGTTAAACACTAAATTTCTCCCTTTTATTTGAACCCACTTCTCACTCCACGGGTGTATTATATTATTCCAGACATTTTTAATGCATAATCAAGTGTGTATATGTATATATATATATATATATATATATATATATATATATATACTTGAGCTTCTGCCTACTTTGCACTTTAACCAGGGATGATAATGTGACTGGGTATAGAATTCTCACCTCAATTTTCCCAGTCAGAACTCCTGCCATAGTCCTGTTGTCTTCTGATATTGAATGTTGTAGTGAAATCTTGGGTCAGCCTAATTTTTTCCTTTTTTTAGTAAACTTGCCTTTTCTGTGTGGATATTTATAAGCTTCTTTTATTACTTTTAAGTTCATTTGATAATCATATCAGATTTTTTTTTCTGGAAGAGCCTACTCCTTGTGTCTCTTTTTGCATTTGTTTTTTGTTTGTTTTTAATTAGTTAATTAATTAATTAATTAATTTGGTTGCACCAGGTCTTAGTTGCAGCACACGGGCTCCATAGTTGTGGCATGCAAACTCTCAGTTGCGGCATGTATGTGGGGTCTAGTTCCCTGACCAGGGATCGAACCCAGGCCTCCTGCATTGGGAGCATGGAGTCTTAAGCACCAGACCACCAGGGAAGTCCCTTTTGGTTAAAGTTTTCCCTTTAATTTGTTTTGGGCCTCTTGCTTCAGCAACATCGGTTATGCTATATTGTCTATTTTTCATATATATATATTTTTCCCCTCTCTGGTAACTTTCTATCTTTAATTTCATATCATGATTTTTCTCAAGGCTACTCTTCCATGTTGCTGACAATTTTTAGTAGTATCTAACCTCTGCTTCTAAAGTATGTCTAGTCACATTGACTAGACTAGTCACTTTAATTTTTAATTCGGTAAATATTTATTGCTGAATTGGATGTAAGCAGATGTAAATGATTTAAAATTTTTTTGTTTTGAATACGCAGTACAAATAAACTAAAAATTCAAATGCTACTACAAATAGGTATACAAACAAATGTAAGTCTCCTACCTTGGCCTCTCAGTTCTTCTCCCCAGTGATAACCAGTATTACTGCTTTCTTGTGGAATCTTTCCAGAAATGTTCCATGTATACACATGTAGCAGTTTAATTTTGTATTAATTTCTTTTAAAATTTTATTTTTTTATTGGCTGCATTGGGTCTTTGTTGCTGCGTGGGGGCTTTCCCTAGTTGCGGCGAGTGGGGGCTACTCTTCATTGCAGTGCTTGGGCTTCTCATTGCGGTGGCTTCTCGTTGGCTTCCCGTGTGGAGCACGGGTTCTAGGCGTGAGGGCTTCAGTAATTGTGGCATGTGGACTCAATAGTTGTGGCTCGCAGGCTCTAGAGCTCAGGCTCTGTAGTTGTGGTTGTGGTGCATGGGCTTACTTGCTCTGTGGCATGTGGGATCTTCCTGGACCAGGGATCGTACCCGTGTCCTTGCATTGGCAAGCGGATTCTCAACCACTGCGCCACCAGGAAAATCCCTGTATTAATTTTTTCTTTTTTTTTCTTTTTTTTTTTTAAATGCAGCCGGGCGCTTGGCGCCAGAGCTGTATTAATTTTTAAAATCCAAACTCTCTTCAATTTCCTTGAAAATTCAGGTAAGTATTACTTGTTACCCCTTCTTAGGGTATGTCTCTATAAAAAGTTTCCTTGTGGGAGTCTTTCTATCCAAGATTGCTATGTGTTCAAAAATAATGAATGGAAAAAGAGATGTTATGAGCTGAAGTTGGTGGTTTTTAAGTCAAGTATTTTACCTCTGAATACTTTTCCACCCAGCCTGCCAGTCTAGGGTGTGTGTGTTAGAGAGGATTTATACCTCTGTCCTCAATTTTCTACTAAACATCCAAAGAATAAGTGACATGTGATCTACGTTCATGCTTTTCTTCTCTCATTTCTTCCTTACTTTTATTCCTTTTGTTAATTTCAGTGGATTTCGGGCATAGGATTACAATGGGTACAACTGTATTCTGTTATTTTTTATTCATAGTTGCCCATGAATAGGTTTTTTTTAAGTTGGCTTCTTATAGCTGGACAGGAAAAGATTCATTTCTTCTTTTGTGACATTTCTTACAGGAGCCCCCATCCTAGTGATCCCTCCCATATTCACATTCCTTACTCACTACTAGAATTAATTCATCTTTGATGTGTAGAGGTTCCCACGGACCTTTACACTTCAACTAGAATACTTCTCCTATCCAGCTTTTATGGTTTGTAGTCAGTTCCTGACAAGTCTATCTTCTTTTGCTCCATGCAGGCAGACACCTTGTTGTGTTCACTTTTTATATACAACACTTAGTCTAACACCTTGCCATAGTAGGCACCCAGTAAAGCAGAGGTCCTCAGAGCTGTGTGACATGATCACCTGTGAAGTGTTTTAAAAACATCAGTGGCCAGGTCCCATCTCTGACCTACTGAACCATTCTCCGGGGTAATAAAATACAGACATCTGTGTTTTTTTAAAGATCCCCCTGAGTGAGTGTATAGTATAAGTTATTTTGGAAAGCTGTTTGCAGTATCCACTATAAACATAAGCCTACCCTATTACCCAGCAGTCCCACTCCTGCATATAAAAATGAGCTCTGGGGAATTCCCTGGCAATCCAGTCGTTAGGACTCCACGCATTCACTGCCAAGGGTCCAGGTTCGATCTCTGGTAAAGGAACTAAGATCCCACAAGCCGCACAGCATGGCCAAAAAAAAAAAGAAAGAGCTCTCACGAACATCAAAACATGTATAGGAGTGTTTATAGTATTCTTACTCTTGAAGGATAAATTGTCATATAGTTAAGAAGAATGAACTGATATATGCAACTTAGATGATATTATGTCAAGTGAAAGAGGCCAGATACAAATGAGTTCATACTGCATGACCATGTATGTGAAATTCAAGAATGGGCAAAACCAGTCAGTCAGTGAGGATAAATCAGAATAGTGATTACCTCTCAGGGAAGGATATTGACTGGGAAAAGGCACAAGGGAATCTTCTCAGGTGCTGGAAATGTTCTATATTTTATTTTAAATTTTTATTTTACTTCATTTTTATTGAAGTGCAGTTGATTTACAATATTATGTTAGTTTTAGGTATACCGCAAAGTGATTCATGTATATATTTTTTTCTCTTTTTACGTGCTCTTCCATTATAGGTTATTACAAGATATTGAGTATAGTTTGCTGTGCTATATAGTTGGTCTTTGTTGATTATCTATTTTATGTATAGTATTGTGTATATGTTAATCCCAACTTCCTAATGTTCTATATTTTAATCTCGTGGTTCACAGATGTGTAATAGGTAAAAATTAATCAAGATACACTTAAGATCAGTGCACTTTACACATTCTGTTGTGTATATGTTTGTATTAGTTTCTTTTTTTATAAATTTTTTTGGCTGCGTTTGGTCTTCATTGCTGCACAGGGGCTTTCTCTAGTTGTGGCGAGCGGGGGCTACTCTTCATTGTGGTGCAATGGCTTCTCTTGTGAAGCACAGGCTCTAGGCATGCAGGCTTCAGTAGTTGCAGTGCATGGGCTCAGTAGTTGTGGCACACGGGCTTAGTTGCTCCGTGGCATGTGGGATCTTCCTGGAACAGGGATTGAACCCACGTCCCCTGCATTGGCAGGTGGATTCTTAACCACTGCGCCACTAAGGAAGTCCCTGTATTAGTTTCTTATTGCTGCTGTAACAGATTGCCACAAGCTTGCTGGCTTAAAACACCAAAAATGTATTCTCCTACACTTCTGGAAGCCAGAAACAGTGAATCAGTTTAACCAAACTAAAATCAGGGTGCTGGTAAGGGCAACATTCCCTCTGTAAGCTCTAGGAGAGAGTCCCTTTCTTTACCTTTTCCAGCTTTTAGAATTGCATTTCTTGGCTCGTTGCCCCCTCTTCCATCTTCAAAGCCAGCAGTGTAGCATGTTCAGATCTCTCTCTGCTTCTGTCACATGACCTCCTCTATGGGCAAATCTCCCTCCTCTTCCCTCTTATAAAGCTTGTGATGATTACATTTAGGGCCCACCTGGATAATCTGAGATGATTAACCTCCTCCCAAGATTCTTAACTTAATAACATCTCCAAAGTTCCTTTTGCCATATAAAGTAGCATCCCTAGGGTTTGGTGATTAGGACCTGGATATCTTCAGGGGCCATTATTTAGCCAACCACAATGTTATACCCCTGTAAAATAGTAAAATAAAATGAATAATTCCCAAGTTGATTCTGATGAGCAGCTGAGGAAGAGAATCATTATAATAATCATTTGACTTGAATTAAACTAGTATTTTTAAAATACCATCTATGTAAGAGTTAATGAGCTTAAATTGAGTATATTCTTTATTACTGTTAGAACAGTTTTCAAAGGGAGGCTTAAAAATCTTATTTTCTTAAAGATCTTTTAAGAATAGGAAAAGCCTTACCTAATTCATTCAGAGGAGATGAGGCATAGCTGAATTTCTAAAATCATCTTGGCCTACGGAAAAAAAGAGGGGCTCTGTGTTTAACTAGGTTTGGATCTCAACTCTGTGATTTAGTAGCTTTGTCTCTTGAGACCTTAACCTGGCAAGTTATTGATTAACAGTTATACCTGGCACATAGTAGGTGTTCAGTAACTGAGAAAGTCTGTTTTTATGACTCTGAAAATTACCTACCTTTTTATGTAAAATGAGAATAACAGTGGTACCTACTTCATAGGTTTGTTGTGAAAATAAGATAAGGCATGTTATGGCTTTAGGAATAATTCTGGCACATAGTAAACGTTCAATATCGTAATATTTATTAATTTTTTTGTACTATGCATATCTTGTCAAGTAAGTTATATAGAATGCAAGGGTATTAGCTTAGTTTTCTGCTTCATGGTTCTTCCTGGGAGAAGAGTAGACAATTGGAAGACAAGTCTGAGCAACATTTTGGACTTCTTAATTTTGTTTTACTCCAGGTTGCCACATTTATCCTCCAGAAGATCCTCTTAGATGACACTGGTTTGGCTTATATATGTCAGACATATGAGCGTTTCTCCCATGTTGCCATGATCTTGGTGAGTTCTTTCATTTACCATCTTTGTAGCTGCTTCTGATCATTCAGCTTAGTCCCTGTGCAGTCAGTACTGAGCTGCTTCGGTCTCCCAACTAGAAATAACAACTGTGGAACCTTGTATAACAATTCTTGCAATACCTGATCTCTGATATCAACTAGGATTATTTTGTGTTTTGTGTGTTTTTTCCTACCCCACCTCGTTTTGGGGGAAACAGGGTAAAATGGTCCTGCAACTATCCAAAGAGCCTTCCGCCCGTTTGCTGAAGCATGTAGTAAGGTGTTACCTTCGACTCTCAGATAATCCCAGGTAAACATTTATAGGATTTAATCCAGACTTTGGGGAAATACTCTGGTGAGTGGTTACCGCATCTCATCGCATAGCTTCTATATCTTTAGGAGAAGGGATAAAACTTTATTTAGCTTGTCTGAGACAGACCTTGATTAATTCCTTTTAAAATCTGAAGTGCTGAATTTAAAAATCCATCAGAGTTTTATCTCCCCACTGGAACTCTGTACCCTACCCTAAAATTCCAGAGAGTTCAGACAGTGAATCTTAACGATACATTACTCTTGTGGTTTGAGGTTTCTGCTGCTAGTCCGGGATATCAGAAAGAAGAGTATGTTTTTAAAGATCTCTTAAGAAAGGAACAGGCCCAGAGGGCTCCTGAATTATATTTCCAGTTCTCTTCTTAATTCCTGTAAAGTCCTTGAGCTAATTATTTTATCTCCCTGTGTTCATAATCTTTCTGCCAGAAGTCATACATTGTAGATACAATGCATTTTAGAAATATTTGACCTTTTGCTTTGTAAATCCATAATTCATGCTGAAAGCCACTTGCTCAGATTCTGCTAAACCACATAATGGGTTGATTTCTGTGTTCTTAGGAATGGGGATAACTTGATTTAAGGTGAACTCAGCCTCCTGCCACTGAGGTTATTTAAGCCCTATTTCTTTGACCATTTTGTCCTATTTAGTGGTTCCTGTTTTCACCAAAGTTTGAAAATATGTTTATTGAAAACTCTGCTTGTACAGAAAAACTAGGCTGAGTACAAAAGCCAAAGCTTTTTCTAAAACACAGCCTTATGTAAACAGTTCACATTTACCTTTTTGAGTTTTCAGATTCGACTTTTACTGGTCATGTTTTAAAGAAAATGAGACATTTAAAAGTTCATCTGATAATGTTATCATAGTTTTGTTTTTACTGTTCATCTCTTATTAAGGGTTTTAACTATAAAACTGAAGCTGTTTTTGGAAAGACACAAATTTATATCAGTTTAGGGTTAAAGTTCATTAATTTATCTTACTATGAGTCAGGTCATAGCCCCTGTTCATGTACTGATTTTGGAATGTTTCATTTACTGTCACCCATGTATTTGCAGTGTGAGTGTTTTGACAATATTTACTATAATAAATCAGAAAGAAGAATTGAAGTAAATTATTGCACCATTTTATTCTGTTTGCTTTGTCACAAAATTCTGCGCTGGGGCATATCATTCTGAAAATGTTTGCAGACAACAGATCCTGAAGCTCTCTGAGCCTATGCCTTATATAAGCTTTAAGGAATTTGAATGGCTTCTTAAAGTACCTTGACAGAGCCAAAGATTCCCGAGATCCTATATATTTATATCTAAGGAAAGGGCTCTTCCCTGTCCCCCAGATGTGGGTTTATTTGTTTGGTCTCCCTGGTCGGTTTGTTTGTTTCTGATGTAGGGCACGTGAAGCACTCAGGCAGTGCCTCCCTGACCAGCTGAAGGACACGACCTTCGCCCAGGTGCTAAAAGATGACACCACCACGAAACGCTGGCTTGCACAACTGGTGAAGAACCTGCAAGAGGGCCAGGTCACCGATCCCCGGGGTATCCCCCTGCCCCCTCAGTGATCCTCCCCCGTCCCCTCCCACTACTCCCCCAAGTTGGGGAAGGGAGGGGGAACCTTCAAGGAAAACAGCTCAGGTTATATTGCCGACTGGGAATAGACGACCTCAATGCTGAACTGCACTGGAGAAAGGGGGCATGGTACCCCTGCTGAGGTGTATGAGCTGCCATCTCAGGCTGCCTTGAGGACCTGGGCTCCCTCTGCTACTCCCAGGAAACGAGCTCCTGACACAGCGGTTTGCCACCATAGCCAAGCAGGGTGTCAACACCAGCAGATGCTGTATTTGCAGCATGCCCAAGATGACCGTTCTCCCTCACCTCTACCCAGCCGCTGGCAGGGAGGGGAGAGAGTGGTGACAGCAGCAGCACTCTAGGCATGGTGAACGTCTGGGACCAAGCCATGTGGCGTTTTCTTATTTTGCCTTCCTGGAAGACTCAAGATGTCTCTCTTCATCCTCTCTCTGTGTTTGTTTACTTTGATTTTTTGTTTTTAATCTCAGAGAGAGGTGTGTTTAGTGGACACAAGCTGTAATATTCAGCAAAACTTTGTCAATTGGCACTGTTTACAAGTCTGTTAGCTGCATAAGCTCAATAAAAAGTTGGTCTGGGCATTACATCCCCTCTAGCAGGCCAATAGCTGCATGAGCTGTTGGGAGGAATGGGAGGCAGGGGAAGGATATAAAGCCAAAGGACAGCAGGAACCCACCGCCTAATTTCCCTTCCCTTTCCCGTTCTTCTACCCCCAGTTCTGGATGCCATAAGGACCTTAACCTTGCTTCTGGCTTTAGCTGCTAGCTTTTCCAAATCTCAGTGCTTTTCCCTTCTTCACTTCCCTGCTATTAAACTTAAAACAGACGTCTTAATTCATCAGGCTGTCCTAGAAGGGTATTGTATTGGGGGAGGAGAGGAAATGGTGGACGTCACCTTCAATTCTAGTCCTCAAAGATATTTTCTAGATGACTTTTAAAAGGGAGGTGCCTGTGTTTAATAGGATAGGCTACTAGAACCCATTCTTTGCTTTAGTGTGACTCTACAATTCCATCTGTCTTCATGATTGTACTTGAAGCAGTATTAGCTGAGTGAGTTAATTTTATTTGGATTTAAGATAGAGGGCTGGACTCTGCTTGCTCACTTATTCAGTTTTTGTTTTTGTTTTTGAACACATTCCCCTTTGGTCTGTGGGAATTACAGGGTTGCCACTAAAATATTTTCCACTTTTTCATATTGTGTCAGAGAATCCCCCATCCTACTCTGGAGCTTTAGATGACTATTCACAGTCCAGAGGCTTGAACCTGCAACCCAGTGTAAACTGCCTTGCTTTCCCCCAATCCTTCCCCCTGCCATCACCTGCTCTCTCCTTCTCTCTCCCTCTCTCTCTCTGTCTCTCTCTCTCTCATTCCCATCTCCAATCAAAGATGGGGTTATTAACCCAACTAGAGAGAGATGAAGTATTTTTGGTCCACATCTCACACAATTGAAGGTGTCTCTGAATACGTTTGGGAAGGGTTTATAAGGGGCAAGCTCAGAGAAACCTTTGCAGAGGCAGTTTTGCCAACCCAAGGGCTCTTTCAAGCCGACTTTCACAAAGGGAGCCGGCCTTGTTAGTTGGCTTCTGTCTCTTTAGAGCCAAGAAAGTAGTAGTTCAGTAGCCTAGATGTAGGAAGGGTAGAATAAGCACTTACTCCCCTGCTTCCAAAATGAAGAGAACCAGGCCAGCTCTCACTAATCTCAAGCCTGAAGACAAGAGGTCTTGGAGAAAGCAGAGAACAGCATGGACTGGATAAACGTCTTGACTTCTTTCAACCCATAGTTTATGACTTGGAGAGTCCAGCTAGGGCAACCCTGATTTTTGCCAACCGCCTTTTTGCTGAGCCAAAGTTTTCTCATTCCCCCTCCTCTGGGGAAGCAGCTGAGGCCCAGGGCCTTGCTCCCTGAGAAATTCTCTTCTCCATCTTGCGGTGCATTGGCCATTGTACTGTGCCAATAGTGTCTTAATTCTTGTACCATCTATTCTCAGCTGGCCTTGGATCCCATGCAGGAGTTGGGGGGAGGGGTGGAAATGGGTATTGTTCCTTGTAGTTGATCCTGATGTCGTGTGTGTATAAAGAGACCCCCTCCCCTCATTTTGTGTGTTCCATCCCTCTCACTCCCTCAGCAGGATTGAAATAAAACATGCTTCTGTTTTTGTAACAATAATTTTTCCTTTAAACTGGAGATTTTATTTTGTCAATATCGAGGTATCTAGGCACTTTGGTCAGATGGTCCTCATCAACCTTGCCACTACCTCTGTTCACCTACACGCACACACTGCCCAGAGGTGATGTGATGGTTCCTTTGGGAGAGAGCCTTACTGATGCTTAAAAGCTGTTTGGGAGGCTGAGATGGTACCCTTTTTCTGATAAAGTATCTCTTGCTGGGACACAACCTCACTCCTGAGTGTAGTGGCTAGACCTTAGTACTAGTGTGGGAGAGACTTCTATAAATGAAGGGGTAAAGCTTGAAACATTTCATCACCAACTTTAATATTGATTTCTTTCCGGGATTCAAGACTTAGAGCACACCTCCAGAGTTGTTTCCATCCCTGTTCCTAACTGTCAGTGGGATAGAGCCAGCCTCTGCCTCCAGCTTGTTTTTTCCAAGGTTTGAGGGCCTTTGTTTCAGTGATGGAACAGGGCAAGGATAGGTATTGATAGCCTTCAGAGCATGCCTTCCTTATTAGCTGTATATATGATTCCCTTACTCACTATTCCTGCTGCTCAAAGGCTGGGAAAGTGTGAGGGGGAGGGGGGGGATAGACATAGTTATTGCTATCAAAAGTCCAAGGAAAACATTTGAAATAGGAAACCACAGAATTAAATGAGATTTTTCTTTCCTGAATGTTGCATAATTTAATTTTTTTAAATAGTGCATTTATTTCAAAAGCAGACATAACAGGTAAGTTAACAATACAATTAAACCTAGCTTAACTGACATACATAGAACATTGTAACTCAACCAACGGTGTACATATTTTTAATTGCACCAAAAGCTTTTACCAAAATTTATCGTAACTGGACCATCAAGTAAGCCTCAGGAAATTTATGAAATAATTTAAAATAATAGAATGTTCTCTGAACACAGTGGGATTAAGCTGGGGGGGATAAAACTGAAAAGTCCCTAACTTTATAAAACAGGCAGTACAGTTCTAAATAACCCACTGGTCACGGGAAAAAAGCACAAAGGAAGTTAGGGGGAAAATGTTAAATGGTAATGAAGATGTGCCATACCAAAACCTATGGTATACAGGCGAAGCCCTACTTGAATTTATAACTTTAAATTTACACATTACAAAAGAAAGGCTGAAGCCAGTAATCTTAAGTTTTCTCGTCAAGGAACTGGGAAAAAATAGCAAATTCAAAATGTAGAAGGAAGAATGCAAAAAAAAAAAAAAGCAGTAAAATAGAAAACAGATGTACAGTAAAAATCAGGGAAGTCAAAAGTTATTCCCTCGAAAACAGTAAAACTGATAAACCCATAGACTGATCAGGGAAAAAAAAAAGTCAACGTTAGAAATGAAAAAAGGGGCATAACTCCTATATTAGAGTCACCGATATCAGAAATGTCCAGAAACTATAGAAAAAAGGAACAGATCTAAATTCACCTTTTTTGTTAAATATTTACGTGCCTGTGCCGGGTCTCAGTTTTAGTTTCAGTATGCAGGATCTAGTTCCTGACCAGGGGTTAGAACCCAGGACCCCTGCATTGGGAGCACAGAGTCTTACCCACTGGACCACCAGGGAAGTCCCTTAATTCACTTTTGAAACAGCCATCAAAAACTATCAGTGACATCACAAGAAAGGAAAACCAAGTGCTAACCTCTCCCATGAATGTAAATGTAAAATTCCCAGACAAAATAAGCAAGTCAAATCTAGCAATATATAAAAAGGATAGTGGGTCAAATCTAACTTGGGTTTACTGCAAAAATACAAGATGGATTCAACACTTAAAAACTAATGAATTCAGGGACTTCCTTGGTGGTGCAGTGCTTAAGAATTTGCCTGCCAATGCAGGGGACATGGGTTCAATCCCTGGTCTGGAAAGATCCCGCATGCAGCAGAGCAACTAAGTCGGTTCGCCACAACTACTGAGCCTGCGAGCCACACAACTATTTAGCCTGCATGCTTCAACTGCTGAAGCCAATGCACCTAGAGCCAGTGCTCTGCAACAAGAGAAGCTGCCTCGAGAAGCCCGCACACCGCAATGAAGAGTAGCCCCCACTCTACACAACTAGAGAAAAAGCCCTCTCCCAGCAACAAAGACAATGCAGCCAATAAATAATAAATGAAGTTCTATTAAAAAAAAAAAAAACCTAATGAATTCAATTCATACAATCAACATATAAGAAAAATCACAATCATCTAGATGGATGCAGGAAAGAGCACTATGAAATTCAATACGTATTTATGATTTTAGAAAACTTTGAAAACCAGAAATAGAAGGGCACATCCTTAATCTAATAAAAATCTTTTTTTATAAATTTATGTATTTACTGGCTGTATTGGGTCTTTGTTGCTGCTCACGGCCTTTCTCTAGTTGTGGTGAGCCCCCGGGAGCTACTCTTTGTTGTGGTGCACGGGCTTCTCATTGCAGTAGCTTCTCTTGTTGCAGAGCACGAGCTCTAGGCGCGTGGGCTTCAGTAGTTGTGGCACATGAGCTCAATAGTTGTGGCTCGTGGGCTCTAGAGCGCAGGCTCAGTAGTTGTGGCACACGGGCTTAGCTGCTTCACAGCATGTGGGATCTTCCCACATCAGGGCTCGAACCTGTGTCCCCTGCATTGGCAGGCAGATTCTTAACCACTGCGCCACCAGGGAAGCCATAAAAGTCTTATATGTGTATGTAGGTATAGATAGGTTGGTACAAATATATATGTATGTGTGTGTTGGGGGGGGGGTTAATCACTTTGACCTAAAATAAAATTTAATTATAATTTAAAGAAGTAAAATAAAAAGTAAAAAGTTTCATAATCATGAAAACAAACAAAAATCTTAATAAAAGCCCTACAGTAAACCTCTCAATGATAAACTATTGAAGTCATTCCCCATGAGATGAGGAAAAAGATAAGGATGTCCACTATCACAACTCCATATATCATTATACTGATCCAAGCCACTATGATAAGTCAAGAAAATAAAAGAAGGGACTTCCCTGGTGGTTCAGTGGTTAAGACTCCCAGCTCCCAATGCAGGGGGCCCAGGTTTGATCCCTGGTCAGGGAACTAGATCCAGCATGCTGCAACTAAGACCCAGTGCAGCCAAATAAATTTTTTAAATTAATTAATTTATTGGCTGTGTTGGGTCTTCGATGCGGCACATGGGCTTTCTCTAGTTGTGGTGAGCGGGGGCTACTCTTCACTGTGGTGTGCAGGCTCATCATTGCAGTGGCTTCTCTTGTTGTGGAGCACGGGCTCTAGGCATGTGGCACGTGGGCTCAATAGTTGTGGCGCATGGGCTTAGCTGCTCTGTGGCATGTGGGATCTTCCTGGAGCAGAGATTGAACCCGTGTCCCCTGCATTGGCAGGCAGATTCTTAACCACTCTGCCACCTAGGAAGTCCCAAATAAATATTTTTTTAAAAAAATTTTAAGTTTAAAAACATTAAAAAAGATTTTTAAAAAAAATAAGATTACAAAGGAAAAAAACAAAAATCATGCTGACAACATGATTGTGTATGTAGATGATCTAAAAGAATATACAAACTCTTAGAATTAAGTGAACTTAGCAAGGTCACAGAATACAAAATCAGTATATCACCCCCTAAAAAATCAATTATGTGTTTCCAAATACAATAAATAGAAAATGAAATTTCAGAACTTATATTGTTTATAATAGGATAATAAATCAAATAGCTCGAAATAGATATGTCAAAAGATATGCAGAATCTTTACATTGAAAACAACGAAATATTCTTGAAAGAAAGACTGACAGGTGTGTGATCAAATCATGTATAGTCAATTCACCTAATAGTTTTCTTCCTTGGTATAGGTCAGCTTCTGTCTGTTGGAGGCAAAGTGGAAACTTGCCTGTGTTCTCAGCTATTTGTAAATCTCACTATGAAAGTTTCACAATAACTTAGTTTTATTTCTTTAAATTGTATATAAGATAACATTAGATTTGAGAAACATTTTTAACCCTGATGAAATTTCAGGGATGACTTTACAATCTAACAATGACATAAATGAGTACATTTTGAAGATAAAGAAAAAATTGAAATGTCTTAAAAGTAAAAACAAACAAACAAAAAACTGACATAGGTGAAGACATATTGTCTCCATGGATTGGAAAATAATATTGTAAGGATGCCAAGTCTCTCAAATTGATCTGCTGGTGAAACTCAATTCTAAGTAAAATCCCAGCAGGATTATTTTTGTGAAAATTGACAAGCTTATTCTAAAATTTGCAAGGAAATGCAAAGTGCCAAAACAGCCAAGGCAATCTTGAATAAAAATGAAATTGGAGGGGCTTTCCAGGTAGCACAGTGGTTAAGAATCTACCTGCCAATGCAGGGGACATGGGTTCGAGCCCTGGTCTGGGAAGATCCCACATGCTGTGAAGCAACTAAGCCCGTGCGCCAGAACTACTGAGCCTGCACTCTAGAGCCTGCGAGCCACAACTAATGAGCCCACACTTCACAACTACTGAAGCCTGCATGCCTAGAGCCTGTGCTCCGCAACAAGAGAAGCCACTGTAATGAGAAGCCTGCGCACCGCAATAAAGAGTAGCCCACACTCGCCGCAACTACAGAAAGCTCGTGCACAGCAATGAAGACCAAACACAGCCAATAAACAAATAAATTTAAATTTAAAAAAAAAGAAATTGGAGTCCTTTCATACCCAGATCTCCTTTAACTTTCAAAGTTTTAATACCACCATTTTGAGATATGGCTTATAAATAGCACACACTTGTATTTTGTGAACTTTTCTGAAAGTTTTATTTCTTACAATGCAATATCATACACTTTGCATTTTTAATTCTAACTTCTATCATCTTTTTCTCTGATTTATTTTATACCTCCTTGTTCCTTCTACCCTTGTTTTTTTGAGGGCGGGTTGGTTTTTGGCTTTGGGGTTTTGTTTTTTTGTTTTTTGCTGGAATTGAAAAGTGGCTACCTATTCTGTGGTCTTTTGAAGTTACATATTGTAGCTTTTAATTCAACAGGTGGTCTCACATTGATGATTTTTTAGATGGAATTTAATATTTTGAGTTGCCTTTTTGACCAACAAGAAGGGGGGCTTTATTTCAGAAGTTTGAGTAGTTTGGTTGGATGGTCTGGGAAAGAGGCCTCTAAAACCCCAGCCTGACTGCTGAGAAGCAGAGAAGTTTAGGGCATCTCCCCTGGGTGTGAGGAGGAAAGTCTAGGCTTGCCTGTGTAGCAGTGTTAAAGGACACTGTTTAGGTCTCTCTCTTTGCCAACTTCCCCCTCATTTTAATTTAGGACTTCTGGGCCTTTCCTGGGCATGGTTCCCAGAAAGTCCCTCTGCTGCTGCTGCCCTGATCAGGTTTCTGGATCTGTTAATGATAGACAACAGTGGGGGAAGGGCCAGGATCATTATGGAAATAGGAGCAACTAAATCAGATGTCTGCTCCTGTCCTGGATCTGAAGAGCATCCTGCAGTGGATATGTCTTCTAAGCCATTCTTTGGAGGCATATTAGCCTTGTGAAGGTCTCCAAGTGCCTTTCCCAAAAATCAGGACACATGATCTGGGGTTACCTGTTTATGAGAACACTGAAGCAGAATGAGATTCGGACTCTACCAGAAAATCCAACGGGAGTGATAATACCCCCTCACAGAACACCCAGAAGGAAAGGAGGTTGGGCCGCAGTTAGGTGAGGCAAGCAGTGACTCAAAGAGGCAAACCGTATGTAATCCTGGATTGTAGAAGGGGAATGGGGAAGGGGAAGTATGGGAAAATAAGGACATGACAATGCTGGAGAAGTGGAAATGGGAGAGTAAGACGAGCATGTGAGACAGGACCTCTTTTAAGTAAAATTTGAAATCAGCACAGTTTAAATCTTGATGCCTCCTAATCTTCCTGTTCTCCTTGAATGGCCTTCCCTCTTCTACCTCTACTCCCTGCATACTCCTTTTCCTTATCAAAACCTGCTCTTAGTACAGTAAACTCAATTTAGGTATAAATTATGAAAGACCCATAAGGCTTCAGAAATTATCAGTTACTAAAATGTGAAACCCTTTTATTGTAAAATATAACACAGATATAGAAAACTACATACAAAATGTATAGCTTAATATGCTATTATGAAATGAAAACCCTTATTAGCACCCAGGACCAGAAGTAGAACTTGGCCAGCTATTTCAGAAGCCAGCTATGTGCTCCATCCCATCACAACTCCTCCCTCCTCCCCAGAGTAACCACTATCCTGACATTTATGATAATCACTCAGGAGGATTTTATTTTAATGGGACTAAAGGTTTAACTATAAATAATCACTAATGGTAGAATATTAGGCAGTTGCGGGATGTTTGGAGGAGCCACGAGAGGCAGCCGGATCTCAGCACACTCAAAAATCACAGCACTTCGTACAGTTAGCTCCCTCTGTGCCTATGATTAAGACACATCTCACCAGAAGATGATCCCACAGAAGTCCAAGTACAGGGCTGTGCCCTGTGCCTTCAGCTCCATACTGTCATCCACTGATCCACAAAAAGCCAGAAGCCGCAGTCTTCCCATGGCAGACCAAAAGCAGGTCCCAGCTCACAACACTTGGGAGAGTGTACGTCTCTGTTGCTGACATGTGAGTCTAGGACACTGCCTAAACTTCCCTGGGCCTCAGTTTCTCACTGTGAAGTATTGGGCCATAATAAAGCCCTTTACAATCCCCTATTCCTGACCTAACTTGGTCCCCTTTCCTCAGTCTTGGTTTCTGTTTCCGCTGCCTATTTATACATGTTTGTAAGAAGCTCATTACCTTCCTTTCCCAGTTGGGTGTCTTTCCAGGCTTGTGCTCCTCTTTTTGCCCTTGATCCTCATACACAATGGGTCTGCTTCATTTCTACATGTACCTTTGTAAACACACATATAGGTCGTTACATACTGGAGGTGCTGTTGAACAATTGGTTGTCGAATGAATGAATATATGAAACAAATTGCTTCATATATCCACGTACACATTCCTTCAATATTTAGCAAGTACCTAATATACACACAGATACCAACCTATCCCTTTACACAAATCATCCCTCACTTCCTTTTCTCATCTCCCCACTTTCCCATCCTGTCTTTTTTCCTTTCCCTGAGCCATAGAGTTAGACTGAGTGCCCGGCCAGGCAGGATGCAGAGACCTACAGAAGCAGGCCAATGGAAACAGACACCATGGAAAGGAGCCGGATGAAATAAGGGCAAAGACAGCTGTACAACATGCAGAGAGAAGCCAACCAGAATGAAAAGCAGTGATTCATGGAGCACTGCAACTCAGATACTCCTTGGGTTTCACTCTGAGAGCTACTGCGGGATTGAGGTCAGTGAGGGCTGGCATCAAGATGAAGGGCAGACAGGCTCCTCCTCCCTGGAGATATGGTGCCCGTCAATCCCTCCCCTTAATCCTGTTCTACCCACCCCACCCCCACTACTCCCTCACACTGACCAGTGTCCTGGGCCTTTAAGAGTTGGATGGGCCGGACTGAGGAGAGAGCTCACACCTCTCCCCACCCTACTCCTTCCATCTGGCTGTAAGTCTGCCAGTGACAGCAGTAAACTGCAGCAGGAGAGGGGAGGAAGCCAGTGAGTGCAAGAGGAGCAAAGGAGAAAAGGAGCCCGCCTGGCTTTCCTCAGCCCACAGCGGAGAGCATCGCAGATCTCAAACACAAGACTGCTCTCCTGCCCACGGTAAGGACCTGGAGGCTCTGACCAGCCTCTGCTCCAAGCTCTGGCCTGCCTGAGTCCCTAACTCTCCCCCCACATGCTTATCCACCTTGACTAAATCATACCCTGGAATCCTTTGCCTGAACAGGTCTACAGGGCCCTGACCTCCTGGTTTTCTCTAGCTTATCCTCTTTGACTTACAGTTTTCCTGCTGGCTGTATCAATCACCTCTTTACATGAGGACCTCTTAGCTACCCAGGGCTGCCACTCAGAGGTGAGCCCCACCCTCGTAAGGGAAGAGAGAGAATTGGAGCAGCCATGCTTTAGCACAAATTCATTAACAGGTTGCTGAGGATTACCAAATGAGGGTTGGCCAAGACCCATGGGGAGTACAGGACCCCCTGGTAATAGGGGGAGAGTTGTAAGACCTCCTTGGAAAGCGCCAGGGTTTGAGTCCTATGCCTGGTTCTTAGCCTGCTCAATGATCCCGGGCAGTTTGTTGGTGTGCCAGAGTGCTGTGCCAGGAAGAGCACTTGCTTCTAGTCCTGACTCTGGCATTAACTAGCTCTGTGACTTTGGACACAACTTCCTGATCTATGATGGGGGGAGTGGAGGGTTTCCCAGATTTGCTTGTGTGTCAGGAGTGCTTGTTAAAAATAAATATTTCTGGGCCCCATCCTTGGAAATGCTGATCTGGTAGATCTGAAGTGGAGCTAAGCAACTCTGTTTTAAGACACTCTCCAGGAGATATTGATATAGTCAGGAACTGCTGGATTGATGTGATATAAAGGAGTCTTCAGGCTCTAACATTCCGAGGGCTATGACCTATGACCGGAGCCATTCTGTCCTCTTTATATGAACCAGGTCTGTCATAATCCTGCTCCAAAGCAAGAGAGTAGAGAGAATGATGGTCTTCCTTCCTACCCTCAGAGAGATCAGAGACACCTTGATTTCCACTATAAGCCATTGGCACCATTGGCAATTCTGCCAAAGTCCATCTCGAAGTGACATGAAGCCACCTGGCAGTTGAAGACCAAATCTTGCTTGGCAGCCCTTGGCCACTTCCCACCTTATTTTGTGTCTCTATTTTCTCATCTGTATTATAGAGGTAATTATCCATATTCTCGAGGATCTCTACGTACGAGCCTAGGAGTAAACTGTTATGACCCAATCTCTCTTACTCTCAGTTGTTATCCTCTGCTCCTTGCCTTTTGTTTTTGCTCCCACCTCCAAATCCTTTTCCCCTCCTCTCCTAACTGCACCTGCATCAGTTGTGACCATCCTTCCCATCCTACCTTCAGGCAGTAGAGGAAACACCAAGACCTAGAACACCTGGGTTCTAAATCACATTCTCTGGCCAGTTTGTTTAGTCAATCTCCTAGGATATGGGGGAAAATGAGGCTGAGCAGAGTGATGTGCTACTCAGTATCCGAACCCAAGTGTCCCTCTTCCTGGACCAGAGTCTCAAACTCCTCACAGGGGACAAGAACCAGAATTGCGAATTAGAGGAGAAACAAAAGAGGAAGGAGTAATGAGGAGAAGGGATGAGGAGAAGATGAGAAGAGGAGAGCAAAGAGAGGATGACTTAAGTGAGCAAACAGGGAGGCGGAGAGGGGATCAAGAGAGAGAAGAGTGAGCTGGGGAGAAAGGAAGAGGAAGGGGTCAGGTAGAGGATGGGGAAAGGAAAGAAAATGGGAAGAAAGAAAAGACAGTCTATTAAGTGGGATATTGAGGGAACAGAAAATGATGCAGAGGAGAGACAAAACATCAGTGTCCCTCACTGAGTCTTAGCTCTGCTTTGTTCTTCTTCCTAGAGGAAGCCCTTTCTAAGGGCAGAGTCTTGGTGAGATATCTGAGTTGGTCAGATGACGACCTCAGTTGTAGTCCCAGTTCTGCCTTTTAATTCATTAGGTGACTGGCAGTTCAACTAGTCCTCTGTCCCCTTCTCTATAAAATAAAGTCCAGCTCTGACATTCTGTGGCCCCCTGAGTTGAAATTGGCCCTCTAATGGCCACATGTCACCTAGATACAGGTTTAAGATAGTGATTCAGGAATGGGAGCAGGATTGGAAGAATATGCCAAGCTCTGGAATTGGAAGAGTTTGACAAAAGAGGATAAAATAATTTTCTAAGGCTGGTTTGAGAGGAGGTAGGGGTGTCCCAGCATAATAGGGGTGTCCTGGCACTTGGGCTCTGTTCTCAGGCTTCCCATGTTTCAGGACATCATGGTGAGGCTCCCAGTCACAGGCATAAGGGAAGGTAATTCTGTCTTCTCCCAGGGCCAAGGCCCACCCATCCCAGAAGTTCAGAGGAGAGATGAGGCAGGATGTTGGCAAGGGGGATTAGACTTCAGCCCTGGGTTGACCCCAACCTCCCTTAGAGTCTGAGGACCTAAGACTTTTAAAGGAGACCTATTATTTTTCAGTCTTCATACAGCTTTTGCAAACTTCAGATTCCAAACTGTGCATCCCCACCCAGCAAAGCAGAGATGCTTTTCTGTCTTCTTTTCTTCCTTCCTCCATCCAGAGGTTTCTTCTGGTCCCACCCAGGCTTACACATTCAGCCTCAGCCAGCAAAACCTTTCCCTCTTGGAGCTGTCGCAGGGTTCTTGCTCTCCTGAGAGTTGCCTTGGGTTATTTCTTCTACTTAGGCTCGGACTGATTCCCTGTTTCTACTCCTTTGGAAAGCCTTCTCTAGGTCTCGCAGTCAGGAAAGCTGCATTTTCAGTGACCTCCACATTATTCCTGAAGACTTAGTCACGCTGGGTGATGTTATAGGCTCTTCCTATTTGAGGGAGATAGGGCACTAATATGCTGTGTGACCTCAGACAAGTCACATCACATTTGTGGACTTCTGCTTTTTCATTTGTAAAATGTAGGGAGTTGAACTGCATGACGTTTTAATGCAGTACTAACCGAATGGTTGGTTTAAGGATTCTTTTTTTTTTTTTAATATTTATTTATTTGACTGTGCCAGGTCTTAGTTGCAGCCTGCGGGACCTTCGATCTTCTTTGTGGCATGCGGCATCTTTAGTTGTGGCATTTGCACTCTTAGTTGCAGTGTGTGGGATCTAGTTCCCTGACCAGGGATCAAACCAGGACCCCTGCATTGGGAGTGCAGAGTCTTAGCCACTGGACCACCAGGGAAGTCCCAATTTAAGGATTCTTTCAGTTTTTTAGATGTTCACCACTGTCAAAATGTGAAACTTATTAGTTAAAAACCACATCATTTCTATTCAAGTGTAGATCTTTTGATTATATAAAAGCATAGAGCTTTATGTTTCATGGGCTTGGCCTGTTTCAGCATGATTTGGTTAAGAGTTGAGTATATATTCTTCTAGGGGCAGAGCTAGAATCAAAGTGGCCA
Source organism: Hippopotamus amphibius kiboko (assembly GCF_030028045.1). Lineage (NCBI taxonomy): Eukaryota > Metazoa > Chordata > Mammalia > Artiodactyla > Hippopotamidae > Hippopotamus > Hippopotamus amphibius. The sequence continues at coordinate 88,418,854 of NC_080193.1, read as the reverse complement.
CAAATCAAACCTTCTAGTTCTTTTTGAGGCAAGTTTGTTGTTAGCTATTAGAACAACTTAACCAGTCCTAAATTAGATAGCACATTTTTAAAGGTAGGAACTCTTTTTTAGTAGGTAGAGAAAACTTGAAAATGCAGTTCTGAGACTATGTAACTTATCTGGTCCATGAAAACTGTGAGAACTACTGTTATGAAAAGGAGTATAAAATATACTTTATCATGTGAAGGTAGAAGTGGCTTGTTTAGCTAGGTGTAGCACTAAGTGTTGTAGAAGAGACAAAAGAAATGCTCTGGCTTAGCCCTTCCAGAGCTGGATGAGCTACATGGGAGCAGGCAGAGGGCTCCCAGAGGAGGAAAGCTGGGATGATTCCACTTGGAGGAGGGAAGGCTAGGATGCAGAGAGATTCCAGGTTCTGAAAGGGGACAGCCAGCAAGTGGGTGATTCCTAATAATGGGGAACTGAGAAGTGTAGTCAACATTACCTCATGGATTTTAGGGTATTGGGAAGGAAGGGGGTATTTAGCAGAAAGCCCTGGTTTGGCCCTGTCGGAGACAGCTCTGGGAAACAGCAGAAGCTCTGGAATCAGATATATTTGGGCTTAAATTCTGAGTCCCTATGTGATTGAGGCAAGGTTCTTAGCCTCTTTAAGCCTCAGAATCACCAAACTCAAATGAGAAGTTAAAAAAAAAGCTACAAACTATGTAGATGAAGTAGCTGACATACAGTGGGCAGTCGAGAAACACTAGTTTCCTTATCTTCCTCCCTTGATCTATTATTCTAAGACCCCAAGATTAACCTAAATCCTCTTGCTGCTCCTCGCTCTTTTAGGTGACTCTGGCATCAGCTGGTGAAGCAGTGGGTGATGGCGTCCCTGCTGCAAGGCCGTGAGTACCCCTTCAGGAGAAGAGGGCTTGGGGAGACAGCCCAGGGACAGGGAGGAGGCTGGACCCCTGTTCAAGAGCTCCTCCTGGGCCCTCCACCCTCCCCGCCGGCTACCCAGTCCCTGCTTCTCCTGGTTCAGGGCTGCCCATCAGTCAAGACCTGCTGGTGATGCAGAAAGGCATGCTGATGCGCAAGGTGAGGTCCAAAAGCTGGAAGAAGCTAAGATACTTCAGACTTCAGGACGACGGCATGACAGTCTGGCATGCCCGGCAGGCTGGAGGCAGGGCCAAGCCCAGCTGTGAGTGATGTGGATAGCTAGGGGCGGGCACATGGGTGGATAGGACTTTGAGGACCCAGCAGCCTGAGAGCAGGGGGAAGGACCAGTGTCCTATGCCGTGCCATGCCCTTGTGCTGTCCCTTTTATGTCTATGTCCAAGCCTATAAAATGGAAATTATAACAGTACTTGCCTCTTAAGGGTGTTGTGAGGATCGAATTAGTTATCGCATGCAAAGAGCTTCAAAGAGTCCTGGCACATAATAAGGCTCAATAAATCATAGATTATATCTTATTATTATTATTCTCATTGTGGTTATTATTATTATAAGAGCATGATCTCAGGCATCAGAATATTTGGATTAAAGCCCTGTCTCTGCCAATTTCTAGCTGAGTGGCTTTGGACAAGTTACTTAAACTAATATCTGTTTCCTCATCTATAAAATGGGGATTAAACAATACCTGCCTAGTATGTTACAGGGGCTCAAGAAGTTAATGTTTAAATCACCTAGCATGAGGCCTGGAAGCAGGATGCACTTCATAAATGTTAGCCATTATAATGAATGTTTCTAAGTATCATAAATGTGTCATAACGGTGTACATCCTATTGGCCAAACACTTCATGATCGATCCCCCTAAAAATTTGATCACAGGACACCTCTAAGAGAATATACTTTAGAGACAAAACCAAAGCTCACGCTCCACACCAGCTCCAGCTGAAGAAGTGGGGGGAAGGATTTCTCTGGCTCCCTCCCAGACATCTGTAAAGAGGAGGCCCTCAAACCTGGAAGGGGAGAATTGAATTTGGGCACATCATGCTTTGGTGTAACTGCTTCTATCCTGCAAGTGTGTTTCCATTTTTCAGCCCCACCGGTCCTCCTGTGATCACCATGTAAACTGGCCATGGAAGGGACCATCCCTTATTTAAGTTGAGGACACCAAGGGTTTACGTCATTTTGGTCCATGTCACACTGCTAGCTGGTGGCTAGAAGCCAGGTCTTGCCACTCCCAGCACAGGCCCCTTGCCATGCTGCCTATGAAAACAGCAATGACTCATGTGGCATCCTGGATTTCAAGGGTCTGCCTCTCCCTGTACTAAGGCTTTGGGGCTTTCAGTCTGTGGAGGCTGGGGTCCCTCCTCCTGTGGCTTCAGAGAGAAGAAGGGAGTACTGGTCCTTGACCCTCAGCTGCTGCAATTTGGTGGACCTCTTCCTCAGTGCCCCCACTTGCCTCTTCTCCGGCAGTCTCAATCTCTGATGTGGAGACAGTGCGTGAGGGCCGCGAGTCTGAGCTGCTGCGCAACCTGGCAGAGGAGTTTCCCCTGGAGCAGGGCTTCACCATCGTCTTCCATGGCCGCCGCTCCAACCTGGACCTGGTGGCCAACAGTGTCGAGGAGGCCCAGATCTGGATGCAAGGGCTCCAGCTGTTGGTGGACTTTGTCACCAGCATGGACCAACAGGATCGTCTGGACCAGTATCGGCAGGATGGAGTCAGAGTGGGGTCCAGGGGTCACTGAAGGAGCCAAGTGCTGCAGGACTAGGGACAAGTGGGAGGGGGTGCAGGGCTAGGGAGGTCCGAGAGTCCAGATGGGATAGGCAGGGACAGCTCAGGCCGAAGTGAGGCTGAGATACTGAGGGAAGAATGGAGGCTTGCAATGACACAGGCATAGCCAGGCAGAGTTTGGGCAGGAATTAGGGCCCCCAGGATTGGGGGAAGGGACAGTGAGAGGCAAAGGACCAAACTAGGTGCTGATCCTGAGAGCTGAACAGAAGATCCCAGTGGCATTAACTACCACAGGGATGGGAAACAACTCCTAAGAGGGCTCAGTGGGGTCAACTCACTTCGTTTCCTAGGTCATATTCACCTTCTATACCTGTTTTTTAAAATTAATTAATTAATTGATTTTTATTGGCTGCATTGGGTCTTCATTGCTACACAAGGACTTTCTCTAGTTGTGGCGAGCGGGGGCTACTCTTGGTTTTGGTGCATGGGTTTCTCGTTGCGGTGGCTTCTCTTGTTGTGGAGCACGGGTTGTAGGCACATGGGCTCAACAGTTGTGGCTCACGGGCTCTAGAGCTCAGGCTCAGTAGTTGTGGTGCACAGGCTTAGTTGCTCTGCAGCATGTGGGATCTTCCCGGACCAGGGCTTGAACCCATGTCCCCTGCATTGGTAGGCGGATTCTTAACCACTGCACCACCAGGGAAGTACCGTGTGTATTCATTCATTAACCATCTATTAAGCAGAATGTATGAGGCACTATGCCAGGCTTTAGGGATACAAAAGTTAATGAGACAGATATTGTTTTCATCGGTAGAGAGAAGAGAATTGTATAAATAACTTAAGTGCCTTAACAATGTTATAGTACTTGGAAGATATGTGCGTGTTCAAAGGAAGGAGAAATATTTATTTCTAGCTGAGGTGGTTCTGAGAAAGCTTCAAAGAGGAAGCAACATTTGAGCTGAGCCTTGAAAATGTGTAGAATTTGAACATGAAGCGAGGAGGAGGGAAAGGGACCCTGGCAGGAGGGAACAGCGTGAGTAAAAGCCTAGAGGTAGGAAACTGAAAAGCAGGAGAAAGTGGGACATCAGTGAGCAGGGAGTTGCTGAGTCTGGCTGAGGTACAGGGAGGTCAGTGATGTGTTAGAAGGCGGAGCTGGGGCCTGATCATGGGGGTGAAGGAGATCTTAACTTCTATTTTAAGGAATTTGGGCTTCTTTCTGTAGGCACCTGAGCCATGCAGGGACAAGATAGATCGGTGCTCTGGGGAGATTGTTCCAGAAGCTAATGTGGAGCATGAATTGGCATTGGGGAGAGACTGGAGACAAAGACAGGGGCGCAGATGTCAATGGATGAATGTGCACAGACAGCTGCACACACAAACACACTCAGTGCTTTTGCCTTGACTCAGACCTGGATGGCTGAGTGATTGGTTCCAACGCGGAGACAAAAACCAGGATGGTCGGATGAGTTTTGGAGAAGTCCAGCGGTTACTACATCTGATGAATGTGGAAATGGACCAAGATCATGCCTTCCAGCTTTTCCAGGTAAGTCTTCTGGGAAGGATTAGCAGAAGCCAGCCAAGGCCATATTCTCACTTGGCCAGAAGTCCTCTGACCCTCTCCAGCAACACTCATCTGTTGAATCTCTCCTATGCACCCTAGCATCATGCCAGGCTCAGTGGGAAGTGTGGGTAGGACATGGTTCTTACCCTTCAGTCCTGTGGGAAAGATGACTCATAATCTTATGAAAGGTAAATAACAACATGTTATTACATCAGACCTCAGGGACCTCTCTGTCCTTGGCCAGAATTTCACAAGTGCCTAGTACAGTGGAAAACTCCAACTGATGTGTGAGTAAATGGGAGGAGGGAGTTTTTGATCTTTCAGGGACATGTTGGGGCATTTAACTCTTTGTAGTTGAAAATTATCTCCAGCAGCAAATGGTATGACTGAAATTTTGCTTTTTACTTACTGATGTGGCTTCTTCTGTGAACACTAAATGTCAGGATCTCTGTGGAAGCACGTTTGGTCCCATCAACAATATTGTCCTTACAGGGCAAGTCAAAGCCAAAAAATCTGCTGTAAAAGGGTTTTTCCACTCTCCTCTAAACCCTCTTTTGCAGACAGCAGACACATCCCAGTCTGGGACTCTGGAGGGAGAAGAATTTGTACAGTTCTATAAGTCATTGACTCAGCGTCCTGAGGTGCAGGAACTGTTTGAAAATTTTTCGTCTGATGGGCAGAAGCTGACCCTACTGGAATTTGTGGATTTCCTCCAAGAGGAGCAGAAAGAAGGAGAACGGGCTTCTGACCTTGCTCTAGAACTCATTGACTGCTATGAGCCTTCAGATAGTGGTAAGAGGACTAGGGTGGAGAGGCACCAGATATGGGGGCCACGTGATGGGGGATCATGATTAAAAAGGTGCAGAGAAAAGCAGCTTTCTGCTTAGCTAAGGGAAGGCTGAGTCCACCCCAACCAGGCCCTCTGCCCAATCATCATCTTATTCAATCACTCCTCCAGAAGGAGAGAGCCCACATAAGAGCCCATTTCCTGCCCACATAAGGCAGGAGTCTCCTCTGTAGCGCTGGATCTTTCAGGAGGAAGAACATCCCATAAGTTCCCTTTCCTCCACCATGCTCATGTTTCGCATCCTTTAGTTTCAGGAAGTTCTTCCTGATATCAACCTTTATCCTCAGTGGAAACGGAAAATCCCTGGTCCTTTTGCTTTTGGCCTCTTCTCTAGTGCACATGATTCCTTTTCCTCTAGTTCCCGTCATGGTTCCTACTGGCTGTCTCTTTAAATGCTGGCTCTCTGCCCTTTCCTGGGCTTTCTCCAAATTCTCCAAGCGGTTCTTGAGTCCTAAGCCCTTGAGCTGGGAAACTAGTCAGCCTCTGGCTGAGGGGGATGATGAGGTGGACAGTCATTTAGCTCTTAATAAGCACAGCTAAAATATGCCCTCTCTGTCCTCAAACCTTTCTCCTTGCCCCTTTAGTAGACACTTTCCTGCTCTCTATTCCCTGCAGAACGTGAAGAATTAACATTATTAATAATAAGTGACTTATGAGGCACTTTTACCTCTCTTACTTCATTTAGTCCACACTGCATCCTTGTAAATCAAAAGTAATACTCTCTATTGGGCCTTTGCTAAGTAATCCATAATGTGCTAATGTCTCTATGTGCCTTTTCTTTTTAAATCTTTTCAACAACCTGTTGAAGTGGGATCTATTATTGTCAGTTGTACAAAAGAGGAAAACTGAGGTTTAGAAAAATTAAATGACTTACTCAAAGTCAACAGCTAATGAAAGAGGGAATTGGGATTCAAACCCAGATCATCTGACACTTACCTGCAAGCCTCTCTTGAGAACAAAGATTAGAGATGAGAGGAATGTGAGCTGGACAGATGACCCAGGTTTCCTAGGTCTCAACTCCCTTTCATTTATTCATTCACTCGCTACTTCAGCAAATGCTCACTGAGTACCTATAATGTGCCTGGACTTATGGTAGGCACCAGAGATACAGTAGTAATTCAGGCAAGGACACTGCCCTCATGGAACGCAGAGTCAAACAGAAAGTGTTGGAATCCCTGATTCCAGGTTCATGTGGGTGTTCAGAGAAGGAAGGGGCTATAAAGCAATCATTTCAGGAAACAAAATAGAAGAGGAAGTTGGTGGGTTAAAAAATAGGATCCTCTATTTCCAGTGCAGGATCCTGTATACATCATTACATTTATTCTATCTCCCACCCCTTTTGGTGTTCCTTCCCCTTGCACTTGACTATCAGATACTACACTCTAGCTGCAGAATATGGTATCAGTCAGGAGACGGGGGCTCAAGTCCCCCCTCTGCTTCTTACTGAGTAACCCTGGGCAAGTCGTTTAACCTATCAGAGACTCCGTTTTCTCATTTGTAAAATAATTGGTGATAAAATAATGCACATGAAAAGTACTGGGAGCTATGGCCTTACCCTAGCAATTTGCAATTTGAGTTATTACAGTCAAAAATGAAACTTTGTGCCCAACTTCTTGCCATTTTCCACCATCATCAAGGCTTGTCAAACCTGGAGCGAGGAAGCTGGGCATGAGAGTCAAGTTGTTCTGTCTCCCCTGCAGCAATGTTACCCTCAGTGAGACTGTACAATCCAGTGGTATAGAGCGTGGCTGCCTGGGCTCAAATCTCAGCTCTTTCCCTTATTAGTTATTAGTTATGTGACCCTGGGATAAGTTACCTAACCTCTATTACATCCACCTGATCATGGTGAGAGCATTAACAGAGATGCTGCATGTAACATCCTTGGCACAGAGCAAGTACTCAAGAACTGTTAGTCATCATTGTTGTTATATGAAGCCCGTGCTGAGGTGGGCGAGGGCTCTGGAAGGAGCAACAGGGCCCTGCCCTCAGAAAGAGTTCAGTCCAAGGGGATGTTGGACAAACACTCCTCAAAGCACCACATGGGAATTGACGATAGGAAGAAACCCTCAGGCCACAGTTGGCAGCAGCTACACAGCCCAGGGAATAAAGCACAGGTATTTTGGTCTTGTCACTAACAAGTCTTTAACTTTGATCCTCTCTGGGCCTAAGTTTCCCCATCTATGAAATTAGCCCTTTGGACCGAATACTGTGCTGTCCATTATGGTAACCATGAGCTCCACGTGACTATTTAAATTACAGTTGGCCCTCTGTATCCACAGGTTCCACATTCGTGGATCTGGAGGGTCGATTGTACCATGCCATTTTACACAGGGCACTTGAGCATCCACAGATTTTGGTATCTGCTGTGTGGAAGGGGGAGGTCTTGGAGCCAACGCCCTGTGAATATGAGGGATGACTGTAACTAAAATCAAAATTTTAATTCCTCAGTCGCACAGCTACATTTCAAATGCTTTGTAGCTTTATGTATCTAGAGGCTATTATTCTGGGCCGTGCAGGATAGAGCACTTCCATCATCGTAGGGAGTTCTGCTGGACGGCACTGGACTAGAATAGTCTTAACAATTCCCCCTTGTAGTTCTCTGAGGGTGGGGATGATTGAGATGACAGACACTAGATGGGGCACGTTTGGGATCTGGAGGCTTTGAATGGACACCATCGGAAAGGCTGGACTCTGGAGAGGGGTCGGGTGGAGAAGTGCCTGTACATGTGCTGGGTGCTGTCACTGAGAGCTTCTCACTCTAGCTCCTCCGCACCCTAGGAAAACTGAGGCACGTGCTGAGCATGGATGGCTTCCTCAGCTACCTCTGCTCGAAGGACGGAGACATCTTCAATCCGACCTGCCTCCCCATCTACCAGGATATGACTCAACCCCTGAACCACTACTACATCAACTCCTCCCACAACACCTACCTAGTGGGGGACCAGCTTTGTGGCCAGAGCAGTGTGGAGGGATACATACGGTGCAGTGGGGGCAAGGGGCGAAGGGGTCCAGCTCATGAGAGGGGAGCATCTGTGGGGAGTAGGGGGTGCTGTCAGTAGATAATGAGGATTGAGAAGTTGTTGTGGGCGGACTTGGGGCTGAGGATCCCTGGATACCTGAGAGACTTGGAGGAGCTATTGAAGACTGGTGGGAGAGTGGTATGGAAACCCTGTGGGTAAATGGAGCTTCTCTCTCTTTCATAGGCTATACAACTCTCTTGGAACTCAGAGGTCCTAACAGATTTATTTTGAGCAAATAAATAAACTAAGTGTCAAATGAGAAGCAGTAGAGCAGAGGAGTTAAAAACATAGGTTCTAGAGTCAGACCATTTGAGATCAAATACCAGCTCCCTCACTTGGTACTATGGGGCTAAATATTTAACCTCTTTATGCCTTCACAGAGAAAATAAAATGTAAATTTACTGAAACTTTGAATAACTCAGGGGTTGTATAACAGTTTACAAACAGAACACCCAAAGGCAGTATGTGATGGCTCACTGACAGAGGATTGTGAGTTGGGTGGGGTGGGGGTGGGCAGAGATCAGTGTAAGCTGTAGCCATGTCCTAGTAGACAGAGAAGGGTCCATGAAGATGTAGCTTGATGGTCTTGATGGGTAAGTGCCCGTAAGCACTGTTCTCTGCAGAGTGGGGAGAGGGTCCCTAGGTGGAAGATCAAACTGTGACCCCTCCTGTCCCTGGGGGGTGGGATTTTTGCAGGGCTCTGAAGCGGGGGTGCCGCTGCGTGGAGGTGGATATATGGGACGGACCTAGCGGGGAACCTATTGTTTACCATGGACATACCCTGACTTCTCGCATCCCGTTCAAAGATGTTGTGGCCACTATAGGACAGTATGCCTTCCAGGTAGGAGCCTCAGGATGGAAATACTGGTGAGGCAAGAGGATCTGAAGGAAGAGGCTCTGGGTCTGGGGAGGGTTGGAGGCATGATGGGGAGGTTACGTCGAATGGCATATATGTGAAAGAGATTTTAACTGTGAAGGTAATATCAGGGTAATATTAAGGGATTCTTATGAATAAGTGTTAGATGGGTTACTAATAATTAGTAGTCATAGAGTTAATTGCTAGAGATTAGTAATTATTACTTCTAACAACTTCTGTTACCCATCTGAGAGAGGGTGGATGAGGAAACAGAAAGAGAAAGTGGTGAGTAGAACTGGGAGACAATAGCAATCTGGAGATGAAAGCCTGACAGTGTAACATGAACACATAACTAGGGGAATGGCCTGGCTTTCCCACTCTGAGCCTGAAAATTCAAAGGTCCCAGAGGGACCTGGGTCAGACCCCACAGATCTGAGATTTGGGGTCCCAAGAGTGACTTTTAGATGGGGGGGTGCCCAGACCCAGGAAGATCTCCTTGAAGCCTGGCACAGGGTCAGAGGACTTTGGCAATCAGGGTATGCAGTTGAGTGAGTAATTAGGTGGGCCTGGAGGAGCAAGGAGGTCAGAGGCCTCAGGACTCTGGCTCCAGCATGCCCTCCCCTCCCATCAGACATCAGACTATCCAGTCATCTTGTCCCTGGAGAACCACTGCAGCTGGGAGCAGCAGGAGATCATAGCGCACCATCTGACAGAGATCCTGGGGAACCAGCTCCTGAGCACCACCTTGGATGGGCAGCTTCCCACTCAGCTGCCCTCCCCTGAGGTATGGACTCTGTTCCCCAGCCCAGGCTCTGCCGTGGCTTCCCTATTGCCCCACGTTGGCTCCTTCTTCCATGCCTATCTTGTTCCCTTCTTCTCACCCTCAAATGGACTGTCTTGCTCTTTAATAGCTTTGGAGACAACTTTGATTTTTTAAATATCTAATTCAGGGAGTTCCCTAGTGGCCTAGTGGTTAGGATTCTGGGCTTTCACTGCTGTGGCCCAGGTTCAATCCCTGGTTGGGGAACTGAGAGCCCACAAGCTGCTTGGCATGGCCAAAAAAAAAAAAAAAAAGGTAATTCAACATAGAATTCTAGATATAGTTCTCTAAATTTAAAATCACTTTACTTTATATTTCTTTTTTCAATGGAAAATCTTAATTTTTTCCCTGATAGTTCCTAACTGTAGGCTATACAAATATAGAGAAAGGGAAAGCCCCCTACCATAATCTCAACGTCTCCCATTAAGAGCTGTCAATAGATTTTTTAAATGCTTATATAGACATATATATGTATATGTGGTCACATTTTTAAAAATGTGAATGTGATCACCCTTTCTATCCCTTTTATATCTCACATATAATATATATCATGAATGTCTTTTCACATATATGTATTTTCTTTAACAGCTCTATAGTACTGTATTTTATGTTTTTGGCCATAATTTATTCAACCAGTAGGTGGTAAACATAACCAGTAAATGGTAAACATTTAGATTGTTTATAATTTTTCACTTGTACATAGAGCTTTGCTCATTTATTCTTTCTTTGAGATGGATTCCTGGAAGCAAAACTGCTGGGTTGAAAAGTTTGCATGTTAACATTTTTGGTTATTATTGTCAAGTTGCCCGCTGGGAAAAAAATGCCAAGTTGCATTGCAACCAGCAGTATAAGGGAGTGACTACAAATAACTCCAGTAGTGAGATGATTCATAATGGCAAACATGGGGGAAAAAAAATAGTCGAGTTTTTAAAAAAGAAAGGTCTATGTTTTCTTCTTTTGAATTAATTGATAATATTATTTACCTACTTCTATTAGGGTTTATAATTTTTATTGATATATAACAAATTTTTAAATGTTAAAGATATTAGTGTTTTGAAAAAATTTCTTTTGCAGTCTATTTTTTCTCCCTTCCTTCCCTCCTTCCTTCCTTTCTTTCTTTCATCACACTGTGTGGGTTGCAGGATCTTAGTTCCCAGATCAGGGGCTGAACCCAGGCCACAGCAGTGAAATTGTGGAGTCTTAACCGCTGGGCCACCAGGGAACTCCCCTTGCAGTCTACTTTTTCTTTTTTATCTTTATAGCATATTCTGCTTTACAGAGGTTTTTAAGCTTTGTGTTGCCAAACCTGCGAATTATTTTTATGTCTTTTGAGTTTTCGTCTCACGGCTTTCCCACCTTAAGATTATTCAGAAAGATTCTGTATTTTCCTCTAATAATCTTATGTTCTTTATATTTGTATGGAAATCTTTAATCTATGAGGAATCTTTATTATGTGTCCAATGTGAAGTAGGGGGCTGCATGTATTTTTTTCCTTATGGATAGAGATGTTACAGGTTCGCTTAATATTAGGAAATCCCTGCTGCATGTGTCAAGTAGCCTTCCTGCATAATCCCCAGGAGGGTTCCAGAGCAGACAGGTAGACAGGCCCCTTCATTTTTGTCCCCTAGGAGCTTCGGAAGAAGATCCTTGTGAAGGGAAAGAAGTTAAAAACACTTGAGGAGGATCTTGAGGAAGAGGAGGAAGAGCCAGAGTCTGAACTGGAGGGGGAGCTGGAGGCTGAACTGCAGCTGGAGGCCCAGTTGGAGTCTGAGCCCCCGGAGTTGAGCCCTCGCAGTAAGGACAAAAAGGAGAAGGTAGGCCAGGAGGGTGGTCTTTCTGCTCTGGCATTTGATCAGTCAGTACCACAAACTGAGAACCCACGTATGAAGAGCCTGGAGCCAGGCAGGGTGGAGGGCCAAGGAACAAAATGCTCCTCACCTCCAATGAAAGAAGCGTAAGAACGCGTACACAGCATCACTATATAGATTGCTGTATATAGATATATTTCAGTGGCTTTCCAACTTCTTTGGGCTGTGAAATCTTTTTTTTAGTGAAATTTTGTGTGGTAGCTCAGTATACAAAATAGATAAATGCAGAGCCAACCTGGTTGAAGCATTCCTTTGGCTCTCTCCTGGGTCTCCTAGGTGACTTCTGAGACATCTTTGTACTACTTCCCAGTTTCCTTAAAGGCTACTTCGAAAACCACTGATGTGTGTGTGTGTGTGTGTGTGTGTGTGTGTGTGTGATTATTATATCGGGTAAGTAGGGCTAACTACAGTGACTGCTGTGACCTCAACTAAAGTGGGCATAGTTAGAGAAAGCTTCTTGGAAAAGGTGAGTCTGAAGAGGGATCAGAAATAGCCAAAGGGGAGGGGCAGGAAGAGTTGGGGAAGGGGTGCCATTGGTGGGACCACCAAGATCCTGCTTTGAAGTCCGCATTTCTCTCTCTTGTGCACTTGCTTGGCTCAGCTGACTGACTTCCAGCTTATCCTGTTCTCTCTGGAGCTGTGTTTAACCTGCTGCCATGCCCAGGGATGGAAATGGGAATTCAGGAGAAAAATCTATAGATATTAGTCTGGGACTCTCACAACCTTACAGGTGTGATTTCCATGACTATTTGCATACCTTGACATATCTCTCTGGGCTCATATGCAATTTGATAAAAAATTATTAATTTGTTTTAAAAGATGAGAGGTAGGGAGGATGACATGCCTATTTAATAGTAATAACAAGTTAAAAACCTGTTACCTACAAAGTAACCTACAGAGTAACCCTTCAAGCCCAGAGGCTGAAACTGATCACATCACTATATGTAGACTGCCTTTATTGCCATTCCCATCTTCAGGTTGTGATGTGCCCGCTGTTGTGTCCGCCTATGTGTTGTCAGATTATGGTCCAGGCTCCTATTTCCAAGCCTGGGTTCCTTCTCTTTCCCAAGCAGGTGAGGCAGGAGGGAGAATACAGTGGGGAGGCAGTGGGCAGAGGCTTAGGTTGGGTGGGGAAGTTCAGATCGTGGCCATTGGCTTCTTCCCTCTCAGATTGCTAAAGGTTCAATTCCATCTTCGTCTCTACTCTCTCCTTTTCTAGAAATCCAGGCCCATCTTGTGTCCATCCCTCTCTGCCCTGGTTGTCTACTTGAAGGCTGTCACATTCTACAGCTTCACTCATTCGAGGGAGCACTACCGCTTCTATGAAACATCGTCTTTCTCTGAAGCCAAGGCCAAGAGTCTCATCAAGGAGGCTGGTCAGGACCAAAAGGGAGGGACAGGGAAGGAACTGAGATGGGTAGAGTCAGGTGTGATGGGGAGGCAGTTGAGTCCCAAGAAAGAGGATGAGGGAGCGAAGGAGGGATGGCGGAGCCAAGGAACTCCTCAGACCAGGTAAGGGGACGGGAGTTTGAAGAGTGGGCTCGAGGCTCTAGGGGTAAGACAGCTGTGGGAGATAGTCTGCATGGAACCGAGAGAGGCACAGCCTTACGAGATGCTGGAGAGAAAAGTGAAGTGGGTGGGCAGGGTGGGCAGAGACCAGGGAAGTGGGAAGATCCACCCCACCCACTACTACTTCCCTACCCACACCCTTTACAGGCAATGAGTTTGTGCAGCACAACACCTGGCAGTTAAGCCGTGTATATCCCAGTGGCCTGAGGACAGATTCATCCAACTACAACCCTCAGGAGTTCTGGAATGCAGGCTGTCAGATGGGTGAGGGGGCAGTAGGGACAGGGAAGAGGAAGTGGAAGAGCAACGGGTGGGAAATCAATCCCTGGGTGGCCGTGGGGCTAGGGAGTGCTCCAAGAGAAGGGCTAGGCTGAGAGATGTGTGTGCTCCACGGTGTTCCCAGCAACCCTTTTACACCCAATACATCTGTCTAGCTTCATGAAAGAGGGGCTGGATGGCCCCCAAGGTGAATCTTTCCCTTTCTCTCCTGGGGCCCTTAGTGGCTCTGAATATGCAGACTGCGGGGCTTGAGATGGACCTGTGTGATGGGCTCTTCCGCCAGAATGCTGGCTGTGGCTACGTGCTGAAGCCAGACTTCCTGCGTGACGCCCAGACTTCCTTCCACCCTGAGAGGCCCATCAGTCCATTCAAAGCTCAGACCCTCCTAATCCAGGTATAATGGAAAGAGAAACCATTGAGAAGAAACTGGGATAGCTGGGACAGGAACTGGGGAGGGTGGATGGCGGAGGGGGTGAGAGGTCGGTGGCTAGGTCTGACAGGAGTGTAATGGGGGAAAAAGTTCCTCGTGAGGCAGCATGGACTTTGGAGCCAGCTGCCCAGGTTCAAACCCATTTACTAGCTGTGTAATGTTAGGCAAACTCTAACCTTAGTCTCCTTACCTGCAAAATTGGGGTAATAATACTGCCTACCTCACAGGGCTATTGTGATTAGTTAATTTGAAGTGTTTACAACAGTGCCTAGGGCATAATAAGTGCTATAGAAGATCTGCTGTCATAACATACCTACTTTCAAATCTTGCTAAATTTTTACTTGGATGCATTTTAAACAGCAGGTGAGGTACTAGAAAATATATTACCCATGAGAAGCAGCTTTACAAACCCCAAAGCTGTAGTGCAAGGTCCTGTGTCTCCGCCTCCCCTCAGCCCTCCTCCCCCCCTCGCTTAGGGTGTGAGAGCTGGAGGGGGGCTAGGCTGAGCCGGAACTAGTGAGGTTCCAAAGCCCTGGTTGCAGGTCATCAGTGGTCAGCAACTCCCCAAAGTGGACAAGACCAAAGAGAAGTCCATTGTGGATCCACTGGTGAGAGTGGAGATCTTTGGCATCCGCCCGGACACAACACGGCAAGAGACCAGCTACGTGGAGAACAATGGTGAGACTGGGCGGTGCTGGGGGAAAGTGAGGGGAGCATGGCTGCTGTTTTCCTACCATCCAGCCCTCCATTAAGCACAGTTCATCACCCCTCTTGCCACCTCCATGGGAGGCAGTGTGGGACAGGACAAAGAATCAGGGCTTGGACATCTTGGGTCTGAAGCCAGGCCCCTCACTTACAAGCTCCAGTGACCTAAGCAAACTGCTTACCCACTCAATTTCCTCACCTGTAAAATGCTGACTGCTACGAAAATTAAGCGAGAGAACAAAGTGGAAGCAACCCAACGTGGTCAACAATGTCTGCTCCTTCATTCCTTCCCTCATTTACCCTCCCTCACTCAGGTTTTAATCCATACTGGGGGCAGACACTGTGCTTCCGGGTCCTGGTACCTGAACTGGCCCTACTGCGTTTTGTGGTAAAAGACTATGACTGGAAATCCCGAAACGACTTCATTGGTCAGTACACCCTGCCTTGGAATTGCATGCAACAAGGTGAGCCAGCCCCCCACCCCTGGCCCGCACCCCAGCTCTGGCTGCCTTCCTAATACTGTCCCCCACCCCCCTCTCCAGGTTACCGCCACATACACCTGCTCTCCAAGGATGGCATCAGCCTCCACCCAGCCTCCATTTTTGTGCACATCTGCACCCGGGAAGGGGTAGAGGAGGTTGAATCTTAAAGTGGGCACTTCATGGGAAAAGTGGGTGCATTGGCTTTAGATGGTAAGAAAAACCTGGAAGGATGCTCCAGAAAGCAAACAGAGGTGGTGAAAACTAAGCTTTGGACTGTGCATTCCTAGGCACAAAATTACTTCATCCTTCCTGACAAGCAAATCTAGGACCTGATTTTTCATCTTTTTTCTCTTCCCTTTCTTCGTTTTCACAAGCCTTTGGTATCATTCCTGTCCTTTCTCTCTGCATACTCTACACTGGAATTCCTTCCTTCCTCTTGCTGTATGTTCAATACCATAGCCAGAGCTAGGACTACTCTTTCCCACCAACTCTGGCTCAAAGGCAGATTGCAACTAGAAATCCAGGCAGGCTTGGGGCAGAGAAACCCTAAGAGGCACTATCTCCTCCACCCCTAACTTCCTCAAAGGGAAGGACAAATCAAGTCTCAAGGATCCCCGGACAAAGGCTGGGGAAGGAGACCTGACACCAACACTGTATTATGACTCTCAAGAGGACCCTGCATGGCCCTCAGAATCCCCACTGGACTGCTGCTCCCTAGCCCCACCGGTATAAATCGAGCTTCTCTCTCAATCTGGCTTGAGTATGGTCTCTCATTGTTGGGCAAGAAGGGTAGATATGAGGATTGGGGGACATTTGGGTAGACCGGAGGAAAAGGTGGAAAATCAGGGTTTCCAGCATTCCCCTCCCCACCCCCCTTGCATTCACTACATAGGAAGGGTCAGAAGTAAGGCTTCTAAGGGGCAGGGCAAAAGGAGGAGACAAAGAGTTATGTGATCCCAGCCCTCCTAAAGAGGAACAGTCCTGATTTATGTCTGGTGTCTCAGCATAATTATTAATAGTACCCTCTTCAATTTTCCCAGTGTGTCCCAGTTTAGATGATTCCTTATACAGTCACTGTGAGGCACTGATAGAATTCTGGGTTACAGATGTACCTCCCCAGCTGTCTGTCTTTCACCCTATCCCTGTGCTTTAACTCTAGTGCAACAGCTGAGCCAGTCTGAGGATAGTGCCGACTTTAAACTGCTTCCACGAGGAGGCTTAGTAGGTGCAATCCTCCCTCTACAGGTAGACAAAGGGACTCAGAAACAGGGAACAGGGCAAGGGCTGATGCAGGTTCAAGGACAGAGAGAAGACAGACCTGGGTGTTTCAGAATCAATCACTCAGTGAAGATGGAAGGAGACAGAGGAGAGACAGAGACCTGACAGGGGACAGGGCAGACTGAGATGACAGCCTGGCAGTGTTAAGTCAGGGACTTGGACGACTCTACATAAGCTACTAGTCATTTAACCATGCTTTATAGAGCAGTGGGCACAACAGCACATGCAGTTAGATACAACTGTTTTGAGGATACTGGAAGAAAACAAGACTTGAAATAGTAAGAAGGAGAGAAGATGAAATGGGTAAACCACGATCTTATAGCCAGGGACTTTGGTGGCATGATGGTGAAGAAACTAGGCACTCATGGGTTCAAAATACAGTGTGCCTCAACAGAAATCAACTTGTGGTCCAGGTCTCTCTTCTATATCAACTTCCAAGTACCTCAGCCAGAGTCCCAGGAGGGTTCCAGCCTCTCTGACACCCTGAAGCCAAGCCTTTCCTCCGGCCTTGAGCTCCTCAGGCTGGCTCTGGTTCCAGACGGCACACCTGGGCCCATGCCCTTTTCTTGTCTGGGAGGTGGGGGAGGCTCTCAGCCCTCAGGTCCAGTGGGGGGAGCAGTGGGAGCAGGAGGGCTGGGATCCTCCAACTGCACGTCATGTAGGTGCACCGTGGGGGTGGTGGGGTCTTTGCCCACTCCTTGGTTTGGGTCAGCCTGGTCAGGGTGGTGCCGACGCACGTGCTTGACCACCTGGAATTTCTGCTTGGCCTTGTAGCTGCAGAGGCGGCAGAAGAAGGGGTGACGGTCGGTGTGGGTGAGGGCGTGATGGCGCAGGCCGGCGGCCCAGCGGAAAGCACGGTGGCACACGTTGCACACGTAGGGCTTGGCCTCACTGTGCTTGCGGAGGTGGGTGCGCAGCAGGAAGCGTGTCTTGAAGGCCTTGCCGCACTGCTCACACATGAAGGCCCGTGCTTCCCGGTGCCGTGTCTCCTGGTGCACTCGCAGTGCATCAGCCCGGTTGGTGCAGTACTCACACTCGGGACACTGGTATGGCTTCAGTCCTGTAGGACAGGGCAAGGACGGGGAGCAGATCACTACGAAGAAGGTGGAACAAGGATCGGTGGACCAGAAGAGTCACTGTTCCTGGGACATCAGGAACACAAGCAGCAACCTAAGGACCATGTCTTTGGAATGTTCCAATCCTGTCTGACATTGGTGCGTCCTATTCCCAGCATAGCGCCTTGTGTGCAGTGGGTGCTCAACGGATGCTGGTAGCTAACTGGACCCCTAAGTAGACAACTGACAGCAATAAATATTCAAATATGACAGGGTTTCCAGAGGCTGCACCTGTAGTCAGAGTGGGGCTTTAGTACCTTCGGTCTAGCTGTGTGACTCTAAGCTAACCGCTTACCCTCTCTGGTACTATAAAATGAGGCTAATCAAACTTTCAGAGAATGGGTCTTTCTTAGGAAGCTGGAAAACAATTCACTTTTGATTTGACATTCTTTTTTACTGTTTAAAATTTTGGCCATGTATAAATTAAAACACAAACACACCACACACTCTTGCCTTTTAATTTTCTGAATATGTGCACACAATCTTTTTCATGAAGTCCAAATCAATAGCCAATTAAAAACCTTTAACACCTTAGTGTGCTACATATAAATAAAATTTTAAAAATCTGAAAAAAAAAAAAAAAAAAGACAGGGTTTCTGCATGGGGAATGCCAACCCCCTTTTCATCATGGACTACTCCTGGAATTGGAAATCCATTTAAATACAACTTCTTCTTCAGCTCAAGAAATAAAAGAAAATGCTTATGAGAGAAGGGGTAGAGGCGAAAGAAGTGGCATTCATGGAGGCAGAAGGCCTTGAAATGCACCTGGTTAATTCCTTTACATGGGGTGGGGGGCGGGATGTGCAACAATCACGGGCACACCACCATTAACCCTTCTCTGAGAACCTGTGGTTCATGCACTCTGTACCCAGGAGAAAAAAAAAGACAAAACCGGTGAACCCTCTACTTTCTCCTCCTCACTCAGGACAGTTCCATCCCGCCTCTGTAGGGACCAGGTAGACCTGCTCAGTCACTCATGTTTGAGTTGGGGGTTTGAGGTGGGTGACCTTGTGCCATAATCCCCTGGGGAGGTTTTGCAACGTCACATGCCCAGACTCTCAAGTTCACCTCTCTCCTGCTTCTGATGGACTCTCAGTGGGCGGGGAAGCTACGCTGGCTTTTCAGTCTACCCACTACTCTTGATGTGAACACTGATGGGTGCTCCAAATCTGAGTAAGGACACACACCACCTCAGTGAGGCTGGGTGCACCAGGGCACAGGGGACCCCCTCGGGCCTGTCAAAACCACGCAGACTCACCTGTGTGCTTGGTCATGTGGTACTTGAGCTGGTTGACCCACTTGCACTTGTAGCCACAGTCAGGGCACAGATACTTCCGTTCCTCCTTGTGAATCCGCATATGGTACTGGAGGAGGGAAGAGCAGAGAGTACACCCAGAAAATGTGCACCCTTTGGTACTCACTGGATGTGGAAATAGGGCAAGCAGGAAGAGAAACTGCTGGCAGATAATCCTGTCACCTGCACTGACCCTACCCATTCTCCCCCACTGTCAAGCAGGTCTCTAAGCCAGTCACTCTGACACCACCCTAACCCA
Organism: Hippopotamus amphibius kiboko; assembly: GCF_030028045.1. NCBI lineage: Eukaryota > Metazoa > Chordata > Mammalia > Artiodactyla > Hippopotamidae > Hippopotamus > Hippopotamus amphibius. The sequence continues at coordinate 88,399,815 of NC_080193.1, read as the reverse complement.
TTCGGCCCACCCCAGGTCTGCTCCACGTCAGCTCCACCACTTATTAGCTGTGTCTTTGGGCAACCTAACCCCTAATTCTCAGTTTATTAATTTGGAAAATGGGAAAAAGTAAAAGTAACTATATCTCATATTTTTGAAAGGATTAAAATTAGTGTCCGACATACAATGTAAGTGCTCAATAAATGTTGGCTGTTATCATCTAGATTATCTACAACATATTACATGCCTTTACCACATGCCGAGCATGTGTTATGGAATTTTATCTTTGTAACAACCCTATGAAGTATTATCCCCTTTCCACAGATAAGGAATCTGAAGCTTGGAGAAGTTAAGGGACTTGACCAAAGTCACAGAGCTAATAGTTGGAAGAGTCAGGATGAGAGAAGCCAGGTAGTTTAACTCCACAGCCTACATTCCTTCTTCCATTCCCAGACCTCCCAGCCCCTGACCTTACCTTGAGGCGAGAGGGGTCAGCACAGGCATAGGGACAGAGGTGACAGCGGTAGGGCTTTTCCCCAGTGTGGATGCGGCTGTGCCACGTGATCTTCTGCCGGTTCTTGGTGCTGTAAGCACAGTCAGTGCACTTGTAGAGCCGGGTGCCCCCGTGCCCTTTCACGTGGTGGTCCAGCACCAGTTGATGGCGGCACGCAAAGTCACAAAAGGGGCAGCGCAGAGGGGGCTGGCCAGCATCGCCATCCCCAGCTGAGGTTGCTGCTGCTGCTGAAGTCTCCTCATGCTGTTCCAGGTAGTGCTTGACCAGGCCCACCCGCTCCCGGGCAGCGAAGTCACAGAGCTGGCAGCGGTGGCTGAAATGCTGCTGCCTCCGGTGCTCGTCCAGTGCCGGCCGGCTGGGGAAGGCCTCCTGACAGGCCCCACACTCGAGCCGTGGGTGCTGTTTCCGAGTGTGCCCTCGCAGGCTGGCAGGGCTGGGGCACAGCAGTCCACAGCGGGAGCAGTGCAGGGGGCCTTCGACGGCTTCTGCGGGAGAGCCAGGGACAGCAGGCGTAGGCTCGGGATGCCGGCGCAGGGCATGCTGCTTGAGTGCTGTCTCGGAGCTGAACTGGGCCTCACACTGGGGGCAGGCAAAGGCTGGGGTGCCCTGATGGCAGCTGTTGACGTGGCGAGTGATGTCGTGGCGAAGGTAGCCACTATAGTCACAGAGTGGACAGAAGTGGGTGGGTGTTTTGTCGTGTACCCTCAGCCGGTGCAAGCGCAGTTTTGAGTTGGTACCAAACGTCTGGGGACAGGAGCTGCAGGGGATGCGGCCAACACCTGTGTGTCGGGACTGGTGAGCCTCCAACCGATACCGTCTAGTGGTGGAAAAGTCACAGAAAGGACACTGATGTGGCTTCACCCCCTCATGCTTCAGCCGCCGGTGCTGCTGTAGGCACCGGCTCTGTTTACAGGTGAAGCCACAGTCCGCACACTGAAGAGGGGGCCGGGGGCTGCGGGCTGGGGCTGCGGCATGGTGCCTCCGCTTCTGGTGGAGCCTCAGGGCAGCAGCAGCAGGAGCCGTGAATGGGCAGAGGTCACAGTGCAGCTCTCCAGACTGCTCAAGGGGGCAGCCCCGGGTCTGGTGAGTCCTCAGGGCCCGTTCCTGCTGGCAGCTAAAGGGACACGTGGGGCAGGAGAAGCGAGCCCCCTTCTGCTTTGGAACCAGAGCTGCATCCCCATCACCAGGGCTGCGCTCTGTACTCCCATTGCTAAGGGGACCAGAGTCCCCGCTATTTAGCGGCGACACAACAGGCTGGGTCTGGGAGGCCCCTTGCTTTCCTCCCCCACCACGTCCACCCCTGCAGCCTTCTGCCACGTGAGAGGTAATGGAGGAGAGCCGAGAGCAAAGGAACATGCATGAGTTGCAATGGAACTTGCCCTGCTCAAAGTGGAACTTCTCAGGGGCCTCTGTGGGTGAGGAGTCTCCTGCAGGAGGGACTGCAGAGCCACAGAGAGTGGCAAGAGGCTCCTCTATCTTTTCTGGCTCCCTAGGAAGCGCGGAAGGAGCATCTTTTGGGAGCACGATCTCTACTTCTAATGGTGCAGGAGGGGGCTTCCCACCTTCTGCATCCTCTGAGGTCAGGGAGCCTGGGGGCTGAGGATGCATAGGGATGGGTGAACCTGGTCTGGGCAAACCCTTGTTCTTTCTGAGTAGAACAGGGCACTTCTTCAGCAGGTGGGTGCTGAGGCCACGCTGTTGCTTGAAGCTGGCTCCACACTCAGGGCAGAGTAGGGGCTCTCGGCGGCCCTGGCACCCAGTCCTGGAGTGCAGATTCAGGGCCTTCTCCCGGCGGGTGATGAAAGGGCAGTGTGGGCAGCGGAAAGCCCGCCCCTCGCCCTGTATCACTACCATCTGAACCCGCCCCTCCAGCACCAGCGCCTCTGCCTGTTCTTTGTCCTGCCTCCTTAGGGCTTTGAGTAATGACTCTGATTCAGGAAACTGGGGCAGGGGTGCTGTCTCAGTGGGTGGATTTGCCTTGAAGGTTCCCACCCAGCTGTTAGGGGGCTCCTCTGAGGAAGTGGCATTTATACGGGGCTCAGAGGCTGGCTTTTCCAGAATGGGCTCTTCAGCACCCAAGCCAGAAGTTCCAGCACCTTCAAAGGTAGACAGCTCTGTCAAAGTTCCATCTGGCCCTTCCAGTCTCAGAGGTCCTGAGGGATCCAGGGGCCGGAACTCCACAGGAGCTGTTTCGGTGATCTCCTCAAGGGGCGGCTCGGCCACAGGTTCCAGCTCCACTCCCAGGGCCTCTAGGTGTAGGGTGCAGCCACCCTCATCAACCTCCGCCGGAATGGGGCTGCCAACCAGGTCATCCCCCTGGGGAACCTCACTGCCCTCCTGTTTCCCAGCACTGTCCTCCTCGCTGGTCTCTGGCAGGGCCTGATCCAAGCTGGGGTCCACCACAGTTCCCGGGTCGTGGTCCAGCCCCTCAGGCTGGGCAGACAGCTGACTTGAGGGCTCTGAGTCCGGAGGGGGTGTTGGGCACTGCCTGGCCCCCTCTGGCTCCTGGCTGGCACAGCGGAGCTGCCAGACCTGGTCCCCGGGCACATAGCCATGGGCTTTGCGCTTGTGGAAGAAGAGGGTGGTGTTGCTGAAGGTACGGTAGTCGCAGAGGGCACAGCGGAACTCTCGGAGGCGGGTGTGCTTGCAGTTCTCGTGGCTCAGCAGGGCCTGCTTGTGGCGGCTCTGGTAGCTGCAGTAGCGGCAGGGGTAGAGTGGGGCCGGCGTGCTGGGGTGGTGCTGGGAAGCCATGTGCTTCTGCAGCTCGTACTTCCGCTTGCAAGCGAAGGCGCACACCTCACACATCAGGGACTTGCCCTGGTGCCGCAGCTTGTGGCTGCTCAGCTGGTCAGCCCGGTGGCAGCGATAGGAGCACTGGTTGCACTGGTATCTGGTGAGGAGGGAAAAGAAATCACAATTATAAATGAATCACAGCAACTACCAGTCAATGTACAAATACCTCCCGTGGGCCAAGCTCTACACTCAGTGTTGTACATGCATCACCGTCTCAGTGAGGAGACTAAGGCACGGAAGTTAGTAACTTGCCTCTAGTTACAAAGGAAATGAAGGGCAGAGACGGTCTAGCTTCAGGACTTGGGTTCTAATCCCTACCTACTCTACCCTGCTTCCTAAAGGGAAGATAGCATGAATCAGCAAACCTCTGTGGAATTCTGAGGAGCTGACATGGCTACCGCCCCACAGGGCAGGTTTCTGTGCCTAGTTCCCACTCTCCCACGGAGGCAGGAAAGCTACGGGGAACCCCCCAGCCAGCTGTGCCCACAGGTCAGAGGGGAACTTGCCTGGATTTAGATGTGGCCACGATTGGGGCCACAAGCGTAGCTCATCTACTTCGCCCAGAAGTGGACTCAGAACTCAAATGACACCTTAGTCTCTGGGCCTCCACTCTGGGTCTACACCCCCTTCCCTGAGCCTAAAGAGCTCTCATCGTGTAGACTGGGCCATAGGCAGAGGCCAGCTAGAGGCAGTGGAGCCAAGATGACAGGAGCAGAGGGGCGTGAGGAGTCTCTCCAGGGCCAGAAGAGAGATGGGGCCGGAAGCTGACTTTGAGAGGCGGCTAGCTTAGCTCCAGGTCACGGGGTTAGGGAGGGAGGCACCGTATGCTCATACCTGAGGTCGCCCGCGTGTTTCCGCATGTGCACGCTGAGGTAGTGCTTCCACTTGGTGACGTAGCCACACTCAGTGCACATGTAATCCTTGGTGTTGGAGTGGGTCAGCATGTGCTTGGACAGGTAGCTCACGTCTCGGCACGTGAAGTTGCAGAGCTCACACTTGTGCGGCTTCTCGCCTGTGGGGGTGGCGGTGAGCGGGGAGAGAACACAGGTCAGACACGGATGGAGTGAGCGACAGACTGTCCTCCCCAGCAGGTTCACCCTGATGCCCGGCAGGAGAGGAAGCTGAGGTGCTGTTCACAAGAGTCAGTGCTGCCTCATGGCCCTCTCAGACGACCACTCCACCACCCCGACACCAAGGAAGACTGGGGGAAAGTGAAGACCCAGCTTTTCAAAGGCCATTCTGGATTTGTTATACAGCTTATAGGCACTAATGGCCAAATGCTCCACTTAGCCTAATTCGTTTCAGTTTTGTGGAAGAGGAGGAGAAAAAATTAGGCAGTAATACAACATAGTGGTTAACAACTCTGACTCTGGAGTCCAACAAGGTAATAAAGATATTAACAGCTGACATTTATACTGGGCTCACTACGTGCCAGGCACCTTTCTGAGCACTTTATAAAAATGCCTCCTCTTACTGAATCCTCACAACAGCGCTTTATTACCCCTTTTTACAGAGGAAGAAGCTAAGGCACAGAGAAACCATAGAGCTATCAGGCAGTGGTTCGAATCCCAGTTGACTACTGTGTGGCCTTGGGCAGTTCATTTAACCTAAGTCTCAGTTTCCTAGTCTCCAAAAAGGGGACAACAAAAATACTGCACTTACATGGTTGACATGAAGATTAAAGGACATGAGGACGAGCTGTCCCTGTAAGTTGGTCAAGACCTTAGCACGAAGAGGTGAGGCTGGGGCCATGTTCCTTCAGGACCATTCCCTGTTATCCCTGCCCACCCACCCAGCCCCTCTCCTTATGGTGAAAGGCAAGCAACGTGTTCTGGCTCTGGTTCCGATACCAGCTGTGTGATCCTGGAACAGGCCATTTAAATGTTCAGGGTTTCTCATCTTTACCTGCCTTCCTTACAAGATTGTTATTATGGATTAAATGAGATAATATATATAAAAACACTCCGTAAACTATAAAGCACTACACAAGCATACCTCAGAGAGACTGCGGATTCAGTTCCAGACCACAATAAAGCAAACATTGCAACAAAGTGAGTCACACAAATTTTTTGGTTTCCCAGTACATGTAAAAGTTAAGTTCACACATTGCACTGCAGTCTATTAAGTATGCAATAACATTCTAACAAAATAATGTACATACCTTAATTAAAAAATACGTTATTACTAAAACATGCTATCACCTGAAAATGCAGTTGCCAAAAACCTTCAATGTATAAAAATACACAATATCTGCTAAGAACAATAAAGTGAAGTGCAATAAAAGGAAAGTATGATTGTATAGACGTAAAGTTCTAAGAAAGGACTCATAGAGACTTTCTGTTTACGCCTGAGCCACCGGCGCCCTCTGCAACAGGCACCTCCAAGCCTGACTGAGACATCAGTGCGCCACTGCTCACTCCCTCCCAGGAGAAGGAGCCACTGTTGTACCCTCTCCCTCCCCACACACCGACGCTTACAGACGAACAATAAAGGAACCTCTGCTGGTCACAGAATAACGCAAAAAAACCCAAGGACAAGCAACCCCAAAAGTTTGGACAACCATGAGGAAACAAAGAAACACCATGCAGGCAAAGGAGCAAGAAAAAAACCCACAAGACCAAATAAATGAGGAGGAAATAGGAAAAATGCCTGAAAAGGAATTTAGAGTAATGATAGTAAAAATGATACAAAATCTCGATAACAAAATAGAGAAAGTACAAGAAACAGTTCATAAGAACTCAGAAAAACAAACAGCAATGGATAACAAAATAACTGAAATTAAAAATACTCTAGATGCTATAACCAGCAGAATGACTGAGGCAGAAGAACGAATAAGTGAGTTGGAAGATAGAATGGGGGAAATAACTGCCACAGAGCAGGAAAAAGAAAAAATAATAAAAAGATTAGAAGACAGTCTCAGAGACCTCACTGATAACATTAAGCGTACCAACATTCCAATTATAGGCATCCCAGAAGAAGAAGAAAACAAGAAAGGGTCTGAGAAAATATTTGAAGAGGTTATAGTGGAAAACTTCCCCAACATGGGAAAGGAAATAATTAACCAAGTCCAAGAAGCACAGAGAGTCCCATACAGAATAAACCCAAGGAGAAATACACCGAGACACATATTAATCAAACTAATGACAACTAAACACAAAGAAAAAATATTAAAAGCAGCAAGAGAAAAGCAACAAACAACATATAAGGGAAAACCCATCAGGATAACAGCTGACCTTTCCACAGAAACTCTGCAGGCCAGAAGGGAATGGCAGGATATCCTGAAAGTCCTGAAAGAGAGAAACCTACAGCCAAGAATACTCTACCCAGCAAGAATCTCATTCAGATTTGAGGGAGAAATCAAAAGCTTTCCAGACAAGCAAAAGTTAAGAGAATTCAGCACCACCAAACCAGCCTTACAACAAGTGCTAAAGGAACTTCTCTAAGTAGGAAACACAAGAAAAGGAAAACACCTACAAATACAAACTCAAAACAATTAAGAAAATGATAATTGGAACACACATGTCAATAATCACCTTAAATGTAAATGGATTAAATGCTCCAACCAAAAGACACAGACTGGCTGAATGGATACAAAAACAAGACCCTTCTATATGCTGCCTACAAGAAACCCACTTCAGACCAAGGGATACATATAGACTGAAAGTAAAGGGATGGAAAAAGATATTCCATGCAAATGGAAGTCAAAAGAAAGCTGGAGTAGCAATACTCATATCAGACAAATTAGACTTGAAAGTAAAGACTATTAAAAGAGACAAGGAAGGACACTACATAATGATCAAGGGATCCATCCAAGAAGAACATATCACAATGGTAAATATCTATGCCCCCAATATAGGAGCACCTCAATACATAAGGCAAATGCTAACAGCTATAAAAGGGGACATCGACAGGAACACAATAATAGTGGGAGACTTGAACACCCCACTTACATCAATGGACAGATCATCCAAACAGAAAATAAATAAAGACACACAAGCTTTAAATGACACATTAGACCATCTCGACTTAATTGATATTTATAGGACATTCCATCCAAAAACGACAGAATACACGTTCTTCTCAAGTGCACACGGAACATTTTCCAGGATAGATCACATCTTGGGTCACAAATCAAACCTCAGCAAATTCAAGAAAATTGAAATCATATCAAGCATCTTCTCAGACCACAACGCCATGAGACTAGATATCAATTACAGGAAAAAAACTGCAAAAAAGACAAACACATGGAGGCTAAACAATTCACTCTTAAACAACCAAGGAATCACTAAAGAAATCAAAGAGGAAATCAAAAAATATCTAGAAACAAATGACAACGAAAACACAACAACCCAAAACCTATAGGATGCAGCAAAAGCAGTTCTAAGGGGGAAGTTTATAGCAATACAGTCCTACCTTAAGAAACAAAAGAATGATCGAATAAACAACCTAACCTTACACCTAAAACAACTAGAGAAAGAAGAACAAAGAAACCCTAAAGTGAGCAGAAGAAAAGAAATCATAAAGATCAGAGCAGAAATAAATGAAAAAGAAAGGAAAGAAACCATAAGAAAAATAAATAAAACTAAAAGCTGGTTTTTTGAGAAGATTAACAAAATTGATAAACCATTAGCCAGACTCATCAAGAAAAAAAGGGAGAAGATGCAAATCAACAGAATTAGAAATGAAAAAGGAGAAGTCACAACGGACACCTCAGAAATACAAAAGATCATGAGAGACTACTACAAGCAACTATATGCCAATCAATTGGATAACCTGGAAGAAATGGATACATTCTTAGAAAAATACAATCTTCCAAGACTGAACCAGGAAGAAATAGAAACCATGAACAGACCAATCACAAGTACGGAAATTGAGGCAGTGATTAAAAATCTCCCAACACACAAAAGCCCAGGACCAGATGGGTTCACAGGCGAATTCTATCAAACATTTCGAGAAGAGTTAACACCTATCCTTCTCAAACTCTTCCAAAATATTGCAGAAGGCGGAGCACTCCCAAACTCATTCTACGAGGCTACCATCACCCTGATACCAAAACCAGGCAAAGATGTCACAAAAAAAGAAAACTATAGACCAATATCACTGATGAATATAGATGCAAAAATCCTCAACAAAATACTAGCTAACAGACTGCAACAGCGCATTAAAAAAATCATACATCATGATCAAGTGGGGTTTATCCCTGGGATGCAAGGATTCTTCAATATACGCAAATCAATCAATGTGATACATCATATCAACAAATTGAAGGATAAAAACCATATGATCATTTCAATAGATGCAGAAAAAGCTTTTGACAAAGTTCAACATCCATTTATGATAAAAGCTCTCCAGAAAATGGGCATGGAAGGAAATTACCTCAACATAATAAAAGCCATATATGCAAAACCAAAAGCCAACATTGTTCTCAATGGAGAAAAACTGGAAGAATTCCCCCTAAAAACAGGAACAAGACAAGGGTGTCCACTCTCACCACTATTATTCAACATAGTTTTGGAAGTTTTAGCCACAGCAATCAGAGAAGAAAAAGAAATAAAAGGAATCCAAATTGGAAAAGAAGAAGTAAAACTGTCACTCTTTGCAGAAGACATGATATTATATATAGAAAACCCTAAAGACTCTACCAGAAAACTGCTGGCACTAATTGATGAGTTTAGTAAAGTAGCAGGATACAAAATTAATGCACAGAAATCTCTTGCATTCCTATACACTAACAACGGAAGAGCAGAAAGAGAAATTAAGGAAACTCTCCCATTCACCATTGCAACCAAAAGAATAAAATACCTAGGAATAAACCTGCCTAAGGAGGCAAAAGATCTGTATGCAGAAAACTTTAAGACATTGATGAAAGAAATCAAAGACGACACAAACAGATGGAGGGACATACCATGTTCCTGGATTGGAAGAATCAACATCGTGAAAATGTCTGTACTACCCAAAGCAATTTACAGATTCAATGCAATCCCGATCAAATTACCAATGGCATTTTTCACAGAACTAGAGCAAGAAATCTTACGATTTGTATGGAAACGCAAAAGACCCCGAATAGCAAAAGCAATCTTGAGAAGGAAAAATGGAGTTGGTGGAATCAGGCTTCCTGACTTCAAACTATACTACAAGGCCATAGTGATCAAGACAGTATGGTACTGGCACAAAAATAGAAAGGAAGATCAATGGAATAGAATAGAGAACTCAGAAGTAAGCCCAAACACATATGGGCACCTTATCTTTGACAAAGGAGGCACGAGTATACAATGGAAAAAAGACAGCCTCTTCCATAAGTGGTGCTGGGAGAACTGGGCAGCAACATGCAAAAGAATGAAATTAGAACACTTCCTAACACCATACACAAAAGTAAACTCCAAATGGATTAAAGACCTACATGTAAGGCCAGACACTATCAAACTCCTAGAGGAAAACATAGGCAGAACACTATATGACATCCATCAAAGCAAGATCCTTTTTGACCCACCTCCTAGAATCATGGAAATAAAATCAAGAATAAATGAATGGGACCTCATGAAACTTAAAAGCTTTTGCACAGCAAAAGAAACCATAAACAAGACTAAAAGGCAACCCTCAGAGTGGGAAAAAATAATTGCCTATGAAACAACGGACAAAGGATTAACCTCCAAAATATACAAGCAGCTCATGAAGCTTAATACCAAAAAAGCAAATAACCCAATCCACAAATGGGCAGAAGACCTAAATAGACATTTCTCCAAAGAAGACATACAGATGGCCAACAAACACATGAAAAGATGCTCCACATCACTAATCATCAGAGAAATGCAAGTCAAAGCCACAATGAGGTATCACCTCACACCAGTCAGAATGGCCATCATCACAAAGTCTGGAAACAACAAATGTTGGAGAGGGTGTGGAGAAAAAGGAACTCTCCTGCACTGTGCACTGTTGGTGGGACTGTAAATTGGTACAGCCACTATGGAAAACAATTTGGAGGTTCCTTAAAAAATTACAAATAGAACTACCATATGATCCAGTCATCCCACTCCTGGGCATATACCCAAAGAAAACCATAATCCCAAAAGAAACTTGTACCATAATGTTTATTGCAGCACTATTTACAATAGCCAGGACATGGAAGCAACCTAAATGCCCATCAACAAATGAATGGATACAGAAGATGTGGCATATATACACAATGGAATATTACTCAGCTATAAAAAGGGATGAGATGGAGCTATATGTAATGAGGTGGATAGAACTACAGTCTGTCATACAGAGTGAAGTAAGTCAGAAAGAGAAGGACAAATATTGTATGCTAACTCACATATACGGAATCTAAAAATGGTACTGTTGGACTCAGTGACCAGAACAAGGATGCAGATACAGAGAATGGACTGGAGAACTCGAGGTATGGGAGGGGGCGGGGGGTGAAGGGGAAACTGAGATGAAGCGAGAGAGTAACACAGACATATATATACTACCAACTGTAAAATAGTCAGTGGGAAGTTGTTGTATAACAAAGGGAGTCCAACTCGAGGATGGAAGATGCCTTTGAGGACTGGGGCGGGGAGGGTGGGGGGGGCTTGGGGGGGGGGGCGTCAAGGAAGGGAGGGAAGATGGGGATATGTGTATAAAAACGGATGATTGAACCTGGTGTACCCCCCAAAAAAATAAATAAATAAATTAAAAAAAAAAAAAAAAAAAAAAAGAAAGGACTCATAGAAAAATGAGATTTTGTGACTAAAGCCTGTATAGAAATGAACTGCTTTATGAGAACAATGGCTTTGCCACAAGCTGCCTAAAAACTGTCCTCCCAAACTAAAGAATCTTTGATGAGATTTTTTAATGTCTTGTCAATCCACCAATGCTTACACAGAGATCATAAATGGGAAGATGCTATAGCAAGAAGCCTGGTTTGGTTTTTACTCAAAGCATCAGTAATGTTGGTAACCGATCAAAAGTCTGAGTTGAAAAACCTGCAACTTTCAGGTCACCAGACATGATCATGTTTCAGTGTCATGGCGGTCAAGGCCATAATGTACATGGATGGCTCAGTTCCCTCACCCCCATCTCTCACAGCACATCACAAAACTTGAATTGCAAAGGAAGGTGTCTCTCCTGGTCTGGGTTTCTTTGCTTTAACAGGCTGGGTGTTGACCCATCCATGCCTGACTAGGGGTGGGCAGAACCTGACAGGCCTTTAAAGGTGAAGCATGGGACTTCCCTGGTGGTCCAGTGTTTCAGACTCCGTGCTCCCAATGCAGGGGGCCCGGGTTTGATCCCTGGTCAGGGAACTGGATCCTGCATGCCACAACTAAAAGATCCGGTGCAGCGAGCTGGCTGAATAAATAAATAAATAAATATTAAAAAAAAAAAAAAAAAAAAAAGTGAGGCACAACAGCACAGGCTCTGGGTCAGAGTGCCTGGATTCAAATCCTAGCCTGACCACTTTACTAGCTGAGTGACACTCAACTTAAGGCCCCCCTGTAAACTGCACATACTAGTCTTACCTCTAGGAATCCTAGGTCAAATGAGTCCTATGCAATGTACGCAAAGCCCTCCGTGTGTCTGGCACACAGGAAAAGCCCCCATTTGCCAGCATCATGACCATCATCACCACTGTCAGACGCTTGCAAGGATGGAAGGCAGCTCACCGGTGTGCAGCAGCATGTGGCGGATAAGCACCCTCTTGTGGGCAGTGGCAAAGCTGCACTCAGGGCACTGGTGGATCTTCTCATGAGCGTGCATCTTGCCCACGTGGTCCTGGTAGGCCACAGGGTTGAAGGTGGCAAAGGGGCAGAAGGTGCAGCGCAGCTCTTCACTGCCAGGGTGGCCCTGCTTCTTGTGCTTGCGGAACAGGTGCTTGTTGGAGCAGGCGAAGTCACAGTGGGGGCAATGGAAGGCATAGTGGCTCTTGTGGTGGGCCTCCATGGCTTCTGCCGTGGAGAAGAGCATGGGACACGAGTGATGGCGGCACTCCACGGCCCGCACCCCATGGGTCTCCTTCAGGTGCTTTACGAAGGCCTTGCGGTCGGGGGCCGTGTAGCTGCAGCCCTCCTGAAAGCAGCGAAGGGGCAGCGGCTCGGCCGTAGCTGCCGCAGTGTGGCTCTTGAGGTGCTCCTTAAGGGCCTGGCTGAGGCGGAACTCCTCCCGGCAGACAGGACAGGCATAGGTATCTGAGTAGAAGTTGGAAATATCCTCGTGCATGCTGGCCATGTGGCGGTTGAGGGCATTCCTCTCCACTGCACTGTAGTGGCACAGTGGGCAGCGGTGGGCCTTCTGGCCCAACTCCCGCAGCAGGTGGGTCTTGAGCTTGCTCTTACTGGTGAAGAACTTTTGGCAGTTGGGGCACTGCAGACTGGGGTCTGGGAAGTGGAGATGTAGGTGCTCTACCAGGTGGGTGCGCTTCTTGAAGCAGCGCTTGCATTCTGGACACATGTGGGTCTTGAAGAGGGACTCAGTGCCAGAAGCCACAGCCCCTGGGAGAGGGAAAGGCAGGCAGAGAGGGTTGAGAGTGAGATTCTTCGATAGCTCAGGGACTGGCCAGATAATGGGAGAACCACAATTTGCCGAGACAAAACATGCATGCATACCTGGCCTTGCTCCATTCTCTCTAGGAAACCAAACAATAGCATCTCAAACTTTGTAGTCTCAAAGAAGAGACAAGATGTTCAAGTATTTAGAGAAATAAAATCACAAGAACTTCTCAGACCTTGCTGTGGCATGTAGGAAGTGCTTCACCCAACCACACACTATTCCTGAGCCTTTATCTTGAAAAGCTCAAAAGAACAATCCAGATGGAACACTCTTGCTCTTCCGCCCTTTACTATGGGCGCAGGCAGAAGAATCAGTAGGATCGATTGGAAGGAAAAGAACCCCACAGGGAGTGAGCAGAGGGAAGAGAAGGTAATGTACTCCTACTTCTGAACACTGGGGTCATAGAGAGCTGGTAATAAACATAATCAGATCCTTCCTGATCACCTGATGGTAGATATGCTCCCTGTGGGATGGGTTTCAAGTGTTATTCTACTCAGATGAAAAACTGGGAAGCAAGGATTCAGAAAACAATCTTAGGGGGCTCAATGTCAGACAAGACAGGCTGCCAGTCAAAAACCTCTGGCATCCTCATGCTGTAACTATCACTCTCTCCCTCCCCGCAAAAGAGCTTTCTGCCTGAAGAAAACCAGCCCCAAGAGCAAACTCTATTTACTCTTACCCTGTGTCACCAGCGTCTGCGCCCATTTATCCCTTTCCCACTAGACATGTTGAACTGGAATGTTAGGAAAGGAAGGATCTGAACCAAAACTCAGAAAACCAAACCCCAGAGCCTCAACGCCAAGCCCCCCAGTCTGTTCCTCCCCACCAGTGAGAGGTTCAAGCCCTACCACATCATTACCCTCCAACTGCAGAGCCCCCTGGCCTTTCTCCAGGGCTTTCTGGGAGTTCTTCTGGCTGCCACTCTCCTCTTCATCCTCTATGTCCTCCTCTTCAGCTGACTCCTGCCCAGGCAAGGATGCTCCTGCTTCCTCTGAAGGCTCTCCCTCTCCTGGGGACAGTTTGGGAGCTGCAGATGCACAGAACTTGATGACTAGAGGAGCCAATGCAGTGCTGAGTGCTTGTACTTCTCCTCTTACTGGCCGGGAGAACCACCTCCCACCACTGAGCATAAGGGAATCCTGGGTTCTAAATATATAAATTCGCTCCCACTCAAGACAGGGATAAGAAGACCAGGAGCTAAGCTGTCAATGATGCTACAGGCTAAAGTAAATCAAATCTCAGATAATACCAACCTCAGACTCCTTGAAGGCAGAGCTTTGAGGTCACTGGAGTAGGGGGAGGGGACAGAAAGGTAGAGAAAGGGCAGACTAGACTGTACTTCCCTGGCTCAGGTCCCCAGAGCTAATGGTTGGTGGCTTAGTGCACCTGAACAACCCTGACCTCTAAATTTCTACTGAGAAACTCAACTCAGCAATTCAGCATCACACCCCACGCTCTCAAATCCATTCCTTCTCTCAATAGAGGCAGCTGCCACAGTAAGGCAAAGATGTATGACTTTTTCCCAGGAAAGAGGAATATTCTCTGTGTACCAGGGCACAACTCAGTCTTAGCGAGCCAACTTCTCTCATCAGAACCCTGGCCTCTCCTGGCCTGGTTTCTCTATTTCCTCCTGCTCCTCTACGCATCCCACACTCTTTTTGAGACCAAGAGGAATAAGAATCATTGAAGCACCACCTCCCTTGAAGGTTTCTTTTAAAAATAACCCCAGCTTCTCCTGCCCAATCCCACTTGCTCTAACAGGGAGTCTACAGGCATTCTACCAGTGGCTACAGCCACTGATGGGCAGTTTAGCTTCTGCCCTCAGAAAGTTCTGAAATGGATCAGAGGAGACACTGGTTAAGTAACTTCAAGGCCACAGTGTAGCCTAAACCAAGCTTCATTAATTGTCATGGACAAAGACTTCCTCTCTGTCCCATATATCCGCCTGGTCTAGAGTGTCTAGATGCCTCCCCACATCAGCCAGTAATCCTGTCCTCCTGAGCCACTACTCCAGATTCTCTTAAATTCATGCATACGTTTATGACATTAGTAACAACTGCCTCTCCTGCAGACCAACTGCAGCTGCAGCTGCCTTCCAGGCAGGGTACTGCTGGGCCCTTGGCCTCATACCTGGCAGTAGCTCCTGAGATGGAAGACCCTGAACAGCAGACAGTTCTCCCTGTGTCCCGGCCCCATGACTCCGCTGATGCTGCCGGAAGAGTTTGACGTTGGAGCTCACGAAGCTGCAGTGGTTGCAGTGGAAAGGGTAATGGGCCTGCCGGTGCAGCTCCATGCCCTGCTGGCTCCCAAAAAGCAGGGGGCAGCCCCGGAAAGAACAGGGCACAGGAAGTGCTCTGTGGGTCTGCCTCAGGTGGTGCTGTAGACCCTTGCGATCTTGAGTGGAGAACACACAGCCAGACTCTGGGCAGGAGAAGGTGTCGGGAGTGCCCCGGTGAATCTTGAAGTGGCTCTTCAGGGCCTGGGGTTGGGCAAACTCCTGTCTACACACAGGGCATGGCAGGAGGCTATCTGGGGGGCTCTGGCCCTGCAGAGGGCCAGGGAGAGTAAGGCTGCTGGGGGGCAGCTCTACAGAGCAGGGGGGGCTCGCGAGGCCCTGCACAGGCTGGATAAGGGTCTCAGTGCACTGGTGCAGGGCCAGCAGAGTGGGCTCTGCGAAGCTCTGCTCACAGCGCGCACAGAAGTACACCTCCACCACCTTTACCAGGACACCTGCAGGCAGAGGATCAACAGAGAAAGGCACAGAATCAGATGGAACAAGACTCAGAGGAGTTAGTCACCAGTAGAAAATGTAGGTGAATCTTAATATTCACGGCATGGAGATGAACTTAAGTCTGATTCTACACCTGGATTATAAGCCCCCTAAGGTCAAAGAGGGTCTATCTTGCACATGTGTTTGGATTCCCAGTATCTTGCACAATACTTAGCACAAAATAGCTACTTCATAAATATCTGTGAAGTGAATGTAACAAGCATTAACCAAATCCAGAAAGCATTAAGAAAATGTGATGTATTTTGCCAAAATAAAAATCAGAAACTTCCAAAAGAAGAAAATGACAATCTGGGGATAATATCTGCAATATATATGACAGTGTTATTTTTACACTCTGTGAAGAGATTTTCAAAGGCACAGTAATTCATAAAATGGAGGACATCCAAATTACATTCATAATAATTGCTGCCATTTCTTAAGCAGCAGGCAGGACCTCGACAAAGCAAGGTTTAGCAAACAGTTTTGCTTGGTCCTCAAACTGCCCTATAAGAGGGACCTGGAATTCTGCAAGGTTAAAGCCACCATGCTTGTTCATGGTGGAGCCCATGTCTGTCCTACATGTATTCTGGTGGTCCTTTTTCACTTCATTATTATTCTTATCTTTTGTTTAAATAAAAATTCAATGCAACAACAGAACTATATAAATAATAACCACCTCCCACCCTCACACACATAATTTGGTCTATATCCTTTCAAGGCCTTCTGGGGTCATTTTTTTGCAATTTGTTTTTTTGTTTGTTTGTTTCTTTCCCCATTCACTATATACCAAAGATATTTTTATCTATAAGTAGTACACTTAGATCTACCTCATAGTTTTTTGTCCAGTTCATGGTACTTCACAGCACGGATAACTCAAAATGAAAGTTTGCTCTTACTGATGGATATCTAGGTTGTTTCTAACCATTACAAATAAAGCAGCCCTACACCTCCTTACTCCTGTATCCTTGTGCATATGTGTAACTTGTTTTATAGAACAGATCCCTAGAAGTAGAATTACTGGGTCAGAGTACACATATTTTACAGTTTGTTACATGGATAGATTGACTGTTGATAGATTACCCTAATTTATACTCTCCATAAACTATAAAACACTGTTTCCCCACAGCCTCACCAATGTTAGTTTTATAAAAATGCTTACTTTCTGCCAAAGTTGAGAAACAAAAATGGCATCTTATTGTTACTTTTAATTGGAATTTGTGTGTTAGTGAGGGTCAGCATCCTTATTGACTATTTTTATTTCCTCTTTAGTGAAGTACATGTAGATTTCTTTTTCCCCTTTTTTAAAAAAAATACTGTTTCTTTTTCTTATTGTGAAGCTCTTTGAATTTTAAAGATATTAACTCCTCCTTAAATATTGCAAATGTTTTGTATAAT
The DNA here is from genome assembly GCF_030028045.1 of Hippopotamus amphibius kiboko. NCBI lineage: Eukaryota > Metazoa > Chordata > Mammalia > Artiodactyla > Hippopotamidae > Hippopotamus > Hippopotamus amphibius. The sequence goes on along the minus strand of NC_080193.1, from coordinate 88,382,839 downwards.
GCAAATGTTTTTCTAGGTTCCTTCTTAATTTATTTATTATTTCTTTCACCATATCAAAGTTTAGAAACATTATATGATCAAACTAGCTAATCTTTCCCAGTATTCTTTGTACACTGCCAAGGAAAACTGGTACAACTGTAGCTGGAAGATGACAGTTAAAAAACAGGGAAGTTACCTAAAAATAAGAAGTTGTAGATGTGGGAAGAAATAAAGGGGAGAATCTTTCTTCTAATATAAACATAAATTGTTCAACTCCCACTCTTAAGAGCATGCCTTGGGTGAGTTAAGTATGTTATCCACAAGAAAATACAGCAGGGAAACACCAGACTACCTCTAGGAAGCCCTGCCAAGCCCTGAGTGGTGGAGAGAGGCTGGGCCTTTTGCCTAATCCCTGGCCACAGTCCCTGGGTGGGAGGGTCAACACGGAGAAAAGAACCCCTGAGGACTATAGGAATAAGGTTTGGGCAGAGGTGTCAGAAAGGTCTTCCCTTCTGGATTACCGCCTAGCAGACGTGAAGCCCTCGCAGGGATAGACTGCCAAGAGCTTGGTACAAGTTGTGCACCACCTTGCCAGCCTTCAATCAACATTCACCAACTGCAAATCAAATTACAACATCTCTAAGTATAAAAATAGGATGCTACCTTGTGTCTTCATCATACTTATATACAAGGATCAAAAATAGTACAGGCAAGAACTCAGGGCTGCTTGCCCCACTGGCCTGCTAGCAACCATATTGGTACCTGGGGTCTCTCCAGGAGCACCTGGGGATAGGTTTCCAGCTACTGCTTCCACAATGATCTCCATGTTTCCTGTGTCCTCTTCAGTTGCTGTGGCTTCTACCAGCAGGCAGCCTGGGTCACCAGGCAAAGGTGGAGGGTTCCCAGAAGGACAGGGGTTCTGGACGGGCTCTAGGATTCCACGGTTAGAGAGAGGTGGGGGGATCAGCAATAGCTCAGGGCACAGTCCATCCATCTCCCCAGTGCTGTTAGCTGGCTGTGAGTCCAATACCGGGTCTGTCATCACCACCAACTTGTGTGCTGTGGCCTCTTATGTGCTGATAAACCAACCAGAAGAAAAACCAAACAACATGAAATTAGATCTCTCACTTTCTTCCCAGTTGGTGTGGGTGCACAGCCCAGTGACTGCCCAATTAGGCATTTCCTTGCATGGCAGCATGCCATACCTTACTTAACCTAGAAATTTCCTTTTTATGACAACGTTTACATTAAAGACTGTTTCTTGGAGCTAAGTGATATTGGTCAAATCACGAAGCAATCTGGGTCTCAGTTTTCTTACCTGCAATAAAATTGGGTTGGGCAGAAGGATCTCAGAGGTCCCTTCCCCTCTTGACATTTTACGATTTCACTATTCCTTAGCTCAGAGCCCTTCCTTCATGATCTGGCCCCCGCTGACCTCTCCAGATTCATCTTCCACCTCTCTCAGCAAAAGATCTCTGAACCAATGATTCAACTTATTGATTTTCCATTACCTAGACTCACCACATTCTCTTCTGCTTCCATATCCTTACACACCCCCCTTTCTCTCAGCTTGATGGGCCTTCTCCCCTTTACCATATCTTTTGTCTGGCTAACCAACTCCTAACTATCCTTTAAGAAGCTGCACAAATGTCACTTCCACTAGGATGGCTTCCTGACACCGTTCATCTAAGTTTCTCTCTCTGGGGTCCTAATGGCATCTCATACATAGCTCTGTCAGAAATTGTGTCACACTGCACTGTTGTTTACCTATCAGTCTCCCTCCCTAGACTTGGAGCTTTTTGAATGGTGTTTATTGACATTATCACTTCACTGCACACAAACCACAACAGTCTATGCAAGTCAGACAAAAAAGGGGATACTAGTGAAGAACTGTAGACATAGAGATGCATCACAGCAAAGCCAGGCTTCTACTAAGATGTCAAGCCAGTGGTGCCTTACATATAAAGTAACACACCTGGAGAAATTTGTAACGCATTGACTCTGGCCTCATGTTGAACACTGGAACACAACTGAGAAGTGAATGTCAACTAAATTGCATGTCCTGTTATTAGTTTAAGCTAAGTAATTAGGAATTAACAAGAATCATAGCAATCACTTCATGAAACTGAGTCACCTGGAGGTCGAGTAAGGGCCTAGGGCTAGGAAATCAGGTTGCAGGTGAGAATTCAGCAACTCAAAGCCTCAGATCACAGAAATTCAGAAGGTGGCAGGGCAGTGCACTTCTGCCCTCAGAGGATTCTCTGGAAACCGCAGCCTCCACTTATCGCTGTTCTCGGGAATCTTCCAGCTTGGGCGGTATACTTGCCTTAGAGGGGAGCCAAGGAGGACGCGGGGTCATCTAGATTGAGAACCTTCAGCCGCTGGAAGGTGGAGTGAGGTGGGACACAGGTGTGCACAAGAGAAGAAACGAGCTTATCCTCAGAGCAGGGGTATTGAGGAAGAGAAAGGACAAATTAAGACAGAGAGAAGGCCTGGGGAAAGGAGGAGATCCGGTCTGGGGACCAAGGCACCCGGTTTCCACTTGCCTGTGGGCTCTGACTCACCGCGGGGCCTTGAACAGATACAGTCCCCTCGCTTCTCGGGGCCTCAGCTTTCCTATCTGTAAAGTGGAGGCGATGACAGCGTCCACATCATTGGGCGGGAGCGAGAATCACAAGAGCCGGCAAATGGGAAAGCCGTTTTGTAACCTGCAAGGCTTAGGATGGAGCATCGTCATGCTTATGGTCGTAAGGAGAGGGAGAGGGTAACCGCGCGGGGTCCTGGGCAGTGACGCCACCGAGGCACCGGGGCGGCTGATGTGATGCGCCGGGGCCCCACTTGTCGCCGTGCTCCCTTCAGCACTTCTCCCGAGCGTTCCCACCGCCCAGGCCCAGCCCTCATCCTGGGGCTCGAGAAACTTTTGCCTCCGGCCTTCTCCACCCGCACTCCCCACTAGTTCCCATCCAGCCGCCGCTCGCTTACCTCCCGGCCCTGGGCCGGCGGGAGCCTCATCTCTATGGTCGCTAGCAGCTGGAGTGGCCTCCCGGGACTTCCTTTGTGCGACCGCCTCCGGCCCAGACGCCTCTGGGACCGCCGGCATATGGAGGCCGCTCTCTCTTCCTCTGTGAGGCCGGCGGAGTACTCTATGGTTCTGTCTACCGTTCCCCACCCCCCACTCCCAGGGCCTTGAAGCCCAAAGAGTACCATCGAGAGTTGTGGAGTAGAGTGGCATGGCCTTCTTGGTGGGTGTGGCGGGAAGTAGATGAAAGAACTCGGGGGCGGGGCCAAGTGGTGCTTCCCCGAATAGCGGAGGTGGGGGGTGAAACCATCGAGAGGCAAGGCCAGAGAGTCAATGGCGGTAAGGGGGAGGAGTGACCGATTACTCCAAAGCATGCCGCTGGAGGCGTGAGCTGTGGTGTAGAGGGGGTTCGGGAGGGGGCTTCTGGGCGTCCGACAAGGACCGGGAGCGGGAAGGGCTTTGTCTATAGCCTTCCACGCATACGAATTTTGGAATTCTGGATCTTATTCTGAGCTTCAGCGGATGTCACTGCTGTCAATTCACTGCACTGCGTGTCAGGCATAGAGCAAAGTGGCAGAGGGGCGGGTGAGGTGTGCTAGAAACGACTTGACTTCCTACTCCTCAGGATCTTACAGTCTAGAATCAGGCCCAGTCACATTTTGTTGGGGGTGGAATTCGAAGAAATCTCCTTGGAGAAAGTAGCAGATGGGCGGGACTTCAGCTGGAGAGAATGGAAGAAATAAATTAAAATGGGCATTCCGAGTCAAGAGAACTGCTTGAGCAAAAAGGAGGTTTGTATAATTGTTCGACAGAGAGTATTAGGAGCTAAGCCATTAAAGGTAGGTGAGTCCCGTGTTGTGAAGGCAGAGGAGTTCTTACCTAATTGAGGGACTGTTGAGAGCCAGTCACTGGAGGTGTTGAAGTAGGGGAAGTAAGGGGATTGAAACAGATCCTTATGAAAAAAGATCTGGACCCCTGTATAGCAGTTTGGTGAAGCAGGATGTGGAGACCCATTAAGATGCCACTTCAAGAACTAAAATTAATTTTGAGGAGAATTTAGGTGGGAGGTAATAAAGGGCCAAAAGGGACATTAGCATGAAAAGGAAAGTAGAGGATATTTGAAGGACAGGACTCATGATAGCAAGGCATGAGGTTACTGACAGGTTGACAGAAGACAGTAGCTACTTCATCCCCTGCTAACTCTGGCCGGTGGGCCCCTTTCTATCTCAGCTGGTCCCAGGGACCACAAAAATTCTGTCCACCCATTATCCTGATGTGAAGCCAGTTATATTGTTCTCTCAGGTTTAAAAAATCTCCAGACAGAGTCATCTAGCAGGAAACAGGTATGAACAGGATAATGAAAGGCGAAATGGGACAAGTGGCCCAGAGTCCCATCCCTTGCATTCCAACACCAACCCCACCCCACAAAGGGAGGATATTGAAGCTGATATTGAATGCTGACCAGCTCTTCCTGCTCCCAGCTTCTGCAGGGGGGTTGGGGGTGGGTTGGGGAGTAATTTCGGAGTCTGTTTTCTAAACTAATTTTGTGCTTTTGTCCCATCTCCACTGCTCCCCACTCCCAGGTCTTGAAAATGCCTCGGCGCCTATAAGGTTCAGTGTTTTCCTTTCAAGATGCCCCTCTCAGACTTTGTTCTGGCCCTGAAGGACAATCCCTACTTTGGGGCTGGATTTGGGCTGGTGGGTGTGGGCACAGCCCTGGCCCTGGCCCGGAAGGGAGTCCAACTGGGTCTGGTGGCATTCCGGCGCCATTACATGATCACACTGGAGGTCCCTGCTCGAGACAGAAGCTATGCCTGGTTGCTTAGCTGGCTCACCCGCCACAGTACCCGAACTCAGCACCTTAGTGTTGAGACTTCATACCTTCAGCATGAGAGTGGCCGCATCTCCACTAAGTTTGAATTTGTCCCCAGCCCTGGAAACCACTTTATCTGGTAAGGTTGGAAGCCAGAGAAGGCTCTGAGAGTAGAAAAGGAGGAGGGGAGATGGATTTGGCCCATTCATTCACCTCATTTTGACCATCCTTATTCAGGTATCAAGGGAAATGGATCCGGGTGGAACGGAGCCGAGAGATGCAGATGATAGACCTGCAGACAGGGACTCCTTGGGAATCTGTCACCTTCACGGCTCTGGGCACTGACCGAAAGGTTTTCTTCAACATCCTGGAGGAAGGTGTGGGATGGCATAGACAGGCATTATAAGGGTGGGGGAGAGGGGTTGCAGGGATGTAGTATTTGACATCAAAGGAAGAAAAATTTGGAGAGGAGGAATAGGAGAATCTGAGCCCATGGGAGCAGGGGGCTGGGAAACTGTTTTGGCACAGCTCTGCCTAGTAGAATGGCAAAGAGGAATTATTGGCTTTGTCTCATCTCCCCCCTCCCAGCTCGAGAGCTAGCCTTGCAGCAGGAGGAAGGGAAGACAGTGATGTACACAGCTGTGGGCTCTGAATGGCGCCCCTTTGGCTATCCACGCCGTCGTCGGCCGCTGAATTCTGTGGTTCTAGAACAGGGTCTGGCTGACCGAATTGTCAGAGACATCCGGGAATTCATCGATAACCCCAAGTGGTACACTGACAGAGGTGAGAAGCAGCTGGGGTCTTGGCCATGTTGTTTTTGATGTGGTATTAGAACAGGAAGGAACAGGCTGGTCTTTGTGGCCAGATGAGGCAAATGTAAAGCTCTAGCCTAATTTCCATAGATGAAGGGGAAAGAAGAGTTGCCTATGGGAATGATTTCTTCCAATGTCAAGGTCATCAGTCCTCCAAGGAGCAGAGTTGGGAATGAATGTGGACACGTGGGACAGGGTATGTGGTTCATTTTCGGTTTTGATGATCTTCCTGGCTCTGTTCCTAGGCATTCCCTACAGACGTGGCTACCTGCTTTATGGGCCCCCTGGTTGCGGAAAGAGCAGTTTTATGTGAGTAGAGTCAAACTTAACCCTCAAACTGGAGAGAAACTGGGCTGGTGGGCTTGGAAAGGGAAATAAATGCGGGGAACAGGAACTGGGATAAACACGAGACACATGGAACAGTAGCGTGGGCTGGTGGAAGGGTTAGGCCTCTTAAACAAAACTAGTACAGTTCGGCCCAAGGGCCAGTTCTCGGGTTGCCAATGACCTGTCATCCCTCCTCCACAGCACAGCCCTGGCTGGGGAACTGCAGCACAGCATCTGCCTGCTGAGTCTCACAGACTCCAGCCTCTCTGATGACCGGCTCAACCATCTGCTGAGCGTAGCCCCGCAGCAGAGCCTGGTGCTCCTGGAGGACGTGGATGCTGCCTTTCTCAGTCGAGACCTGGCTGCAGAGAGTAAGTGAGGGAAGTTGACAGAAGGGGGAGGAACAGTGGAAGAAAGGACATACCCAAAAAGCTGATGGAGGATGCCTGGGTTAGCAATGAGAGGCCACAAGAGGCACTGATAAGTGGGGGGGACATGGTAAATGGGAGAAGGAATGCTAATTTTAAGTAGGGCTATGATTACTCATGCTTCATCTCTGCCTTCCTCCAGACCCAGTAAAGTACCAAGGTCTAGGTCGTCTCACCTTCAGCGGCCTGCTCAATGCCTTGGATGGCGTGGCTTCCACTGAGGCACGCATTGTGTTCATGACCACCAACCATGTTGACAGGTAAGGCGTGAGATACTCAGACTGTGAGGCAAGACTCCACCCCCTCAGCGTCTCAGGAGGTTCACAGGGACCATTTTTGGGGGTGCTGGTGGCACTGCTGCTTATGACTCTGCTTTTGCTCCTTCTCCTCTTAGGCTCGACCCTGCCCTGATACGTCCTGGGCGAGTAGACATGAAGGAGTACGTGGGCCACTGCTCTCGCTGGCAGCTGACCCAGATGTTCCAGAGGTTCTATCCAGGGCAAGCAACATCCCTGGCCGAGACCTTTGCAGATCGTGTCCTTCAAGCTACAACTCAGATCAGTCCTGCCCAGGTACAGGGCTACTTCATGCTGTATAAAAATGACCCCGCAGGGGCAATTCACAATGCAGAGTCGCTGAGGAGGTGACAACCAGGCTGTGCCCAGCTCTCTCCTCTAGGGGATCAATAAACACCTGCCAAGCTACTCTGGTCTCTGACCTCCCTCCTACTTCCCAATGTTGGCACTTGAGTAAAAAGCAAGGGCTGTAAACACAGATGCCTCCAGCGGCCATCAGTGGTCCACGTATGCAAATGCTGGGGGCATAGCCTGCCTAAGACAAGGGGGGAAGAAGAGAGACTGTAGTAAACAGGAAAGTACCATCCTCCACCTAAAGGTATTCAAATACACAGATAGACAGACGTGGGCGTATGCACAGTGGGTTATGTGGCAGGGTTGGTCCTGCATATTCTGCTTAAGTGTCGGCATCCACTAGGTTTCCTTAGAACCTATTTTCCTTAGAACCTGCTACACTAGCTGAGATGTCAGACTCCTCTTTATCCAGACCCCAATCTCTTGGGCGAAGAGACTTCAGAGCAAAATTGGGGCTCCTCTGCCATGCTCATCTTGCTAGGAATTTAGAAAGACAGCCATACTTCACAGGCTAGACACTACTGAGTAAGGAAAGCCAAACAAGGCCAATCTCTTTATTGCCCCCTCCCGCCCCCACTTCCCTGTCCCCCCACAGTCCTGCTAGGAACCATCCTCCGATTCGAGGCTCACAGGCTCCCTTCGAGTACCAGGCCGGTAGGCTCCCCGACCCCGAGGCAGGCGGGGATAGGAAGAAGCCGGTGTCCGACCCTTGGAGCGCTCCCAGCAGGCACAGTCCCGAGTCCTGCGGGGCGGGGGACCCTGCCAGGTGCCAGGCCCCTTTTCTTGGGGAGGACCTTCCACCCCTTGGTTACGGGACTCTGGCTTTAGGTCCATGGGCTCCTTGAGGGGCCCCTCAGGAGGTGGCAGTTCCTGGGTGTCACTGGTTCCTTTGAGGGCATTGCACTCCCCTCCTTTTAGGTGTCTCCGTTCAGGCTGTCTCCAGGGGCCTCGACTGGCCCGGGGGGGATCTAGCATAGCTTTCTGGGTCTCGCCCAGCTTTTGCTGATTTAGCCCAACCCCTGGAATCTTCTCAAATGTGTACTGGGAGGCCAGAGGCAGAGGAGCTGACAGGGTGGTTTGAGCAGTTGATGAGGTGGACGGTTCTGTGGCAAGGGCACTGGGTGGGTGGGATCCTCCAGAGGCATCTGTAGCTGACTCAGGTTCCAAAGGGACAGGAGGCTAGAAGGAAGTGAGCAGATGTAGTGAAGGAGATGCAGTTCCTCAGAGTGGGGGAACTGCAGGCCCCCTGCCCAGAATCTGAGCCAACCGCCATCAGCCTATAACCTCCCAGGGTACAACAAAGCTCACCCGAGGGCCATGGCAGAGGGGTGTTGGTAGGAAGGCTGGTGTCACCAGGGGGAGGAGTGAGAAACCCTTCCCTCACCTGCTGGAGGCTGATGAAGTACCGGTTACGCTCAGCCTCAAGGTCAATGATGCCCCCCCTCTCCTGCTGTCTCTGGTAGAGCCTCTTGCGCTCTTCTTGCTGGCGCAAGCTCTCTGCATCAGGCTGGTACAGCTCCTGGAGGGAAAGGAGCAGAATGGCACGGAGAGAATAAACAGAAGAAGGCAGACTCGAAACCCCTGCTCTTCCAGGACTGCCTCAGAAGATCTGCTCAAGGTTCTTGGTTTTATCCCTCAGACTGGGCTCCCGAACAAAGCTCTGGATTTCTGCTGGGAGCCATGGCTTTGCAGAGAGGGCCCAGGCAGCTTGAGCCCAATTCCAGAGATCCCATTCGAAGCAGACAAAATGCCATTATTGGCTCAGATTAGAAGAGAGTTCCCTTACCATGGACTGTTGGGGTTCAGGGGCTGCTTTTAGTGAGGCAAGATCATACACGAGCGGCTCTCTGCACACTGGGCACTGCACACCAACAGCCTTCTGAAAAGAAAGGAGAAATCACACCCCTGCTTCCCAGCCCCAGGTGCTCGCCAGCTGCCCAACCCAGTCGGCCAGCCTCACCTGCAAAGGGTTGAGACGGAGGGGCAAAGGCATAGCTGTTTGATGGTGAGGGGGTACAGGGCAGGGACTGCCTAGCTAGAGGTCTGGGAACCCTCTGAAACGGTGTGCAATATGATTACATGTATATAAGGATGCCCCTTTTTCCTGGACAAAGGTGAGCTTTCATTAATCTTAAAGGTACCTATGACCCTGAAAGGCTAAGGAGGCCCTAGAGTGGAGGAATAGAAGAGGTTATGCGTCAAGCAAGCAGGGCGGCGGATCAACCTGTTTGGTTGCGGTGTGCTGCCGTTCCTGTTCCTGCTCCCGGTCCTGGGCCTGCAGCTCATGCTCCATGTGCTGGATGTACCGAGCCAGGCAGTGGCAGTGGAAGTAGTGGTAACAGGGTGTTTTGGTAAATGCCTCTTTCTCCTGGAGGGAGGGTAGAGCACTGTGTCAGAGCTCTACCCCAAGCCCTCCACTGTCTGTCACAAGCAGACCCACATGTCCCAAGAGTAACCCACCTGGAAACCATAGAGGCAGATGACGCACTGGCCATGGGGGATGTTGTTATCTGTGAGAATTTCCTTCCCTTTCTGAGGAGAGAAGACACTGTTCAAATAGGGAGGCGGGGCCAGAACAGTGGGTGAAGCTTATCAACTACTCCCAGGAGTGACTGGCAAGGGCTATCTCCTGCCAAGGCAATCTGCCTCGTGTTCACGCATTTCTGTCTTGGTGATGCTCCCTGTGCTTGCAAGTAATCCTCCTCCAGGCCCCCACCCCTCCCCGCAAATCTACCCAGCTGCAAAAATCCAATGTAACTGTTTTTCCACTCATTAAGTCACTTTTAAAACATCTTGGGGATGAAAATAAAACACCTTAGAGGGAAAAAATGTCCAATTAAAACTCACATCTTCTGGGAAGCCTTTCTTGGTTATCCCCCTTTGAGTATCACTCCCTCAATGAGCCTGTTCTGGAGTCAGCTTTCAGAAAGAAAGTGAAGGCATGGACACCCCAAACGGACAGAGAATTCAAAAGGCATCAGGTTGAGCTATGAAATATGCATTTACACTGCTGTTTGAATAGCTAATACTCTAGAATTCCACAAAGTTCAAAGCTGCATCGTGGAGGCCTCAGAATTGCTCCAGTGGTCTCTGCCCACTCTGACTCCAGGCCACCCACCTTCATTCTTTTCTGAACATTTTTCTTAAAACCTCAAAAGCAGAGAAAACAAGACTGTATTTGTGTTTTTCATCTTAAACAACAGAAGTTAGCTGTGTATATTAACTTGTAGCTCTAGGCGTAGTTTCATGTGGGTTGTTTCCTTCACTAGGGTAGAAACTCTTTGAGGGAAAGAACCATGACTTTTTCTAGTCAGCTCCAATGACAGACTAGCCTTCAAATGTTCATTTATGGCTAGACCCTCCAGGCAAGATCTCTTGCTTCTTTCAATTGCCTATGCCAAGAGAACAAGAAATGCACTGATACTGAAGCACGAAAAATGCAAGTTAAAGAGGAGAAATAATTTTCTGTTAAGATGTTGGAATAGGCAACTTGGGGAAGACACAGAACTGTCTTTTAAAGAGATTTTTGCAACAGAAGAGAGTCTCATCTTTCTGGATCAGTTTAGGCCTTACCTAAACAAGAACTAAACGAATATCTCCAAGATTATTTAAGATTCTAGGCCCATGGCCTCCCTTGAGAGAAACTGCCCTAGCTGGAAGGGAAGGACGTTTCCCCAGGCTAGCACAGCTCTCACCTCGATGAGTTCATAGAGCATGGCAGTGCCCAGCCCAGTCTCAGCCACGTGGCTCAGCGCCTGTGAGATCCTGGAGGGGGAGGGCAAAGCAAACATTAGGCCTGCCCCCTTCCCTCACAAAACTGAGTTGTATCCCAAGTTTTCCCTGCACTGACCAGCCCGACTTACTTGTGGATCTGTTCATCTGAGAGTCCTCGGGGGTTACGGATAGAGATCTGTGGCACCTCGTGGGGATACTAGAGGGAGAAGATAACATGCTACTGCTAATGTACTCCACCCCAAGGCCTCTCCCCTTCCTCCCTTAGCTGCCATCAAGTAGAAGCCTCACCTGTGCTGGGACCTGAAGCACCAGAGTGAAGCAGACATACTGTGAATCCTGGTCTTCTGCAGTGGCAGGGTGCAGGGTGATGTAGATCTCCCATGGTGACGATCTGCAGGTGGATGAAGTGGAGACCTGGGATGTGACTGGGCAGGGGCTTGAAGGCTGAGGAGGATGGGGGTGAGAGAGTAAAGCGGGCAGAGGAAGTGAGCATCGGGCTTTTTCTTTTGGGGTGATTGAAGGGATAGTCTGTCTCCATGACAGAAATATCTCTGAAATCAAGGCTCGCAGACACTGCATGGAATCCTCTTATTACCAAGGGGACTCCTGCCCACCTCTAGTTGAATACATACCTGCCATTTCCTTGAACCACCTGTAGTTCATCCAGATAGATAGACTCTAACACTTCAACTTCAGAGGGAAGGACCCTAGAGAGACAGGGGGAGATTGACTCACCATTACAACTCTCCCTATTAAAGCCTACTAAGGCCAATGAAGGGTGGCTTTGTAGAAAAATGGCAATCTGCCTGACTGCATTCCCTTGCTAACCTCCATAAAAATGGGGGAAACATGTTTCCTTAATTTATCAAGTAGCCAGATAGGAAGCATGGGAATCAGACTTTTAGAGATCATTTCTGCCAATAACTGAGGAAACAGATTCCCAAGAAGGTGAAAAGACTAGCCCAAATCTCAAGGCTTAACAGAGGCAGAACTGAGACCCAAGCTAGGTTTCCTGACTCCCTGTTTAAGTTTCATTGCACTGTTGGTTGTTCCTTGGTGGCCATTTCTCTGACCGAGAAACATGACATCCATTGATTAGCATTAAAGTTACCAATACCACTCCTGGCTTTCCTTACACCACCATTCATGGATCCCAGTGTCTACATACACTCCCAATACCAGTCACTGTAAACCTCCTCAAAGGAGATACCAACCTGAACAGAACAGATCTACGTGCTGTAAAGGCTGTGCTATAGTGGAAGAGCCATCAGCCTTGGGATGAGTAACAGGTACCAATCACTTACCAGCTATGTGATCTCAGTAGTTACTTATATCTGTAAAACTGAATTACCCTGTCCACCACATATGATATTACCACCCACTCTCCAGGGTTATTGTGAGGATGAAAGGTGATTTGTTTATGTCAAGTGCCTAATAGTATCTTGGCCATAGTACTTAGTCTATGTGCTCTTTTTTGGCTATTCGTATATAACCTTCTCCCTTAAAAGAAAAGAGAGGACATAGTTAATATTCAATGCATTTATGATCCCTGCTGCCTGACTGATCTAGATCAACCTGTGCAGGTCAGGATCCAGTGGTCCTGATGTGAATCAGAGGACACACATGTTTAATCACAGAAACAGCAGTTGTAATGCCACTGAAGATGAGTTACTGGCTTGAGGCCACAGCTTGACTTTACAGATAACACACGGAAAGAAACATGTTTGGTTTGCTTTCTTATAGTTATACTGTCCCTTCTTCACCAAGAGCAGGGCTGCCCTAGTGTGACATATATATACACACACATATATATGTAGTGATTCTCAAAAATTTTAAGTCTTTAAGTCTTAGGCAGACACCTCAAAATATACAATAGATGATGTAGGTAACAGTTGAGTAGTTCTGGTTGACACGAGTGTTGGAGTCTTAGAGCACCACAGGCTAGCTGTACAATCAATACGGCCCTCGCCAAGACACAAAGTGTCCCCTTAGAATCTTAAAGTCCCCCTGAGCAGACTGAAAACCAGAAGTCTGGATGGTCTCAGTAAAGGCCAGCACTGGCTGGGCTCCCTGAACCAATGAAACACTGAGGTATAGCCTCCATCAAGAAGCTCTTCAATACTTCATCCACCCTACCTGTCACCTGGGTCCTGGATGTGAGATACAGGATGGGATGGTGGTAAGATGGTGACAAAAAAAGGGGAGGAGTAACTGTAGAATGTCCTAGAACTAAGAACATAAAGTTTGGAGTCTTGACAACCTGGATTCCTGGTCATACCTATGTATCTTTTGGCAAATCATTTTACCTCTTCAGGCCTCATCTAGTCTCCTCAGGTGCCTATATCTCACAGTTATTAATGAAAAGGAGGCTTACGTATGTTACAAATTCATCCTGATCCTCTCAACTACTCTACGAGGTGGATGCCACACCCACTTATTTGGTTTTGACTCACAGAAGCTAGGTGACCTGGCCAGCATCACACAGCTAATAAAATATGATGCGAACCCACATTTATCTATTTCCAAATCCCAGAGTCCTTCCAGGTTCTGCTCGCTTCTTAAGAATGCTTAAGAGAAGGACTAGGAGCGCTTTTTGTGAGGGGTAAAGCTTTATTCAGACAACAGTCCGCATTGGTCCGGTTGCGAAGGGTTGGGGATCGCCTCAGCGGAAATAGACTGATCCAAGGGGAAGCGGGACGGGAACTGCAGGACAACGGTGCCGGGAAGTAAAAGGGATGGGGGCTAGATCTGATAAACAGGGATCCCCCGGGACCCTACACAAATCCACTTCAGAAAGAGAGAATGGGTCGGGGTGAAGCCGGAGGATCGAACCAGACAAGGCGCGGCCTGAGCTTGCCAGGCCGGCGCTGATGCGGTCTCCTCCGGGTCAGATTAGCGCCCCTCCACCCACCCGCTCCCCAGTCCAGAACTCCCTTAGGGAGAGATGTCAGCGTCTCTGCCCCAAGCGCCCGCCGTACGGACCGTCCGCGGCTACTGCTAGTCCCCCAGACTGGATCCAGGCGGCCAGCCAAAGCCTATGCCCCCAGTTACCAGTCCTCCTCCCCTGCAGCTGCCGACGCAGACGCCGCCATGTCTTCTGCGGCCCGCGTCCGGAACCGGAAATACCCTCCGGGCAGTCGGAGGCGGAAAGTTAAGCAGGGGAAGGAGCGCGGCTAGAGGCCGTTTCTAGGCAACCGCAGACTCCGGGTCCTTAGATGGTCCTGATGGCCGAGGGATGGTTCGGAAGTGCCCTAAGAAGTGCCTATGGGCGGCCCACTGTCTCTCCCACACCCCTGAACGCCTCTGTCCTCCGAACCTCTGACCAGTTCTAGCAGGTAAAATTGGTAACAATGTGAGTCTAAAGAGACCGGCAGTGGGGGTGGAGAAGAACGATAAGTCAGGCAAAGTACGAAGGCAGCCAGAAAGGGCGGGGCTGAAGGCCAGGGCCGGCGTCCCTCGGCCTGAGGAGCTTGAAGCTCCTAGGCTGGGGTAAGAGAGGGGCTCCTGTCCGCTAAGCGTGCGGGCCTGGAGTGTGGAGGGGGGACAGGAACTTTGGGGTGGCTGGAAGGGGCGGGGTCGGTGGGCGACGCAGGATGGAGGGGGGCGGGGTCGGGTGGGCGAGGCTGGACGAAGGGGGCGGGGTCGTCTGGGCGAGGCTGGGTGGAGAGGGCGGGGTGAGGGGGAGAGGCTGGGTGAAGGGGGCAGTGGTCGGGTGGGCGAGGCTGGGTGGAGGCGGAAGGGATACACGGGGTCGGGTAGGAATGAGGTTGGGTTGGGGGACAGGAGGAGAAAAGGAGGGAGAACTACGGAAGGCGATCTGCTCCAAGATCTCATCTTTCCATCCACTTCATGCTACCTTGTTTATGAGGCCTGGATTGTTACGAAAAAAGGAAAAGGCAAGATGGTTAACGCTACCCTTTTTTCCATGCCCAAACCAGGCCTCCTAGATGTGCGGAACTGTTCCTGGAGCTGTAGCCCTTCACCGCCATCTCTACCTCCTTCCTTCTGAGGGATCCTGAAATCTCTGTCATGGAAAAGTACCACGTGTTGGAGATGATTGGAGAAGGCTCTTTTGGGAGGGTGTACAAGGGCCGAAGAAAATACAGTGCTCAGGTGATGAACAGAGAGGGATATCTCTTGGGTGGGAGTCCACACCCTCAACTCCAGTGGAGAATAGGGCCAGAATACTGACCTGTATTCGTAAGATACTGACTCCTTTATACTTATGGAATATGAGCTCTGAAATTGGATTACCTGGGTTCAAATCGTGGCTCCACCGCTTTCTAGCCTTAGAACTATAGACAGCTTAACCTCACTATGTCTGTTTCCTCATCTATAGAATGAGAGTAAAAACAGTGTCTTACTGGGGTTTGAGGATTCAGTGTGTTATCACACTAAATCACTTAGTACAGTGCTTGGCACCTAGTAAACAACAACAATTATTATTATTAACTACCATGCCATGAAGGAAGGGATAAACCACCTGAACTCTATTCTTCCCTCTTCATTTTCCTTTTGTTCTGTTTCTACTAAATCCCTTAAATCTTGAGTTCTTCATCCAGATCAGAACACCTCTCCCAGAAGCCACCAAAGGGATCTATCTGGCAGAGGCTGTTTCCTCCTAGAGCGAGAGGCAGGGGAAGCCTGGGTAAGGCCAGGGTACCATGAGTAAAGTCTAGTGGGAGACTAGCAAGTATAGTTAGAATTGTTCAATCTGAAGTCTGAGTTCTGGAGCTCTGAGGCTAATGTTTCAATAGTGTGGTTAGGCCTTGACTCTTGACCTTACCACTGACAGGTGGTGGCCCTGAAGTTCATTCCAAAATTGGGACGCTCAGAGAAGGAGCTGAAGAACCTGCAACGAGAAATTGAAATCATGCGGGGTCTGCGGCATCCCAATATTGTGCATATGCTTGACAGCTTTGAGACTGACAAAGAGGTGTGCTTTGGTTTTGGGTCACCTCTTCCCAAGAAGAAGGGTCTCAGGAATTTCCCAGCCTCAAAATGCATAAATGTGGAGCCATCAGTAGCATTGCCTTCTTCCTGCAGGTGGTAGTGGTGACAGACTATGCTGAGGGAGAGCTCTTTCAGATCCTAGAAGATGATGGAAAACTTCCCGAAGACCAGGTATTCCCAGCTCAAACTACTCCCACCCATGACCTCTCCTCAGGTTAAGGACTGGTAGCAAGAGCTGAGGGCTCGGAGTTTCCATTTGGAAACTCCTAAGTAAAATATAAGAGTCTAGGTGTATGTAGAGGCCGTATCGTGTGACAGTAAATTACGTGAACACTGGAACCAAAATCTCTGAATACAAAGGTTGGATCTGCCACTTTCTAGCTGGGTCTTCTGGGGCAAGTTACTTTAACCTCTGTTTGCTCAGTTTTCTCATTTTAAAATGGAAATAATAATAATGTCTACCTCATAAGGCTGTTGTGAAGATTAATAAGTTGATTCATGTTAAGTGTTTGAAAGAGTGCCTGACACAAGTATTCAATATATCTAGCTACTATTAATGTTGTTGTTGTTGTTGTTTTTGCAGCTAGGCACCTTTAGCAAAGAAGGCCCAGTATGATGGTACCAGAGAGTCAGGAAGGGTTATGGTTAAGGCAGGATTCACCAGCAAGACACAGCGGTTAGCAGCAGGATTTGGTTGAACACATTCTCTAGCCATATTCATTCTAGGGATATCTCTGCACCGTAGCAAGTAGGTCCCCCTCAGGACTTTGCTTCCAAGCATTCATCATTATTTGTAAGCCATCATCTTACTTGTTTTGTCAGTCTTGTTTGTTTGACTGGGTACTTCTCTTGAGAAAAGGGACTTTGTCTTATTTAATAACAGCTAATGTATATTGAATGCTTACTAAGTGCCAGGCATCATTCTGATTAAGTCCTCACAATGATCCTATGAAATAAGTAGGCTCTGAGATACCCTCCTTTGACCTCTCCTTTCTTCCTCCCACCTGACTCTTTGACCCGTAGGTTCAGGCCATTGCTGCCCAGTTGGTATCAGCCCTGTACTATCTGCATTCCCACCGCATCCTCCACCGAGACATGAAGCCTCAGAACATCCTCCTTGCCAAGGATGGTGGCATCAAGCTGTGTGACTTTGGGTGAGGAACCTGACCTTCTGTCTGTGCTTCCAGTTCTGCAAGGAGCCTTAGATCATATATTTGACTTCCTTGGGCCTCATTTTAGAACCTGAGCTGGAGACTGGGATTCCTGCTGGGTTTTGGAAGATGCTCTCTCTGTTCAGGTTGGGGATATTTCACACAGTGATAGGTAGCAGTGACCAGTTCTAGTGTTTATTATTTATTTATCTATCTGTCTATTTATTTATTCATCTGTCTACCTATCTATCTCACACAGTGATAGCTAACAGTGGCCAGCTCTAGTGTTTATTATCTGTCTGCCTATCTGTCTGTCTGTCTGTCTGTCTGTCTATCTATCTATCTATCTATCTATCTATCTATCTATCTATCTATTTTTTTGGCCCTACCACGCCGGCATGCTGGATCTTACTTCCCCAACCAGGAATGGAACCCATGCCGCCCCCTGCAGTGAAAGCACGGCATCTTAACCACTTGACTGCCAGGGAAGTCTCTCTAGGTTTTTTTTGGTTCTTTTGTTTGTTTGTTTGTTTCTAAGAACTTTTATTGAGATACAGTTAACAGACAATAAACTGCACATATTTATAGTGTACTACTTGGTATCCCAGTCTCCCAATTCATTCCCCCTCAACCCTCCCTGCTTTCCCCACTTGGTGACCATATGTTTGTTCTCTACATCTGTGTCTCTATTTCTGCCTTGCAAACCGGTTGATTTGTACCATTTTTCTATAGTCCATATATATGTGTTAATATACGATATTTGTTTTTCTCTTTCTGACTCACTTCACTCTGTATGACAATCTCTAGGTCCATCCATGTCTTTAAAAATGTCCCAGTTTCATTGCTTTTTACAGCTGAGTAATATTCCATTGTATATATGTACCACATCTTTTTTACCCATTCATCTGTGGATGGACATTTAGGTTGCTTCCATGTCCTGGCTATTGTAAATAGTGCTGCAGTGAACATTGGAGTGCATGTGTCTTTTTGAATTATGGTGTTCTCTGGGTATGTGCCCAGCAGAGGGATTGCTGGGTCATATGGTAACTCTATTTTTAGCTTTGCAAGGAACCTCCATACTGTTCTCCATAGTGGCTGTTATCAGTTTACATTCCCACCAACAGTGCCAGAGCGTTCCCTTTTCTCCACACCCTCTCCAGCATTTACTGTTTGTAGATTTTCTGATGATGCCCATTCTAACTGGTGTGAGGTGATACCTCATTGTAGTTTTGATTTGCAATTCTCTCATAATTAGTGATGTTGAGTAGATTTTCATGTGCCTCTTGGCCATCCGTATGTCTTCTTTGGAGAAATGCCTATTTGGGTCTTTGCCCATTTTTGGATTGGGTTGTTTGTTTTTTTGATATTGAGCTGGATGAACTGTTTATATATTTTGGAGATTAATCCTCTGTTGATTCGTTTGCAAATATTTTCTCCCATTCTGAGGGTTGTCTTTTTGTCCTGCTTATAGTTTCCTTTGCTGTGCAGAAGCTTTGAAGTTTCATTAGGTCCCACTTATTTGTTTTTGTTTTTATTTCCATTACTCTAGGGGGTGGGTCAAAAAAGATCTTGCTGTTATTTATGTCGAAGAGTGTTCTTCCTATGTTTTCCTCTAGGAGTTTTATAGTGCCTGGCCTTACATTTAGGTCTTTAATCCATTTGGAGTTTATTTTTGCATATGGTGTTACAGAGTGTTGTGATTTCATTCTTTCACATGTAGCTGTCCAGTTTTCCCAGCCCCTCTTACTGAAGAGGCTGCCTTTTCTCCATTGTATATCCTTGCGTCCTTTGTCATAGATTAGTTGACCATAGTTTATCTCTGGGCTTTCTGTCCTGTTCCATTGATCTGTATTTCTGTGTTTGTGCCAGTACTATACTGTCTTGATCACTGTAGCCTTGTAGTATAGCCTGAAGTCAGGAAGCCTGATTCCCCCAACTCTGTCTTTCCTTCTCAAGATTGCTTTGGCTATTCGGGGTCTTTTGTGTTTCCATACAAATCATAAAATTTCTTGTTCTAGTTGTGTGAAAAATGCTGTAGGTAATTTGATCGGGATTGCATTGAATCTGTAAATTGCTTTAGGTAGTATAGTCATTTTCACCATGTTGATTCTTCCCATCCAAGAACATGGTATGTCCCTCCATCTGTTTGTGTCATGTTTGATTTCTTTGATTAGTGTCTTATAGTTTTCTGAGTACAGGTCTTTTACCTCCTTAGTTAGGTTTATTCCTAGGTATTTGATTCTTTTTGTTGCAATGGTGAATGGGATTGTTTCCTTAATTTCTCTTTCTGAACTTTCATTGGTAGTGTATAGAAATGAAAAAGATTTCTGTGTGTTAATTTTATATCCTGCAACTTTACCAAATTCATTGATTAGCTCAAGTGGTTTTCTGGTGGCATCTTTAGGATTTTCTATGTATAGTATCATGTCATCTGTGAACAGTGACAGTTTTACTTCTTCTTTTCCAATTTGGATTACTTTTATTTCTTTTTCTTCTCTGATTGCTGTGGCAAGGACTTCCAAAACTATGTTGAATAGTAGTGGCAAGTGTGGACATCCTTGTCTTGTTCCTGATCTTAGAGGGAAAGCTTTCAATTTTTCGCCATTGAGAATGATGTTTGCTGTGGGTTTGTCATATATGGCCTTTATTATGTTGAGGTAGGTTCCCTCTATGCCCACCTTCTGGAGAGTTTTTATCATAAATGGCTGCTGAATTTTGTCAAAAGCTTTTTCTGCATCTATTGAGATGACCATATGGTTTTTATCCTGCAGTTTATTAATATGGTGTATCACATTGATTGATGTGTGTATAATGAAGAATCCTTGCATTCCAGGGATAAACCCCACTTGATCATGATGTATGATCCTTTTTATGCGTTGTTGGATTCTGTTGGCTAGTATTTTGTTGAGGATTTTTGCATCTACATCTATATTGGTCTGTAGTTTTCTTTTTTTGTAGTATCTTTGTCTGGTTTCGGTATCAGGGTAATGGTGGCCTCATAAAACGAGTTTGGGACTGTCCCTTCCTCTGCAATTTTTTGGCAGAGGTTGAGAAAGATGGATGTCAGCTCTTCTCTAAATGTTTGATAAAATTGACCTGTGAATCCATCTGGTCCTGGACTTTTGTTTGTTGGGAGATTTTTAATCCCAGTTTCAACTTCATTCCATGTGATTGGTCTGTTCATATTTTCTATGTCTTCCTGATTCAGTCTTGGAAGTTTATACCTTTCTAAGAATCTGTCCATTTCATCCAGTCTCTCTGGTTTTGTTTTGTTTTTTTTTTGGTTTTTTTTGTTGGTTTGTTTGTTTTTGTCTCTCTAGTTTTTATCAAATATTTTCTCTTTTTCCATTTCCATTCTATCATGTCCTGCAGATTTGCCCGGGCTATGAGCACCAACACGATGGTGCTGACATCCATTAAGGGCACACCACTCTACATGTCTCCAGAGCTGGTGGAGGAACGACCATATGACCACAATGCGGACCTCTGGTCTGTGGGCTGCATACTGTATGAGCTGGCAGTGGGCACCCCTCCCTTCTATACCACGAGCATCTTTCAGCTGGTCAGCCTCATTCTCAAGGACCCTGTGCGCTGGCCCCCCACCATTAGTCCTTGCTTCAAGGTAATGAATACTGAAAGATTGCTTTTGCATCAGAAACCTGTCTCCCTCTGCCCTGTTCCCTTTTCCACAATTTTTTTTCCAGAGCTGGGGCTGCGCTTTGCAGTTACTGAATTAATGGAGGAGCTAGGGCAAGCTGCCTTGCATTTGTACTGCAGGGGCTTATTCTGGGAGGGTGATCTAAGGTCTGCCCAACTTGGGAGTAGCAGCCCCTCCTTGGGCCAGGCTGTCCTTTATCAAAATGGAGAGGTAATTTTAAGACACCAGAAACAGATACTGGTCTCTTTATACACTATCTGTTCTACTAATTTCCTATCAGATGCAATGTCCAAATGATTTCTGGATTTGCCAACACAGCTGTCCTCTTCCTGAAAGAATCTTTAGATATCCAAATGGCCAGAGCTAGTGGGGCTAGCTCACCGATTAGGGGCAGAGGATAGAGATGGTGCCTGTTCATTGTAGTTAAATCTCAGCAGGCCAGAGGAGGGAGGGAGGAAAAAGAGATGACCCTTTTTATTTTTCATCTAGGGCAAGATTTGGGACTTCAATAAAATTTAAATGCAGCCTTCTCCCAGAGTGAAATCTCATTATAACTTTCCTTTGTTTTATCTAAGATGAAAAGAGACAAGTTTCTCCCCAACCTGTTTAACTGGGGGTGACCCAAATAATTATCAAAAAGAATCTAAACAAAGGAAACTTATGTGGGTGATATACATAGGATATTCATTCTCCCTTAGAACAGACATGCAGGTATCTCTAGCAAGAGCCATGGTATACTGATCACCTTGTTTTAGAACAGGGGTCATAATCTACTAGTATCTTCTATTCCTATTTCAGGCCCAATTAAGGATTTCCCCAAGGATAACCTCATAACAGATGTACACTTTTCAGACAGTCTCCCTTCCCCTCCACCACCTGAAGACTTGCTGAAAGATTTGTTTTTGAGTGCTCCCAAATACATCTTTATACAGCGACTTTCACGTGTGTGTGCTTTTAACTGTAAATGCACTTGTTCCTGCCCAGAGCAAACAATCTGCAGTCTAAGGGAGGGCAAAGTGAGCAGTTTGGGACCCCCTTGAATGTTTGCTTTCTGAAAATGATTGTGAAGGTGACATCCCTCTCTTTCTCTTAGTTGTTTTTTTTTTTCTTCACTTCTTCACAAAGCTGCTGACATTGAGATTTCTGGTTTTACTTCTGAGGTTCCAAAATGTCCATGGACAGGAATTGGGGCTCCCCAGGAGGTGAGGCAGTGAGGTCTGTTTATGATTTCAGCCAGGAAGATGAGGCCTAAGGATAGGATTAGAGAGGGTATGATCAAGACCAGCTAGTCTACTGCACTCAGTAGTCTTGGTTGGCTGGTTCTGATGAGTTTGAAAGAGCCTGTGGAGAAGGCTGATGGGATATCCTTTCTCTCCACAGAACTTCCTTCAGGGACTGCTCACCAAGGACCCCCGGCAGCGTCTGTCCTGGCCAGACCTCTTACATCACCCTTTTATTGCTGGTCGTGTCACCAGTGAGTCCTTAGGGTTCCCAGGGCTCTTGCGCTTCCCTAGTACTCTACCCAGTGTAACCCCTAACCCCAACATCTGGGTCCAACATACATTCTTTACCACCCCCAGCCCTTTGCATGACCCTTGCCACTTCCCTTGCAACCCCCCCCCCCCTTTGTCAGTTTGTCAAAACAGTCTCCTTCCTCAGAAGCCTGGAGGTGCTGAAGTGTCTCTGGCCAAATGGAAACAATGGTGCAGCTCCAGTATGATCACATGTCCCCCTCTTATCTCCCTGCAGTACTAAGCGAGCCAGCAGGCTCAGATTTGGGTACCCCATTCACCAGTCGCTTACCCCCAGAACTTCAGGTCCTAAAGGACCAACAGGTGCATCGGCTGGCCCCCAAGGGCAATCGGTCTCGCATCTTGCATCAAGCCTGTAAGCGCATGGCTGAGGAGGTGAAGCAGAAGGTGTGTGGGCAGAGGGGCGTTTGTGACATAGTCAGGCTAGTGACTGGGGGAGTTGGAGAAGGAGGGTGACCTTCTAGGGTTGGGAAAGGGCCACGAATAGGATTCATAGGGCTTTATGGCAACCAAATAGTTCTGACTCGGTGTCTCCTGCCTGTTTCCCACAGAAACACCAGAACAGAGGACCTGCCCTTGAGCAAGAGGACAGGACCAGCAAGGTGGCTTCTGGCACAGCCCCTCTGCCCAGACTAAAGGGCACTCCCCAGGAACCAGGCGTCTTAACTGGGGTCTTAGCCTCAGAAATGAAGAGCAGCTGGGCTGAGTGGGGGGCTGGAGAGGCCCCCCCTGCACCTCGGTGAGGAAGGTAGAACCAGGGATTTATGGGATGAGGTAGCTTGCAGATCTTTGGCTCCAGTCAAAGCAAATACAGCTTTGGTCCCTGTCAAGACTCAAGACTCTCAGGTCCCTGTCACTCACCACTGCCTAAATGTGGACAGGGCCCTGGGAGTCTTGAGTCCTGGGCGCTTGAATTCTAATTCCAGATATTGATACTTTCCTGATTTATCAGGAAACGTGGGAACTTTCCTTTCTCTATGTCTTGGTTGCATTAATACATTAACTGAAAAGGAAAGAATCATCTCCATACAAAAGGGAAGATTATTTGAGTTGAGAGCTACAGGTGAAAACCTCCAGGGTAGATTTGAGAAGAAGATCCAAAGTGGGAGGGCAGTCAAGGATATGTGTGTAGTGGACACCTCTTGTCCTGGCCAGATCCTAGAAGGAGGTCTCCTCTAGCCAATCTTATGTGTCTTATTTTTCATTCTTATCCTGGACCTAGAGGGAGGGACAAGTTAAGGAACCCTAAGCCTCACAGGTCTGGAACTCATCCTTCTCCCCACTTCTTCTGGCAGGGAAAACTGGATCACCCAGGATTGTGAGAGAGCTTTCCCAGAGCTGAGGCCAGAGGTGGTGGGCCAGCAGAGCCTTGATGCAGTGGACCTAGAAAATGAGGTGAGACCTAGGGGCTCCTCTTGGCCTTGTCCCTGCCATGGGATGTTGGGTCTTAGTAGATATTTTCTGGAACAGTAATTCCCAACCCTCCGAGGAATAGCACCCCTTGTGTTAAAAATTGCTTTCTTATTATTAATTTATAGATTTTAATTGCATAGTATCTGAATATTTAATTTTCAAAAATTGGAGTACATAAGTAAAAAGGAAAGTCCCTCTTGAGCCTTATCTCAGTCCCAGAGGTGTCAGTCTCCTTTTAAACTTTCTGTGCGTTTGCATATATGTATATGCCCACACAGAGTATATAGTTTGGCTATTTTTACATTACTGAGTTCATACTGTATATTTTGTTTTGCCTTGTGCATCCCTTACCATATGATCTGTTCTAGAGATCTTTCTACATCTACATCAGTCTTTTGGGGTTTTTTTTAGGTTTTAATTTTTTATTTTGAAAAGATTTCAAACTTAAAGAATAATTGTGAAAATAGCATCAAGTATTCCTGTATACCCTTTCACCCAGATTCACCAGTTGTTAGAATTCTACCACATTTGCTTTATGGGTCTCTTTTTTTTATGGACACGTCATCTTTCTGAATCATTTTAGGGTATGTTGCAGACATGCCTCTTTATTACCAAATATACTTTAGTGCATGTTTGCTAAGAGCATAAAGTATATTTGGTGGTAAAGAGGCATGTCTGCAACTTACACCTCCTCAGTACAATTATAGGAGTCAGAAATTTGTCATCAATATGATTCTGTTACTTACTCTACAGTCCATATTCAGATTCTGCCAACTGCTCCAGTAATGTTCTTTATAGCAAAAGCACATTTTCCCCGGTCCACAGTCCAGTCCAGTGTTATGCATTGCGTTTAATTGTTATACTTCATTAGTCTCCTTTAATCTGAAACAGTTCCTACTTTTTCTTTGTTTTTCATGGTTGATAGTTTTTAGGTGCACAGGTCAGTTATTTTGTGGAATGTTCCTCAAATTGATACTTCCACATGGTTACATTCGAGTCATGCATTTTTGGTAGGAACACTACATTAAGTAATGCATTGTCAATACTACAATCTTTTTGATAACTTATTAGTTTTTCCTAATATGGATGTGCCATGATTTATTATTCCCTTACTGACTAGCTTTATGATGTTTCCAGTTTTTTTATTATAAACCACGTAGTGGACATCTTTCTGAGTATCTCTTTATGCTTACGTACCCATGTTCTCCAAGAGACTTTTCCAGATCCCTCACATACTGCCAACTATACCTTTTTAAACGGGTGGCTGAAAAAAAATATATCTGTGCCAAAGGAGTCACTGGTTTTTTGCAGTTACTTCATGATTCCCCAGGTTGGGAGCTACTACCTTGAACCTGACACACTCCTCCTGATCTCTTTCACTCCCTGAAAGGAGCCAGACAGTGATGATGATGAGTGGCAAAACCTGCTAGAGACCACTGAGCCTGTGCCCGTCCAGCTGAAGGCCCCTTTCACCCTGCTGTGCAATCCCGACTTCTGCCAGCGCATTCAGAGTCAGCTGCATGAGGCTGGAGGGCAGGTAACCGGCAGAAGGATACCGTGGATGAAATTGGAGACCGTTTTCACAGATGAGGCATCAAAAAACATTGACTGACATAAGGAGAAAGAAAGTTTGTCCCTTTTCTATTCTCTTTCGCTTCTTCTGTTTAATTCAAGGAGATTTGCTAACCTCCTTTGGTAATACAGAAAGGGCAAACCTTGGGTTTTTCTTTCTGAAGGGAAAAGTATTCTTCTAGAACAGGGATCAGCAAACTTTCTGATGGAACTTTTTTAGACATTGATGGCCAAGAGGAAGAAATGGAGAATATCATGTAACTACTTTCTTTCATTATAATGAAAGAAAACACATTTCCACAAAATTTTTGACAAAATTAAAAATGTAGATATAACAATTTAGGTATATAATATTTTCTAATACAGGTATACTGATGAAAAGAATGAGATTCTTTTTTAGGGGAATAACATCTTGCTTAATTGGCGTTCGTAATTAGTATTCTCTCCTACAAAGCCTTTCCTTCCTTCTCTGAAACAGTGATCTTCTTTCCTGGGAACTCACCGAAATACGTTGCCTGCATCTCTTTCTCTCTCTTTTCTTTAAAGTTTTAAAAAATAATTTTTAGTAGATTTACCAAGATGTGAAAACCATCACCATAATTCAGTTTTAGAATATTTTCATCACCCCAATAAGATCATTCATAACTATTTACAGTTAATTATCATTCCCACTCCTAATATCAGGAGACTACTTTCTGTTAGATTT
The DNA here is from genome assembly GCF_030028045.1 of Hippopotamus amphibius kiboko. NCBI lineage: Eukaryota > Metazoa > Chordata > Mammalia > Artiodactyla > Hippopotamidae > Hippopotamus > Hippopotamus amphibius. The sequence goes on along the minus strand of NC_080193.1, from coordinate 88,357,091 downwards.
GCCTTTTCTGAACATATCGTATAAATATGATCATACAATGTATAGTCTTTGTGTCTGGCTCCTTTTCTCTTAGCATAATATTTTTGAGGTTCATTCATGTTGTAGCATGTGTCAATACTTAATTCCTTTTCGTTGCTGAATAGTATTCCATTGTATGAATATTATCACATTTTGTTTGTCCATTCCACTAATTGATGGAAATTTGGGTTGTTTCCACTTTTTGGCTTTTGTGAATAATGCTGCTTTGAACATCCACAGGGAAGCCTTTGTGTGGACATACGTTTTCATTTCTCTTGGGCATACACATAGGAGTGGAATTGCTGGGGCATATAGTAAATTTATGTTTAAGATTTTCAGAAACTGCTGAACTATTTTCCAAAGTGACTGCACCATCTTACATCCCACCAGCAATGTATGAGAGCCCTCATTTCTCCACATCCTCACCAACGTGTATTATTGTCTGTCTTTTTGAGTGTAGTCATTTTAGAGTGAAATAGTCTCTCATTGCCGTTTTAATTTGCATTTTGCTAATGATTAATGTGAGCATCTTTTCATGTGCTTACCAGCCATTTGTATATCTTCTTTGGTGAAATATCTAATCATTTCTTTTGCTCACTTTTATTTTTTACATTTTAAAAAAAAATTTTGGCTGCGTTGGGTCTTCGTTGCAGCATGTGGGATCTTTGCTGGAGCACATGGGCTTCTCTCTAGTTGTGGCGTGCGGGTTTTCTCTTCTCTAGTTGTGGTGCGCAGGCTCCAGAGCACAGAGATTCAGTAGTTGTGGCACGTGGGCTTAGTTGCCCTGAGGCATGGGGGATCTTAGTTCCCTAACGAGGGATCGAACCCACATCCTCTGCATTGCAGGATGGATTCTTTGTAGTGGACCACTAGGGAAGTCCTTTTTGTTCATTTTTAAGTTGGACTGTCTGCTTATTGAGTTGTAAGAGTTCTCTGTATATTCTGGATACAAGACCTTTAGCAGCTGTATGATTTGCAAATATTTTCTCCCAGTCTATAATATGTCTTTTTATTCTCATAGGAATGTCTTTTGAAGCACAAAGGTTTTAGGTTTTGAAGTTCAGTTACCATATTTTTCCTTTGTGGAAACTTTCCTATGCTTCTGGTGTTGTATCTAAGAAATCTTTTTTAAACCCAAAGTCTTGACGATTTTCTCCTATGTTTTTTTCTAAAAGCTTTCTAGAATTTTAGCTCTGGCATTTAGGTCTCTGACCCATTTTGAGTTGATTTTTGTATGTATTGTGAGGTAGGGATCTAAGTTCATCCTTTTGCATGTGGATATGTAATCATCCCAGCACCGTTTGTTGAAAAGACTCTGCTTTCGCCATTGAATTACCTTGGTACCCAGTACCTCTCTTTTGGCCCTAACATGTCCTCCTTATGTTGGATAATTTTTCAGTGGGGAAGGAGGTTAACAACTCTGCCTCCAGGATAAGACTTTCTGAGTTAGAATTCTAGCCAAACTACTGTGTGTGATTATTGACCACTTACTTAACCTGTCTAGAAACTTCAGTCTCCTCATCTATAAAATGGGTAGTTGTATTTACTTTACAATTACTAGGGTTATTGTAAAGATTGAGTGGATAAGTGAACAGATTCAGAACAGTGAGTGGCATATTGTAAAGCACTTGATGTAAATGTTAGTCTTCTTTTGAAAAATAACCTATTAAAAAATAACCATTTAAAAATATAACACTGTCTTTAGCTTGCAGGCTATATAAAAATATGTGGTAGGTTGGATCTGGCCTGCAGGTCATAGTTTGTCAACCCTTGATCTAAAGTTGAATAATATTGTTTTGTCTATCTGGAGCTGAGCAACATCGTTTTGTGCCTGTTGTTTTTAATGTTCAGAAGTGCGTGTGTTTGTGTGTGGGGGGGGGAGTGGGTGGTTTCATTTTGTTTTGTTTTAAGGTGAAGGGCTGCAGAAGGGAGGGAGCAGATAGGAATGTCACTGGGTCTGTCACTGACTGAGGGAAGCTTCCCCTACCACCCCAGTCTTGGTCACCTCCAAGTCAGGTGACCTTGTCATCTATATTCCCCTTTCCTGATACACTTTCCCTATTCCTCTGTTCTCCTTCTCTGGGTTTTTGATTCCCAAAGAAAGGAATGAGAACATTTGGTCTGCTGTGTCAGCTCCTTGGGGACACTTGGTATCTGTGACTCTCCTTCTTTTACCTCTCATAATATCGATTACTGTCTCTTTCCCTTGTGTCACCCAGATCCTGAGAGGCGTGCTGGAGGGTGCTTCCCGTATCCTTCCTGCGCTCCGGGTCCTGAGCAGTCTTCTGTCCAGCTGCAGAGACTCTGTTCCCTTGTATTCCTTCTGCCGTGAGGCAGGGCTCCCCGGGCTGCTGCTCAGCCTCCTCAGACACAGCCAGGAGAGCAGCAGTATCCAGCAGGTGAGCGCTGCGCCAGGAACCTCTCAAGGCTTAGCGGAATTTCTTCTCTTTGAATTCCTTTTCTTTGAACTGCCGTCTCTATTTGGCCGAACCGCCTTTTATTTTCTTTTCCTCGTCTCTAGTTAGTAGATTATGAATTACAAATTCTCATGCCTTCCGAGGCCAGGCAGATAATGTCATCAGAGAAGTAGACTGTGTGACTTCGTGAATAGTGGGAATGTGAGAAACTCAGGTCTCATGTCCAGTCAGAACGGGGCATCCTCTCCTCAGCACCAGCTCACTGATGCTGGGTGGGAATACGGGCTCAGTGGTGCCAGATCCTCCAGGTTTCCAAGAGAAGCTAGAAATCCAGATTTTTATGTGCAATTTCCCAATATCTGTGTTTTGAAATCTGAGGCTTTACCGGCCTGATTTTATAGAGCAGGGTACCAAAATCCAGAGAGTAGGTAACTCACACTTGGGCACTAGCTTGTAAATGGTCATGCAGAGGGTAAGCAGGAGAGCTAGGATTGAGTCTCAGTGTCCACGTCCCCACGCTTGTCCCGCCACAGCTGAGCTGAGAGGCCAGAATGCAGATGTGTTTAACAGGGCCAAGGACCAGTTGTAAAATAGAGCCTCCTAAACTCCAAAATGCTGTTCAGGCCAAACAAGACACATTTTCAGCCTTTTTACAGCCCATCAGCCGCCACTTTGTTACCTCTAGATCTCTTCTCTCTGTCCAGATGCTCTCTTCCTTCTGTCCCTTTGGTCAACCTGACTGAATATCTGACACCTGTTTCCCTTAGTCTTTGTTTCCATCCTCTACATTGCCGTAACTCTCTGTCCTCTTCCCTGGCAGCAAAGTTGGTATGGGACCTTCTTACGGGACCTGATGGCTGTGATTCAGGCCTACTTTGCCTGTACCTTCAATCTGGAGAGGAGCCAGACAGGTGACAGGTGGGATGAGAGGCAGTTTTGCTCTGTTGGCCAGTTTGGCTTCAGTTTCTACCCTCATTTCTTCCCCTCCCCATTAGGAAGAAGCTAAGTAAGGAGAAGCCATGACTTGAGACAGGTGTAGGGATCAGCTGAGTGACCTCTCAGAGTCCAGCCAGTCCTCTTAAGGACCCTGAGACACCTCCAAGTTTGCCCATGAAATTTCAGGTTCCAAGGGTCAGCAGTCACCATACACTAAATGGAAGGTGCTCAGGGTGTGAATAAGCTAGAGGAAATGGCAGAGAAGAGGCCTGGAGGGGGGTGTGTGTGTGCGTTTGTGAGGGGGCGGGGGTGGGGGGTGGGGAGAGAGCATTCTGATGTGTTCCTTTGCAGAGATTCTCCTACCTGCCCTGAACCAACCACATGTGGGCTTTTAGTAGAGAAATGAGAAGAAACCATGGACTCATTTTTTTCCCAGCCTACAGGTATTTCAGGAGGCCGCCAACCTCTTTCTAGACCTGTTGGGGAAACTATTAGCCCAACCAGATGACTCTGAGCAGACTTTGCGGAGGGACAGCCTTATGGTAATCTGCTCCCCCTTCCAGATTTCTGTCTCGGTTTTTCCCTGTGTTTCTCCCGTCCTCTTTCTTATGACTATATAGGGTTAGATCGAGGTAATATAACAAATGTTTGTCGAATGCCAACTGTGTGCCATATGCCATCTGAGTAAGAGAAAGTCCCCATCTTCAAGGGATCAGGGCTAGTCTAGTAGGAGAGATGTGATCAAGGACAATAGTGCGAAAAGTACATTAGAACTTCACATAAATTACAGAAGCATTGCTGAAGAAGACTAACGCTACTTGGAGGGTCACAAGAGAAATCTTGAAGAAGAAAATCATCTCTACTAGGATTTGAAGACTGTATAGAAGTCTGCCAGGTGGATGAGGCAGGAAAGTAGGAAGAACATTCGGGCAGAAAGAGCAACATACATTAGAGCCCAGAGGCATTAGGCAGTGTGGCCTATTTTAGGGAACCATAAATAGAAGTATTTCTTCTTGAATAGACTTGCAAATCAGCTAGTATTCCCAACCTTGTTTGTCCTGCAGACTAGTAGCCTACGTGGATTCTCTTCCCTGGACTCTGGGGTTGAGGGATGGGAAGGAAGGATTGAAAGAAAATAGCTGAGTTCTGACTGATCTTGGAGGAGACAGAGAGGAACACGTGCGAGGAAGTAAGCAATTGCCTGGTCTTGTTCAGACTGGCAACTAGGAGAACAGATCTGGGCTGCATTCCTACCTCCAGCTAGCAGTCCATTCGATTTCTTCTAGGCTGAGAGCGCACTATAACATCCCTTGTCCTTTCCAGTCAGGAAGTTTTTAATGTCTAACCTAAATTTTGGGCAGTAGTGACTCACTTCTCTTATGACATTGTGCAGTGAGTAACATGGGAAGTTTGGAGTAAATTCCCCACCTCTCGAAATTCTGAATCAGTAAGACTGGGTTGGGAAGAACGCACAAATCCCCAGGATTTCTTTTTTTTTAATTTATTTATTTTACTTTATTTGTTGGCTGTGTTGGGTCTTCATTGCTGCGCACGGGCTTTCTCTAGTTGCTGCAAGTGGGGGCTACTCTTCATTGCGGTGTGCGGGCTCCCCATTGCAGTGGCTTCTCCTGTGGAGCACAGGCTCTAGGCGTATGAGCTTCAACAGCTGCGGCACACAGGCTCAGTAGTTGTAGCTCACGGGCTCTAGAGCACAGGCTCAATAGTTGTGGCACACGGGCCCAGCTGCTCTGTGGCACGTGGGATCCTCCCAGAGCAGGGCTCGAACCCGTATCCCCTGCACTGGTAGGCGGACTCCCAACCACTGTGCCACCTAGGAAGTCCCCCCCAGGATTTCTTATAGTCATGGTCCACAGATAATACTTTGAGAACCATCATTTATGGAGCAGCTGATCAGAATAGAAGGATTGACATCCAAAATTCCTGTCCTTGAAACGTGAGGGCAGTTATGTTACACATTCTGTGTGAGGAATTCAGAATTTTTTTTTTTTTTTTTGCACACGGGCTTAGTTGCTCCGCGGCATGTGGGATCTTCCTGGGGCTGGTATCGAACCCGTGACCTCTGCATTGGCAGGCGGATTCTTAACCACTGTGCTACCTAGGAAGCCCAGGAATTCAGAATTATACTTAGAATTAATACTTAGAATTCAGCAGCTGGTCCCCCTGGGTTTTTCTCCTTATTTCTCAGGTTCTCCGGAAACTCTTGCTCCTTACCCTAAGTCCAGTCAGTTTTCTGATGCACTAATGTTACCCCTGCCTTGTCTCCGTTAGTGCTTTACTGTTCTGTGTGAAGCCATGGATGGGAACAGCTGGACCATCTCTAAAGCCTTCTACTCCAGCCTGCTGACTACACAGCGGGCTGTGTTGGACGGGCTCCTTCATGGCTTGACAGTTCCACAGCTCCCTTTGCACAGCCCCCCAGGTAACCAGAATGGGGAGGGGAGGTTCTCTTGACTTCCTTGTCGAATAGGTCCAGCTCTGCTCTTTCTCCTGCCATTGCCTGGAATAGTGCTTGGCATTTAGTGAGTGTTAAGTAACCGTGAACTGAGAGAATGAAGGGGGAATCTGAAACAAGGACACCTTCCTGCATTCTTTGCCTTTCTCACAGGAGCCCCCCAGGTGAGCCAGCCGCTGCGGGAGCAGAGTGAGGATCTGCCTGGAGCCATTTCCTCGGCGCTGGCAGCCATATGCACTGCTCCTGCAGGGCTGCCTGGCTGCTGGGAAGCCAAGGAGCAGGTCTGAGCTACAATTTTTTGTTCCTGTCATCCTCGTTGCCACAGTTGGGGAGGCTGGCCTCAGCTTCTCAGAAAGGCAGGAAAACAAGTTTTCATGCCTCCCTTTACTCAGTAGTTCCAGAGACAGATGCTCCCACTAGATTTGGGCCACTAGCAGAACATGATATAGCCAAAATCCCAGAGCCCTTGGCTGGCTGATTAGCGAGCTCAGTGACAAACTGCCCATGAGGTGGGATAGCTGATACGAAGCCACCAGTGATGCTTCCTCAAGGGTTCAGGATTCAGATTCCCTGCTTTCTTTGGACTAGCAACACCTTCCTCTGTCCCTGCCTGGTGGGACTTAACTAGGCCTTGCCTTTTTTTTTTTTTAAGAACTTTCATTGAGATATAGTTAACATACAATGAACTGCATATATTTAGAGTGTACAATTTGGTTTTGTTTTTTTTTTATTAGTAATGTATATGTTAGGCCTTGCCTTTTTGTTACCCACTGACCATGAAGACTGGGAATGGAATTGGGTCTGTGGTTCCTGGTGAATATGGGGAAGAGTGGCTAGCAAGGGGTTGAGAATCCGGATTATTTGGAGATATGAGAGGAATAGGATTGGAAGAATAGGAATGGGATTGAGTCTTCAGGTGTGTCTCTACAGATCTCTCGGTATTTGGCAAACCAGCTCACCGAAGACAGCAGCCAACTGAGGTCATCCCTCATCTCTGGCCTGCAGCATCCCATCCTGTGCCTACACCTTCTCAAGGTACTGCCTGCCCATAACTCTTGGCTGTTCAGATTTCTTTTTAACCCACAGGACTGAGACAGAAAGGGACACCAAGAGGAACATTGAGAGAGATGAGAGACCCCCCCCCTTGGAGGACCCCTTCCTGCTTTTAAAACTGTTCAGCTGAGATGGCCCCACTGTCAGCCAGTCCTCACCAGAACTAAGAAGTGTCTGCATCTCACAATCTTTTAGCAAGAGGTGGAAGTGGCCTGAATTTCTCTGACACCCCTAGTTGTGGATACTAGATCTGTTGAGAGGTTAACCTGCTTTCAGCTGAGCCTTCCAATCTAGGAGCCCAGGGGCTGCTCTGCCTCCCTGACAGACTCCTTCCCACACCTCTTAGGTTCTCTACTCCTGCTGCCACATCAGTGAGTGCCTGTGCCGTCTTTTAGGGCAAGAGCCCCTTGCCTTGGAGTCACTGTTGAAGTTGGTCCAGGGCAAGGTAGGCCAGCAACACAAGTGGGCATCTCTTGGGGGCACCACCATCTCAATCAGAGGAGGTGCTGATAGCTTGGGTTTCCTTTGTAGGTAAAGGTAGTGGATTGGGAAGAGTGTACTGAAGTGACACTGTACCTCCTCTCCCTTCTTGTCCTTCACCATCAAGATGTGCCTGCTGGGTGAGTCATAAAGTAGAGTTTCTCCACTGAAATCTTCCACCCACATAGCTCACCTTGATGTGGACTGTGGAGAATGACACCCTACAACCTGTCCTTAGGAGGGATTGGGACAGAGAGAGTGAAGGTTTCTCTACAAAGAAAAGACCTAGATTCCCACCAGCTTTATGCCCTGGAGGTGAACATGCAGCCTAGGTGAAGAGTGCCATCCAGGGGAGAGGGCAGGCCACTCAGCAGCCTTGCCGCATCCCTTGATGTGTCTCCTTATTCCAGAATGGAGAAGCTAGGCAGTGAGACTGCTACTGTCTTTACCCATTCACACGTCGTCTCTCTTGTGGTGAGTTTTCAGCCTTCATCGTCCTCCCCTTTTCACCCCATCATCCCACCCTTCCGGGAGCAGGAGGGTCATTTCCTAATTTGCAGCTGTTTGTGAGGCACTCTTCTGGACCAGGACAGAGAAATAAATCCTCTCTGCCTGTCCCGAGTACCATCCAGATTCGGACATTCCTCCTTGTCTGACTCTCCACAGAGCGCAGCAGCCTGTCTCTTGGGCCAGCTTGGTCAGCAAGGGGTGACTTTTGACCTCCAGCCTGTGGAGTGGATCGCTGCAGCCACACATGCCCTGTCCGCCCCTGCAGAGGTGAGTGCTACCAGGGAATGCAGAGATGTGTTTTCTCTGAGTCAAATAAGGTCTGCATTCAGGGAGAAAAGCCTGAAATGCCAGCAAGCCTAGGGGAAACTAAGAAGCGTGAGATAATCAAGGAGTCTTTCCTGTCCTATCTTATGCCCTTGGGTAATATATCCCTCTGAGCCCAGACTGTCAGGACTTTAGATCTGTTGTTAACGTGGGGGAGAGCGAGGCATCCTCTCTCTGTCTCCCTCTCTCTCCCTCTCTCTCTCTCTCTCTCCTCCAGCCTCTCCTCTCCAGTCTGTTTTTGTCACTGCCATCAAAGTGAGCTTTCTTAAAGGAAAACCTGCTCATTTGCTCAACCAGTAATTATTTCACACATAAATACGTATTGAGTACCAGGCACTAGTCTCGGCTCTGAGAATACAGTAGTGGAAAGAGTCAAAAAAAATCTTGCCCATATGGAGCTTGTGTAAGTCCTCAGTGGCTTCCCACGGTTTCTGGGTTAGTGTCCAAATTCGTTAGCAGGTACTCAAAGCTCATCTATTACCTCTGCGCTCTCTAATCCTGCTCTACCAAAGAGTTAACATTTCCAGAATTCACTGTGGTCTTTCATCACCTGCATTTGTATAAGCTGTGACTTCTCCCTTCTTTGTCTGCCTTTTAAACTTTTAATCCCATCAGTTTCCTACCTCCAGGAGGCAGAGTTAGCACTCTTAACTGCGTCACTTTCCCTCTCCACAGCCCCTACCTCACAGCCTCTTGTTTAGCAAGTATCTTCCTAAACTAGAATTGTTTCGGTGGCTGCTTACATTAAGACAGAGTTAGTCATTGAACGAATAGGCAGGAACCAAGACTCCTAAGTCCAAAGAACTCTCCCCACTACACCAGGCCACAGAAGAACTCCTGCCTGACTTGGGGTTGGGTGCACAGACCTGTGCAGTCACCTCACTCCTCTCGGATCTGCTCTCTTCCTGCCTCTCTCTGACAGGTCCGACTGACTCCACCAGGTGGCTGTGGATTCTATGACGGCCTCCTCATCCTTCTGCTGCAGCTCCTCACCCAGGTACAGCTGCATCCTAAGATGGATGGGAAGTAAGGAGAGAGAAACTGGGTGCTTTGGGGAGCCACTGGCCAATGGGAAGAAAGAAGCAACACAGTCTTCTCTCCTCTCAAACTACCTGTGATGGCATTAGATTGGGCTCATCTGCCCTCAGTACAGACCCTTTGAGGGGAACCATTCAGCTGCATCCCTTGGGATTCAGTGGAAAGGAAGCTGTAATTCCCTGGTTTCCAGTAGACATACACATGGGTTGAGAGGTTCGGGGGGTTAAGACGTGATAAGAGAGGGAACTGAGACAACAGGGAAATCCTAGGTGGGAAAACAGAAGGAATTATTTCCGGGACTCCCCTTCCTCGTCATAGGTCAGGGACAAGAGTGAAAAAAGGCATTTCGACTCCTGACTTGGACCTCCTCGTTCACCCTCTTTCAATTGTGTCTCTAGCAGGGGAAGGGTAATCCAATAAGGGACGTGGCCAGCTCAGAACTGTGGACGGTTCTGTGGCACCGCTTCTCCATGGCTCTGAGGCTCCCTGAAGAGGCGTCTACACAGGAAGAGGAGCTGTCGCTGTCCAGTCCACAAAGCCCAGAGCCAGACTGGACGCTGATCTCACCCCAAGGTATCTTTCCAACAGCATGGTCCCTTTTTTGGGGCCAGTGTATTGGTCCCTTTTCAAGAGGAGATAGTCTGGAACTGGGTTAGCTCTCGGAGACGGCGACTGGTGCTGCTGCCTGGGGAGAGAATGGCACAGTCTGTGCTGGAGCCACTCAGGGGTGGGGAAGGGACTGAACAGGTGGTAGCCTGAGAGCCACGGGGATGCGGGGCATCTCGGCCTCTTGCCTGCTCCACTAGGTCTCCATTCTTGGTGTTTGCAGGCATGGCAGCCCTGCTGAGCCTGGCCATGGCCACCTTTACCCAGGAGCCCCAGTTATGCCTGAGCCACCTGTCTCAGCGTGGAAGTATCCTCATGTCCACCCTGAAGCATTTACTTTCGCCCAGCTTCCTGCATCAACTGGGCCAGGCGTGAGTTGGAGCTAGAGGAGGGAAACCAGAAAATTCAAAGTCTGCTACTGGGGGTGGCGGCAGGGGAAGGCAGGCGAGAAAGAGCTGGCGGCTTGAGCGATGAGGCAAGAAATTACTGAGGGGGATTACTGAGGTTGGGGAAAGAGAGCTGGACTAGGGAATCTGAGAAGGGGCGGGGGAAGAATGCTGAGGGGTGTGAGAGCCAGACTGAGTACATCCTTCCACTCTCCCCTCAGGCCTCAAGGGTCTGAGTTTCTCCCCGTCGTGGTGCTCTCTGTCTGCCAGCTCCTCTGCTTCCCCTTCGCCCTGGATGTGGATGCTGACCTCCTTGAAGGTGTCCTGGCTGACCTCACAGACTCAGAAGTCACAGCCCATCTACTGCAGGTACTGGGGAAGCTACCGTGGCAGGAAGGTGGGAGAGGAAGGTGGCCAACCTTGTGTACTCAAATTCACTTCCTGACAGCTCCAGGGCTCTCGCAGGCCCTTGTAGGAGTGCAGCACCTGGCTTGGTCTAAGAGTTGGAGTGGAGAAAGCATCAGGCCTGAACAGAGGCATGCGCTTGGAGCTGGGCAGGGCCTCCTCTCTCCATCAGTCCCTTATCTGGACTAACTTGGAGCCCAGTGGAGCAGACATCCTAGTCTAGGCCCTGGAGACTCAGCTTCTCAGCTGGGAATCACTTGTCTGGCAATTGTTGGCATTAAGCACTGAGTGGGTCTCTGAAGGCAGAGAGACTTAAGTCCTTGCAGAGCAAGTCATGGCCTCGGGAAGGACCTGTTCTCCTGGACTCCACGTTGTATCTCATGTGTGGTGCTGTGGCTCAGGGCTTCCAGTTCCCTGTGGTATTCTCACCACAACTTGGCTTTTCTGTCTCCCAGATTTTGGGCTCCTTCTCGTTATCTAGCTGCAGTGTATCCTCCCTCTCCCTGAACTATTTTGCCTGCACCCCTCCCCCTCCTCCAGGTCTGCTGCCTCCATCTTCCACTGACACAAGTCGAGCTGCCCATCAGTCTCCTCACACGCCTGGCCCTCTCGGATCCCACGTCTCTCAACCAGTTTGTGAACACAGTGGCTGCCTCCCCTGGAACCACCATCTCATTCCTCTCAGTTGCCCTCCTGGGTGACCAGCCACTGCTGACTTCTGACCTTCTCTCCCTCCTGGCCCACGCCGCCCGGGTACTGTCTCCCAGCCATTTGTCCTTTATCCAAGGACTCATGGCTGGCTCCGATGAATCCTATCGGCCCCTGCGCAGCCTCCTGGGCCACCCAGAGAATTCTGTGCGGGCCCGTACTTATGGGCTCCTGGGACACTTGCTGCAACATAGCGTGGCCCTACGTGGGGCCCTGCAGAGCCAGGCAGGACTGCTTAACCTTCTGCTGCTGGGGCTTGGAGACAAGGACCCTGCTGTGCGGCGCGGTGCCAGCTTTGCTGTGGGCAATGCAGCCTACCAAGCTGGTCCTCTGGGACCTGCCCTGGCAGCTGCGGTACCTGATATGACCCAGCTGCTTGGAGATCCTCAGGCTGGTATCCGGCGCAATGCTGCATCAGCTCTGGGCAACTTGGGGCCTGAGGGTTTGGGGGAGGAGCTGTTACAGTGCCAAGTACCCCAGCGGCTCCTAGAGGTGGCGTGTGGAGACCCCCAGCCAAATGTGAAGGAGGCCGCCCTTGTTGCCCTCCGGAGCCTCCGACAGGAGCCCTGCATCCATCAGGTACACCCCAGGGGACTTAGGAGTCACCATGGTGGGGCTGGTTTTCATAACATTTTTCCGAGATAGTCTTTAAGGAATTGGGACATCTAGAAACAAAAGCTGTGGCCTTCTCTGGGAGCAGGAAGCCCAGGGCCATGACTTGGACATGAGTTTTTCATCTAATGTGTCCCACCTGGAGAAGGGAAGGGACCTGGAAGAGGATTCCATTGGGCTAGGAAATGCCTGGGATCTCAAGGACCAGTGTTTCTCTCTTCTGGAGGCTGTGCAGGAGGGAGGTGAGGGAAGACTAGGAGATGTTGAGGTATAGAATGGTTTCGTTCTGAGGGCCACGAAGGTGCTAGCTATCTTTTTTAGCACTTACCATGTGAAAAGTACCATGCTAAGCATTTTACCTTTATTACCTGGTTTAAGCGTTGCTTCTCATTTTGCAGGCAATGAAACTGAGGCACAAAGAATTTAATAACTTGTCCAAGTTACAAAGCTAATAGGTAGAATTGGACTTCTGAACTTGAGTCTGAGTCCAGAGCCCATGCTCTCCCCCCCCCCCCCAACTTTGGCCATGCCACATGGCATGTGGGATCTTAGTTCCCCAACCAGGAACTGAACCTGTGGCCCCCTGCAGTGGAAGCATGGAGTCTTAACCACTGGAGCGCCAGGGAAGTCCCTAGAGCCCATGCTCTTAACCATTGCTTTATTCTGTGGTTTTGTTTTGTTTTGTTTTGTTTTGTTGCTCAATTTTCAGTATATAAACAATCCTGTGGAAAATCATACATCTACCTATGATAAAGCTAAACCTCCAAATTATAATAGTTCAATGTGGTAGCATTGGGTGGTTCATGCAGAAGAGAAGTTTTGACAGGATGGTGATGATATATGTTAGAGTTGTCTGGCAATCCATGTAGGGAAGTAATGAAAGAGATTCTTGGTGGTAATGAGGTCCAGACCCACTGGTCTGAATCCACAGTTGGGAGTCCCACCTTTTGGCTTACTTTCACTGCTGCAGTTATTACCTCTTCCTGGGGACCAGTGCCTGGGTCCTTTGGTGCCTTGGTTTCATGGTCTGTAACTAAAGAGAATGGAAGTAGACTTCTGGTCCTGGTGATTTCCTGTCTCCAAGGTCTATCTTTTCCCATGCAACCTATTTTGAGTCCCCAGGAGTTCATTTTCTTTTTCTTCCTTTTCTACAGTGGGAATTGGTGGGCCAAATGAAAGTCCTCTGCATGTCGTGTTCTATCATCTCTCTGTATCCCACAGGTGCTGGTGTCCCTGGGTGCCAGTGAGAAATTAGCCTTGCTCTCTCTGGGGAATCAGTTACTGCCACATAGCAGTCCCAGGCCTGCCTCTGCCAAACACTGCAGAAAACTCATTCACCTCCTGAGGCCAACCCACAGTACGTGACCCCAGATTCCTGGGATCCAGCCTCCAATCTCCATTGCCCTACTATTGCCAACCCTTCCTTTTTCTATTCTACAAGCCACCAACTCAACCAAGAGCTAAAGAGACTGAAAGAGAGACGCTGCCAATCAGCTGATTTGAGAACAAGAACCTAGAAGAGATTCATGTATAAAGCTCCTTGTTTCCCCCAGATTCAGGATGATTTCGGCCAGTAAACTTCATTGTTGTTGGTGCCCGAGGAGATTCCTTTCTTCTCTACATCAAGGGGTCTTTTCTCCAATATTGTGCCTTTAAATCCAAGGGACATGCCTCCTGGACCTTAGGGAGACACCTTCTACCTGAGAGGTCTCTTCTTTTCTGGAGCTCCTGAAATCTTCCCAGCAGGTTCTTGCTCTAGATGTGGTGGTGCCAGGACAGTGATGAAGACAGAGCCTGCCTCAGCTCTAGGCTGTGGGGATGAATGCCATCAGTCCCTGTTGTGGAGCGCTCCACAGCCTGCAGCCCACATTCCCATCCATGGGTGCAGGTGGGAGTCTACCTTTTCTGTCTTCCTTCCTCCCTCGCTCCCTCCCTCTCCTCTCCTCTCCTCTCTTCCCTCCCTCCCTCCTTCCTTTCTTTTTTCTTTCCTTTTTTTCTTTCTCTTTTTCTTTTTTTAACCCTACTTGGAACTGCCAGGGTAAAAGTTGAGAGCTCCTCTTTTAGCTGATGTGTGATGCTGGAAGCACTGGTTTCCTGTTCACAGAAGATCCTGGTTTGGGAGCTTATTTTAATCTTTTCCTGCCTTCCAGCTTCCTCCATCCCAGATGAGCTACATGTGATCACCTACTTCCAAGTCAGGGCCAGTGAAGCTGAAATAGGAAAGGACAGGATTAAACGGAGGGGTAAATTGGACTGCTTTCTAATCTCAGGCTTAGTGATTAGTTTTAACATTTGGTGGAGTTTCAGTGTATAGGGAAGTCCAGCTGCTTTAGAAGGGTGGCTGTTTGTGGAGATTGTTCAGTTTACCAGAAAGGGGTGTTTGGCAGGCGCATTGCTTAGAATGGTAATCCGTACTGGAAAGCTTAAGCCTTCACTCACTGGATGGCTTGCAGCCAGCTTCCCAGAGCCCTCATTTCTCCATCCATAACATAGGGAGACTGCTTTTTGTCCTTCCTTAAATTCCACTTGTTTTAGAAATGAAAGATGAGTAAGGTGCCTTTATTTTATTTATTTATTTTTTTTGGTGCCTTTATTTTATTTTTTTATTTTTTTATTTTTTTGGGGGGTACACGAGGTTCAATCATCTGTTTTTATACACATATCTCCGTATTCCCTCCCTTCCTTGACTCCCCCCCCTCGAGTCCCCCCCACCCTCCCCGCCCCAGGGTGCCTTTATTTTTATAAGGAACTTATTTAGACCTCATCTTCATTGCCCACCGTTTGTATTTATATTTTGACAAAAATAACATCTTTTTCTAGAAACCACCATAATTTCCTTCTATCCAAATTATTTCAGTTCAATATATATTTGTTTTTTAAATTCATTTTTTATTGAAGTATAGTTGAATTACAAGGTTGTGTTAATTACTGCTGTACAGCAGTGACTCAGTTATACATACATATATACATTCTTTTTCATATTCTTTTCCATTATGGTTTATCATAGGATTTTTTTTTAGAAACACAAGCTGATTAAAATATTGACAAAGGATCTGAATAGACATTTCTCCAATAAAGATTTACAAGTGGCCAATAAGAACAGGAAAAGGTACTCAGCATCATTAGTCATTAGGGAAATGCTAATCACAAAGAGAGAGAGTAGCAAGTGTTGATGAGGACATACTGAAACTGGAACCTTAATACATTGCGAGCGGAAATGCAAAATGGTCTAACCACTTTGGAAAACAGTCTGACAGTCCCTCAAAAGGTTAAATGTATGGTTTCCATATGACTCAGTAATTCCACTCCTAGGTACATACCGAACAGAAACAAAAGCAGGTTCACACAAAATCTTGTACATATCATAGGATGTTGAATATAATTCCCTGTACTAACGTTAAGAGTACAGTAGGACCTTTTCGTTTATCAATTCTATGTATACCAATTTGCATCTGCTAATCCCAAACTCCCAATCCAACTCTCTTCCATGCCCCTCCTCCTTGGCAACCACCAGTCTGTTTTCTACAACATATATTTATTGAGTCTTTTCTATCTGCCAGATGCTATTCTAGGCGCTGGAGAAAAAGCAATGTCTGTTTGTTATAGTTTCCATTCTGGTTGGGGAGACAGCTTATTAAAATGAATGAATTGTTTAGTATATAGGAATGTGATAAAAGCTCCAGAGAAATATAAAGCAGGAAGAAGGGGATGAGGCATGCTGAGTTGGATAGCCAGGGTAGACCTCACTTAGAAGATGACATTTGAACAAAAACATTTGAACAAAGCACTGCAGCTCTCTGAGGGAAAAGACTACGCAGGGAGATTGGTCTTTAAAGGCCTTGAGATGGAAGTATGCCTGGAGAGCTTGAGGAACTATGAAGAGGTAAGTTGGGATGGAAAAAGTGAAGAAGGGGGAGGATAGTAGGAAATGAGGACAGGAAGGTAATGGGGACCAGATGTAGGCCTTACAGACCTTATATTTTACATAGAGTAGAGATCTATTGGCGAGCTTGATCTGAGGAGTTCTGAGATCTACCATATGTTCTAAAAGATTGGACGGTGAGGAATGAGGGAGGATGGGAAGTAGGGTGGGCAGTTAGGAGGCTATTGTAATAATCCACATGAGAGATGGTGGTACCCTGGACTGGAGTGGTACCAACGGAGTGGTGAAAAGTAGTCAGATTTTGAATCTGGAAAGCAGTGTCAAGGATGACTCCACGGTTTTTGGTTGGAGCATTTGGAAGGATGGAATTGCCATTAACTGAAATGGGGAAGGCTGTTAGTGGAGTGGTAGTGGGTGGGAAAACTAGTTTAGTTTTGAACATGTCAAGTCTATTAGTTGGAAATTTTCAAACGTACATAAAAGTAGAGAGGTTAGTTCAGTGAGCCCCATCACTACTTCAATAGCTACTGTATCTATTCTTTTTTTACTTAAGTATTTTAAAACAAATCCTGGGCAACATATGTTATCCATGAGTACATCAGAATATATCTCTAACAAATCAGAACTTTTTGTTTTTCACAAAACCATAGTACTTCACTAAGACCTGTCTGTGTTAAGACAGATATGTATACAGTATTGTGCTTTTTAAATCTGGATTTTTTTTTTCTAAAAGATAAACTAGAAGGAATTATCTTATAAAAGAATTATTTTTTCCAAATAACTTGTTAAACACTAGCTTGAAATATCTTGCTTATCTGGTACATAAACAATTTAATGTAGAGAAATTAAATTTACATCCAACAATAATTAATCATTTTATGAGGAAGCATAATAAGAAAAATGTTCCCATGCTTGAGAGCATACTATTTAAAGGATTAGAAATATGTAAACAGTTTTACACTGTTTTACACTGTCTAGCGATTATTACACAAAGTGCTGATATGATTTGGAGTGAAAGTCTGAGTAGTGCCTGGAATTTAGAGAATGTCTGGAAGGTTTGAGGATTTATGCTTATCTTGAGTGCATATGAGTGTATATGTATTTTAACTTTTGAGGAGGGGTGAAGGAGCTTAAAACTTTCAAACATATAAAAGTAGGGAGAATAGCATGCCAAACCCCACCCCCATACCCTGGTCCCACACATTCAGTTGTTATCAACATTTTGGCACACTGGTTCTACCTATTCCGTTTTTAAATTTTGTCATAGTATAATTTTAAATAAGCATTTTTTGGGAAATAATTTAAAATTTAAAGAAAAGTTGTAAGAACAGTACAAAGAACTCCTATATCCCCTTCACACAGATTCACTGTTAACATTTTGCTGCAGTTGGTTTTATCATATTTTTCTGAACCATTTAGGAGTAAGTTGTAAATATCATGCCCCTTTACCTTTAAAAAACTTGTGTTTCTTAAGATCAAGCATACTTACTTATGTGACCACGATGTAATTGATGGAATTAATGAAATCAGGAAATTCAACACTGATATAATAATATTAACTAATCTACAGCCCGTATTCAGATATTGCCAGTTGTTCCAATAATGTTCTTTATACCAATTTTTCTCTTGGTCCAGGATCCAACTCAAGATCATGCTTTGTGTTTAGTTATGATACCTCTTTTGCCTCTAACCTAGAAGCATTCCTCATCCTTCCTTTCTTTTATGATGTTGATTGATATTTTGAGTATATCTGACGTTTCTTTGTGATTTGAGTATAACTGATGTTTGGGTATACCTGATTTTTTTGTGTGTGATTTGTTCCAGTTATACATTTTTGGCAGAAACACTGTATAAGTGACGATGTGTCTTCTTAGTACATCATATCTGGAGGCTGATAATGTTGCTTTTTCCCATTATTGGTGAAATTACCTCTGATGACTTGGTTAAGGTGGGCTAGGCAGATTTCTGTTGCTGCTTTTTTTTTTCTTTAAGTAGACTTTATATTTTAAAGCAGTTTTAGATTTATAAATAATTGAACAGATAGTGCAGAGAGTTCATATATTGTATTTTGCTGCTACACACAATTTCCCCTGTTATTAACATCTTACATTATTTTGATACATTTGTTACAGTTAGTGAACCAGTATTCATATACAGTTGACCCTTGAAAAACATGGGGCTTAGGGGGCACTGACCCTCGCATAATTGAAAATCTGAGTATAACTTTACAGTCAGTCCTCCATATCTGAGGATTTAACCAACTATGGATTATGTAGTACTATAGTACATGTTTATTGAAAAATGTTCTCATGTAAGTGGATCCATGTGGCTCAAACTCGTGTGTTCAAGGGCAAACTGTATTATCAACTAAAACCTGTATCTTACTCAGATTTCCTTAATTCTTACCTGATTTCCTTTTTCTGTTCCAAGGTCTCGTTACACATCATTTAGTTGTCCCCTTGGGCTCCTCTGGCTCTAACAGTTTCTTAGAAATTTCTTGTTTTTGATGACCTTGACCATTTTGAGAAGTATTGGTCAGGTATTTTGTAGGATGCCCCTCTACTGGAATATGCTTGATGTTTCTCATGACTAAACTGGAATTATGGGTTTTGAAGAGGAAGATCACAAAAGTTAAGTGCCGTTTTCATCATATATCAAGGGCACATACTATCTATATGACTTACGACTTGATGTTGACCTTGATCACCTGGCTGAAGTGATGTTTGTCAGATTTTTCTATTACTACTTTTGCCCTATGCCACCTCCCTTTCCATACTGTATTCTGGAAGGAAGTCACTCTGCACAGCCCAAACTTAAGGAATGGTGGTTATGCTTCCCCTCCTTTAGGACTGAGTATCTACATATTTTTTTTTTAATTTTTCCGCATAAAAAGTTATGTCTATCACATTTGTGAATATATTCAACCCTATATTTATATCAGGGACTCATGGATATTTTGTACTTTGGGTTATAAACCGCTATTACTTTAATTTTATTGCTCAGATTGTTCCAGCTTTGGTCTTTGGGAGTTCTTTCAGTTAGCTCCTGTGACATACTCCCACCAATCTGTTTTTGTTTGTTTGTTTTAGGAATACTTTCTTTCTGGCACTAACAGATGCTTCAGTCTCATTTTGTATATTTTCTGTCCCAGTCCTAGAATCAGCCATTTCTCCAGGGAGCCCTGGTTCCTTGTAATGGAGTGGTATTAGAAACTAAGACCTTGGTGCTAGGTGTGCTAGTTGCTACTAGGGTGTCTGCTGTAGTATTTTAAAGCAAAAGCAACCCCCTGCCATCATGCCGTTTAATATCTTAAAGTGTCTGTAAAAAACAAGGATATCCTAAATGATGTCAAAATGTCAAAATACCCTGTGGCTGCCACAACAAATTACCACAAATTTAGTGACTTAAAACAACAGAAATTCTCTCATAGTTCTGGAAGCCAGAATTCTGAGATCAGGCTGTCTGAAGAACCCCATTCCCTCAGAAGGTTCTAAGGAAGAATCCATTCTTGCCTCTTCCACCTTCTGGTGGCCCCAGGCATCCCACTTCTCTCTGATCTGTACCTCCTTAGTCACATTGCCTCTTTCTTTTTCCTGTATCTTCTCTGTGTCTCTCCCATCTCCCTCTGCCTCACTAGGGACACTTGTTATTGGGTTTAGGGCCCACCCAGATAATCCAGGAAAATTCCTTAATCCCTTCAAGATCATCCTCTCAAAATCCTTAATCACATATTTTGCCATATAAAGTAATATTTACAGGTTCCTGGAATTAAGACAAGGATATATTGGGCAGGGGGAGGGTCACCATTCAGTAAACTACAGTAACTAAAAAAATTAATAGTGATTTCTGGACGTTATCTATGTTCTTAATATGTTTTTAATATCCCTCGTCCATGTTCAGATTTCCCTGTTGTCTCAAAAGTATCTTTTTCGCAGTTGGTTTATTTGAATCAGGTCCACTCATTGATGTGATTATGTCTCTTCAGTCTCTTATGATATAGAACACCTCACTCTTTTTTATACTCTGAAATTGTTGAAGAAATTAGGTCATTCCTCTGTACATTGGCTTACATTCTGGATTGGTCAGATGGCTTTCTTGTGACAATGTTTCTCTTTATTTCCTGTAAACTGGAAGTTGGAGCCAAAAGTTTGATTAGATTCAGATTCAACTGACTTTTAGACAAAAATATACTACTTCCTAAGTATTACTGTGTAGTTCAAATTTCATCTATCATGAGACATAATTTATAGCTGCCCCACATTTCATGATCTAAGATTGATTAAAATATACAAGTGATGGCAAATATCCTTTCAGTGTAAAATTCCCCCATCAACCCTCTAATGATTTTAGCATCTATCAGTGATTGTTGCCTAAATCAATTATTTATTTAAGCATCTTTGCTCTGGTCCAGATTGTTTTCCTTAGGTTAGTTTTATCTTTTATAGTCCCCTTTATTTCTGTAGCAGACTATTTAGAAAAGCTCTTTTCACCCTCCAGCTCTCTTGAGGTCTCCAAATCCATTAGGTCTAGAGACATTTGAGACTGAGGGGGCACGACCTGTCTTGCCTGGGGAGATAATTAATTGAGTCAGTGTTTCCTAAATTTCACACGTGAGGCCCAGAAAGCAGGTGGTTGTAATTGGAGCCTGCTGGGGTTAGGGAAAGGTGGGTAGAGGGAAGCATAGCGGATCTGGTGATCTCTCCTTTCCTGGGGTCAAACTCAAAGGCTTACTGGAAAGAACTACAAGAAAATTCTTTAATAAAGCCTAAGCTCTTTGATTTTAGAGGAGCGAAGTAAGGTACGGCCAAAGAAAGTGTCCATAGCGGTTAGGTAAATCAAGGTATAGCGGGTCCTGGAGTGCCAGAACGTAGCCTTTCAGGGATTTAACTTCGAGACTACATCTCCCAGAATTCCGCTCTGCGAGTCCCACCCGCGTTGAAGCGACTGCGCGTGCGCGAGCCCTGTGACGGGCTGCTTTCCCAAACTCCATAATCCCCGAGATTCCGCGCGCCTGCCTCCCTCCCGCTGGGATCGCCCCTTCAGGCCCTCTGTCCGTCCGCTGGGGGCGCGCGCAGTGCGTGGCTGGTGGCATCGGCGCCGGCGGCTGAGAGCGCGGGTCGCGTGGCCGTGCGTGGTTGCTAGGGGCGCCTGAGGCCGCCCGCTTGCCCGGCAGGCCAAGGGAGGAAGCAGCGCGGAGCCGGCGCCCAGCCGGGGCGAAGTTGAGTCCGCTGGGTGAGTGTGGCCGCGGAGCCGAGGGAACGACCGTCCACCGGCCCGACTCTCCCGCCCCTCCCTCTGCCCGAGTCCTTTCACGCGGTCCCCAGACCTCTGGCCCCTCCTGCCCCAGCCCTGCTTCCTGCTCGCCACCTCTCCATCCCCTGGGAGGAGAGGGCGCCGCGGCCTCCTACCCCGCCAGGACTTCGCGCCTCTTCGGAACTCTTCTCCACTCCCCTCCGCTCCCTTCCCCGCCACGCCCAGTGAACTTAGTCGCCCCGCTACTGGGTGCCCCGAACCCTGCAGCATCCTCTCACCCTGGGCCTCCGTGCCTCTTCTTTCCCGCCCCGCTGCAGTTTAAATTCTCCTCCCTTGGGTGTGAGCCCAAGCTCCTCTCAGGCCTCACGGCTGAATTTAACATGGATACCCACTTTTTAACTTGCCCATCTTCACTATCTGTAGAGAAATACTTTCCTAAACTGTAGAGATTCAAACGGGATCCTAGATGCTATGGAATTTGATTCTTCATGTATCCATCCATCCGTTACTTCATTTAATCGTTCAACAATTTTTAATAAATATTGACAAATGTTTAACGAGCCAGGGCACTATGGAAGGCCCGGGGGTGGGGGGGATACAATGGTGAAATAGGCAGGCGTGTTTTCACAGATCTTATAGTCTAGGGGAGATTTTAATCAAGTAAACATCATTTGCCATATTGTGTGGTGTGTGTTCTGATAGAATATTAGAAGGATATTTATCCCAGGTTTACTCGGAAAACTATATTATCCCTATTCCCTGGTCTTCACATTCCCATTCTGGATCTAGGAAATGTTTTAATCCTTCTTTCTTTAGGGAGTTATCCCTGCTCTCTCAGATACTCCAGGTCACATCTTCCTAACTTCATTACCTGTTGATTTAGCCAGTCAACAAGTAGCTGGGGAATCCTTTGGGACAGTGTTGCATCCCATCATTAATTTCTTGCAGTAAATACTGAGGCACTATTTACATAAAAAACCACCTCCTTGGTGCCCATAAAGTTACCAGCTGCTTATTGATTGGACTGAATGGAGCCTTTAAGAATTATCAAGTGTTTTCTGGGAATAAAGAAGTGAGAGGACATTTCAGATACAAAGTAGCTTTAGTAAAGATACAGCAAGGCCTGAAAAAAGAATTGGAAACAGTCTGACAAACCTGATCTGGGTTTGGAGGGAACCATCCGGGACAGGGGAACAAATAGGAAGATGGAAATTAATAGGGGTTAGATCACAAACGGATTTGGATGTTTTGCTAACGAGTTAGAACTAGATCCTCCAGAGCAGGGGTTTTCAACCAAGGTATTCAGGGAGGGGCCTGAGACGTCCAAGGAATACACCTGCACAGACAGTTTTAGAAGAATCAATTTCCAGATCCTCAGCTTCCAAATGAACTCTCCTAAAACTGAGCTTACAAAAAAGAGGTGGAGAGTGTCATATCTCTCACCCTGTCAAATTTTACTGTAGTGTGTCGTTCCAAATATAAAAACCTCAGGTTGACAAACAGGGAATATTTTGGAAATACTAATTTCAGGGAGGCCTCCTTTGGTGATTGATTAAGTTCCCTCAAAACCCAGGCTTCCTGTCTTCCCATGTGTAATACACATTGTTGTTAGAGTGAACTTGTTCCTTGTTGGGATATTCTGAATTCAGAACACAGCAGTTGGGGATTTCCCT
The DNA here is from genome assembly GCF_030028045.1 of Hippopotamus amphibius kiboko. NCBI lineage: Eukaryota > Metazoa > Chordata > Mammalia > Artiodactyla > Hippopotamidae > Hippopotamus > Hippopotamus amphibius. The sequence goes on along the minus strand of NC_080193.1, from coordinate 88,334,316 downwards.
GGTGGTCCAGTGGTTAAAACTCTGTGCTCCCAATGCAGGGGGCGCCAGTTTCGATCCCTGGTCAGGGAACTAGATCCCGCACTAAAGATCCCACACATCACCATGAAGACACAACACAGCCAAATAAATAAATAAATAAATAAATATTTTTTAAAAAGAGGAACATAGTAGTTAAATGTGTCTAAAATGTTTTTTGGGGCCACAGATTTTTCAAGCTGTATTGGATAAAGGTTGCATAAAATATTTTAAAAGAGATTTCTTTTAGTTTAGCTGTGTGTTATTGAATCAGATAGTTAAAACTCATTTTATTAAATTGTCATGAAATATTTCTTTCAATTATAGTTAATCCTTACCTTAGTTCTTTCTATACAATGTTTAATATTTTCTACCTCCTCTTAACAAAAGGACAAACTTGTGATGAAAAATTTTGGAGTTCAACTTTAACATGTGCAGGGAATACATGGTTTTAATTCTTTTTTTTTTTTTTTTTTTTTGCCGCACCACGCAGCTTGCAGGATCTCAGTTCCCCGACCAGGGATTGAACCCTGGCTATGGCAGTGAAAGCCTGGAATCCTAACCACTAGGCAACCAGGAATACATGGTTTTAAAAACTCCTAGAGGAATACATAAGTAAAATCATTGGAAGAGTATATTGCAGGAAAACCATGGGAAGATAATTAGCAGGAAGGTAACATCAGATTTGTGCTTGAGATTACTACTGTAGTGTCAGTGTGTAGTTTGAATAAGTAAAATCTAGGCTGAAGGCAGGAGCCAATGAGAAAACTAGAGACCAGGCTAGAGATGATGAGGGCTTTATGGTGGTGGCAGTGGGGGAGAGGGTTTAGAGAGATATTAACAGTGGTAGAGTGGACAAAACCTGATGGCAAAGTAGATGTAGGGAAAGTGAGACAAGGAGCAGTCTGGAATGATCCTAACTTTCTGACTTTAGTAATCAAGTGGGTGGAGATGCAGGAGGAGGTATTAGGAGGAGGGACAGCTTTGAGAAGAAAGGTAAAGGAGTTACACTTTGGACATGCTGAATTGAGGTTCCTGCAGCAAATCCAGGTACAAAGGCCTGGGAGGTTGTTCTGTAGGTCTGAGTGATGGTAGAAAGTTGAGAAGGTAGGAGTAGGAGGTGGTTGAGGTCATGGGATAAACGAGGTTTGTGTTAATAAGTTGGGAGAGTTTGCATTAATAGTTGCAACTGCCATTTATTGAATGCTTACTATGTGCCAGGCAAAGTGAGAAGACTGAGCACAGGAGCACCAACTTTGAGAGAGTAGGTAGGGGAAAGGGGATGGAAGAAAGGAAGCAGAACATTTGTAACCAAATCCAGAAATGAATATGTAAATGAAAAGTTGTCACTTGCTGAAAAATTGTTGAGATGACCTTTTAACTTTTGGATCTGGTACTCATGATGTGGAGTTGAGTTTAGCTTTCCCGCTAGATTCCTTCTGTGACCTTGGAATTGTCTGGTCATGGGCTCCCTGGATTTTAGCATGAAATTAAATGCTTTGATCTGTCAGTGAAATGCAAAGGAAACTTTTCTTTAATGCCCTGAACTTCTCATCCTGTCTTCTGGCAGAACTGGGAAGCCAGACCTGGTATATTTGCAACAAATACTGATAGAGTGCTAATTCCTGAAATAAAAAGGGCCCTGTCCTTGGGAGCCTCTTGAATATCCTGGATGGGGAGTACTATTCCACACCAGAGGTTCTCAGACTTTTTGGTCTCTCATATGCACTTTTAAAGCTCTTTGGGGCCTTCAGTATATTTTTAAATGTGGGATATGTATCTACTCCATACTAGAAATTGAAGTATTTATTAATTCATTTAGAAATAATAATAAGCCCACTATAAGTAAACATAAGTAGCATTTTAAAAAATGCAAAATGCTGTTGTTTCAAAAATATTAGTGAGAAGAGTGGCATTATTGAAGACAGCTGGGTTTTCATATTTGTTTCTGCATTCAGTTGGTTCGATATGTTGTTTTGATTGAATTATGAAGAAAACCCAGCCTCACATAGATAATTAGTTGGAAAAGGGAGGAGTATTTCTATAGCCTTTTCAGATAATAGTGGGTATTCTTCTTTGATACTACACAGACGTTAACAAGGGGTGGTTTTATGAAGGTTAGCTGCAGTGGAATCTGAAATGTTGTCAGTAAACTTTTCATACTTTGTTACATTAGAATCCATTGGTCTATTTCTGACTTTGACCCAATCTTTTACCCGCGCCTGATTCTTTGAAATTATGTGATAGATATTTGGAAAATACTGGTTCATTGAATTATGTAGATCTTAAAAATGTTGCCACATTTTATTTTACAGTATCAAAAAAATATATATTATCACCACACTCATCAGAAAAATGATTAAGTATTGGGAAGCTGTCAAGCTCATGGTGGCAGATACAATTTTGCCAAAATTCTAATTTTCTCTTGAAGCTCAAATTTTATCATTGGCAACAGACACTGTCAGTTGTTTTCCTTGAAGTGACAGGCTTACTCTGTTTCATTTTCTAGAGAATGCCTGCCAAGTATCAAAGTCTGAATAACCATCACTTGTGTGTCTTTCATTCTTTCAAGTAAACATGATGTTCCACAGAGAAATTTTGCAATTCAAACAAGTGCTTTACTTAGAGACAACTATAGTCTTCTATGTTACATGTATTTCTCATTTTGTTACACAGAATATTAAAGAGATGTACTTGAGGATTGAGATTTCATTTTTATTGCGTCACCGAGGACATTCTTAAGTAAAGCTGGCATTTCTTCTTTCACTGTGCAGTGAAGAAGTGTGTGGTGGTGAAGGATCTCACTTGGTGCTATTGTCTCAACTCCTGCTCAGGAACCAGCAGTTTGACTCACCATTGGTCTTGCACCATCAGTGAAAAGGCTGGCACAGAAAAAAAGGCAAATCACATCTCAGTTTCATTATGAAAATAGTTTCACCTACTGGAACCCCTGAAAGGGTCTTAGAGTTCCCTCAGGGTCTGGGGACGACACTTTGAGGACCACTGCTTTAGAGCTCACGTGATGTTACTTTCAGAAGCTGCTGAAGGTCAAGGCTTCAGGAGAGCTAGTCACTTGATTATGTTAAGCCTTCAGCTGTTTTCACTTTTCAATAATTTGCAGATGGACTTCCCTCAGCGCTAACTGCTGTAAGCTGTATTTTTTCCTGAGGTTTGCTAACTACTTTTGCATAACTGTGTTCTACAAGAGCTTCTCTTCTAAACCTGTGGTACTGACCCTCCCTTCTCATTAGGGTTGGGCTATTGGCCTTCCTTTCTCAATAGGGCTCCATGCTCCTCCAGCTTTCTTTAGGGAGACATAATTTGGGATTTATCTCATAAGAGAAAATGGGTCTGATTCCTGTACTCCTCCTCATTCTGTTTGATTCCAGACAAGTCAGTTCTATCTTCTTACATAACTATTGAGCAACTAAAGTAATTTCATCAGAGATCTTATGACTTGTAGACTCTGAACTATTTCTGATGTCCTGAGTTCCCCTGGTGCCTGAGGGAAACACTTAGATGGAGGAGAAGAAGGAAACTTCAGATCCCAAGAGCCACACACACTCCTGTAATGTAGGAGAGTGTTACAGTCAGTGTATAATGAATAATTGCTTTCTGTAGAAATAGATACCTTGTCCAAGCTGGTCTGAGTCTGGCCCCTGGAGACTTGATGGTTTGAGACAACAGTCATAGATTTTCTAGCATAGGCTGCATGTCACTTAAGGAGGAAACTCGAGGCAAAATAACCCCATAAAGAGTAGAAGGTAGCATGGGATAGACAACTTTTGAATGCTGTCTAAAGATGGCAAAGCAGGATGTTGAGATTCCTGAGACTGGATGCTTTGAAGGAGAGGGGCCGGATCCAGGATCACCAGGCAGGATGCTACTGCAGCAGTCCTGCACTTGGTGAGGGGAGTGAGGGACTAGGAATTGGACTGAGCCAGTCATGCAAATAGAAAGAAGAGGGTGCTTGAGGCCATTTTATTTATCTTCAGAATGCTCTGCAGTTCTTTACCTTCCTTTCTTATCCTTTTAGGGAAAAAAATTAATTTTTAATAGCTTTGTGGAGATATAGCTGACATTGAAAATACTCATCACCCCCAAGTCAGTTATTTTCTAAACTTTGTTCTAGGGAGCCTTAATAGCTCATGACATTTTGTTGGGAGGAAGCCAGACTAAGGCAGTGATCTTCCTCCTTCTACTCACATAGCTGTGCATTTATATGTTACAGATACATAAGATTTCCCTATAAAAACCATCATGGAGCTTATGAGGTATGTTCATATGAGAAGACAACAGTGGTAAAAGATAGCCTTTGCAAAGTATCAAATTAGAGGAATAAATACACAACAGATATTCATGGATAGGATGGAGCTTGAACTGAGCCTGGCAAAGGTAAGTAAAATATGAAAAGGATTCAAAAGGAAGAGGCTGAGTGGAGTAAGTGCCTGCAGACAGGTTTGAAAGGATTAGCATAAGACCAGAACAGGTCACAGCAGAGTTCAACGTGGAAGGAAATGGAAATATGCCTTAAAAAAAGACTGAAGCTGACTCAGGCTAAGAAATGTGGATTTTATTGACTCACATGAGAATCATCTAGAAGACTTGTTAAAAATATAAATCCCTGGCCCCACCCTAGACCCACTGAATCCTCTCTGAAAGTGGGGCTCAGTAACCTGTAGCCCATGGTATTCTGATGCAGGTAGTTGGTAGGCTACTGTGATATTAAGTGAGGACTCATGGAAAATTTTTGGAAAGGTAGCTGATCAAGTAATATTTGAGCAAAGTTAATCTGGAGCTTGCCTACAGAATGGAATTAGGAAGGGCAGACCCTAGAGACATAAACTTCAGTCTGGATGGTGTTGCAATAGTCCAGACGGTGGTGGAAACGAAAGGAGGAAGCATGCCATGAAGAAAGAATCTCAAGTTTTGTGGCTGGTTTGGCTTTGGAGAATAAGAGAAAGGAAGAAATCAGAAGTAACTTAAATTTTCCTCTTTGGTGACTGACAGAAAGAAGGTTCCACTGAAAGAAATTTGAAGATCAGGAGTGCAGAGCTCGGGGATTCCCTAGAGGTTTAGTGGTTTGGACTTGGCACTTTCACTGCCGGGGCCTGGGTTCAGTTCCTGGTTGGGGAACTGAGATACTGCAAGCTGTACAGGGTAGCCAAAAAAAAAAAAAAAAAAAAAAAAAAGAATGCAGAGCTAATTTGATAAGCTGGATTGAAGTGGTTGGACTTGCATGTGGAAAAGGTGGAGCAGACAGTTGGCAATGAGGGCATGGAGCTTGAGAGAAGTCAGGTCCAAAAAATGGCTGTTCTCCTGCAGGTAATAGTTGAAGTGGTGAAAGCGGATTGGTTTGATGTAGGGGAGAGGATAAACGAGAGGATCTGTGAAGGATTTTGGAGGGGACCTCAGGAGGAAAAGGCACTGTTGAAGAAGTTGGGTATGGCTGTGGCAGAGTTCCCACACTGAGTAAAGTAGCAGCAACAAGGAGATGGTAGTACACCCCAATGTTCACTGCAGCATTTTATTTTAATAATTTTTTTTTATTTATTGACCGTGTTGAGTCTGTTGCTGTGCTCAGGCTTTCTTTAGTTGCGGCGAGTGGGATCTACTCTTCTGCAAGGCTTCTCATTGCAGTGGCTTCTCTTGTTGTGGAGCACAGGCTTCTAGGCATGCAGGCCTCAGTAGTTGTGGCACTCAGGCTCAATAGCTGTGGCTCACAGGCTCTAGAGTGCAGGCTCAGTAGTTATGACGCACAGGCTTAGTTGCTCCTTGGCATGTGGGATCCTCCTGCACCAGGGCTCCAACCCGTGTCCTCTGCATCAGCAGGTGGATTCTTAACCACTGTGCCACCAGGGAAGTCCCACTGCAGCATTATTTACAATAGCCAAGATATGGAAGCAGCCCAAGTGTCCAGTCATAGATGAATGGATAAAGAAGATATGGTATATATAGACAATGGAATATTACTCGGCCATAAAAAAGAGAGATCTTGCCATTTGCAATAACGGGGGTGGATCAAGAGGGTATTATGCTAAGGAAAATAAGTCAGACAAGGAAAAAAAATTCCCTGTAGGAAATGGCCATGGCAGACACGTACAAGGTCTAGAATCCCATTAGTCACAGAGAAGAGAATCCACTTTACTCTGGCACATTCCCAGCTGGCCCACTTCACATTCTGCCTGGGAGCAGGCCACCAGCAGCTTCTGAAGAAGGTGGGAGTGTATCCTTCTCCTTCTTCATTTGGATTAGAAATGAAGCCAACTAGATGCCAGGCCACTTGGGTCCAGTGTTCCTGGCACCGAGGATTCATGTGGAGGGATGCAGAGAGGCAGACATTGAAGCAGTGTGTGCAGAGGGGAGAGTTCTCTTCACCCAGCCCTCAGTTGGTATGCAGTGGGTGCCCGTGTCTGTGAGGGAAAGTGGGCTTGACTGTGGTGCAGATGAGGATGCAGTGGTGTGCTCTTGGGCACTTCACCCACAAAGGGGCTCAGGATAAACAGTGGAGGAGTGTTTCCAACCTGGCTTTTGTCTGGTACCTGAAGGTTAGGGATCAGTGAGGGAACAGGGCCTAGGTGTGTGTTTCATTTCAATTTCAGAGGCAGCATGGAGTCAGACAAACCTAGGTTTTAAAGTAACCACTCCTTGTTGGTTGTTTAATTACAGAAAAGTTACTGAGCTTTACTGAGTCTTGGATTCATCATCAGGAAATTGAACATAGCCTTTTTGTGAGGATTAAATGAGCACAGTACCTGGTATTTGTTAGGTGTCCAAACTAGTATTTATCAGTGCTAGTTTATTTTCCTTTTATTTACTGTATTTTTTTCAGTTTATTCATTCAACAGAATATCGAGCACTTATTGTGGGTGAGACCCTATATTGGGGACAACATGCTCCTTGCTCCTAGTCACATGAGCAGCCCATCGTTAAAGCTCAGTGTAAAACAGACAGTGATGGAGGTAAGCACAGAGATGAGGCATCCTGGTTCACTTAAGAGGAAAGATTGAACGAGGAAATGTAAGAGACAGGCTCTCCTTCCCCAAGATCAGCCGAAATTGAAGTCTGGGGTTTGGAATAAAGAAAGTTTCTGTCCTCTTCTCGCTTCCATATTCTACTCCCTGACCTCTCCTGTCCCATTGTGGCTGAGGGAAATAAAGTCGCTTTAAATAAAAAGAATGTTGGTGTCTAGTTTCATCTTGTTTCTTCTCTTTCCTACCAATACATTGGTTGGAATTTAAGCCTAAATAATTGGCAAGACTTTTTTTTAAAAATTATTTATTTATTTATTGGCTGTGTTGGGTCTTTGTTACTGCACATGGGCTTTCTTTAGCTGAAACGAGCAGGGGCTACTCTTCGTTGTGTTGCGCAGGCCCCTCATTGCGGTGGCTTCTCTTCTTGCAGAGCACAGGCTCTAGGCACATGGGCTTCAGTAGTTGCGGCACACGGGCTTAGTTGCTCCGAGGCATGTGGGATCTTCCCCGGCCAGGGATTGAACCCGTGTCCCCTGCATTGGCAGGCAGATTCTTTTTTTTTTTTTTAAATAATTGGTTTATATATATATATATATATATATATATATATATATTTATTTTATTGGCTGTGTTGGGTCTTTTTTGCTGTGCACGGGCTTTCTTCTTTTTGTAGTTGCTGTGAGTGGGGTCTATTCTTCGTTGTGGTGCGCAGGCTCCTCATTGCTGTGGCTTCTCTTGTGGAGCACGGGCTCTAGGCACGTGGGCTTCAGTAGTTGCAGCACATGGGCTCAATAGCTGTGGCTCACTGGCTCTAAAGCACAGGCTCAATAGTTGTGGCACATGGGCTTAGTTGCTCTGCGGCATGTGGGATCTTCCTGGAGCAGGGATCGAACCTGTGTCCCCTGCATTGGCAGGTGGATTCTCAACCACTGCGCCACCTAGGAAGTCCTGGCAAGACCCTTGAAGAGACAAAATTACTGTCTCAGCTCCAGAATACACTCCAAAGGTATGCAGGAGAATTCTCTGCTTTTAATCTGAACTTGTTGCATTTAACTGTGAAAAGCAGACCACATCAGGGGCAGCTGAGAATTGATGAGGGAGCAGTGGATGTGAAATGTGCTTCTCAAATGGTCTTTTTTCTTTTATTATTTATTTTTTTGGCTACGTTGGGTCTTTGTTGCTGCGCATGGGCTTTCTCTAGTTGTGGAGAGCAGGGACTACTTTTTGTTGCAGTTCTCGGGCTTCTCACTGTGGTGGCTTCTCGTTGCGGAGCACGGGCTCTAGGTGCGCAGGCTTCAGTAGTTGTGGCACGTGGGCTCAGTATTTGTGGCATATGGGCCTAGTTGCTCCGCGGCATGTGGAATCTTCCTGGGCCAGGGATCGAACCCATGTTCCCTGCGTTGGCAGGTGGATTCTTAACCGCTGCGCCACCAGGGAAGTCCCTCAAATGATCTTTGACCATTCAGAAGGTATTGGCTGGTTTCTCTGCCACCCCCAGGCTGCCTTATTCCTAGGCACACCAGTGCCTGGTGAGGGAAGGAAGCCACTAGTGTAAATTGTGGATGTTGAGACAGAAAGATGAATTTTTCTTTGGAGAGAGAGGAAAGAGCTCTCTGAGAGAGTGGGAACATGTGAACAGATTTACACTGGTAGTACCTTAGTGTCCCAGTCCTTGATGAAGCCAACTTTGATTGCATGAGGGCAGCAGGAAGTCCACTGAGAAAACCCTAGGAATCTAGTGTTCTTCTGCCAGGGCCCCAAATGATGACTGAGACTGGTTGCCCAAGAAGTACTGAAGTGGGGCTTTTCCTTGCCTGGGTACCACTGTAGCATTGTTTCTGTCCTTCTGGGACTGTAACATTCCCAACTGTCTCTCTCCCCTTAAGGCCGACGGACCTCAAGGATGCAGCTGCTACTACTGGAGGTACATGGCACCTTACCTGAGCCGGGCCATGAGGCCACATGGCTGTGATGTGGGCTCCTCATGGCCTCAGCAAGAACAGAGCACTACAGTATTGGCCTCCACCGGGGAAAGAGCTTTAAGCAGAGTGGGCCCTCAGGCAGTGTGCCTACCCTGCCACCGGAGAAACCCTCTGAGGGCAAAGTCTGGGCTCAGGCTCATCAGCAGGTGAAGCCAATCTGGAAGCTGGAGAAGAAGCACGTGGGGACACTTTCAGCAGCGTTGGGCCCAGGCCTCTTGGGTATCCCACCGCAGCCAGCATACTTCTTTTGCCCTAGCACTTTATGTAGCTCCAGAGCCACGGCTGTCATTGCAGGCCACAGCGACTCCTGTCACCTGCATTCCCTCCCGGACCTGTTCAGCAGCACACTGCTCTACCGCCGCACCAACCACGGGCACAGACCATACCAGCAGCTGGAGTCCTTCTGCTTGCGTTCAGGCCTGTCAGAAAAAAGACCTTTTTCTCTCCCTCCAAAGAGCCTCCCTACCAGACTCACTGCCAATAAGGCCACTTCTTCCAAGGTCTCCCCCATGGCATCCTCAGCCACAGAACCATACCTCTCACTGGGAGCGGCTGGGGAAAATCCTTCAGGGAAGAGCCTGGTCTCTGCCATCTCAGGGAAGACCCCATCTCCACTCTCCTCTTCCTCTTCCTACAAACCCGTGCTAAATAACAACTCCTTCATGCGGCCAAATAGCACTAAAGTGCCTTTATCGCAGGCCACAGAGGGCCTGAAGCCAGTATCCTCACCCAAGGTCCCGCTTGTCTCCTGGCATCATTCAGGGGGCACTGGAGACTGTGCGCTCCAGCCTGTTGAGCACAAGGTGCCCAAGAGCAGTGGCACTGTCCTAGATGATGACTCTTCCCGCAGCACCCTGTCTACCCCCAACTCCTTAGATGCTTCCACCACCAGTGTTGCCTCTCCCCACTACAACCGGAGTAACTTAGCCACAAGGGCAGAGCCACATCTCTACGGCCTGGATGGGGACTCTGTTTCCCAGACTCTTACTAAGGAGATTCGATTCACTGAGGCCGTGAGGAAGTTGACCGCAAGAGGCTTTGAGAAGAAGCCAAGGCAAGGCTACCATTTTGAACAATCTTATTTCATGAACCCCAGCTTGCAGTGGGATCTCGTCAGCAGGAACAGGCAGTGGAAACCACCTGTGGTCGGCCAGCAGCTCCCTCAGGAGGATGCTGGTGCAGACAGTAGGCTCCTTCCTGGAGCCTTGGACACTGTGGATTTGGATAGTACAGTCTTCTGTACCAAACGCATCAGCATTCACCTCCTTGCCTCACACACCAGTGGGCCCAGCTGCAGCCCTGCCTGTGAATCTGCAATTGACTTCCCTCCTCTTGGAGAAGACAAAACACCAGCTCTGCCTTCTCCCCTTCAGCTCCTTGGTGTAGCCGAGGTGGCTACCCACCTCTCTTCCATCCATCTGGACGAACTTGGGAGGCAGGGACCTAAGGAAGCCAGGGAGCTGGACTCACCTGCTAGGGATATTGGGTAAGTCGGAGAAAGTTTTTGGTTCATTTAAAGCAGTAGAATGAATAAGCATTTGGTGACACTGACCCTGTGTTTCTGAAGGTCGGTTTTATTTTTTAACTGCCCTAGAATTTTGGTTTTCACTTTAGGCAGAGGTCAGCAAGCTACACTTTGCAGGCCAAATCCCACCCTCTGCCTGCTTTTATAAATAAGATTTTATTGAAATGCAGTCTTGCTCATTCATTTACTACTGTCTCTGGCTGCTTTTTTGTTATAATAGAGTAGTTGCAACAGACTGAATGGCCCACAAAACTGAAAAGATTTACTCTCTGGTCCTGTAGAGGAAGAGTTTGCTAAGCCTTGCTTTAGATTATAGGGAGGGAAAAATAAGAATTCTAAGCATCATGTGTTGGGGACTGTGATTTCTCTGCTTAATTCCAAACCAAATCAGGTTCTCAATCATTCCTGGTATGATAGCCATTTCAGAGTTAGGGCATACACATATTTGGCCTCTTCTCTTGTGCCTTGTTACTTCTCTGGAACCATAGTCCACCAAGGCCTTGTTCTGAGTTCCCAGAGAGAAATCTAGAGACCTTTGATGTTTGTTACCACACATTGATTGATGGTGTTTTGTATTCAGAATTGTGTATTTATGTGCTATGAGGGACTTCAAAAAAGATGGAAGGCGTAGTGCCTATCTGCAGAAAAGGGGATGTAGGGTTGAGGCACTATGGCTGGACCTAAGCTCTGAGGGCAAGAGGAGTGAGTTGTAAGGCCCAGGCAAGGGACAGCAGGTTGGTGACTGGGGAAGAGACAAACACTGGGAGATGATGAAGGAATGAGAATCCAACTGTGACCTCTCTCATGGAGTTGGCTGGGCTGGGGCCATGATTCTCTCTTATAGTTCAGCTACTGACCTCCAGCTAGACCAGGTTGAAGCTGAAGATCTAGAAGAAGAGCTAATAGATGGTTTGGAAGACTGCTGCAGCCATGATGAGAATGAAGAGGAGGAGGGTGAGTAGGGGGCCCTCTCAACCTCCAACTGGGACTTGGTCACCACCGCTTGGGAAGAGGGCTAATGATTGTGTACCAGATCCTTAACTCACTTTGTCACCTACATTTGACATTCACCTTGGGGGTCCAAGGGCGGTAGTTGCTTTTGGAGGACTTGTTCTGCAGTCCCCCATCCTCCAAGTCTTACCTTCTCCCTACTGCTGTCGAGCTCAGGGAAGGCTGTGCAAGGGAGCAGCAGGTGCTTGTGGCTCTGCAAGAAGGCTGAGCCAAGGTGTCTGAGGAACGGCTGCCCGGGCTTGGTGACTTTGTGTGGCAGCCTCTCCCAGCTGGGACTTCTCTGCTCTTTCCCCACAGGAGACTCAGAGTGCTCCTCATGCAGTGCTGTCTCTCCGAGTGAGTCGGTAGCAGTGGTCTCTAGGTGAGTGCGGGCTGTGTAGAGGTTGTTGGTAGCTGCCCATTTTCCATCTCTTCAGGATTACAAAGAGGTTAATCACCGAAGCCATTAATTAATGGCCTTGTTAACCCTAACTCATTTTTACCAAGTTTTTACATTTAGGGCTTTAGTTTTCAAAAAGGAAACAGTGAAAAGAAACAGAAGCATATTTTATCAGTTGGGCTTAAAAACAGTACCATGTTTCTTAGGCTGCAATTTGGTCTTTATAGGCTCCAAGAAATTGTTCAAATAAAAAGCAAATAATCTCAAGAAGTATTTGGAAAATTAATAACTAATTAATGAAGATCCATAATGTTTGCAGTAGACTCTTAGTTAGGCTGCCCACATGAGGGTAATTGCCACCTTGCATTATAAGTGTATTCCCCAGTCAGAAACAGTGCTGAGATAGATGTACTGCTAATTGGAGCTTTTTGCAGTCCTCTTTTTCTCCCTTCAGAGGTTAGTTTTATAAGACCGAAATTGACCTTAGTTAATAAGAAATCAAATTTAAAATTCACTAGCTTTAATCTAGATTATTTTATTGACTGCCTGCCCTTCGTGGAATCTGAGTGATACCCATCTCTAACTAGGGGACTGAGGAGTCAGACTGTTAATGTAGACTCTTTTGTAAAACAGATAGTTGTAGAATGCTGTATAACGGAGATAGGGAGTCCAGGGAGCGGAAGGAAGGCAGGATTAAGAGAAGATTACTGTAAATGAGGACATGTCATTTTGTTAAAGAGTTTTAGAACTTGCTTAAGGCTCATACAGATCACCTTTCTGGGCAGAAAGTTAACATCCTTCAATATAATCTTCCTTGTTCTCATCACTTCCAACCTTGCCTCAATATGAGGCTCTGTCTTCATGAATTATTATTAGATGTTAAAAAGAACCCTCACAAAGTACTAAGCATTTTTTCTTTTAAAAAATAACTTCTACTGAAAATGTAAAAAAAGCAAAATTTCTATTCTAATTTTATTCTAATTTTAATTAAAATCTTGCCATATGTGGCAAGGCTTGCCTAGCATGTGGAACACTCAAACTGGTTGCTTTCCTTTCTGTCGGTAGTGCCTTAGATGAAGCTAAGAGGAAGAGTTAGCCTCATTTAAGATTAGTGTGGACGAGACAGGCTGCATCTCCGAATGTGATGGTGGCAGCGGCTGTACCAGTTTTAGAGTCTCAAACCAGCAAGGTGGAAAGAGTTGTTTGGAAAGTAGAGAGACAGAATTGGGACTTTCTGTGAAGATTGGTAGAAATCCTGTCATAGGTATTTTGAATCTGGTGCATAAATTCTGTTACTTTAAACCTAACCCATTGTTCTTTCAGAAAAGCAAAGCTGCTCCTGGTCGTATTTATTGGATGTTGACTAAGGACCTCCACTCTCCATAAGAGAGATATATTTAACATTTAATTGACTCGGAACCCCTTTTCCACACTTAAGGGTGATCTAGGTTTGTCTTCAGGCCTACTTCAAGACAGCTGCACAGCTCTTTATTTAACCTTTCTGGTTTATAAGATAAAATTCACAAAAGGTATTTGTTAATTATTTGCTCATTAACTAATTTAACTTGTACAAAATATACATTCTATATGAAGCTTAAAACATGAGTTCAAGCAAATGGAGGTTTATGAATTCTAAACCACTTTGCATTTTGACTAAAATCAGAAATATTTTTAGATTTTTAAAATCTTATTTTTCCCAATTATGGAAGATTTATATATTATAGAAATTTTGCAGTCACAGAAAGATCATTGAAAACACTACCTCTGTTTCTCTACTGAGCAATAATTTATTACATTTCCTGTTCCGTATTCTTTTTCTAAGAATGGTGTAAATTTAGAGAAGGCGATCATCAAGTCTAGCCTCTTTTTTTCAGATGTGAAAATTGAGGACCAGAGAAGTTAAGTAACTGTTTGCAAGGTCAAGGTTTCCAGCACTGCTAGACCAGAAGCCAGGCCCATTGAGGTTAAGTTCAGTACTCTTGAGAGGCAGCTAACAAAGATTTTCTTTTTTTTTTTTCTTTTAATTAAACTTTTGATTTTGAGGCAATTACAGATTTTCATGCAGTTTTAAGAAATAATACAGAGATTCCCTGAGTTCTTTACTCAGTTTCCCCCGTGATAATGTCTTGCAAAACTATAGTACAATCAAGACGTTAACATTAGTGAAGATGTAAACATTTCCATCACTGCAAGAATCCCTCCTGTTACCCCGAGAGCCACATACTCCCATCCCCCTTTTAACCCCTAGCAAGCAATAGTTTTGTTATTCCAAGAATGTTATACAACTGGAATGATAACCATGCATAGCCTTTTGAAATTGGCTTTTTTTACTCATCATATACTCAACACATTCACCCAGGTTGTTGCGTGTGTCCCTAGTTCATTCCTGTGTATTGCTGAGTAGTGTTCCGCGGTGCTGATGGACCACAGCTTGTTTCCCCAGCCACCTGCTGAAGGATATTTTGTTTGTTCCCAGTTTTTGACTGTTATGAATAAAGCTGCTGTAAACCATTGTGTACATATTTTTGAGTGAACATGGCTTCATCTCTCTGAGATAAATGCCCAGGAGCGTGATTGCTGGGTTCTATGGTAATTGCATGTTTAGTTTTTTAATAAACTGCCAAAACTGTTTTCTTGAGTGGCTGTACCCTTACATTCCTGTCTTGTCTTTGTTTTTAAATATTAACTCATTCTCCTTGATTTTCAACAATCTTAAATTCTTATACTCAGTAAATGAAAAGTCTTTCAAGTAAAATATGTTGGAAATGAGGAATTGAGTTGAATTAATTGGATTTATTTAATTAGGAATTAATATTTAACTTGACCTAGTAAAATTCATTAAAAATCTCTAAGGTTTGAAATACTGAAATGTTTTACATACAGTGCTTATTTCTGTTGTGCTGCAAAATAACAGGTAGAATGGCTCTTTATAAGCTAAAAATTAATCTTAAATAATAAATATTTGTGGCTCATATAGCTCAGTATAGAGAGTAATAACTATTCCCTCCACTTTCAATGCTATTTGAAGAAACGGTCTGGGTCTGTCAGCTTGTACCCAATAGATGGTTGAGGTTTTCATATTTTGAGACTCCTTGAGCTAGTCTTGGCCAAGACATTGTTGGAATAACAGTGGGGACCCCATGGCCCACTGCCCCAGATTCCCAGACCTGTGTTACCACACTGTTACGTAAAAATCTGATGCCACGAGTCATTTTCAAAACAGAGAAGAGTATTAATCATCCATATATCTTCAGATAAACTTAAATATAAAATGAGTTAGAAGTAGCACTACTTCTTTTCTTTCTGTTGCTTTTTTTCCCCTTTTTAAAAATCTCTATGCCTCTTCTTACTTATTTTCTATCTTTTCTGCTTTTTCTCCTTTTTAGTTACCCATATCATTCCTTTTCTTTCCTGGTTTATTTCTCTTTGTCTTAGTGTAGCATATTCCTCTACTAGTATCCACTCAAACTCATTCCCTGCTCTCAGAACTACTCTTTTCAGGGACCTCCTCAGCCTGTGGCTTGTCACAGGAAATTTCAGAGTTGTATCATAGAATGAAGTATTGGAAAACTTTGTCTTTAGGTGACATTTAATGGTGTAACTGTGTAGAGGTTTGCTATAACACCTTATGGATTAATATTTGCAAAATAATTATTGAGCACTTGGCTTTGTAGAATCACAGTGTAAAAGATAGCACCCTGAAAGAAAAGATATGTAATAGTAACAGCACTCAGGGCTGTGGCTTTCCCTTTCTCTACCCACATGTCTGTTTTTCATCTTAGAAACTGTATGGAGATTCTAACCAAACCCCTTTCCAATGAGAAAGTTGTCCGACCAGCCCTCATCTACAGTCTCTTTCCCAACGTGCCCCCTACCATCTATTTTGGCACTCCGGATGAGAAAGGTAAGTGTCAGCCCAGAAGAACCCTCAGAGGAAGGATGCTAGCGAAGTTAGGAGGAGGTGGCAGTAGGGTTGAAAGCGCTTTCCAGAATGGCTGTGTTGGTGCTTGGTTCCCCGCCTGGTTCACCAGTCCAATGTGGGGATCTTTATCCTGTCTGTCCTTTGGCTGACATAATTTCATGCTTCGTTCTTGCCCTCTAACCTTGTGTCTTTCCCCTTTCAACCTCCTCTCCTCTCTGTGTTCCTCATTCCTGTGCAGCACCCTTTCTTCCCCAAAGTGTGCTTCCTTGAAACTCTGATCTGGAGCAATACTTAGTGACTTGCCTACCCAGGAAAGTCTGAGCAACAGTGCCATCTTTTACCTCTTCTCACCATGACTCTCCTGCTCTTCTCCACACCCTCCCCTCACCTCCCCACTTTCCCCAGTGGAGAAACTTCCCTGGGAGCAGAGGAAGCTGCTCCGGTGGAAGATGAGCACAGTGACCCCCAACATTGTCAAGCAGACCATTGGACGGTCCCACTTCAAGATCAGCAAGAGTGAGTCACGTGCCTTACTTAGAGTATGTCCTCTGCCCCAGCAGATGGGCTTTGGGCAGGAGGGGAGCCCTAGATACCTCCTGCTATGTGGGGACCCTGTCCTGAAGTTTCCAACTTCACAGGAGGACATAGGTCTGAAATCCCTCTGGGCTGAAGCCTGTTACTCAACATTGAAAGACAGGGCCATTGTTCTAGTCCTGACCCCAGGGCCTCATGTAGGACAGCTCCATGGCAACTCTTAGAAAACTGGGGCTGGGAGCTATGCCCAGTTCTGGGGCATCTGAGCCTCTCTCTGTCCCAGGGACTGAGCTGCCAGCAGGACTGACTTCCTGATGTGCCTCCTGCAGGGAATGACGACTGGCTGGGCTGCTGGGGTCACCACATGAAGTCTCCTAGTTTCCGATCCATTCAGGAGCATCAAAAGGTAGGGGCCCTTTCTGAGCTGCTCTTCCCTTGGACTGGGCAGGAGGAGGTTGGGAGTGGGAGTGGGGGAAGAGGAGGACGACCATGGAGAAGGCAGGAGGGCTCATAGGGGAGTGGAGGAAGTACGGGAGGCGGGTGCCGCGTGAGCCCCCAGCAGGTCACGCACGTCTAGTAGTTTAGCTGCAGTGTCTTAGACAGTTGCAGCCCCTAAAAGGCACTTTTTCCTCTAGTGTCTTGAGATGCAGTACCTGTTTTCAGTTTATTACGTTTCTCCTATAACCACTGCATTGCCTCCATTCCTCCAAGCTGAATGTATGTAAAGAAGATTCTGGTCTCATGTTGGAATGAATAGTCCCTTTTCCCCAGGAAAGCCAGGTACTTTCCTGTCTTTGTCCTATAGGTTGGGAAAAGACTTCATCGTTTTTTCTTTGCTCTTAAGGTGAATATTATGTCTCTCTTAGTTACTATTTTACGTCATGAACTATTGACTCCTAAAGGGCACTACATTTTGTTTTGTTGTGTTTGTGTTGTAATCATTTTTTGGTGAACGCTTAGCAGCTGAATACCTAAGGCCCTTTAGATGGTAATAATCAGATGGAACAGGGGCTTCGAATGTTGGGATGGTGTAATGAATCTTGCTGTCTTTCTTGTGGTCTCACCTGGACTCTCTCTCTCCCTGCTCCCACCCTTTGTCCCTTCTGTAGCTAAACCACTTCCCAGGTTCATTCCAGATTGGGCGAAAGGACCGACTGTGGCGGAACCTGTCCCGTATGCAGAGCCGCTTTGGCAAGAAGGAGTTCAGTTTCTTCCCCCAGTCCTTCATCCTGCCCCAGGACGCCAAGCTCCTGCGCAAAGCCTGGGAGAGCAGCAGCCGCCAAAAGTGGATTGTTAAACCAGTGAGTGGATCAAAGCGAGTGGCAGGCCAGGGCATGAGAGTGGGAACACCACTGTGTTGGGCCAGGTAAACAGCTCCTCTCCTCTCCCCTTGACCTTTAGCCAGCATCCGCTCGAGGCATTGGCATCCAGGTCATTCACAAGTGGAGTCAGCTCCCCAAGCGAAGGCCCCTTCTGGTACAGAGGTGAGCTGGTCTCCAGCTCCTCAGCCTGGAGGTTCCCTTTTCACGATGTTCTTTTGTCCTTTGTTCTCCCAGCCAAAAACCTTCCTCAGCCAGCCGTTTAAAGTTCTTTATCCTGGGGATGTTAGCTGGCTTCTTTTGCCGTGGCTCAGTTATCTGCCAAGCCCTGTCTCATATGTCCTGTCCCTGAAGCTGGCCTTTCCCTGTGTAGGTATCTCCACAAACCCTACCTCATCAGCGGCAGCAAGTTCGATCTGCGAATCTATGTTTACGTCACCTCCTACGATCCTCTGCGGATTTACCTCTTTTCAGATGGACTCGTCCGCTTTGCTAGTTGCAAGTATGTGGTAGTGGTGAGGCCTCACCCTGACAGCTTTGGGGATTTGCTTTCCCTCCAGCGAGGGAAGCTGGCGGACACCAAACAGGAAAATAACCAATGTTTTGGTCGTTTTTGTTAGCAAAGGAGAAGGTAGGGTGCCTTTGGGAAAACCTAGTCTTCCTTTTCTCCTGTGTGTCTCCTTTACTTTTACATCAAACACTTTACTTCTGACACTTCTGGTCACCAAATGTGTGAGTTTTTTCCCCCACACGAAGCAGTTCTACACAACGCCAGGTGGGTGTCCTGCAATTGAACTCAATTCTGGTACTATCTACCTGGAGATAGCGTTAGATGCCGCAGGTTAAGGGCTCAGTCTCACCAGACTGCCCCTTCCTCCACCACCTCAGATGCCAGTCGCAAGTGCAGGTTTCTGCCTGTGCTTATGACCAATTGACTATGGATCAGAGGTTCCCATGACCCCCTCCTCGAGGCCAGGGCCCAGGGGTATCAGTTTGATTAATTTGCTAGAGCAGCTCACAGAATTCAGGAAGATAGTTTACTTATGTTTACTGATTTGTGAAAAATGGGTATGATAAAGGATACAGAAGAACAGGCAGATGGAAGAGATGCACAGGGCAAGGTATGTGAGAAGAGACGCAGAGCTTCCATGCCCTCTCTGGGTGGGCCATTCTCCCAGCACCTCCACAGGTTCACCCACCTGGAAGCTCTCTGAACCTCATGTTTTGGGGATTTCTACAGAGGCTTCATCACTTAGGCATGATTGATCGTAAACTCCATTTTCAGCCTTTCTCCCTTTTTAAGAGAATGGGGGTTAGGTGGGGGGAGTTGAAAATTCCAAGTGTCTAACCATGGCTTGGTCTTTTTTTTTTTTTTTTTTTAAGAGAAGCTTTTCTTCTTTTTCTTTTAATTTTTTTTTAATTTTTTTTTTTAAGGAACCCATTCTTTTTTTTTTTTAATTTATTAATTTTGGCTGCATTGGGTCTTCGTTGCTGTGCATGGGCTTTTCTCTAGTTGTGGCAAGCAGGGGCTACTCTTTGTTGCAGTACTTGGGCTTCTCAGTGAGGTGACTTCTCTTGCTGCAGAGCTTCGGATCTAGGCACGTGGGCTTCAGTAGTTGCGGCATGTGTGCTCAGTAATTGTGGCTCTCGGGCTCTAGAACATAGGCTTAGTAGTCGTGGCGCACGGGCTTAGTTGCTCCGTGGCATGTGGGGTCTTCCCAGTCCAGAGATCGAACCCATGTCCCCTGCATTGGCAGGTGGTTTCTTAACCACTGTGTCAACAGGGAAGTCCCCATGGCTTGGTCTTTCCAGTGACTGGCCCTCATCCAGGAGCCATCCAGGAGCTCACCCAATGTCACCTTGTTGGAAAAAAGACACTCCTATCACCCAGGAAATTATAAGGGTTTTAGGAGCTCTGCGTCAGGAAGTGGAGTCAAAGACCAAATCTGAGAACAAAGATGCTCCTTGTACTCTTACCACTTAGGAATTTACAAAAGTTTTAGGAACTCTGTGTCAGGGGCTGGGGGCAGGGACCAATATATTTATTTCTTATAAGTCACAGTATTATATGGGGAATGGGAAGTAAGGAGGTTGTCTACTTCACTAAATAGGGAGGGTCTTCCTGCAGGACTGAGGTGGGATAAATTAGGAGATGAGTTTAGCTGTGGTATTCTAGAAACCTTACTAGTAGACATACTTCTTAGACCCTTGTGCATCTGAAAAGACCTGTCCACTTGTCCTTTACCTCCTCAGGATTTAGGGAAATGTTTGGACTGTTATTGTTCTGCTATCTCACCATCTCACCTCTGCCTTTCCTCTCACTTCCAGGTATTCCCCTTCTATGAAGAGCCTCGGCAACAAGTTCATGCACCTGACCAACTACAGTGTCAATAAAAAGAATGCCGAGTACCAGGCCAATGAAGATGAAACAGCCTGCCAGGGCCACAAATGGTACCCAGACAGTCCCCATCAAGTGGAGACCTAGAGGAGCAGAGGGTTCTGGGGTTTGGGGAGCTTTCGGGGGGAGGGGGGTGGTGAGTGGAGGATTAATATAAGACCCAAAGATTATATAAACACTTGGCAATTCAGAATTGGTCTGTTTGCATACAAACTCATCTCTGTCTTAATTCAGAACATCAAAAGAAGATGTATGAAGAAAATACCTTTGGGCCTCTTATTCCTTTTTCTTTGTGTTTTCTTCATCACTCATTCATAAACTATAATCCTAAATACTCCCTCCTCCTCCCCTGCCTCACAGGGCACTGAAGGCTTTATGGAGCTACCTGAGCCAGAAGGGAGTCAACAGTGATGCCATCTGGGAGAAAATAAAGGATGTTGTTGTCAAAACCATCATCTCGTGAGTCACACTGCCACCCTGGGTGTGGGGCCTACCACTGAACCCCTCTTTTTTTTTTTTAATATGTATATTTTAAAAATAAATTTATTTATTTATTTATTTATTTATTTATTTATTAATGGCTGTGTTGGGTGTTTGTTGCTGTGCATGGGCTTTCTCTAGTTGTGGCGAGCAGGGGCTACTCTTCATTGTGGTGCACTGTCTTGTCATTGCAGTGGCCTCTCTTGTTGCAGAGCACGAGTTCTAGGCATGCGGGCTTCAGTGTTTGCAGCACACAGGCTCAGTAATTGTGGCTTGAGGGCTCTAGAGCGCAGGCTCAGTAGTTGTGGCACACAGGCTTAGTTGCTCTGCGGCATGTGGGACCTTCCCAGCCCAGGGATCAAACCCGTGTCCCCTGCGTTGGCAAGCAGATTCTTAACCACTGCACCACCACAGAAGTCCCTTTTTTAAAAAAAATATTTATTTATTTAGCTATGCCAGGTCTTAGTGGTGGCACACGGGATCTTCATTGCTGTGTGTGGGGAATCTTCATTGAAGCATGTGGGATCTTTAGTCACAGCATGCGTACTCTTAGTTGTGGCATTTGGAATCTAGTTCCCTGACCAGGGATTGAACCTGGGTCCCCTGAATTGGTAGCACAGAGTCTTAGCCACTGAACCACCAGGGAAGTCCCTGAACCCCCCGCTTTTCTTGTGGGCTTCCACACTGCTGTGCTCCAGACTTTTGACCACGCTATTTTCATTTCTGAGGAAAAGGTTTAGGAAGGAGTGGATAGACTTAAATTTTGTTCTTCTTCTGAACTTCATCCCCATAAGCTGGCTCCAGATCACAGACATCTCTTGGGAGCTTCTTTTCCTGTATTGCTTCTGTTCTCTCATCTCTGAGCCACTCCATTGCAGGGCAGCTCTAGGTAGGGCCTTTGGGAGGAGCTGAGCCGAATACTTTCTCCTCCCTGTGATCAGGTCAGAACCCTATGTGACCAGCCTGCTGAAGATGTATGTGCGTCGGCCCTACAGCTGCCACGAGCTCTTTGGTTTTGACATCATGCTGGATGAGAACCTAAAGCCTTGGGTCCTGGAAGTCAACATCTCCCCAAGGTAGGTATTCTCAGGGCACTCACAGTAGAAGCCTTTCTGTATCCTCATGATCCTATTTCTGCTCCAGTCTTGCTGACTTTGGGAAGACCTTTCCTTCACTAGAATATGTGTTTTCCCTTCGTGGTCTATTTACCCATTCCCTTTTTCTTTGCCATTATCTCAAGGTTCTCTGACATTGGAGACAGATTGTTAAAAGTTGCTTTTTTTTTTTTTTTTTTTTTAATTTAATTTTATTTTTTTTGGGGGGGGTACATCAGGTTCAATCATCTGTTTTTATACACATATCCCTGTATTCCCTCCCTTCCTTCACTCCCCCGCCTCAAGTCCCCACCACCCTCCCTGCCCCAGTCCTCTAAGGCATCTTCCATCCTCGAGTTGGACTCCCTTTGTTATACAACAACTTCCCACTGACTATTTTACAGTTGGTAGTATATATATGTCTGTGCTACTCTCTCGCTTCGTCTCAGCTTCCCCTTCACCCCCCGCCCCCTCCCATACCTCGAGTTCTCCAGTCCATTCTCTGTATCTGCATCCTTATTCTTGTCACTGAGTTCATCAGTACCATTTTTAGATTCCGTATACGTGAGTTAGCATACAATATTTGTCCTTCTCTTTCTGACTTACTTCACTATGTATGACAGATTATAGTTCTATCCACCTCATTACATATAGCTCCATCTCATCCCTTTTTATAGCTGAGTAATATTCCATTGTATATATATGCCACATCTTCTGTATCCATTCATTTGTTGATGGGCATTTAGGTTGCTTCCATGTCCTGGCTATTGTAAACAGTGCTGCAATAAACATTATGGTACATGTTTCTTTTGGGATTATGGTTTTCTTTGGATATATGCCCAGGAGTGGGATGACTGGATCATATGGAAGTTCTATTTGTAGTTTTTTAAGGAACCTCCAAATTGTTTTCCATAGTGGCTGTACCAACTTACATTCCCACCAACAGTGCAGGAGAGTTCCCTTTTCTCCACACCCTCTCCAACATTTGTGGTTTCCAGACTTTGTGATGATGGCCATTCTGATTGGTGTGAGGTGATACCTCATTGTGGCTTTGACTTGCATTTCTCTGATTATGAGTGATGTTGAGCATCTTTTCATGTGTTTGTTGGCCATCTGTATGTCTTCTTTGGAGAAATGTCTATTTAGGTCTTCTGCCCATTTGTGGATTGGGTTATTTGCTTTTTTGGTGTTAAGCTTCATGAGCTGCTTGTATATTTTGGAGGTTAATCCTTTGTCCGTTGTTTCATAGGCAATTATTTTTTCCCATTCTGAGGGTTGCCTAAAAAAAGTTGCTTTTTTAAATTTGATGCCTACTGCATGCTTTTCCGCTAGCAAACCAAGGTCATGGGCAGGAACCACCTAAAGTGAGGTTATTCACTATCTGTGGGGCAGGAAGACCCTCATGATGGTGCTCATGAGTTTGGGTGTCAGTGGGGCTGGCACTGACTTGGACTTGTGACTGGAAACAGTTTTGGTGTCTGCTTTTACCACTCTGCATTCTTTCTCCAAAGCCTTCACTCCAACTCTCCACTGGACGTCAGCATCAAAGGCCAGATGATCCGTGACCTTCTGAACCTGGCGGGCTTTGTTCTGCCCAGTGCAGAGGATGTCGCTTCCAGCTCTAGCAGCTCCAGCAGCTCCACCACCAGGTCAGCCTCCTTGCTTGTCTGCAGCTTGGCTGGCAGCGTGAGCGGCCCCATCGTGACTCTAGGAAGGGATGGTGTCTGGGTGCTGCCCCCTCCTGCCTGGTCTTCTTTGCTGCTGGATCTGCCCCTGCAGTCAACCCTGTACCACTGCCATGTTAGTACCCCTAAAAGCATGCTTGGTTAAAATTGCTCTCCCACCCAGGAATCCTCACAGAGCCTGGAAATCAGCTTTAAATTCTGCAAGCATGGATTTCCCCTGGCAGTCTAGTGGTTAAGACTCCACGCTTTCATGCTGAGGGCCTGGGTTTGATCCTTGGTTGGGGAACTAAGATCCCACAAACTGCGTGGTGCAGCCAAAAAAAAAAAAATTCCTCCAGCAGATATTCAAAGCTCCAGCCTCTTTTCCCCAGGCACCCCTCCCTTAATTCCTCTTCCCAGCTTCTGTGCTCTGACAAACTGGATCGCTCATAGAACCCCAAGGATGGAAGAATCCTTAAGGATCAGTTAGTCCAGTCTCCTCTCTGAAATGTACACGGCTTCTCATTGTTCCCCTGTGATGTCCCCTCCTCTGCTCATGGAGTTTCTTCCTCCTGAAATTCCACTCAGCAAGACCTCCCTGGTTTCAACCTCACCCATCCATCAAAGCCTAGCTGAAGGCAGCATCTTCATGAAACCAGCTCGAGGAGGGCTCTCTCCTCCACACCCACAGAGCCTCAGAACCACTCTTGAGAAAAGGGAGCTAATATATAGTCAGTAACTGCTATGTGTACGGGAAAACCTATAACTTATCCCCAATAGCAGCCCTATGAAGTTGGTATTGTTATCCTCAGTTTACAGATGAGGAAGCTGAAAACCACTAGGATTAAGTAACCCATCCAAGGTCATTCAGCTAGAGTTGTAGATCTGGGCTTCAAATCCTAATTTGTTGGTAACAAAACTTGCTTTCCCCACCAGACATTGTAGACTTATAATTGGCTCTGTGCTATAGTTTATTTGTCATTTGACACATGCCGTCCTGTGAGCTCCTTGGAGGCCATCTTCGTGTCTCTCAGTAGTAATTGTCGTAATGTGGATGATGAAACTGAGGTGCAGGCAGGGCAGGGAATTTGTCCAGGATTACATAGCCAGTAGGGCCAAGCTGGATATTTATTATAGTAAGTGTTCACTAAATTAAACTGAAGTATACAGTGATTGTTCCATGGTCCTCTTTTTTTATCATTTAAATACAACTTAAAGAGGGTGCTTTTTCCTCTTTTAGTTCTTTCATGGTACTTGATCTTTGACGCGCAGGCTATTTGAGTGCAGTGCGTTGCAGTCTGATTTACTCAAGTAACAAACTTTTGTCCATCCTTCTTTGACTTCTCTTGAGAAGAATGTCATCCTGGGCTGGATCCTCTCTCCACATGTCCTCAGAATGTGAAGCTGCTGAGCTTACCCTTTGCCCCCTTTCTACCCCCTGCCTTAGCCTGCCCAGCTCCCCCAGGGACAGATGTCAAATGGCCCCAGAGTACTTCACTGCACAGAAGATGAAGAAAGCCTATTACTTGACCCAGAAAATTCCTGATCAGGTAGGAGATTGCCTTCACCCCAGTGCTGGCAGAAAGGTTCCCTGGTCAAACATGTGGGGGCCCCGAGGCAAGCAGTTTTTCTTCCCTCTAGGGCAGGGTTTCCTACATCCCCTGGTGTGCAGGGATTTGTTGGCATGTGTATCATTCCAGGAGAGAGTTGATAGCCTTTATCACGTGCTCAACAACCACTGCTCTTAGCAAAATGCTGTACCCGCCCACCCTTCTTGTAAAGCTGTAGACCCTTTGGGTTTCTTTCTCTGAGGGGCACTGAGCTCCTGGAAGGCTTGACCTTCTCAGAGTGGATGAGGGAGTCAGATGAAAGAGTGGCAGACACAAGGCTGTGGCCAAATCTGAATTGCTGGATTCCAGTCTTGACTTCATCCAACAAATCACTTAGCCTCTGTGCCCCCCGGCTCCCCTCACCCCGGCCAAGAGTCTCTCCATCCCCTGAATGAGCTCAGTAGACTCAGGAACAGATGAGGGAGGTCCAGAGCTGGCCCACCAGGCTGCCTTGGTGGTCCTTTCATGCTGGAACCTTAGGACCCCAGAGTCATACTCCCTATCCCCTGGCTTTCTGATCTCTGCCTCTGGCTTACACTCTTTGCGACACCCTTTTCCTCCCTGTTCCTTGGGCCACAGGACTTCTATGCATCTGTGCTGGATGTCCTGACGCCAGATGATGTTCGGGTTCTGGTCGAGATGGAGGATGAGTTTTCTCGCCGTGGTCAATTTGAACGAATTTTTCCTTCTCGAATCTCTTCTCGCTATCTCCGCTTTTTTGAGCAGCCACGATATTTCAACATTCTCACCACCCAATGGGAACAGAAGTATCATGGCAACAAGCTCAAAGGTGATGTGTCTTCCCTGCCCACAGGCCACGTTTAATGAGAGATTAAACCCAATAGACCAAGAAATGGGCCTCTGTGGCAAGAAGATCAGGCCAGTTGATTTCACACCTCTTAAGTCCTACCTTTGTTAATCTTGTCCTAGGAGTAGATCTGCTTCGGAGTTGGTGCTACAAAGGGTTCCACACAGGAGCCGTCTCTGATTCTGCTCCAGTGGTGAGTAATGCTGCTGGGGTGAAGGAGGACAGCTCTACCTCAGGCCCCTCCCTCTTCCACCTTAAGAGTGCAGCATGGGTTGGGTGTAAGTCCAGACCCTCTCACTTCTACCCAAGGCTCTGCAGGCCTCTGTGTCTCAGGACCCTTCCTTTTCAAGGGAATAATTGCCTC
The DNA here is from genome assembly GCF_030028045.1 of Hippopotamus amphibius kiboko. Classification (NCBI taxonomy): domain Eukaryota; kingdom Metazoa; phylum Chordata; class Mammalia; order Artiodactyla; family Hippopotamidae; genus Hippopotamus; species Hippopotamus amphibius. The sequence continues at coordinate 88,308,237 of NC_080193.1, read as the reverse complement.
CAGGATTCTCTAGATGCCTTTCTTTCAGGGATCAGGTGCTTTGTAGCCTCAACTTCTTGTCTGAATCAGGAGAGGACCAAGACTTTTCTCCCTATGGGCCCATTCCTGCAGGGTAGGGAAGGAAAGAGCCCTTTAATCACTCAGAGGTAGACCTAGTAAAGAGTCCTAAGACCCAGACACTCTCCCCTGACCTCTACCTAGCCCCGCTGGCCTCATTGCTTCCTTTGCTTCTAGTGGACTCTCCCAACATCAATTCTGACTGGCCCAAAGGGTGATGTGACACTCAGTGATTTCTCCAAATCAGAGACTGGCAAGCTGGGGTGAGTGCTGCCTGGGCAAGGGAAGGGTGTTGGGTGTGAATTCAGGGAGTTCTCTTCCTTGCTCTTTTCCCAGAGTATGAGGAGATCAACTTTCTTGGTTGGGGGTTGGTGAGACTATCAGAATATGCATCCTCAGTATCCTCTTCCTGGTGGTTCTTGGTATACCCAGTAGAGCTGAACTGCAGCAGAGACTCATCCGCAGAAGCAGCCACTTTCAGCCGTACTGAAATGAATACTGTGAATGCCTGCTGTAGGCTCTGAAGGTAGCAGATCATGGGTTAAAGTCTCAGCGACGCAGTGTCTCAGACATTTCTCTCCCCCTGCTTCCCTCAGAAAACGTGGCTCCCCTGAGGGAAGCATAACACTCTCTGAAGATGGGACCATGCCCAAACCCATGAAGACCCAAGCTGGCCTTTCCCCTTCCCCCAGGAAACCCAGTTCCTCAAAGGACAGTGAGGACACCAGCAAAGAGCCCAGCCTCTCCAGCCAGATGCTACCTGTGATCAAGTACTCTGGGCAGACTTCGAGACTTTCTGCTCCCCCCACCTCCCAGTCACCTGGTGACTCCCTCCTGGCTGCTGTGAGCCCGTGACTGGCCTCTCTCTAGCCCCCGCCCAGGCGCACCAGCGTCAGCTACCTCATGGGAACCGGCCGGCTGGCCAGCCTGAGCCCCCACCCCTCCGCCTTGCCCCTCCTCGGAGTATTTTTGGAAGTGGTTGAATTGTAGAGATGGGTATCTGGCGGGCTGGAGGGGTGGTGGGGAGGGGAGAAGGTGCGGAAGGTCCACTGGCCGGCACCTTCTGTCTCAGCAGAGAAGCCAGTGATGGCCACTCAGCCTCATAAAGCAGCGTTTGGGTTCTACCTTCAGAGAGCCATGTGTGATTTGTGTTAGGCCTTGGTGTAGGGAGTGAGTTACAGCTCAAGAGGAGAAAACATGCCGAACCTATTTGGGCCTGAAGTCCCTTGCTCTCAATATAATTGAGGAGGTTCCTCTGAGGGTACTTATTTCCTCAGGGGTCACACTCCCCCCTCCCCCAACCGCCTGTCCTGAGGAGTCGCTTTCGGAAACCTTCAGACTTCCTCAGTAGATAGACAGGCAAAGGCTGTGACATGCTGAACCCATTTCCTATCATCCTAGTCTTGGGGGCATCACCACCTTCAGACCATTTCTCCGTTCATATACCCACCCAGCCAGTAGCCCTAGGTCTGCCTATTCTGACTTCACATCACTCCCACTTGTTGAACCTTCTAGACTTCTCTCTTGTGGGTGTCACACCTTCAGCTCTTGGCTTTCTGTGAGGGGAGAGGGTCTGTAACCTTTGTGAATTTCCCGTGGCTGCAGTAAAGGAGCCCAGATAATCCCACTTGCTGTTGCCTATGTCCATATAGCAAAGGACACAATCCAAGGGGAGGGTGGAAGGAGCTGTGGTTCCCCTTCACTCTCTTTGGCGATGGGGGTCTGGCTCACAGGTCTCTAGAGCATGCAGACTCTGGTGGCCTGGCAGGCAGGTTTCAGGAGCAGCCAGCATTGTAGGATGGGCTTCCAGTCAGGCTCCTGACTAAACTCTTGTACTCTGAACTGGATCTACCTCCCTCCCCAATACTCAGTAAACAGTGAATGTTCAATAAATGTTAACTGCGTGAACTGTACATATACGGAGATCTCACAGGATACAAACACCTAAACCAGAAGCTCTACCTCTGTCTCTCCTGCGCTGAAGTGCAGCCCAGGGGGAAGCCAAGGTGGGAGAGTTTGAATCAGAAAGGTGGTTTTCACTTGAGCTGTGTTTCTCTTTAACCTAGCACTTCCTGGTTGCTGCTCGCCCCCTCCCCAGCCCTACAACCCCTTTACTTCATTTCATTTTTCTACCAGCAGGGCCCAACAAGAAGCCAACTGGCCCCTTGACTCTGATACCCAGGTTTTCCCTTTGGCACATCAGGCAGGAAGCTCTTCTTATGGTCTGACCCCGGGCTTTCTCTCCCTTCATTCTCTCTTTTTTTTTTTAATTAATTAATTATTTTTGGCTGTATTGGGTCTGTTGCTGCACGTGGGCTTTCTCTAGTTGTAGCTTACAGGGGATACACTTCATTGCAGTGCATGGGCTTCTCATTGCAGTGGCTTCTCATTATGGAGCACGGGCTCTAGGTGCACGGGCTTCAATAGTTGCAGCATGAGGGCTCAGTAGCTGTGGCTCAAAGGCATACCAGCTTAGTTGCTCCACAGCATGTGGGATCTTTCCGGCCTAGGAATTGAACCCATGTCCCCTGCATTGGCAGGTGGATTCTTAACCACTGTGCCACTGGGGAAGTCCCTGCCTTTATTCTTGAGCATTGGAAAGATATCCAGCTTCATGGCTCCCGGAGTTCTGTGGTGAGTTGGGAGGGAGCCATGGAAAAATCACTGAGGCCTGACTGGGTTCAAGGCCACACAGTTGATGTGTGGAGGCCATGTTGACAGTTGTGAAGAAAGCCTGATGGCAAAGTCCTGGGGCATTGCTGCTTCAAAGTCAGGTCCGCAGTCCTGTTAAATCTCTTCTGGTAGACTTGAATCCAACTCCCTCTTGTCCTGCGTGGGTGATGCAATATTCTAGTGTAAATGTCGAAACAAACCTTGTGACGAGGGCAGGAAGCAGCTTTCCTAAGAAAACTAGCCGCCTGCTTAAGCAGTTTTGTTGTGGCTGGCCCTTTGGTGCAAGGGCTTAGGTGTGGAGGTCTGACTGAGCTGTGCTACTCCCTGGAAACCAGCTTCAGTGGTTTGCCTTCCAAGAATCCCCAGATGGCACAACCACTTCCATCCCCGTAACTGGAAGAGGGACCGGCTCTGCAGCGTGATGGGAAGCAGGGGAACAGGCTGTGGGGAAATTAAACAAGTGATGGAAATAGACTGTTCTTGGTAGTTTAAAACATGTTTATACTTTTAATTTAAAATTTTCATCACCTTTGAGTGTCTGATAGGTGTGAGTGTGTTGCTGGGTAGGAGAAAGGAATGAGGCTAATGTATCATACTTCCCTTTCAGCCTTGAGAGAAAGTGAAATTTTGCTCATTAAGCATTCAGCATACATACTTAGCAATGCATACCCACAGTTTAAGGTATTCAGCTAAATAAGGAATTCAGGGCAAGGAATGAGATTTGGGGGAAAGTTTAAATTTGAGGGTTAGAGTAAATGTTTGTCAGAACATGTCATTTTTTCCCTAACTTGATAATGTACCCAGTCCCTGTTTGGAGAAAGGGGAGCTAGTGCTCCTGAGTCAAGGAATGCAGTATACAGGGTATTTCTGAAGCACTGGAGTAAGGATTTTTTTTTTTTTTTTTTTTGGTCGGGGGTTGGGGAGGGGTAGGGGGGCGGGTGGTTACTATTTCTGTTTACTTCAAATTCAGTCAAGCTTGGAACTTCCCTGGTGGTCCAGTGCTAAAGAACCCGTCCTGCAATGGGGTTCAATCCCTGTTCGGGGAACTAAGATCCCACATGCAGCAGGGCACCTAAGCCTGCACACCACAACTACAGAGCCTGTGTGCCTCAACTAGAGAGCCCACATGCCGTAAACTACAGAGCCCACATGCCACAGAGAGGAGAAAAATCCTCACACCACAAGTAGAAGCCTGCATGCTGCAACGAAAAATCTCGCATGCCACAATGAAAATCCCACGTGCTGCAACTAACACCTGATGCAGCCAAAAAATAAATAAATAAGATAAATATCAAATTTACTCAAGTTTGATCAGACACTAAGGAACTTAGAATGAATACTTAATGGAGAGGTGGCATGGGGATAAGAAAAGAGTGTGGACCTTGGCGTCTGACCTAGGGTTCTAATCTCAGTTCCTCTGTGTACCCTTGGGCATGTCATCTACCTTTTTAAAGTTTTTAAATCATATGAATTTAATACATACGTTGCAAGGTTGTGAAAATTAAGCAAAACATAGTAAAAGCCCTTAGGACATAGGACTTAATGCATGGTTACTCCTTTCTCCATTTGCTATCCAAGCCCTGTTCCTTGGGTAGGGAAAAGCAGGCAAGGCATGTAAAACCGTCTCCATGAGGGAATAAAGCAGCTATAGAGACGTTTTAGAAGTGAAGAAGGCCGGAACAGGGTTTAGATACCTCATCACCCCTACCTTCACCCCGTTGTACACAGACACCCTATTACCATTATTCATTCTACTGTTTCACTCTGCTGGGGATTTCTTTTCTTTAGTTTAATATTTCAGACAATGCAAATTAAAAGTATGTGAATTGGGCTTATTCAGTCCTATTCAGGAGAAGCTTTGATAAGAAAGGGAGCGCAAGGGAGCAGTGGATGCCTGGGGGCTGGAGAGGGGAGGAGCAGGGCACAGAAAACAGAGACCTTGAACTGGAGCCAAAAGAACATGCACCGATATAACAGCAGTGCCAAGGGATGCTTGTGGTTACAGGTACGTTCTTAATGATTTCAGGCTATTTAGTTGAGGGCGATTGTGCCTCCAGTCACCATATTGAAAGGATACAACTTACTGCCCTCTGGGACCATCCAACAGTGGGCCAGTGAAGGAGGCTGATGATCCAGGTACGAAGTCTGCTCCACTTCCCTCCACAGTTGAATTAGTTACACAAATAAGGTGGTCACCAAAGGCAGCCGGGAGACCTCCTCTCCTGGCTTCCTCTCTGGGTTTGTCCTAAACTAAGCTGTTTACGGTTCGAAATCCCCAACTGCTTTGAAACACTGGTGGTTTTCAGAGGTGTATAGTTGAGGGAGCTCCACTTCATACCACTTGAGATTCGAATCCAGCCTCTGGAACAACTCTCAGCCTTCTAGACCCCTCTGTAGCAGTTTGCACCCTCGTTAATGTCAGGCTCATTTGACTTGACTGTTCAACAGTTTTGGAGCATTGAGAGCTGCAAGCCACCTTGTGTTGCTCTTGGCAGATTTCTCATCGTGAAAGAATAGGAGAAGGATCAATAATAGCAGGGTGGGTGTTTTCTAAAACCCATTTGTGCCTTAATTATTATAGTGGACTGAGACACGTGGAATGCTATATACTGTCATGGGGAAATTAACACAATTTTGAAAAGATAATCTCTAAGTTTCAACTAGTAAAGTGAGACCAAAGCCTACCTTGTAGGGTAGTTATGAAGATTAAGTGTGGGTGTGGGGTGGGGGGCTGGAAATATACATAAAGCACCTAGCAAAGTGTCTGATACAAATACAGTACAGATTTCAAATAGATTCTAAAACAGACAAAATCAAAAACAGTAATACCAAAACCATTTTCATAAAGTAACGGTAACGTACTATGTAACAGCATGTTACTATCACAGTGGTACTAGGATACTATTATGGTTGCATGTTGCAGTTAGAAAACTGATGAACATGGAACAGCAAACGGGTGATTTAATCAAAATAATTCGTTTAGAAAGATTGAAGCCCTTAACATTAGTTGTCAGAGAAGTGAGCAAGTAAAACCACAACGATGCAGGCTGAGGAGCCAATGGGAAAAAGCTACCAACTGTGGGATTATGACTGAACCTCTAAGTAAGAATCCCTCCAAGGCAGAAACACAGGGCAGGCGTGGCTAAGCCTCCCTTGGCCCGTCCTGCAGTCCCTGCTGCAGGCAGGCGGCCAAGTGCTTCCCTCCCCTCCCCATGAGGCCCACAGCACATGCAGGGCAGGGACCTGAGCCAAGAGCCTCTAGTTTAGAGAAAGGGTAGGCTGCCTCCTCACATGTCACGCAAGGCACATTCCTGGGGAATCTGGTGTTAAACCATTCGTAGACAACCTGCTTCTGGGCCAGAGTTGCTGTGTAGCTGAACAGTTCCCTCCCTGTGATCTATGGAAAGTCAGCCCTCAACATAAGCATTTGGGGAAAAAAAAGAAAAGAAAAACTACACGGAGACACCACTTACCCAGTAGAATGGCTCAAGTGAAAAAGACTGAAAATGCTGTGTCTGCTAACATGGAGCAGCTGGAACACATACATTGTTGGTGGGAATGCAAAATGGTACATTGGAAAATACCTCAGTAGTTTCTTATGAAGTGAAATACACTCAACATATGATCCAGCAATTCACTCCTGCTTGCAAATGTTCACAGCAGTTTTATTCATAATAGCAAAACTCTGGAAACAACCCAAATATCCAACAATTAGTGAATGAATAAACAAAGTCTGATTTATCTGTTCAATACTACTTAGGTATATAAAAGGAATAAAATGATGCATGCAACCACGTGGATGAATCTCAAGAGCATTATGCTGAGTGAAAGAAGCCAGAATCAGAAGACTACATACTTTATGATTTCGTTTATATAACATTCTAGAAAAGGCAAACTGTGACAGAAAGCTTATCAGTGGTTGCTACGGACTATAGATGACAGAGGGGAGGGACTGTTGAGGGGCACGTTGGAAATATTCTATGCCTTGATCGTGATGGTGGCTATACAACTGCATATTTGTTGAAACTCATCGAATTATACACTTAAGATGGGTGAATTTTCTTATAAGTAGATAAAGCTGACTTTAAAAAGGCCAAGGAGATACCATTTCATGATGCATGTGCAAATTAAGAGCACAAGGAGATAAGGCTAGGATAGTTAAAATTTAAAAGGCAGCCAAGACCAGATGTTGGAGAAGAAGTACAACAATTGGGGCTTTCACATATGACTGGAGTGAGTGTAAAAGGTGCAACCACTGTAGAAACTAGCAGTTTCTTTTTTTTTTTAATTTTAATTTTATTTATTTTTGGCTGCATTGGGTCTTCGTTGCTGTGCGCGGGCTTTCTCTAGTTGTGGCAAGTGGGGGCTGTTCTTTGTTATGGTGTGGGCTCAGTAATTGTGGCACACAGGCTCAGTTGCTCTACAGCATGTGGGATCTTCCCGGCCAAGGGATCGAACCCATGTCCCCTGCATTGACAGGTGGATTCTTACCACTGGGCCAGGGAAGTCCCTAGCTAGCAGTTTCTTATAAATTAACATATATTTACCTTTGACTCAACAATTCTACTTCTAGGTGTTCGCTCCCCAACCTTAATCAAATCATACGTCCACCAAAAATGTTTATTGTGACTTTTTAATAACAAAAAATTGGAAACAACTCAAATGTCTGTCAACAAGAGATCAGATAACTGGTTTGGAACACCACTCAGCAATAAAAAGAAGGAAACCAGTAATTTATGCAACATGGATGAATCTCAAAAACATGAGCAGTGAAAGAAGTCAGACACAAAAGAGTACATGCTTTATAATTCTGTTTGTGTGGAATTCAAGAGCAGAGGACACTGACCTATGGCAATTAAAATCAGAACAATGGTTCCCTCTGGGAGTTAACGGTATAGTAAGAAAAGGGGTACAAGGGAACTTTCTGGAGTGATGGCAGTGCTCTATTCTTGATTGGGATGTTGTAGGTAATGCACTAGTTAAAACCTATCAAATTGTATACTTACCTGTGCATTAATTTAAAGATAGCAGTTGTTTTAGAAATAGAGGTGAAATTGACATAACATAAAACTAAACCTTTTAAAGTGAACAATTCAGTGGCATTTAGTACATTCACGATGTTGTGCAACCACCACCACTATATAGTTCCAAAACATTTTCATCAACCTAAAAGGATGATAAAACCTTCTACACCCAGCTCCTGCTTTCTGTTTTCTGTTTCTCTGGATTTACTTATTGTGGATATTTCATGTGGATATAAGTGGAATCATACGATATGTGATCTTTTGTGTCTGGCTTCTTTCACTTAGCACGTTTTCAAGGATCATTCACTTTGTAGCATCTATCAGCACTTCTTTCCTTTTTGCTGCTGAATAATATTACATTGTATTATTTACCATAATTTATCTGTTGATCCACTGGTGAGTATGTCTATCTTTTGGCTGTTGTGAGTAGTGCTGTGGTGAACATGTATTTGAGTATATGTTCATGTGTGTGTATTTGAGTATATGTTCATGTGTATGTTTTTGAGTACCTGTTTGCAATTCTTTGGGGTACTCTATTAGTTTGCTAGGACTGCTGTAACAAAGAACCACAAATTGGGTGGCTTAGAATAATAGTAATTTATTGTCTCACAGTTCCAGAGGCTAGAAGCCTGAGATCAAGGTGTCAGTAGGGTTTATTCCTTCTGAAGCCTGTGAGGGAAAATCTGTTCCATGCCTCTCTCCTAGTTTCTGGTGGTTTGCCAGGAATCTTTGGCATTCCTTGGCTTGTAGACGCATCACCCTAATCTCTGCCCCCATGTTCGCATGGTGTTCTCCCTGTGTGCCTATCTGCATCCACATCTACCCTTTTCATCAGGATACCAGTCATATTGGAAAAGGGGCCCACCCTACTCCAGTATGACCTCGTCTTAACTCGTTACATCTGCAATGACCGTGTTCCCTAATGAGGTCACAATATGATCAGCACTGCAACCTATATATTTGGGGGCACACAATTCATTCCTAAGAGTGGAGTTCTCAGGTCAGATCAGTTGCTGATAATGCTGTAATAATGACATTCTCAGTCTTAGCAGGCAGCTCTCGGCAGTAATTATGATAGACATGATATATTTAGAATTCGCATTTTCCTGATGGCTAATGTGGGAGATTGTTTTTTCCAAAGGTAGCTGCAACAATTTCTTTCAACACACATGCAAATCTACAACTGACCTTGCCACTCTTTCTTTAGGAAGTGGAGTCTAATTTCCCTCCCCTTGAATCTGGCAGAACACATGACTGATCTGACTAAAAAGTGTCTCAGAAGTGATGCTGTGTCACCAGTCATAAAAGATCATGCAGCTTCTGCCTTATTCTCTGGAACATTCATGCCTGCAGCTCTGAGCTGCCATGTGGTAAATCCTATACTCTGCGGCTGCCATGCTATAAGGAAGCCAAGCCAACATGGAAAGGCCATGTGAGGACATTCTGGACAACAATCCTTGTCTCTGAGTCATCAGGCGCTTCCAGATTCTTCCAACCTATGGCCTTTGAGTCTTCCAAGCTGAGGTCTCCGACATCATAGAACAGAAACAAGTCATTCCCACCATGCCCACTCCAAGTTCCTGATCGCCAGTCTCCGTACCCATAATAAAATGATTATTGTTTTAAGTTACTAAGTACTTGGGCAGTTTTTTTGCAGCAATAACAAAAGTTTAACATAAATTATTGGTGTTGCTGCATAAAGCTAGAATGTTTGGATCCTCTAGCTCAATTTACCCCTTCCTGCCTTTTGCATTACTATTGTGTTTAATAAGAAATACATATTTAGCCATTAGGATGACAAACATACATTTCTCATATATACTTGGTCTTCATCCACGGTTCCTGGCTCACAGATCCCAAGGCTCTTGGAATGTCCTGAGTGATAAGAGCAATGGGAGAACCTTCTGTTATATTTGGACTCTTGTTTACAGTTCCTGAAAATGCTTCAGAGCTGTGAAGGTGAAGTGGGTGTCTTGTGTAACAAGGCCGTTTCCAACACAACTGTTTATGTTAATGAGGTGACTTTTGGAAATCTCCTAAGGGTGGAGGCTGGTTGCTAGGGGAACCAACCTTGAGTAGAGGTTGGAACTTTCATTCCCAGCCCCTGAATTCTGGGAAGGGGAGAGAAGCTGGAGGTTGAATCAATCACCAATGACCAATGATTTGATCAATCATGCCTATGTAATAAAGCCTCCATAAAACCCCCAAAAGGAGGGGTTTCAGAGGGCTTCCAAGTTGGGAAACCAGAATGCTTCCACACGCCACTGTGCCTGGCCCAAACTCCATGGGGACAGAAGCTCCTTTGTTCCAGACCTGTTCCAACCAGCCCCTTCATCTGTTGATTTGTATCCTTAGTATTCTTTGTAATAAACCAATAATCTAATGAGTAAATGGGTTTCCTAACTCTGTGACCTGCTCTAGCAAATTAATCAAACCCAAGAAGGGGGTTGTGGGAACCTCTGATTTATAGCCAGTTGGTCCGAAGTATAGATAATAACCTGGACTTCCGAAGTATAGGTAATAACCGGGACCTTTGAAGTCCAAGGAGGTGGTCATGAGAATCTCCAATCTGTAGCTGGTGAGTCAGAAGCACAGGTAACAACTTGGGCTTGTGATTGACATCTGAAGTGGGGGTCAGTCTTATGGGACTGAGCCCCTAACCAGTGGAATCTGCTGCTGTCTCCAGGTAGATAGTGTCAGAATTGAGGAGAATTATAGGACACCCAGCTGGTGTGGGAGCATTGCTTGGTGGTATGGAAACCAACCCCACTCCGTTGGAATTGAACAGAACCCCTTAATTACTGAAATACATTTTAATAGCAAGATTGCTGAAAACAGCACACTGCTTTTTAGAGGCTTTTCTCCTTAGATTTACAGTCTCCCATTCTGTGCAACCCCAGAGTTTGGCAAAGGTCTTGAATGGGGAACAAGCTGTGTGCTTGAGGGTGACTCTCCTCCTTAAGTAAAGCCTGGACTTGCAACCTCTTGCCCATTCCCAGAATTTACAAATGCTCCCAGTATGAAAATATCTGTAGTGGTCAGCTACAAGTTCTTCCTCACTGTCATCTTCATCTCTCTAGACCCTGCTCCTTAACATGTGGTCTTTGGGCCAGATGTCTTGTCATTACCTGGGAGCTTGTTAGAAATGCAGAATTTCAGGCCTTACCGCAGGCCTCCTGAATCAACACTTCCATTCTGTTTGTTACAAGAAGTAAACAAAACACTGGTTATAAATTAAATAAGACACACTGTACGTTATAATAATGACCATTTATTAACTGATGAGCTTCACTGATATTATCTTTCCTTCTCACAACAGCCCTGTAAATTTGGTATGTATTGTTCTTATTTAATTGTTGAGAACTGAGGCTTATTCAAGAGGTTCTATAACTTGCCCCAAATCTCATAGCTAATAAGGAACCAAGCCAGGATAGGAACCTGTGTCTGTACGTTCATACAGCCTCTGTTCTTTACTGTTGTGAACCTTTTTTTCTTATTATAAAGAAATTCATTTAAATAATTAAGAAAACATACAGAAAAGTATAAAGAATAAAATAGAATTCATATATAATTTAAAATTGACTGGTATTAAATTTGGTGTGTGTATTTCCAAGTGTGTGTGTGTGTGTGTGTGTGTGTGTGTGTGTCTGAGAGAGAATCAACTGTTGAAAGGGTTTTGTAATTTGTTTTTGTTTCTTAATGGAACATTGTGAGCATGTTAGTAAAACTCATGCTCTTTTCGCTGAATCATGCTGCTTCTTGTTTCAATAAATGCTTTTGTTTCAGGATAGGGAGCCCCCTTAAAGTGTCAGATTATAGCAACACCCCCAGCTGCTCCCTTGTAATCAAGTGGCCCTCCCACATTAAGGAAGCAGTGTTTGGAGTGTTTCATCTCATTGCCTTTAGGAAAGATTGACATAGCAGAGAACAAAATAGTTGTTTACTTTGTGAAAGCTGAACTTCAGACAAATGCTGAAATATTTAAAACAAAATATTTGATTACTGAGGGCCAGGATTTTCTGCTCTAAGAGCAGAAGAGTTACCTTAGCTGGTAGAAGGGAAGGCAGTGATGCTGAGGTCTATGGAAAAGAAGTCAGTACAGAGCATTCATGATCACTGGGACCCTTTTTTCTGAATTCTGGCTCTGACTTTACTAGCTGTATGGCTTGAGAAAATTATTTTAAATCTCTGCCCCACTGTTTTGTAAAATATTAGGATAATAACATTATTAACTCAGAGTTGATGCAGGAATCAAAGGAATTAATATTAGAAAAGTGGCCTGGCACATAGCGAGTCCTCAAATATTAATTCTTCTCCCTCCTCCATTCCCCTTCTTCTCTTCCTCCTCCTCCTCCTTCTTCTAGGCTGATGTGTGTCCCTGATGTAGAGGCCTGTGTCCTGCACTTCTCCTCTGCCAATGACTGAGAATCTGAGAACAAAAAAGACCTGTACCTGCTTCCTGGGAAGGAAGTCCCAGAGGTTCCCTCATGCCACGTATGAGGACATCTGAGTCACGTAGGGAGATAGGCTTGAGATGACCTCAAACTTCTTCAGAAAGAGTCAGATGCTCACAGCAGCCCATAAACGTTGTGGAAGTGGGAAAGCAGGAGAGAGAGAGAGAGAGGGATGGATTTGAGAGATTTTGGGTCAGTCATAGGGATAGAAAGTGAAGTCAGGTAGAAATGAAGATGTTTCAGTTAGTTTGGGCCCCTCACATGTATTGGGCACAACGTAATCCCTCATTAGAACCAACCACATGGAAAGGAAAGGGCAGGCGCAGTTCTGCGCTTCTTGACACTAACTACCTGGAGTTAGCGCAGACTACAGGTTAAAGGCATAGTCCCCAACTAGACTGCCCTCACTTCAGACGCCAGCCACAAGTTTGGGGGCCCCCAGGTTACCTGTAGTTTTCACCAACTGGCTACAAATTCACAGCCTCCTGCAACCCCCTCAGGTTTGATAATTCACTAGAATGACTCACAGAACTCAGCAAAGCTCCATACTTACAGCTTTATTGTAAAGCATATGAATCAGGACCACCCAAAAGAAGAGACCTATAGGATAAGCTCTAGAAAGGTCTTCAGTGTGGGACGTCCATGTCCTCTCCCATGGAATCTGAAGTCAGCTTTCAGAAGGCAAACAACCGACTTTATAAAAAAGATCTCCTACTCTCAGCAACTTATCTGATTATCAACAGTCTCCCTGAATAGTTAGAGGTCATTTAGGTGGTCTATTAGTTTGTTAGGCTGCCACAGACTCAGGAAAAGCAGATAAAGTGCCACAGAGTGAGTAATTTAAACAGCAGAAATTTATTTTCTCAGTTCTGGAAGCTGAAAGTCTGAGATCAAGGTTTCAGCAGGGTTGGTTTCTTCTAAGATCTCTCTCCTTGACGTGAAGACATCCTCCTCAGGTATCTTCATTTGGTCTTCCATACTGTGTGTATCTGTGTCCAAAGCTCCTCTTCTTATAAGGATGCTGGTCATATTGATTTAGGGCCCACTGTACCCCATTTTACCTTAATTACCTCTTTAAAGGTCCTATCTCCAAATATAGTCACATTCTGAGATACTGGGGGTTGGGACTTCAACACATAAATTTGGGGGTAGACAATTCAGCCCATACAAGCATTGTTCCAAACAGGATTGCACTGGCACAAGAACAGGCAGAGAGAAAAATGGGCCATAATAAAGCAGAGGGTGAAAACCTGCACACACAGATTTTGTTTGGGCTGATTAATTTGTTTTTTAAGGCTGCCATAAAAATCCTCATAAAAAATTCTTTTTTTTTTACACTTTTAAAAAAATATTATTTACTTATTTGGCTGCATTGAGTCTTCATTGCTGCACGTGAGCTTTCTCTAGTTGCGGCCAGCAGGGACTACTCTTTGTTGCGGTGCACAGGCTTCTCATTACAGTGGCTTCTCTTGTTGTGAAGCATGGGCTCTAGGCTCGCGGGCTTCAGTAGTTGCAGCATGCAGGCTCAGTAGTTGTGGCTTGTGGGCTCTAGAGCTCAGACTCAGTAGTTGTGGCGCACGGGCTTAGTTGCTCGGCAGCATGTTGGATCTTCCCAGACCAGGACTCGAACCCTTGTCTCCTGCATTGGCAGGTGGATTCTTAACCACTGCGCCCCGAGGGAATTCCATAAAAATTCTTGGAGAATTCAAACCTCTAGCCACATCAGGCCTGCATTCTTGCATGGCAACAATTGGCTGGAGCTGGGTGGTAGCTGCCCTGGGGCTGTATCCTTCAGTTTACCCTAATTCCCACCACTCCCCCATTCTGGTCTCTGGCTTCATCTTAAAACTATAGGGCTGAAACTATTAGAGTTATCTCTGGGAATGAGAGTATATAAATAGTTCCAAATACATACTAGAATTGAGGGAAAAAAATGTATGTGGTATTTCGAACTTCTGGGGAAGCATCATGCGGAAGAATTGGCCATGCTATTCCATCCTAAATCAGAGGACAATGTTGGCTTGAATAGTTTAACCAATGCAGGTGCCTTTCCCTGGGTATCACAGAGAACAGCCATTAAGAGCTATAGATCTTTTGTGATGCTGAAAGCTCTCCCAGACCTCAAGAAAAGCAGGAGAGAAACAAAAGCCTTTGTTTGTTCTTCAGCAAAATAATTGATACTGATTCTGTTAATTTTGAGAGGAAATATCCTTGTTTTGATATGGGTTTAGACTGCATAGTCTTTAAAGGGAAGGAAAATAATTTATCTAGGGTGAGATGCTAACTTTTACAGGTCAACCAGTAGAGGGACCATACCAGCAACCTTGTTGCCATGCTCCTGGGTGGGAAGATTTTAAGTAAAACAGGAACAGGATATTCTCCCTTTATTATCTCCCAGAAGCTGGGTGCCTGGGACTGTGGGTGAAACTCAGAGTTGGATGAGACTACCAAACTAAGACTCGAAAGTTTATTTGAAGAAAAGAATCCAGGCTCCTTGGGGGAAGAAGTAGGGTTTTCCTAAGGAAGGGAAGGAGGAGTTTCTCCACTTTGAGACTTGAAGAAGAGGGTGCAAGAGGGACAATGAACAAAGCAACATACTGGAGAACCCAGTTAGAAAGCTGTTGGAGAAGCATCTGAAGCACAAGGTCTGGAAGGTCTGGGCTACCAGCTGCCTACCTTTGTGCAGCTTGAAGGAGAAGTGAGATTTAACATGTTTGATTCTCTTATGTAGTGATTTCCCTCTGGAAATGTCCTAACTTTTTGCTAAAGGAATGAGTGCTGTCTGGTCCTGTGAACACTAAGGAGGCAGGGTGGCATGAGGTAGAAAGGTCTGTTCTTCCCATCTTTTCCTGGCTTCCAGTGAAGTTGGAGTGTCACCCCTGGGGGAACTGGAATTCTGAGCTCCAGGTGGTCATTGCAGTATCAGAGGATGATCCAGAGGCAGCTCCTGAAAGCTACATGGCACCAAAGGAATGTTCTGGAGTGAAATGGAAGATCAAATTTCCCACTAAATCCTGTAATTTAAAGAATTTCTCCCGGATAGGACATGGAGGCATCTGGCAACTCCTGAGCTGTTATTTAATAAATAATGTTGGAATAATTAGATATTATTTAATTAAGTGATGTGGGAATAATTAGATAATAAGACCCTAGGTCACACCAAAACCAAAAATTAATTCCAGATGGACTGAATTGCTCGCTGTGAAAAAAAAAAGGTAGCAGGTAAAAAAATGAAACTATCACATATAAGGTAAAACACAGGGGGATTTTTTCCCCTAATAATTTTGGGGTAGTCCCACGCAAGATATGAAATCCAGAAATTGTAAAAAGAAAAAAATGTACCAGATTGGACTACACAGAAATTAACAAAAGATACACTAAATAATAGCCAAGATATAAAGAACAGACAACCAGGAGAAAATGCTTGTAATATACATAACAGACAAAGGTTAATCTCCCTAAGTAGAAAAGGAACACCAACAAATAAGAAAAGACCAAAAAAGTCCAATAGAAAAAAAGATCAAAGGATATGACAAAGGACTTCATAGAAGAAATAGAAATGGTCAATAGGCATATTTTTAAAAAAAACAGCCCTAAGCCTTTATAATATTTAAGGGAATTCACAATAAAGTGTGTCAACATGATTTTTTCACCTAAGGTGAAAAAAAGGTTTATGTAAATATAGAACAAGGTCTGGAAGATTATGCACTAAATTACGAACAGTACTTCATTTTGAAGGAATATAATTGGGGAAGCAAAGCAGAGGCCCTTTTTTTTAAATATACATTTATTTGTGTATTTATTTATGTATTTATTTACTGGCTTCAGTAGTTGTGGCACATGGGCTTTGTTGCTCCGTGGCATGTGGGATCTTCCCAGACCAGGGATTGAACCCATGTCCCCTACATTGGCAGGTGGTTTCTTAATCACCATGCCATCAGGGAAGTCCCACAAAGGTCTTTTAATTTGTTCCTTTATATACTTTTTGAAGTGGTGGGATTATGGGTGATTTTTACTTTGGGGATGTTTTGCTGTATAATTTAATTCCCTGGAAAGCAATGTAAACATAAATTCTCTATGTTCAGGAGGCTTAGAAAGTTTTTGTTTGTTCATTTTAATTTTCAAAATCACAAAAATTTATAAGTTAATTAAACAAAAGAATCGGACCTGTTTTTTAACCTGTTCTCACATCTCAAACCAATTTGTTATGCACACTGTGTGTCCTTGTATTTAATTCATGGATATCTTCAAATATATGTTTTTCCCAGCAAATTTCTTTCTAGTACCCCCCACCCCTGAAATAGAAAAGAAATGGTAAAAAAGAAGAAAAGAAAGAAAAAAATAAGCTACTATATGTACGTAAGGATTTAATTGTTTTAATTGATTATTATTGCTTTGACTAAACTTTTTGTCTCTGGTAAGGACCCAAGTGACCAAGTTACCAAATAGCCAGACATCATTTTGAGAAACAAGTTTCCAGAAATGTCAAAAGAAAATGTTTTACTATGTGACTTATGAATAAGCCACCTGGAAAAAACTGATTTATTACGAGTACATATTACACAATTCCAAAAGCCAAAAGAGCATGCTTTGAAGTTGTATCCCTGTTACCTTTGTCCCTAAAGTCACTACTATTACAAGTTTCTTGTGTATCGTTCCAGAGGTATTCTTTGCATGTGCAAACATTGGCATGATTATGTGATAGCCTACCAATACCACTGTTTTGCATCTTGGTATTTTTTTATTTTAAAAAATATATCTTGGAAATTGCTGTATATCAGTACACATAGAGCTGTATCATTTTTTAAAGCTGCAAATGATTCCAACGCATGGATTTACTGTAATTTATCTCATTAATCCGCTATCAATGGGTTCATGTTGTCTCCAATATTTTATTTATCTGTACAAACAATGCTGTAATAAATATCCTTATATATTTGTGATTTTGCAAATGCACAAATATATTAGCAGAAAAAAATATCACTACAAGTAGAACTGCTGGCTCAAAAGTAAGTGCACTTTAAATTTTGAAAACTCCGCAGCAATTTGTACTTCCTTAAACCATGATTAAGAGTTTGTTTCCCTGTATCCTCAAATAT